>NC_138663.1:149357909-150781522 GCF_964273445.1 Streptopelia decaocto
AGCACTTGAAAACTAACTCAATTATCCTTCCTTGGGAAGGAAGAAGGAATTGCCAAAAAACATCAGAGAGAAAGAAGATAGTTTTGTAGGCATGAATGAAGTGTTTGTGCAGAGGGAGCAGCTTGGCTGGAAGAGAAATGCCATATGACCATAGTGCAGACATCTTCCTTGTGTGGTTTCATTTACTTCAGCTTGAGATTCATGGGCTCAACGTGCCTTTATATACTCAGCTGCACGGGGCATTCTCTTCAATTTTGTGGAAAGATCATGTCCACAGAATCCTGAACTTCGGTTTCTTCTCTCCAAGATTATTACAGCCCTGCGATGCTGGGCCTGAAAACTGATCAGGAAGTCCTTGGAGAACTTGTGAAAATGAAAATCCCAGCTGTGGCAGAGCTGATGGAAAGACATGGAGTCATGTGGACCCTGGTGGTGTCACGCTGGTTTATATGCTTGTTCATTGACATTCTTCCAGTGGAGGTAATTGGTAACATAAAGCTCTCTTAATATACACTCATCATCATTATTTCATAGTAACAATTACCTACTGCAAACCAAGAAGCTGTAATGTGAATTCTCTCCTTTCCTGCAGACTGTGCTGCGAATATGGGATTGTTTATTCTATGAAGGGTCAAAGATCATCTTCCGTGTGGCCTTAACACTAATTCATCAACACCAAGCTTTTATTTTGGAAGCCACAAATTTCCCTGACATTTGTGAGAAATTTAAGCAGATCACCAAAGGAGCATTTGTAACAGAGTGTCACAGCTTCATGCAGGTAAATTCTCAGCAGCTTTCAGTTGTTACAAATTAAAAACGAAGATTGACTTAGAAATGCTTTGCTCAGTCAAAACGATGGATACAGTTGGGAGAAATGTATCTGTGGGAAATGCCAGAAGGATTAAGCAAGTTCTTACATAAACCTCTTCTAAGATTTTTTTTAAAAATTGTTATCCAAATCCATATATAATAATCCATTCACATTATCTTTTGTACAGGGAAAAAAATCCTTTTTGCCCTTTTTACCAGTTAAGGCAGGAAGTCTGAGGAGAAAATAACTTTGGTGCATTCTTTCAGTAAATTATGGATTGAGTTCCTGTGCTTTTTTCAGATGAATTGTAATAGAGCATTGTAGAACAGATACTAAGTGAATTTTACACTTGCATTGATACATTTTCATAGGGCCACAATATAAAGCATTCTCTTTAGAACAAAAGGGCAGTGCCAAGTTCTTATTTCCAGACTAAAAAAAAAAACATCGAGTGCTCAAATCTTATGACAATCTGCAAGCTAAGAATTATTCTTATTAATAGAGTAGATGCCAAATCTGTATAGAACATTAGCTCCAGAGCTTAACTAAGATGGCAGAAATGTAAAAGTTATTAGCTGCGAAAACATAACAGGAGCACATCTGCCATAAATCACTTGGCCAACTCCACTATCATTGTTTACTAAGTGTGCACAAAACTACATCCCAATAGGTGAGTTTTAGCCTCAAGAGTTTCACGCTCATGTCAGAACTCTGTGCGCAGGTCTGGCATAGTAGGATGTCATTCACGTTACATTTCTTTTTTGCTCATATACAAGAAAAATAAGCTTAATTTACTAGTGTTTGTGTGTCCTTTAATTAAATGAGCAAAAGGAAAACAGATTGCAGGTACAGCTTTAATTTAAAAGGGAGATGCTTGAGAGTGTTTAGAATCAGTGTGTTGTTAAATGTTAACTGCCATGAGAATGCCAGTTCAGAGGCCGATACAAACACTTGCCCTTGAAGGATTTCTTCCCATCTTCCACCCTTAATTACATTTTACAGCAGCTGTTTTTAGAAAAAAAATCAACTTTTTCTTGCACTGACCCTGCATAAAACAGTTTATTTTAACTGTTTTGGTTACTGTAGTGAGGGGGCTTTGAAGGCAATTAAATAAACAATTTAGGTTAGGTTCTTATGTAAATTTGAAAAACCTGCTTTTGGGTTTGGCTTTTTTTTTAGCAGAACAGATAATACTACCAGCAGAGGTGGTGGCATTTGAGTATATTATGCCTTATCTTAGTTTTTAGTTGAATGCAATGCAGGCTTCTTTATCAGAATGTTGTTCAGAACTGGCTCATTATGATCTTTTTTCCAGAGTTGTCAGTTACAACTACAGAGAACTGAGGGGCCCACACAACTGTAGGTGAAAGTGCATGAACTTGCAGCTTGCTTCATAATTTGTTCAGTTGTAGATGAAGTAGTGGAAACAAAGGTATTGTTCTTGATCAACAACAACAACAAAAAAAAAACAAGCAAAAAAAACAAACACACACCACAAAAACCCACAAACAACAACAAAAAAAAACCCCACGCAACACAAACTTACAAAAGTGTGACGGCATTTGAAATGCCTCAAATTCTCACATCCATACACATTTACAACCCTGGAAAGCCTGGTAGAGAAGAAGAGCAAAGGCAGTATAGCAAGAGATTAAGACTGATTTTTTGCAGTAGGTACATACTGTTGTGTGCATGTATCTGTTCCAGAGCCTGAATGACTGGCACTAGCATCCCACGAGAAACACACTGGTACTTTGTAGTGTTACTCGGGAGGGCTTAATATGTTCTAAATCTGCCTGCCATCCACCAGCACAAGTGCCTTCTAAAATAATTGTAACTGGACACTTACATTCAAACTAGATTTTTGTATTGTCACCTTTGCACAACTTCCAGTGCTTGTGATGAGCTGCAGGTTACTACATCTTTACAGCAGCACAGATGAAGATGCTACCCTGTTACAAGGAGGCCAGTAAAGCATTTGCACAGTATGGATCTCACAGCAAGGATTTCAGACTTCATAGAATTACATGAGACCTCCAGCCAACATTTTAACTAAGAGCTTTCCTCCTTTTGCCCCTAGAAAATATTCACAGACCCTGGAAGTTTGTCTATGGCAACAATCAACAAACTCCGAGAGACTTGCAGAGAGAAGTTGCTTGCTCAGGGATAACTCACCGGATTTAACCAGGTGGTCAGAAACTACAGCAATTGACACATTCCTCTATTTGCACTGACTAAAGCACACTTTAAGCTTTCCATGAGTTAACTGACACTTGACCAATTTTTCCTGCCTTTCAAGTAAGTGTTGTTAACATTTTGTACTGTATGTCAGACTTGAAAACTGGAACTGGTGGTTCTATTTGTCTGTGATTTTATTTTTAAAGGATTAAAGTGTTTTCAGAGTAGAATGTGATCAGTGTCAGGATACTCCTTTTAAAAAAAAAAAAAAACCAAACAGTCACCATATTTGTCTTTTCAGGGCATTTTGTAATGTTAAAACAGGTGTATAAAATTACATATCCTTCCTACTGTATTAACCGTGACACCGCTATAATTTTTACAAAATAAATTAATTTAATTTGTCAGAACCAGTTTCTTGGCGTGAAGAGAGTAAAATATCTGATTTCTTTCCTGACTGCCATTAGTGGGCTAGAATACAAGCATCTTCCTTTTTCCTTGTTGCTATCACATAAGGAACTCAAACATAGCAACATGCAGGGCAAGACAGCAATGAGGAAGGTGATCATGATCTTCAGTAGCAGTTACTCTGTGCAGTGTGTAACAGCTCTTCGGGTAAAGGCACCAGGGAACATGTGTACATCCACACTCCAGAAAGGAGCAGCAGAAATTCCTCAATAACCACTCTTAATATTTTATATGCTCATACCGGGTTTTCTAGCTCTGGCACAGCAGGCAACAAAATTTGACTCAAATCTGGAAACAGCATTTTTCATTTGTTGTAAGGGATGCTGAATGTAGATGCTGTACTTCTACTTTGTGCTGGTGCACTGGGGTTGCACCACAGGTGCTATTTCCTCACATACCTACATCTCTCAAAATTTGGGGAGAAACACTTGAAAAGCCAGCCACAGACTTCTTCCATGATAGGGTGAGGCATCAGACAGTTCCAAAGCTGTACCTTAAGCCTAACTCTCCTGCCCTTGGGCAGAAACAAGCAGGGCAGCAGCCCTGTCCCTGGCACTTGGCTACTTCCAGCCCTGGGACTTCCTTCCTTGTCCTCCCAGAGCCCTCTCGTGGCCAAATCCATCCCCTCTCCTTCCTGCTGAGGAAGATGCCTGAAAAGACACCAACAATTTGGGATTTTTATTCTCCCTGTTGAACAACTAGTGTTGAAAGCCTCACCTTTTAACACCACACTGCTTTTCAGACTCTACTCCAAGCTATCCTCATTCCTTGTCATGGAAGGCTTATTTTTTTTCTTCCCCCTGCAGATGGTGTTTCATTATTCCTCAGCAGGGAAGGGAAAAAAAAAGGCACTTTTCAGAGGAAGTAGATGAGTGCTCTTCTAGATAAGTAAGGACAGCTGCTCCTCAGTAAGATTCCAAGCTATTCTGTCCTTTATGTAACCAGACAGCCCCCTTTTTCCTTGAGTACAGACTTATAAAGACATTAGCAGTACCATACTTCTAGTACATCAGCAGGTATTAGGAAATATTATCCAGCACTGGCAAAATCCATGGTTACCAGGTACCTTCAAGGTCCAAAGTATACCAGCCTTACTGCCACATGTTGAGGTGTCCTTGTCAGAAGGACAGTGCTCTGTGACATGTTTCCATGTGCCTTGGTTCCTGCCCTGTGCAGCCAGTACTAGTAACACCAAAATGCTACTGCAGGAGGGAGTCAGGGAAGAGTTAAACACACAGGTTCATTTCCAGTACGTGACAACATACACAGACCTCAGCAGACATGTGTTTCCTACTCTGTGATAAGAATCCAACTTCAAAATAAAACATAAAATGTCATTTACACAGTCCTTATACTGCATATCTTAGCAGCACTTTCAGAAAGCGACACTTAGCAGGCCAGACCAATATACTGGCATTTCTCAGCAAGTGGCAATTTAATGGAAGAGTTAACTTCTCCAGATCTCAGGTTACTGATACACAGAAGCTTTTCCAGTTTCCAAGCACAAAGTCCAAAACAGGACATGGTTGTGAAGACACACAGATAAGCCTCACCTTTGCATCACACTTGTTTAACATAACTCCACACTAAGGATTGTTTAAAGCTTCCCAAGTAATGGCAAACTAAGTCTTCAGCACTTACTGAGTGGACAAATGTTTTTAAGAGTGATCAGCAAGACTAAGATATACAGAAAAAGAGTGTCTTTATTAGCATTGTTACAGGCAATGCATACATAAGAACTGATCCTTAAAGTGTACAACCCCCCAGCCAAGTTTAAAGCAAGAGAATCAGCAGATTGAGATCTATATTGTACACATGTGCAGTAACAGGATCTCTCTGGACCTTCCAACATAATAGACTGAAATCACTTTACAAAAAAAGTAAATAAAAATAACACCCATTTTAAAAAAGTACCAGCTCCTAACAAGCTGGCATAGCATCAAAAATATCAAACAGGGGAGTTGTCCAATCATAAAGAGTTCCTGTAAGGTTTGAGTATTGCGTCGTTCACACCCTGCATGTGCCAGGCATTGAGTTTAAAGCTTAGTAAAAAATACACACCTAAGAGACAAGGTGGAGTTCAGATTTTAAATTTCCATTTTGTCAGTTGTTACTAGATGTTTTTTTAAATGGATCATCAGTATAATTAACATCACTGGATGGCAGCAGTACAAAGAATGAACCTTTTCCTTTTGTTAAGAGTTCTCTAAACTGAGTCAGTGTGAATTAGCAACATCCCTCTCTGGAATCTTTAGCTGACATGATCTTATGCCAATTCCAAAAAAGCACCCTTAAAAACTTTCAGCTTGTTTCTAAGTGGGTAAATATTTAAACTAGTTAGCAAAATTAAACACCAGAATTTTCAGAAGTTATTTTTGTGCATAGTTAAATGCTGCAAGATGATTTCACATTTAATAAAGCAGACTTTAAAGAAGCAGCAATTTGCAAGAAAACGTGTTCCCTTACAATATCAATCTTAGCTCAGGGGAAATGTGTGGGGTTTGTTTTCCCAGCCTCTTGCAATTGCTTTTCATCTACGCTGGCTTTTAGTGCAAGTCATTAAATTGTTTGATATCCAGCATGGCTCCTCTTTCTGCCAATCAAGTAAGCGATCAAGACAATTAGAACAAGACCAGCAAGGGCTGCACCAACTATTATAGGGATCAGCATGTTATTTTCATCCAGCTGACATTCTTCCACTGAAGAGAGAGAAAAAAAATGCATGTTAGGCACCAGTGCAGCAACAGATGGCCATAGCCAGAACTCAGGCTTCTACTCTCAGCACATGGACAAAACCGGCTTAAGTTAACTAGTTAAATTAACTTGATCTAGCTTACTTTGCCAAGAACCAAAGAAAGCCAGGTCCACTAACTATGATCATTCAGGATGAAATCTTTCTAGGACTAGTTGTACCCACAGCACAGAGATGTATAATAATTGTTCCTTCTCAAGAACTGTTACTGTTAAGCACAAGCTTAGCCATCATAAATATATCCATGTGACTCCTCCCCCAGCTGTTTTGCTTTAACCACAGTCACAAAGGACAGCATTAATTAAAAAAGGCAGGTACCTCCCAGAAAATTGCACCTTTTGTACAACTGTCTGCACACAGTTAGGAGAGAAAGTTACCACTCTTTCCTAATTCTTCTCTGGATCACAAGGAAGAAAGTCCTACCTATTTCAAAGCTTTTTACACATTTCTCACAGCAGCCCCCAGAACATCTGTAATAGGGCATGCAGAGACTAAGCATGGCACCCACGAGCTGACCTTTGACTACATAATATTATATGTTTATATCAAAGTGCACTTCACAAATCTTAGGTTCCCTGCCCCGAAATGTAAACCTCTTACCTGGCCCAAATTTGTTTCCATCAATCTTGAAAACCTGGAGCTGAACATTAAATACATTGACAAAGGCGTTGTCCATGACCCGCAGATTCTCCTCTGCGCTGCACTTGTACGAGTTCCCCACTGTCGCTCTCAGCTCACGCATGCTGTTGTTCCACGCTTCAAATCTGAGAGCTGTGTAAGAGAAAGTCTTATTACAGAATCCTGAAGAGCAAGAGCTGTAAGCTCATAGAGCTTAAATTCAATGCGTTCATCCCCAACATTTCTAATGCGTTATTTAACGCAAGCAACTGTTAAAATTTACAGTAGCAGTCACTGAAAATAAACTTCCTGAAAGTCCCTACCTTTTGCTTCAGAAGGCAGAACTGTGCTTATATTCACACCTTGCAGGAAGAATTTTTCAGCAGTTGTATTCTTTAAAAAACAAACAAACAAACCGTTTAAGCTAATGATGTACAACATAAGCTGTTAACATTCCAGTTCAATTCTGCATACATTCTGAAAAACGTTTCCAAAGGGTAGTCCACAGCTGGGATTAGCGTCCAAAGGAAGAGCTTAGTTGCACTTCTAGAGAGAAAAGCTACAGAAAGTCTGTACCTTAGGGAAAGTTACTCTGGGGAAGAGAGGCAGAGAAAGGGGGGACTACAGCCCCTCAGACAGCTCACTTGACCTCCAAGCTAAAGGTATAGTCGCACCTATACTTTAACAAGGGTAGTACAATGATCTCACCTGTGCTACAGACACAGCTTTAAAGCAGCTTGGTACCCCACAGAGATGTGGAGAATCATGTAACAGAACAGGTCTAGGTGATCACGTATTAAAAGCAGCACGAAGCTGACAAACACAGGGGATTCATCCCTCAAAGGTACACAGCTCCAGTACAGCACCAGGGCAGGACTGTGGGAAAGAGGATTTCCAGCCATCACAGGAGTCCATAGACAAGCACAAATGGCTCTTGGGCTGTACAAAGAATATTAATGAGGACTTAAATCCAGTTCCAGGCTTGTACAATTAGATGAGAGGCCTATTTGTCACAGGCTATTCCTCTGCTATAGCAGAACTGTTCCCAGTTTGGGCAAGAAGCTTTAGAGAGTAGGCAATATAATCTTAAAAGAAATTCCCACTCCAAACAAAATAGATGTCTGTCTATACATATAGGTATGTATCCTTTCCTCACAACAGTTACCAAGTATTAAACCCTCTAAATCCTAATATTAAAAACAAAGAAATTATTTACTCCCTTTCCTGTAGTTGTATCTTTTTTTCTCTTGTACTTGCCCCGATTAGTTTTCCCACATTAGTTTTCCCCTGCAGACCCTACACCCTTTGTGCAGAGACTCTTACCAATGCAAAGTGGAAGATAACCTTTGTGGTGTTGTAAGTCAGAAACAAGAAGGCAGACATTTTGTTGCATGTCCCAGAAGTCGTCGTATTACGTGGCATGAAATTCAGCAAATCCAATCCCATCTATGAGAGAGGTGCATCAGTCATGACATTTGAAGAGACTAAGACATCACCATACATTCAGCTGCTCTGGCAGGGGGATTGGACTAGATGATCTTCTGAGGTCCCTTCCAATCCCTAACATTCTGTGATTCTGTGACTTTTAGCTTGCTTGTACTCACATGCACACATACAATGCTGCGTTTGCCCACTCATTTTACAGACAATCAGGCAGATACATATGCAAGTTACAGGCTGGTGTAAGCTGCACCTGAGCTACCAGGTTGGTACAGAGAACAAAGTGCATTTTCACATGCCTAACAAAGCTTCCTGAAGCCAATAACCTGCTGCTTGCTCCACACTAAACTACTTCGGTCCAAACAGCATAACGAAAAACATTAGCAACTACCACCCTCAGGGGGCAACAAGCTGGGAAATACTGCTTTGACATAATCACAGGAACTGCCTGTAAGCACAATCATCTTGCACGTCACTTCAGTTCAAAATGCATTAGCTTTGCCCATGGTACATGATTTTATACTGTCCTGCATCTGCAGAAGGCTGAGGGTTAAATGCACTTGAACAATCCAATGGAAACCTTCAGTAGCTCTTAGTTGACCCTAATGTGACTTTGGAAAATTTAATTCCTCCCTGGTCATTACACTAGAAACCAGCTGTTCCAGCAGAGCTAGAATGCCACACTAAAAGACACAGCTTAGGGTTATTTCACACAATTAAGGTGGCTAAAACACAGTCCATCATAACCAGCTACTGTACAGCCACATGCCAGCTATCACTGCTCATTATTATACCTGTCAGTCATCATCACCATAAATAAATGCAATAGATTCCTTTGCACCACCACATACAGCATCAAGCAACTAAATCCTATACAGATACCACCTTCCCAACACCAGGTCCTTTTTCACTGAGATGCAACTTAAATTACACAAAAGCAGCCATAATATGTTTGCCTGTACTTGTCCTTGTTACTCCAGATTAAGCCACAGGACAAGAAAAAGTAGCTTGTGATCAAAGGTCCTTATAACAAAGCTTTACTGGACACAAAGGTTTGCCAGTCCTTGGTCATTGTTTCCTTTTGAGGGCCTTCAGCAGTCCCTTTGGGATTACTCTTCATAGCTTTGCCTTACCAGTTAGTGGTAACAGCTTCATCCATGGGGTTGGCAAGCTGGGCTTCGCATTAGCAATGGAGGGAAAGAATCTGTGCCAGGGCTAGATCTTATATAAACCATGTAGCATTTTTGCTGTTGAATTCTGACACTAAGCTTTAAAGTCAAACCCAAGCCTCTTTGATGCTGGCTGGAAGTTAACTAAGTCACAAGTTTTACAGTGGTAATAATTTTCCCTTCTAATAGTAATTCACTGTTTTCATTCAGGTGCCTCAGGCCAAATTCCTGTATTTTAATTAACTGCTTAAAAGTCTTGTTTAGATGGCATCTTTGATAATAGGATTCCCGCTACTCATCTCTTGATAATTTTTACTGCTTCTGTGGAATGGTCATATACACTTACTGGCTCTGACAGACAAGTTTAGTACTCTTACTGAATGGAAAAATCGTGAACAACCACTATCAGTAGAAGAGAACTGTTGGAATCATCACCAGTTTAGTCAAAGTTAAGCAATTCAAATAGATGACAATCATGGATGAACACTTTAAAGAACTGTTCTGTTTTGTTTTTAAGAAAAAAGTTATCCTATAATAATTTACTAAGTTTTCCCCAAAGAAGAAATCTGAAGGCTTTGAAGAAAAATAACATATACCTTTCCATCTTTTTTTTCATATGTGATATTAAGCTGTAACCCCATGTAGGCAAGTATACAGGTCCCATTTGCACCAGACACGTTGTATTTACCAACTTCAGGACTTGGGGGTGTTGCAGTTGGTGCTGGGCCAGTCGTTGGAACCTGGCTAGTAATTGGAACATGGCTAGTAGTCTGTTTAGGAGTGGTAGGCACTACAGCAGTAGTAGAGACCATGTCTTCAGCACATTCTGTTTCTGAAGAGAAAGGGAAACAGTCATTACCAAACAAGATGAAGCTGTGGGATAAGCTACCTTTTTAATCCTCAAGGGAAAGGAGCACACAATTTCAAGTAGCTTTTCCTAACAGAAGATAATAAAAGCTGAGAAACACATTACCTGAACTCCTGTTGCAAAGTTTGAGACATTTTCAAAACCTGGCATGTGAAAATGACACCTCTGCTGTTATTTACAGAAGTCAGGGTAACCACATTTGTTTTCATTCATGTTTGTCATTTCAGCTCACCATCAGGTCAGGATAAATAAGATGCTGCTGTGCTGACAGAGCCAGTGTCCCTGCTGTATGTTCACAGCCAGGCTGAGATGACCACCCCTCAGACACTCTGGGGACTCCTGCCAGAAGCAGAGGAATACTTGTCCTGCCTGTTGTTAAAAGTAGTGTCCCAGGAGATGGGTGTTCTCCTTCACCTCCCTCAGTTACACTACTAGGTTGTGAGGACCCTATGTCATTACTTTGGCAATACGCACAGCAGCATTAAAATACTAATGACCCTCTCAAGCAGTGCTGTGGCTCTTCTAACAACAAAGGGATTCTAAGACACCACTTCTGAAGGCAAACATTTTACTATATATATATATATTTGCCCTCAGACACATGGTGTGAACTGTGGGGTTGTCATATGCAGGGACAGGAGTTGGACTCAATGACGCTTGTGGGTCCCTTCCAACTCAGGACATTCTATGACTGTTCTATATCCTCTGCCTCTGGGTCTCACAACCGTCCTTCCCTTTAGTCCTGCATGACTGGCCACCCACCACTGCGGGTACAAGGCTGAGTGAAGATGTGTAAGACTGCCTTCTTTTTTCATCCAGTTCAGCAGCAACTTCCAAAGCAAAAGGAGAGAGAGAGAGAGGGAGAGAACAGTGACTCTGATTTATTTGCCAGAGTACTCAGAAACACCTGGCAGCAAGATCTTAACTTGATCTGGGAGCCAGGAAGGTTCCTGCATTGAACAGCAAGCCAAAACCAAAAGTCACAGCAAAGACAGTAGTAGTAGAGGCTTCCATGCTCCAAGCCAAGGTCATTTCTATGTGCCAGGGATAACAGCTTGCAACTTCATAAGGACAACAGCAACTGCAGCAGCAGCAACCAATTCTGACTCAAAGGGCCTACTTCTATAATTTAATCCACATGTATCTTGCAGATACTAGATATCTAATAAATAGCCTCTGACCTTAAACAGCAACTTTCTGGCTCAGAAAGCACACTCTTAGCACACCTTCTGAACTCAGACTCCAAAAGAGCACACTTTTCTTTCTCTAGTCCATTTCTGGAAGGTTGAAGAGTGGAGGGAAGTTTGATGAATGGAGGAATGACCACATGTTTTGTAGACTTAATAGATACTGGTCCCTAAACGTGGTAATTTCCTAACAAATAAACCAGACGGCTGCTTTACTGGGTGCTTCAATGGAGAATTTCCCTCCATCTGCAAGACCTCAACACATACAGCCCCTTATTCAAGTTGGCCGAGATGAAAGAACTGAATTACTTCAAGTGGAGATTTGTCCTAGGTGGAGTCTTGATACAGTATTTCTACTGAACTGATTTACAGCATAGCTCCTAGTAACTCTTCAAGACAGATTTGAAGATGAGACAAATTCTTATGTCTTTTTCTGACAGTTACAGGAAAGCAGCTGACAAAACTACCAACAGATAAAGTGAAAGCCTCTTGTTCTTCAGACCTGCAGATAATCACTACCATAACCTCAGTCACCAACTTCTAAGTACACTGACAGGAGTTTCCATCGCCAGTGATGTGCAGATGCACTGAATAACGAACTCTTCTTCCCTTCAGTGAGCCTTGCCCAGATCACCAGCAGAAATATCCTCTATTGAAAGAGTTGCAAGGAAAAAAACGGGAGAATTCCAGATCTAAAGTTTCTCAATAACTAGATGCCAAAAGGAGAGGGGAAGGCTCACACCTACAAGAATAGAAAGAAGGAACTGATCTGGAAAGAACAATATGATTTCAGAGTCAAGAACATTAAAAAAAAAAAAAAGGATAATATGAGAATTAACCATTTCAATCATTAAAAAGAAAAAAACCCCAAAATAACAAATACGCCCCCTCATCCCGCCCTTCCCCCAACAAACACACACAACAACAAACCACACAAGGAAGACAGAGCTCATGGTGCGGTAGAAATAGAAAAAAAAACGTATCTGGATGCAGTCCCAAGACAGTAATAAAAACTTAAGTATGAGAATAATTTAAAGGAAAAACCTGCATATGGCAGTATGAATAACAGGAATGTGCAAACAAAAACAAACCAAAAAGCTTGAACTCAGACCAGTGTCTGTCCCAGGATCATAGGAAATAATATATTTTTTCTGAGGATCAACAGTTTCATCAAGACAGTGATACCACAGGACAGAGAAAAGCACCTCTGGGGAAGCAGTCATGGAAAATTAAAACATTTACATTAATATAAAGTAGAAGTGAATGAAGTAGAACCGAAAATAAAGTAAATGCTGAAGAACTTGTGTTGCATAAGGAACACCCTCCAGATATAATGCAATATTGATTTTTTTTTTAAACCAAAGGACTATTTAAGAACAGATAATAGTTGATCATAAAAGTATTACACTGCAGGCAGATTTTATTGAAGTTCCGTAGAAGTTAAAAACCAGCTTTTCCCAATATCCTGGCTTATGTTTCAAGCCTGCTGACACCTGATCAGTTATCATACTCATCCAGTATGATAATTGGATCAAGATATCGTATTTAAAAACTTAGATAGTTCTGAAGACTGAAGTAATAGAAATAATTTTTTTTTTTTTTTAAATGACAAATGTCGGTCCACACCTTTGCTGCAAATTAATTCACTGAATGAAAGAAAACTGATTAAGAGAATGATACATGCTGAAATTTGAGCCAGTCATGTGAGGCAGCCATAAAATAAGTCAATGTCAGTGTTATGCATCAGACAAGGTATTTTTCAGAGATATAGGAGAAGGCAGAGATACTCCTGTAAAAGGCACTTGTTCAGTGTATCCATCCCATGCGAGCACTGACCACCCTCGTTTATAAGATTAATTTCAACTTAACAGGTGCATAAATGGGATTAAAATCATAAGAAAAGTTCTGCATTTCCCAGAGAAGATGAAGACATTTTACTTGCCCCAAAAGCAAGGCAAAGAATTATCACTCCTTGAGACAGGATGGATGATCAGTTTACATGGCCCTTCAGATTTGAGGAGTGTTGCCACAAAAGCAGACAGAAACAGACCGTGAAGTAGTTTGTTGTCTAATCATTATAGCAGTGAAATTCCAAAATGCTTTTCAATACAAGAAATCAGGACAAAAAGTCATTTTGTGATTGAGCCTGACAAAGAACATCACTGTCAGAGCTTAAAGTCTCCTGTTGCAAGATGCACGTATCTGCTCCCTCCAGACCAGTTCTGTATTGTCTGCCATTATAGCACTGATGTCCCCAGAGCACACAGTAACTAGTTCAAACTACTTTTGTAGAGGCATAATACTTGGAAGTTATCAGATACTTCTTAATCTAGGATTCTGGCCATGTGCCCAGTCCACCTACTGCAGCACGCGTCTACATTCATAAATACTCATGAACAGAAGGAATGTTCCCTAATACCTGTACAAAACCCACTGGAAAAGAGTGTGCTATCTTCTAGTCATAGATGCTGACACCCTTACAGAGAAAACCTGAACCAGGTCTACTCATTTCAAAAGATGCTGCTATCAGAGCTTTAAATCCAGTTTGTACCTGCCTAAATATGGTTAGGACTTTGGAAGAAACAACCTATTATTGGAAATATTAGCTCACCAAGTACATTTTCTGCTACAAGATACCTACTGTTCATACTGAAAGTGCCATTCATGAGATAGGCTTCCAAAGTAACATTGCTAAAAGTAACATTCACGTTCTTCATATTGACTTGCTTGGAATTGACGCATCTGTATTCTGTGCCCATATGTGCCTGGATAATACTTTTATGTGATACTCTCTTCATTCCTGCTGTAAAAAGATTACATTGCATTAGTATGTAACAGTGTTTAGAAAAACAAATCAGTATTACATCTGGAAGGGTTACACAATGGGAACAGGAAGTTTTAATTTTACCTGCAGTTGAATTAAGGAATAAAGTTGCATCTGACAGATTGTAGGAGAAAACTAGCTCTTCAACTTGGTACGTGTCTTTAGCTTCTGAGAAATTCAGGCTTAACGAATGTCCTGCTCCAAAACCCAACACCAGAAGTGGATGAGATGTGTTACCTGCACCACATGAGCTCTGTGACTCTACTGTTGCATTTTGTGGAAGACGGAAGTGTGCAAACTGTGGGGTAGAAAACAAAACGTATGTAAATGGGATGATGTAGCAGCCCTTCCTTACTGCTTTTTAAATATCCCATGAAACTGTTATAAAACATACAGCTGACATTCATATATGGTATGTCTACTTATATACCTGTATACAGCAACTGGCATGTTACTGGCACTTGCATTTCTAAGAATAATATTCTTCAAAATTTGAGGACAAAACAGTACATACAGCACCTCTTAGACAATCCATGTCATCCCCACTCCCCCCTGCCCCCCAACTAGCACTATGAATTTACAGGTACTTCTACCCTATATGAATCAAATCTGGAAAACTCAGGAAATGTGAAAAACTGGAGAATTTCAGCTTTGCTTCTTGTAGTACAATTGAGAAAGAACAAAAGCAAGTGGTACAGCCTGCATAGTTCAGCTATAATACTTTATTACATATTGAGAAGTAACTTGGTACTTGAAGAACAATACGGTGTTTACTGGAAGGTTTTGAGCTTACAAGAAAAAACAGCCAGAAGCATGTTGTAAAAGCAGTCACCTCTGAATGCAAACCTGCATACCAGTATCAGCAGGATTTCACTCCACCAGCACCACTGAAAAAATGGACTAGGCAATATAACTCTCCGCTCGAATCACGGACAGCAAACACACCACTGGCAAAGTAGACCTTTTTTTTAATCTCACATTACACTGATGGCTAGGAAAAAAATCAACTTCAAGAGTGTCTCAAAACATGCAATCGCTATGAGATTAAAAATAATCCACAATTCCTGTTCAGTAGTAAACACACCAAAAAAGGAAACTGAAAAGCAGAGTATTTGTGAATAAAAATTCTTAACTTTCCATTAACAGGCTTTTGCTCTTAATGTGGGACAACTTATAAGCCCTGCACTGGTCTGTAGATATACTGAAATCTAGAGATTTGCTAAGCTATACGCCAACGGCCGTTTCAATTCAAGTTTAGTCCATGTAAGCAACTGTGATGACCAAGCTCAACAAAAGACCATTGGCAGCATTTTTGCCTTTAGAGTTTCAAGTTTTAGCTACCAATAGGACTAGTGTGGAATTTCAGTCACAAGAACAATTTCACACATGTATTGCTTGTGGTGGTTTCAGGCTGCCTTAACCCTGTTGTTTAATTAGAAAAAGCATCAGTAATAAAAAAAAAAATTGATGCAACTTGACTGGGAGGGTGGAAATCTTTGCTGAAGCAGTTTTTCATGCTTAAATATTTGTTTGAATTTTGAACACTGTGCACATGCAGCAATATCAAACACTTTATAAACACAAGTTAAAGACAAGCAGTGAGATACCCCCCTTACCTCTTTTTGCCCACTGCTTTTGTATTCCACTGAGAAGGCTACTGTCAGATTGGCAATTATGCAGACCTTACCACTTGGATCTTTCACCTCAAATGAAGAGCAAGCCTGTAAAAAGCCTGTTAAGAATGACAAGAGGTTAACTTGGTGTCACTTAAGTTTTTATTTTTGATCCCTAAGAGACAAGTAGGTACAACTGTACATTTTGGCAGTACATCCTAAACAGCAGTTGCATTTGGCAACTTGGGTATTAACAGTCTCTGTACCAGCTTCAACATCACTAACACACAGAGGATCAATTTAACAGCCCATTTATAAAAAGACAAAGCCACTCAGACCAAAACTGTTGACATGCTGGGTCCTCAGAGGGTAAGGAAAATTTGCAACAAACACCAGTCACTGTTCAAGGCAGCTATGCAGTGTTCACTCTACACAGCAACTATTTCGCAAGCTTCAGCCAGAACTGACTTGGCATACTTGATCCCGCACGCCTGTAGTGCTCAGCCTCCCCCCCGCAGCCTTCATTCCCGCTGTACCAGGCCACTCAGCTGTACGTGCACTGAATGCAGCATTTAGAAAACTTGGATTGACTGCAGATGTTTTGGAAGGACTGCCAAAAATAGCATGCTGGAGTGTGCCACCCTTGCCAGGAGAACTTCTCTTTACTGTCATCACGCTCTCTGCGCTTGAGAGGAGGATGGAGGCCAAGACCTTGACACAGACCGAGGTTATGTTTTCCTGACGAGTAGACAGAGCTGCTGACAGAAACACGGGTTTTTCCCCCATTCACCCCCTCCAGCCCCAGTGCTCGGTGCACTAGCACAACTGATCACACCAGTACTGACTGCACAGGTTAAGAACACGCGGCAAGAGCAGCACAGGCTTGTCCCTTCCAACCTCAGCATGGACTTAGGCCTGTGTCCACTGCCAGCAAAGCTTCGCCCAGGGGACACGTTCAGGCAGGTTGGACAAAGCCAGAAAGCTGGTTATCTCATCTTCTGTTTGCAGCGAGGGCTAACTGGACAGCGCTCCTGCATCTCAAATCACACTAAGGTGCTCCAAGTTCTTTGTTGTACAGCATTTTATTTTTCTGATTTTTTCAATTTGTCACCACACGCACCTCTGAAGCAAACCTCACTGCAAAAACCCTTTACTGATAGCACTCTATCTGCTTGCATTTGCAACAACTTCAATCTTGCAGAAAACGTGAAAGAAAAAAGCAGCTGCAAGACATAAAGCACTCAATTTATCTCAAGCAAATAAGCTTTCAAGAGTCAAACATGCTAATCCATTCAACTGCTGATATAGCAAAAAGATCCAACTGAGAGATTATCCATTAGTGAGCTGCACCCCCCGCCCCGCCTCGCCCCAAAGTTCTTAAAAAGCAAATCTCAACTCCAAAACTTTTTGCTACAAAGCGATGGTGCCTACAATAGTATTAAGACAGTTATTAGGAAAAAACGGACTTCTGTCAGCTGGACTTTGGTAGAAGGCCCTTCAGTTGCAGGAACACATCAGAAACTATTTCTCTGGCACTCAGCATTTTCCCTTGTTGCCTTCCCCTTAGGAACAATATACCCTCCCCCAGTATCAAAGGGGAACAAAACTTGAACTGGTATTAATATACTTTACCCAGCTGTTTAAAGAGTCTAGACCTGAAACCACAGATAGACAGAAATTGCTTAAGAATGGATAGCGTAGCAAGCTGATATTTCAAAGCAAATTTGTCCCACCTTTGACTTTATGTCCAGCTCAGTGTTCATTAAGGAACATATATTCACAAATAAAATGTTATTATTGCAGTTCAGAACAGTACTAGAAATAGTCAATGCTCCTCCACATGGAAGTTTCAATTTACCAAGTTTCTTTCAGTTTGTTTTTACATCTGGAACTTGTTTACATTTTAATCAAGCACTTGTCTTCTCAAGAGCAGAGCTGCTTACACTTTCTTGACCATTTCTAGCACAGCATAGAAAACAGTGTAGAGGAAGGGAAAGAGTCCATGGCTACTTGAAACAACACTAACAATGGAAGGCATACTAGAATGAAAACCTTCTGTGTACATGTTGACTCCTTTGTTTGATAGCAATAAAAATCATGACAATTTTAGAGCTAAAAACAAACAATACAATACAAACAATACTCAGTGAAAGAATGGAAGAAAAAAAAAAGTCCGTTTTAAAGAGAAATGCAGGGAAAAGACTGAAAAACAATTAGGAAAAATGTTGCTGACCTAAAGGAAAACATGACAGACCTGCCCATTACAGATGATTCAGAGAACAACAAAAGACAAAGCAGAGGTACCAGAAAGCACCAAACAGAAGACAGATTCTGGGAATGAAGAGCTGACAAAGTAGTGTAAGTAGTGAAAAAACAGTGAAAAACACCAACTGTTAGATTTTTGCAAGGTTAAAGTTCACACCATTATACGAATCCTGACTTTGTTAGTGTGGAACAAACGCTATAAAACTCCATTCCTTCTCAAGAAATGTTCAGCAGCTGCTGGATTTGCAGTGTTAGTGATGAGATGGACACATCCAGCAGGAGGCACCGAGCTGTCCTACATGAAGTGGCAAGAGAGCTGTTTCACTGCAACCAAGTTGACATGCACAAGGATGGCAATCAGAGAGACCACTGTGCTGCAGCATCATCTGCTCCCATGGTCCTGGAGGAATGGAGATGAAACTGAGTAAAACATAAGGCACGCAGGGACAAAGAAAAAACAGAAAAAAACACTGAAGAACAAATCAAGAAACTGAAGGAAAGAAGGTCCTGCATATTCTTCGCTCCAGCCAGTTTAAGGCAGAGGAACAGCTCGCTGGGTTTGGCAGCAAAGCAGCTGTTGAGTTTGTGAAGGCATTTTCAGTGTCAGCTAGTGATTAATGCATGAATCATCACCAGCCCACAAATAGCATGAGCCTACAGTCAAAATGTCAAGAATACAGAAAAGCAAACTGATGTTGAATCAATCTCTCTTGGGAATATTTCTAATTAAGTTACATAAAGTATTGCTTAATTTTATCATGGTGTATCTACAAGTTGAGAATATTGCTTGTGCTTCTCATAACAATATAATTCTTTGCTATTTAACACAAAAACTGATACAGCCAGCCTCTTGCTTCTTAACTTCAGACTTTACATGTTCTTCCTAATAAACTAGAGCACCCTATCTGACAACTATCTGTGCTAGAGCAAGTGCAGTACTCCAGATTTACACAGCTGAAGAGCTCCTAGACTTGTCAATAGCAAAAAGTCAGTTTTACGAAGTTCATTATTCACTTGGCTGGAAATCCTACATTAAGGATATCTAGTAGAGGAATCAACAAAAATATACTAGCATCAAAGAAAATTCACTTAGTTCAGATGCTTCCTTTGTACTCCAAGAGGTTCTGAAAAAGAGCTGCTTACATATTTATTCTAGCTGCATATTTTCAATTGAAAATCATAGGATCATCTCTCCTTTTATATCTAATTTCCGAAATTAGTCTCATGCAAGAAAAGATTGTAGGTAAAAATTGAAGCAACAGCTAGATATGTCACTTGAATTAAATCCAGCATTCTTCTTTATCTAACATACCTACACCAAAAAAAACAAGCAGAGTGTATTAGCAGTCTGAGATAAAATAAAAAAGTCAAACAAAACTTAGACTTCCCCAGTGATATAACAATTTATCTTAAAGAATTCTACCTCAAAAAGGTAAGGTTGTTTTAAACTGTTTAAACTGAAAACTACCAAGCTGACAAAACAATCTAGCTCATTTAAACAATCTAAATTTGAGCCCTTTTGAATATGGCTCTTAGAACGGCAGGATTCTCCATCGCTTGAACACACAAAAATGCTTTCAGGTTTCAGCCTTTCTGTAACTGAAATCCTGTTAGCCAAGCACAGCTACTGCTACTACTCTCCCATATAATGGAAAGCTGCTAAGGGAGAAAGGTTAATGGTTGTTGTGCTCTAAAAATAGCAAGCATATATTAATGGCAATTGTTTACACTGTCTGCTTGCAAAGAGGACTTGAGTTACCATAGTTAATTATTTACTTTGTCTCCAATTTTTATTAGAAACATGAAACACTGACAATAAGGATCTCAAAAATAAAAGCTACTTTTACATAATTTGTACTATATTCATGTTGCCTGCATACGTAAAAACCTCTTTAGTATTTTTCTTCCTCCCTCTTGGCAGAAAGGACAGCAAGCCAACCCAATCCACCTGGGCATATCCCCCACATCACCAGTTGTTCAAGCGATACAGATATCAAGTGGGTGGGACTGCAGTTAACAGAGTGACTATGGCATTAGGGAGGAAAACCAGGGTTGCAGCATAGCCCAGCAAACCGCCCCAACAGTAGTTCGGAGAATCACCCCATGGCCTGGTCATACGCATCAGAGACTCTCCTTGGCTACAGCCTACCCTGTAATTACTGTGTGGCAGCGCCCCGAAGGCGAGGGACGCTTGCTGACTGATGCCACCACTACACAGTCACTCTGTACCCAAGCTACAGCGCTGCTGTGTTATCCTGCACCTTTGCCCAGATGTGAACGTTGCTATCTACAGGGCTTTAATCCATGGAGATAAGAAATGCTGGTTCTTATCTAAAGGTTTGTTTCCTATCGTACACGTAAACAGAAGTGCCCAGTAATTTACTCATTCTGATGGTTTGGAAGGATCTTGTAATCTCAGTGCCATTTTGTGACCTTAGTCACCACTTTAGACTTCTAAGCCTATTCCAGAGGAGAGAATGCAAAAATCCCTGAGGAGTTACACTCTCCTCTAATCACTTGTCTTCTAATGTAAGCACCACTCCCGGAGGGACATCTGGCTCAACTCCTTTCTCAAAAGAATAAGTCAAGGTCACTTGCTTAGGATCCAGGATCTATACTACCTTGGGATAGTACAGAAAAAGACAAAACAAAACAAGAATAAACAAAAATCCCCAAACAAAAACAACAACAACAAAAAACACACGCACACACAAAACAAACAATTTAAAAATTAATGTATTTGTTGAAAGATCACACTGTTTACTAACCCTAACATTTCTGGAGAACATTTGAAAGCAGGAAAATCCATTGGCAGACTTGATGTATGAACCATGAGACAAAATGGTCTTCATAAAATTATGAGTTACGCTTACCTGTCACCAATGGACTCGGAAGACTAAACACTATCTATCTGGAAAGCATACCAAGAAAAGACAAGGCTGGATCTATTTCAACTGCTGTTGGACACACTTGAACACAAACAGTGGCAGAAGCAGGAAACAGAGCTTAAATCAAGGATGGATGAGAGTACTTTGGGGGAGAAGAGAAAAGAACTTGTGCAGGTGCAACACCTGACTATATCCACTTCCTGATTCAACCCTAGAAGATATATCCTCAACAACTGTCAGGGACAAATTTCATGCAGTCTCAAATTATGATTTTGGTATTGCTGATTTCCATTAGGGCAGTAAACCTTTTGTTTCTCAATTCAAGTTTGCAGATTAATAACCTCTGTCTTTTATAAACAAATTTATAAAAGTACAAAAGCATTATAAACAAAAGGACATGGACCTGTTGGAGAAAGAACAGAGGAAGGCCATGAAGATAATCAGAGGGCTGGAGCACCTCTGCTATGAAGACAGGCTGAAAGAGTCTGGGTTGTTCAGCCTGGCGAAGGCTCCAGGGAGACCCTACAGCAGCCTTCCAGTACCTAGAGACCTACAGGAAAGCTGGAGAGGGACTTTTTACAAGGGCATGTAGTGATAGGACAAGGGGTAATGTCTTCAAACTGAAAGAGGGCAGATTTAGATTAGATGTAAGGAAATTCTTCACTGTGAAAGTGATGAGGCTCTGGAACAGGCTGCCCAGAGAAGCTGTGGATGCTCCATCTCTGGAAGTGTTCAAGTCCAGGATGGATGTGGCTTTGAGCAACCTGGTCTAGTGGAAGGTGTCCCTGCCCAGAGCAGGGTGTTGGAAGCAAATCTTTAAGGTCCCTTCCAACCCAAACCATTCTACAGTTGGCTATTCAGCAGCTCTACACTTGTCATCTGGCCAGAGAATTGCATCAAGTTTAGTCACATGAATCTTCTTTATGGTTTCCTATCTAGAGGAAGGAAGTCCTGGGATAGCTCTACAGCAGCTGATTACATGAGTCCACAGGGAGGTCTGAACTCCTGTGGCTAGATCCTTTTCAGTGCTCACACAAGTTCATTTCGCACTTGCTCTGGTTAGTGCTGCTGTATCACACCACACAAGTAACACACATCCTTCAAAGTAGCTGGTGGCCCCAAACAATGTTTTGAAGGAGCACTGTATTGACAATTTAAAAAGAAAGCCTCCCCAGAAGAGAGGATATTGGAAAAAAAAGTAATAAGCCAACCGCCTAAATAGCCAGTCTCCTAGTCCTGTCAAGAGTAGATCTCATCCCTGTCAAGGAAAGTAAAGACATACTAGTGTTCTTGTACCACACAGACTGAATTCTGCCTTGTTAAGAAATCAGAAGCCACTGAAGTTTAAAACAAGAAAGCCAAATGTATCAAGTGTAGACTACTGTGCTTAAGCCTGAATTTTGGAGAGGAAACAGCTAGACAAGTGCTCACTGCAAAAAGCTGAACTACATTTGAAATTCTGTACTCTATTGTCAGGGTACTAGCAACACTCTCACACTTTGAATTACAGTAGAAAAAATAGTACTGACAGCCAGTGGTGGTATCAAGTGATAGAGATGGTCAAGAAACTGTTACCCTTAGACTGAAAGGAATACCAGTCCACCTTGAAGTCAAGATGCACAAAAAAGTGGAAGCCTGATTTATCAAAACATAAGATACATTTAAAAACAGTAGACCTATAATTTACTATTAAGATAATGCAAGGAAGTGTTCAAATAGCTGTTGTAACTACTACCACTCACATACCCAAAAGGGTCTCCTGCCAAGCTTAGGAGAATAAATACCAAGAAATCCATTATGGCACCAAGCTTTCTCAACAAATTTCCAAACAATCATGTGTGACTTGAGAGAAAAGACAAATTGTTGCAGTTAAGCTACAACAAGCAAAGGCGAGGTATGCCTTTTTAGTGCTAGAAATAAGTTATCTTTAAGACACAGAAAGGCTTAACAGAGATAACAGTAGTTAACTTCTCAGTTCTGGAGGCAATAAAATATCCATCTTTTCTTCAATTAGGGTTCTTCTGTGCCTAGAGGTAATTCTTCAGTTTATCATCTGCTACTGTTTAGAAATCATCCTATTCACTACAGAACAATCTAGAAGCAGGTTACATAAAAAATGAAACTTCTAAGTCAGCCTGAACAGGAACCTCAGGAGCATATCTCAAAAGCGGCGTGTCAGGGAGCCTGTGGAATTCTTATTTGGCAAGTAAAAAGTTATGTTACAAGTCAGAAAAGCTGCTGAAGTCAAAGCCAAGTAACCTATCACATGACGACAGGGCTTGGGACTAGCACACAAATTCAGGCCCGCAAAGACTGTGTCAACACACTTGAAGAAGCTACCAAGCAAACACTATGTTAAGGGCAGCACTTGGTGAAACAATGTTTCGAAAGTCACACAATGTAGAAGAGATCGTATTTCATTAAAACTACTTCATACACAGTCTCAATTTCCTACAGCTAGCAATGCCGAAACTGAGGAAAACAATACAACACCAAATTACTCACTGGCTGGAATTTATTATCCATGTTTCTCTCAAATATCCCTATATTGGTAGCAATGTTTGAAATTCCCCTTCAGACTAGAGTTGTGCAATAGAAACACGTGGACTAGGCACCATTAACTCTGAAATGGCATCACACTAGTTTTCAAACTCATTTTTCCTTCCCCAAATCTCAGATACTTCATGACTTACTCACTGAATCCATGTCTGACTCTAAACCTAGATTTTCAGAAATATTTTCTCTGATGTGTCTGTGTTTCAGCAATGAAAAAACTACAGGGACTCTAGGACTCAAAGAACACAAGCAGCTCCGTTGGGCTTGGCACACAACCCAATTGACCCATCATGCCCAACAGCAGACAGGCACCATCTTCCCTCATATTTCAAAAAGCAACAGCTAAGTTTGAGGGCAGGTACTTCATTTCCTACAGTGCCCTTTCCCTGTATTTATCACTTTATTGCCTAAATCTCTTTTTCATTCCTGATGCACGTTTGATATTTGTGAGGGAATTAATCACAAAATACTTAATGTTGATGTATGAAATATTCAGCTTTGTAGTTGCTGCTCCATGTGAATGGAAAAATGAAACAGTGAGGTGTGGTGAGGTATTCTGGAGGAAAAAAACAACAACAACAACAAAAAATCTATTGTCCCAAACTCAAGACATTGCCAAACAAGCTTTCACATCTGACCCACCCATGCTAATTCTTCAGCCTCCTGTGATCACTACCTTATCCTCATCAGTGTTCACTCAGATGACTGAAAGGCTTCAAATGAGCTGAAAATGCCTAAAGAACTCAGTCCTTATCTTCTTATTATCTTACATCTCATATTATTCTCCGCTCACCACCACCCAAGCTCCACACTCCAGCAGAAGGTGGTGGAGGCTATCTGTACTCCAAGAGGTCTCTATTTGCATCATAAAGTTTTCCCCCAAGACTGTAGGATAAAGTTACATAGAAACACCCAACTACCAGACAGTGGTACAAAGCCCTGTTTGTCAGTAAATAGTTACTCTGTAGTAAAACAAACTAGTCTGTTGCCTCAGCTGCAGCAACCTAACACATTTTACATGCCAGAAAGTGACAAAGCTAAATGCACTGAATTATGTTTGTAACTGCTAATTAAGCAGATGAAGACTACTTCAGTCCCAGAAAATATTATCTCTGTTACCACTTAAAAACTACAAGGGCTGATCAGAAGACAAACAGAAACAATTCTTCATTTAAGCCATGACTATAAAAGATAATAAAAGAATTCCATTATAACACCAGCTCAATGCCACTTAAGCTGCCAATCCTAAAAAGCAAGTCTGATAGCACTGTACACACCCTGCTTGCCAGAGTGGCTTGCAAGAGCTGGATATCTGAACTGCTCAGTGCCCCTTGTGACATCTTTCAGGCTCAGCAAAACTGAAGTATCATCAATAATGACAAAGATGTTTACTACCAGAGAAATGTCAGAAGAGTTTCAAAGGCTGCCATAGTGTCCAAACTCATGGCACATAACTGTTCTCAACTGCTGCATTATTGAGGAAATACTCTTGTTAGCTGCTGAAGAAGTTTGCTTTGCTGCCAAAGCCACATTTCAGAAACCTGATAGTGTCACGTGATGTGGCTTTCAAGGCGAGAAACCTAAAGCAAGGTAGCTATCAGTAAACAAGCCAGACACACTTCCTCATAAACCCACCTTGCTGCACCAAAGAACCCCTCTCATGAAGACACTAAAATCTATCTATTCCAGCGACATTTCAGATTTCACTCAAGATACGATAGAATGAAAGCCATTAAGGGAGCATTACAGGCTCTAAAGAAAGGAGCTACTTCCTAGCAATGACATCAGTAGTTAATGTGTTTCCATGCCTCTGGAGAGCTAAAGACACATTTTCAGGTTCTTCCCGGTGCGCTGCCGCTGGATTCAGAGCAGATGCCGAGACGAGCGTTCCTGGGCGCTGCACGGTTCTCCCACCAAGCACAGCAGCAACAGCAGCAGCCACTGCCTTCTCTCCATCCTTCCCCTCGTACCTCCCGCAGCTGTCACAGGTTCCCAGGCCCCGCACGGACCCGGTGCAGGCAGTGGGGGAATGACCTCTCCAAAGGCGCTACTGCCGAGGAGCTCCGCAGGTGAACCTGCCCCCGGCCGGGCCGCAGCCCAGCTGGGTGCCGCGCCACCGCCCCCCGGAGCCCCCAGGCCAGAGTTACCGCCCCGGAATGGCAACAGCAGGTGTGAGTCCGCGGGCGTGTTTCCAGTTACAGCCGGCGCGCCGGTGCCGCTTCCAGCGCCGCCGGCCCCGGGGCCGCCCCAGGCCGCAGCGACCCCCCCGCCGCCCCGCCGGGCGCTACAGGCCGCGGCCGCCCCGCCCCTCTCCTTACCGAGCAGCGCGGCCGCCGCGAGCAACCCCCGCGCGCCCTGGGCGCGAGCCATGGCGGGGGCAGGGGACAGGGCGAGGCGGCACCGGCGGGAGCACGGAGAAGCGATGAGGGCAGCGGCAGTAGCGGCGGCGGCGGCGGGGGGCGGCGGCAGCGCACCGCGCTCGGGAGAGTGGCGACGGCCCCGCTCGGTCATATGACCTCTGACGTCACCCGCCCCGCCTGGGAGCCGTCACGTGACCCAGGCGCTCAGCGCGGCAGGCGCCCAGGCGAGGGAGGTGGGAGGGATCGCTCGAGGGCAGGGGGCGGGGCGGGTCTCTCCCCTCGCGCTCCAACGGGCGGGTCGTGGGGTGGGACTGCGGTGCCGCCCTCTGGCGGGAGCGGGTGAGCGTGCGTGCGGGGGCTACGCGCGCGTTTTCGCGCTGCTGCCGGTGCGAGCGTGTTTGTGCGTGAGCGTGGGTGGGTCGTTGTCGGGAGGCGCGAGGAGCGGGACCGTCTCTCGGCGCGGGCGTCCGTGTCGTGCCCTGTGTCCCTCACGCGCACGACTGTGGGGCGGTGGCTGCGTGCTCCGCGCGTGTGACCGCGTGCAGGGGTGTGTCCGTTGCGTCACTGTCACGAGCTGCTGGGGTTCAGCCCCAGCTCTTGGCACCGGCCGTAACCCGTGAGCCCAGGGTTTTAGATTGGATATTATGAAATATTGCTTCATGGAAAGGGTTGTCAGGCATTGGAACAGGCTGCCCAGGGAAGTGGTTGAGTCACCATCCCTGGAGGGGTTTAAAAGACGCATAGATGAGGTTCTTGGGGACGTGGTTTAGTGCTAGAGTTAGGTTATGATTGAACTCGATGGTCTTAAGGTTCTCTTCCAACCAACTATGATTTTCAGGGCCGTCTTCCACTGTGGGCTGAAGGCAGCTGTGGCTTGGCCCTGAGGCACTGCTGCCCTGGCACAGGCCATCTGCCCAACCCTCACCTGCGGCAAGGGTGTTGGGTAACAGCTTAGGAGGTTTAGGGTCTTTCTCTGAACTGCTATAGTCTTATCTCTGTAACTCGTGTCAGGTGAGAGCTGTGAGGAACATCATCCAGAGGTGGGGTTCTTCACCCAGAGGGTGTTGGAGCACTGGAACAGGCTCCCCAGGGAGGTGTCACAGTCCCAAGCCTGACCGTGTTCAAGCAGAGACTGGACAATGCCCTCAGACACATGGTGTGAACTGTGAGGTTGTCATATGCAGGGACAGGAGTTGGACTCTATGGTCCTTGTGGGTCCTTTCCAACATGGTCCTTTCCACATCCTATGATCAGGGCCCAGGGCAGCCTCGCCAGCTCTAGGCATTGAACTGTGGTTCCCAGTGGGGAAAGCAGCACGAGGTGATAGAGCAGTGTGAGAAATTGCTTTGGTGAGCAATTAACCCACCTAAATTCTGTATTGCCTCCAGAATATGTTCCTTGCCACTGACTTCAAACGCAGACTAAGATGAATGCAATTATCTGGCCTAGAATTAATCTAGTCTCAGCTGTATCAAAGCACTGGAAGTTAATGGTCTGTTAGCTCTGAAATAACACATCTTCGTATACCGATGTGTACATATGTATCTGTATCTGTTCCAAGCCAAAACAGGGACTGCTAGAGACTTGTGGTTGCATGGGTAAAACTAATTGTGCTTTCACATAGTTTATGATGTTGTTTGATGTTTCTATAAACAAGAATTTTAAGAAGTCTTTTTTTTTTGAGAGAGAGAGAACTGGAAAAAAGGTTAAGTTCATCTATTGACATTTTTAGATGTTAGCATAGTAACAGAGATAGGGCACCCAGGCCATTTGATCACTTTGTAATTCAATGCTCTTCTCTAAGCTGTTAAGGATACACTTTCTTCATCTAAAACCTCAGAAGCACTTATTTTGCTACCAGAATCCTATTTCTAATACTACTGGAAAGTGTGCCAACAGCAGTGTGCTTCTGCTTTCTCGAAATGACTGCCATGTCATCCCTCTCCTCATTAGAGTGCTCCCGATGAATCAGTGCTGAGACAGAATCCTTTAGGCTCCCAGGCTACCTTCAAACATTTTTACTTAGAACTGATTTGAAATGCAGTTTAGCTACTACTAGCTGCTAAAGTCAAGTCCGGCTACTCTGAAAGTTGATGACTGTTCCCTGATATTTGTCCCTTTTCACTCATGCTTCCCATTTCCACAAAACATCCTAGCAAAGTTTATTTGCTCTTCAGGTTGGCTTTCATAGTGCTATTACCATAAACAGACATTAATTTCTTAATACTGTGTTTCTATCTGCGCATTTTTAGAGACAGAAATGTTTTATTTTTGTTTGCTTTTCCCTGCAGCACTTCCAGCAATCTTCTTTCTTGCCATGTGTTGCCAAAAGCAGAAGTTAGTCAGCTTGAAAAAGGACATAAGAAACAGCTCTGGTCAAATGTTTGAATGAGTCATCTGCAGAGGAGTTGGGGTTAATGGAGGTGGGACATCAGCTGTTCTCAGGTTTTGATCACTGTTTTTGGAACCTGCACTGGGAGTGGAGAAAGGTCTGCAAGCTACTTGCAGCCTGACAGCAAACGAAGTAGAGATGGAGGCCCAATGTCAGGTTTAAGCTTGCACAGCAGTCTGTCCCTCTTCTGGAAAATTCATGTCTGCAAATGGAAAACTGATGTATGCTTGGATAACTACCAATTAATATTGATACATAACTTGCATCAAGCAACAATATGGTGGCAAGAAATTGGTAAGTAAAGAACATAAGGCTATCGGTTGAGAACGATGTTGATCTTATGTGCTGTGGATCATCACCTTCCTAAGCCTTTCTGTAGTTGTGTAGAGACTGCACAAACCCCAATCTCTATGTCATTGTCAGCAGAAATATTACCAGGTGTGTGTGTTAGCCAGTTTTCCTAATGAAACAAATCTTACGCAACCGTGTTGGCCATCAGCCTCACTACTCAAAAACTGCTTGGCCAACATCAATCAAACTTCATAGCAGGCTAAGACATAAACAAACAAAGTTACAGCTTCTGTAAAAGCTGGTATATAGACAGCCTGGAGGGGCCAAATTTGTGCAATCACTGAGGGAAATGTAGTCCATACCCAATCCCTACTAATTTTGTTTGACAGAGCTGCTGTCCAACCAACCTGCACACAGTTCCAGATGAACCATGGGACAGCTCCTGGCCCTGGAGAGCCATGGATGCAGAATGACTGCTTACAGGAAGGAACATGGGAAATACCCACAAGATCTTGAAGCTGTTGCTACAGTACAAACTTCTGCTAAGTCCAGGCAGAGTACTACCATGGAAGACAGAGTACGGGCTGGGAATTTTTACCAGAAAAGACTTTCCATGAAACATGACTTCATTTCTGCTGTAGACTTTTGCTGATTATTCCCTGACTTCACTGGGTTATTTTCTTTCTGAAGAGACTTGCTAGAATTAGATAACCAAGGTTATAGTACAGAGTCCGTTCATCCCTAACACACCTGCTAAAGATGCTAAACATACAAACAGGTCTATCTGCATAACAAATCAATGCACTAAAGTTGCCTGAAAGGTGTGTGACTTTTTTTTTTTCAAAGATTGATAGCACAAAGAAAGGAAGAAAGAAGCTGCAGCAGAGCAAGGGAGTTAAATAATAAACCCAAGTTCAGATAAAGAAATAAAGCAGAAGCTGAAATACAGAACTGAGAAAACAGGACACAGGGAGTGGGCAGGAAGGAGACTCTTGGTGGCTTGTAAGGGGAGCTGCTGGACTTGAGAAGCAGCTGCAGGTCAGCCAGCAGCCTTTATTCTCACACTTGCTTGCCCTCAGAAAATGTTGGGCTAGATGACAGGGTCTCACATTTAGGCAAATTGCTTTATAAATACATATAACATATGTCTGGATGAGGTATCTGAATGTTTTATGTTAAATTGAATTAAATGGGAAGGTTTTGCTAAGACTGGAGAGTCCCTTCCTGTATCCCAGATTCCTGCTATTACTTTCATCATTCCACAGAGCTGCTATACAATTTGTTCCAAGGATACTGAATTGCCAAAATCCAGGTTTTCAAGACACCTTCTGAACATGAATGCTCTACAGAGGAAATCTGTTCCTTTGCTACAGCCCAATGTCTTCAACACTGAGTGATCTTCCAGGAAGAGATGTTTAGCAACCTCTGCCCTGTGGGCACAAATACACTCGTGGCAATGTAAACCAAACAGCTGGCATCAGACCAACACCTAGTTGAGCCTGGATGCTCAGTCAAATTCTGTCACCAGCTATCAAAAAAGCAATCAAATGCAGCTATTTTGCTGTGAAGAAGTGATTACCATGCTGACTAACAGAGCAACTGCTTACCTGTTTGGTTCAGCACACACAAATTCAGGAATAGAAATTTGAGAAAAATCAAATTAAAAATGAAGACCAGAGAAAAAGAGTCACTAGCACCTGGCCTGTCAATCTCTCCCATAGCTTTGGATCCTCTGAAGCCACTTTCAGACCCATTTGGAAGAGTACAAATCTTCAGAGATGGATACAGTCTCTGTAGGTTTGGGAGGTCAGGTGAAGATGAGCAGCTGGATAAAGAAGAACAAAACCAGTGCTCCCACAAGCAGAAAGGCAGAGGTAAGCAGAAAAACCCTCTGCAGTGCTGCTGCTTGAGGTTATTTGATGGCGATGATAGAGTAGAGGACAAAGAGCATACAACACAGAAAGACCAGCTTCATTATTTCCACTGTTCATGGAACAACTCATTTTTAATTGCCATACCAGAGTAACTTGGCCAAAGAGTTCTAGTCTATGGCAATTAAGAAAACCTACACATCTCAGCACTTTTAATCAATTAACATTGCTTCTTAAGGCAGAAGCATTTCAGTCATCTTCAGGATAACACCACTGCTTTAAATAGATTGTTTAAAACCATTGAACCAGGCAGTCAAGGTTCAGAAAGGGGAGGCAGTAACATTCACTGCTTGATATCAATTACTGTGCACTGCTGCCAGCTTTCTGTGTGGATAAAGCCTCTGGCCATTACACTTCTGTAAGGCGCATACTCCTTTTTGTTTTAAAAGTCCAGTAAGATGGATCTGATGAGTTTCCATATGCATAGACTCTCAGTGAATGGTATAATTAACACTAAAGAACAAACTGCACAAATAAACGGAAGTGCCACATTGTCACAAAGGCTAAGAAATTAATATTTAATATGCATCAAAGATTTTATTTGCATTAACTGAAGATTCAAATATTAAAATAAGTCTACATTAAATTACAATATTAAATATATTTTAAATACAATAAACTAAATGTGTTTAGTTTGTAAACACAAAGGGAACAAAAATAATTCAGAAGAATGCAATACAATTAATGACACCAGATGACAGAACAAGGACTTTACTCTGTAAATCCACAAGATGTCAACTCTTAGCAATGTTTACTTTAAGAAGAGGTGGTGGCTTTTTAATTGATGCACAAACCCCATGTTACATAAACTTAGTTAGGTATCTCTCAAGAAAATATTGCTCAGTTAAATTCTCATTTATGTCATGATCAAAATTCCTTTGGTAGCTCTTTTTCAGAATGAATCACACTAGTATGCAAATCCAGAAAGTAAACAGAGTCTTGTAAGTATTAGAACAAAGGGTGTCTTCCTTATAGTCACAATTATCTAGCAGATCTACAGTGTCTTTCATTCTTCAATTCAAATCAACTTGCATATATACAATATGTAACAAAGTACTCACAAAATCCTCAGTCTTTCAAGACAAAAAACTATGCTTTCACAATATCAAGATCATAAAAGTCATCTTTAAGAAAAGATTTTGTTTTTTAAAGTGGAGCACGCTATACAGTAGTTTCCCTGTATGTTATTTTCAAGGCAAAACTAAATGTTACTGCAATTACACGAACACCAGTTGCCCTAAAATGAGGTAGGGCCTCTTTGACTCAGATCTAATCTTTGCCACCCATACCAGCAGAAGTAGTAATAAAATAATAATCCATATCTTAGCTAAATAACCCAACAACTCACTACACACATGAACACAGTTGTCCTCTTGGCACTTCAAGGATCTCACTTCAAAACCTGATTTATCCAAACCAGAATGAAGCTTAAAATTATTTGAAAGAAAATCAATTGAACACGAGTTCAAGGGTTTTCATGGTGCATAATTTCAAAAATTCAGTGTATTTCAACAACACTGCTTGTACATAAGTGTTCATCAATCAAGGGTTTTTTAAAAGTTACCCAAGTTGTCACTGTAGCTAAAGAATGCAGCATATAGGGTCTTTATGGATGCAGTTAAGAACAGAGAAATGAAGAAATGAGACGTGCATCCAACACAGAAGTATTTCTCACACAGGTGATTTTACTTTTCCATCCAACTTCAATGACATTGTTAAACAAAACTGTAAAACTAAATTTTGAAGAACCCAAAAGAAAAAAAAAAAAAGAGAGTAACTAAAAGAAATAAAAACATGACATTGAAAATTAGTAAGGAGTCTTGACAACGATGATAATTAACGTGTCATTTTGCTTCTCTTCCACAGCAGTGCATGCAGCTGGTTGAATAATATACTACATCAACCTGAAATCTGCGAACAGGAAAGTCTGGAACAGCATAGGTATTTGGTGTCCTGAAGATACTTGTGAATGATTTTGGTTTTTATTTTTTTTTTGATTTTTTCATTTAAATAAAAGTATTTCTCCTCCATTAAGCAACATAGTGGTACTGATTGGGGTTGTCTTTGTCTCTCTCCATATAGTCTCTGTCAATGAGAGATTCGATCCTCTTTTTCAAGTCTCCAGGCTACAAGAATAGATGAGATTAGTATAACAGTAATATAAATGCAAATATATTTTATGTAAAAAAAAAAGGAGTGCTAACAGCTACATAAGAAAATGTGCCAAAATAAATATCTAAATATCATTTCCTACTGATACTCTGGCTTATTTCTTTTCACACACTCATTTTAATACCTTAATATTTGGATTTGATTGAGACATATTTCTCATTTCTTACTTTTACGGGCAAGCTCAATGGAAAAATATATTACATATTTTTAGGATGGTTGGAGAAACAAAATCAGTTACCTTTACGGGAAATTTCAGTTGATTATACAATTCAGAAACAAGGAGATTATGACCAAGAGTCTTTCTCATCTTCATTATTCGCACAATAGCAGCATCAATCTGATATTGCCTGTCTTGAAATACTCTTTCAGTTGTGCTGACCTGTTCCTCAACCTAAAGAACAATACAACGCCACAAATCACGTCACCTTTTATTGGTATTTTTCAATCAATCACATTTCTATAGTTAAATGAAATGAAACTTGTGTATTCTTATTCATCTTTGAGACAGGCACATGCAGTGCTGCACGCTAAGAACTAACTGGATGAAGCAAGCCACAGATAAAATTAAGGATAATGTAAAAAGGAAAAAAAAAGTAATCTTATTTTAAATCTATTTGATTAAAGTGGATCTTAAAAACTCACTTCAGATTTTTGAGAGAACACATAATAGTTTGACAGCCCAAATATGCAGTCTTTTGTATCAAACTGATCAGCTCCAATTTGACTTTTAGGGATTTCAATATGCAAAGGCAAAAGGGAAACACCTCAGTGTTAATGAGAGCACATCACCTTGTGTCAGGAATTTGAATTCAAGTACAACAAAGACATCCACTGCAAAAATAGCGAGAACCTTGACTTTTAATAAGTCTCTTAACCACTAAATAAGGAAGTGAAGTGGTGATATTTGATTCATGAGTTCAGTACAGTACCAGAACTTCAGCCATACCACAAAAACTAAGATGGACTGAAACATCTACAAGATCTTACCAGTTTTAGGCATCTAAATTTGCAAGCATGGGAAGGAACATAAGCTGTTCCATTTTCAGTGAGTTTTAAAATCTTTAATGCCTCTGCGAGTCATCCTGACTACCAAAACTGTTAAATATCTGCTTCCTTTCTCCACATGCAAAAGGTGGAGGTGGTAGGAGATGCAGAGATTGTGTATCTCCCTGTGAGAAATGTGGATAAATAGTTAACATAAAGAGAATCAATGCAAAAAAATAAATACATACTGTTTCCTTCATTTGAATTTGGTTGATCTTTATTCTAAACAATTTGTGCTTGAAATCACCATTAAAGATGAATTTATCTCCATCTTCTACATCCTTGCCCTTTGGATTTTTAATCAACACTCGTGCTTTTCCACAAGCTAAAGACTGCAAGGTTCTTCTTAATTCACTGTCCTCTGTGAAGAAGTTCAAAGGATGGGAGAAAGCAGAACAAAACATCATAATGAAGAGCATTATGTGATTAATCTAGAAATACAATAAAAGTTACTGGCTTTATGTTAATACTTTCTTGCAGCTAAGTTCCAATTAGGTAACAACTTACAGCCTTGGAGCTTGGTCTCACATCTTTCACAGGGAAGTGCTGAGATCATGCAGAGAATTATACATGTCAGGAATACACTCAGGCTCATCTCAGTGAGCTTTCTATCCATAAGTAGTTTCAGAAAAGATTTCACATTAACGTGAGCCTGGTTTTATTACTTTAGTTTTGTTTGGTAGTAATAGGACTTTAGAAGAAAAAAAACAAAAACAGTTGATGACAAGAAACTCAAGCCACTCATTTTAGGATTTCATCACTATTTTTAACACACGCCAGATAATATATTATAAAATAAAAAAACAGAAGAGAAGTCTAAATTGATAAGAAGATGCTTTGTGACAAGGCAGAGCTGACAGCTATTACAGTCACAAACTTCCCTCACAACAGGAAAGTAGTAGAAACAAGTGGGTGAGGAAAATTTTATCTAGTATGATTTAAAGCTAAAAGCATTTGCATGAGTAGATAAAATGAAGTCTAAAACATTCTAATAATGATGTTGTGAAGTCTTGTATCAAGATTTTGCCTTACAACAGCCTCTGCAGTCTGTGAAGGAAAGTATTCTACCATATAAAATTATCACCGAATGCGTTGGATCTCCTGAACAGAGTTTTAGGCTAAAAATTGAAAGAAAGGTTTTGCGATCTGGTGCTGAAGTACAGTGTAGCTAACACTCTTATTATTTCTAAAATACTTTAACTTTCACACAGAGTGATCTCTTCCTTTTTTTAAACTTCCATCTGTTTTATGATTACAAAAAACCCCTTTAAACCACACTGACTAAACAGACATTTATTATGTTTAGTACTGTTTGGGCATTTCACCCCCAGTAAATGCAGATTGTTGAGTTGTGGTTTTGCCCAAACAAAGGATGATGTTCACAGCTCTTGGTATACTTTGGAGCTTTGCTTCTGCCCTGCATGCTAAGCCACAGGTCCCAGTGTGCCAAAGGGAAGGAATCTGCAATTACCTATCAACCACTGAAATAATTACAAAACCTACAACTCCTAGAGGCTTTATTGGTAATGAGTAAGGTAGGTAAAACCATGCAGTATATTTGGATGACACATCTCAAAGAAGCACAGTTACTAAAGAGAAGGCAACCATTCTCTCTCTGAGTGACGGTTTATGCATTTTCTAACTGTACCAGGGACAATCTCATCTCTTTAAAGAAACTGTCGGTAATTTATTGTAACAGTGACTGGAAAACACAAGTTCCAACTATGGCCAATTAATGCAGATGAAGACAGCAATATACTAAAGCTGCAGCAATCCACATGATGTTTTGTTTGATTTGTTGCTGGTTGTGGTGTTGGGTTTTTTTGTGTTTTCTTTTGTTGGTGGTGGTTTTTTGTTTGTTTGTTTGTTTTTTCTTTGTTTTGTGGTGGGGTTTTGGTGGTAGTTTTTTTCAGCAATGCGGTTATCACCCATGAAGTACTGTTCTACTTGCCATGAGTGTGACTTTTTGACACCCTACAGGGCACTGCTCTTCTTAACAAACCTGTTCTAATGTAAATAGGGTACTCCTGCAGCAGTAATGGAAAACAGCTGGGCAAGCTCTCTGTACAGCTCCATTGAAAATACTACCTTGAATCACCCCCAAATGACAGCATGCTACAACACCTAATTTTCAAAATATAATATTTGAAACTGTAATAGAATAAAAATAATCTGTATGCACAGCCTTTATCACTGCTTGAATTTTAAGAATTGCAATGCTACATTTTGTAAATCTAAAAGATTGTTAGTAGTACCATGTGCTACACAGCTCTTACTATGAATTTTGTCACTTATCTATTTTATCTACACTAGGAAGCAGCAGCAGTGTGTTTTCCTCATGTCTTTTGGTGTCTGTATAGTATTGGCTCATAAAGTTTGTCCTAAAGATCATGGCAAATTTCTTAAAGTTAGGCCATAACATACCGAATCATAATTGGCAATCACTCAATGAATAAATTTAAGAATCAAAAAGTATTCTTCCTACCTACACCAGTGGCCATTTTAATTTCTTCAAAACTGAATTCATCTCCTTCGTTAAACATAAGCAAAACTAATGTCTGAAAGAGCGATACTTGAAATTCTTTCTTTCCCTAAAAAAGAAATATCAAATAATTAGAAGTAATATTCAGATAATTTTCTGTTCTATCTCCCAAATCTGACAAGTTACAGAAGCTATACACTCTTTTTTCTATATCTAGAAGATGTGCATTTTCGAATGCCTAGCACACAAAAGAATCTGCCTGAATGCAGTATTGAGGAAACAGGGTATTTTAAAAACCTCTTCTTTTGCTCCTCTAACAGTAGCAATACAGCACACGGTAGAAGCTCATTAGAATGGCCTTATATTTACTTCACATAATTTACTTCATTTTAATCACAATATATGAAATTCTGGCTTTGCCACCATCAAGAGCAAATGTCTTCATATTACACACAAGTTTCATTTTATAGAGATGAGCAAAGTAATGCAAAAGAAATCTCGGCATTGGATCAAATATGAAAAAAAAAAACAAAAGATAATTTGGTTTACTATGATACAGAGTGACAGTATTATCAGCAGCACAACGTCTGTGCAAACAGGCAATGAAAAAGGACATAAACCCTTCAGACAGACATAAATGCTTCTGTCAATCGACAACTACAAACCTATCCTACTGTTACATACTGTCTAAACCTCTAAGTTTCATTTTCACAATGAGTTAGTAAAGGAATTCAAGTTTTTTTGTCTTTGCCGTGGCTCAATTAAGCTGCAGTATTAGCAAGGCAAGACATTCCATGTGACAAAACCACATTAAGAAACGATGTGGTTATTTAAGACTTAAATAATTCAACAAGCATTTAAATTTTAACCAGAGTCATTACATCACTCACACCCTTCAATCCCTTTTTGTATCAGTGAAGCATCCTACAAGTGTCACCAGTATTTATATGATCAAAACAATTCCATATTAAAATAAAAATATGCTGCTTTTTTTTAATCACCTTCCTGCTTTATTACAACCTTCTTTGTTTGAATGAGCAACAACTCCTATCAAACAAATACAAATGTTAACAAGAGATATCACATCATTCTCTTCCATTAGCTAGGTAGTATTTCACTTTAACTATAAAAGCCTATGTTCTATATAAAGTAACAGTATTGAATTGCGACTGTTCCTCCAGAAAAGTGTTACTACCTTTATAAAAAATACAATACATGACTGGATTCCAAATTATTGCCTTAAATTTTATCCCAACAGGCTAAGCATTAAACAAGCAAACTTACTTCCTTAAATTCCGCCTTCAGGACAGCATGCCCTAGAGTGGTCTGCCACTGAAGCTTTCGACCACTGTGTTTTCCCAGGTAAAAGGTTTTAAATACCTCTTGAAGCTTTATCATCTGTAAAGCAAAGAGATGGGAAAATTTATTTATGTTAGACCAGTGCAGTGATGTCAGTTGATTCCACACATGTAACTCACAGAACTCAGAATCACAGAATGTTAGGGATTGGAAGGGACCTTGAAAGATCATCTAGTCCAATCCCCCTGCCGGAGCAGGAACACCCAGATGAGGTTACTAATGTTTTTAGTTCTCCTCAACAATGTTTCATAGCAAGTGTTTTCATGTGAAGAACTAAATACAAAGAGCAAAATTCTGCTCTCAAGTGCATGCATGCTATTATGCACAAATCAAAGTCTCAATTCAAAAAATAGCTTTTGATTTCTCTTTTTTGGTTGTTGTTTTTTGTTTGTTTTAAATAAAAGTAAAATAACCTCCAGGTAAAGGGTTTTAAACCTCAAAAATACATACCAGTTTTGTCCTGAACTTTGAATCTGACCAGGGAACCACAGGACAAAAAGCACAGATCTTAGATCTATACACTATTACCATCTACTCCCAAGCTCTTCCTTTAGTTTGTCCTATACATATTCAAGTCTGATTTCAGTACTTTATACCCTCTTGTATTTCAAATAAGGGGATTTTACCCCTCCATTTTCATGATGTTTTGCTTAGGTTGGATCCTTCTGAAGTAGCCTACTGAGGAAATGATGCCAGAGAAGCAAAAGCAAAAAAACTTCCACAGCTTCTGAACCGAATGGGAACATTGCTACCACCTCTGGCCTCTGCAGTGCTTCCCACATTTCAGATGTAGCCAAGTATTGCAGGAAATAGGACTGCAAATACGTATTTCAACATCAATCACTACTGGTAGGAACTTTGGAAAAAATCTCTCAACTTGGAAGCAATCCTTTTTCAGGTAAATGCCATTTAAATGCAGGGGCTAATTCTGTGAGACACATTGCAAGGAACAGAGGAAGGATCATAGAATAGTTTGGGTTGGAAGGGACCTTCAAAGGTCATCTAGTCCAATCCCCTGCAATGAGCAGGGACATCTGCAACTAGATCAGGTTGCTCAGAGCCCCGTCCAGCCTGGCCTGGAATGTCTCCAGGGATGGGGCATCTACCAACTCTCTGGGCAACCTGGGCCAGTGTTTCACCACCCTCACTGAAAAAAAAAATGTGCAGTAACATAACTATTGGCTAGATCAAAACGTCTAACTGATGTAGTTAAATTAAAATTAACTAAATTAAGGCGAACTGCCCAGTTTTAAGTGATTGACTGCAATGCTAAGTAGGACACTGATTTGATTTTAATACTAACTTGATATTATTGTTATTATTATTAAAAAGGTAAAGAACATACTACGTGAAACAAACATCTAAAAAACAAAAGTGGATTTTATCCACTACATTTTATTTTTTGCAATTTTGGAATCTTTAAACCCCTTAAATATCTAGCAGAAAAACATTACATCAAGGGCATTAGTTCACCCTATATGATAGTGATTACGATTCCACTCCATAAAGTGCTTTTAGAAGAATTCAAACACTAACCTCTGAATTTAAGTGGACTTCCATAGGTGTATAAGTTGGCCAATATCCCATAGTTAATATATTTACTGTCAGGTCTATATTTCCTGGATCGCTTTGGTTCTGCATATACTAAAACACAAGAGACAAACATCATTTAGGTATCCTGTCTGCATGCTAAATTAGAAAATACATATATTTAAGTTAAAAATTTAGAATTAGGATAATAAAGAAAAATTTCTACAGGCCACATCCTTGTTTAGACATGCTCTACCAGGATTTTGAATGACTATTTAATGCCCCTCTCCCCAATTTCAAATCACAGCAAGAGCTGGAAGTAGAAAGAAAAGCACAATGTGCCTCAAAGTATCCCAGACCACCGCATTTACAGGATATTAAGGTCAAAGAACTTCAATCACATGCAAATAAAGCAAAAGAAAAGCTTTTGATCAGAAGCCAGGGCGAGAACTGTAAGACCAAAAGGATCCCCTGGGACTTCCAGATGTCTGCTAGACAATACATTTTCATAAAACTCAAGCAGAGCATCAGTCAAGCCAGGCTGCAAAGTCTGTGACAGAAAAGTCACTAGAGTACTTTATTACAGGAGCAAGTGTCCTGGGGCAGATCTCTACCCCAGTATCACCATAAATAATGCCCCAAAACAGGTACCCAGTGAGAAGGGCAACAACAGGGAGAGCGTATACAGTATTTCCTCCAAGCATTCCCTTCATCACCGGCAGTGTGGAAGCTTTGGGGCTGAGACATACATGGCTTCTGTGCACTTGGCAACCTCCAGGGAGTGTGGGTCATTCACAGAGAATTCAACAGAGCAGCAACAGTTTACAGAATGAAGGCATATGGACTTTGAAGTATGTTAGACAACTAAATCACTACATGTTATTTAGACTGTAATTTACTTAAAAAGGAAAGAAATAAAACTGTAAAGTAAGTCTCTCTCTGAATAGATATACAGTAAATAAATTATGTTCTATAAATAGACCTATAAATAGACTCTTGTTACTATGACCAGGGCCTGCTCAAAAGCTGTTTAATTTTATTCTAGCTTAATCCAAGGTATAACACCACTAAGTGCTTCCCCATCACTACTGAAAGTTTAGCACAAACACAAGCTACAAGTACCTGCTTAAACTGAACCATGACATCTTTTGACAGTTCCATGTCCTTGAACATGCCCTCCAGTTTGCTGGTAAAAGCAGCGCCACATTCTGTCACACAAATTAAAGCAAAGATCCCACAATTACAGAACAAGCAATAAAGGTTTAACCCGAGACAGCCGAGTCAGATTTGCCAGGGTCCAGAGCACCCACAACAAGGAACATGTTTTAAGGATTTTGCTCCTCTGTGGGTACATTAAAGAAACCAGTCATGTATCTCAGAGGTCAGCCCAATAGTTCTCACTGAGCACAAAGAAAATTGTGATATGCTCATCTGTTACTTAAAATCCGGCTTGTCACTTCTTAAAGCATGAGAAAATAAATATTCCAAATTACACGTCAAAAAGTAATAATTCAACACATCTGAAGACACCTACCATGTTTAAGCTTCGACAACATGGACTTCTCAGCATCTACTGATGCGCTTTTCCCAACCAGGAGTCTTTTGGCCAAGTCTTTCTTATAAAATGCCTCAAACACATCTTTACCTGTATGGAAATTGAGACAAAAATAAAATACAACTGAAATCATACATTCTATTTTGCATCATTGCACTTCAGGTTTGTGACAGAAGCCTTTCTTGAAAAATATGCAGACAGGTTGTTCATTTAATATTTTATTAACATATCTTGAAAACTTTTTATTTTTTTTTTTTTTCCTCCCCCAGGATCATGGGCTGCCTTGTATTTCCCATTGGAACAGCTGCAAATCATAAGAAATCATTCTGGGATCCAGAAGAACATTTTCCTTCTGGTGGTCTGATTTATTAGAATTTAAAAAAAAAAAAAAAAAAGGAGAAAAAAAGAAAAAGAGTTCCTATGTATTAAAGAAATAATCTTCAAAAGCCTAAGGTGAAAAAAAAAAAAAGTCACAAGTCTTCTTACTTGGTTTGCCAATAGCCTTTTGAAATAAATAGGTCAGACAGGCACCCACAGAATTTCACACCTTAAACCACAACTTCCACAAATCTTTTCTACTGATAGTGCAAAGATACCAGCAAGTTGTTTCACTTTTAAGAGGAAGAAATTCAGTGTAACTCAAGGCACTATTTGTGCTGCTACAGTAGCCCCTCCTAATTCCTTGCAAACACCTTCCAATGCAGTGATTCCTCTGAGACTCTTCCTTCTTGTTAGGGAGTAGATTACCTCAGCTTATTAAATTACTGAGTATACTGCTTCTTATAGAACTTGGTTAGAAACTGCTTATATAGAATTCACCTAGCATAAGTTAAGTTTGCTTAGCATAACTTCTGCAAGCTTTGAAATTCCTGCTTTGTTAAGTAAAAAAGGCCTCAGTGTCTTCGAGCTTGAAGATAACGGGAGCCGTGTCCCTGGAGATAAGTAAAGGAACAGAACGGTGCCTAACAGAAGAATGTTTTGGCAGTTACCAAGAATTTATATTTTCCAGCTGCAGGTGCAAAATAGCAACTGAAGGTCAGAGCTTTAACTGACAGCCTGCCTAATGAAAATGTAGAGATTCAATGAAGGGGAGATCTCAGACTCTCATTTTGCAATTGGCCTGGAATGGTGTCTGGGGGATGGGGACTTGGGCTATGGGGGTATAATTGCCCAAGTGTTTTTCTGCTGAGGATCCCTCTTCAGGAGGCACTCAGCTTGATTTGCTCGATGTTGTACCTTGCAAATCAATTATTTTAGAAGAATTTCTGGAATCCACACCTGTGTCTCTGCTATGGGAAAGCTACAGTTAATAAACTTCCTTCACCCTTCTCCATCCTGCCCTCTGGTAAAGTGTTGTTTTATGAAACAGCATCAAGATGCTATCAAAAAGTCAAATGCCCAGAAACTAACCACTAATTATCATCTGCTCTTGAAAAGGACTTTTATGCACTAGATAGCTCAAAATAAACTTCAACTCTTAGCTCAGTACTACAAAAATATTAAGAGAAAAGAAGTTGGTTGAAGTTTGAGATTTAACAGAGATTAATCTCTTAGGCTGACAAATTGCCAGTGATAATGTTTTCATTCACCATCTCCATCCACTAGCCTTTGCATTTGACAAAAATAATGATGCAAACAATATTGCCTTGTGACTGATTTCTTGTCTGCTTTCCCATTATATTGTACTTGTTTTTGATTTTGTAAGAAAAGAACCCACAGCTCTCAGGACAAACAGAAATCAATACAGAATTCATAGTTTCTGCCTATTCCACCCCAGCCCAACACACACATCCCACTCCCCTCAAAACATGGACTGTGCATCTCTATTGGACACAACCACATATTTTTTTTCTAATATCCAACCTAGCAAGAAAAAGTCTCCTACCACATTCAAAGGTTTTGCTCAGATAAGGACATACATTAGGGAAGTGCATTTCAAAAGCGGTAAAACACAGCAACAGCATTTTCTCCCATCATTCTGAGCCCTCCTCTGCATTCATTCTCAGGCATGATGAGGACAACTCATTAGTTGCTGGGTTTTCATGTACTTTGGACCCACCACCATCAGGCGGGCCAGGAAGAGAAAATCTGTACTAACCTTTCTGAGACATTAGAGAGGAGAGGTTTTGGTAACAGATATGGCTAATTTATGTGGAAAAAAGAAGAAAAAAAAAAAACAAACAACAAATTTCCATCAACAGTTCTAATTCTCAAGTCTCTACTCACAGACTGTGAAAAGCCTGGAACTTGCCAATTTCCACAGGACAAGTTTGTCCTCCCTGGTGTATTTATTGTGCTCCTTTAGATGTAAGACAACCTGAACTTAAGACCACGTTTAGCAGAAACTCATGCTAAAAAAGATCTCTTACATTCAGAGGAATACAGTTCTGCTAGTAGCAAGGAAAACATGTTAAATTGCATCAACTGCCAACAGATATTTCTTACCATGAATAAACCTAAATATGATCATGATTTTGTCAAGGATTCTTTCCAGCTCTTCATCTGTTGCTTCTTTATTACCAGCTCTTAACTTGGAATCCACATATTTCGCTACAAATAAATAAAACAGTTTAATAGCTTAAAAAAAATTTCTGAAATCATCGACTTAAATGCCTCCCACTTGAAATATTACTATATATTAAAATATAGGATAAGTGCTAATTTTTCTATTTTCTGTTTTCCACCCCTGTGTTCAGTGGAATGACAGAGCCCTATTGCACTACTGTCATAAAGGAAAAGTATCACAAGAAGGAACCATCCAAGAAAAAAAAGAGAACACAGTAAAACCATTCAAATTAATGCATTCAAATTAATGCATTCAAAGTTCCCACATTTTATGTTATAGCCATAGCAAGCACATTAATTGTTGAAAGACAATGTTTTGGAAGTGTACAATGCACATGGATGTATTTTATGAGAAACAGAAACAGAACAACACAGAGGACTATATTTTGTAGACCTTTACCACATCTGTCATGCTCCTTGGTAGGAACACACCAAAATTTAAACAGAAGCAAGTTAGTAGCTTCAGAATGCCAGAAGTAAGGTTAAGCCATGAGTTTAGCTAAGTATTTATTAAGCCACATTAGTATCCCTATACAACCTTCTGCACAAGAAGGAAACCTTTGCAGAAGCTGAAACACCACAATTCAGAAACGAAAGCAGCCCGTATCATGGCTTTAACCTGTATCACTAGGTTGTGAAATTTCTCTCTACATAAAGCTGGTTTTGGAGGGAAGCTACAAAATAAATAGAATAAAGGCAAAAGAACATACAGAGGAAAAACAGCCAACCAAGGAGCGAGATCCTCTCCCAATGTAAAATGCCACAGTTTTCACTGCAGGCAAAACAGTCAGAACAGGGATAAACCCCATAGTAGTACTTTTAAGATGGTTTTATTATTTTTCTCCTTAATGAGCACTAGTTTCCTTTTCAAGGTAACAAGATTTTTTTTTCTCTATTAAACTCCTTGTATCTGAAGGCTTTAAAATTGTTCTCCCAACTTCAGCCCTCAAGTCAGACAGATGTGCTGTACTTTGTCCTTTCTGACAATGAACTCCTCTACTACCACAATTAAAACCAACCCCCTTGCTTTTTGCCACAGCTACTCTTCCCCCCTAACCTCTTGCCCCACTCACAGCATCAGCAGGACGCTGTGGGAGCAGCTGTTAGCGCCAGGCAGCACGCAGGCAGCGGGGCAGGGACGGCAGAGGTTGGCATGCTCCGGCAGGACACTGCGAACAGCACACCCCAAGCTTTTCAGACCCGACACGCTCCCAGGTTCTTTTTTGCCTCCTATAGCGGAATGCGTACTGCACTAGCACACTCAGCAGCGTTATCTTATCATGCTTTCTATAGATTTTTGAAATATTTTACAGAAAAATATTTGTGTACCTATCAATTCTGCAGGCTTATTTGGTCTCTTGTTGATAAATGTTTCAAAGGACTCCTTCATCAAGTTTATAAATTTTTCATTTTTCTGAAAGCACACTTCTATGATATGGTCCACTTTATCCTTAAAATCTAGTAGCTCTTGCACCATATCCTTGTCCTTTTCAGGATTAACCACTATTGTTGTCCCAAAGTTCTGTAAAACAAACACTTTTGATAATAAAATACTTTTGAGCGCTACCTATCTCCCCCAACAGACACATTCACCCTTATAAAATTTATCATTAGAAAGAATAATCGTTTTTACAGAGCTACTTATGTGAATTCAAATTTTCAAAAAATGAGATGCACTGAAATTTAAAATAAAAACCCAGACACACATTAATGGATTTCAAACAGTAGTGTTTGATTTAAAGATTATATACATTTAAGACAAAAGCTAAAAAAAAAAACCACCAAACAAACTACAGTAGGCATGACTGTATGATGTGCAAGTTTACAGTTAGATACAGAACTACATGATTCATGCGAAAGAAATTAAATGGAAACTGCCTCGGAAATGTTAAGCATAATGCAAAACCTTGCACGGCTTTCTTTAAATCCACTAGAGAGCTCCATTGATAAAACACGTGGCAAAAATTCAACAGCTGCCCGTCACTGCATAATTTCTCTCTCAGCAAGGGCTTAAAAGCAAAAATACCCTAGCTGACCTGCAGTAAAATAAAGCTTTTCCATGGACAAGAAGCAGCCACAGATCTCACTTTCTTTTCTTGTTCCTACATTTATTATCTTAAAGTCAAAAATACAATACCAGTTATCTAGTGAAGTAAAATATCCTGCAAGGGAGGATTTTAACCTATTGAACAATTTACAATGGCTTAAGAACACTGATCAGCAGCCCAGACAGAATGACCAGTTTTCCAAGGTGAGAAAGAGGGAACACCTGCACAGTAAAAGCAGAACAGTATTCAACTGGTGTGTTTTCATAAACTGAAGTATGTTAGCCACAACAACAGTCAAAGACAGATTGGGAAATCCCTTCCGAACCTCAGAATATCCACTTCAATGTCTAATTACCCACTGTGACCTTTCAGGAGATCTTTGCCAGGTAATATTTCAGAGTGAAGCAAAGACAAACTCGAGGCTGCTCAAGGCCCTTAGATTCAATATGTATATCACAGAATCAGAGAATGGTTTGGGTTGGAAGGGACCTCTTATCTTATACTTTGCACCATTTTCCCTTCATTAACACAGCATTTGGACATCTCACAGTCTCTATCAGTTACATTCATAAACTGCAGGGCATTCCCCCATTCTACAAATGGCAAACGGAGATACAGAAAACTAAGTGGCACCTGTGAAATCATAAAAAGGTGACTACAGTAGAACACAGATCTTCACCCCAGTAATTTGGCATGCTCACTGTGCTTTTTCTTAGACTGGCTCACAAGACAGAAGTTTAGTTCTAGAAGCCTCACTTTAATGCATCCAGTCATACAAATGTTTGAAAGGAGGAGATTTACTGACACATAGAAAACGGTTTCTAGCTTTTTGACTGTGTAAGTAATTTCTCAAAAACAAAGCCACAAGGTATGATAAGGCAATTTAAAAACTTGCTGCTATGAAAGGAGAGGTTTTGGTCTTCCTTCCCTTATTTTCCTGCCTGACCCAAACTCTTGCTTCCTTCCTTGGGCCAGCACCAGGACTTTTCTCTGAGCCTCTTTAGCTCACTAAATTGGCATAAAACTGACCTTGCCCAGATACTGTGTTAAAACAGATCACAGAAGAGTCTATGGAGTGGCAGGCAGCACAAGGGTTATGTCAGGAGCATGATCTGGGAGCAACAAAGAAGGAAGATATTCCTTCTCAGCTACAGCAAGCTGTTTAATTGGCCCAGCTGCCTATGGATCCGCGGACTGCATTTGGGGACACTGGAAGACACAACATTCCACACGCATGGGCTGGGTCCTGGTGCACCATGCAGAACTCCAGACATGGGTGTGCAGGAAAGGCACCTCTGAAATGAACTGATGTTGTGCATTTAGTCCTGAAGGCTGATGAACGCATGAGCAATTCACAACTGAATTACCACATTGGGAATTATCATCTCCAGAGAGAAATACCCTCTGTGGAGCTTTGCTGCTTCCATCTTGCAAGTTCAAGTTCTCTTGGGCAGTGTACTACATGCATATTGTGCCTAGCAAAACAAACCTGAAGCATCTAAATATGACTTTGATGATGGATTAATTTTAAGAGGAGTATTCTGTTCAAAATAGCTTAAACATCCATCAGCATGGCTGTGGTTTGGTTACACCTAGCACTGCTGGCCTGCAGTAGAATAGCTACATTCTGATGTTCCACTGATTTTGCAGATATGTAAACAGCTGAGTATATTTGTAGCAAGACACAACACCTCATACAATCCAGCATATTCTAATCATATGTGCATGTGGCTCTATTTAAAGGCAAAACAAATCAGGATAATTCCTTGTATAACATTCAAACCTATGAGGAAGGCAATTTCCAAGTAGAAATTTAAAACCAAAACTTAGGTGTTGCTGTTTCTCAGTATGTGACTGTTATTGGGGGAAAAGCATTAACATCCCTCCTTGTATTTGCTTAAAACTGAATTTTGACGCATACATCTACGTATTATTCTAGGTTTTGATAGAAGAAATCTATGATAACAGCATAATATTTGACATTAATAAGAGATCTTTGAAATACCTTGATGTATTCACTCCAATGTTGCAAAAGGATCTGCTGCCCACCTTTTACCCGGCTGAACAGTTGGTATGTCTGGGTCAAATCTGATATTCTATTTTCATCGAGCAGGTTATCAAGTCCTAAAAAAAATGAAATCAGAAGAAAGAGCAAATTTGAATACAGTGCATAAATATAGTAAGAAATAGATGAGAAAAGTCTCTATGAAATACATCAATATACAAGGCTGTCCAGCATGTTTAAAAAGCATGAACTTTTAAAGACTAAGTTTCTGAAAGCAAGTGATATGTTCAGGCTTAACATGTCCCCTTGTTTAAACTGGCTGAAATGATTTATGGTATCATATTTTAAAACGACATCAACTGAAGTACTTTGCCAACAAGTTGCTGACTGTAAGCCTTTTACAGTAAGTTTATGAACAGTACTTGATTTGAAGAGTACAGTTTTATCGAGAGATCTCATAAAATGTCAGAAAATGGTAAGCTAAGTAAAGATACTTTGGCAGATTTTTTTCTGTGGAGTGGGGTGAGCCATCTTTTTAGATTAGGAATGTACTATGAATTGTCTATGCTCATACTTATGGAATAACACAAGACTACAAATTCCTTCCAAGCAACTTTTGCCTTTATCAGTTCACCCAGCATGAAACTAGGCCTTGGGCTAATGAATGGAGAAGCAAAGCTCAAAGCAAAACATGAAGCATAACAACTATATACGCATTTTTATATTTGAGAATATGATGAACATAGTCTGAATGTAATCAGACATACATTGTCTGGTGTTGGTGACGGGTGCTTTAGTAATATTGGAGGGCAGTATAAAAGATATATGACAGTTTTTAAAATCCAGAAAGCTTGACTCTACACAAGTTGACAACTCACATCATCAGTGTAGCTGACTTTGTGCAACTGTCCTAATTCATTAAACATACTTCATTAATTCCAATTTTTAAATGATATTAGATTACAAAGAATGTTCAATTGCTACTGAGTTATCCCATTTTCCACTATATTTTTCATCTTAAAAATACTGCTGCTGTATATTACAACTACTTACACGTTCAGAAAGGCAACCAATGTTCAAGAATTATGTCAGGTAAACTTTTGGGTGATATTTTGAGACGTCCTGGACTTTGACACATGCCTAAACTTTTGAGATATCAGAAGAATGGACATTGCTTAAAAGTATGTAACACAACAGGTTACAAAGTCTTGAATACATGTGACTGGTGTTCTTTTGGCATTGAACAGGGAATTCAGAAATGCCCATTCCTTCACATCCAACCATCACTGCCTGTTTATTTAAAGACACAAATACACTAATTGCTTTGTTATAACTTGAATTATAACGTTTAACCTTCCCTCTTCCTCTGACAAATGAAAAAGATATATAGGACAGTCCTCTGATACAAGGCTACTAGAAACTAGAAGGCAACTAGAAAAATCTCTCCATATTTACATGGATTGTATATATACATTATAAACCAAGAAAAAGTTCAGATTAAAACAAGACCACAAACTTTCTGGTTAAACCTACTGATAAACAAATGTGCCACTGGATAAGTTATTTAAAAATAATACTTGAATTAAAGAGCAAGCACAATTGACATATCTCAACAAAAAAATTAATTATTCCTACCTTCCGTTTATTATAAGCTTAAGAATAGCTAAGATGGAGTGATCAGGCTTATTTTTCTAAACGTATTAAAAACAGTGAAATAACCTGATTATCACATAAAAAAAGCCACAACAGTAACTGCAGCTCTCATTTAGAAGTTGATATAATTCTAGGAAATATGCAGTTCCAAAGGTATAATTCCTAAGCCCACTGCTGCAAGTCAAAGATGATTTTGGGGGTTTAGCAACCTTTACAAATATGGAATTATATCTTAGATATTTGTTTCCACATACAAAATTTACTTGTCACTGTGGGTGCAACAGTCATTTGGTTGGCTTTCTGTGTCTGTGGAAGTTTTTCCAATGGCTAACATACATCGCCAAATAAAAGCTGTGGAGTTTATGGTTATTGTAGAGTAGAAGAATCTGTTGCTTATCAGAGATTACATTAATTAAAAAATACCTTTTTGCAAAATAGCTGATAAGTGTTCTCCTAGTAGCTGCTTCTCCACACAAGCAATCAGTGGTTTCCTAAATAAAGGAAGAAAAGTATATTAGAAGTATTAGAGTATAAGGGGGTTTTGCCTCCTGTCACAGTATATTTGTGAATAACTTACACTGTAATACATTGTAATACAAAAAAAAAAAAAAAAAAAAAGTCAACAATTTTCTACTTAAAACAGTGGCTACAAATCAGGACCAAAATGTTGCATGTGATATAAGAAAGAAAACAATAAACCATGTATGTAACTAAAAATGAAATTCAAGTTTGAATACTAAAAGGCAAGTTCTTACACAGTAGAAGAGAGAAGCTTAGATACCAAAAATCAATACAAAAATGTTTCTGGAAAAAGTGAAATTGATGCTTTCTTGGAAAGAAACAAAACCACAAAGCAAAATAAAAACCTCCAAGAGTCTGAACTCAAAACAATACAACACATGCTGGTTATGTTCAAAACTCTCAACTAATTGTGTTATGCACCTATATAGTTGTCAATTGAGCTAGAACCACAAGATTCAAATTTGCAAAACATTTTAAATTTGTACTTGAATCTTCTCTACTTTTTACTATTAATGAAAAAATTTAATACACTCACTTTAGACAGGACTGAAAAATAATGGCAAGTTTTCCTTTTTATGCTTTATAGAAAGGAAAAATAAATGTCTGAAGTGCAAAGGTATAATTAGTTACAACATTTAAAATTCTACTGCTGCTTACAGTATGACAAAGAAAGACCAACTATTTCTTTCTAAATTTTATAAAACCGGTTCTCAGACCCTTAATTTATATATTCTAGAACAGAAGTGCTTGATTTCTACTGATGGAAGCCTTTTACATAGCAGCATCCACTTTACATTCCTACCTTTGCTAAAACACGACCTTTCCTGAAACACCATACCAAGGATTTGCCTCACCTTCCATACAATACACAATTTCAGTCCCTTAATCTCAAAAGGATTAAAATACAATTTGAAAAGGTTCAGAGAAGGGAACAGAGATTATAAGTATGCAGTAGCAGCTACAAGAGAAACAACTACATGAGTTAGGACTTTTCTTTGTGGGCAAGAAATGACTTAGCAGGGGTACAGTACATTGACAGGCAGGGAAAAGGTGGAAGGGAATTGACCACTTCCCCTTCCAATACAAGAACTGGGGTCATCATTGATGGTACTGGGAGCCAGGCTGACAACAAAAGGAGGCAATTCATCTTGTGGTGGCTAGTGCACCAGTGGAACACTTTTGTCAAAGGCTGGGACAGATGGAAAAACTGAAGTGAATCCCAGTGAGACAGTGCAAATATTTGAAAGAGATCCAAACAGACAAACCACATCACGTTGAGAAAACACCCTGAACTGAAAACAGGCAGATACTAGGAGAGTAATGAGGCACCACATATCTTTTTTTTCTATTTTTTCCCCTCAGTGGTCATAAGTGAACATGAAATACCAGTTAGACACACACTTGCTCATTACACATACAACCATTTTTATGGTCACTTCCAAGTTCCCTGACATTTCCAATTACTGCTATCTAGAGCTGCTGACTGTCTCCAACAGAAGGAGAAGTCAAGGTTGTATAAAATACCATCCTTTACCCCAGCAGACCTATTCTGCCTACAGTGGAAGTCAGGACAATTCATCTGCTGGAGACTGAGAGGCAGAGCACTATTTCCTAACAAGCAGACAGGCAGAACGAGTATTTATCTTGACTGCTTGGTGATGAATGAGCCTGAAGGTACCTTCTGTATGGCCTGAAAGTCATCAACCTCAGTCATCTACTGACTGTCCAGGGGACATTCTTATTCTGGTCAGCTCTCCAGAAGGAGGCACATACTGATGGGCTGAATAAATCCATTTAGGGGCTGCAACAACACACTCTCCATGTGTTGCACAAATCTGGTTTAAAGTATTCTGAATGGTGCTTCCCATAAGGGTTTTCTCCTGGAAGTATCATTTCCATCTTACGATCAAACCTGGTAACTAAAGTGAACATCCCTTCTGCTCTTTTCATGCACACTTGGAGAGACAATATGACCCAAGGACAACTCAAGGGCACAAGTTTTAAGAACTGCTGTTTCTTAGTGCAAAGAAAGAAAACTAGTGCAAAGCTTTCTGAAAGTAGGTTTCTAAGCCTTTAACTAAGGACGCAATTCAAAACAAGAACTTGATGTATATCTAGACCAAAAATATAATGATATTAACCTATTTTTTAACTTAAACAGTAAATAAATATATACATGCTTTAATTTTGTGCACAGAAATAGTTAATGTGACTGATTTTGCCAGAAAAAGCTAGCCACACTGCAATCAACATTTACAGAAAGAAGATTCAAGTTCAAATATGTACCATGACACACAACGCATGTGTGTGACTATATATTATATATAAAACATGTCTAAAGAAAATAAGTGAAAAAGATAATTTTTATTCAATTATCCTTTTAACACTCAATGAAATGCCAACACGTCATTCGGAAAACTAAACAATAAAATGTTATGTTCTTTATTTAAAAAGCAACAGCTTACTGCAGAACAAATTAGATACGGATTTATAGCATATCAGTGACTCTGCTGCACTACTTGAATGCACATTCTTACCCCAGCAAAACACACACTATTACTCAACACCTGACTGAAAAAAAGGACAAGCTGCCTTGCACAATACATTGGCAGCAGCTGCACCAAAGCTGATCTACTCTAAGTTCACATCCTGGACTGCTTATGAGCGATGTTCATGTCCTCTAGCCTACGACATAATTTAGCCTTTTTTTTTTGCCTAATGACTCTTTCCCTCAAGACATTTGTGGTTAATTTTATCAGCACATGAATAGCTAAAATCAGCTGCTACTTTGATAATGCAAATTTGAGTTCTTATATAATATTTTGTTAACTTCGGTATACACTGATAAATCTTCCAGGGCAAATTTCTCCCCTGTTATTCAAGGTATATTTTGATTTTAGGGAAAACAGTTTTGATAAAGTCTTAAAAAAAGCAAGCTGTATCTCAAGCACTGTCAACAAGGTAATATCTGCAAGATAAAGCAGAAAAAAAATCTCCATCTTTCTCCAACCACAAATAATCACACTGTCTTATGAGGGACGCTTGACTTATGCTAAGAATGACAAAATTTGTACTCACTGTGTGCTGTGGTCTAAATATGTTATTACTCTGTCTCCTTCTTCTTCCAAACGTTTATTAACATGGTGAAGATATTCTGGGACCTAGCAAGACAAGAGAATGTCAAGTTTAACTACAAAACTATGAATACAAATTGGAAAGGACTATTCCACCAGAATGTTGTTATGTACTACATAATTGGTATTTTTATTAATCAATGCTACTTCATATTAGAAATCTTGTAACTGCACTTGACCAAAAGGCAAAGAAAAACAGAAATATGAGAATTTTTCAGAGGAAGGTAATTTTTTTTCAAAACCCTTCTGAACTAAGCTAGACTGGAGCAGATTTTCAGTTGGTGTGAACCATACAGCTATTACTTCAGTGGCAGTTCCTCCAGTGGAATATCTGTTCCTATGGAGCATTAACACATTTAGCAAATATTACAACACAGGTATGAAACTTAGGCTTCAAATTATCAAAATAGTTATGCATATGTCCATACATGTACATGTATGCACACAGGCACATGCACATACATATGCATGTAAATGCATATAGTTGGATGCATTATGCACACAGGCATACATATGTATTATGCATATAGTTGGATGCATTATGCACACAGGCATACACACTGTATAAATTAGGGTGTTACTTCTTTTGTGTTTTCCCCACAGTTTTCCACTAGGCATACAAAAGCAGTAAGACTCTTGGTCTCAAAATCTGTGTCAGTGTTTCACCTCAGGTTCCAGTGGAATGTGAGACAATGAGGTTGTCCTGGTTTTGTTAAAAACAAGTTTTTCTTTCAGTGAATTTTGCCTGTCAGCTAAAGCCTTCATATTAACTGCATTTTCCTGGAGAACCAGACACATGTTTTGGTAAACACAGCAATGGAATGCAAACTTATTGATAAGCACGGATGGACATCTCGCGAGAGGGGCAACGAGAAACTGGTGACCAAGAAACTGACCAACTGTGTATAACATTCCATTCACGTGAATACTTCATATAAAAGTGGGAAATCACGAGGATCTCGGCCCTTTTGCCTTTGCTTTTTCCCTTCTGCTTATGGCCGACATTAGGAGAGGACCTTGCTAGTCATCCCTGTGAACTGAGGCCTAGTGACAGACTGAATCCAGCTCCGCTCGGCTGCAGAGTCCAATTCAGGACTTTGGTTGCCGGCTCTGCAGTTGCTGAGACTTTCAAGATTGGTTTTGTATATTTTGTATTATTTTCTCTATTCTTATTAGTAGCATTAGTAAAACATTGTTAATTTTTCCAACTCTCTTCTCTCTGTCCTTCTTTCCCTCCCGATCGCCTGTCCTGAGTGGGAAGGGGGGAGAGGGAGGGGCAAAAAGGGGTAAGTTGGGGGGGAGAGGGGGTTAACAATACATCTGCCAGGGTTTTATTGTCACCCCGCAATCTTAACCCTCGACAGAGGTGAACTGAGCAGGACTGGACACAAGGATTCACCTCAGTGCAATGTAAACAGGCATTTTCAAAATGTCTGTAGTGACTCAGTGTTAAAATAGAATTAATAAAGCTAGTCTTCTGTATTTTTAGCCACCACAAAACTCAGCTTTTGATATACCTTTTCAGAGACAACCACATTTGCATGCTGCCCACCACAGAGCATAATTTTATTTCAAGAGGACAGAAAACAAAAATGTCTTAAGTCTATTCAACTAATAAGGAAAAGGAACAAAACAATTAAATAAATGCAACAACAGAGTAAAAAAGTAAACAGTTTACTTAGGTATTAAGACATAGCAGTATTATACCAGTGGATATTTCACAGCTCTTGGGCAAAAATAATACTGGTAGCAGCTTTATGTAGAAATGACTTTCTGGTAGTGTGGCTTTAGCTACACAAAATGCCACTGGGTTTCCACCCTTAATTATGCATTTCAAACACCGTGGCAATCTGGATACTTGACACAGTACTGTGGTCCTCATCAAAATCTGTGAAGGTGTGCTTGCACTAGGCACCAGTGACTTTTGTTGATCATCAATACATCACGGCACTACCATAAGTTCTCACTAGCAGATAAAACTAGCAGAAAAGCAGTCATCTTCAGCATGTACCTACCTCTCTTTCTTGCATTAATCTTTGGCCCTCTGCAGCATATAAACAATTTGTCTCTTCCAGAAACCTCTGTTCAAACGATTCCTTGTAAACCTGCTCAAGAAATTAATTTAGTTACTCACATTAAGCTGCCAGTAAGGGTAGCACATTTTGGCTGTCAGGCATAGAGGGCAAGTACAATCTCAAGAATACACACAGTTATGAGAAGCATCAGAGTAATATTAATATTAACACAGAAGTTCTCTGCCCACTGTTTTTAGAAAGACTGAGACCAGAGCTGACTTCTCAGTGCAGCAATAGCGTGTTTCAGTCATCAGTACTCAAATACTCTAAATTGACGGGCTTCTGTTTAAGGTACCCAGACCAAACCCAGCACTCAACATAAGCACAGCAATGACATCCAGTCCACCCGAGCTCAAGACTCCCACTGATATTTCTGCAGAAAAAACCAATAAGATACTTCCAACTAGTGAGACACTGGCACAAAACAGGTAATTCTCATCAGCAAAATAATAAAATGCTCAGTGGCACATCTTCATATCTGCCTGGTTTATCTCAGTGCCCCAAAAGCAGGAAAAATGAACTGTACCAAACAAGGTAAACACTCTTTCTCCAGGGGAGGAACAAGCTGATGTGTTAAAAAGGGCACCAACAGCAATCACAGGCATAAAAGATTTCTGCATAACAATTAGCAGTTTAGTATAGAAAGGACAACTATATAAAATAGTTAAAACAATCTGGAGAAGGTACATAGAGAATAACATGTAAACAGCAGGACGGTTAGTGAAAAGAAAAAAGAAAAATACTTTGATTGTCATGGAAGAATAGAAGGAAATAATTCTTCCAAAAAATATAGCAGTGCTGTAAAACTCATTATTGTATTCTGAACCATTTTTTTTCTTATGTACTTTTAAGAGTTTTCTTTTTTCCCCAAAGCAAACTTAAATGTGAAACCTCTGGCTCAACAAGCATTCAGAGCATGACAATTCACTAATTCAGCATCACATGTAGAAATCAAGTCATTGCTTCTGCTTTTGTGTTACACTAGCTACGAGTTCAACAGGATCAAGTGCTAGATTTCACTTCTTACCTTCCTTGCCTTCAGGGTAACTGGAAAAACATTAACATAAGAGTACATGGAACTATTTTCTGCATAAAATATGTGTAAAGCTCTACAATAAGAAAGGGCTATAGAATAGGATTTATGCAAGGAGGAATCAACTTTCAGCAGCTGGTTCTCATTTGCATAATTGCCTAAAAATCAGCAATGAGTAGGAGCTTAATTGTTTTCAAATTAGATACAAGATTTGCTTTATTAATTAATCCTTCTTCAGAAGCTAACCTCTGTTGAAAGAGGGAGAAGGAGAGATCCTGGAGTAAAATTACAGGATTGTAAGCACATGTCTATCTCAATGAAGTGACAGATATTGTAAAAAAAGAAAAAAACAGATTAGATTAGGTTAGTTTCCCTAGTGAAAAAAGAAAACTACACTTTTGAGCCAAAGCATAATGCAAACCTAAATCCAATTCTGTAAGAAGGATTCAATAAAAGGGAATGTTTCTCTTTAGCAGTGTACACTGCTAAAAAAAATAATGTTAAAAGGTCAACACCTACAAGAATCTGATCCACTTAGAGAAGGCAAATAACTACAGGGGGAAACAAAGGTGGGGAAAAAATGCACAAATCACATCCATACCTTCAGGTCATGTGATCTGAAAAATCACTAACAGAAATTTGCCTTCTCTCTTGAACAGAGTAATTCATTTTTGCTGGTATACTAGAGACAGTTATGGATGAGAGCCAGGAGGGTTAACATTTAAGGCTGAAAAGCTGGTAAACTGCCTGACCAAAAATGACTATTTAATAGTCTTTTATGCAGTCGTCTTCTTCAAACCCTTTTTAAAACCTTAAGCCAGTGTCGTAACACTGTACACTGTACCACTTGGGAACAGAGCAACCTCATCAGTTTGATAGAACGAGAGACAGCTCCTAAGTTTTACTGCACACCCCACAAAGCTGCCGTGTTGACCAGGGAACAACATACACCAGATACATCTTATATTCTATTTGGTTACTTTTTACAGTGACAGAGGTGGTCTGTTTTGGTTGCTACATTGAACCAGCACTAAGATTAGAAAATCAGTGATCAAGACAGATAAAATATTACACATACTAAAAGACTTGGAAACCTGTTATTCAAGAGTCTGTAGGCCACTATGTCAGCTAAGAAAACCAGGGAAAGAGGTCTCTTTCACAAAGAATAAAAGACTGTGCACCAAGTAAAGAAAAGGCAACCTTATCAGTCCAACAGCTAGACTCTGAAGCACATTTACTAGAAGAATAAAATTATTTCAGTACAATACACAAATTAGAAGAGTCCAAACTCTGTTTCTAAATGTAGGTGTTATTAGTGAAGTTTGCTGTATTCACCTGCAGATCAGAGAGCATGCTCAACAAGCTCCGCAGCAAACTTCTGTCCACAGCTTCACCATTCCGTTCTCGTTCGATCAGCAGGAGGATTCCATCAATAGTCTTGTTTTGAACTTGCTTGTCACTAATGACGTGATTTCTAAACAACTCTAGCCCCATATCCCTGTGTGAATATTGAAAATTAATAAATCACACTGTTGATTCTTTCCAAAAATCTGTATGCCAGTTTGAGAAAAATAAATACATATAGTGAATATATATTATACAGAAAGATAATGTATTAATGGCGTGTATGTTCTTTTGGTGCTGTCCGCTAAGAAAAGTATAACAAGAAATATCATAATACCAGGCCACACACTACCAGATGCTTTCACTTCAGCTAAGAACTGTGACCAGCCTGACTGTATTTCACATTATAGACTGTAACATTCTCTGCTTATTAAAAAAACTACTATTATTAAAAAAAATAAAAGAACCTGAACACAAACCTTAACATAAGGTTCCCTGGATCAGTCAATCAATGTGTAATTTTTAAGTTTTGTTTAAAAGCATGAATTCTCTGTATATTTAGGACCTTACTATCACCTGTGCCATTTTCTTGTTTCATTTTAAGAGGATGAGGAATGATGCCTCTATGCCATGAAGAAGCCAATTATTAGACATTGTCTTGGCAAGGAAAACAGAGGAATCTGAGGTAAAACTTGTTATCTCCGATGTTCCCGCATGCATCAGCATTTCAATAAGGGAAATTTTCCCAGTATGATGGAGAAAGACACAAAGTATGAACAGATCCCTTCAATTGCACTCAGTAAAAGGAAGCCTAGCTCAAGGAGGTGGAGGACAACTACTGCAGAGGTTGGGAAGAAAGACATCCTCAGGACAAACAAGGGGTGAGAGAAGGATGCCAGGTTTCTCAGTCTGCCCGAGGAACTCCTGAGAGCACAGAAGCCAGCCAGGCAGAGAAAAGGCACACTCTCACTTCAGTATTTTATCTACATCTTCTCTTGCTTTAGATGGAATAACGATACCAGAAATTCTTGGCAAAGTCTACATTTGTTTGCTCAGGAGATGATATAAAACGTCCCTCAGGAGGGATGTTGAAAAACAGAATGCCAAAGACGTGACTGTGTGCTGAAAGCACAGCAGCATCTGTGGGAACTGGCTTTCATGTCAATGCTCTGAGCCACAGGTTTCAGCTCTCAAGAGGCCAGTGTTGGAAAGGTGATCTGCACCTTGTCAGTATATCTTATTTAAAAAACAACCAGGCAAGAAGTTCAGCACTGAATTTTTGTCAAAACCGGGAGCATCTAAAGTAACACTTGGCTCAGGGTCAAGGTGCAGAGGCATCAGCTCAAGGAGGTTCCTCACAGAGCCAGCCTCACCTGGCTGGGACAACTACAGCTATATAGACACCTTGACTTTTAATCATATGTTCACAGACCTTTTCCTTCCTTTACCCTCACTTTAACATGAATATTCTTGGGAAAGGAGGAAATGACACGCGCATACACTGACACATGTATTCCCATAAATTAATACAAAATTTTAGAGATCTATTACACAGATCAAATGTAAAGTGAAAAATTTATTTTCAACCTTTAGAAATATAATAGCTTGTTCAAACTCTAAAGATTTGAGGAATACTTACATGGATACCTACCATATAGAAGGAAGCATTGAATTCTGAAGAACATATGTGCGATCCAAAAACAAGAAGATGCTTCTGATCATGATCTGAAAATATATAAAGAAAATGTTTCTATTTGCCATCATGTGGCATTGAAAATTATAAAGTAACTTCTGAAAAAACACATCACATAGACATGCACCTTAATTGCTGATGCATGTATTTTCAACTTTTGTGGTGACTTCTGAAGCCACTTGTATGTAATTTATTGATATTAATACTATTACTAAGCGGTATTGACAAGTACCTTCAAGACAGTTTTCAAATTTGTAACCATTAACTAAATAGTTTTATTGGTCTCTTAGGAGTTTTAATGCTACCGAGATACATAAGCCATTCAAGCATTTTGACCAAGACATTCAGTAAACAGCCTGAAATAGTATGCTGCCATCGTTTTTGCTTTTTAAAAAAAAGAAGCTCTAAGCAGAGACAGTAGTAAGCTGTGCAACAGATCTTTTTTGTAATAAAAGTTAGCTGCCAAAATTAATGAAAAAAATAGAGATACATTAATTCTAACAGGGGAAAGAAGGTATAAATATACATAATTTTTATTTAAAAAGTGGGAGGAGGAGGTGGTTTTTAGCTTATTACTTTTTCACATTCAAAATCCATTTTTAATTTGACTCATTAAAGGCTGCCCAGCTTTTCAGTTTAGCATAATTCAGAATGTCAGTAACTAACTCACCCCCAGGCCAGCTACAGAGATTTCTATTCCCAGCTGTCCACCTACTCATCCCCTAAAAGGTTTCATTGCTTCTGAAGCAATTCTCAAACTGACACTGTTTCTAGCCAAGCATGTTCAAGTAAAATAGCAGCGAGGCTGATTCTTTCATCTCAACTGAAGTGCTAACTCAGCACATGGGTGAGAAAGCCACTTGGCTACAGGTTGTTGCTTTGAGGAGAAAAAAAAAAAAAGAAATGATATGCTCAAAAGTTATTAAAGTGAACAGAGTTCATAGCAAAAGCCTTTTTATAAAAACAGAGGTCCAGTTTAATTACATTTTTGAGGCAATAAACTTCAACCCTGTTTCATCAGACTGTTGAATTTGTTTTGAATAGTTTCCATAATGCTTTTCATTTTTATTTCAGATAAACATCACATACTTCTGCCCATCCACCATGGGGGAGGGGAGAGGGGTGCATTTGAGGAATAAAAATAGAAATTCAACCACTTTGCACATCTGTAGCAAAAACTAAGTGACAATGCAATGAAAAGTCACTGTAAAATGCTGGTTTAGAATTATAATGTTGAATTCTTAAAAGGGACAATTCACACAGTGTCTTTGAGAGAGGATTTTTTTCTGTAACATAGTTCATTGTGGAGGCAGAGGACAAGAAGAAGGGCAGAAAGAGAGTTTCAGTTACTTAATCTGCCTGTTTCTTAGCCCTATAGTCAGGATAATCATCTCTGCTCTCTGCTTTGCCGGGGAGTGGAATAAAAAAAGGAAAAAAAAGGTCACAAATTAACCTAGTTCTTAGAACTATCTAAAAGCAAAGACTGTGAATTCTCCAATTACTTAAAATTATAAACAGCAAACTATTTCAGCACAGCCTGGTTAGTTTTCTGTTCCACCCATAGAAACAACAATATATTTCTGAGTCATATTCCCGCTTCATACGAAACCTATGGAAGTCAGAGTCAACACAGCAGAACATAAGTTTTCCACAACAAATCCGCCTCTAGCAAGCAAAGGGGAAAGTGAAAAGCAATATTGAAACTTGGAGGAGGAGATGTACCACAGTCCCAAGTTAAAACCATGACAAACTCCTTTTTGCCAGATTTCACACCTCAAGGATATGTATTCTGAAAAAACATTCAACTTACCATTTGTCTGCAATGATCTTGCCAGCATTTATTTATCTTCTTTAAAAATAAAAGACTATCCAGAGAATCTGTACAGCGCCTATTAAGGAAAACTCGTTTGCCAGTATCTTTTGAGACCAGATTCTGGAGATGATGTTTGCCAGCAAAGCTGCTCCATGGATATTCCGATGTGACTGGGGCTGCCCAGGGCTAAATGGTTAATGGCAAAGCTGCTACTCAGCAGAGGGGCTGGCAGCTCTCCAAAAGGCCTCCCTGTTTTCAAGGAAAAACACTCGCTGCTCTTCAGTAATACCATCTAGCGGCTGTACTGTGTAATTTGATACAGATTTAAACAAGAAATCCCACCAGTGTCAAAAACAACTTTGTCACCAACTGAGGTGAGAGGGATAGAAAGGTTTATTTGGTTTGTTTAATGAGTTCACACTGTGCACAACAGGAGTGACCCTAATCTCCTAAAAGCAGTTACAGTTCTAAATAATCCTCAACAAATCCAAATACCACTCTTTTAATATACATTTCCAGGTCTCCCTAAGTAAACTATATATTTTTCCTCGTTACACAACAGATCCAACTGTTGTTTATGAATAACAGAATTCTAACATATCACACGAGGAAATCCAGACGTGGCTTTACCTTCCTTTCCTGCACAGTATCATCTCCAATTCCTTCTGGCCAAACCTGATTGATTGCATGCCCTTCGGATATAAAGTGGTATACCTGTAAAATATAAAATTCTCAACTCTCCAAACCACTCGTTCTGTCAGAGGTGGGAAGAAAGCCGTTTTAAAACATCTCTTTAGAAGATCATCTGAAGTCTGAAAAGACAGCGATGCAAACATTGGTTGACTATACTGATTTAAACCAAACAATTAGATTTGGTTCTCAGAGATCAGTTATGTTTAAGAGATTACTGTGCTAACTAATGTACTTTTTAGTTAGATGTGATTTTAAACATATCAGAGTAAATGTAATGAAAATTCAGCTGCAATATATAGAAAGTGAATTCACAATGCTCATTTGTGTACCAGTGTTTCTTACATGCTATGTACAAGCCAGACTCCTTAGCTAGTACTCAAAAAAACAAACCAAAACCATGTTGGGACTTAGCTAGACAACGGGGAAAAAAAGATCTTTTTTAATGAGTGTAGGCACTTACTCAGGGAATGCAGCAAACTGAGAAACTGAGAGTCCAAATCCAAAGCACATTTAAGGCATTCACCTGGAAAGAAGGTTCTTTCTGGGCCCCACTCCCTTGCATCTTTCTATTTTAAGCTATCATTTGCTGCTAATGAAATACATAGAGACCTAGGAAACACTGCTAGCACCCAAAGTACTGTAGTATCTGTTCAGTATGGCACTCCGCAGCATCTTTTTGCAAAGGCACTCTCCAGGAACAGGGGGAGAGCCGGGTGGGCATAGACTGTATTTATCCCTACTGCCTGAGCAAGTACAACCCCACAGCTATTGCACAGAAGGCAATGATCACATAAAGATGAGTCTCAGCATGAAAAGTACAACAGGTTTCAGAAAACGGCTGGTTACACCCAAGTGTCCAGAGATCTACAGGAGCTTCTGCGACCAGTTCAGCCAGAAGAAAAGTCCAGCAATGTAACTTAAGAAAACTACGGGGAAATTTGCCATAAAACTTCAGGTTACTGTGCGTCTCAAGACAGCCAAGTGATCTTCTGAACTTAGAGCTCCCAATGCACAAATGAGATACCTGAAGGGCTCACTAAATGCCTCCATGACATGCTGCGGCTGACCAGTAGTTACTTACTACTGGCTAAACAGGTGTACTGTATATTTGAGAATTCTTTTAAAGAAGACACTGTTGTCGAAAATTACTGTGGTGACTTTTTTTTTTTTTTTTAAACCATTGCTCCAGTAAGCATCTCCACCAGTCCTCCACCATAACAATCCATACCTGCTATCAAGTGAAAGTGATACTGAAAGTGCTACTGAAATTTTCTAGATCGGGTGTAAAATTTACATTCCTATTAAAATGATAAGTAAATTGTTATTAGCATGCTACTTATCTGCACACAAAAAATATTCACCCAGATGACTAAAGTTGTTTATGCCTTATTAGAAAATATGTAAGCGGTCAACAAAGAACCTCTTTAACATATTGACAATTACTGGTGTAATTTTTTACACAGTATTGTTTTAAAAAATAACGACTTAAACGAACCATTCTAACCATTTCTGTGCATGAAAAAGGATATTCTCTAAACTGAAGGATTTGTGCTTTTACATGATCTTCACAGACTTGTCGCAGCTGTTTGTACAGTGTAGCAGAGACTTTGTAAGAACAGAGATTTTCAACAGCCTAAAAAAAACCAAAAAGAGATTACAAATGATATTTAAAAAATTGAAGTTTTTGTGCCTGTGTAATCAAGGCCAACAACAAAGAGGGAAAAAAACCCCAGCATTATCTGTCCAAGCTCTGCACAAAACCAAAATATCAAAATGAAATTATCAAAATACATAGAAAATTTCAGACTTCTGATTCCTTTCTGATTTTGGTCCCTTCTTATACTGTGAAATCTTATGTACAGACAAGGTCCACCATCACCATCTGGGTCAGATGTGCTGGTAAACATTACAAGAATTTTCCCCCCATGAATACTGCTCAACAGCAAAACTCTACTTGTAGGTCCATTTTGTGCATCCTCCAGTGGATGCACAGACACACTTTTTTTTGGAGTAACACAATAATTCCAAGTATTTTCCTTTCTTAATAACTTTAAGGCAGATATTTCAACCACTCTCTCTAAATAGTAAATTAATACAGCTGTGTTGTGGTTTAACCTCAACCGGCAAATAGGACCACACAGCTGCTCACTCATTGCCCATCCCCACACCCCGAAGTGGGGTGTGGGAAAGAATTGTAACGGAAAATAATTAATGGGTTGAGATGAGAACAGTTTAATAGGACAACAAAGCAAGAAAATATAAGAATAACAATAATAATAAATAATAGAATATATAAAACAAGTGATGCACAATGCAATTGCTTACCACCTGTGACCCAATAGCCCATTCATTCCCAAGCAGAGGTATCTGTGTCCCCAGTCCACTCCAATTTATATACTGAGCGTGATATGATATGGTAAGTAACACCAGAACACCCCTTTGGCCAGCCTGGGTCAGCCGTCCTGGCTTTGCCCCTTCCCAGCTTCTTGTGCACCTGGCAGAGTGTGGGAAGCTGAAAAAGTCCTTGACTACCCAGCAACAACCAAATCATCACTGTGTTATCAACATTCTTCTCATACTAAATCCAAAACACAGCACTATACTAGCTACTAGAAAGAAAATTAACCCTATCCCAGCCAAAACCAGGACAAGCTGTTTTCACGTCATTTTATTAACTTATTTATTTCTAAATATTTCCACTGATTCACATACTTGTGCTAAGGTACATAAACTGAGGGGGGAAAAAAGAAAAAAAAAAAAAGAACCCACACTAATTGTTAACTAAAGACTTGTACTGATGTATTGGGACCTCATGGGCCATATTTATGGACCATATTTATCCATATTTATCCATAGCTAAGAAGGAGGAAAATAAATAAATAAATATCAAACAATGCACGTTCTTCTCGTCACTATATTAATGTAAATTGAGTTGTTACACAGCTGACCCAAACTACAGTGAGACAGCTCTGGACATCTCTAGCATACTGCTGTTCAGCTATTCAGTAATTACATTGTCTTACAGTCACATTTTTTCCTCACAAGAAGCTCAATGAGAATGCCAAAGAGAAAACGTAGCCTTGCTGGATACCATTGCCTATATTTAGACTCTGTTCCAGGCACACTTTATTTTAACTTGTGTGCTGTATTTCAATAAATTATTTTATTAATAGACCATAGCATCTGAAATGAATGACAATGAAGACAGCCAAATGTTCTGTGAGAACTGTAAAGTATACAGTAAGTATTTTTGGCAATTCAGTGCTTCATACAAAATTATCCAAAGAAGTCGGACACAATTTTCAGCACTAAAAATCCAGCTGTCTCTTCCTTCAACTTCACCTTAACTGCCTTTACACTGAGGTGATACTGCAGAGAACACTGCCAAAGATTTAAAGCACTATTTCACCTGGGCAACTAAAACTGACCCAAGAACATTTTCCCTTGCTCCAGGGGATTTACAGCCTCACATTTTGTTGACGGATTTTCTGATAGTATCAATGAACTTGGACAAAGTTTCAGTACTTTCCCAGTGCTTGGCCTTTACTCAGTTTTTCCCAAATGTTAGCTTTTTTGGTCTTATCTCTTTGTAATATGAAATGTTATGGTGCCTAATGCAAGCATGTAACTCTTTGTCAAAGCGTTAGTAAATGTTCTTCACTCTGTTTCACCTGAAGACCACTCAAACACATGGGTGAGTCCACGGACTGAGAGAGAGGTGAGAGGGAAAGCAGGGCTGTTTCTCTGGGCAACCGTGCTGGCTTACGGGATATTTCAAACTGCAGCCACATCATCTCAGTGCAGCCTCTATTACCTGCTTCTGCTTTTTTATTTTTTTCAATTGGGGGGGGTGAGGCATGAAATCCAGTAATTTCCTCCTTCACCTTTTTTTTTTTCATTCAGAGTTTTTGCTGCCTCTCTGAAGAAACTTGATTTGACTTTTATTCATCTTACGTGCAATTAGTCTGTAAAAAAGCTACAGTAATTATCACATCTACAAGGATATGAGAAAGACAACACTTTTAGACTCTTCGCCTACACAAATCTAGTAAAAGTACTGTTTCAAATCAACCTTTTAACAGTTTGTTTTGAGCAAAGCCTTCTGCTTTAACATTTAGCATGCAAATTATTGCTGCTACTTGTATTATTTCCTCTATGGGTTCTAACATCCTTAAGAGTTTCTCTTACAAAACATAAAGTGAATCTAGAATCTGCTTCCCAGAGATCTTGCCCCTGCGGTAATTTGAACCTATCTGATGCCATTTTATTTAAATGCACATCAGCTATGGCTTCCTTGATTTTGATACAATATTGAAGAAAGCAAATGAAACTATCACACAGTGCCTATGTTGTGGTTTTCAGCTGGTCTTAAAACAAGTAGGTAAAATGACATCTGCAAAAAAATATGGTATTCACACAATCATTTTGCAGGTAGTTTGTTATGTTTCCTAAGACATAGCCCTTCATATCCATCCATCGAAATAAAACCCTGGCCAGGACTCCCATAATTCTTTTTTTCCCTTTACTTCTACACCGTCCTACTCAATGTCCTCCAGAAGGGCAGTGCTGCCCCATTTCAGGTTATTTAGGATCTTGCTGCGAAGGGAATTTTCTTTTTCCATTATTTTTATCATTCACTCCTCACTTAGCAATTTTTTGCACTGCCCCACTTTCTCTATTCCATCAAATATAAGCTACTTCTATCAAAATCTGTGCAATCTACCACCAATTCCAGACATCATTTCTATTTTAGTCACAAAAAATTGGCTGCCACCCTCCCATTGCTCACTGACTGCATCTCTGCCAAGCACCTTCATGCCTGATCCCGTGCTGCCTCTAATGCCTGGAAAGGAGTGTCCTTTGGGCTTCCCACAAAGCCTTGTTGCTGTTCCTCAGTTTTTCCTCAGCCACCATGCCAACTTAAATAAATAAATCAGAAAGCTCCAAGGCAGACTGGTACACCAGCCCACTCACCACAATGAACTCCAGTGGACGTCTCACTTCCTCCCACAATGTCACATATAGACGAAGGGAGGGAGGAAAAAAAAAAAAAAAAAAAAAAAAAGCCCTGATAAAAAGAACTGATGCACAGAGTGACATTTTCCCTTGTGGATGACTTGGTGCTCACCAACAGGCAGTTAAAATGATCTGTAAGTACAGATCAGGTTTCCAACGGATGCTGAACTTCATCTTTTATTCCTTTGGCAGGAAAGTAGGTACCTATCTATGCACTGGCATTCTGACCACCCGCCACCCACTGGGCAGCAATCTTGCTGATTTGCACCACTGCCTTACAGATTATTGGACTGGCCTTGCAGTTTTCACAAATAAGCAGGTAAACAGAAAAAAAAAAAAAAAAAAAAAAAACAAAAACCAAGAAGTACAGTTCACCCTTCAGGGTTTATCTGAAATCTCTCTCCTCTTCTGCAAAACTCAAGTCTGTACCCTGGCAATTTCATACCCATATTACTATAATCTCATTTCTGAACCTCTGAAAACAAGTTCAGTAATGCCTAAAGCATCCGTGTTGGTTTTTGTTTTGTTTTTAGCCAGGCATGAGAAAGCACGGTTTTTCAAATGCTGAGTTTAAAACCATAAAATGTATTACATAATATGAACTCTGCAAACCTGCAAGTATTAATAAATGAACATATCACCTATTTAAAAGGAATAAATTATATTAAGTCAATATGCATTTACATAATCATCCATTTTAGACCCATACGTTATATACTCTAACTAATCGCAGAGACAAGTATAGTCAACTCTCAAGTTCATCCTGTTTTTCTTGAGCATGGACCCGATATGGACTGCTGGCTTTCTCCTCTCTCACGGTCTGCACTTTGCGGAAAACATCAAACCAACCTCAGCTGAACATTTAGAATAATTTAGGTGAGCATAATAATGTCTTAAGTCCTGATCTAGCAATGAGATCCACATCTGCAGATTCTGCACCCACAGAAAACTCAGCAATTAAGCAATGTAGCACAATTCAGTGCATCAGTAGTTTTTATAACTCGACCACTGTAAACAATTACTTCAGTTAAATATCTCAAAGCACACACATTTAAAATAACATACAACTAAACCATATTAAAATGAAGAAAATAGGAAGCAATAAAGTTTATTTCTCTCTTTTACCCTACCTAGCCCCTGCTCCAGTAGTCCAGATGTTCCAGAAATACTTTTTCACCATTTTAATAAAAAAGCTAAGATCCTGATTGTTATGAAAATGTAACCACAAGTAAACTGAAAGTTTGTTGCCTGCTCAACCAAGATTCTTTTTTAATTCCCCAAATGGTACTGATGCTGAAGTCTAATTGCTATTATCTAATAAAAACAAATATTTCAACATAATTATTCACAAGAGACAAAAGCACATACAAAAGATAAATCATCATAAAATATGTATCTGCATAACTCAGAGCAACATCCCTTCTTTGTCATCTTGAATAGGCACTGTATTGGAGAGATTGAGACTTAAATCTCTCCTTGCTCAGGCACAGTTTTTCGTGTCTCCCAACATGAACTGCTTTTTTCATGGGCCCTGATCCTGGTAACTCTCCAAGGAACTGCTATATGAAACTTCAGACTAACAAGAAACAAGGTATGGAGCGAACAGTTCAGAAAATATAACCAGCTTTTAATAAATCAAAATGCATTATGGCAAACATGTGTATGTGGAAGTCCCAAAGCAGTTAATTTTCCTCTGTTAAAATGGAAAAATCCTACATGCCTTACCTGGTAGAGTTCTTCAAGGTTGTACTTAATAGAAATGCTACTCTGTATCGCTCCCACCGCTTCATGAAGTTTTTGCCAGGTGTCCTGAGTATAATTATCTGGTAATTTGGGTCTCTCTGTGAAGGAAGACATACCTACTTGAAAACGGGAGTCTGTACCAACCCTTCTCACCCTGCTTCATTAAGTTCTGCCAAGCCATGTTGCGCTTAACCTTTAAGTTGTGCACAAGGAGGGGGTTACCCACCCCTCCCAAGGCGACGAAGCCTTTCCGCGGTGCGTCTGACCCGGCACACGGTGGGGCGCCTGGGGCCGGAGCGCGGACCCTGCCCGGGCCGGGCAGCGCCGCCCCGCCAGCGGCCTCGGGGCCGCTCCAGCCGCCGGACTGTGGCGGTTTTTTACCGTCGTGTTACTTTTAGCAGGGCAGCCCTCGCCTTCCTTTAATTAGTTTTGACACTAAGGTGGCTTTCTGCCCGCTTCCTACGGAGCGCAAGTCGTCGCTGCGCTGCTCCTCCCGCTGCCCCCACGCACGGAGCCCCACGCGTGTCCCCGTAAGCCCTTAAAGCGGGATAGGTGACGGCAGCGGGGAGGGTTATCAGCCCGGCGGCAGCCTCCCCTCGTCCAGATAAGGCGGCGGGGAGGGTGACAGCAGCAGGGCCCCCCTGTCGCCGGCCCGGCCCGGCCCCGCCGCTGGCTGCCTACCGCGGGGAAGGGGCGGGGAGCGGCCGGGCCGGCGGTAAACAAAGGTCGGGAGAGGGCCGGGCGGCGGGGCAGGGCGCACCTGCTGGGGCAGAGGGCCCGGTCCGCCCCGCACCCACCTCTGAAGTTCTTGATCACGAGTTTCTTGGAGGAGGCGGTCGCGCCTCCCCCTCCTCCACCTCCTCCTCCGGCGCGGGTGGCGGCGGCCAGCGAGGCGGGCTTGGTAAGCCCGTTGGTGTGTCCCACCAAGGCCGACAAGTGCGGCTTCTTCTGGGGCTCGTCCGCCATCTCCGCCCCGGGCGCCGTGTCCGGCCGGGGCAAGGCGCTGGGCTGGGCTGGGGCCGGCTGGTCCCCGCCTCCGCTCTCCTCCTCCTCCTCCGCCGCCGCCACCCAGCCGCCCTCCCCTACCGCGCCGGCTTCCCGGCCCTGCCAGCGGGCGGCTGCCAAGTGCCGCTGGGCCGGGAGTCACCGGCAGCCGCCCGCCTCCGCCCTCCCCAGGGCGCCCCGGCGGCCGGCTTGCCGACCGCGCCGCCCAGCCCGGGTGCGGAGCTGGGTCTGTGCCCGGCTCCCCGCCGCCCCAGCGCTCGGGCGTGCGGGCAGGCGCCGGCCCCGCTCACAAGATGGCTTCCCGCGCGCGGAGCAGACCCGGCGGGGCCGAGCGGGCGGCGACAGCGGCTCCCACTATCGCCTCGCACCCCGCCGTTCCCCTGCTGCGCCTGGCTCTATTTGCTGGTACCCCGCGCCCAAGGGCGGCCGCGTCTCCCACCCTGAGCTGGGTTTTTCCGCACGGGAGAAGCACCAGCGCCGAGCGGCCGCCCGCGTCCTGGTCACCGCAACCCCCAACCCAGCCGGGGCAGGCCCGGGCCTGGCGCTTGCCAGCGTGCCGGGGCACCGAGCGTGCTCCTTCCGCGAACTCACGTCGGCGCTTTTAAGAACGACGGTTTCAAGAGTTAAACGCTCGGTTTAAACTTTACGTGCACAAGCCCCCAGAGACTCCCCCGCGCTCCCGGCGTGCGCCGCCGCAGCCGGCAAGGAGGGGAAGCGGGCGGTCAACCCGTGCGCTCCCCAAGTAAGCAGCACAAAGCTTCTGTCAGCGGGGGACGGGGAAGCCGCACCGGGTGCCTATCAGCGGGCACACGGTATCGCAGAGCCTGGGGGTCCCCGCCCCGCCCGAAGCGAGGAAACACCAGCGAACAGAAGCGGAGCAGACCAGCCCCGCCACATCAAAAGTTACGGCAACCGGCCCCGCTGCCCGCAAACAGGTAGCACTGCTCCGCGCACGAGGTTTATCACTGACGCACGCCCTCGGACCCCGCCCACTGCGCTTTCCCATTGGCTATCCGGGACAAAGCCACGCCTCCCGGCCGCCGCGGCGGGCGGGGCAGGGTGGTGGGAACTGCGAGTCTGTCTCTCCCACCGCCCCTCGGGTATGGGGAGCGCGCCTGTGCTTTGCCGGATACCGGAAGTGCGGCAGCCGTTGGCGGAAGCGCGGTACCGAATGGCGGAAGTGCCGCGCCGTGGCTTGAGGGTGGGCTTGCGGTGGAGCAGGGCCGGGCGAGGGTGAGGGTGAGGGGCGGAGGGGCCGCCGGGTGCATGGTGGGGGTGCTGGGGAAGCGGGGCCGCGTCTCGCCACCGCGCTTCTGCCTTTTCTGGTGCCTGCCCTCCCGTTTTCGGCACCCGCGGGCTTCCAGGGCCCTCTCCCTCTTCGGCGCCCTTGTGCCGGGGTTTCTCCTGCACACACAGCTTCCCCTGGTAGGCCTGTGTTCCTACCCTGCTGTGCTTTCCCCGAGGCCCCATTCCTGTGCCCGTGAGGCGGCAGGAGCTGCCCATCAGCGAGGGATTTGCTAAAGTCATCCCGTGTTTTTTCAGAGCCAGGCGGGGATCTGTGTGAGATGCTGTCGCTTTGCTCTTCTCTTAAACACCTGTTTATTTTGCAGAATGTGACACATCTGCCTTTTATCTGAGACTCCTGCCTCTTTCATTTTAATGGCGCATATCACCATAAATCAGTATTTGCAGCAAGTAAGCATTTTTTTTTTAATTTGTCAGCACTGTTATGTGGATGTATTTTTTCTTTGCTGTAAATACGTTACCTTGCTTAAGAAATAAATCAACCTGGAATGTGTGATATGGTAAATAAATATACTTCCTAACTCTGTATTAAGTATACTGGCTGTGTGCCAAGGATGTGTACCTGGAATTTCTGAAAAGCATCAAGGTTGCTGATATAAGGGATAGTGAAGTAATTTATCCATAATAACTAATGTGGTGGGGTTGTGTGTGCATGCAATAACAAATGGAGCTCAGGGGTTCAGGAGGTACAGGAATTTAAGTACAGAGGGGCAGAGAGACAGTGTGTATGTCATGGATGATGGAGAGACCACAGCAGGGTCACAAGGGTACCAGGTAGACTGAACTTCCAGTGTCAAGCTTTTAGTGTGACCACTCTTACTGCTTTTTTCTGAACCATTGTATTTTCATCACTGTTATCATCTCACTTAAGTCAATTGAGTGAAGGGCACAAAAATAAAGTAATTGTTTGGTTTTTAGTCTCAAAAATGGAGTGGCTGAGATCTCCCAGGACTTATCTGCTCTGAATAGTGAGCATGTTCTCCAACTGACAGTCCATTTAATGTTTAATAAGATCTACTTCCAAACCACAAAATTAGCTCTCCTTTACTTGAAAAAAAAAAAAAAACCAAAACAATCTCTGAAAGAGTTGAAGCAGTTGATTTTCCCTCTTTTGCTGCTTCCTTTGCTATTTTAGTCTATGATTTTTTCCATTTGGTATGACCATTCCGTACATCAAAAACATTTTTTTTTCCATATCAGGACACAAAAATATGACAAATAAAGCACAAACAGTGGGAAAGAAACTCTAGAAGTAATATCTAAAACTACTTCCACAACTGAAGAAATTTCCAGCTTGATGTCACAATAAGCTGCTCAAGCAGACTGTTTTTTACAAGGAGTTATCTTTAGAAGGAAGCAAAATTAAACGGTTCTTCAACAGAATATAACATTTATAGTCTTAACAGCTTTCAAAAGTATTCTATACAGAGGCTAGTCCAATATCAGACATTGCCTTTGGAATAATGGCTTTGTGTTTAATCTGTCTTCATTTTTAAGTGTTATTCAAAGATTGTGCCTTCACATATATGTTTGATGCCCCTAAGTCCAACTGGAATTTTTAAAAGCTTAACCAAATCTGGTGCACAACTGCTGTTTTATGATGCTAGATGCATGTAAGTTGTTTGGGGATTCTCTGGTTTGCTTGTATCCTACAAATAAGGAAGAAAACATAATAGTGTTCACCCTACCTTCTTCCTGATGCCGTTTTGGAAAACAGGTGTGTTGAAAGTAAAATGTTGATTCATTTAGCTTTAAACCTTTAAAAACTCACCTTTGGGTTGGTATTGATGTGGGTGAACAGTGGTAGCAATAAGGTGTTTTTTGTTGTCGTGTGTAAATATGTCGTATGGCTGTGTCTGGATTTTGTTCTGTAATGTGTCTGGTTTTTTTGGTAGGTACAAGAAGCCATTGACAGCAGAGATGGACAATTTTGTGCAGAATTGGTATCATTTAAACATCCACATGTTGCAAACCCAAGGCTACAGGTTAGAATCTGGTTTTGACCTTTCTTTTGGTTTGTTCTCAGTTTTCCTAGCTCTCCATATGGGTTCTTTTCCATTGGAGATAAACCTCAGAAATCTGTTTCACAGGCCAGAGCAGGATCCCCTTGTAGGTTGGTTTCCCCTTTCTTTTCACAAGGACATTGTATGTTTCAGGTTTTGTTGTTTTTTGGTTTTTGGTTTTTGGTTTTTTTTCTGGATGGCTTTTTGTGTTTCACTTTGAATTGTTTTCTGGGTGGATACAGTTTTGAAGGTCCCTTCTGGCCAGGTCTACATTAATTGGTAGTGTGGCACAGTGGGAGTGAAAATAAAGACCAAAACAGTGGGTAGCAAGGATCCAGTGTTTGTGCTATATTCATTTTGGATTATTTTATTTAAGGTTATGGAGACAGAATGCACACTAGCAATTCATTACAGTGGTTGTGATTATTAACATAACTTAAGGTTCTGATAGATAGCAAAGGCATGTATGCATGAAACTGCCATGACAGAATATCTTTGTGATGTTCTCTTTCTGGTACCTTAGATGTTCCTTTAATGTTTCATTGATTTATTCTATCCTTAGCTTCCATCTCCAGAGGAGAAGTGTCAACAAGTTTTGGAACCACCATATGATGAAATGTTTGCAGCCCACTTAAGGTAAAGATGGACCAGGAATGTGAAGTCGGTTGTGAAGCATCCGGCAGGCGTGGGTTAGCCTATCCTTAAGTTTACTTTGTTACTTTTAAGGGCTTACATCTGAAAACTTGGTATTTATTACTCTTATCAATAATGCTAGAACTGCAGCAAATAAAGACCTTCTCTTCTCCATGTAAAGTTTGCTTTATGTAGCTGGCAGTCATCTGCATAGAACCATTGACACAGCTTTTGTTTTGGTACTTGCTGTTTCCTTTGCTTTGAATTTACTAGCTGCACAACAATTTAGAGTGAAATAAATAAGGGAAATAAATATTTTTAGTGGTGAATTTTAGTCATAAAAGTACTCTTAAGAGCTTTAGGACCTCAGTAATTTTCTAAGGCTTTTATTTAAAAAAAAATGCATTAACAGAGTCTTCAGTTCACTTTCAACAGTCTTGGAATTTTTTTGTCTGTTCTAATCTTGGTGACAGTTCCAATAAGTGTTAGCGTGTTACAGTTGATACTGTGTAGATTATAGAAACAAATCCCCCTTCGGGTCTCAGATCAGTTTTCTCGAATTATCCAGCTTAATGCTATGTTAAAATACTTGTGCCATTTTGTTAGCAACATTTCTAACTGTATTTCTGTGTCTTTCTTAAATAAACTGTAAAGCTCTATGCGTGTTAAGATGCAAAAAGAAATATTTGTATTACATCTGTGATATTTTCTGATACACTAATGCACCTTTTCTTTGACAGGTGTACTTATGCTGTTGGAAACCACGACTTTATAGAAGCATACAAATGCCAAACAGTTATTGTCCAATATCCTTTTCCATAAATCCTATATGTTGTTTTCAGGTTAACTATATGTCTCCTTGTGGAATAAGTTATCTTTACCTCTTTTAAAATCTAATAGAACGTGATCTGCTTCCAAATACGCCTCAGCTATTTAGGTTCTTAAGAAGGGAAATGCAGATTACACTCTTCTTTCAGCTTTCTGTAGGACTAAGAAGGAATCTGTCACTTTGCTCTAAAATAGAAAATTGATTTCTCACAGAGTGCAGGAGACCATCAAATCGTTAATATACATCCCAGTTTGTACTTGGCTGAAGGGGAAGATACTGATAAAGAAAGCTGCTCTCTTCTGTCTAAGCGACCAGTGTTTCTCACAGCTGCTGCTGCACCAAGGAGTGTGTGGCTGTGCCTGCGTTCTTCTCTGCTGCCTCTTTGCATCCTGAATCCTTGTCTACTTACTTTCTTGTTGGTTTGTGCCCTTTCATGTAGTAGTACGTGGTACCATACAACTGCTGGTTTTTACATCTGTGCTTCATTTCATAGTATTTTAAATTCTCCTCAATACAATACATCTTTCCTGCGAGCATTTCAGGCACATAAAGAGGAAAACTGGTGAGTACCTCATAGAGAGCTGCTAGAAACTAGACTCTTATCTTTCACTAGCATAATACCATAGTAGTCAAACTAAAATTACGCCTGTTTTTTTATTTATCCCCAGTGATACTTAAATGCAGCCTGATTGGTTTTGCTGCCTGTTTGAGTTTTTAGGTCCAAAAGTGTGAGCTTAATTATGTAGAATGGTCCATAAGTAAATGTGAATAATTTTTTTTAAGGTGAGATAGTATTTTATTAAAGCCACTGTAAAAAAAAAATGTTTCTGAATTAGTTCTTTCTCCAGTGTAAGTTTTCTGAAATGCTGAGATCTTGAAGGCCTTTTAAAAAGTGCATCCTTCTTTATTTAAAGATTAATGTATGCTTTTCTGGCTTTATGACCAACTAGCCAAAAAAAAAAAAAAGCTTGCTTCTCATGTCTTACTTGTTTCATGATTTGCTCATGCTAAGTGTACTGTGTTTTACTTGCTTTACTTTTCCAGGGCTTTACCTATTATGTATGCTGTAGCCCTTGATCTTCGAATTTTTGCTAATAATGTAAGTAGATCTGATTAACAGCCTCATTACTTCTCTATGTTAGGATTTTCCATGACAGAAATATTTTAGACTTTATTGCATAGCCTAATTTTGGTCAGTACTATTTAACTCATTGTTTAGGATTTTGTTGCCACACTAAATCAATCCAATCCCGTTGCAAAACTAGGTTGCTCCGTCTGCCTACCTCCCATTTGCATCTGGAACTAGAGGAGTTCTAAGGACCTGCATGCAACTTAGAGCATATAAAATGATTAAGTACTATCTTTATAGAGTAGCGTGGTGGGACAGCTCACTATTTCATTGTGTTATTCTTGGGATTTGATGGAGGCTTTGTAAGGATGGAGACGTGAGACAACTGAGCTAATCTAACCACTTGCTACATCTCAAGAGGGAAGTTTCTACTTCCTTTTTGCTCTTCCAGTTGTGTGTACTGCTTGTGATACTCATCGGAGCCCTTGCAGAGTCCATACAACTGCTGACAAAAAAAACCCCACACAAATTTTCATTATTTTTCTCAGGCTAGTGATTTGAAGTAGCTTGTGCAAGGATCTAATGAGAACTGCTAGGCCAAGGTGAGTGTCAGGATTGTAATCTTGCTCCTAGTCACTTTACCTGAAGAGGTGGAGCTAGAGTTCAAGTTAGGTTAGAGTTTGACAGTATCTAGTGTTTTCAGTGTTTGTCCCCTCAGCAATTCTTGTGCCCACCCACCTACAAAACGACACATTTGGCATGCTTGCACAGAAAATATTTTTTGTGTGTGTGCCTACTCTGTAACAAGTCTTGATTCCCAGTCTGAATGAGGCAAATTTGTATATTTGAGATTCATGAGAAAGGGGAAGGTGGGATCAGTCATATTGGAAGTGGTTGAACTCTGTCTTCTAACATTATGTTCAAAGGATGCGGATACGGAGAAGACTTCTGCAGTGAAGGATGCATTTCCGTTTCTTATGTTTCAGATAGTGAGAATGCAAACATTATAATAAATCTTATTAGAAAGCACGTAGTAAATATCTACTCACTAATTTTTTCCCCCACTCTTCTTAGTTGTTTTAAGTTCTATATTAGTCAGTGCATGGATCTTCCCCATGTGTTGTTGTCAATTTGTTGTTTTTTCTTGCCACTGTAACATATGTTTTCCATTTCTTCTGAAAATCCCAGGTCCTAGCAGTGTGTATTACTACTAGAAAATGTTGAATGTGGTTTAGAAATAAAATTTGGCCTTCATGGCTGTGAAGAGAAGCTTAATTATAAATTCTAAAACTCCATAACTGGGGAATCAATTCAGTTTTCTTTTGTTCAAAATACTTTTTTTTTTGCCAGACTCTTGGTCTTTGGAAACTTGAGTTGCAGTGTTATTGCTTTGGTTCAGCTATCAGGTGGTCCTGAACTTAGGTTTCTGAGAGCTGCATTAAAGCTTAGTGGCTCTAAAGGTAGGAGTGGTCAGTGCTATTTTCAAAGGACTGTTCTCCTGTGCGTTAGGTTTGGTACACGTTCAGGAGCCTCTGTGAGTGTTTTCTTCTGTGAGCTTGATTACGTTCTGGGGGATAGCAGGCAAGAAAATCTATTGCTGTAAGACTTTTTAAAATGCTATATTAAGGAAGTAAACCATTCACGACCCAGCAAAGCAGGATGTGGAATTACACGTTGTTTCTTGCTGTGTAATGATAGGCAGATCAACAGCTGGTGAAGAAAGGGAAAAGCAAAGTTGGTGACATGTTGGAAAAAGCAGCAGAACTGCTGATGAGCTGTTTTCGAGTCTGTGCCAGTGACACGTAAGTGAAAGATCCTCAATAGAACTTGCGCTATTAAATTGTTAAGAACTTGATGAACTTTACAGAAGATTTTTCCATTTACTAAGACCATGTCTAGTTAAGAACAAACAATTCTGAGGCTTGTTTCCTCTCATTTGTAGTCTGTTCTCTCCTGACTATTAACTGCAGCTGGAGAGGCCTCCCTTCAGGTTTAACATTCCTGGCAGATGTTGTTGGGAGGGACCGATTATGTCCCTGTTTCTCAGGAAAGATCTTTAACACTTCAGTGCCCTGTGCAGTTTTGAAGTTTGCTTCAGTATGGTTAGATGGAAAACAGGTGACTCTTTGCTTTCCAGTCTTAGCAATCTTAGCACTTGTGAAGTGGAGAAAATGCATTTTTTCCCCAACCATCTTTCTTTCACCTTGAATATTATAAGCAACTGCTATGCTAGTGTATGTATTACCTGTAGACTGGAGTGAGGATCCTGATGCAGATGAATAATATTTTGCATGACATCATTTCATTATGTTGAGGAGAAACGTAGCAGAGCTGTTTAAAATTTAGAGATGGGAACACATGTTCTGTTTTGACAGTGCTGGTGTGGTTTAAGACAAGGACTTTGGCCTTTACTTTTATTTTCAGACACCTATTTTTACCTTAAAAGTCCATAAAATATCTATGGAGGGAATTTACCATGAACACAAAATCATTATTTTCTTACAATATTCAGTACTAGTAGTTTTATTTTCTTTTCTTTTTTGTCTTCTGACAGTCGAGCAGGCATTGAAGATTCCAAAAAGTGGGGCATGTTGTTTCTTGTGAATCAGCTGTTTAAAATTTACTTTAAGGTAGGGTTCAAGTCTGGTAAGCTGTGTTTTATGTTTCATATTCTAAGTCAAACTCATCCTGTTTGTGTGATATATTATCTACACTCTCTGAGTAAAATGCCTTTTTTTGTCTTTTTAACAGATCAACAAACTCCATCTATGTAAGCCCTTAATTAGAGCAATTGACAGCTCAAATCTGAAGGATGAGTATAGTATGGCACAGCGAGTTACATACAGATATTATGTTGGACGTAAAGCCATGTTTGACAGCGACTTTAAGCAAGGTACTGTGTGCCAGTAAGACAGATCTGAAGTCTTGCTGTTTGCTGTGAAATCTGGTTGATGTTGTGTGTCTGTGACTCAAAATGTGTGTAGAAGGTACAGGTGTGTTTGCATTGATCAAAGGAAAAATGTTATGCTGAAAGATCCAGGGCCCACAGGCTGTGTTGCATCAGAGATGAAATTGCATGATGCTTCTAATTGTAGTATATGCCCAGTTTAAAAATATTTGTGCCAGTGAAGTTCTCTGTAGTCTTATGCATTATGTGCATGCATAATAAAATATACGAGCATCCAAAAGAATAGGTTTGTAAAGGTTTCACCAAGGATGCCTTGCAGCTCTCTTCTTCAAGTTGCTGTATGCTATGAACAAAATCTTCGGCAAAATGTTCTGTAGAATCAGTTTCTCAGTACATTGATTTTTGGAAGATGTGGAAACCACTTTTCTGAGATTTCTTATTAACTAATAGAAATGCTTATAGAACTGACCTAAGCCCCTGAGCAAAATCTCTTCTGGAGACGGTTTCGTTACTCTAAACAGTGCCTTCTACCTGTCAGGCTTGTCATTTTTGTCTCTCAGCAAAAACTGATGAGAGATTTTCCTTGTCCTGCTGTGGCACATTTCTGCAGTTCATCAGATGTGTGCATCGTGTGCAGCTTTCATTCTCTGAAGAAGCTAATCTGTGAATTTAGAAAACAGAATTCTGCTTCATCAGCACTTCTTGAGATTCTCCCCTTGTGTAGTAGTAACACAAAATGAGCTGAAAATTCCAATATTGATTGTAACTGTTACCTCTGACATTTAGGCCTTTACAAGTTGGGGGTTTTTTTGACTTTCTGAAGGAGGACTTATTTTTCTAGTAATACTTTGTATTTTGTGTGATTCTCCAATAATTCTTACAGCATTATTCTTAATGTATGTTGATTGGTGTGCTTCTTTTTATATATGATTTCAAATATCGCGTGTTCAAGCTAGAGATGGACACTGAGCACAGAATTTGGGTTACAGTTTTAATCTGTTTTTGTTGTTGACTAGCACTTTATTTGTGTCTGCAGCTGAAGAGTATCTATCATTTGCCTTCGAGCACTGTCACCGCTCAAGCCAGAAGAACAAAAGAATGATTTTGATATACCTGCTTCCAGTAAAAATGTTGTTGGTGAGTTGATGTTACTCTTCAAAATCACTTTTTGGGGGGGGGCAGATAACCCAACTGATGCTCATTATGGTTCTTGTTTTTTCTTTACTGGGATTCAGGGGCGATATGCTAGACCCCCATAAGAGCCAGCATATGCACATTTCTTTTTGTGAGAGGATAGAAAATGTTGAATTGTAATTCGTAGCAACACAGGAAAGAAGAAAGGGAAAAACAAAACAAAACAACCACAACACACCCCCCCACTCTCCTTTCCCTCCTACCCTCCTCCCATCCCTGTAAAGGTGCAACCTGAGGTTACTCCTGTAATAAAGATAACTTTGAGCAATTTGGAGAAACACCAATGTGACTTGGTCACATAGCAGAGCACCTGCCTGGTGATGATAAACTCTGCACAGATGGGCCAGGTAATGTGTGGTTTCACTAGTACAAATCTGTCTGCAGCTTTCACCTGGTGAAGGGAAGGAGAACGTGCAAATAGATGGCAGAAGATGACTGAGGGGGGTTTGCCACAGGAGAGAAAGGATTCTTCTCTTCAGGTTTTCTATTTGCACCTTGTGCATTTGCCCATTCGAGGCATGTCAGAGGGCTCATGAAGTAGAGCATTTTGGTTTTGAGCAAAGTAATGAAGACTAGTTATTATTTGATCTTTATTGTTTCTATTGAAAGAATTAAGCACATCTCTGCTTTTAGTTCCTGTCCTTTCCTATGTGCTGTGCTGGTATTAGTGTATCCCTGAGTTAGTGGGATTATGTAAACAATTAGTTCAGTGTGACTGAGGGCACAAGAACTGAATTTTAGCATTTCCAGTTCCTGCCCCTATTGCCAAAGTTACCCATGGGGAATGTTGTTGTCACCTGCTTCTGTGAGTTGCCATCTTCCACCTTTGCCCCAGCCTGTTTGACCATCTTCCCTTTTCCTTTCTGTGCTCCCTTTCCTGTCTCTTGCAGTGTTACTCAATTATTTGCAGCTGTATTTCCATAGTGGACATCTCTCATTGGGCAAAGAGGAAGCATAATATGACAAGTGGCTTCTCTTTTTCATTTTTTTGTTTATTGACTTTCTTACTGGTTGTTTTCAGATCAGTCAGTTGATAAAGGAAAACTCATAGTCTTCCTAAAAACTTCATCCCAGTCTTGACTGGGTGAGTGCCTTTAAATTGGTGGGTCCCTTAGTGCCTAGAATTACTGAGGCTTTTCTGGAGCAGTTCTAGTGTAAAAGACACTAAAGAAACTAGATAAAGGTCATTGTTTTTACAGTTGCTTTTTTTAATCAGAGCCCAAACATTAACGTGAACCTTAAACTCTAAATAGCTTCAATAGGTTTTTTTTATACTTAGCAGTTCTCAGTAGCCATGCAGCTGAGTTCTGTTCTCAGCTAATCCTCCAACCAGGAAAGGAGTTACCAACAGCATAGCATGATAGTAACTAAATTTAAAGTCTGACCCAAGTCAATATGCAATCTGATCTCTGCTGTGCAGGGTGAAAAAAAAACCCAAAGTTTCTTTTTGATAGTGTAGATGGTTCACTCTTACCTGATCTAGCAATGAGAATTAATTTTGTTTCTTTAAATTTAAACTTCCTTTTTTTTTTTCTTTTTTTCTTTTTTGGTGTGTTTCGAGAGGACATTTTTATTTCCATACAGAAGCATAGTGAGGAAAAAATCTGGTACAGACTGAGCTAACACTGCACAGTGCTGAAGCACTGCTTGTATTATTAGCAATGCTTGGGATTCTCATGGTTCTTCTGTTTGCAGATTAGATCATGCAGCCATGATATAAAGTTTGGATCTTCCTTGGCCTCATGTCACAGGATCTTGATTTTACAAGTTTTATAAGGGTTCTCCAATATTAAGAAACAACAAGACTCCCTAAACCATGAAAAAATAGGTAGTTATCATGAGTTGAGCTACAAGGTATTTGGCGAGGCAAGGAGATTATTTTACAAGTACTTATATTGACCTCTTGTTCTGTAGGAAAAAAAATGTGGTTAAACATTTGTCTTTTTCTCTAAGAAATGTGTTTATAGCTTACTAAATTACATTTAAAATGCATTTGACTTTATCCTAGAAAACCTGGAAACCATTTCTTTTTCAGGGCCATATGCCAACAATTCAGCTCTTAAAAAAGTATGACCTTATGCAGTTTGCTGAAGTAACAAAGGCTGTGAGGTATGATGATTACTTTATTGCATTGTGTGTTAGTTCAAAAAGTAGTATGGAAAAGGTATTTATGTGGGATGAGTGAGGAAGGCAGGGGAGGGGTATTGCTACCAAGTCAGACAATTTCTTTTCTCATTTGGGTGAGACCTTCTCTGATTTTCATTTTTCCACCCTCTCAGTGAAGGCAATCTTCTCCTCCTGAATGATGCCCTAACAAAGCACGAGACCTTCTTTATTCGATGTGGAATCTTTCTTATCCTTGAGAAGCTGAAAATCATCACGTACAGAAATCTCTTTAAGAAAGTGTAAGTATAACAAAAACTACTTTTTTTGCAAAAGCAGATTTAATATGGCTTCACCCAGGACTGAAATGGAAACATACCTGCTCCTTAGTTCTGAGAACACAGAATTCCTGTTAAAGTGAATTTATTGTAGAAAGGACATTTTTCTAAGAACCAGAATTTTCAAGTCATTGTTTCTCAATAACAGGGGTTTTTTTCCTGTTGTTTCTTTCAGATATTTACTACTCAAAACCCATCAGCTATCTCTAGATGCCTTTCTGATTGCCCTGAAGTTCATGCAAGTAGATGATGTTGATATTGATGAAGTCCAGTGCATTTTAGCTAACCTTATATATATGGTACGTGCTGACCACTTGTTGGGTCCTTCCAGACTTCAGACAATAAAAAATATTAGGTAGAGAATAAATGATTCTTACAAAAAACATATTGGTAATCCAGGGTTTCTTGTGTGGAAAAAAAAAATTGATTCATTTGTGCCCAAAGTGAAATGTTTTCATTTGCCCTGAGGTCTTCCTCTAGTTCCTGCTTCTTTTGCAGGAAATGGTTTAAACTGAAGTTGAATTTTACATTAGAAATCCAGTATTGACATTTCTGTATATGCATAGATACTGATTAGAAAAATACAAAAATTGTAACCATTAGCAAAGGGGATTTGTTCCTCTGCATTTGAACTGAGAGACTTGACATTCTAACATTAGAAAAAAATAAGACCAGATTTCTTTGGCTTGTTTCACATTTTATCTTTTACTCTAAATTGATCTCAGCTACTCATGAACAGATTAAGTCTTGAAATCAAGAGATTTCTAGTAAGTCAGAGCATTATACTGTCAGCAAGAAAATGATCCACTTTGTGTCTGAAACAGATTCTTTGGTGTGGTCTTGAAGTAACAGAGGGTGGGATTAGATGGCTGGAAGATTTATTTCAATGTTACACCACCACATGTCTGAAAAGGAAGTACTATGTCATTTAGTTTATTAAGTTTGGAATAGTGATTAATTAAAATCCTAATGTTAATGTGAGCAAGACTTAATTTAGAAACACTTCTGTAGAGATCTGTCTCTTCAAGCAAATGTAAGCAGGCCCACAGGGGACGATGGCAAGAGGCTCTCAGTCTGACAGCACCATCAGTATGCAAACAAATATGGGTATGGTTCCAGCTTTCTGCTTACTCTGTGAGTTCACTCACTTATGTAAACTGGATCCTTATAGATACAAAGTACAGTAGCGCAGTGACTGAGTATCGACACAGAGCTTTGCTTGGTGTAGTCTGAAGACAGCTGAGGTTGTAGGTGTTGTGTTACCAGCTTCCAGTACTAACACTGTCTTTTTCTCCTTCTGCCAGGGTCATATAAAAGGCTATATATCTCATCAGCATCAAAAGCTTGTGGTCAGTAAGCAGAACCCATTTCCTCCGCTGTCAACAGTGTGTTGAGTATTGTGTCTTAGCCAGACAAGTACTTTTCAGATACTCAGCTTGCCCAGTGGAGCTGCTCCTCATCTCCCCAAGAACATTGTAAATGACCTGGTTCGTGTCCAGGACTGGAATACCAGGAGCTGTTTGTGGCTCCTTTCCCAGAACGACCACGGCTGCCAGTGTTACAAAGTGCATTGGAATGAAATGCTGATTTTTCAGTGATGGCTTCCGCAGGCTTTCTAGATTGTTCAAGATATTTCATGAGGAAATAAAGCATTCCAAATTCCTTCCAAAGTACTTAAAAGCTTTTAAAAAGTACTTTTTGTTACTATTTCTGCATTTATCTTTCAGAAAGGAGAAGTATCACCCTTTGTTACTTGTGTTAATCTATTCTTCGGAGTGGAAATGATGTTTTGCTTCATGGTTTCCATCTTGAGTCTCTTCAATAGTCTTGCGGGCATTAAATGCTCTTTTCAAGCCTTCTCTAAAAACTAGAGAAGTGCCTGACACCAAAAGCTTTACTGTGTCAGTAATACTTACGGGTTCAAATAAATGTGGGATTTTTGTCTGTAGGTGCCTACAAATGGGTTTGTTTGTGGATTTTTTTTCATTCTTGTAATATTTTGTTCAATTTTTGTTATGATGAATGGAAGCTTATGTAAGTAACTTATCCATAATCTGTTTTATTCTACTTCTGGGGAAACACTGCCACTGGATCCATTATTTTAAGTGTTACTCCCTTGAGGGTTTTGTATTTTGTTTGGGGGGTGGTATAACATAACTGTTCATAGTAATGGGATGGTAGTTGGGGGAGGGTTGTTAATTATTTTTGAATAAAATAAAACGTTTTTCCCCTCTTTGAGAGCTGGATTTTATTTTACCCACCAACTGGTGTGGACATAGTTCGTAAGGGAAAACACAGGTATTGTGTACAAGGGGAAGCATTTTTCAGTGTGATGAGAGTGTTAAGTCCTATATCAACATAGGTATTTAAAGGCTTGGAGTTCCCCTGGTCATCTTAAGTTTTGCTTGTGTGGGTGCTGAAATAAGAATATGAATTTGCTGAATCAAACCTCAAGGTAATGAGTTTAAAAGACTAATTTCCTTCTAGCAACATTTGAAGTCTCAGAAAAATATCAACACTTTTTGAGTTTTAGGACAAACAGTTCTAGGAAACTTGAAGTCCAGTCAGTTTTTAGTAAAATAACTAGGTTTACCACATCGTGACTTTCACAGTACTGTGTGTCAATGGAAGTAAAGACAAAGAGGTTTTTCTGTGTGATACACATATTGTTGTTGTGACTTTCATTGCTGCAAACTGTGATAATCAAATGGATGTACTGGCTGCGTACAAATGTTTTCTTGTGGTGATTGGTAGGGGTTTGGTGCTGGAGAGTAGGTTGTGTTTGTGTCTTATTTCATTTTTTGTTTAAACCATATCATATACCTTGCAGTGTTAGTGAAGAGAAGCGTTTCCCAGTCTGTGTCTTCTAGTGGCCAAGATCCCAGAATACCCGTCAAAAACCAAGTACCTTTATACACGGTAGCTAAAAAGCTTCCTCCAGCCAGTCGTTTGTCTACAGCCTCCTGGAGGTGTCCACAAAACTGCCTGTTTGTGAGGCTTATGTTGAGTATTTGTTTGCAGTCCTCAGCAGGAAGGTATGAAACATGCAATTCTTCACCTTGAAGTTCATTACCTTCCATTCTCCAGCCACTGACCGTACCAGCCAGTTTTGGAATTAAAATGTGTTCTGCAAAGTCTCTTTCGGGTATGCAGACAGGAAGCTGGTTGTTGTTGCACTCAACATGCTCTAGGAGTTGTAGTAAGGCGATGTTGTTCTCACCAGTGTCTTCATCGTAACGGATGTGTATGTGTTTCTCACTAACTTGCATTGTCTTCTCAATTCCACTTGTTCCATTAGGGCCTGTGAAGCAACCACATTTCACTGCTCTTAGGAATAACTTATCAGAGACCTGAATGCTACATGTGAACTATCAGCTGCCTAGTCATGCTGGGAAATACGTGCAGTAGGGAAACTAAAGGCACTCTTTCTTGAAACAGCTGCAGTATAGGTAAACTAGGAAGGATGCCTTGACAGCTCTATAATGCTATATAGAAGCATGCATCATTTCTGAGGGAAGGACAAGTACCCGACAAGAAGTGAATTTTGGCATGAAACAAAAGCCACCTTTAAATCCACCTGGTGTAGCTTGTCCTGAGGTGCTGAGCTCTGAATTGCATCTGAGAGGCAGTTGTCTCTCTGCTTGGCTTTTAGGGTGGCCTGGGGCAAGCTGTAGTTTCAGCTCAAGATACTTAACTGAGATGCTTAAATGACGTGACAGCAGATTTGTTTCCTGTAACTATTTTTACACCACAAAATTTTTAGTAAGCTTTTGGTTTAAAATTAGCTATCAATATTAAAATATGCTACAACAAGAGAAAATGTGTTTGATCACTTACCAGCACCAATCCTGATTTCAAAATGCCTGTGCAGAAGGGCACACTCTGCTGTAGTTAACACAAAGTTACTTTTTAGCAGTACTCCTCCACAGAAGCCCTTCCCTTCTGAATTTAGCAGCAGGACCTAAAAAAGTGTAAAAAGACCATAGATAGCACTGTCCATGTGAGGCTGAGTGATGTATGTCATGAATTGCTAGAAATACCTGCCAAGGAAATCGCTCATCATGTTTCTTCCTTGTTTCACGTATCAGATTATCACTGTCTTGCAGTCTGCCACATGCACATTCATCTAGCAAATGAATTGAAAAAATAAAAACCTCATGCTGTGTCACTTCAAGACAACTGCTGCCTGCAAATATCTTATTGCTTCCACCTTGACTTCGGGGTTTCATTTTTGCACCAAAGAAAAGGAGAAGGACAATTTCTCAACTGGGGAGAACTGGAGTAATTTTCTTGGCATGTATAGTCTAATAGCTCAGTGACAGCACTGAATATTTTGGGTCATTGCTTAGGCTTGTGGTGATCACATTTCACTGTGTCTGTAACTAATGAAATGAAGCTGCCTTTCCAGCCAGCCATTAGCACAGCCTGGTTCCTTGTCTTTGTATCCTGTATCTGACTTTGTGCCAAATACCTGATAGCTGCGGCCCAATCTACACAAGGTTAATCCTGGGTTTTCCTTTTAAAAGCTGTCACTCTGGTGATGCACATGTCTTTGTGTTCTGCTTTGGACCACAACTGTGCTTTTCAGGTGGATCTCCCAGTGCTCTGCATTGATCGCACTTTTTCTTCACCTTGTGGCATAATCTTGGATCACACACCCTGTTCAGGTGAAGCTAAACCAGAAGACAGCCTCCAGGAGCACGCAAAACGTACTGTCATAGCTTAATGGGTGCTTAGTCCACAGGACCAAACTCACACTAGTCTGAAATAAAGCGTATGTGAAATGTGCATTTGGTGCAGACATCAAGTCTTCATCATCAAAAGTGTGTCTCTATAGCTCAACAACTACTTGGCTGCCCTGCTTGCTAGTATAGAATCACTTTGGTTGGAAGAGACCCTCAATATCATCAACTCCGACCATAACCTAACTCTAGCACTAAACCATGTCCTTATGAGCCTCATCTATGCATTTTTTTAACACCTTCAGGGATGGTGATTCAAACACTTCCCTGGGCAGCCTGTTCCAATGCCTGACAACACTTTCCATGAAGAAATTTTTCTAAACCTCCCCCGGTGCAACTTGAGGCCATTTCCTGTCATCCTATCACTTGTTACTTGGGAGAAGAGACCAACCCCCTCCATGATACAACCTCCTTTCAGGTGGTTGCAGAGTGCTATAAGGTCATGACCATGAGCCAGCACTGTGCCCTTGTGGCTAGGAAGGCCAATGGCATCCTGGGGTGTATTAGAAGGGGGGTGGTTAGCAGGTCAAGAGAAGTTCTCCTTCCCCTCTACTCTGCCCTGGTGAGACCACATCTGGAATATCGTGTCCAGTTCTGGGCCCCTCAGTTCAAGAAGGACAGAGAACTGCTGGAGAGAGTCCAGCACAGGGCAACCAAGATGATTAAGGGAGTGGAGCATCTCCCTTATGAGGAAAGGCTGAGGGAGCTGGGTCTCTTTAGCTTGGAGAAGAGGAGACTGAGGGGTGACCTCATTAATGTTGATAAATATATAAAGGGTGAGTGTCATGAGGATGGAGCCAGGCTCTTCTCAGTGACAACCAACGGTAGGACAAGGGGTAATGGGTGCAAACTGGAACACAGGAGGTTCCACTTAAATATGAGAATAAACTTCTTCACAGTGAGGGTGCCAGAGCACTGGAACAGGCTGCCCAGGGGGGTTGTGGAGTCTCCTACTCTAGAGACATTCCTCATCTAGGTGTTCCTGCTCCAGCAGGGGGATTGGACCAGATGATCTTTCGAGGTGCCTTCCAATCCCTAACATTCTGTGATTCTGTGTGATTCTGTGATTCCCCTCAGCCTCCTTTTCTCCAGACTAAACAGCCCCAGTTCCCTCAGCTGCTCCTCATCAGACTTGTGCTCCAGACCCCTCATCAGTTTTGTTGCCCTTCTCTGAACTCGCTCCAGCACCTCAATGTCTGTCTTGTAGTGAGGGGCCCAAAACTGTATTGAAGGTGCAGCCTAAGCATACTACCATCTTGTTAGTAGATCTTATTTCTAAGGGGATGAGATTAAATGAGACTGAGATTAAAAAAATGAAGAGGGCTACGGCTTTAAACTAATTCACATGGCAGCAAATGTTGCTCTTCATTTATGAGACCATCAGGTGCCTGATTGGAGACAACTGAACCTCATTCCCACACAGACAGGTTTTCAGTGGAGTTTCTCTACTGAGCACAGGAGTGGAAAACCTGGCCCAGTGAGCAACATTTAGGATGATGCAAGTTGTCTCTGCAGAGCCATGTTTAAATGTTCAGATCAAATATTGCTTCTTTTACCACTGTTTTGACATCTTAGATGTCTCTAGATTCCTGTGTTTTCTGCCCAGTTTGGAAGGTAAGTGATATTCTCAGCATTTGAGTCCCTGAGCAGGCTGATCTCATCTGGGTATCAGATGGTGGCCTGCCCACCCCAGTACTGAGCATGTGCCCCCTCTACTTCCACGCTTACACCTACCTAACGCGATGCACTGTTTTTTGTCCTTGCCAAGCTCGTAGCCATCAGCACAGGAACAATGGTAGGAGTTACTTCCCGGGTAGCAGAAGTGGTGACATCCTTCCTTTGCTTGGTGGCGACATTCATTTTTAGCTGAACAGAACAAGCAGACAAAAAGCATTGGCAGTGGTTCAGCTGGAGTTTTCTCGCACAGCTGCAGTCCTCTTTACTAAGCATTGTATGTTTACTCACTTTATGTGGAGGTGGGCAGGGACTCTGGCTTGGTTGTATTTCCCACCACATTGGTTTTCCCCTTGTTAAGCAGAAATTGGAGACAGCTGAATCTCTGCATCTTCCACAGACTTGTTGCAAACCGTGCTCACCCAGCACCTCACTGCACCAGACTGTCTGCACCTCTGAGTTTTGGAGAGCATTGGTAGCCAAGGGTCAAACTAGGCCTTCTGTGTGAACCCGTGGAAGGATGCCATGTATTTCCTTTCTGCCCTTTTAAATGAAACACAAGTGTCTGCACTGGGGGAACTGTTGCATGTATTAAGAAGGCAGGTATTGCCTGAGGAAGAAAAAGGCTAACACTTTCTGCTTTTCAGCAAAACCAAATGAACAGCTCTTATTTCTCATGCTTGTGCTAAGAGAATTAAAACTAACAGCTGTCAAAGATAAGAAAAAAAGAATGGGAGTATTAATCACCATCGAAAAAATGCTCAGTCAACTGTCCATGGCTGAGCAAACACTTAAGCTTCAGCACAAGGCAACAGGAAGAACAGTGATTTAATGGCAGATCTAGCTCATAGATGGATAAGTAGCAACAAACCCACATAATGTGGCTCTCTAAGGCCCACGCTGAGCTGATACAGTTCCCAGTGCTGGCCCAAGCTTTGTCGCCTTCTGTGCTTCCCAAGAAGCTGGTCTGTCTCTATCCAGTCACACCCCTTACACAGAAAATGACCCAGCATTGCAGCAACCAGGGCGTCTCCCAGCCCAAGGGACCTCCAAGCCAGCAGAAATACTGATGTAAGGGCTGGAACATAGAACGTGGCTTTTTATGTGCCAGAAAGTGTCCGTTTTTCTTTACATCTTTTACACTTCCACTGAAAATGGTTTGTTTTCTGGAGCCCTGAGGGACTGTCTTGTGGGCAAATGTGGCCTCAGGGGCACCAAAGTGGCTGGGAAGCCACGATGGCACCACAGCCCTAGTTCTTCGGGCCATGTGTTGCCTGGTACCATGACAGGACACACAGCTGCTGAGTGCTGGTGGCAGCGGGCAGGGCTGCTTTTGGAGCCCATCCATGAGGGGGACTTGCAGCCCTTTTGCTGTGTCCCCAGAGAAGGGAGGCTCGGAGAGAAGAGGCGGTGAGCATAACCTCAGGATGCCATAACATTTCAGTAGACAGGCAGCACACATCACCCCTGCTCTGTTTTAACCTAAAAACTGATGGCTGGCTGCAATGGGAGAGTTGAATATCATTTCCTGGAGTCCCCTACGACAGGAGGAGATAGGGTCTCTCAGAAAGGGGACAATGCCTTACCGAAAGCACAGTTTTCTCCCTCGTAGCCCTCAGCACAGGTGCAGGTGTAGCCACGAATGCTGTCCTCGCACACGCCGTTGTGCTGGCAGGGGCTCGATGAGCACCTTCTGCCACCTGCAGAAATGCCACAGGAGAGGGACAAGTCACCACCACTGACCCAAATTACACAGCCCGCTTCCTGGCACATGAGCCACTTGGAGAAATGTTGCAAAAAGGTTTGGAAGGAGATGGGCTACATGTCACCAAACTGCTCCTTGGGAGTAATTTTAGCCTGAGTCTCCGATTGCAGAGGTGCTTCTGCGGCCCCTGGCAGGGATGCTGCGAGGTACCCAGAGGCAGAGTGCACTTCTGGAGGATGGATCTTCTGTTTCAGGGAAAAGCACTGACTTCCAGTTCACACACTCATTAAAAACGTATTATGAGACTGGTGTTTTTGGTCTCCTGTGTTAGGCTGATATGCATATGGATTAAAAAAAAGATTATGTGCATATATGAATAAATAAACCTGGCATCAAAATTATACAGCAAGCAACATCAAACAAGGAGGAAGGCTGTCTTTCACACTCCTGTGTAATTATTATACAGCAGCTCAGACACTAGCAGGATTGGTCTTTCTGATGAACTGAATGTTGAAACCAGAGGATGCCTCACTACAGGTGGAACACCAGGCAGAGCTGCCAGTTTCCCTTTATGCTGCCCACTGGAAAGACTCCAAAACAGTTTGGAAATGTTCTCCAAACAACTGCTTATTGTAGACGTGAGTGGTCGGGGGCAAGCCAGAAAAGCGTAACCTGGGACATGTTCTCCAAACTTTTCAAAATTTTAAACTTCATCAGAGAGGTTAACTTCAGTCAGCAGGCTGATAACTGATATCAGGGACAGAAAGGTGAAAACTCTGCCTGATACAGGGAAAAAACACCCAACCACCATCTGCTCAGGCTATGGGTATGTTTGAGTGCTAGCTGTACTAAAATACTGTCTTAAAGCAGCTACCACCATCAGCCCACCTGCAGTCAGATCCCACCAGCATATCTCAGCATAATTTAAGTCTCCTGGGAGGGTGTTTGGATGGGTTAGAGGGGACTCATCAGCACAGCTGAGCAGGTAGAGCTGAAGAGTGAGGAACTCCAGCATCAGTGGTGGGTAACTGAAAATAGGGAAAGGCTGCACCTATAGCCTTAAGCAAGTTAGATGGTTTCAAGCCTCTGAAATGCATACTCAAATGTAGGTAAGGAAGTCTCAAAAATGTCTGGGGTCAGGTGAGGTTCTGTAAGACTGGGAAAAAAAAAAAGTAAACCTAGTGCCTAGCTTTATTAAAGGAGGAAACAGAAGTTTTAAGGAATTACAGAGGAATCAGCTCAATTTTTGTTACTGGAAAGCTACTAAAATGATTAAACTGTTTGTAAGCACTCAGCAAAATAAGAAGGTGGTCAGTAACTACCAACATGCATTTTTCAAGATCAAAGAATCCAAACCAATTAAATCTATAGGATAAGACCTAGTGGGGAATCAGTGAACATCATAGAACAGAAATATCTCAGATTATGTCATTAGTTGAGCTATGAAAACACAGAAAGGAATGCACAAAACTGTTTGGAAAATTAGGTATAAAGAGAGGCTTAGTGTTGAGAAGCAGTGGAACAGGCTACCCAGGGAAGTGGTGGAATCACCATCCCTGGAGGTGTTTAAAAGACATATAGATGAGGCTCTCAGGGACATGGTTTAGTGCTAGATTTAGGTTATGGTTGGACTTGATCTTAAGGGTCTCCTCCAACCAAAATAATTCTATGATTCTAATATTTAAGTTTATACTGCTAATAAAAAAAGAGTTAGGGACAAGTGTGATCTCAGGCCTGACTGTGTACATCCATGCTAGAGCAAGATCAGCTCTGATCTTTCAGCTTTGACTTGAAGAGACCAAGGTGGAACAGTACAAAACAGAGCCAACGGGTGAGCCAGCGTTAGGCCAAGTGGGTGCTCAGCTTTTCTCAGCCTTTTTTTATTCACCGTGCAGATTTATCCACTGTACCTTGGATTATGGAGGGAAAGCAAGATACATACCAGAGATCTGAAAAATAAGACTTTGGAAGACGGGATGAAAAAATGGGTTTGTCTAAGGAGGAGGAAAAAAGGCATAGAGATACACGGCAACACTCCTTGAAAGGTTAGAATAGATATCGCAAAGAAGGAAATGCACACTGTTCTTCTGTAGGAAGAAGACAGGACATGCTAGCTTTGACTTACTGCAAGAAAGCTGCCACTGAGGCCAAAACCAATAGTGTGTCCCTATCGTGTCTAAGCTTGTTTGGATGGACCATTCTCAACTGGTTGCCCTTCTCTCTTTACAGACTATAGAGATGGATCCAGACTATGCCTGGATGACATGCTTGGTACAAACATCCAATGACTGAAATTAGGATAAATTAATCCCACCCTCACAGCAGTAATGAAACACATACGAAAGGCCAGATATTTAGTATCATTCTTCATAACATTTATATCATCAAATACTAATTGCTGGTAGCACCTCCTTATTCACTATCTAAAATTAAGATTAGAAATTAATACATGCTGAGTAAAAAAAAAACATGATGAACTCTTAGGACAAGGCATGCAGAAAAAGAAGGAATAGTAACCATAAGCTGGTGCCCAGGCTTCTTCTTGATGGTTTGTCTAGTTACATCAGTCCTTCAGCTTTTACAAACTCATTTCTTGCCTTGACAGCTGCCAAGGGATGATGCAGGGCCAGCAGCTTGTAACACCTATTTAACTCACTCAGGTTTAAGTGTTAGGTTTGTATTTGAGAGGTTTTGCTGGTTAAGCTGTGCTGCTCTATTGTATCAGCAAAGCAGACTTTCTCAGGTGTCGGGTAGTTTCAGAATAGCCTTAAGTTCAGGAAAAGAAATAGCCGATTTGTTATAATAACATCTACTCACCTTCAACTTTTATTTGCTTTGCCGTCTTAATTGCTTTTCCCTATTCATTACTTTTTTAAAGGTTTCATATCAACACTTTTCCTCTTGCTGTACTAGAGATATGAGATAGTGACTGAGTGTTTCTTGTAGCATAAACTGCTAAAAACTCTCATAAAACCAGCATCAGACTGAACCATAATATTCACAGTGTGACATTGCTATGAAGGAGAGAAATCAAGAGGACAACTTACCATAGTAGGCATCCCAAAACATTTTCTGGAAAAAAAAAGGGGGGGAATTAGATTTTAATTCTCAAATAAAATAATATTTCGTCAATATTTTTGTAAAGCAAAAACATTGTAAGACAATATATACTACAGTTTAATTTTATGAAGTGCACACCTGCAAATCCTGCCCTGACAGCAAAATCTGAATGACTTGAGATGGGAAGGGGTTTGCTTATTTTTTTGTTTCTTAAGAAGCTATAAAGGAAAAGAAACACTTTACATGCAGGAGGGAAACATCTGAATCCTTTAGCAATACGGCTTCCTGGAAAAACCGTCTGGCCATTGTCTCTCTGGTGTGCAGTGGCCTGGGAAGTGACTCTATCCCATCTCACTTGTCCCCCAGCAGGTGCTGCTGGAGACAGAGGGGGCAGCAAAGGTTGGAGCTGCAGGTCACTAACACCTGTCACCACCTTTACGTGCTCCGCTTTTCCCTGGGTACACCCAACTAACTCTGCTGCTGCTTTCCCCGAGGGGACACCTCTCCTGACTGCTTGTACGGCCCCTCCATCAACTTTCCCCAAAGTACTGAGACTACCTGTGGGCAGCTCGATGGCTCTTCCCTCTGCTTTCCCTGCAAACACAATCTCCAGCCAGATTCCCAGTAAAGAATATAGCATCCAGCTGTACTTGTCAGGAGGGCCTCTTGAGCAAGGGGACTTGCAGCTGCTGACCAAGTGAACCTTTTTCTATAGGTGGCACTAGGTGCTGGTACATTGCTTCCCTCCATCCCAACAGCCCCTTTCCCCTCCTGGTCCTCAAGGTGTGCTGAAGCTGTATTTCCCTGTGTGTGGTCATGGTGGGACAACAGCCATATACTTTTGCAACATAGGGCACAGGACACATCATTTTCAGGAGGTGACTTTAAAAGTGTCAGAGCTGACCTCTGCATTTCCATTTTGACCACTGAAGATACCTGCTTTCTACCTGCTGAGGTGCAAAGCACAAAGATTTCATATGGAGAGAAATTCAAACAAATTAAGCAGGCTGCAGGGCTCAATTTGATAGTAAAGGACCAAAGCACACAGGTAAACAAAATACTTACGAGCATTTCATCATTTTCAAATACTTCTCTTGCTTCTTCATGTGTACATCTCTCTTCAAGACATTCCCTTTCCAAGCTGCCTTGAAGAACCTCCTCAAAAAGTAGGGAACTGGCACGTCTCTGTCTCTTGATAACTTCATTTGCATCATCAGCTGATATAAACACTGAAATGTTGCATGACAGAATGCTAACATCAGTACTTAGATTAATTTCCTTATATATTTTCAACATTTTAAAAAAGATCTTACTAAGCAGCCACTTTTAATCATGAAGAGAGATCTTTTGGCTGATTCTGGGTTTCAGCCACATTAAACTTATGGGCTGAAAGAGCCCTCTTTCTTAGCCCAAACTCAGCTGAGGAGTCTTGGGGAGTTACGGGAGAGCCTGACTTGCTCCCAAGCAGAGGGAATTTGAAGTCCTTCCTGGCACGTTTTTTTTCCTGCACCAGACACACAAAACAGTGTTGCTGTGGCATGTCAAGGGAAAGGGGAAAATTATTATCATAAAGGCAGACGCTATTTTGTAAGACTGCATGGGCTTTCAGATTCATCAGTAGACATGAAAATTATTTGTATTAATTTATGATGATGGATCCAAACTGATGCACTTCAGTCTGACTTCACAGGGATTTTTTTTTTGCTGAGAAGCAAAACCATGACATGACTGAGTTCCCCATCAAATCTCTCTTATGGAGGATAAATATAAGCTACCCCTCAGCAATGCTCAAAGTTATGGGGGCTATATCATATAACAGCCTTTATGGGGAAGACATCATAATTTTTTTGAGTAAATAGGAGGAGAGATCAAAGAAATGAGAGTTATCTGATCTTAAAATTCCTCTTTGCAATGATGCTCATAACAAAAACTGCTGCCAGCTGGATGGCTGGTACTGTGCTGGGGCCTGTTGCCTTTGACATTAAGCAGCCCATAGCTGCATGTGTCAGTGTGCATTTGTCAGTTCTCCTGTGCTTGCAAAGTAAACCCATTGGGATAGGGACTGGGTTTGTTTTTGTTTGGGTTGTTTTTGCATTTTAGACAGTGTTTGTGGGCCAAGCAGTGCTGGGCACAAAGGTTGAAATAATCAATAATATTAGATTTGGAAAAAGTGGCAGCAATAACAAAATTATTCTGAAACTGCATACAAATGCTTGGTTATGCTTTGGAAGGATATCCGATAAGCAACAGGTCTGTATGTGATATTAAAAAAGAAAAAGCTTAATGATTGTATTTTGCATTTTGAAGTGTTATCTGACACCCCAGTGCAGGTTTCTGCTGTGCAGTGGTTCCAATGCATCCAGCACACCTGACAGTCCACCTGGGCTGCTTCCAGGGGTGTTTTGACCTTCTTAAGCAGTCACTGTATTTTTTACCTTGCCCAGCTCCTCCTTATTTTTGACAAACCATGGAGGACTGATACAGAAACATAAATTTATTCAAGCAATAGCGAGCATGCATCTCAGCCTCTTTCATAAGGCATTTTTATTTCAGCAGCAACTAGAAATATAAACCAAAATTCTCTTTAATATATGGGGCACTCTTTAAAAATGATTAAAAAAGACAAGATATCACCCCGGTGTAAGTAATGCTACTTCAAAATTACATTGCCTCAGTAACCTACTGCAGTTTTTACTTAGGTAGGAGAAACGTAAGGAAAATACAGAACAGACAGTTGTCGGTGGCATCATCCCGTGCTACAAGATAAACATGACACAAGGTACAAAATTACTGGTTTGTTTAGAGAAGCAGTAGCACAAATCGGAATTAAAGCCACAACAAAACAAAAGCCATACCTGTCTGCTCTGTCTGAAGAAAAAGGGCAGAGACAAGAAACAATATGGTCCAAGAGCTCCTTGCCATCATCACCCTCTCAGCCTAATGGCTGCTGCCTGCATTCCTGCGGTTCTTGCGGGAAATGGCTACGCGAGAGATGTTGGAGTTTAAAGTCCAGCTGCTCATGAGAAAACAAAACGTTTAAGGGCAAATCCTGGCCTCAATGTCAACACACAAAAAAACCTGAAAAAAAACCCACCCAGCTGCTTGGTGGCGCAACAGTGTCCCTTCTCTTAGTGCTCTGGCTGAAGATGGAGCAGGTTTGCCAGCTCCACTTAGAGCTGCCCCAAGATTTCGGTGTTCCTCCCGCCCCCCAGCCTTCACTTACTATAACACAAAATGGGGAAAGATGAACAGTATGAACACTTCCTTGTACCATATCAAAGCACAAGCTGGATGATGACTACAGGGATCAATTTTATGGCATGGCTCTCTCATACACTGTCCCCACACAACATTTGCCAAGGTTTAGCTGTGCTGGTCAAATCCCATTGGCTTTTGGAGCAACCAAGCATAGGATTTCCCCTGTAGGAATGCATCTGAATGGATATGATATTTTTCCTTTTGACTGTTAGGTTTCTACTGCCCGGCCATGAAGGAGAGCATGGGAAACTCCTCCTGGCTTCAGGATCCTGGACAGAGACATGCAGACACACAGATAGAGTGTGTGAAAGGAGGTGTAAGTACAGACAGGAGCACATCCCCAGGCTGCTGTCATGCACCCAGCAGCTGGAGTGACCCTCTTGCCTGGATCAGGACAAGAGGCAGGATAAACTCACTGGCGTTCAATGGCAGTGGTGCTGCAGGGGGGGTTTTCGCACCCAGCACCGGCAGGCTCCTGGGAAGAGCAGGACACCATTTCTACAGTCAAAGCAATAACTGGTGAGAGGAAAAGTATTGGGGTTTGTTTGGTTTTGGTTCGTTTTTTTAATCTGAGCTAGAAACACAGAGACCATTCTGTGTTTTCATGTCACAAATTCCCAGCTGTTACTTGAGCATGCGCTTGTTTTAACAAAATATAATTGATCCAAACACTCATGGCTAAATCCCACTGTACATCAACTGCAGTTTTTAAAACCAGCTTCAGTGAGTACCAAGGCAGGTAAGCAGTGCTGAAGCAGTGGATATGCCTCATGAGGCCAATATCTGCCAACCCAGGGCTGATGTCACAGCTCACATCACAAACCCTAATGCCTTCACCAAATAATTAACCTCCACATGAAAACTGCATTGTGGGAGGGTTTTCCAACACAATCTCTGCAGGGATGTTGTTCCAGAAGCTCACTTGGAATTAAAACCCTTCTAATAGCAACCCTGGTTTTATTACCAGCCAGTTCATAGCCTTACATATTTATTTTTCCCTCCTTGTTACTTCTGCAGAACTAATTCATTTACCCTCCTGTCCTTGTTGGTTAGCTGTGTGTCAACCCTTCTTTAGTAAATGTGCTCTCCATGTTCTCCTGAGGCCATCAAACCCCATTGTACCTGTCCCAGCTCGGGGTTTTTTGACCAGGGAGAGGGGGGATCTGTTGCCAGTGGTCCCACCTGGTGGGTGCTTGGGGGCTCAGCCAGTACCTCGCATGCTGAGGAGCTGCTATGGAGGCTCACCTCACCTTCCTCACCTTGCACGGTGGCGGCTGCATTGCTTTTCCATAGTCCTCTGGCCCACCACCCCTATAGGAGCACCTGCCAGTGAGGCTGCTGCTGTAGCAGCCCCTGGGCCCCCCCGTCTACCTGCCTTTACTTTCCTGTCATTATGAATATCACCCAATGCATTCGCAGTAGAGCAAATCTGACTCCCTTTGGCATTAAAAATATGTCACCACTTGATGTCAGCACAGGACTTTGCAGAACCCAGCACAAAAATGCAGATTTGCAAGGTTTTGTTTTGTTTTGTTTTAAACAAGCTATTTACATATTGCTGACCCATGCCAATTAAGGAACTCTTGTAGGTATAAGGTAATTATTCAAATTAGGTTAATAATAACAACACAGAGCTTCAGAAGTGATATTCTCACCAGACCTTAATTTACACGGTCATTTTTTCTTCCTGTGTTTGTTTCAAACAAAATATTATTTGACTGAGCAGCTGTGTCCTTGGGGATGGGCCACAGTGTACCCAGTATGTTATGGCACTGACTTGGCTTTTTCTGTATTGGTATTATTGCAGCAGGCTTTACATTTTAATTTTCATATTACTATGGAAAATTGTGTAAGGAAAGGGTTTTTAAAGGGCAGTTCTTTCCTCACATCTTTCTTGATGAAAAGGCACCTGGCTTTCTTTTTCCATTCCTTTAATCACCACAGTGAGCACATGGAGAAGTGTTTCATTAAGGAGTCCCATGTCTTTATTTCCTGTGGCCCAAATTAGGGTTTGCCTCCTGCTTGAAAGGTTACCCTGTCCAGGGTGAAACCTACATGTGGTGTCACATACGAAATCTGCAGTTCTGCAGGGAGGGGTAACTGGATTTTTTAGTCCTGCGTTAGCAACTCTTTCTCATGGAAGTCCTCCCCCCAGCAGCGCAGTGAACCCTGCAAAGTGGGTTTTCAGACCAGCTGCCTGGGCGGTGATGGGGACATGCCAATGCCACCCTCCTTGTGCCCCTGGCTGGCTGTCAGCCCTGCTGCAGCATGGGGCAGCTGGGGGAAGCTGTCCTGAACAACTCTGTCACCGTCACATGCTTTTGGGAAACGCACACCTCAGCTAGTGAAAAGGGACAACAATTATTTCCCAGAAAACGCCACCCCTGCACTAAGCAAATAATGAAAGCTGATGGCTGGGCTTGCAACCAGGTTCCTCCCTGGGATTGTCCTTCCTCCCACTGAGGCACAGTGGTTAGTTGCGTGTCCTGGACACTGAAGATGGTTCAAGGTGGACTGTGGTGTGCCCGCCCATGGCAGGAGGTGCAGGCTTACAGGAGCAGCTCCAGCCTCCCCTCTCCTCCCCCTCACCTCTCTGCAGCCTCTTCTCTTGGTGTCAGCCCTCAGCGGGGAGCTGGGGGGGCACTGGGACAAGGGAGAGCCCACAAATGCTTGCTGCCACAGGACAGGGAGGAGGAGGGAGGGTGGTTGGGCCCATGAGGAGCAGACCCCTCTAGTGTTATCTTTTGCGATGCCCCCCAGCCTGGTCCTGTGTGCCTGTTGCCAGACCATAGTTCTGGGAACACAGGGGTGGAAGAAAATGGATGTGTTTTCTCTGATGTGCTTAGAGATCTGTAAGTCGGTGGTTATCGATCTGACAAAGCTCAGCTTACTGGAAGTGAGGCAATAGCAGGGGCCCCTCCAAACCCCTCTGCTCTGAGCCATCTGTGCTGCAGATGGACCTGATGAGCTTCTTGCTCTGTCAGCAAGTTTGCTGATGACACCAAGCTGGGAGGAGTGGCTGACACGCCAGAAGGCTGTGCTGCCATCCAGCGAGACCTGGACAGGCTGGAGAGTTGGGCGGGGAAAGATTTAATGAAATATAACAAGCGCAAGTGTAGAGTCCAGCATCTGGGCAGGAACAACCCCAGGTTCCAGTATAAGTTGCGGAATGACCTATTAGAGAGCAGTGTAGGGGAAAGGGACCTGGGGGTCCTGGTGGACAGCAGGATGACCATGAGCCAGCACTGTGCCCTTGTGGCCAGGAAGGCCAGTGGCATCCTGGGGTGTATTAGAAGGGGGGTGGTTAGTAGATCGAGAGAGGTTCTCCTTCCTCTCTACTCTGCCCTGGTGAGACCACATCTGGAATATTGTGCCCCTCAGTTCAAGGACAGGGAACTACTGGAGAAAGTCCAGCACAGAGACACTAAGATGATTAAGGGAGTGGAGCATCACCCTTGTGAGGAAAGGCTGAGGGAGCTGGGACTCTTTAGCTTGGAGAAGAGGAGGCAGAGGGGTGACCTCATTAATGTTTATAAATATATAAAGGGTGAGTGTCATGAGGATGGAGCCAGGCTCTTCTCAGTGACAACCGATGATAGGACAAGGGGTAATGGGTGCAAACTGGAACACAGGAGGTTCCACTTAAATATGAGAGGAAACTTCTTCATGGTGAGGGTGCCAGAGCACTGGAACAGGCTGCCCAGGGGGGTTGTGGAGTCTCCTTCTCTGGAGACATTCAAAACCCGCTTGGACACATTCCTGCATAACCTCATCTAGGTGTTCCTGCTCCAGCAGGGGGATTGGACTAGATGATCTTTCGAGGTCCCTTCCAATCCATAACATTCTGTGATTCTGTGGTTCCTCTTCTGCCCCATTTTTCCTCTGGAACAGTCCTCAAAATTCCACTGGCTTCTTCTGTGCTCCCTCCTTGCTCCAGGTGACCCAGAGCCCCGGCTGGCAGGGTGAGGAGGTAGGAGCAGACATGAATGACTGACATACCTGCAGCCCTGTTGCAGCCCACTCTGGGCGATGCCTGTCCACTCCCAGGTGACACAGGGCAGCAAAGAGCTGCTGAATGCTACAGCCCTGTCATTTCTTTTGCTAACTCCACATGGCTATGACAAGCCATCTCCTTGTCCTTCATGTGGTTGTTTTACATGCTGGTTGCTCATCTCCCACCTCTTGCCCAACTAACCGCAGACAAAAAACCTGCCTTGTGCCTCAAGTATTGGTGGCTCTCCAAAGCACCATCCCTTCTCCTAAGGCAGAGGAGAGGACTGTGACCAGCTGCCCCTGCCCAACTGGTCACTCCTTCCCCATAGGGAAGAGCCCTGGAGAAGCTGCAGTTAAATCACAGCCATCGCTGCCAGCTCCAAAGAGATGGAGAGGGCAGAGGCCAGGTTTTGCTGCTGCTTAACTCAATAGTTCTGCTGTCAGGGGGCTGATATCTTGTGGAGCTTTAGGCTATTCTTTGCATAGAGAATATGAAAATAGAAGCAGCAGACTCAGGAATAAGGGAGAGCTTTTTCAAATTAATGAAGAAATGCTCCCTTGCAGACAACTATTTAGGAATAACAAAATGGGAGTGTGTCTCTCAGCCCTGAGTAAACACCAGCTGATCCACAACAGGTGACAGTCGTCATGTGTAGGCTTGGTCAAGCGCTAGCAATGAGTGACACAAGCTAATTCCATTTACATGCTGATGTACACCCTGCTCGTATGAAGCACAGTTATCGGCATCCATGCTCATAAGCAGCACAGGTCTTTCTGTGTACAGAAGCTGAAATGTCAGCTGAACTTTGCCAAGCCAGCAATGAGGAAGCACATACTCCACAAAGGGTTAATCCTCAGTGTGGCTGAAATGAGTTATAATTCAATTTAACACTTGGACTGTCATCAGTCAGTTCTGTTCACCACCTGCAGAAAAAAAAAAAAAGCTTTTCTTGCCAAATCCAAAGTGCATCATCATTTCAAAAAGCTGGAGGAACTTGCAGCCATTTCCGAGTGTCAGCAATGCCTTTCTGGTGTGGTTACAGATTGCAGGAAATCCTGGGGGAGTGGGCGGGGTGGGGGGGATGTAACCCCAGGGAGCTCTGATTCTCTCTTGTGGGTGCTGCACCCACAACAAGGACTAGTCACAAGGTTGTGCAAGTCTCCTGACAGCCTGGCAACAAAGCCAAAAAACATCTTGGAACTACTCTTACATCTGCTCCATCCCTGGAAACATTCAAAGCCAGGCAGGACAGGACTCTGAGCAACCTGATCTAATTGAAGATGTCCCTGCTCATTGCAGGGGGTTGGTTCCTTCCAACCCAAACCCCTCTATGATTCTGTGATCTCTGTGGATGCAAGCTCTGACCTTTGCTAAAAATAGCAATTGTTGTTAATATTTCACTTATTAAAATACATTCTTTCTTCCACCTCCATGCTTCTTTACCTTCTTTTCCCAGTTCTATCTTAATATCCTTTTCCCTACCAAAATTGCAACCAATAAAAGTGGTTATAGAACAGCCAGAGGATGACAGAGCACATGAACATACAAAAACTTAGGAATTTATAGCTATTTAGTCCTATAGATATTTAGTGCACCTCATGTTGTTCTTCATCACAAGAAACTATTCCAACCTGCTGGAACATCGGGTTTGCAGTCAAAAATGACCTTTAGAGCTACAGATAGGTACCAATAGTGGATGAAAATGGTTTGCAGGCAAACAGGTTGCTTTCAGGGAAACAATTAATGAAAATGAGAGAAAACTCACTTAACTGCAGCCTTTAGCAGTCAAATTAGGTATGCACATGTTCTCATCAGGAGTGTCTCTGCGAGTTTTTTCAAGACGTGAACAAAAACTTTGCAAATGCAAAAGGACCAGAATGGTTGAAAAATAATTTTCAAGTTCTATAACTTGCCCATTTTGAGCAAGTGGGTTCAGTATTTTCCAAGTTTTAGAAGTTAAACATCTTCTGTTACTGGCATAATTATTTTCATTTACCTGCTGTTATTAAATCTTTTGTAATTGGGAAACAGAACAAAGTGTTCCATGTTAAGAGTTATAAACTCATGACAAGAGTTCAGCATTAAATTACACAGGGCTTTATAACAAATATAATCAGACAGACAAAAAACAGACTAAGATTATTAAATGTTAATATTAACTTAGAATGCCGGCAAAACTGATGGATTTAAATTGAATGTCAGTAGTTATTCATGTCTTTAGGTTACTATATGTTAACTGCAGAAAAACTGCTTTTAGAAGAAAATTGAAAGGCAGGTTTTATTCCTTTTAAATGGAACAGGTGATATTTAAGGGGAAACAAGTGAGATGCAACTGCAATCACATTATGTCATCACCACTGAAATGATGACCCCTTGTGAACTGTATATTTTGAAGGGAGAAGTTTCTTGGGTTCTTACTCTTTTGGATCCATAGACGGCCAGCACAAGTTGGAGGTCTTGAAAACAGACACCAATTCTCACCAATAATAAATCTAACCCATTCCTTTCTAACAAAACCTTCTAAAGCATGAGAGACCTGCTTGAATCTGTGAGAGAAATCAGAGCCCCGTTGTAACCATCAGTTTCTCATGTGGCTTTGTACCTCCTGGGACATGGGTTTTGTGATCCACTCTGAGACCATACCCACTTGTACAGAACACTTCTGTGTGCTATTTTTGTCACTGCGCATCACTCACAGTTGCACAATTGGATGTTACTTAAATTATGACCCTTAGCTAAGATCTTCTTAACTTTGTTGGCAACAACTCAAACACGCCATGTGAAAGGTGTGAACACTTAACATTATTCCCTACACTACAACAGCACTGCAACACACCAGCACTTCCCAAACATGGTGAAGATGTGTGTCCCTTAGAATGAACTTTAAGTGTGGCTTCGTAGCTACAGGACAGCAGGTTTTGTTGTCATTGCCTGGGGTATGGCCAGCAGCACAGGAACATATGACTCCTTCATCTTCAGCTTTGCAGAAACACAGAATCATAGAATAAGTTTGGGTTGGAAGGGACCTTCAAAGGTCATCTCGTCCACCCCCCCTGCAATGAGCATGGACACCTGCAACTAGATCAGGTTGCTCAGAGCCCCATCCAGCCTGAACTGTTCACAATTTCCATTGTTGACCTTGCATGCATTTGGTATGAATGCAAAGGAGACAAATGCATTGGCAGGTTACAAATTCATGGTGATTTTATAAAAGCACAAGAAGCTTGTAAAACCTCATTTGCCAACATTACTCAAACACCCCAACATTTTGGGAAATTCTGTGCAATTCCTGCCAAAGGCCTTGGTAATAACAACAGGCGTGACAACTGTTGTTATTTAAAAAATGGTAGTCCATCAACATTAGGTAGACTATTTTTTTACATCTTATGCTGTGTTTCTCAGCTATAACTGGCAGCTCTTTGAGACCAAGGTAAGGGATAATCCATACTCACTGAAACAGCCATTTTACTGAGGCAAAGATGAACATGGGTGTGGATAAGAGGCTAAAATTAGCAACAACTAATGAATCGGTAATAGAAAAAGGATTGGATCCTTGGTAGACCCTTGCAGCATTCCTTTTGCACCTGTATGTGGCTCATACTACTCACTTTACCTCAGTCCCTGCATTGCAAGATCACAGGAAGAATGGGAGAGCTCCCCCTGGCACTAATAGTGTGAGAGCAAGGAGAGGTAAACTGGTCCTAACAGCTGTTGTCTAACCTGTTCCTACAGATTCACAGCGAGATTCCACAGCTCACCCACACAGCCTAATCTGCTGCTTAACTAGTCTTAAAACATCTAAAAGGTGTTTCCTAATATCTAACCTGAGTGTCCCTCAGTGTGGTGTGATCCTATTATTTCTCATCCTAGAGATGTTCATCCCAGTGAAAATGAAGACTTCTTGCTTTCATTACATATTTTACAAATTTCCTTGGTTGTGTACTTTGGGACAAAGGGTGAAATTTTGGGTTTGTGTTTACTGAATTGCCTCCTATTTACATTGGACCTCTGTTCTAGTTTCACAAGATTGTCTTGAACTCTCATCTTGACTTATGGTAGTCCTTCCAGTCAGGAATGAGCTACAAATGCAGTGAGTAAAACCTCACTTCCACTTCGCACATCACCGTGGAAAATACCAAGTACGAGATGTCCTCAGGCTCACCTGTGTGGACACAAGTAATCTGGTACCCTAAGGAATAAAGATTTTCTTCTCCATTAGGAACAAACGTTTTCCCTGGTCTCTCTTCCAATGCCTATATACTTAGATCAGCTCTTTATTGTCACATCATTTTTATCTTATTTTATTTGCTTCTCGGCTTCTCTGAGTTTATGCCAGGATGTTTGCAATTCTTTTATACAGACTCAGATTTTTCTATGATTCCTTCTGGAGGTCAGGTCATGAAGGAGCTCATGCTTTTAGTTAATCCTCCTGTTCTTTCTTGACCTTGGGATATTTTGGACATGTGCCTTAAACACTTTGGGGTTTTGCATTTTTTAAAAAAGTAGCCAAATCTTTCTCTCACTTAAAAACACATTACTTTTATTCTCTTGTTCTTCCTTCATGAGCTCTGTCATTTTACAGTTACTTTTATTAATCTTCCATCTTTGTATTGTCAGCCACTTCTAGTCTCCTGGTGAAAATCAAATGTAGATTAGTGCACTCCAAATTGCTTTCTACATGATTGTAAGAAAAATTTTCCTTGAAGCATTCTGAAGACTCTCAGGGCATCCCTTGTCTCACTGTGTACCTTTCTCACCTCATCTCTGATATGTCAAAAACTCCTTCTTACTCCCAGCTCTTGTAATGGGGGTGACTCAGATGTTTGTTCAGTTGTGTCCAACCGGACCCCTGTAATCACTGACTGACTTTTACAGCAAAATTAAAAAACAAGGCATACATCATGTCTGCAGTGTGATTCACACACTCTGTGGAGAAGCATCTCAGGCTCCAACATCAAAGATTGTTGGGTGACCTCCTCAAGCAGAGATGTGATGTTTGACCTTGAATGTTTCCAGGGATGGGGCATCTAACACCTCTCTGGGCAACCTGCTCCAGTGTTTTACTGTAAAAAATTTCTTTCTCATGTCTAGCCTGAATCTCTTCTCCTTTAGTTTAAAACCATTACTCCTTGCTCTATAGTAACAGCCCCTGGTGAGAAGTCAGTCCCCATCTTCCTGTAGGCCCCTTTTAAGTACTGAAAGGCCGCAATAAGGTCTACCTGGAGCTTTCTCTTCTCCCGGATGAACAAAGATTGTGCTTCTTGCCTCCCAGCTCTAGTAGTGCCTTAGAAAGAAAGCAAATCATGGAGCTAATCAGAACAAGAAAAATACAAGAGGGAAAATTCAGACTTTTTGTTTTTTGTTTTTTTCTGGGTTAGCCCAATAAAGTATTGCACAAGGTTTGGGTCTCTTTTATTGCCAAACCACTGTCATTTGAAGTGCTTTAGGCAGGGTGAACTGGTTGTCATGCTCGTAGGTGAATCCTCTGAACCCAGTGGAGCTGGCGAGCAGATATCCTCTACAGATGCAACAGACTGCATGTGCTCTCTGGGTTGCACAGAATCTATTCTCTGTCACAAGGACCAGGCCAGACCATACTTCCACATATCCATCAATTTCCAGCAGATTCTGAATGTATTTTTAATTTTTTTTAGGTCACACTACTCCATGAACACAGTGCTTGGTAGGACTTTGTGGTCTAAGGCCCTGCGTATAGAAGACAATCTTGTCAGGTGAGGCACCTGTGCAAAGGAGCAGTAAAGAGGAAGGAAATCCCTGCTTGTCATTACTGTGCTAGTGCAGTCACATATGCATGACTGCAACAGTCACCCTTTGCTTGTGTTGCTGTCATGGAAGCACAGTAAACTGCAACTGGCCAGACCTCCAGAATCACACAGCCCAGTTTATTGACCACACAAAGGATCAAGTTTATCTCTATCATTCTTGGCATATTGGCCATGGCTCCAGGAAAAGAGCCTTGTGGGTGACTTCTTACAGTTGGACAAAGCACCTGCCAAAGTGTTTTCCTACCTTACTGTATGTTACCACAAGGAATGCCAACTTGTCCACATTCCCCACGGCAGCCTCCCTCATGCTGCACACCTGACAGCTGGTTACCTTTCCTGCTCTGAAAGGCTGCCAACACAGGAGATTCCACTGCCCTCCAGACAAAATGTATAGGAGGGCTTTTCTAGTCAACAGTGTTAGAACGTTTTCCCTGGGACCTCCCTGGAACAGTCTTGCTGCAACTGAGATGTGCTATGTCTTCTTATCTTCACCACGGACATGAAGATCTCATTAGTCCCTACATCCCTGCAGCAGCCTTTTGCACACACTAGGCCGGTTGCTGCGTTTCTCCTCAGGTTTCTCTATTTCAGTCTAAAGAACCCTCATTTTTTCAAAGCCCAGTGCCTCATGCACAAGAGTCTCTTGTCCAGATGCATCATTTTGGACTAGGCCTGAGTAATGTCCTGCCTTTTTATTCTTCATGTTAGTCCTTTCCAAAGCTTCAAAGTGATTGTGCTCTTTACTTACCATTCTTCCCTTTCTTCTCAGGACTGGCACCAAATCTTTCGCTCCTGTCCTATCAGCATGGCTGAGACACCTTTTACAGAGTGAGGAATGAGTATAAAGCCCTTGTGCCTTAGGCACTACAGGTACCACGGCACAGGAACCAGTTTCACTTGTAAAAGACAAACAAACTGAATGTAAAGTCCAAGGATGGACTCTACCATATTCTGCAGAATAATGACACTTCTAAGCACAGTCACATTGCACACACACAAATATGGTCTTGCCTTAAACCATCCCTGTGCCTGCTCTGAAGGTGCTACTTGGCTTGATAAGGACATATATACAAGCCACCTAGTAAAACCCAGCTACTGGCACCATGGCCAGAGGAAGGTCCTCAGCCACCCCAACAGCTTGTGTAGTCAGTCCAGTCGGAATTTCACTTCAGTCCTCAGGCGTTACTGAAATAGAATGTCCTTAGCACGAGTGCATGAATACCATTTGGGTAGCACCTGGGCTTGCGGTTGTGCCTTTGAAGAGGGATGTCTCACCCTGATGGAGCACAGAGCAGGCCAGCAGTGAACATGGGACAAGAGGTTAGAAGGTACAAACAGGAATCCAGTGGACAGAAGTCAGGGAACAAACATCACTGAACAAACATCGAAGTAAGCCTGCTGAGTGTCCATAGAGCTGGAGACCATCGAGCTGGGGTAACTGACCTGCAGTCCTTCCTGGCCATGTTTACTGCTGACTGCAGCAATACCTCGCTGCTGTGCAGAATTATATTCCTGATTTTTCAACCTGGTTTGCACAGATCAGATTGTAGTACCCAAACAGATTATGTGTGCGAATTCATTGGTTGACTTTGCCTCTTTCTAAGAAAATCAGTATCTTGGCATCTAACTTGCCATTTGAGAACATCTAGTCCAGGGAAAGCCTTTTAATTCCCCCCTCCCTTCTCCACCTCCTCATCAGCCTTGACATAAGGTAGCTGAAATGTGTCACATGTATTTGCTCAGGGTAATTCACTCTTTTTTATTCTGAAATGAGATTTTGTCTCCAGATATCTGTAAGCTGACTGGAGGGAATAAAAAAACTTTTTAAAAGAGCAAAAAAGAATAAAGGTTTTATTTCAATGGCCTGTGTACATCAATATTGCACCTTACAGAAAACTCAGAACAACTCCACATGCAAGGAGCTTCCCGATCCTCACCCATACACCATCCAGAACATGATACAGAAAAAAGTGAACGTGCACATATTTTCTTTCTGATGAGCAGAAGTGTTCAAATTAAACTAAAGTGAAGTACAATCCATGTAATGCAAACCCCCATTTTAATTGGCTGCTATGACCTAAGCAGGCAATTCTGTGGAACGTGTGATTATTTAGCAGCACATGTTGAATACTTACTTGTGTCTCAGCTTTTACCAAGCGAGCACCCTGTTCCCTTAATCTTCTAAATACTTCTGCAGGTAGAAGCTACATAGCTCAAGTAATAACAAACTCCCTCCTCAGACAGCTGCTTGCAATGTGAGGCTTAACTGCAATCCCGTCCTTCCCACTTTCATCATGATTAGTGAAGGCTCATATTATGTCCAGGAGCCTCTGGTGGAAGCACTTGGGCAAACAGATAGGAACCAAAATGGCAAAATAAAAATAACCAAACAAGCAAACAAAAGAGCCCACTGAACATCCATTTTGTCTGGGGAAAGACCCTCATTGTCCAAATCCAAACCACCACCAGCAGTCCACACATACACGCTTAATGCCGGGACTAAAACAAAAAGAAGCAGCACCATAACTTTAATGAATCAGCTCTCAATACAATTTTAGCAGATGTGGACAGAAAAAATAATAATAAAAAAAAAGAATAAAGTTGCCATTACAGAAACTGCATCTTGTATCAAAGGATCAAGAGCCACAGCACTACAAGCTTTGTCTCATGCCCATTCTTACCCAGCGTAAGAACCTGGACAGTTTGGTGTAGACACCATATTTGCCTTTCTTTGCACATCCTTCTCCCCAGCTCACAATTCCAGTAACAAAATAAGTATCCTTATATCTGGTTACATGGGGACCTCCACTGTCTCCTTGACAAGCATCTTTTTGTTCTGTTTCATAACCAGCACAGAACATGTTTTCGGTTATTGCAAAGTTAGTGGATTGCTTGCAAGTGTTCCTATCAACATAGGGGACTTCAAGAACTTTCAGTCTTTTGGATAGTCGTCCACCTTCAAATTCACGCCCAAAGCCGCTGACCATCCCAGATCTTTGGTTCATCAGAACTTCATTAGCAAAATCTGCTTCAGGGAGGCACGCTGCGATAATGTACTCGGAAAATGTTATAGGTTCCTTTAGCTTTATTAAGGCTATGTCATTATCGTACGTCTGGGCAATGTATTTAGTGTGAACAAGTATTTTATCCACGGTATGCATTGTTTCAGACTGTTCTTTCTTTTCTCTGTCCACTTCGCCTGTACAAGAGTAGTAAAAGGGTCATTAATATGGAGAGCAGAAGAAATGAAAAACCTTGATGAAGAAGAAGAGTAGTACACCCATTCCAAACTCTTTGCCTAAGCCTTTATACTGTACAGGTAAACTGTAAGAATGTTTTGCGATACTTATCAGCAGCACCTGGAGCAGTTTCATTTCTGAGCTTTTGCCTTATGGAGATTTTGGTACCAGTTTGCATAAAAGCATAAACCAATTCAGCTAAACTAAAGCAGCTTTGGGTGGATGCTCTTACAGGAACTTGGGCGTGGTTTATATCATGGAAGAGAAACTGGTCTAAGTCAAGACTAAAACAGTGCAAATATAAAATTTGCTGATCTGATGCCTCAGAAATTAAGCAGTCATAATTCCTCTTCCTCTAGTCCATGTGTCACAGTTTTTCTTAATGTCCCTGCAGAAACAAATCTGCATGCTTCCAAGGAGCCAGCAGTGCTTGCTGAAGAAGCACTGCTTGGATGAACACAATGCTAGCCAACACTTCGAGAACCTTTGTTCTTAATCATTTCCAATTAGCTGGCAAAGAAGAAAGGGATGCACCATTATCACCTTTCACATCAGCTGCTCCTCTTATTACAAAGCAGGTTTCCCACAATAACAAGAAATTACAAAAAGCAAACCAACAACAACAAATTAACATACCATAAGAAATACAGTAATAGGAGTACATCTCATATTATATTTAGAGCACAGGGGATTAGTCTGCAACACATGCTCAGACATCACAGGTATACAATAATCACTTACCAACAACCACTTTGATTTCTTTGGATTGGTTCATGCAATGAGCTGCAGTAAGTATAAAATTTTCATTCAAAATAGTTCCACCACAAAACTCTTCCCCTTCCTCATTTAGCAGAACAGCCTACGAAAGAAAAAAGATAACTGCAGAATTAAGGAGTTTAACTTCAATGAGCTACAAATAGTAATTCATTTCTCTGCAGAGTACACACATGCTTGTTAGTAGAACATGTACTACTCCACAGGTGTCTCCTAATTATCACATACACACACACATATGCTATAGACCAGCATGTACTGCTATGGAGTCTCAATTGTCTTTACATGACGCAGATGTTTGGCTTCCATGTCACCTCATCACAATGCTTAGTGATATCTTGTAGGAACAAGACACTGACTGAGCAGGGGGAGTGCAGTCCTCAAATCACCTCATCCCGTGGACATGCCACCCCAGAAAATTCCTGTCCGAGTTCTGTTCCCATTTGACCCCTAGTTAGTGTCCTGAATACAGGAACTCATTTTGGCTGGTCCAAATTCAAGAGGAAAACTTAGAAAGTGTATTTGTGAAGCAAATGCATGCTTTACCTGACGTGCTACCTAAATGGACTGCTAGCAGGCAGAACTGGAAGATGATGTGCAAAAATGGCACTGGTAGGCCAGCAGGACACAAAATCCCTCTCTGCTGACAGGTTAAGCAGCACCATCTAAAATTGTACAAAGCCTTTCATTTCAAAGTTTAAGGTTGCAATTTGCAAAACAGCACATCTCAGTGCTCAGGTTCACACAATTCAGCTACCTCCAGCTACAAATGTCATACTATGTGCGTAACATTCAGAAGGCAACCAGGTTAAGTGAACAAGTGCACACTTTCCCACAGAAACATGTTCCACTTACACGCAGAGCACAAACACCAGATTTACCTGCCATGGACATTCACCAAGACGACACTCATCACCACCTACTATCCTGGTATCGACATAGGGAGTCTTGCCGCTTGTTTCGTTGCCAGGACGGAGAGTTGGGCTTTCTGTGGTAGTCACAAAGTCCTCCTCCAGACTGGCTCCATTTGTGGGAGAGACGTCTTGATCACTAGTTACGCTGCTATTATCAGTGGGCAAAATAACCGACCTTTTTTTCCTTTTCACAAAAACTTTTCCACAAGGATACTTGACTGTAAAGGAAAAAATTTTAAAATTAGAGAAAGACAGACACAGCAGCACAAGTGGAAAATCCTTAACAACACCATCTCACAATAAATCAGTTAATGCATTTGTCTTCTTTTCAAAACTCCAGCAGAACCTTGGCAGATGCAACAACGGAGGAATATCAGATGTTTTGAAAACTGAAAGCCATTTTGTAGTCCTAAAATTTGTCCATAGGTTCAGTCTCTGTGTTCTGTTTTCTGTGTCACTGTTTTCAAACTACTTATAATTTATTTTCAATTGTTTACCGTGCTATATTCATGTACCTGCTCTTACTGAAACCATCTTAATTAGGAAACTGAGTGTTTTATTTTAGGAATAATATGGTTCATGACAGTAATTTATTGTTAGTTATAAAGGATGTAAAACCCACTATCATGAGTATATGGCTCATTTACCCCTCCCCCAGGTTTGTTGAAATACAACAAAACTGTACAAATGTAAACAGCATTAATCTTAATTACTTAATGTCATCAGTTACTATTATGTTAGGTTAACTGAAATCTGAAGCAGAAAAGTTTTGGCGAGCTGCTATTTTCTATGGACTGTAAGTGCTCAAGTAAATGAGATACAATTACAAATGCTTTTCTCCTGTCAACAGCAGCCTACTCAGGTAATTGTGTGAGAGACACCTGGCAAAGGGTTCCAAATCAGCCAGATTCAGATAGTCCATCACATGCCTCACACATGGAAGGCTTTGGAAATCAAATCATTTGGTCTCAGTGTTAAATCTATGTCATGTAGAACACTGATGGTCGAAAAGACCACTGCTATTTGTTTATTACAGGGCTCCATACCTGTTGAAACACAGCGTTTGCCATCCTCTGCTAGAACATACCCTTTTGCACAGGAACACAATACATCCTTCTGTACACTTTTTTTGATACTGCAGAACTGCTCACAGTCACCATTGTTTATTTTGCAGTACTTTGGTATCACTGTGAAAGAGGAAAGTTTGGAGAAAAACTGTAAATAAACACTGACTTTGGAGAAGATTTTGAAGTTCACCAAATTTAACTGCACTTTTTAACCAGGATCTATATCTCCACCTGTAAAACACCTGAAGCACATTGTAGTCACATCGTGAGTGGCTAACCTTAGCTTATGCCTTACAGCTCAATCACATTCACTGCCTGAAACACACTTGCCAAGTCCATGTGGGCCCAGTGGCCGTATCATGGTGAGCTTAAAAAAGCAGAGACAAGTGACAGTGGAAGAATGAATAAAACACTAACACAGGAGTCCAGATATTAATAAATCATAAAATCATATAATCATTTGGGTTGGAAGATACCCTCAAGATCATTGAATCCAACCATTAACCTAACTCTGGCACTAAACAATGTCCTTAAGAACGACATCTATACGTCTTTTAAACACCTCTAGGGACTCAACCACTTCCCTGGGCAGTCTATTCCAGTGCTTGGCAACCCTTTCGGTGAATAAATTGCTCCTAATATCCAATCTAAATCCTCACATGATTCCTCCCTCCTGCCTTAAAAAGCTCAACTCCTCATCACTCCCCCCCCATCCTGTGTCTGAACTTCAGTTCCACACCCTCCCCTCTTACTTCTTGGCTACCCATACACACTCCAGAGACACCATGTGGGTAGCAGCTGTATGCCACATAAGTCAGACTCAGGAAGGATTTATATGCAAAAAAAAGTATTCCTTGCAAAACTGAAAAAATCTCTGCATTGTCTACTGAAATCTACTTTCTTAGTTTCTTCACTGCTGCGAGCTGAGCAGGGAGGCTATACTTCTGAGCTTGCAATAAAGACTCTTTGATATCAGTCATACAAATCCTGTGCTTTAGTTTTACCATCATGTTTTGGGGCTCCAAGTTCATGTAATGAGACACTATCATAATTGAGAAGGCTTTCTTTGGAGCAAGTGCAACTTCGGAGTATTCACTGACACTATCCAGCTGTAGAGCCACTAGGGCTCCATGTTTCTGGCACTAGCCTCCTATCCTAACTCACTGTTGACTGCCATCCTACTCTGCATTTTTCCAAGAGGCAAATAATACTCATTAAGAAAGAGCTAACTCTCTGTATTTCAGCTCCCTGGGAAATTCACTGCCACAGTTCTCTAAAGCAGAAACCTACCAAATTCGCAGTTCCTGCCTTGATAACCATCCAAGCATGAGCAAGTGTAGGAACCAATTCCATCTTTACACTGTCCACCATACTGACAAGGATTTGAGCTGCACTGGTTTCCATCTACAAAACAAACAAATAAACAAAGTATTGTAAGAGTGTAAGCATTTTCAGTGAACTCTCAAGGGGTGATAGTGTTAACAAATAATCTTTCATCTTTTCTTTTAAAACATACGTCCCATGAGTTGCCACATTCCAGATGGAACAAACACTACAGATGAAATAATTCCAAACCAGCAATGATTCATACACTCATCCTCAGTTTTGCAATCTGTTTTTGGTGGCTGCTTTAGAACAGCTTGTACACAATCCTTTTTTTTTTTTTTGCAGGAAAATAAAGTAATACCTCACGGTCAGGGTACACATCATTTACAATGAAGGTTGTAAATGCAGACAGGACATTTCTATGTTGCAAGTATTATCTAAAAATATTAACCTTTTGGCCTCTTGCATTTCTCTATAATTTATGCATAATAATGACAATTCAACTTTTATGTCTTTAAAGGTCATCTCATCCCTGGTGCATGTCTTTTGCCTGCTGTGCTGTTCATCTAAATAAACTGACACCAGCTTATTAATCAGAAGATGAACAAATTAAAACAAAAATGCTTTACAAAGCCCCGTTAAATTCATGCGTGCAGGCCAAATTCCTGTTTTGTGCTGCTTACAGTACCAGAATTGTCCCATTTTATCCATCGAGGTATGTGCTTGACCTTAAAACCATCAGCTCTTACATCACACTCCCCACACTTATGCTGGGAGCTCCCATATTTGAAACTTACTTTTTCAGCCTTTCTTCCTTTCTGCCACCTGGACACACCTGGCTGACCTGACTCCAGGTCCCCAGCCACATGTATCTCACAAACTCACATAAAGGACAGTGAGGCTGCACTGTGTTTGGAGGCATGTTCCATGTTTGTACCCCACAAAGGTATCTCACTCCTGCACTGGTGCTCGCTGTGATGGTCTCTCCCATCCTGTCACCTGCTGTAATAGCTTTGTTCACCCACCACATGACCGTGCTGGGTTCTTCTGTACTGTTCGATAAGAAAAGGAGGATATCCGGAGAAGTGACACTTGCTTAATAATTCATTGGTTTAGATAACATGTTCTTCAAATTTCCGTGTTTTACCACCTGTTCTGCTCCTGCTTGGAGCAGCTGGAAGAACAGCAATGCCCACAGAGGAGACAAGATGCAAGAAGCTGCTCATCCTAAGGTTCCAACTTCCCACCTGCATGGTGGCTCTGGCCTGTGACCTCATCTGCTGCAGCTTTATCTGCCACAGGGTACATCTGCTGGGCTTGGTGTACTGTGCTCGCACCTCAACATCCCTTACATACCTGCTCATGGCCAAAAACAACAGGGCTCCAAATGCTGCGGCTACATGGTCCATCACAGTGGCATTGAAGACTGATGCGAGACAACCATTTACCAAAAGCAAGGCAGACCCAAAGCCTGCAGCACAGCTCCTGGTTTCTGCCTTCTCTCCACTCTGTTCTGCAGTGGTCTTAGCTTAGCAGCATCCTAATGTTAGAAAGCATACTTGCTTAGTTTTTCCCTACACTGTAGTTGCTGCCGTGGTAATGAGTTTAATATTAATATTGCAGAAAAGCACTGTAGAATCCCCTACTTAGGAAGTGAGGACAAATTGTTCTAGTGGCTTGGCTGAGGGCAGCCGTGGTTTTCAATACTTCCGAACACTAATAAAGCATTCATGGATTGTGGTTTAAAATGTATGAAACTGGCATTTCTGCTAAGACCACTGGCGCTGATGTTCTGCTGCTGGCATTCTCATGAGGAAACGGTTTGAAATTTTCCATTCCTGTTCACTGCAACATTGACTCAGCCTTTGCTTCAAATTTCAGCCTGTAGGTTGCAGAGTTCGCCCCCTGCTTAGACTGTGAATTTATATCTTCATGCAACTGTCTTCAATTTTCTGCAGGCTCCAAAAGACAAAGCTGAGCTGTCTGTGGTCAACGTTTCTAAGGTACTCCTCCTAACACACAAGCTGGACACATACTTTCAGGAGAACATGTCAGCAAACACTAATACATTAAAAATCTGTCCTTGCATAGTGGTTGCAAACACTAGAATCCTAATAAATACAACGCAGACCTCAGGAGAAATTGAAAAGACTGATGGGTAGTATCTGCTAATCTACCTGCATATCTTTGTTGAATGTCAAAACAGTTCTGTAGCAAACACACCACATAAAATGCTCTGTAATACAAGAATCAATAACACTCTGGCATGGAAGGTGGCAGGAAACTGGCAAGCGACTGTGCGACACAGTTTAATACTTTGTGTTGGCTACAGTGCCACCCTCTTCTATGACTCTTTGCATCTTGAGTTCCAGCTGCCCCTCTGGAAGACAACTGACCAGCAGAGTCACACACCCAGTTTCTGCTCCTCACTGTCCTTTGCGTGCAAAGGGATGATATTCTTTTTTTTGAGAGGACAAAGATCATCCCAGCAACTGGAGGCAGGTGAACCTTGCCTTTGAATGAAGCAACTGGGTTCACGCAAGAGCAAGGCAGTAAATGAGATTCCTTCTTCAGTGGCAACACAAAGTGAGGGTGTCCCATGGTGAAAAGAGAAGCAGCAAGGGAGCAGGAAGTGGTTACTTAAGAGGTGTGTCCTTTTAAACCTTGCAATAAGGCGGCTTAATTCTCTAAACAATCACAGAGTGTTTCTTACCTACATACACGTTCCAGAACTCCTCCTACAGATACGCGTGGGAAAAGAGGAATAAAAGAAGACAAAAAGAGTTAGATGAGAATCACTGAATTCTCCAGAAACGTATTTGAATATTTGAGCTTTCATACAGAGGATACTTGTGGATAACAATTGCTAAAACAAATATTTAAGTTACAAGCACATACAATGCCTTGCAGCCTGCTATTACTATTTAATAAATTAAAACCATATGACCCACCTATAGTGCCCAGTTCTACAGAAACAAGTCTCATGCATTTTTCAGAAATATCTAAAACACCTTAAAGATTTCCTAATGTGACTCACTCCGCATAAGGCCCTTGATTTCTTGCATAACTGTGTCTTTCCAGCAGTTCTGACTGAATTTACTGACATTCCCGCAATGCCAAATTCTCAGTCTCCCTCCCCCTCTCCATACCCCCATGAATCAGGACCTCAGGAATTCTGAGATTTAAAAATAGTTTGTCTGATTTGTGTTCTTCTTTCCCTCTGCATGGAGGATTCCGGGCATGCTGTCTGTCCAAGACAGTCCTTTTCAGTGCATCTGGTCACCAGGCAGAACAGGCCGTGCTGTTTCTGCTATAGATCAGCAACCCTTACACTTTGAAGTACCCTAGTGATGCACCCATGGCTCTCCACCCAGGTCGTCTCAGGGCCACTCCAAGAACATTCTGGCCATCAGGTAACACTACAGTGAAATGAACCTGACCTCAACTGCAGTTTCAGGGCTGTTCTAAACAACCACATAGCTACAGCCAATGTTCCCAGCTCCCCTCCACTAACAGGTCGCTTCAGGTTTTCAAGTACTACCTGTTCTGTTGACCCCAAACCCCATAGTTGCCCCACATCTTTAAGTCTCCTTTGAGCTTGCAAGCAGACTGCATTTCTGTCTAAAGTTAAGCAGCCATCAGGGTAGGGCAGGTGACATAAGAGTCACACATACAAACTTCATTCTGTGTGGGCAAATTACCACTAAGGCACATAAGAAATGTCCACAGGATACATTCTGTTGATTCAAATGCTGGAAAGAGACCCACAAAATGATAAGCACTGCAAAGTTGCTTGAGATAAGTTTGGCAAAATTCTCCCATGTAGTTCCATGTCAGCATTTGCCTTCTCAACCTTCCTGTGGACTCTCCACCTAAGAACTCTTCAACGTGGTCATGAGACTCAGCTATGCCACCCAGACAGGGTGACTAGATTTCTAAGATGGCTAGCATTAATTTATTTAAAGGTCAAATAACACACAATGGCAATTAAACAGATCAGAACATGTAAAAGAATGAAGGCTTTAACATAGACTGTCATTGCAAGAGTTGAATTAAGACTGTTATTGTTTTTTTATGCCTTGGCAATTCCAACCACAGTCAAGACCACTATTTATTCTTTGTGTTAAATGATTGGGAGTAACTTGTGAGTTTTGATGCCCCAGCGCAAGAGACCTCAATACTATTTTGTAAGCATGAAATATTAATATATAGACCTATGTTTCATATTAGTTCATCCTTACAGTTTTCTCCTGGTCTTCAAAGGCTTCTCTTGCTTCTTCTTTTGAGCAGCGCTCCTCGTTGCATTCTCTTTCAATATTGCCTTGCTTCAATTCCTCCCAAAAAGAGTTTGCACGTTTTGTTCTTTCCAAGAACTTGTCGGCATTTTCTTTCTTGATGAATACTGGACAATAGATAAAATTATACAGGTGTCAGGTAACATTTGGTCATAGTAAAGAGTCATTAGAAATAAATGAAGTAGAAACAAAACCAAAATAGATCCTCTCACCATTCTACCTGTAAGCAACATTACTTGTGAGCTCAGTCCTCACCCACCGACAGATCTCAGGATCTCTCAGAGCAGTCTCTCTCTGAGAATGAGCAGCTCCAGGACAAACTGTAGCCCCCCTCCAACTTCTCTCCTACTGTTTTTAGTCTTGAAAATAAGAAGATGCTGTTTGCTGCTGAGGGCTTATGTTTCTGTTGCTCCTGCTCAAGACTCCAGACTTGAACAGGATGACTTTCCCTGAAGGCCATGAAGACGGCATTCCTTGATTTGGTTTTAAAACCTGACAACCAGGCAACATCACCATCTGCTCCAGGGACTTGTGGTGCAAAAAGTAAATGACACACAAACTCAAGATGCAGTAAAGTGTCTACTAACACATGGGAAAAGCTGTCTCACAGTCCAGCCTGTGTATGAGTTCTGCCCTTCACCACCCCAAATCCCACTGCACTACCCTGCGGTCTTCCTTCCCTCTTAACAACACTTCCCAATTGCTTGCAGAAATGTTCCTCCCTTACTGATATGTGTGCAGGCAGAGCCAAGGAAGCTGTGTTCTAAGCTTTAACGAAGAGCAGAAGTAAATGAACATCAGTTTCAGCAGGAAAGTACAGCTTGAGGTCAATTTGCTGGGTTGGTTTATTTTTTTAAAAGCTTGGATGTCCTGGAAATGTGAGACCTGCTGCATTCAAGTTCAAGATGCAGGTAGTTGTTGATTTAAACTGAAGGCTCAGTGACATTAAATTCAGCCCAGCCACTTGGCTGCATGAACAATACTGTTTACTCTCTAGTGACTTGTGCATACATTACCAGATAGGAAAAACAGAAATAACACTGGAGTAAATAAATTGTCAATTACCCTGTAAAAAGCATATATTCTAGGAAGGTTTGCAGAGTTTGGAAGCTGGCACTTATCTTTTAAAATTTAAAGAGAACAAATGCTTTCCAATAACAGACTGGAGTGTGGAAGACAGTGCTGCAGTGCTGCAAATGGGACTTGAAGGCCAATGGTTCATGCTCAGTGGTCAGTTTGCATGTACCCTCTGGAGCATTCTTCATGCAGCTCAATTCAGCAATAAATGAAGTTGCTGATAGTAATCATATAGACTAATATCCCCTAAGTGAACACAGAGGGGACTTATTCTGCTTTAACTGAAACTGATGCATCAGCCAGTGCTGGTTTTATTAACTGATCCCATAGAGTCCACGGGTACTTTGGTGTCCCACTTGTTCTGAAAAGGCTCCTTGCAAGGAAGGCTTACAGAAAGTGTTTGTAACTTGTAGCTCAGCAACTTTTAGTTCATTCACCCACTATCTTGTTTGCCCTTAAATCCCCCTCTGCAGTGACAGGAAAGTGACAGGATGCAGCTGGTGCAGTTATCGACTCTGTATGCCTTTGCCTCCACATCACCCATGTAAGAGGATGTTTTTGTAAACTTGAACCAGCCAATTAGTCTTCTGAGGCTGGCCATTCTCTTTCCCAAGCTTTCTGTCATACTTCCTTCTTCGGAACCATCAAGGAACAATAGGCATGGGTCAACTGAAGTAGGACATTCCGAAAACGTGCGGAAGACTTCATTTTAAAGCCTAAGAGGGCTGACTCACTGAAGAGCTCACAACATTTGAAAAGCCACTTGGGTGGTGCTGCTCTGGACTTTGGTGTTGACCCTAGCGGCACAAACAGAGGGTGGGGGGATGTGCTTCCCCCCTCTCCCCCCAGCCCCTCCATGGCCAAGTGCACCCAGCCCAGCCTTGGCCAACCTTCCCTTCACAGACTTGAGCACCTCAGGCTGCCAGGGCAGCTGTCCTCGGTATTCCCATTTTATAGGGGGGAAATGGGAAGGGGCAGCAGCCTTGGAAAGGCATGGAGGCACCACAGCGGGACATGGCTCCAGCACCCCGAGGTGCCCCCTGGGAGCTCCCTGCCCCCAAGGCGTAGCTCGCCCAGTTTTCGGTGGGGTGTGTGGAGCGGCACAGGTGCAGACAAGCCCTCTGCCAGTTTGGAAACTGAGCCCCCAGGAGAAGACAAGCCTTGGGGTATTTGCTCCCGTTCCCCACCGCGGCTCCCCGCGCAGGCAGGGACCGGCAGGGCCCCCTCCCTCTGGGGGGACCGAAGGGCTTTCCCCCTAACGCACCAAAGGTTCGACCCCCCGGCCTGTAGCGACGACTCGCCACCGCGTCCCCCGTTTCCCCGGCAGCCACTAAAACCTGTGAGGAGTGGGGCACACCCCACCCCACTTAAAAAAGAAAAGAAAAAAAAAGAAAAGGTGCCGCCTTACCGTCTCCTTCAGCCCGGAGCTCGCCCCCGAGAGCCGCACAGAGCAGGAGGAGCAGCAGCCGGCGGGCCATGGTGCCGCAGAGCCCCCGCTGCTGCTGCTGCTGCTGCCGGCCCTGCGGGACCGCGCCGCCGCCCGGCGGGACGGGACGAGACGGGACGAGACGGGACCGGAGCCGAAGCCTTCACCCGGCTCGGGCAGGGAGAGACTGAAGCGGCGTTGCTTCACCCTGCCCAGAAATAGCGGAAGCGCCGGGGAACGGGGAAACCCGCCGCGGGATCTCTCAGCCTGGGAGGGGGCGGCCTGATGATGAGGCTCTTCTTAATTTTTGGTTTGGTTTGGTTTGGTTTTGGTTTTGGTTTGTTTTATTTTATTTTGTTTTGTTTTGTTTTTTCTTTGCTTTCTTTTCTTTTCTTTTTGAACCTAAGGAAGCCAGCATTTGTAATTTTATGTTATTTGCAGGGGAAAATAAGTGAACCATCACTCCAATGAGCCAGAGCTGAAGTCGGCAGTGCCCCATCCAGTGCCAGCAGGTGCGGGGCTCAGTGCCAGGCTGAACAGGGGCAAAGCCGGGCTCCCACCCCAAACCATCTGCTGGCCTTGGCAGCTCCCACCTGCATTTCCCACATCCCAGCGCTATAACCTGCTGGCTCCACAGTTTCAACATGCAGGGCCTGGTGACCTTGGCCTGACACTCACTTAGCCTCCATCTCCCCTTTTTGGGGGAGTTTCCCTTGGCTGTGCCCGGTGAGGTCTCTGTGTGCTGAGGAGGCCACATCTTCGGTGCTTCAAGAGCCTGCCATTGGGTCTCCTTCATCTTCTTGACTTGCTTAAATAGACTGTTCTATCAAAAATATACCTGAACTCCAGCTTTGTTTTGAAAAAAGACACTGTGCAGCCATTAGTACTGGTTGTATTCTTTCAGCACTTTAGCCTTTTTCTGCAAGACGATGATTTGTTCATAAATGTCAATATTTACACTGGAACATTACAGAGTAGAAATCATCCTATGGAGCATGGAAAACCCAAAACTATTCTAGCTCGAGGGGTCTGAAGGGGTGATTTTGCAATGCCAAGTGCTTCATGCCAATGAAAATGAGGTTTTATTTGCTGGTCACTGTTCCTAGTCACCTTCCTGGGAATATATTCTGCTGGCATATGTGTTTTCCTTTAAGGAGTAATAAGAACCTCTGGGGTATGTTTTCCTTCTGTAAGACCTCTTACTTCTCTGGTCTCTGGAATGTGCTGCTTTTCCCAATTCAGTTCACTACTTAAATAAATAGCATTCTATTCTTGACCTCAGAAAGCAAGTTATAGGATGTCCAGTATTACATGGTATATGTACTATATAATGTCAATGTTTTCCTGTGATAATAGAGTATGGTCAATTTTAAGTGTCCTATTTGCTGATAAGCTTTTGTGATTGAGTTGATATCCAGCATGATTTGAACGAATCCAAAGTGTAAGTTTTGCTTAGGATACTTGAACTATTTTCTAATCTCCTGGTCAGTTTTATCCATGACCTCCCTCACCTTTTCACTGGTTTGATGCTTAGGCTAGAAGGTGCCTTTTTTAATGGTATAGTTGATGGTGTTCTCAGAGCTTTTCATGCTCTACCATTCATGCATTAAGGCTTTAGAGAATGGTCTTTGGCAAGAGTTTTGCAGATGGTCAGGTAATTATCTGTTCTGGTTTTAGATCTCAGGACAGAGAGTACAATTTAGATTATACTGGACAACAGATTAAACAAACATTCCATTTCATTTTCTCTATTCAGTATCAGTGAGCATAATACCAAGATTAAATCAGTGGTATTCTTCACCGCTCATAAGTATAGGGTTGAATATTACACATAGTAGCCTTACTGCAATAATGCTTGTTGCAAGAAGACTAAAATCAAGTTTTCGTAGCAGATCTGTAAATGTGAAATCCACCTTTTCCCAGCTTTCTTCTTCTGGAGGCTCTCTACAGTTCCTCCCTCTCAAATATACCTATTGCCACTGCAACTGTAGGAGAAAGCTACTTTAATATAAGCTCAAATAAACACTTTTTCTATTTCTTATGCCATTGCATCATTATATTACAAGACCCATCAACATAGGAAGTTGTGAAAGCCAGAAGCATAAATGTGTTCAAAAGAGATTGCACACACTTGAGGACAACAGGTTCATTTAAGGACCATTCGGTGCAACTTCTGGCTCAGGAAGTCTGTACATCACTGATTACCAGAAGCTAAGAGGGCAGCCACAGGATCATGGTACGCTTGACATGTTGCTGACAGGCTTTCTCTCAGCATCTAGATCTGTCCCCTAGCAGAAGTGGGTGCAGAATGAGAGAGATGCTGAGTCCTATTTGTTGTGACCATTCTGCACTTGCTTGACAAAAATATGCAAGTTTACAAATAATACTGGTAGGGAAGTTATTTTATATATTCAAGTTGACATTAAGCTTGTTTGAAATCATTAATAGTGGTGTGGGTATCACAGGTATCACATATCTAAGATAATGACAGAATGTTTCAATAGGGAAACGGCACAGTGGGACTGAGGGGCAATAACATGATCTGGGAATGATCTGGTTCAACATTATTAATCCATGTGCTTCTTCAACCAGTCGATGTATTTGGATACCCTTGTGTAAACCCCATAGCTGCCTTGAACAGCACAGCCCTTTCCCCAGCTGACAATCCCAGTCAGAAACCAAGTGTTCTTGTACTTTGTAGCATGAGGTCCACCACTGTCTCCCTTGCAGGAGTCCTTAACACCGGTCAGGTCTCCTGCACAGAACATATTCTCTGTAATATTTAAATCAGTCTCCTTTTCACATTCTTGTGTCTTTACCCGTGGTAAATCAACTCTCATCAGAACAGAAGAGGTGGCACCTCCATCTAGTAGGCGTCCCCATCCGCTCACTGTGGAGAACTTGATGGAGGACAGTTCATACACTGCAAACCGTTTTTCAGGCAAACATATCGGCACCACATAATCAGTGAGGTTCACAGGTGTTTCCAGATGCAGAAGGGCAATATCATTATTGACTTGTCCATTCGTGTACCCTTCATGAACTATTATCCTGGCGACTCCGCTTTCTTGCTCAGTTTTCTCATCATAATTTATTGCATGTTCACCTGGAAAAGTTATTAATTGCAAATCAGATTGGGCAGCTCCTTGGTTCCTCAGAAGCTTGCAGAGATAAGGGGTTTCTAGTCTGACACTTAAGGACAATTCCCTTATTCTGTCAAAGCCTGCACTTTTTGTCTTTTACTCTGGTTTGTCAGTATGAGAAGGTGCTGCTGTGATGGCATCTCGATAACATGAGAGGAAGATACATACCCAGTCTCACCCGAAGTTCTTTAGGATGAGTATAATCCAAACAATGAGCTGCAGTGACCACCCACTCTGGGGCAAGAAGGGTACCGCCACACTTTTCTTTCTGATTCTGTATTATAAGGGCCTGACAAAATAAAACAAATTTATATCTTACATTAAATGTGTACTTGATCTGAATCTCAGTAGTCAGGTGCTACATTACTTCTTTCTGGTACTTGATGCAACTGTGTTTGAGAATATGGTGCTGACTGAAGGATTTAGGAGTGGAGAGTCTTTTCATTGAGTTTTTCTCCACGTTGTAGCATGGAGCCAGCCCATTGTGGCCAAGAGCATATCCCTGCAGGCTGCAGCTAAAATTCTTGCTGACAATAAGGTGAAGGGCTAAGGGGTTAGGAGATAGAAGAGCTTGTGTTACCACTCCACTCCTATGAAAGCAGTCACTCCAGAACAAGGCTAAGATGTGTGATTGAAACAGGTGGATCTGCTGGCTATGGATGAAAAGGGAATTTGATTATCCAGACCTGGAACTTTTTATTGATTTTTTTAACATAATAGGTTTAAACCAATGTATTTAAGAAAGTGGTTTCATAAGAAAAAAAAGGCAATGAAAGATTTCTGAGGACTTACTTGCCATGGACATTCACCTGGAGGACAGATTAAACCACCTACTATTCTCCCTCGTTCAGTTGCATTTTTTTTTGCCAGTACTGGTATTTTTCCACATGGGTATTTCACTGGAAAACAAACAAACAAACCAATCCAAAGGGCAGCAAGTGTGATTTTACTGCACTGAATTCACAGCAAAATGTGTAAGGTCTTCAGTGAAGTTATGTTAGCTGAAAACCTGGTTTTTAGTCTGGGAGCCTGGGTTCTCAAAAGTAACTTAAAGCAGCTCAGCAGGTAAGTAGTCTTTTTGTTTGACAACAGCCAGAAGTGTTTTTACAAATAGGCTGCAGGGCCATACATTGTCATTGACATATAATCACCTACCACAGGAGTTTGCAAAAAGTGTACTTGCTTAAGAGAGATGTCAACACAATGAGGTAGGCTGCAGGCTGGAAAGCAGAAGTGACTCTGTCAGGCTTTGTAGTCTCCATGTTTTGAGTAACCCTGCTGACTTTAACTCAGCTGTACCAATTGCACAGCATCCACAGCATGGTGAGACACAGGCGTAAACATGGGATGTGCAGCGTGCTATCCCTTGTTTGGGTGGACCTGAAGATCTCCTAGGAGCAGACATTATATCTTCTGGTATGCCTCCCAGCAGACTGTGCTTAGTTTTCTTGGGTCCAGAGCATCCTTGCTTCTTCCAGAATGCACAACTCAGTCTAAGGTCTGCTTTCAGCGTGCGCAAGCATGTGAAGATTGGCAATAAGAGAATCAGATCTCCAGGACTGAACCTGTGACTGACATGCAGTGCAGAGGAAGCCTTGGTGTTTTCAGTACATCCTTCACCCAACAGTTTTAGTTTAAAGACGGTTGTCTACCTTTGAGATTTTTTGTGTGCCACGTGGCTGTGTTGTAACTAAACACACCATCCGTTCCATTCAGCAGTCACTCTGTGATAATCATAAAATCAGATAATCAAAGAATAGTTTGGGTTGGAAGGGACCTCCAAAGGTCATCTAGTCCAACCCCCCTGCAATGAGCAGGGACATCTGCAACTAGATCAGGTTGCTCAGAGCCCTGTCCAGCCTGGCCTGGAATGTCTCCAGGGATGGGGCATCTACCACCTCTCTGGGCAACCTGGGCTGGTGTTTCACCACCCTCAGTGTAAAAAATTTCTTCCTTATGTCTAGCCTGAATCTCCCCTCTTTTAGCTTAAAACCGTTGCCCCTTGTCCCATTGTAAATGCTGTGGGGACTGCTCGCTTTCTATCACTTTGGGGGCCAGGGCCCTCCAGTCTGTGCTGAGCTGAATTCAACATCTTCACAGATCTGTAATAGCCTGAACGTGCCAATCACTTCAGCTGATACAAAGACAGTGTCAAGCTTTTACAGGTACAGGCAAGGTATGGAGCAACAGGACTAGCTCTTTGGTGGCAGCTGGTGAAAAATCAGCATAGATGTAAGACAAACCCATCCCCTCTAATGCTGTATGCAGGGCAATGCAAATTTGGGAGTTTGAAAGGGCCGTCATGAGAGATGGACAGAAGGATGGTGAAGGGACTGGCAGTGTGGCAGTGACACAGTTTTGTCTCCTTGCAACACATGGTCAGCGCTACAGCTATTTTGGTCCCCAAGAAGCAAGCAACAACAAATACATCTTCCTTGCAGGGGAAGACATGCTGAAAAGCCTCTGGGGACTATTGAATTCTTTGTTCTCAGCTTTTAACAAAAGCAGCTTCTCCATCATGTGATACTGCAGAATCTGTTAATAAGGCATAAGCACATTAGTAGACATTTTTTTCCTAGTGAAATTGCTGTCGTTGAGAGCTAGGTTGTCATTATCAGTTCTCTGCATGAGTGCTCCATTGAGGTGCATGTAGGGGGGCATCACCCCTCAGAATTACTTTGCATGTTTCCTGCAGCTCTGTCCATTATGTTTCTATCCCCAGGGGTCTCCTTTTCACCTCTAATGAAGTAATTCAAGTAGGCATCTGCAAGAGTCAGGTGCCAGCTTATGTATTGGGAAAATAAAACTTGCGCTACCTTAGTCCCAATTGAAATTTACCTTGTCAGATGAGTGAGAGAAATATCTGGCCATAGTGTCTAGAGAAATGTCTAGAGGAATACCAAAAGTGTATTAGTCCTATCAAATAGAAAAAGAAAAAAAAAAACAAAACTGGTTTTCTTTGGTTTTAATCGGCCTCTTTCCCTCTTGACACCTGTGCTGAAATAAATATGGTAATAAAATCCATAGTCATAATTCCAGATTGGAGATCCAACAGTAAAAGTATGCTGCACACAAAATAAGCTAAAACAAAAAAGGACTTGTGAGGCCCAGAGCCCCTCCACTCACCGGAAACCCCTCACCCTGACCCCAAATCCCTGATTACCTGCTGCTCTGTTTTATTTAGACCACTTGGCCATGAGCTTGTCTCCACTTCTCAGTTCTCTTCCACTAGACCAGAGGCGAGAGTGCTACCCAAGGAGGAGACAGGGCTTCAGCTCCCTCCTCGCTCCTAGCAGGTGGGATGTTCAAACTTGAATTTCCTGTGTCCCAGAGGAGCAGACCTCTGGTGGTGGGAAGGAGAGGTCCCAAAGACTCCCTGCTCAGCATGCACACTTTGCCAGCTGCTTTTCTGGGGTATCTAACTTCAACCAGAAGCCCAAATGGACCACACTGGACTCTGCCCTTAAAGAAGAGGTATGGAGCTGGTGGCTCTGGGTTATACCTCGCACGCCATGATATGTAGGTGTTGAAAACTTATTCTAGAGCTGGCTTAGGCTTAGTATCTTAGTATCTTACCTTGGGGGATGCAGGACACGCCATCACTCGCTAAAGTGTAGTCATCTGCACAGAAGCACACGCGTCTTTCAGACTGTTCATCAGTGCAGTACTGTTCACAGCCACCATTGTCGTAAATGCACTGCAGTTTGTCTGCCACGGCTAAAGCCAGACAAAGAACATTTAGGTTTCCAAATATGCATTTTGGTGCTTAACATGAGTCAATTGCAACTTCAAGTGTTGACAGAGAAGCAAGACACCAAAGCAGATTCCTGGGATTTATGTAGACTGCATCAAAAGCGCCTTCCATTTGGCAAAAGCTAGGTAGGCCTGGTTCTCCAGGGATTAGGGAAGAAAAGGCTGTGTTTAAGAAACATACACCTAAAATTGAATTAGTGTCCATTTATTCATTAGCTGAGCTGTCTGAAGGATGAAGGTGTTGTAATTGTGTGCTAACCATTGTAATGTATGACTGAAAAATTATAACTATTTTGTATTTTGCCATTTGGCAGAAGGATGTTCTGGGATGATAATTGAGACTGTCCGGTTAGACTTGACCAGTGCCTGGTCGTTTAGCTCAGCATGTTCTGGGGGTGTAAGAGTAGTCGCCAATATGCAGTGCCCACTGAAATCAGTGGAAAGATGTATATTGACTTCATTAACTGCTGGATCTGTCCCCTCAGGCTTTGTATGACTCATGTGTGGTGTGGTTCTCCTTCACGTACTGCACCACGCTTCTGTGTCAAAGTAACTTCGGCACTTAGGTAGGAAAAAAATAAATCCTCCTTTTCTCTCAGATGGTGCATGAAAAGCAATTTTTTTCACGAAGCCATCATAGGGTAATAATTATCTCGGTGCCTTGCAGTGCCTGACTGCCAGCCGGTTAGATCCATCACGCGTCACCGCAGGCAGTGTGACCAGTAGCCGTCACTGCTAGAATGATGCAGAATGATAGTGACTGCTACTGTTTATCTCAATGCCTTGCGTTTGAATTAATAACGGCATTTTAATTTTGTTAAGCTATGCCAGAGCTGACCTTTTTCACAGCTTTTGCCCTCATATTCGACAGGACAGCGGCAAACATAATCCTGAAACTGGTCGTCACAGCTCCCGCCGTTCTGACAGGGGTTGGAGTCACACTGGTTAGGGTCTGTAAAAACATTCAGTGTCAGTCTGGCTCACACGGAGAGCTGCAGCAGTGGGAGTATTTTTGCAGCCGCTGGAACATCCCAAATGATCATACCGGAATAGATGTGCCAGAACTCTTTCTGGAAGAAAAATATGTGAGATTTAATTAAAGAAAAATTAACTTCGGTTAAGTCCTATAGCCCTTGTAGCACAGGAGGGGTTACAGACAGCCACAGTGATGCCTCTTCTGTCTTTATAATTTATGCAAGTTGACATCCATTCAATATTCTACATTATTTTCTACATTCTACATTATTTTAATATACAAATAGAGAAGGGCACTGTGTAACACACACACAGAGGTTATCCATCAAAAACTTCTGCATAGTTGAGGTAAGACTGAGTGAAACAGATGTTGAACAATACAATAATTTAATGTATTATCGGGTCAGGAATTACAGGGAGATGACTTAGAGAGCATCCACTTTCCCACCATCCCCCAGACCAGTGCTGCCTGGGGTGGCCCATGCAGTCTGCCCTCTGGCAACTCACTCTGCTGCTGCATGTCCCACATAAATATAAGAGAAAAATGCAAACAGCAGGACACAAAGTGCTTTTTTGCTTTCACAGTTTGAAGTGTCAAAGAAGTTAAAATGGGTATATAAGAGAGATGGGCACAGACTTTTTAGCAGGGTCTGTTGTGATAGGACAAGGGGGGATGGTTTTAAAGTAACAGAGGGGAGATTCAGGATAGACATGAGGAAGAGATTTTTTACACTGAGGGTGGTGAAACACTGGCCCAGGTTGCCCAGAGAGGTGGTAGGTGCCCCATCCCTGGAGACATTCCAGGCCAGGCTGGATGGGGCTCTGAGCAACCTGATCTAGTTGCAGATGTCCCTGCTCATTGCAGGGGATTGGACTAGATGACCTTTGAAGGTCCCTTCCAACCCAGACTATTCTATGATTCTATGAAAGCACACCCTAGATCAGGGGTGTCAAACTCATTTTCACCAGTGGTCACATCAGCCTTGCAGTTTCCTTCAAAAGCCCGAACGTAATTTTACGACTGTATAAATGTAGGAGTAGTTACATTTATACAGTCCTAAAATTATGTTTGGCCATTTGAAGGAAACTGCAAGGCTGATGTGGCCCCCAGTGAAAAAGAGTTTGACACCCCTGATCTAGAGTAAGGGGAGTCTGTCTGACTGATCGCTCACCCAGCCCCATGTTACTTACTGTCCTTTCATCATCACGGTAAATCTCTCTTGCTTCCTCAAAGGAACACTTTTCTTCCATGCATTCTCGCTCCAGTGACCCCAGTTTTATCTCTTCGAAGAAGCTGTTGGCTCGTCTTGACCTTCGAAAAATGCTGTGTGCCTCTTCCCGCTTTAGAAAGACTGAAAAACAGTGACACATTCTGTTTGTTGTACAGCTGTCTCCTCCAAACACAAAGGAAGGTGAGGGAATTTCCCCTGAAAGTTTTTTCTGCTTCCCAAACTTTCTATGAGATGTTTTAGAAAATAAATGGGCAAATGTGAAAGAACCTCCTTCCTCTGGCTGGTGCCTTAGATGAGGTGGCAGCACACAAGTACAGAGCCCAAATCTGAAGAGCAGATGCCATGTTACACCAGCACTATATGTCAGCAACCCCTAAGATCCCATCACAGATCATTCAGTAGGCCTCAACAGTTGCAGCACAGTTTCTTTCCATTCTAGCAGCCAAAAAGCACGTGTTGCTTTATCTAGTGCTGACATACATGGCGACACCTAATTTTCCTGTACTTGCTGCAGTAAGTCACCTGGTGACAGGTGGATTCCAGTCACCTCATCTCCCCAGAGCTCCATTCCTCACTGGTGTTATCTCATACCCCTTCACCCTTTGGCCCAGAAGAAGGCACTTCCCCTGCCACTGGTGGACCACAATTATAGAACCACTGCTTTAATATATTTATCTTCAGTTTTCTTCTGTTAAAAAAGGCTACATTAAGGTACATAGGGATGGCTGGACAATGCTCTTTGCATTGTGGATGGCTCCTAGCTGCTGCCAGCACCATAAATCACAGCCATGTGGATCTTCTCCTTTTGTGTCTCTGCCATGATTTGGAAAGACATTGGTACATGGGTTCAACAGCAAATGTGAGCAGAGCTCACACCGTAGAGCTATGTCAACTTCCAGCTGACAGAAGTGTGCACTGAAAGAGCTGATGCATCCTCATCACACTGATCTGCTCCTCAACTTCAGGATACAAGCACATCACACAACTATGCCCTCCTAGTATAATTTGGTATAGTGAACAAGAGGTCTCATTGCTTTCACTCCATGTACTACACAGAAAAAGTCTTGAAATAATTATTTTTGAATTTTTTTCTCCTCATGTCACTAGGGGATTCTGAAGCTTCATGACAACAACTTACATTTCAGCACTTTTAACTATTTCACCTAGGATTGTGGGTAGATTTGGGGGCTGGGGCTTCTGTATACTGGCTGCCATTCCCACAGGATATTATCCACTATGTTAACTCCTGAGAGAGAAGGAGTTACCTCCTACCTGCTGGAAGGAATGTGGTTGCTGATGGATAAGATTCATGTGTCCTCAAACCTCATATACACAAACATGAATCCTGAGAGGCTTTATTCCAGTCTGGTGAGTTATCTCTAAACATTGTGGCTAATCAGAACATTTGTAGAATTATGTGCAAAGTAGCGGTAATTTTCACTATATGTCAAAGTTACTTAAAGGAATGAAATATTGTGTGGTGCACATAGAATTTATCTCTGAGTGCTTCATGCTGCCCATCAGAAAAGGACCTGGGCGTGTTGGTCAACAGCCAGCTGACCATGAGCCAGCAGTGTGCCCAGGTGGCCAAGAAGGCCAACAGCATCCTGGCTTCTATCAGGAATAGTGTGGCCAGCAGAACTAGGGAAGTGACCGTCCCCCTGTACTCAGTGCTGGTGAGGCCGCACCTCAAATCCTGTGTCCAGTTTTGGGCCCCTCACTACAAGAAAGACACTGAGGCATCTTTCAGGCATTCAGAGGCATTCAGAGAAGGGCCAGGGAGGTGGTGGAGTCACTGTCCCTGGAGGTATTTGAAAGACATGTAGATGTGACACTCAGAGACATGGTTTAGTGGTGGGTTTGGCAGTGTTAGGTTTACGGTTGGACTTGATGATGACTAGAATAGATTTCAGTTGTAAGTGAGCTACAATGATCATTTAGTCCAACTGCCTGACCAATTCAGGGCTCACCAAGCTAAAGTATATTATTAAGGGCATTGTCCAAATGCCTCTTAAACACTGACAGTGATCTTAACATGTTTTTTCCAACCTAAATGGTTCTATGATTCTCTAAACATTTGTCCATTTTAGGAATGTCAGCTGGGTCTTTCTGCCATGGTTTTTAAGTCCAGCTGTATGCATTTAATATGGCTTTGTTTAAAGGCTTGTCATTAACCTTATACTGCAGATACATGACACATGCATCATTGCACAGGCTCCATCAGAGGAGTGTGCCTGGGCACATGGCTGGGGACATCCTCACACTTTTATTGTGGCATTCTCTACTTGTTTACATGGGAACACTTCAGACTTTGCTATGTATTTTTTCCAGCTTTTTTCCTTGCAATGCAGGAGACCTAGTCAATGCCTAACTGGGAATCTGAAAGCACTGGGGCTGCTTTATTAATTTTTGATCTGATTTTCAGACACTGGAGATACTGGAGAGCTACCACGGCACTGCTTTTCACTGCTGCTGAAACAGCATGGATCTTCATCTCCTTAATTTCTCATCAGCTGAATGACAGGTGATTCTCAGCTTTGAAAAATACCCCAATTCAACATGAAATAACAATAAAGCGAAATCCATGTTTTTGCCCAGTGGGCAGGCAGTTGATGGTGTTCCCACAGTGAGAGAATAGATTGACTTAGCTGCATTCAAGTGCTTTTCCTTAGCTGGCAAAACAAGTGCATGGATGCCATCACTGAAAGCAAACAAGAGCCTTAGAATAACTCACAGGCACAACCAGAGGCAGGACAAACATGCAACAGTGCTCAAAACTTGCAATGAGAATTAAGTCTGAGTAAAAGGAGAGAGGTCCATTGCCAGTAAACATAATTACAGCCATATCCTATGACATACCTGCATCCAGAGAAAGAGGAATCAGCAGCGGGAAGCAGAGAAACAAAGCCACGCACTGCCTGGAAACCATGATGAACCCCGTGAGCCAGCGTCCCGGTTGTGTATTGACATTTCAGCAAGGACTGTTTGGCCAAAGAGCTCCGCTCCAAATGCTCGGAGCCAGAGGAGGGGCCGGCGAGTCATGGAAACAAGAAAAGATCTGTGACAGTCCAGCAAGCTGAGCAGAAGGTCACACAGAAATCCTGCAACCTGCCCTTTTCACACAATCAGGAGCTGAGTTCTGAAGTGCACTTTCCTGACCTGTGCAAAGGCCATGCTGGCTACACAGGCTGCTACCCTGGGCCTTCATTTTGTACCTAACACACCTTTTTCTTGAGAAACATGAATGACTCTGTATATGTATGACGTGGCATCAATTTGGCCACGTAGCTCTGCATGCAGAGAGCAGAGACACGATATTTATCTTGAATTGACAGTCAAGGTAGGGCCTTTCAGTGCTTTTGAGTATGATCAAACTGCTGACACCTGTCTTTTCCCATTTCTCTACCGCCAACTGAAACTCTGCACTTCTGGCTGAATTCACTTGGAGACACTAATTAACCCGCAAGAGACACCCTGTGCTGGTTTTCTCCATCTTTACTGCAGGACCCACGTGGTCTGCTCAAGTTGTAGCAGCTGGAAGAGGCACTGAGCTGATCCACATTATATGTCATTAGTAATGAGAGGGGTTTGAGGGGCTGATCTGCAGATAACACTTTTTCTGGAACCCAAGCAGTCCTCTGATTTAATGGAAATCAATTAATGGCATCAGTCTAGAGAGCTGACAACATGCTTGGGGAAATATTTACTTAAGATAGCAGCGAGGTAAAGAGCATGTTTGCCTATGAGAAGTGAAGCATTGCCTGGGGGCTGGAGCACTTTCCAGGCTGTTCTCCCCTTCCTGCCTGGAAAGGAAGAAGGGTCAGCTCTGCGTCTGGACACTACCCCAAAGAAAAGCAACAGCTGGATTTTCACTGTGCTGCCAACACTCAGCGTCACTCCTGGCTGTTCTTCACACACTTTCCTGTTAGTTAGTGGTGGTGCGCATGGCTGGGTGTCCTGCTTTGAAATGGCTTTCCCAAGAGAGGGCATCCCAGCACTTCTCTGGATGGCAGCCTGGCTCATTCCCAGCAGCCTGGGTTATGGGACAGCTGGGCATGGATGGCTGGTCCCAGGGCAGAGGAAGGAGGCCAGTTACTGGAATACAAAAGGAGCTACAGCAGTCCCAAGTTGTCCCCATCTCTGCTTTTTGGGAACCCTCTCCGTACCTCATAACGTGTCAACACGGTCCTTGTTCCTTGTTCACTTGCCTTCAGCAGTGAGCTGAAAATAGCAAGGGCATATTTGGCTTATCAAGACCAAAGATAAGCTTGTTGGAGCTGCTTGAAAATTTCATAGAATCATAGAACCATTTTGGTTAAAAGAGACCCTTAATATCATTGAGTCCAATCATAACCTAACGCTGTCACTAAACCATGCCCCTAAGCACCACATCTACAGGTCTTTTAAACACCTCCAGGGATGGTGACTCAAACACTTCCCTGGGCAGCCTGTTCCAGTGCTTGACAACCCTTTCTGTTTCTCTTTGTCCCATCTCTTTGAAGAAAGATCTGTCCCCATCTAGTTGAATGAGTCACGCAGATCGGGGCATGAGGCTGTGTCTCCCACTCCTGAGGCCAGCCTGGCTCTGCTCCTGTTGTTCCCCAAGCAGTATCCCAAGTGTTTCCTGAGGCTGGGTAGGTACCTCCTTGGCAGGGAGGATGGAGTGGCCACCACTCCACAGCGTCATCACAGCACCTCTGCACCATGGCACCCCTTCACTTTCTCATCTAGTTTGCAGCTCATCTAGTTTGCATCCTGTACATCCTTTAGGACTGATGCAGTATTTTTCTCCTTCCTTCCTCTATTGGCATTCCTTAAGCGTGAAAGATTTTGCTTTTATTGCTTGGGAATACAGCCAGACACTATTTTTAGAGCCCAGGGAGAAGCCCAAGGGCTGGGAACAACAGTGAGTTCATATGAGGACAGTCCTTCTTCCAAGAAAAGTTCATGAGATTAGGTTTCTTTAGGGATGACAAGGATGATCATGCCCATGAGGAGGGTCACTGGCGATTCAGCAGTCCCAGGACTTCATTACAGCTCTTTGCCTGTAAACTTCGTATTCACAGATCTCATCTCAAAGCTGTTTCCTACTAACTTCAGCCAGGCCACTTCTTTGGATAAAATCCGTGTTTTTAAAGAAGAGCTCCCCTTCCTTACTGGTTTAGATCCCAGTCAGAGGAGCAAACATCAGTTCATTAGCTTTTCTTCTCCAGAAGATCCCTAAGTCTCACTTAGTTTTTTTTCTTGTGTGGTTTTGCTGCAGTTTATGAGAATTGCCCTGTTATTCTGCTCTCTAAATCTCCTCGCCAGTGCAGACTTCAGCCTTGGATTGTGAGTATGTATTAATGCAAACATGCACCCCTGCTGCTCATGGGTGTTACTAGAATCAGTCTGGGGACAGCTTGTTCAGAAAATATGATTTAGGGTAGTTTATAGTGAATGCTTTGGATGTGCCAATGTGCCTTTCTTTCCAAAAGAAAAAAAATATTCAAAAAATTAAACATGAACAATGTTAACAATGTGAAATAAAAAAATCTAAAGCAGAAACATTAGCCTGGAAGACATGATGAGCTGATGTCTCAGAACATGCCATTCTTTATTCTTATTTTGTTTCCTACTGACATTTTTCAAAGAAAAACTCTTACGACTTTGCTAATTTAGTTTGATATTTTGAGTAGAGGAGAAGACAGGTATGGAAGCTATTGGGAACTGTGGAACTTGATCTGACCCAACAGATCACTTGTCATTTAAACATGAGTTTTCTAGTCAGCACTCAGGAACAATTAAAAAAATATATATATATATTTCTGTTTCAAAGAGGACATAAGAGATCACTTGAGTAAGCTGACAAGGCTGTGTTTAGGTAAGAGAGGTTTAGGACCAAGCTCCCTCATGAATTTATGGAAATTCAGTTTAAGTCTACAAGAACAATACTAACTTCCCATAATTCACTTATCAAACTAATTAAAAGCAAGCCAAGCCTGAATTGAATTAATAATTTCCTGTTTCTCTTGTATTAATCTATACATATATGAATATCATGCTGCTTAGCTTTGAAGGAATTTATTAACTTTTTAGACCTCAAAAGAGAACTGTTTCTTTCCAGAAGAAAATGACTTGCCTTTTGACTGAGTTCTGTATCCCCATAGAGCAAATACTTTCATAAAGAGAAGGAGAAGATGGGGAGAGAATATTTTTGAGAATGTCTTTGCGAGCAGCTACAAGTGCTTAAGTTTTTATTTTTTAATCTTGACGTGGGTTATTTCTTCCTCTTCTTTTGCTGCATGGGGAAGGTGTTCCTTTATGACCCAGTAATAAAGGAAACAGAAGACACAAAAAAAATAGATTTAAAATAAAGGCAGTGTGCTCCAAAGTTTGTTTATGCCACCTATCTCAGGTGGTAGTAACAGATCTTAGCTCTGCTAGAGCCCTTCTCTTCACTGTGTCCCGAGACCATCACAGCTAAGTCCACAGTCTTTTAAATGCAGCCGGGGACCTTGCTGTCTTGTCAATTGATGTGAACTGAGCAAATATAAAAACCTGAAAGGTGATTAATCAAATCACATCCATTGATTTGTCAGAGATAATATTTCAGCACCCATTCAGCTAATCCGAGTAAAAACCTTTCAGAATAGAAATGCAAAACTAGATTCTTGATTTTCTACCACCATCTTTAGGCTGCTGCTGGTACAGGCGGCGACAGCCGCAGCGGTACTTGGGCGAGGTGCAAAGATGCCCAGCAAGCATATTCTAGTCCACCATCTCTTCTTCTCTTGCTGCTAAAGAGACCTGACATCGTGGGTGACTGTGGCCTGTCTCTGCAGGGTCAGAGCTGGCAGAGCTCCTCAAGGTTTGCCTTTGTCCTGGCCATGACTCAGCCTCTCCTTGCCAAGGGCTGAGGGACTCATCTTCTCACTGCACCACTAGGCTGGATGAAAAACGTGGCCACTGTGTCTTGCAGTCTGTTTTTTGTGTACCCCATGCTGCTTTTTTTCTCCCTTGAGGATTTGTCTGGACATAACGCTGTCCCCAGATTTTTCAAGAAAAGGCTTGAGCTTTGGGCTGAGGACCGAGCAAAACACTTGGAGCCCACCAACATAAGGTGTTTATTTATGTATGAGAAGATACTTTGAGCTCACCACATGCAACAGCACATGAGCAGCTGAGGGAGGGAATAGGTGCCCAAACAGCTCTACCAGCCTCACCCAGGCTCCAGCAGAGCCCTCCAGCTGCCCTCTGCCCTGGGCACCCCATGCCCTCCTGCCTTTGGAAGCCATCCCTGGTGGGAACCATGCTGACATTGCAGAGGCTGCGCCCATGGGAGCAAGCCAGGGTGCTACTACTCAGGGTGGGGAAGGGTGCACCTGTTCTTGGAGCTGACCTGGCCAAAAACTGCCTGGGGAAGGGCAGATGATAACCGAGTTGCTACCTGGAGCTGTAGGGAGGCTGAGTGCATGGTGCAGCACTTGGGAGGCCGCAGGGGAGCTCGCTGCTGGGAGTGGCGGCAGCCCCATGCAGCAGCTACTTTGGCATGTCACACGCAGCATTTTTTCAGGTTGAAACATCTTTTTTGTCCTGCGCTTCTCGCCCCACCAGCCCCAGGTGAACACCTCAAAAACTAATCCATCTGCTCTGTGCTTTCCCTTCTGACCTCTGCCTGACTGATGTGTCACAGCTGAACATGTCAGCTTGAGGTGCAGCAGCTTGGAAATATGTGGAAAGGAATAAAAAAAAAACCAAGAGAAATCCATTACAATCTTGCTGGCAAGGGAGCTGGTATCCCTCTGTCTGAAGCTGGATCTCAGGAGCATCTCCCTCAGCCTTTCAAGCAGCGGCTCAGCAGTTTGGGAGAAACAGGTGCTTTGGTCCCCATATTGCCATTTGTTTGTGTTATTGCACAGCCTCCTGCGTAGAAAAGTGATAAGCTTTGAATTTCACAAACTTTAAATTTCTTCCCTGGATGTATCAAGGCTAGAAGGGGAAATTTTATAAATAAATGGGACAGAATTTGAAGAGGGTTTCTGGAGGCTGTCTGGAACACAGTAAGCGGAACACATCTAACACCTTGGTCAAAGGCCTTGTGTTGTCCTGCTGCAGCTGGCTTCACCCTGTCAGGGTGTTTGTAAGGGCAAGAGAAGCTATTTATCAAGTGCTTTGCTATTAAAGGTCAGGAAACTGCCTTGCCCTCTTAAAGTCTTTACATAGCCATTAATTTTTTTTCCAGATGCTTACAAATCTCCAAAAAAATCTCATCGTTATCTTCCTTAACAGCTGTTAAAATAACCAGTATTCCTAATGCATCTGTCATTGCATCTGTTACCTATTAATCTCCTTTCCAATGAAAACCCAGAGAACCTATTTCAACATCTAACCATCTTATTTTGATAATATGGTATCTAGACACAGTTCACACCAAATCTTAAGGGACAACACAATCTGGCTCCTCTATTCCTACATCCTAAGTTAAGGGAAATGAATTTGCGTAGGTTCCCTGTACCAAGTTGATATGGCACCCACCCACACAAATCTAGGGAGATTGCTAATTTTGGGGACTTGTGTGGACACTCAAAACTTTACAGTGCAGTTCGTAATAACCATCTGACATATGACAGAGAAGGGGAACGGGAGTCCCTGTCATTTTGAGATGTGATGTAAATGAGTTATGGTCCAAAGTCCTCAGTTTTCCTTACTGACAACATCTGTGCAGAATGGAGAATTCCAATTAGCAAAGAGCCTCTCTATCTACAAACGACTGCTCCAACTTTGAGCCAGTTATCTAGCATATAAGAAAACTAAGATGAGTCCAGTGTTTGCAATAGGAAATAAGCATCACTATAACTAAAAGCAATCAATCATTATTAGGCTTTTATATATAAAACTCTTTAACTTTCCACTAAGGTAAATCTGGGCTGGAATTCTTTCCTTCTTTTGCTTTCAAAAGTATGGCATAGCTGGGATCGGAAAGGCCAGACCGTGTTTTATTCAGAACAGTAGTAATACTTACTACAGAGGTAGCTGTTATGTTAACAAGAGTAAATAAAAGCAATCAAATTCCAGTAACAGCTTAGCTGGATCATGTAATTACACGTGACCACCACTTCAGCCCAAATTACTCCAATTCAATGTAAAATTCACCTCCTACTATGGCGTGATGGCCCTTAAGGCCATTAATCAGTGAATGCTCAAACATGTTCCCCTTCAGATGCTGCAAGTGTGAATGGGTTTTTTTGTTTCTCACGCAGCTGCAGCCACGCCAGACATGGACCTTTGACTTGTACTGAGACAACAGGATCAAGAAGAGTGTGAGTGCAGGAGGAAGGGAACCACAGGATACACAGCTTGCTTAGGGAAAACCCAAGAGCCATGGGCTGTCTTTCAAAAAAGGGTATGTGGAAGAAAGGGAATCAATCTGACTATCTGGCATGGGCTTTAACTTTTTCTCCTCAGGCTACAGACACACTTTCATTTCCTAGTGCCAGGTGAGACACAACTCATGCAACACTACAAGCTCAGGGAAGAGCGGCTGGAAAGCTGCTTGGAGGAAAAGGACCTGGGAGTGTTGGTCAACAGATGGCTGAGTATGAGCCAGCAGTGTGCCCAGGTGGCCGAAAAGGCCAACAGCATCCTGGCTTATATCAGGAAGAGTGTGGCCAGCAGGAATGGGTAAGTGACCATCCCCCTGTACTCAGCACCAGTGAGGCTGCACCTTGAATTCTGTGTTCAGTTTTGCGCCCCTCACTACAAGAAAGACACTGAGGTGCTGGAGCGAGTTCAGAGAAGGGCAATGAAGCTGGTGAGGGGTCTGGAGCACAAGTCTGATGAGGAGCGGCTGAGGGAACTGGGGCTGTTCAGCCTGGAGAAAAGGAGGCTGAGGGGAGACCTTATCACTCTCTGCAACCACCTGAAAGGAGGTTGTAGCATGGAGGGGGTTGGTCTGTTCTCACAAGTAGCAAGCGATAGGATGAGAGGAAATGGCCTCAAGTTGCCCCAGGGGAGGTTTAGATTGGAGATTAGGAAAAATTTCTTCATGGAAAGTGTTGCCAGGCATTGGAACAGGCTGCCCAGGCAAGTGGTGGAGTCACCATCCCTGGAGGTGTATGTGTAGATGAGGTTCTTAGGGACATGGTTTAGTGCCAGAGTGAGGTTATGGTTGGGCTTGATGATCTTGAGGGTCTCTTTCCAACCAAAATGACTCTATGACCACAAGGGTAATTTTTTTTTTTTTTTTCTGATATGACCAGAATGAGTAGACAAAGGATTTGAACACAATCTCTGACGAGCCACAGCACAACAGACTTGGTCTTCTGTTCCAAATCCTTCAGCCTATCTCTGTTTTCACATGACACCCGTAAGAAGCTTTTAAGACTGTGAGACAAAATAAAACACAGAGCATGTCTATATAAAGGCGTTCAGCAAGAAGCGCCAAAATTTATTCAAATTTTCATAATTACAATAGAGACCTCTGACTTTGAAGTTCTAATTCACAACAGCAGTAAAAAAGGAGATGGTGAAATGAGTTGTATTAAAGTGCAATGATGTGGAGAAAACCATTGAAATAACACTAATGAGGCCACAGTGAGAACTGAAAGGACAGTCTCATCTCAGCAATGACAGCAATATATAAGTAATTTATGTTACAGATAATTTACAAAATAACTTACATAGATGAAGATAAGCTGAATCTCATGTTGCCATTCCATTGTTAAACATCAGACTAAATATTCCCGGTCAGCACAGTATTATATGGAATAATTAAAAAAAAGATCAGAGGATTTCTGTGTTGGAAAAGATGCCTGAAGTAAAACCCTGATCAGCCTTTATATTGCAGTATCGCAAGAAACCTATTTATGAATTGTAAAGTGACACATTCAGCAGCATGGAGACTATAAATACATCTTTTACATTGATACATTATATCTACACACATATACATATCTACACACACATACATATACCCACTAGCACATACATGCACATATATATGTACATGACCATATGTGCGTGTGTATATGTATGTTTCAATTTGGACTGACCATGGTCAGCTGCATTTTGATTGCATGTGGGGTAGGGTTGCTTTTGCAGCTCAGGAGTAAAATCATCCTTTAGAGTATTTGTCCCCTTTACGCTTCCCCTAAGCTGCAGCCTCTAAAATCTAAAACTCCTGCACAAAGATAGACTTCAGGTCCCAGCCATCGGAGGGTCTGATGATTAACAGCAGCTCCCACTGCTTCTGAAAAATTATACTCTTAATGTCCTCATGATTTTTAAGTAATATGATACATGAATCAGTTAAAACTTCTTTTCATATAAGTAAAAATACTTGAGAGGTGGGCAGGAATGAATACAATATTCCACACGTGCACACAGTTCTGGACTGTTCGTGAGGATGAAATGCAAAGAACATCTGACAAGGTGAAAATTTACAACATTGGCTTACACCATCCCTTGAAAAATGGCAAGTTTATCACTACCCCTCCTTTAAAAAATTTAAAATACTTGTCTGTAGCATAAATCTGACTCTAATAAAGATTTTTTTTCTCCCGTGCTCCCCTTTTACAGAAAATCATGTCATCATGTTTTTATCTTTTAATAAATCTGCAACAAACACTATTGATAAAAAATATGTCTGGTTTCTAGCCTTCATAGGTCTGTCTGAAGAAAAGCTCTTGACCCACTGTGCAGCCACAGTAGTTTCCTCTGCCTGAAACGGCTAATTGTGAGAGCTGAAGGTAACCATGTAATTACCGTTTATTAAGAAATCATTTAGTGAATAGGAACATTTGTGTTTCATTGTGCACCTGTGTAAAGAAAAAGACACTACTAAATTCTAAATGGCCAAGGCTATGTAAACACAGTGATCTTGATAAAGAATTCAGTTGTGAGGGCAAAATACCTCAGAAAAGAGCTATTCCATTGCACATATCACTAAAAGATTGGAAAGGATAAAATAACAGTTTCTTTTGATGCTGTTGTGGTCAGTGAATTGGTCACGTCTGTATCCCAGTCGCTAGGGAGCAGAAGAGTATCCTGAAGACCCAAGAGAAGACAAAGCGCTGGACTAAACCTCCTTCCTGGTTACTCCAAGAGTCCCATTCACTGCATTGACCGAGGTATGTCCCTGGAGGAAGGGGTTTTTGGGGAGGAGAAATTGTAAACTTGGATTTTCTTCATACCTACCCTGTACAGTGATTGTTGGGTTATTAGTTTACAATAAGGATTCAGCACTGAACACATTTTGTTTGCTCACATTCCAATCCTGGCTGTTACAAAATGATACAGTTCTGCAGAAACCTGATTGTGTGTCAAGAAGAGTGTGTTTTATGCTAACATCTCTGCAGCTTTGGACTTCGAAACAGAAGCCCCTGCAAGACCCTATTTCAAAACAGTTTAATTTTTATTTACAGCTTCATGTTCCATGCACTTTTCACTGGGGTCTTCTGGGAGAACCTGTAAAAGTCACCAGTGAAAATACTCCAAGCTGGAAAGACAGAACTGGTGGTTCTCAGTTCGAGTCCAACAACCAGAGCTCTGCACAAAATGACAAACTCTGGATTTACCTTCTTGCATGGAGGTGAAGTGAAAATTTAATATTAGCCTTTAATGTCTGAGAAGCTGGTGCTGCTGGCATTACAGCTGTCACTGCAACTTGATGATGTGCTCAAAGTGCTGGACGCCGTGCCTGATTCTGGGAAAACAAATCAAAACACCAGGAAAATAAGATATGGTTGTTTTTCACAACTTGCATAACAGTAATCTTCAGAGAGATAATCATGTCATTTACAATAAATAGCCTACCAGAGCTGCTTAAAGATTGAGCTGATTTTGAATTGCCTATCAGCATCAGTAGATTGTTTGCTGGGATCCAACCTTCTTTACCAGTGCTCAGGTTCTTTACATACCTAAACCAATAAAAAATAAGAAGTCAAATTGCTTAATTTCATGCCTTTGAAACTTTTACCCTAAACATTGGCCTTCCACACACAGTTCTGCATATAAAAGTTTCCAATCACAGATCTGCGTACCAGAGTCCATCCTCCCCTTCATGAATCAGTTGAACTAGATCTCCACTTTTCACTGTAAATTCTTCAGAAACTCCTTTCTCATAATCAGTCACAACTGTATATTTACCAGGAGTCTAAATGCACACAGAAGAAAAACATAAATTATTTCTATTGAGTAATTTAATGTACGTTGCAGCTTTTGTTATGAAAATTTTCATATTTTTCCCTCCTTTCTCATGCACGTACATACTGAAGACAGTGTAAATATACGTACTAAGGAGGCAGTAAAACTTTGCTGTTCAGCTACATGCACATTCAGTACATGAAATCTCACACCTCAAAAAACATTGTGAAATGTTTCCATTGTGACAAATAATTCAAATATCTACCAAGAAAAACCTGAGGAAAAACCAAAAACAACCCCCTAAAAACCCCAAGCTGGTAAACTAGTGACAAGATGTATGTGTGTAAGTCTGCTGATGCAGTAGCTGAGCCTGTCATTGCTTGACTGCTGTGCTATGGCAACAGCAGCCATGGGCTCATTTGCAGGTACACAAAGGCACAGATGGACCTTCCCAAGGTACAAACACAAGGCTGATTTAAGAGAAGGGGACATTTTCCATTCCCCCAGCAATTTTGCCTGGCCGAGGATTTCAAGGCAGACACTTTCCTTTCTGCAGGCTTCAAAAGCAATCCTGTATGGTGCCACACACAACATATCAGTAGCATTTGCTTAGCTCAACAGGAAAACATTTCTAGTTACCAGCTTCATCTCTCCTCCCCCTCCTCCTTCTTCCTCTGCATCCGATGAATTCAGCGGATCTTCAGCACTAGACCAGCCATCATTTTCTTCAGATGCATCAAGAGAATGAGATGTTTTAGCCCAGCCTTGGGGAACAAACAGCCACTGGTTAACGTTGCTGCAGTGAGCCACTGACTGGGAGAAATGTTCTTCCCACTGAAACGCTCTGAAGTGATCAACATAAACAGGAGGAAAACTGTACACAGGGAAGTTACTACAGCCATGAGGTGAAATTCACAGCTGACAAAAGTTGGCTCATTTACATCAGAGTAACTGGAGCTATGGCCATACACAGCAGTGAATTTGGCCCTTTGGATTTGTCTAGAGGGAAATAGATAGAAAGAATGCAAATTCCCAACAAAAATAAACTATTTCACCCTTAAACAGAGGCAAACTATGGCTAAATACTCATTTTTTTGGGAGAAGGTAGAAGACAGGAACACACACTCTATAGGAAGAGGGCAAACACATGGGATTGTCACGCAAAGCAACTTAACCAGCCTGCTGGATCAAGGGACGGAGACACAGAGCTTTGTTCCAACTGTTGAGCGCTTAAAGCTGTCAAGAAATTGAACACAAGCTACAGGCATTCCATACTTCGCCTGATGAGGCAGCTTATTATTTAAGGGTATTCAGGTACAAGGATTACTTAATCACGCTGAATTATCTTGGTGTTAAATCATCGCACCACACACCACAAGAACAATCTTGTGCCTGTCACTTATTGTCAAGCATTCCTTATTTTCTCTCAGGGTGAAGCATTTCATTTATTTACGGGGCTGCCTCATATCCAGAGTGCACAAAATCCTTTTCCAAATAAAACTACAGTAAGTTTTACTAGTGAGATGCTTTTCAATGAGGTCAGCAGCTGCTAATAAATGTGTCAAGCTTATAATGGGAAAAAGAGTCACAATAAAAGACAAATAAATATTTTTAAGTAAGACTTTGGTGCAAGCTGAAGAGTAGCAATAATGAAACTCAACTAAAAGAATAAAGTAAGAACAATAAAGTAAGAACAAACCTCACAACTTTTATGTAACTATTAGTTGAGAAAGCAACAGCATTTTTGCTCTTCACTGCTTCTGAGGCATTTGTCGCATGGCTGGTCATACCAGTGCATTAGGAAAAAACCTGAGCATTGTCAGAGTAAATCCAGAGCAATCTAAGAATCACAGAAGGAAATCACACCCAGAGCACAGCAAATGGAGTGAGACTTTTACCTCGCCTGCGCTGCTGGATGACCTGCCCAACGTTAGAAGTACTGACCCATTTGACCCTGTCCAGGGTTAAGAATGAACTTCCATCTGTGAAGAAACTGAGCAATAAATTCCTGCTATATTCCATGCAAATTTCCTAGGAAGCTCACATTTTATATTTGGCTTGTGGGATGCAGCTGAAAGCCTTTCTGTTATTTCCAAGCTAAGAACAATGCAATGAAAGTAAACTTGGTTTATCCTAATTGTTCCAAACTCTGATTAGAAACAGAACCAAAGAGCTGCACAGAGAAAAAGCAAGTGAAATCACTGCAATTGCTCTGCGTGTAGCATCATACTCACTGGCCTGCTCATCTGGAGCATTTTGGGTAACAGCTCTTGTTCCTCAGCCTCGTTTCTTTTCATATATTGTGTTGATGGGGGTAAAAGCAGACCTGCCTGATCCTGCAACACCTACAGCACTCCTGCTCCTGATACAAGCTGATGCTCTACTATGAAGAAGTTCTTATAAAATCCCAGGCAATGGAAGTGGTCACTATGGTCATATTCATATTAGCTACCTACAGGCACCAAAATTATGCATTTACATTCAGTGACCATCCGTGTATTCTGCACGGTGTGACTAAATCAGAGCTCCTTATAAAGGCAGGAAAAGTAAGAAAACAGTAGACAGTCTTGGGAAAAGACCGATCTGCAGAAATGAGTTTAGATTTGATTGAGCCAGGAAAACCAAGAATTAAATAACCGCTTCTCTTCAGAAACAGGCTCACAGGTTTCTTCAGAGATAGGATCTATCTGCAAGATGTGATTCTGTCGCCAACTCATTTTCCTTGAGCTCACTGCAATGTAAGACAGAGAGATGCAGCAGCAAAAGGAAATGAATGGGGGCAATGTGCTCTGCGAAGGGGAGCTGTGACCACCAGCTGGTGCAGTTTTGTCCTGAAATGCCCAGGTCAACTGTGTGTTTACCCTTTGAGCTGGGGAAGGAGAAGATATAGTGTCAGAAAAGAGATCAGAAGGTGCAAGACAGAAAGGGGAGTTACTAGATGTTTTGAATTCATTTACTTGGTTTAGTGGTTTCATAAGTCAGAGGGTGCTGGACAGGACAGCAAATCAGACAAGTCTGTTCTGAGGACCCAACAATTTTACTGTAAATTAGCAATTATCAAGGACTCTCTGCCCTGTAAGATTTTCAGCATCTGTGGAAAAGACCACAAAACACCCTTTGCTTTCCAATCGCATTTTCAGGTCCTCAGGATTTCCATGGTACCTGGAGTTCTCCAAGGTTTGGCTGCTAACTGCAGAAAAATTAACCTTGTAACTTCCACATTCACACTTGTGGAGTTCCTGCATGTGTCTGGCCTGGGACGGCATTGCGGGCTGCTCAGGGAAGGTGAATGGTGCTGCACAGTTTCCCCAGCACAGCAGCTGAACCTGCATCATTTCCACAGGTGAGACAAAGACAAAGGCTGTGGAAACCTGGAGACGAAGATGATGGTAGGGGTGGGAACAGCCTTGTCATTAAATGATATTTTCTAAAAGAGATGGTGGTGGAAAGAGAGTCAGGAAGAGAGGGGCTGCTTTCCTTGTACTCTCCAGTTAATTAGCCCCAGGGATTTGTATGCAAAACTTTCTTGCTAGAAATGGGTCATTTAACTGAAATGCTTTTCTGTTCTTTACTTAGCTGTGTCTTGGGAAGAAGCAAACCTGCTACAAGGGGTTCAGTTAAATCATCTGGGGCTCATGGAGTAGTAAATATTGCCTACTATCACCCAAAGAAAGATGCAAAAGGACTGTGTAATAAATGCAGATCTAAAATGGAAATTGCACATGATCCTCACTCTAACTAGAGTACATGCGTTTCAGATTATATATTTTTTTTTTTCCTTTCTTAAAAGTTAAATTCTCTCCTTGTGGAGAGGGGCACAGTGGCAGGAGCATACTACTTGGAGGATACTAACTAGAAAACCATGTATTGCACACCAACTGTATGCCCCTGTAATTCCATTAAACACCCAGCTTCTGGTTATTTCTTCAGCAGAAGATCCCTTTCCCACTGCCCTATCCTAAAATCCTCTAGCCATATGCTACTTTACTCAATGCCAAGGCAAAACTTCAACCCGTTGCGCTATCAAAAAAACAGTATATGCAAAAGCTGACAGACCCACTTGGAAAAACTCAGCTGGTATCAATAGCAGTGCACACAACAGCATCATACAGGTGTCCCCAGCACTCTGATGCAACATATTACATGAGAAATGTGTGGATATTTGCCAAGCACAAGATGTGGTATCACTCTACCTCTTAAACCAAAAGGAGTTGGGTCACTCACTACTTCATGCCGTTTAGCTTTTTTGTCAGGACTGGTAGGAGAAGCTGCGGGAGGATGAATAGGCAAAAAACACAGAAGAGAGATATTGAAGAACTGGAAAAAAGAGAATAGGTGGATTGCATGCTAAATACCTTTGAGTTTACACTGGAATACAAGTGGAAACTCTAATTTGAGTGGAATGAGTTTTCATTGGTCAATTACAGTAGAAGGAATTAATTATTTACATGTAGTTATTTGAAGATAAATTGACAAATTTGTTTTATGGTAATTAATGAAAGTCTATGTAAACTTTTCTAAATGAACTAGACATCAACTAAATATAATTAATTCCAATTTTAGACAAATATTACCAAATTAAGCAATCATTTTTACATAAATCTAGTGCTACAGCAATACCTGGTCCTGTAAGAAGGATCATTGGCAATGTCTGGCTTTTAGCAGAAGGAGATGGAGTTTCTGTCAAGGCAAGCATGGGATATTAGTGCTCACCTCATTAGTATTAGATACACAACCCTAGAACCTCTCCAGAAAGAACTCAAAGGTAATCAGGTGTTAAAAGGCATTCTGAAAAGATGCAATTCAGACTGTTCAAAGACAGCTGTTCTAAGCAAGAAGTAAAGGTACCAGTGCAATTACTTGGCAGGAGGAAGCAAGAAAGGTCTCAGACTCCTATTGCCTGTTTTAGAAAAAAAAAAGTAAAGAACATTTCTGGAAGCACAGGGAAATTCTTTGTTTTTTGTATCCAGCAAAACAACATTGACATACACATTGTGCTGTGGTCATGCTTTGGTAGTTCTGTTAGCAAGGTTACTAATATGGAAACATTCTAGAAAACCTTGATTCCTTTTTGCCAAGTACAAGTGCATTTGGGGCAGATCCACAGAAGCTAGAAGCAGGCCAGGTGTCTGATCTGAAGACAACTTCCTTCATCTAGTTTTACTACAGGAATGGGGCAGCATAAATTCCTTCCTTGGCCTTGATAGTGAGACTGGAGGCATTGGAAACTGCACCCCTTCCCTTCCATCTCCAACAGCTCCACTTTTCCCAGCTGCATCTCCCTCTCCCAATCTGGAGCTGGTTTCTCTTGAAATCCCCTGTCAGGGTCAGTGACTCAGGACCTAGCTTGACCTTAGGAGAACAAGCTAGTGTATGCACCACAAACCTGTTACACTATGCACACACACAAAGTGATGCTTCAATTACAGCCTTAAGTGGAAAACAATCTAGCTTTTTTAAAAAAATTACCTTTCTGACTTTTGAGGTTAGTAAAGCCCTGCAGCGTAAAGCGCTTTTTTGACAGTACAGAGCATTCTGAGGCAGAGCTAGTGTCATCTACAAAGGAAGAGAGAGACACAAAGAAAAGAGAGAAGGCCATGAAGAGGTCAAGGCAAAAAAAACTGTTTGCAGCCCTACCAGGGAACCTGCATGTTAGAATGAGAAAGGACAACTGAAAGTCCAGGTACAACAGAAGAACCCAAGGGGCCAGTTCTTTTCACTGTGCAGGAGCCTGTACTGCCACTGGTTCAAGTAATCTCCATGATGGGAACCAAAAATAAAGAGAAAAAACCCCACAGAACTCTTCAGAACAGGTAATGCTGAGAAATTTATCCAGAGGAAGAGAAGCCCGAGAAGCTGGGCAGCTCGAAGAGAAGACTTGCTGCAGACTCAGAGCACATAACACAAAGCTCCCAGCTCCTTCTGGCTACCTTTCATTCAAGGTGGCTTTGAGCCTGTCCACACCACATAATGGGACACAGAAACCCCAAGCTAAGGGCAGATGAGACCAGCACACTTTGTGGGTGTGCTGTCTGAGGGCTGAAAGCAGCCAAGCCCTGCTTGGTCAGGTGTAATGCTGCGTTTCCCTGCACTACCGGGGCTACTCTGCCGGTGGATCTGCCAGTGCACGTGCAGCACAGGCATGCTCTTTGCAATTAGAGACAGCAACACATACGTGTCAACTCACCTTTGCCTTTCTCAGGGTACTTTGGTGCTACTGCAGTGCCATAAACTTCTAGACTTGTGAGATCAGCTTTTTTCTCTTCCATTTTTCTGGTGTTTCTGATGTGGTTCCGTGAAGGGCTGTTTATTGGAAGGAAGTTAATACAATCAATCTATATCCAGCAAATTTGGATCTGACCATGGGTGATGACATCTGGTCCCAGGCTGCCTTTTACATACAGATATATGGGCTGGAAACCATTTCTTAGCCACTTCCCAGATCACACCTTCCAGGACTGAAGAAGACCTTGGTGACTGTGCATAGGAAGACCATGAGCACATATAAAGGAGAAAGACTCCCCTAGCTGACTGCAACCACACGTACTATGGCAGTGGGAGCTACTGAAAAGACAGCTCTGGACAACTTCTACTCACTCTCACCTACAAGCACACATTCTGTGCTGACAGTTTTCTTCTGAACATACTAAGGAAAAAAAGAAACAAACAAACAAAACAGAATCAATTCTGCCCCTCAGAAGCTCTTAACAGATGGAACAGATAAGGGATGAAAAAAGAACACAGGCTGGATCTTGCAGCTGGATTCACATCACACCTCTAATTGGGAATGAAATGGAGAAAGATAGCCCACAAATACTATGCATGTGGGAAGTTTACCCTGAGTGATAGTAGATGCATAAAACATGCAGGGCAGAGACCTATGATACATATTTGAGCACACACCAGGTTGGAATGGCTGAAGATATGAACGCATGGGCTTATGGTACACATACACATATAATGAAAAAAAGAGTGAGAGGCGGAGGATTAAGAAGAGGTGTCAGACAAGGGCAGAAGAGCAGATGGGAGCAGAAGAATATACAGGTTGGTAGGGTGAAGAATAAAAACCAGGAAAACAAAAAAAGCTTGGCTCAGAAGTTGGGACACTACAGGAATCAATGCATCTCTTAATTAAAAAAAATGTAGGAAAAGAACAAGGGACAAAGAAAAGACAAAAAGGAAGGTAACCTGACTTTGGAAAAGAAAGAAAAAATAATCCAGATGAAGGAAAAGAATAGGGAGGGAGGCAAAAGGGAGGCAAAAGGGAGGCAAAAGGGAGGCAAAAGGGAGGCAAAAGGGAGGCAAAAGCTGCTCCACATAACTCCTTTATCTGGGGTGTAAAGTATACAATTAGCTGTTCAACAAACAGGCACATAATACCAGCAGGATATTTTGGCTGGTGCAGAAAAAGACTTTTCTGTGTTGCTCTCTATCAACTGGCAAAGCCCACATCACTGCTGATCAGTTTAACCATTCTGAAGATGTATCGACCCCAAACTTCACAGTTTTAGAGTACAAAGTGACCTAAAAAAAAACCTAACACACAAGGGGCAGTATTAAGGGACAGAAGAACTGCAAACCAGATGCGTTAGTACATTTAAAAGACAGCCAGGCTGATTTGACAACATACTTGCTTACCTCGAACAAGATGACCCTGGTAGAGGTAAACTCTGTGTTTGTTCTAATGTCCTGTGCTGACTGGCTTCTGTAATGGAGGAAAGAAAATGAAATATTAACACTGATTTGTGTTTTGAGTTTTTTATTTCTGCAGTCCTACACAGTGAAGATATACAGGGCAGGTTCTGAAGTTCAAAGAGAAGGGAGATTAAAAACCATGTATATATACACAAAATATTTTACCTCTGCATGCCTGCAGCTGACTTGTCAGCACTTTTCTGATTTCATTTACCCAAGTAGCTTTAACTTCAGGGGTTGGTGCCTACTCGAAAATAAACACGATCAGCCATCAAGCACAGAATAGTTACTACACAAATAGTCACATGCCAAAGCACAGTCTGGGAGCAATCCTTCAAGAGGGACAGGCAGAGTTCCCTCTTTAGTCCTTCAGCGAAAAGGAACTAGTGGTGACAACTGGAACACACTGAGGCAGAGGCTGTGGACATGTGAGACCCCAGCTCCGCAGCCAGCCACTGCAATAGTAATGGTGTACACAATAACCTCCTTGTTGTAAAATGTGATTATTGCCCCCCCCCGGCCCACAGAAGGCTGTGCAATTTAAATATATACATAAACTACCTAACCTACCTTATGAATTTATCTGATAGTATTGCTTTTTTTTAAATCCTTTCTTCCTACATTTCCTCATCACTGTTTATTAGTGATACAACAGAGGAAAAAACCCTCCAGATCTTCATAGGGTTAGATTCTCCCCCCCAGCCCTTTTCTCTCTCTCTCTTTTTTTTTTTTTTTTTTTAAATGTAGCGACATGTTATTTACCTGTATAATGTAAACTTCTTCCCTTGCATTATACCAGATTTCAAATTTTTTTGCATCGCCTTTGACATTTTCTGTTATTCCAACTGCTGCCATCTGGAAGCAAAGAGAACAGAAGTTGACCTACCAAATTGCAATTACAATAACAATAGAAGCAGGCGGCTACTGGTATTCTTTGGTGCTCTATTTCTGGAAAGGAAAACTACTTTTGGCTTCTTACTCAAGGAAAAGAATAATAATACACGATCTGCATGTTGGATGTAAGACATTTAGTATTTTGTGCCAGCTTGGCTACCTCAGAGGGAAAAAAGGTTTAGGTACATTAAACTGAGACTGACCCACAAGATGTATCTTAAAAAATCCAAACACCAAATCTTACATCTATTTTATACTACCCCGCTCTACACATGATTACATTTTGATTATTATATGTTGATTTTTATTAACTCATTGTTACATTTTGATTAGTGCAACTGCCATTCGACTTGACTAGTATGGTTTGGATTTTCTCAACGGATCATGTTCCTCTACCCTGGCTCTCTGACAGCGACACCAAGTGACACAGACCTGCAGCACCAGCCAGGTTTCTCTCAAAGGCTGAAGTTCCCAACGCAAAACTATAATACCTTCACTGACAAAAAACTAGAGTGTCGTATTACAGCAGGATAAACCCTCAGGACCTTGACCTTACTGGACTGCTCAGGGTCTTACATTTAAGGAGTGTTTGTAGCTGTAAGAAGGTGCTTTCTCATATCCCTCTCCATTTTCTTCTCGCTTTTTACAGAACAGCACTGCTTTCTCGTGGAGGAAGAGGTGTCGCTGCATTGGCTTGAAGCGTGCCAAATCCTTCACTTTTGAGTGACCCTTTTTATGATCAGTCCAGACATTGAAGGATCCTTGCATTAAAAGCTTGCCCAGCTCATTCAGGTTTCCCTGGAACAACAACAACAAGATATTTATAACTACAAAGAGATAACATTAGAGTAAAGCACATGCTCTGAGCAGGTCTTTACAAGTTCTTTTGTTCCAGCTAATCACTCACATAAGTGTTGATGTTGGGTTTGGAAATGTAATAAAAATAAAGTCAGTGCTAGATTTTTTACACGTGATTTTCTCTTTCCTCAATACTGTTCAGGTAGGATTTTACAGTCAAGAGTACCAGCAGCAAAGATACAGAGATCTACACATAGAGAGAGGGGTAGACACAATAAACTTATTTGTTTTGTTTTTGTTTTTCAAAACTCTGCTCCAAAGCTTCTTAAATTGTTGCTTTTTTGAACTGGAAGTTCTGGGTGCAGTTTTATACAGGGATATAAAAACTTAGTAGTGACTCCCATTTGGCAGTAGCCTAAACCAGACTTTTCATTACGATCTTCTGTTTCTAACTTGGTGTCAAGTAGATCAAAAGAAGAAAATGGGGGTAGATGGAGCAGCAGGAAAACTCATGAAAAGTAGAGAGAGATCTATTTTCAGTTATTATCACTACACAATTCAGTCTAAAGGCACCTTTTGTAAAACATTCTCATCATTAATACACAGTAGAGGGTATTCTGTACATATATCTAAGAAATAAATTAAAATAAATTTAAAAATAAGTGAAAATACTGTTACTCACATCGTAGCCTGTAATGGCTATCTGGTGCATAGAATCATTAACTGCTTTGAGAATACCCAATATAGAAGTTAATGCCTCCTGAAGATCTTCAGCTCCTTCACAGTTCTTACTGTACTTCAGCATTTCCTGAATGGGCAGAGAATGACAACACACTTAGTTTTCAACCTGCAATAACTAAGAACCTTCACATTTTAACACTGAATTTAAAATTTTCAAGTTATCCAGCAAACTTTTAAACCATATAATCTAGAGTGTTACTGTCTGGAACTCAGAAGACCCTGAAGTTTTACTTTTCATCTCTGCTGCTGATTAGCCCAATATATTTCATTCATCTAAATGTTTTATAAGCACTAACCTAAGAATTTCACAAGACTAAATCTACAAATATTTCTTATCATAATTGCTAAAAAAAAAAAAAAGCAAAACCCAAACCAAAACAAATGTGTTACTTTTAAAATTTCTTGCAATTTAGAATTGAAGAACATGTAAAAACATAGGCAAATTTCATTTATTTGAATTATGCTGAGACCTGGGATACTAGTTACAGACTAACAGACTTGACGTTACTGCACTGAGCATTATCGACACATTTTAAAATGAATCTCTTCTCCAAAGGGCTTATTGGTGAAACTGCATCTTCCAGTTTGATGCAGATAAATGTAGCTGCGAATTCATGTAGGATCCGCCAGATTTCATGGTATGAGAAGAAGCATCTGCTCACAGACCACAGGAACTAAAGATACTTTAAATTGAAAACCTTTCAAATATTCCTCTCTTCATGCAAACCAAACATAACTAATTCTATAAAAGCAGTTTAAATCAATTTTAACTCAAGAGATAACTTGGTCCAAGGTAATTTTTTTTTACATTACTGTTATGTGAAATTGTTGAAATATGTGTCTATGTGGGAAATGTTTCTTAAAAACAAGAGAGCTTCAAACATGGCCAAAACATAGACATTCATTTTAAAATTTATAATAGTATATTTATCTCATTTAGCTCTCAGTATAGCGTGGTTTATAACTGGCAAGTAACAAGGACTCGTTTTTCTGTGTTGCAAAGTTTTCTTGGTCTTTCTGTTTCCCATGAACAACTTTTCATTCTTCTCTTCAGCAGAAACATAAGGACAAAATAAGTTAAAAAATGTGTCTCTGTGGTAACATTTGCCTGTATACCGGCAGCTTTTTGGCTGAAGAGGAAGGAACCAAGCTGAAAATTGACAGACTGGGACTTGTCTGTTTTGATTTATACATCTGTCCACTGACTTTGAGGCTGGTTTCCCTCCAGTGGAATGAGAGGACCAGCATTTAAAAAAAACAAAAACACAAACTATACTTAGTGTTATAGTTTATTAACACATACCTTTAGCAATAATTGGTATTTGGTTATTCTCTGCACAGGTTTCAGCAAGTATGAGTCCAAACTGAGCTTGTGATCGAGTTTTCTTTGACATTCCTGTAATCAATGTTGGATTTCATCAGCACAATCATCAGTATTTCTGTTATTTGTTCTTGACATAAATTATGAACTTGAAAAAAAAAATTCCAAACCTAACAACAAAACCTGCCCCACAAATATTTTAGAGCCTCAAGCAAACATACCTGAAAGAATGCAGAATCTGAAAACTGCCTCCACAAACTTTCCGATCGAGGTTTATTTTGACAGTACTTTTCATAAATCTGGAAATCTTCCATCTGAAATTGGGGAGATGAGCAAAAAGTTAATAAATTCTTCTGGCTTCAATGGACAAAGTCCATTGGATTTTTTTTTCATAATCAATATGGCTAAGAAAAAGCAACAACAAAACCAAAAATGCAATTCCTTGAGGCATCCCAAGCAAAACAACAATTATTAAAAATAATTCATTTTGTAATGGCTACTGGTTTTGCACTTGGAACATCAGAATAAAACATCCCTGTCAATTTTTGTGTCTAGTTGCACGTTAAGCATGATGTCAAGAAGCACATATTATATTTACAGATATATGTCACAGTATGAAAAATATTTCTATGAATACCCAACCATGAGAACTTCTGTGCAGCTCATTTAAAAGCCTTCACCACTTTTTTACACATTTTCTCTTTATGAATGTGTTTTTCACTGTGAGTTGCACTAGGGCAGACCAAGCAGTTTGTTGCCCCCTATCACTTCAGCAACTACATAGCACGACTTCAGCACTTGCTGAAAGCAAAAGGAAATAAAACTGTTGAAAATGTCACAGTAACTATATATATAAAGGAAAGACTAAGCAGGAAATCAAGCCCAGAAGCACCTCGGTCCCTCAGTTTTAGAAAACTGCATCCCTGTGGATGTAGCCAGTAAGCAGGAGGGAGAGGGATGGCTCCTCCCAGAAGTTTTAGAGCATCAATAGGCAGCAACAACAGGAGCTTGATTTCCATAAACAGATTCCTATTTAGCCTTTGGTATTATACAAGTAAGACTCAATGTATAAATAATCCCAGATTAAAAGAAATTTAATTCCGTCAGAGCTTTCTATTTTCAGAATAAAAATATTTTGAACTTACTCTGTTGAGGCGCACCCTTTAAAGAAAACAGAAAACAACAAAAAAAAATCCAGTAAAACAAAACAAAACAAACTAACCAAGTAAGCCAATCATTTACAGTGACGTTAAATGATGCAGCACATGATTCTTCTACATGTTTTCCTAACTGCCACTTTAATAAGCAGTTTTCTTTCAACAAGGTAATATCTCTTTCTAACAAAATTTATTACCCCTCACAGCAGAAAATATCCCTAGCCCTCAGTTAACATCTACATTCTCAACCTGCTACCTGTCCAAGACAAATGAAGGGGATGTGATGGCAATTAGCACGTGAAAATCGCTCTTATATGTTGCAGTCTTACAGAGGCTTACAAACGAAATGCCAGCAAAAGATGACGCATACCTGTTCCAGAAAGCACCGTCCTACTAGTTCTGGGTATTCTATGTAGTTTTCTAGTTCTCTCAAGAATATTCTACGAGGAAGAAGATTTTTCTTAGAGTGCATATTAAAACAGTTGTAGTAAATGTTCACATTCTTACAATTTGTTTTCTGAACTTTTAGAAACAGAGTTGTAATACTGTACATTAAAACTAAACAAAACTCTTCTAGATCATGTACTTAAAAAGGGATAGCCAATTAAAGCAAAACATTCTGACCAACTTCTTTTAGCTTACTGTTGCTACAACTGAAATAAAATATAAGGTTGGGGAAGGAAGGAGGACGTTCTTTCCCTGCCTTATGTATTCAGCAGCAGCATTTGTACAGTTTGAAGAGTTTGTTTTTTCTTTCCAATTACTACCAAACGCCACAAAGCAAACAAACCAACTAAACCCCACCCCCACAAGCAAAGTAAACCCCCCAAAAAAAATCAGAGGCAAAACTTAAGTCTAGTTTTGCCTGAATAAGAAACAACGATTTAATATGCTTAACTTGAAAATACTTCTCTTTTATACCAATTTAAATACTGTCTTGTGAAGAAATACCTCTCTAGCAGCAAGGATTCAAACTTCAGAGAGAGGTCACTCAAGTATAAAATTAAACAGCCTCAGCCAGATTTAAGAGATGAGAATTTGTGGTTTAGAACAATAATTTATTTCCTACATAAAATTTCATAAAAAATAAAAGAAACCCAAAAACCTAAAAAAAACCCCTTGCTTTAATTAGCTTATAATCAGATCCCAATACCTTCCTTCAGGAAGAGGACCACGAGGCAAAATTCTACCTGTGCACTGCAAAAATTTCATACAGCTTTGCTCACCTTTTATAGATACTTTGTTTCTCCTCTTCTGTGCAATATGAATTTTGACTTGCCAGACAGCCAAGTGGGACTCAGTAAGGATCTTTTAACAATTTAAATCAGACTAAAAGGAGGAGTAAAGAATCCCATCAAAATGCTATTTTCATATCTGAGTGCAAATCCTCACCTGTTGTGAAAGTGATAGATTTCTTCCATATTCCCAAACAAGATATCCTTCTTATTCTGGAGTTCTGGTGAAATGAGATGAGCCATTAAGGGGTTGTCCATCTCTGCAGCGTACCCCTGCAACAGAGGAGAGAGGCACACTGATTATCTCCCTTGACTTGCAGTACTTATCTCTCTCTGACAAGGCAGTCTGCCTGCAGGCTGATAGACAGCAAAGAAAGATCTCACTAATCACAAATAAGTATACAAATTCTGATTTTGTTCATCAGTCCAGTAAGACACACCTATAGTCTTTAGAAAGATGCTTGAATAATTACTGCAGTTTTAGTTAAGCAAGGTTGAAACAAAGTTTGCAATCATTTCCACATAGCAAAGGCTACATATTCCTATACTGCTTACAAATTATAGCTCGTACTTTTTCTGTCAGACTTCACACACCTGAGTTTGAAGCCACAACTTCAGTACACACACAAAACCTCATGCTAGTCTTAGCTGTTAGTGTGAGGGAACAAGCTGACTGTAGTTACTTCTGTAGGTAGCAGAAACCATTAAGCTGCAAATTCTATCTTTAAGACATTTCCATTAGCTTTGGTACCAAAAGTCATAACTTTAGATTCTGACATCTCCCATTTGCCATACAAGGCCACACCCTCTTGTGTATGTGTACCTGGCACAGAAAAGGTGGCTTTAAGCCCAGCTCTGTTCTCCTCTGGTCCCAAGGTCACTAACCTGCAATGAAGTGATCTCCCGAAACACTAAAAAGCAAAGCCACCAAGCAACCTTCCCCCCAAACCCCAAATCCAAACAAAACACCCAAAACCAATCAACCAGAAAAACTGCAAGAATGCTCTAGTACCTGTATTGTTCACAGATTTCTTACTGTAATTTCCTAATGTAAGCAGATTTCTTAGTGTACAGGCACCATTTAAAATCATCATAGACAAGGCGGTCACTGCATTAGTGACATTGGTTATAATAAACTGCACAGAATTATAACAAACTGACAAATTAAATGAAAGGATAAGCAAAAATGCACCAACAACCAAGATTTTCAATATCAAAGTGTTGTCCAAACTACAAAAACTGGAAGAACTAGCTGGTAAAGCCAGCTAGCCTGAAAAAAAATTAAGGATTTTGGTAGAACAGTGATTAGACTTTTTAAAAATATTAGAAACACTTCTTTAAAAATCTGGGTATTTTTTCCTCAAATACCACAAAATAAGGAAAAAAACAATGGCAAAGGGAAAGATGCTAGAGCTCATAGATAGCCAACCATTGTCTCTCTTTCATATCTCTCTCCCCAAATAGGAAGGTGCAGGGTCTCAAAGAGGGAAAAAAGTCATACAGCCTTAAAAGAAGATAAAAATAATTTACATAAAACTGAGTTAAAATTAACAGAAGAACTGCAGCCACCATGCGTTTAGGTGCGGTTAAGAGAATGAATGATTCATTTCCATCTGAAATAAAGATGATGCTGAACACAGCAGCAAAGCCAGCAGTGACATAAAGAAACGGTACCTACCCCAGCTGAGGTGAAAACAAATCTGATAGAGCTCAGTACTTTGGAATTCTGAAAGAACAAAAGCCTGAAACCCACAAATTGACAAAAAGCTTCTGACACTTCACTGCCTCTCCCTTCAGGTTGATGCAGTACTGCTTTTGAAAATGTATTATAAAACCCCTTCATGTTTTACTACTTATGCAGTACCTGTGTTTTATGAAAGGTTATAGAAAGCTACTCCTTGCAGTCACAGGGATCATTTAATCTTACTTTAAGAATATATAAGGTTTTGCTTAGTCTTCCATACGAAAGTTGTTCCAAAAGCATCAAAGTAAACGGAAGAAGGAGTCAAATACAATACATGAAAATAGACCAGACCAATAATTTTTCCCAATAAAAAAGACTGGATTCCCCAGACTAAAGTCAGATGAACATGGTTATTAATAAAAGGAAAACTATTACACTTGGATAAAAGCAGCTATAGCAGTTTCCCAGTAATCAATCTTGGGAACTACCTTGTTTTTTTTCTATTTGAATCCTTGGCAGAGAGAAATGCATGGCAAAGTATGACATAATAATAGGAGACACTGTCCACACAAATGAGTATCAGGTTATTTTCCTGAAAGAATGGAAAGACTTATACGAGAAACAAAGGCATTGGGAGAATGGCCATAACTATGGATTAATAACTAGAATTACTCAAAAGCTGGAAGACTATCATTGAACAACAAGGATCTGATCCAGAATTACGGCTGGCAGTCCCAGTCACTCAAGTTAGAGAGAAATTAATCCCAAACTAGAAGGCGGCACAGAGAAGTGTGCCTGGCATGGTCAGAGTACTGGAGAGTCTATCACATTGGCAGAAAATCAACAAAGCTTGGCTTAGCAAGACAAGGGCTGCACTAATCTCTATGCAAAGCAAAAGTAACACCAAAGGAGTACCAGTAGTAAGAACCAAAAATCCTCCAGCTATTGAAGTCTTGATTTTAGGAACAGAACTGTGCAGATAGAATTGGATACAAAAGCAGAGAAGAAAGTGATCCTTAGGCCCACTCCAGACCCACCTTGCTTTATTACCACACCCCAGATGCAACCATCCTACTGTCATAGACACTTCCCAGCACTTGGATCGGACCCAGGCCATAAATGCTATGGGAAGCTGAGCACAAAGTAGGCTAAAGAAAGATCAGAATTCAAAACCCTCAGACAGTACTCTTGCTTGAAGGTATGTACTCAGAATTTATCACCCTCAGTCCATAACTTAATGACAGCTCCAATTTAGGAGTTTAACATTGACAGGGACACCAGGAGTACCCACTTGGCTCAATTCCAGTTCATCATGATTAAAATAATACAACCTCATTTATCTGCAACTTCATCTTCTACAGTCAAAATGGACTACAACAAAATGACATGTCCATGTCTGAAGATATTAGGAAAAAATTCTTCATGGAAGGGGTTGTCAGGCATTGGCACAGGCTGCCCAGGGAAGTGGTGGAGTCACCATCCCTGGAGGGGTTTAAAAGGCGTTTAGACGAGGTTTTTAGGAACATGGTTTAGGTCTAGAGTTAGGTTATGGCTGGACTCTGATCCTGATGGTCTCTTCCAACCGAAATGACTCTATGGCTTAACAAACTTGAGGAACAACATAGAATACTGCAGTGTGTTTCTACAAGCAACTCAGCAGTATTGCAATTGTGCCTCTGAAAGCGTGGAGCAAAGGGAACAGTTTTGTTTCCTTTACAATTCTGAATCAAGATAGAATTATTACAATGCACTCTGTTGCCACAGTTGCACACGAGACATTTGGAAGATCACTTAAAGGTATGCAAGAAACAAGTTTTCTCCTCTGACACATAATTCTCTCAATGTAGATTCAGATTTCTGTGTGACACACAGCCTTCCTGGAGCTGACCCAAGACTCTGGAATGAACTTATGCAGGAATTAATCATCATTACAAATCTCACATGTCTTATTTTCTGCCCAAATTGTGTTTTCTAGTTGCATGAATATTTTCTAGAAAAAAATATTGCACGTTCCTGCCTCTGTGAAAACATGATGAGAGAGGAGAGGTGTAAGAATCACAGCGCTTGATGGGACAAGCAGAGGTATTACAGCAGTAAGGAAAGCAGAAAAGCATCCATGAAATGAAAGAGAGAAATAGATTCACTAACTAATAGCCATGGTGAAACTTGATCTTTACCTCAAGAACACAGAGAAGTTCTTCCACATATGCTCGTTCAGTCTCAATAAGTTCATTAATCACGTGCCTGTAGACAAAATATGCCAATTAAGGCAGGCCTATTCACTTAAGCAAATTGATGAGACAATGTTAGCTTCTGTGTTTATGCTTTACTTCAGACAATAAAAGAACAATTTCTAGGTAATGGAAAACACGATATTTCACAGATATTTCTGTCAACAGTTTATATATCCTTATTGAGAAGGATGCATTTTTAAAACACTTAAATCTTTGAAACTGTGTTTAAACAACAAAGTAAAATCTAGGATTTTAAACACTGCAGTAACTGAACTGAGGAAGTGAAGCATTTTATCATTGTACATACAAAATCTGGTTATGCTGTGTTCACAAGTATGACAGGAGCTGGAGTTACAGCTACATAGGAGTATCAAACACAGACTTATATTGGTCATTTTAAATTAGAGGCATTTAGGGCACGCTTTAAATGCCATGATGCTGCTTTAAGTTTGATTTCCCTAATGGTCAAGCAAGCATGCTTCCCCTGGTCCCTTCCCCCTTGTGATTTTCTACCATTTAACATGTGATTGTAACAGTGAAGAGACAGTAGAAGTATCCAGTTTACAGACAGAAATGCAAGCTCTGATATACACATTGCAGGTGGTACTCAGTAATTTTTTTAAATATAAGTGTTGCTGTTTAGTTTTTATATACAAAAAGTGATTTTTCTTAACATTTATCAAAACAATGACTAAAGAGAGTCATACAAAAATACAGTCTTCTGAAGCACAGAGATCAAAACCTCCAATAGATTTGCAGGAGGCTTACTTATTACTTGAAACTGTGTCATCTCTGAAATGCAAATATGTAGTTATCTTGCCACAGCATCATCTTGCTGCAGGAAAGCTAAAGTCTGGTACTATATAAATCATAAATAATGCTGCAGACAGACTGAAATATCTTCCTCTGCATACAGAGCATATTCACGGCATTTCAAAAAGCACTGAGCACCACTTAATTCAGAGAAGCATACTTAACAAATCCTTAGCCAAACTCAGACTTTGCTGGAACCGGATCAGAGAAAAAGTATTTTTTTGTTTATCAAAATATACTTACTGCCGTAACACAGCTAGATTTTCTTCATCATCCATTGTAGATCCTCCTCTACTTTGATGGAGTTCAGTCATTTCACTCTAAAAGAAGGAAACAAACAACAACAAAATTATCACAGCATCACAGATGAGAAAAAAACACTTCAAAATGCAGAGCTTTGCTCTCAGCTCTACTTGCATGTGTTTTCACAGGAACGACTACTCCATTAAAATTGAAGGCAATTTGTAAGAATGCTGCAAAATAAATCCAAGTCAACCTGAAGGTCTTGAAGTAGACAAGAACATTTATACACAGAGAGTTCTCCATGAAAGGCCAGTTTAGAAGAGACAGTGGTTGGAGGCCCCTTTCCAGGAAGACAACATCAGAGCATCAGCATAACCTTGGAGGCAACACTGGACTTAGCCTGTTTTCCAAGCTAAAAATGAGGTACTGTGCTAACTTTCTGGTAACTTTCTAACCAGACACAGAAGTTCACTCTTACAACTTCAACTGTAATAGCTGACCTAATCAAGGCTTGCTGAAGAAAAGATGAGAGGCTCTGCTTTCAGTCTCCCCTTGAAACAACCCTTTTCTCAAACTGTTGTCGCTCCTGGGCACACGGTCCCGGCTTCTTCCTTGCATTGTCTCTTGCTGAACCTTCCCTGAGCTGATTCAACTCTCTAACCCAGTGGGAAACTACTGGTTTCTGTTGCTGCCGTCAGGTTCCTTTCCTTGCAGGAGGTGGGGCAGGAAGACCATCCCCGCTTGGGAATGGCAACCCATTAGGTCAGGTGAAGCTGTCTTGGAGCCAATGACAACTACCTCTTCACTTTCACCAGTTTTAAGAGTAGCCAATTACTATTGGCAAATAATAAATATTTCCTGTTCATAGAATTTATATTTTGCTGCCCCTAACATTTTTCCTAATATAGGCAACTATTTACTTTACCTTCTCTCATACCCAGTCCAGCGACAAAGCAGCCTTTATTTAAACCACACAGCTGCTTCACCAGAGTTACTTTGATAGGGGCAATACCATCACTTTTTCAGTGGAATGGCCACATTCTTCTTGAGGTTCCTAAATATTTCACTGTATTATGACTTTCTTAAGCAGTAGGTGCATGAAAAGTGCAAAGATAAAAATTACCTTTCCTCTTCTGTAGTTTACCCTCCGAAGTGCACTGCTTTCTGAGTTGGATACAAATTCTCTTTGAAGACCTAAGCATGTAAACCAGAACCAAACAGCAGTCAGAACGTGAGCAGATCTCACACAGATGTTTGCGCAAACACAAATTATAGCTGAAAGTTTCTTTATGTTTCTCAGCATAGTGCAAAAAAATAGTTCAAGGCTACTATAGGTACTTACTTGGAGATGTACAAGGAGATTTTATAAAGGCTTCAGGTCTTGGTGCAACTGGCTGAACAGGACGTGTCTGCTTAGCTGCCAGTTTCTTAAGACTTACTTGTCTTTTTTGAAACATTTCTTCCATACTTTCCTGCTTCTGGAAAACCTTTTGCACATGCTCCTATTATTGCCACAGAAATTAAAAAAAAAAAAAATAAATTAAAAAAAGAAGCCCCATCAGAGACCTGTCAACAAGCTCCACTGCCATTTATGGCATGTTGATTTGAAACTGCGACTGCTTTTATACCATGTATAAAAACATTAACCTACTCTTCACTCCTAACAATGCATAACTTACAGTCATTTAGTACACTGGAAAACTGGAACATCACTTCATAAAACATTTTGTGTGCTTGCTGTAGATAAACAAGTGAGGTTCAGGTTTCAATTGAAAAAAATACGGTAAAGTTTTCTCGACAGTGTCTTATGGTTCTATTATATGAAGAGATCAACCAAGAGGAAAAGGGACATATTCTCAAGTTCTAAAAACCAGCAGTTACAAAGCAGAACTCACACAAATATCAAGGGCAAGCACATTTTTGCTACATAAAAAAGATATCACAACTGAGTATTTGAAATACTTTTTTTTTAAAGTAATCCTACTATATTTAAAATTGAAGTAGTTATTAAAAGACTCTGAAGCCCTTCATGCTTATCCAGAGATATGGCAGGATTAGCACCTCAGGTAGCCAAATGTGTTGGCTTTCCAGTTCCAGGCATATCTTCTAGTGCTGATTATTTAGCTTTATCAATACCCATGCAAGAGAGCAACTCTAAAATTAACAAATGAACACATAGATACACATAAACATCTTCTGGTACCTTTAGATCCTCATTGAGGATGTGTGCATACTCTCTGTAAAGTTTATTCAACTCCTTGATTTTATTGCCCGCACCAGTGTCCAGGAATTTCTCAATCTCCTGTAATGCTGATTCTGCACCATCCTGAGACTGACACTTATCTACTGGCTGTGAAGCCAGCAGATAAATCCCTTCATCGCACCACTTCATGGACTAGAAACAGAGAGAAGAATAGGCTTAGAATGTACCAAGGTCCACAGCAAACACTGAGAAGTCTATAACATTTTGTACCTCTACTTGTGATGTTTTCAGCTATTCAAGGAAAAAACTTTCAGCACACACAGATTTTTTAGCTGCCATTATGACAACCAGTTGACTGAGGTTTTAGTAAACAAGACGGGAAACAGAACTGTTCCATACAAAATTTACCTTTTCTAGTAAGCCATGCAGTTCTAGAGATTTGTTAAGAAGATTCCTCCTCCGTTCTGTCTCAGTAGTGAAGGCATCACAGAGATGAAGAAGTTCACTGCATTTTGGAATAATCGAGTCCACAGCATAATGGCTGCTTTGAATAAAAGCATCACCCTCTGAGGCTAGCATTCTGGCCTTTGCTATAGTTTCCTAAGAAATCAAACACTGATTTAGGTACATCTTTCCTTGGATCAACATCAGCAAAAAAAGTTAAAAATTATACCACTTGTTTTTATGCAGTAAAATACACATGTTGATATAGAATACATCTTTAGTTTACAGCTGACTCACTTAATAAATCAAAGTGATTTCCTGTCTACCCAGATGCCCAAGAACTGTTATGCCTCCTTCTTTATTGTATCAAATTGTATTTTATTGTATCATAGCCTTTTATGAGAATGTAACAAGGTGGGTGGATGATGGCAGAGCGGTGGATGTGGTCTTCCTTGACTTCAGTAAAGCCTTTGACACAGTCTCCCACAGCATCCTCACAGCTAAGTTGAAGAGGTGTGGTCTAGACAATAGAGTAGTGAGATGGGTTGCAAACTGGCTTAAGAAGAGAAGCCAGAGAGTGGTAGTCAATGGTGCGGAGTCTAGTTGGAGGCCAGTATCTAGTGGAGTGCCTCAGGGGTCAGTACTGGGGCCAGTATTATTCAATATATTCATTAACAATTTGGACGAGGGAATAGAGTGTACTATCAGCAAGTTTGCTGATGACACTAAGCTGGGAGGAGTGGCTGACACGCCAGAAGGCTGTGCTGCCATCCAGCGGGACCTGGACAGGCTGGAGAGTTGGGTGGGGAATAACCTGATGAAATTTAACAAGGGAAAGTGTAGAGTCCTGCATCTGGGCAGGAACAACCCCAGGTTCCAGTATAGGATGGGAAATTACATATTAGAGAGCAGTGTAGCGGAAAGGGACCTGGGGGTCCTGGTGGACAACAGGATGACCATGAGCCAGCACTGTGCCCTTGTGGCCAGGAAGGCCAATGGCATCCTGGGGTGTATTACAAGGGGGGTGGTTAGTAGATCGAGAGAGGTCCTTCTTCCCCTCTACTCCGCCCTGGTGAGACCACATCTGGAATATTGTGTCCAGTTTTGGGCCCCTCAGTTCAAGAAGGACAGGGAACTGCTGGAGAGGGTCCAGCGTAGGGCAACAAAGATGATGAAGGGAGTGGAGCATCTCCCTTATGAAGAAAGGCTGAGGGAGCTGGGTCTCTTTAGTTTGGAGAAGAGGAGACCGAGGGGTGACCTTATTAATGCTTATAAATATATAAAGGGTGAGTGCCACGAGGACGGAGCCAGGCTCTTCTCGGTGGCAAACAATGATAGGACAAGGGGTAATGGGATCAAGCTGGAACATAAGAGATTCCACTTAAATTTGAGAAAAAACTTCTTCTCAGTGAGGGTGACAGAACACTGGAACAGGCTGCCCAGGGAGGTTGTGGAGTCTCCTTCGCTGGAGACATTCAAAACTCGCCTGGACATGTTCCTGTGCAACCTCACCTAGGCGTTTCTGCTCCAGCAGGGGGATTGGACTAGATGATCTTCTGAGGTCCCTTCCAATCCCAAACATAATGTGATACTGTGAAAATACTTCAGAAACATTAAGGAGTTTAATCATATGGCCTCTTGGGGGAACCACTATTAGTCCTTCTATGCCTTAGACATTCAGCAGTGTGTTTGAGTGTGTATGTATTCAACTGGGAGTAGGGCAGCAATCTGAACCCACCTCAATCTCAAGAGCAATGACCTAGCTTATAGAGCTGTATATGTTATTGTGAAGCACAGAATATAATGAAGTTCCATTTCTACATTATTCAGAGCATATGTTTCTGTTGGTCATTTTTTAACATATTTTACATTCAATACACAGCCTTCTCATTTCTGTGACTTAATGAAATAAGTGGCTTCAATAGAAGTGGAAGTGGGCCCTTAATTGCTGACGGCAGAACTTGGCTATGTAGACACTTCATGAGCTTCTTCCGCAAACCCATCACACCAACTTTGTGACTGGTCACTCTGTTCTTTATTGAGGGATGCCCAAGAACTGGGTCCTCTTAATGTTTAAAGACTTTATTCCAAATTCCTTCTGCACGTTACTTGAGACACTGATTCAGTCCTATTGTCAGCCTAAGCTCTGCTAAAAAAATATACTCAATAACCAAATACTGTTCCCTCCACACATGCATTGTCATACTAGAAATTAAGGAGACTTGCAGAGTCCTTACACATGATTTTTCTTCAAAGCTGGCAAGATCTTTCAATATGTGCTCCGCATGCGAACAGCTGTTTCCCACATCGGTGAAAGCAGACAATCTCTCAAACACAATATCCAAAGCTGCTTTGACCTGAAACGAGACACAGCTATGCATCAATGAAGATGATTCCACATTTCCAGAGACCCATTAGTTAAATAGCTGACAGCCACTATTTACAGTCAGGTAACTGATTTTTTTTTTGTTTGTAAATGGGAAAACCCCATTTCCATTATGGGGTTACTGGGACACAGAGACAAACCACTTTTTTTTCAGTCTACCTTTATTCCCAATTCAAAATGAAAACAAATACAAAGAAAAGGCAGTGAAGTAATCCTATTTCCTAATACCAAACAAAAACGCAGGAAAACCAATGCTCAGGAAATATCTTTGATCTTGCTTTTACCAGGTGACAATAATACAAAGCAACATTAACATAAACAGCAAAACATAAGAGAGAGGTCCTCACCCTAACAACTGGTTGAGAGACAGACAGACAGACACACAAACACTTCTAAGAAGGTTTTCTCCCATGGAGACACAGGGGCTGTGCTCTGAGATCAGCTACACCAGTGTAAAGGGACTGTAGGTGCCATCAAGCGTATGAGTTAAACTAACATGAGATCAGAAACTGGCTGTAAAATATTTAGTTCAGCCTCCACCCAGTTTCTAACAGTGTGGTTGCAAGTTCCCACCCACAGTGTTGGAGACTGTTTTATAAAATTTCAGCCAGAAGGTTTAGGTAAGTCTTGGTTCCATAAAAGAGCCTATTGGCAAGATGAAAGGCTTACAGCCAGCATATTATGCTTCTGTGGTGGAGAACAGGTTTCAAAGGAGCTTTTGAAGGCTTATACACTGCTGGGCCTGTGGAAAAAAAAAATCAGAAGACTGCAGAAGAGAAGCTATTATGTCTCCATAGGCAAGTATTCAAGGTAGTAAAGATAGCAGGATGTCAAGTAAGGACATGTACAAGAAAAAGTTTGGAGAAATCTTTCAAGCACACACAGGAGCTGCAAAAACAAGAAGTATTTTCCTCCAATCATTCCTGTATTACCAAATATTGACTCCCACTGAGAAGTTCTCACCTCTCTAAAATTCTGTTCAAAATTCCGAAGGCGCAGACACTGCTCAAGTTTTTGCTGATGCTTAATCCAAAACTCATCGAAGGCAGTCTCTGTTTCATGTAATTGAGCCAGAAGCCTTAGAAAAAAAAATACCGTCAGAATTATGGGTGCAACCTTCAAGGGACAATGCAATCTTGCACAGTAAACAAAAAGCCTCCCCAAAGCAATATTTTCCAGAAAAAATAAACTGGACACAGGAAACTTTGAATATTGCACAGAATTGTTTCCTAGAATAACATTGATGTAAAGCTGAAACCCAACACAAATATTAAGTTCTGAAAAATTGGCAAGCGCTGATTTGAAGCTAGCTGCTGCACATGCTACTGCTCAGCTCTGGCCTGGGGACATGGCAACTTGGGGCTAGCAAACATAAATAAAACATGCAAATATGTGTGGGCAAAGACCCAGAGGAACCCAAGCCTTGGGCTATAGGAAAAATGAAGGCAAAAATTTGTACTGCTGTGACCAGCCAGTTGCCTTTAAATTTCATTCCTTGGAGCAAGGCTCATAATAAAACTGGAGGTCATTGCTCCTCCTCTGAGCAGTATTACTACTTAAATACCACAGTCAAGTGTACAGCAGTACTGCAATAAAAAGAATCTTCTTCAACTATAATTTTGGCCAGTGCCTTAAGACTTTACTTTTCAACTTGTCTTCTAATATTGCATTTAACAGTATGGTATCCTATGGACTTACTTTTACAGCGTGTTCTGTTGTATTTAGGCTACATCCAGGCCACACAGCAAAATTTTAATGAATTTTTGTCTTTAATAGCACAGAAGTGAACCCTGAATTTACAAGTTAAAACTGATAAGAAAAAAGGTGGGGGGGACACATACACAGAGTTTCTTCCAGCTTCTCTCAGATATTGTATCAAGTGGGAACATTTTGGATAAATTAGCAACCTCCACCCTGATTGTCCTTCAGATAGTTGATAGCAGCAACAACCAAAAAAAGTGACTTCTGCCAAACTTTGTGGATTGGAATGGACAGTTATTTGGAAAAAAAATCAGCCTGAGTGTAACAGAAACATGGAATGACAGACAAAAAAAGAATGCAGAATAACGCCTCGGGGAAATGAGCTACACTTTCACAGCTTTGTGCAAATTTACATCTGCGCTATGGTGATATAATGTCTTCAGAACTGGCAATAATTTAAAGGGGGGGGAAGGGAGGGGAGCGTGGGTAGCAAAGACAAGCATTTCTTACTTATATGCCCAGAGGAAGCATATAGGAAGTTCGTGCATAGATACTTCAAGAGTGGTGTACTCCCTAGTAGCCTTTTAAAGGCTACCAACAGCATTGACATGGTATCAGCCATGTGCAGAAGCTCCTTCAGGAAGGTTTAAAGAAACCTCCCACTTCAATTCAAAAATACTTAATGAAAGTGCACAAATCTACTGAAAACAATGGATATCTCACTTCTGTCTTTCCTTCCTACAGCAGTGAAATTCCATTGGATTGCAAGACATTGATATTATTTAAAATAAGGAAGAGCTACTAAACTATATAGTCCAAATCTGACAAAAAAGGGAAAAAAAAGAACAGCGTTACTTTGTTGATAATGGAACTCAAACTGCATCCCCTATTTCCTTACATCCTGGTGACCTGGTAATGAACATCAGGGGATCACTTTGCTCAGGACAGAATTGATAAGAGAGTGTTGTTTCTGAAAGTGCCTTTTTATATGTTCACACTATAACATTTGCTTATTTGGTAAGCATGCATATGAAATTAAGTAGAAGAGGCAAAAACAAACAAACAAACAAAACCAGAAAAGCAGTATGTTCAGTATTTTGCTCCTCTCACCTTTCTACTGTTGTTTGATTGTCTAGTTGATCTTGATTCAGTTTGTATTCAGGATTCTCAGTAACTGGCTTTGTAATACTTCCAAGGATATCGTCTCCCTGTTCTACTGCTAACCTGATATCCTCCTAGAAAACAAAACAAAAAAGCATACAACTACACCATGGGTTTTGGTTTTTTGTTTGTTTGTTTCAAGCAGACTTTAAGGAACCAAACTGGAAAAGATATTTTGTTTTAACAGCAATAGAGCAGGCATAGTTTGTTTTAAAGCAGTGTTTGACGACAAATACAGACAGCAAATGCTAAATGCCAGCTTTTTCTACATTTACCATCATAAGACTCCAGTGTAACTGAACTGAATTTTCATGATAGATTGCCTTCTAGTGTCTCCTTAGGCTACAAGTATCTCAGAAGTTTCAGATGTAGTTTTGAAACCCCCAAACAGTTATCTTTAAATAAATTTGAAATAACTTTTGTTCATTCTTCAAAAGGTCATATATTTCCATATGTATGCAAATATAGTCAAATTTCTTTTTGCAAACAAAACTACGAATTAAACACACTACTACTTACAAATAAATTTGTTTCCACATACAAATCATTATGCATTTGTACATAAGTAAACAGCCTCAAGAAATGTCATTTTTAATGCAAAAAGGATTTTTTACATCAAACCAAGCAAACCAAGTTTAATAAGATTTCAGTGTTTCACATGATTACTGTCTATTAACATCTTCCAGATTTTCTATTAACATTATCAGCTATTAGCTAAAGCACAGTTTAACTAGAAGATACTATCTTCACAAAAATTACCTACCTTCATTTTGTCCTTCTTTTCTGTGTGTGTTGCAAGAAGGGAGCTGGTTGATTGCACATCATTTGGTAGTTCTGTTTCAGCCAGCTCAGTCCCAAAGGACTGAAGAATCTGAGCTGTTTGCTTAACCTTTTGGGCGAAACCTTCTATAGCCTTTTGGAATAAAAACCATTAATGATGTTTCATGCTCATCACATGCATAATGTACAGACATATACACACACATGAAATATAACTCAGAAAACAAACCCGAGCAGATGAATTACGAGACTGAAAAATGGTCAAAATATAATTTTGCAAACAACAGATACAGTCACCATTAATTCCTTAATTGTATGTTTTTCCTAGGCTTGTATCAGGTATCTTCATCATATTTTTATAATCTGGAGTCATTCTACAACTTGAGCTTATTCTTTGTCCTAGCAAAACCAATAAAACTCAGCACAATAATACACTGTAGTTGCTTTGCGGCAACTGTTCAGAAAACCACTCCCAAGTTATGACTCATTTTTTTTCTCTAAGATGACTAAGTACCATTGGGAACATCTTCTCACTCTGAGCAAGTCAACTTGCATCACTTGGAATCTGTTGTATAAATGACAGTGTATATAAAAAAAAAGACGGGTTCATTAAGCTGAGAAATTAAAACAAAAACTGAAGACTTACAGTGCGACGGGACAGCCATCTGTGATGGCAGTAATCCAGGGTGCCACCAAGATCTTCTGTTAATTGTGTTTTATCAATGTAACCCTGCAGTTCTGATACGGAGCCCAGCATTATGATCTGCAGCAGCAATGAAAAAAAGTAAATGCAAAAAGTGGCAAGAAGTCCCTTAGTATGGATTCTAAGCCCCATCCTTCAGCCTCTGATAGAGAAATTTCAGTTTAATACAGAAGTGATGGAACTATTTCCTTCAGCTATAAAGAAATTTAACAGTTGTTTCAGTTGAAGATGATATAAATTTAAATAACAGCAAATAAGCATGAGCACCATGCTTAACGGTGCATATTAAAACAAAGCTTATTATACAACATAAATTAATGACTCCATCAGGTTTTTTTTATCTTGATAAACCATACATGGCTGTTTCCTAAGAGGAACCTTTAATTCAAGATTCAGGAACTACCTTTAAGCATGGCTTTTTTGTTGGGTTTGGTGCTTCCTTTTTTTTTTTTCCCTTAATCCTCGCTGGCTAGATCAAGCACTTTAACAAATCCTTGATAACATAGTGAAAACAAAGGACTACTTACAGGTACTTTCATTTTAAACTCATCTTTGTTGAACTTGAAAGCAATGTCTGAGAGAGCTCGATGAAAAAATCCTGTTGGGCGCAGAACAAGGACTAGTTGCAGGTTTCCTGGGAAAGATGCCTGCAAAACAAGTTTAGTCTGTTATTTTCTGTGTCTCAGCTCCAGAATATAGTTTTGCACAAGGAGAAGCCCCTATTAAACCACAAACTAACCATATCAGAAGCCTCCTGTAATAGGGTGACCAATCATAAAGCTAGCAAGGCTTGCACAGAGAGCTTCATTCACAAAGACTTTTACTCGTCTTTGGGGACAGGAATCTATTGTCCTGGAACCAAATTCTTCAGGGCTGGCTCATACTGCTCTTTAGCTAAGATTACATGCTAGCTGAGGAGGCTAATGAACAAGCAGCAGTGGCTTAGTACTTTTTCAACAACAGTACTTTCATGGTTACCTTATCTTCTTTTTTAATAGAGGGTGCCAAGAGAAACCATTATTGTCATAACATCTAACAACATATTTCTAGTTATTCCATATATTACCTTGTATTGCCTACACAAACTATTGCCACTGAGACTTGAACCTCTCAGGCAGTAGTTCAGAATAAGCTTTAACTTTGTAGAAAAGTATAAAAATAAAGCATAATAATTCTCAGCTGCATTTTTTCTTCATCGTCTTCCAACTAGTAGCCTGATGGATCTTTCCCAGTTCTACAAGTGATAGTGCGGAAACAGAAGAGAGGAGAAGGAAAGCAAAGAAATAACATTAATTTACTAAAAATCAACTTCTGCTGTGGCAGATGTTTGCATACTTGGCATTTAGCCATTCTTGAAATCATGCAAGTCTTCTCCCCTATTTAGTATTTCCACTGCAGGGAGGCAGTGAAGCTCACCAAAGAAATTATCATTATGATTAAGTATGCAATTTTCTTTATTATACTGTTGGAAATTATGTCACATTTCTAGCAAATTGAATCACTGAAAAAAAAAAAAAAAGCCAACTAGAAAACAAACAGTGACTGCAGGAGTTATGCTATGCTCTGTTTCCACACCTAGTGAAACTGTTAGTATCTGGAAGGTTGGAGAGTGGTTTAACACTAATTTTAAGGTTTCCAGGGGCTCAAGGTATTTAGCATTGGAATTGATAAACTTTTTAAAAGAGAAAAGTAGTTAAAAATGTCTCTGAAAGACTTCACAAAGTCATTGTGATTCCCCAGATATTTAGTGTTCAACTTAAATCTCCAACTGACTAGGGAACCTTAAGAGATTTGAGCTTCATAATCTGTCTCCACTCCAGTGATGTCCACATTTTTTAGAAAACATGGTGGTTTGGTCCTGAAGAGTCTGCCCAAGGGTTGGGAACAGAATCCAGGTAATTCTGGGTGCCTGCACTACCTCCTCATCCTTGCACTGTAAACAATCTTTCTGTGTGTAGTAAAAGTAGTACACGCTGTGGTCTTGCTAACACACAGTTATCAGAGGAAAAACTTCTCACAGAAAATTCAGAAGAAAAAGTAAAGAAATGATGATTTAAAACATTTTTTTCTGAAATATTCAGCCGCAAGTTTGAGACAATTATTTGACTCATACTAGAAATATTACAGGAATCAACAAAACGATTTTTAAATTTAATCTCCCAAATAATATTTTTAGAATGACAGCTATGCAATCTATTTTTTTAGACATGGGTCGATTTATTTTGTGCTTGTAGTGGCCGTGTGCAGACTCTGACAAAGCTATTGAAGATAAAAATGAACTTCCAAGACATGAAGTTTATTCAACAACAATGCCAACATTTTCAAAGAAAAAACTTTGAGAAGAAATATCTTTTAGATAATACACTTCGAAAAAATAACGGGTCTTCACATGAGATACCCACTCAAGCACATGACTTCCAGACACACTGTCTTTGGCAGGGCATGTTTGCTACCCATTTAGCTTTGCCCGAAATATCAGGAAATGCCTCTCCTGTCACCTTAAAGTTGAGTAGATACATTAGAAATACACAATGGTATGAAATGATGAAGCATGAAAGACACTGAGTGGTAAAATTTAAATTCAAGTTACATGTATGAATAATGTCTTTCTTCATTCCAACTTTCAATTCTAACTTCTACACTTTGCAACTGTAGTCTAGATTTTTACTCCAGAGTTTTAGAGAAAATACCTTGAAAGGGTCCTGGGATCCAGGTGGACAACAAGCCAAATGAGTCAGCAGTGTGTCACTGCAGCAACCAAGATCCCAGGCTGCATCCGCAGGGGCATGACAAGCAGAGACAAAGATGTGATCATCCCACCCAGCACTCATCCGGCTGCACCTGGAGCACCATGTCCTGTTCTGCTCCCCATGCATCAAGAAAGATGCGGACAGACTGGACAGGGTCCAAAGAAAGGTCATGAAGATGAAAAGGGGACAGAGAACCTGCCCTCTGTGGAAAGACTGAAGGAGTTGGGTCTCTTCTCCAGGGAGAAGACTGGTACTGAGATTCTTCCTGTCTTTGGTTTCCACTGTGTTACATGGTCTTGGTACGCTGGTGCCAGCAGGGAGCTATTTAAGTCGCTCAACAATTTCACCTGCACCACTCAGGCAGAGCAGCAATCCTGGTGCTCCTGCCTGACAGCAACTGTAAACAGCACATATGTGCTATAGGCTATTGGGTAGATGGCATTTTCAAAGGAGGAATACGTCTCATTAAATCTCATACTTTACAATAGCCACGATATTCTCTGAGACAGAATCTGGTGTTGCCAGGCTGCTGCTCCCTGGAACAGGCAGCGCAGGAGCAGAGCAGTGGCTGGGGCTTACAACCAGGAGCCGGTCACGGCCACTTGCAGCAACGCATGCCAGAAATTGAGCTTTTGGAAAAGAAAACCAGCCCCTTTGACCTTCAGATCTCAAGTTTCCTTCTAGGGCTTATTTAGTATACAAAGGAATTATGTAGATAGATACATATATCTTATAGTCAGAGATGCACTTAAAATAAAGTTGCCGTCTGCTGTTCAATCCCCCCAAGCAATTCACTCGGCTGCCACAGTGCTCAGAAGTCTTTTATGCTCCTACACAGCAAAGCAAAGCTGTTTTGATAAACAGTGAACCTACAGCCTCTCTTCTTCGGCTTCCCAAGTAAACAGCCAGCTTTCAGAAGTATCTGAACCACATGAGCCATCGAAGAGCTAACGCTTCATTCAGTTTTAGTCATTCTGTCTTAAAATACTTGGAACAGCACAATTTTTCATTTTATGAAGAGCTCCAATATGCCCACATTAACAAACTCTTGTGGTGGTGTTTTCCCTTCTGCACTTACTAGTATGCCATAAGCCACAGGGCCCTTCTTTCCAAAATACCTCTGTATATAAAGGAGCCAATAAGCACTTTCCCCACTCCCCCCAAGACTGTTTATTCCTGGCTAGAATGAAGTCTAGGCTACCTGTCAAGAAAGAATCTTGAATTAAATCAATACACAAAAGGAGCAGTTTGAATCCTGTTTTAAAAACATTGAGATGTTTTGCTTTAGATCTGGGTTTAATGCTTGTGAGGTTATGATCCTGCTATCAGAGTTTAAGTAATTCACTTTGCTCTTTTTACATATTAAAAAAACATGTAATAAAAATGAAAGATGGCTGACTATACAAGGATAACTGTGAAAGTGCCTGCATACGTAATATTCTCAAAACATTCAAAGCATTAAGACAAAATCATACAGCATCTCAAAACAACCTCTTTAGTTTATCATCTACTGGAATAATTCATAACAATAGCTGCCAAATTAACACAAATACTGATCTACCTTCATCATACTGTCGAGTTTCTGGTGGTGTTTGGAACCCAAGGAAAAATGAGAAACATGACCAGGGGCTGAAGGAAGAACAGTTTTTTCAAACTTAACCCATACAAAATGTTAAGTGTCATTACAGCTTTCAGGACATGACACAAAGAGCTAGCTAGAAACTGGGCAAGTGTGAAATACCTATCCATAACATAAAATAGTGCCCTTCATTGAGCATTACTTACTAAACGCATCTTTTCTCCATCAACAACTCACTAAGAAACTCAATGCCTCTCTACAAACAAGGCCAAAGAACTCAAGGTTAGATTACTGTAATTCACTGTTTCTCACTTTGGATGTAAAACCAATGATAAGACTCCAGATGGCACAAAAACGGGACTCCCTGGCTCCTGCAAGGTTTAGGCTGGTATTAGCACTTGAATTTCTCCATTGGCTTCTGGTGTTCTCCTGCCAGCTAAAGGTCTTGGCCCTAGTCTTCAAAGCAATTAATGGCCTAAGCCACTGTTATAGTGGAGACTGCATGTTGACTTACAAAGAGCTAAGAAAAACTTCTCCAGGAGGCTGGATAAAACCCAACTCTTGTCACATGGAGAAAGGGCTGCAAAGTTCCGTAACTGGATAAAACTTTGTCACTACCACCTGTGTGACCTCCATACCAACTGTTTCCTCAAGAGAAGTTGCCCACATTAATGTTATTCCCTAAGCATCAAGTTTAAGGAAGTTTATTTTCTCTCAGCTTTCAATATGAGGCTGATGGATGGCTGTGGTGGAACTTTTAATGATGTTGAGTGCAGTTTTTTGTTCATCTAAAAGTCTGAGCTCACACTTCAACCTTTCTCTCAATATGAAGATGATGACAGCACAATAGAGACAAAGACAACGTAATGACATAGGCTTCATTTTTTTTTTTTTTTTAAGAAAACACACTGGAACTACAAACAGAGCAGTGCAAACCCTCGAACATGTTGATTAGCAATGTGCCTTGCTCTGGCAACTGTGGATTGAATATTGCTTGTTTGGGTAAGGTAACAGGAAAGAACAGAAAAAAAAGAAAAAAAGAGGGAAAAAATAAAAAGAGTAATTTTTGACTGCATGGAAAGGAAAAGGGGCTCAATTTGTCTGGTGTTCGTCATTCAGTCGACTTCAGTTGGGACAATATGGAGCCATTTTATGAAGCTATGTGACTGCTCCGCCTTGCACCCTTATTCAGCAACCATGCCTTATTTCCATGAGCCTACCCACTTGCTCAGCCATAGGAGCTAAAAAGTTCAGAAAGGTCTTGTGCGTTTCTGTATACCATGCTTAACTGAAAACAGTACACTATAATATCAACTTTGAAGGATGTCATCAACTGACAGGGCAAAAAGCTTAAAATTTTTGTATCTTCAAAAAACAATGTGATAAGAATGAACAATTTGCAACAGCTAACTTAGATATCTTTCCTGTAATACCTTTCGGCGTTCTATGAACTCTCTAGGAACATGACAATTTACCACCAAGACTTCACGCTTAACAACACAAAGCTTGGCTTTTGGGATCTCTACCATAACTCACCTCTCAGTCTCACTATTCCCAGTAAGTCAGATTCTTCCTCAACAGTAGGGATGAATTCTGTCCAACTTACAGCCATCTAAAACCTAAGCTTTCTATATAGTGAACTGTATCTCTAGGTTACCTATCTCAGATAGGATGAGTCACCCTCTAAACATGTGCCATTCTTGACTGCATGAGGCCAATAACTTCACTTTATTTTTTAATTTTTCCCCTGATTTAGCTAATCTTGTTTGCAGTGCCTCTTAAGTCACAGAGTCTGCAGTCTTGCACTGGCTAAGGACAACCTCCTGGGCTACCCGCCCATTGCAACTTTGTCAAGTAGAATATAACAACAGGAAAGTCTGTATGCCTGGGAATATGCTTGCGACAATCTCTGTCACACCCCAAGAAAAGAGGGGCCATTTTTCAGCCCAGTGGCTCTGGCTTTGGTTTCAGTTCTGCTGTCACTGCACATGCTTCAGCAGCCATCATCCTGGGTGAATGGTGCAGCTGCTGTCTGCAAAAATAGGTTTACCTTGTCTTCACAGCCTTGACTCTCTATAGCAAGCCTAACGTATCAGCATGAAATAAAGATTCACCTCAGGATTGCTCATTTTCCATCCCAGAGAAGAAAATTATCCCTAACAAAGAAGGAAAAAATGAAACCCACACATTTTTCAAAATACAGAAAGATTTCCCATATTCATTTCAGTCTGAAACAAAAATTCCTTCTTCATTAGTTTTCTTTTAAAATGTATTTCCAACACCTACTAGTAAAAACCAAACTTTTGTGAAGAGTCTTGGAAATAACATAAAATAATAATGATTAAAAAAATACATGTTCATATGAATTCCTGCTTAGCAGCTGCTCAGTGCTTACAAATGTATTTCCTACAGTTGTCGGGATATTAGTGATGAGCAGAATATTCAGCCAGGATGTTCCTGTTGGGCAGTGCTCCAGCCAGAGCACCCTGCGCTAGCATCTCTCATTTTGCAAATCACAAGGATCAACCCCCTTAGGGGGATTACAGAAAAATCAGGAAAGATGACTGGGAAGACACTGCAGGACCTAGTACAAAACTCTCTTCTCAAACAACATGAGACTCATAACCTCACACACAGCAATCAGCTTAAGCAATCAAAACTCCTAGAGGTACCAGGCTTTCAGATGTAAGGTTCAGTATGGACAAGTCAAACGACACTCAGATGCTTGATCACCATCAGAAGACAACTCTGATGGTTAGGAAGATCAAAGAAGTGGAAGTTAAGCTTCCAGTTATCCTTGAGCCATTTAAAAATCTTCATCCATCAGCAGGATCCAGAGAAATCCTCACGACTTTGGCACAAGACATGTGTCACATATACTTGGCTTTGTTGGTTTTTGTGGTTTTTTTTTAAATAAGGGACAGCAGAAACCTGTATAGAGCTCATTTATGTCAAATATCATAGTAAATACATGGTGGAGACAGTAAACAAAGTTTTGTCCCTGTATCTTTTTTTGGAATGGGAAGGTAAAATTTTCAAGTGTTCAGAGATGACATAACTATCGCAGAAGCCCACGAGAAGCATCACCACACACATTCATGGACACAATGTAAAGCCAACACTGAGCCAGTCCTGTGAAAGGAAGCAGATTAAAAAAAAAAAATCGTGGCTCTAACAGACTTCGGAGGGAAGGAGGGAAGGAGGGAAGGAGGGAAAACCCACCATAAACAGCACTGCAACCCACAGAGCTGACTGCACTTAACACCCTTCTCCAGGCAAAGCCCTTAAGCAGCAACGCCATCACTACAATGGTGGATCCCATATCATGGAGAATAGATACTTGGGTTCTCAACATTGTGCTTCTAGACAAAATAATGCACACCGGAGGAACGTTACCATAAACGCTATTATTATGGCTATAAGCAATATGTCTGCATTTGTTCCCCACCCTCTACCACCTCAATTAAGTCCATGAAATAACTGTTATATGTGAAATACTTAACTATTTTTGAACAGAAACTGCAGCACTGAATTTTGAAAAAGATTCAAAAGCTCCAGAGATATAGTCCATTTTCTTTAATCACCTCAAATTGTGCTGCTCTCAGTTTCAGCTACTGGAATGCTGCATCTCAAAATTTCAAAATGAACTGCAAAAGCAAGTTTTGCTAACATTTCTGTATATTTTAAATATTTTAACATTTCTAAACATACTTATTGTGGAAAAAGTTGTATTGTGGGAATATTATATCATCATATATTCATTCACAAAAGGTCATATAGTGGGAGTGATACATTACCTTTAAAAAATGCCTTTTAATTTAAAATAAACAAGCAGTTCTTTGGTCAAAATAGGGCTACACAAAAATGACATTTAGTGTTTTGATTTGACTTTTATTTTACACAGCTTAAAATTTTCAGTCATGAAAAATTAAAAGAAAAGATGCTTACAGCTGCGTTTTTCAGCACTTACTGGAAAGTTTATTAACACTAGCAATTCGAGCAAGGATTACAAGAAAAAGAGTAAACAAACAGTATGGTATGCACATGATAAACACGAATCTGTGTTTTCCTGCTTGTGCAAAATAAAAAACCTTTAAGAAGCTTGGTTTTTGTATTTTAGAAAAAGAGACTGAAAGTAACTGTATGTGCTGTTGATTGATCATAGTAGGTATACAAGATTTTCTTGCTTACAAGCACCCCTTGTGTTAACTTGACCACCAGAAGATCAGATTTTACACCTGAATTCTTTTCAGAAGTGGTAAACTAAATCAGAACCCTATGCTCAACTCTTCCTGAGACAGAAGCTTGTTTGAATAGTGAAAGGTGGATCCAGAGCTCCCTGGGACACACAGGCTGCCCACACAAATCTGAGTTCCCACCTGGGAGAGCTGCACACCACTCATTTGCGCACACACACACAAACACACACAAACACACACAAACACACACAAACACACACAAACACACACAAACACACACAAACACACACAAACACACACAAACACACACAAACACACACAAACACACACAAACACACACAAACACACACAAACACACACAAACACACACAAACACACACAAACACACACAAACACACACAAACACACACAAACACACAAACACACAGACGCTCTCCAAGTGCCTTCTCAGGAAGGTGTCCTGAGCTGCAAACTGCATTAAAAGCACGTCACAGACACATGATGCTCCATTCCAGTCAGCAGGGATACAAAACAACTACTGGATACTTTTTGTGTCGTATCAGCTAACATTTTGTTGAAGAAATAAAGTGATTTCTGTTTTTCTACTCATAAAAGGAAGGTTCAACATGGAAAATCTTTCTAAGGAGTTAATTTAAAAAGGTACTCACTGCTATCCGCAGTATGGAAGCTTTCACAGAGGTCCATTTGTCCTGCCTGCGATCTATGACAAGAATAAATCCAATTCCAGCATCTCGTAAACTAAGTTTGGAGGAAGAAAGAAGAAAAAGACAAAGTTTTGTTAAAAATACAAATGAAACTCCTCTGGTTCTCTCACTAAAAAAGGCAGTTAAAAAGTAGTTTAAAAAAAGTAGCTTGACCTTTTTGTACAGAATCTTTAAGGTCTTTAGATGAAGATATGCTATACCACACAGATGCAGCAATTCCAAATATGTTCCACAGAGCTTCAAACCATATTCAGATAATGAATTCTTCTTTTTCATGAAAGATTGTTTTTACATTTTTTCTACTGAGATTATTTCAGAGGAAAATAAACCCTTTTGATTTTCCATTGTTTTGGTGCTGATGGAATCCCTCCTTCATGCTGTTTTCAGTGTAATTTCAGGATCAAAACAAAACTGTTTTCCTTTTGCATCTGTTTTTAACCTTCTGTTTGAATCGCCTTCCTTCTCACTGATATTTAATACTCCTTAAAAATGCAGATCCTTCTGATCATTCCACGACACCGCTGCGTGCATCTGAAATCCTCATATGCCTCCAGGTTGCAAACTTGTTCCCTGGTGCATTTTTACATTCACCGAAACAAAAAATCCCTACGGCATTTAAATGCTCCAAATCATAGACGAGAAAAACGAGATCAGATGCGCTTTTCCGGAATGGAAACATCTGTGAGAGAGATCCCGCTCAGATCCAGGCGTATGGGTGACCTTTCTTTTTTGCCTGTGCTCAGCTGCATGTGCTACCGAGTCCCAACCAAGGGATCTGCTCCTGTTTTGTAATTCCCCATCTAAGCCAATTGTGCAATGCCAGCAGCAGCCCTTGCCAGCCAATCGCAAGCAAAATGGAAACGACAGGCAAGTACAGGGCTGGGGTTTACTATTTTCTCACATATTTGGTCATTTTTAATGTATATGCTGCATTTTCAGTCTGGATAACAATTGCCTGCAAGGCCTACTGTCTGCACTGTATGATATTGAGAAATATTGTGCATCGATTTGTTATCGTCATACCTTAAAAGATAATATAAAAATCAGCACAACAGGCTGTTAGGTTCCTTTATTCAAGATTGCTGAATCATGAAAACACCAGCATTGCTTTAGAAGATTATGTTGGTGGCATAATAAGAAGACCACATAGAGGAGGATGAAGAACACAGGTACCCAGAGCTGTCATCTGAAGCTCTTTTTCAAAACTACACATTTAAACATGACTCACAGTCTTTTTTACAAACTGTAACATCTCTCAAATTTGCAGACTAAATATTTAGGAGGAAACATGAATAATCATAAAAAATGCAAAGGAACACTTGCTTTGTTTCAAAAGCAGCTAAGCAATCATTTTAACATAGGAAAATATTAGACACAACTCCTCACTGCCCACTTTCAGTGCATGTTACTTAACTGTTGCCCCTGGGTTAAGATAATACTGATAAACAACATCTGAGTCCTTGCCCTGGAAGCCTGAATAACCCTTGCTGACAAACAGAGCTTTATATTAGCCATATGCTTCCCACTACAGTAAATTTCCATGATTTACTAAAGCTTCCCCCCTTCCTTCTCTTTCTTTGTTTGAAGGACAAGAGAAGGAGACAGATCCAGATTGATTTCAGCATCTTTCTGTTCCCCATTTCAAGTTCCCACCATTTTAATCTTTAGTGAGTAAGCAAAATAAAATATGAATAGCAACCATGTTCCACAATAATCAGGTAGCAAAACAAACTCCTTGAGAGCCTAAACATGGATGAATGGAGTCCAAAAGGTGCTACAGCTTTTCCCACAGCAGTTCACGTGGATTTTGGAGGGTACTAAGACTCTTAAAGAGCAATTTCCCTTGCTCAGTAGAAGGCCCTGCAAATCCTGAAATTTCTGCATACTTCCTCAGTGGAAGCATTATCTCAGATCCCAGACTATCTAAATGCATTGTCTGTGTCATATTTCAAGTAAATATTGACATGTCTACATAACAGGAATAAAATTAAAGCCTCTGACAGAGCAATCAGATTTCTCTCCAGGAGCACAGGGAAAGACCAGCTCAGCTGGGTTCCCAGATAAGATCTAGATGGCAGCTCCACACAATCATCTGCCTAAACACCTGGCAATAAGCAGAGCTTCATACCATTCTCCTAGAAATAAAAAAGACGTGCCTTACTTAAGCAGAAGAGCTGACAAGGGAAAGGACATCTCTAAAACAGCCCAAAAGATGTCTTTCACCAGCCTCCTTCTTCCACTGGATCAAACTGAAGAATCAAATATGCTGGGTGGTTGCATGATTCAGAATGTGTCTCCTTTCCAGGCTCAGACAAAAGCTAGGATTCCCCACTGCTGGCTAGAAGAGACCCAGCTGCAAACTCTTCAGTGCCTGACTTCAAACTGTTAACACAGATTGCTTGAAAGAAATTAAATACTCCGTTCTGAACTGATCACGGTGAGGAAAAACATTTGTTATCTTGACAACATTCCCTTGTTGCAAAGGGCTGGCTATCGAGGCTGGATCCAGCTCCAGCAAGTCATAGGCAGGAAGCAACAAACCAAACTAAGACATTGTGTACAACAAAGTTGAGAACATTATGAAGACAACAAAGTCACGTATTCAAGAAAAGTAAATACTGGCAACAGGTCTGCTTGCCAGTGCACCCTTGCTCTACCGGCCTCTCTTTGCTGCCCCACACACCTGCACACATAGTTACAAGGCAGTTTGCAAGACTTCCCTCTCTTTTAGGTAATAGGATAGTGGTAACAAGCAGGTATTGAATTTTTCTTTAGCTCAAAATTTAACTTAGTTCCAGCTGTCGCCCTTTCCCTCAGCCATATTTATTACATTCTATCCAAATATCAATTTCCTTATTTTACCCCCTCTCTGTTTTCTTGGGAGTAAAGTATTTTTGGCTTCTGCTCTGTGCCTTAGACATGTCTGTCTGTCTCTCCAACAGACATGGCCCATCCTGCTCATTGAGCTTTACCTTGCTCCAGCTGTGTTGTACTCACCAGCTCAGTCCAGGTCTTCTCATGCTTCTGTATCACTCTCCAATAAACTTGTCACCACTAGCTACATTTGTCTCTCCTATCCATCACATTAATCATTCTCCTCCCTTGCTACCTTGTCCCAAGAGCAGCTCAGAAAGTCTTAGCACTGTGTTTTTTTTATTTTATACTGTCAGGACAAATGGCTAAGTCAATTCTCATCTCACCCCTTCCCGAATGCCACAGACCTCTCATTCTCCAACCCCAGTCTCCCTTGCCCTACATCCCACTCAATCTTTCAGTATCTTCCCTCCAGTGGACACTTCCCCAGGCTGTGGTCCTGCCTGGTGAGTCAGGCAGCTTTGCCTGCCCTGCCTGTCACCAGGCAGCACTGACAGCCCATGGGACAGTCTTCCTGCTCAGCCCTGGTAGAGGACCTGGCTCTAGGGCAGCTCATTCAGCAACCATGGATAGATAAACCCCTACTCAGGCCAAGGATGAAATAGGACATTTCTGACAAACTCAAGTAACTACTGAGCATCTGTGACCTGGGATTTTGGCAGATTTTTCTCAAGGTATGTTGTTGACACAAAGGCCATCGTTCTTCTAAGTGTCAAGTCCCGGAGTCCTTGACCAAAGGATGGAGCCACTTCAGCTTCTCACACAAAGGGCTGTTTCAGTGTTTGAAAAGCACAGTGGGTTTGTTCCCTAACCTCATGGGAACAGCTCAGCTATTTTGGCTGAACATTAGAACAAACTCAGGTGAGACATCACGGATCAAAAGAAAATCTGGCAGAATTGCAAATGACTGGAAACCAACAGTGAGAAACAGCAGACAACCTTAGCAGAAGCACCTGCCTCTTAAGGCTTCCTGACATTTCCCTTACAACCTCTGTTTTCTTTAATGCATTAATTTGTATCCGGTGTACTTTCTGAAACATAATTTATATAAGCTTGTAATTCAAAGTTAGTATTTCCTTCCTTTGTTTCCCTCCTAACACAAAAAAAAAAAATAAAAAAAAAAATCATGAGATAAGCTCTGTTCTTCTGTTTATTCACCAGCAAAAAGAACAGAACATTTCTAAAACAGCAGAGAAACCATCCCTGCTCTGCAGGAAATATGTCTGGTAGGAGAAGGGGAACAGGGGCCACAGAGTACAGACCATGGGAAGAAAATGCAGCAGAGAGGAGACTTTCTGTTCTGTCCCCTCCCTTTGTCTTGGGGAGCCAGTGTAGCACCATTTGGAGATACTGGGAGACTGAGGTTAAAGTACCTGCCCAACAAGCACTGAGATCTCCCTGTAGACTGTAGAGCAGGAACTGAATCTTCCACTTAATGACTCCTCAGCTGTAGATGATGGGGACATCTCCCTCTTTGTCTTGTTTGCAAGACTTATGAGCTCATGCACCTGGGGGAAAGGGTGGGAAAGCTTACAGTACATGGGACTGCAGAAAGAAACTTCCCTCTGGGGTGTGTGGAAGCAATTACATAGTCATCATCTGAAAGATCCTTGTATTTCTCCAAGGTATGGGTGGTGACAACTGCTACACAAATAAGTTCCTGTTGCTTCTGCATTGCTGTATGAAAACTGCTTGTATATTATGCACAAGATAAAATAAACCTTCAGGTTAAACACAGGGACTCAATAATATCAAGCTTTTGGATGTTTGAAATTCTGGGCAGCATTTTTAGGTTAAATAATTACCGTTTAATAAAAGTGAATTTCAGTCTTAAATCTTATATTACACTCAGGATTGTTCCCTACATTGACTGTCTCTGCCTATACATACAAATGGGCTAGAAATTCTTGCTTTCAGTGTCTGAACAGCTATTTTTATAGTAGGATGTCAGTGAGGAATTACTGTGTTGAGCACCAAGGCAATGCAATGTCTGCAGCAACCTGCATTATTATCAGCTGAAACTCTCTTTAGATCCATGGTACTACCTCCCTTACCATCTATAGCTCATCACTGACCATCAATGTGGACCAGTGACACACACACACTGCTTGAATCATTAAATCATTTCAGTTGGAAGAGACCCTCAGGATCATCGAGTCCAACCATAATTTAACCTAACTCTGGCACTAAACCATGTCCCTAAGAACCTCGTCTAAATGTTTTTTAAACACCTGCAGGGATGGTGACTCAACCACTTCCCTGGGCAGCCTGTTCCAATGCCTGACAACCCTCTTAATAAAGAATTTTTTCCTAATATCCCACCTCCCCTGGTGCCACTTGAGGCCATTTCCTCTCATCTTGTCACTTGTTACTTGGGAGAAGAGACCACCCCCCTCCATGCTACAACCTCCTTTCAGGTGGTTGCAGAGAGCGATAAGGTCTCCCCTCAGCCTCCTTTTCTCCAGGCTAAACAGCCCCAGTTCCCTCAGCCGCTCCTCATCAGACTTGTGCTCCAGACACCTCACCAGCTTCACTGCCCTTCTCTGAACTCTCTCTAGTATTTCAATGTCCTTCTTATGATGAGGGGCCCAAAACTGAACACAGGATTCGAGGTGGGACCTCACCAGCAAGAGACTTGGGTCTCAGGCTGCTCACAAATCATTATCTTTTTTGGCATGCAACATGCAGGCCATGCAGGAAGGACTGGAACTGGCCCATTTGCCCATCATTGGCTGTACTACTGTACCATGAAAGGGCAAACACACAAGACACTGTGACAAATCATAGGAAACTTACTGCACATCCTGTCCATACAGTAGCTACATTTATGTTTGGGCTTGTCACAAGGGTTGTGTAGATCAGGTCTTAAATAAATAAAATTATTGAAGGTACAATTGCATCAAGTGTAGAAAAAAAAAGACAAGTTTATGCTCAAACAGGTTCAGCATATAGAAGGAGACAGTCCAGTAGCCTGAGCACAGAGTTCATGAACAGTTTGAACACCAAGAGCTCCCATCATGCCCCCAGTGATAAAAATGCTTCCAGCAGTTACTGCTCTTTGAAGTCAGAAGTCATCCTATATTCAGTCATTAGCAAACATGCTAAGGTAATCAAGAACAGCATTCTCTGTTACTTTGCTTAGGAATAGGATATTGGAAACCAGACACTAACGAGTGAGGTTATTGTTTCCCAAGAGAAATTTCGCACCCTACATTTTCAGAGGCATTTTGAATGATTGAAGCTGAGCCACTTCAAAGACCATTTCTCCACCTCTCCTGATGCTGCCAGGAATGACTTATTGGGGGATGAAGGGGAGACAAGAACTCTTTCTTAATTATAAGTGTTTCATACATTAAAAAATTGAAATTCCTGATGCCTCAGCAATGAATGAAAGCAAAGAAGAGCCATCTCCCTAGTGGAAATGGAGTGGCTCTAGAAGACAGTCAGATAACATGGTGAAGAACATGACTAATGGTATTAACAAATCAAGACAGAAATCTCCAGTACCACAACTATGAAAGGAAATAATTCTGCTAAGCCCTATGGTGACATTTCACATCACCAGTTTTATGCTAGCTTCCCAGCAAGAAAAATGGCAGGAGCGATTCACCTGACATAGCCTTGCCCCACATCTCCCCTCCCTGTGTCCTTTATGCAGGATAACCAAGATTTCTTCTATTTGATCACTAGGTAAGTCCTAGAGAATGCACTTTTTCCTAGAGCAGAATAATTTAATGGTTTATGAAACAGACAATGAAAAAAAGCTGAAGTTCAACTGTAACATTAGTATCCAGGCACCAAACAGTAATTAGACCTACAGCAGTTTCATTTTCTTCCAGTTCTTGATTGCTCATTATCATAAAGTCTACTTGGTTCCAAAACTGGCCAATTTATTCTCTTAATTTCCAAACAAATCCACCAGCTGGGTATTGTAAAAAAGAAACAAACAAAAAATATATTTGACATGTTCCTCTCATTTTAAGAGATGTTCTACAGGCTGTTTCAAAATGATGGACCCAATTTTGAAGTAATTTCAATTTGAAATTGGGTCCATCTTTTTGAAACACCCTGAATTTATTAATTTAAAAATATTTTTGTAGTTGATTGGTTTTTAAATATTTTGATCTTATGATAGCTTCTTTCTCACTATCCACAGTGAGACTAACATTAAGGACTTCTTAACATTGGAAACCACCGTCTCTGAGGAAAAGGAAGTGATTTTGTGCTTTCATAAGTAAATGATGGAAATAAGAGGATATATCACACTCCATGAAGCTCCCATTCGAAAGCTTCAGGTATCACAGGCTTTTATAGCCCATTATACTCAGCCTCACTGTATAAGGTGCCTGATTAAATCAGTTTAGAGAGAGCAGAAACTTGAAAAGAATATAAAACAAACATTATTTGAGCTTCATATTGGACAGTAAGCTTTCTAGTTTCAATTGCTAAGTGAGGCTGAAGTATCTAAGCCTGAACACAGTATCTAAGCTGAATACTGCTTTGTAATGCTGCTGCTATTTCAGATCTTACTTATGTGTTTTCTAGACACCTACACTTAAATTAGTACTTAAAAGCACTCAGTTGAAGAACAGTATGGAAAATAAAAGATGTTCTAATCCTTTATAATATCAATGTTACACATGATACTCAAAATTTGCAATGTAAATGGACAAATCATAATGTGATTACACACCTAAAACAAGCTGAAAGTGTTCTGAAAGCTGGACAGTAGTACCTTCCCTCTACCTACACTTCTTCTAAATTAGAAAACCTTATATTTTCTATTTTTATGACAGAAAATTTGAGGATTGCATTTGTATTGAAATATTGGAGTCAAAAAAGCAACATGCCAAGAATATAAATAGAATGTAAATATAAATATAAACATATTCCCAAAAGGCAGTTGTATATACAATTGCATGATTCTGTCTCGACATTTAGCTTGTTAGACAGAAAATAGCAGTTTGGTGCCAAATTCTGCCACAAGATGTATATGTATGACTAACAGAGGTCAAAGAACATTGCACGCATCTGAGCAGAGAGATGTTCCTAACAAGGGTAACATTTATGAACATAACATTTACAAACACCCAGATGAAGCTCCTTGGCTATCTAGCAGACCTCCTGACTCCCTAAAGCAAACTCGTGTGACATTTCGGCTCCAATTCAAACTCTGAGCCTGACATCTCAGTTCAGATTCCCTTAAGAATCACTTTCAGTTAGGTGTGTAACCTGCTTATCAGATATCAGTTCTTATTCCAGCAACATTTATAAGAAAAAAACCCCAGAAATTATGAGCACGCTCAATTTCTGGCACGTGGCACTGCCTACAGGACAAAAATAAGAATGCAATTATTAACAATTTCTGCATAACTTCAGATGGAAGTAGTAATACAGTTTTGTCTTTAATTTTTGTAACTTATAGCTCTTCAGCTGAAAATACTGAAGAAGTCAGCTCATGCAGGAAGAGCAGCTGGGAGGACATGCCCATTGCTTCTGATCCCCTTGGAAAACCATCCCTAGAGCACAGACACAAGGAACAGGCTCATCTCAGGCTTCCTGAGATGCTGAATTTAAAGCTGGTGCTTGGTGGTGTGGAAGTCACCACACTGCACCTTTCTCCTTGTATCGAAATCTCTGGAATCAGGGACAAAACTTGTAATCTACTCCTTACTGTGCTTAACTAGTGAGCACCTATACTGTGCTTCAGCAAAAGACCACTGATCTAGAAGACTTTGTCATATTTGATTGTTGGGCCGTCTCATATTCAGCTCAACGAACCTTAACTGTAGAAGGAAAAACATCCTCAACTCAAACTAAGGCTGACCATTGCTCATGAGGAAATATAGGAAAGAGAAGGAACTCCAGCAGAAGAATTTAAAATTAGACAGTCAGAAGTGCTGCTATACAAGTGCAGCCTCTAGTGGTCTGTCCATAATCACTTAATGCCAAGAAAAATTATTATATAGAGAGGTCCTGGCAGTCACAGCTGCATTTCCCCAACACAGCTAATGTTGTGACACACACAGCAGGAGCATAACTTGTAAGCAAGGAGGTACCATTTCTCATTGATTCTTACGTTTAAAATCTGATTTTTGAAAATCAAAACTGCCCCCCCCCCCCAAAAAAAAAAAAACCCAAAAAACAACAAAAGAAAAAACAAAAACACACCAAAAAAACAAAAAAAAAAAAAAAAAAACCAAAAAACACAAAAAAAACCCCAAAACAAAAAAAACACAAAACAAACACAAAAAACCCCAAAAACAAAAAACAAACAAAAACAAAAAAAAACCCAAAAACCACAAAAAAACCCCAAAAAACCACCACCAAAACAAAACCAAAAATCCCCAGTTAAATCACTATGAATACAACAATGTGCATATTCTACCATCTTTTTCATTCTGCACTGGAAGATGGATTTTTAAATGCACATTCAAAACACAGCATTTGGACCTTCCCTTGACTTTGGTTTTGGTAGTCACTGACTTCTCTTCAGAGAAACAGATGAAGCTGCACAGGAAATGAAGAAAATATGAGCCTTTGTACTGGAACTGAACCTGTTAAAGTTTCATCATTAGACGTGGTTCAGATAAGAAATTCGATTAATTTCTCTCCCTCCCTCTACTATGCATTCTTTTTTTCTCTTCCTTCTCCAGATTCTAGTTAACTCTCTCTAAATCTTATCCAGTGAACCATTGATGAAAACCTTATCTCTTCCCTTTCCTATTATGCCCACTTTTGGTCTCAGCTGATATTTGTTCATCCCCAGGTAGTCTGAGGGCATAATGTATTTCAATTTTCTCACGACTGGGGGAATCATCAGATAAACAAAATTGTATTTTAGGATTTCACAGCAAGTGGACAAAGAATTTAGATGAATGCTGGGTTGTGAGGTGGCATAAATAAAAATTATGTCAGGCAACTGATTATATTTTCTCATGAGGCAGAAGAGGAGGAGAGTCATTCAGCTTGGAAGACCAACATCATCAAAATACTTTTTGAAATTTTATAAGCGTAGGCAAGATAATTACACATGAGGTTGTATCAATGACAGGAGATCTTCAAAGCCAGATAAACAGGAGACAAAATAACAACAGGAACTTCAAAGAGCTTTGTCTAAGGGGTTAATAATAATTCAAAACTTTGGAAGTCTCATGCAAACTTCACAATGAGTGTGGCCCAGAAAGCCAGGCGTGGTTACATGTGGCCCTATCCCTGATGTGAAAATCCTTCACCACCTGACTGTGACAACAACAGGTTACCGCATCTGCCTGCAGAGCAAGAACCCACAAGGAAGATGGGCTACTATCAGATGAACAGTCAATGAGGTGAGTGACAGATCAGTGATGACCAGGAGAGTTGCTCTCAAGGTTGGTCTCAAGGGAAGCCAAAGGCCTTTATCCTGCACAGCAGTAGGTGCCTTGAAATTGTGAGATTGTAATCCAAATGTTTACCTGAAGCAGTTCTGTCTCAAGTACAGCTTGTGTTCCTCAGCCACATAAGCAGCATTGGGTACAAGCTTGATTTATTTTTAAGTATTTACACTGATTTATAAAGTACACACATTCACATTTCTTTTCCCTTCCCCACTCAGCTTCAGAGCTATGGGCATCAGTATCTTCCTTGACTGGTCCCTATAGCTCCTCTTTATCTCTTTTGCTACTCTAGGTCCTCAAATCAGCCTCTCTCTCACTTTCAAGTCAATTCCTCCCTAAAATAAACATGCAAACATAACTGATGGGAGGACAGTAATGCTGGCTATGTTCCATCATATATGCTGACAGTCTTTCTGCTTCAGAAAACTTATTCTGTTGCGGAGAAGCTGGGGGAATGTAGCCAGTGTTAAAAATAAGAACTGAAGTGTCCAGACATCATCATTTACCTGGACCCAGACATCTGCTTTGTACCACATGTACTGATTTCCTGTGGTATTAATCAGTCTTTTTTATGGTAACTTAGCAAGCTTTACCCTACCAAGGAACCCCATAGACTAAAATCAGACTGGCTTTGCTGCATTTCTGCAGGTAACAGAAATAATCATTAAAAGATAAATTTATTGCTTAACAGATTCTCTTTCAGTGTGTGAAATTAACTAAAATAAGGTTTTTTTATATGGAAGAGTTCTAATTTTCTAAATGAAAAAAACAGTGTAATTTCTTTAGGTCACACAGAGCTGCTTTTGGACAAACTCTTTGAAGAAAGACAACAACTTTCAGGATTCATTTAGACTTAACTACAGATGGCTGAAGTAGGCCATGTTATCCTTGAGGGACAATTAAAGATAAATAGGTCAATAAAGGCAAAAGGGCTGCATGTCGGTTATCCTTAAATAAATCTGAGCAACAGAAAGCCTACACGTTCCTCATTTTAAACTATTAGTCAGACTCCATAAAAACATTTTTATGCCTACTGAGAATAAGGATATTGCAATTATACATATTTCCAGTACATTTCGACAACCATTAATGTAAGTGCACAGAGCCCTGGCACAACCTTATCTGGAATGCTGCATATCATACTTTAGAAAACTGAGTTTATAGATAGAAAGAAGGTTAAATACTCTGAACTTAAGACTGGACTAACGACAGCACCTGCATCAGGTCCAGCATTTTAGTAATTAACTTTTACAATTTTACAGTGCTCAATTTACCTTGCCTCCTTAGCAGATTAAATTTACCATTGGATAGTGTGTGTAATACAGAGCCTATATACTGTTAAAATGCTCTAAGCTTTAAAGGTGTAAGCAGGATTTAAAGACTAGGAAGGCTTTGCCTGTACAGGACTGAACTTTAAAACAAGTTTAAGATGTTCCCAAGGTGGACATTGAATCAAGTGTCAATTGTTCCAAACCCAGTAAAAATTCATACTCTAAGCAACTTTGAGCTTTGACCTAATCTTGTCAAATTACGTATCCAATACAAAAGCTTCAAACTATGACTTAGGATGCAAGACTCCTACTTCAAACCTAAGCCTTTACATCTTCCTTCTGCTTACAGAAACACATGGCATTTACAACTGTTCGGCAGCTGTGCTCTGAGAAAGGAAGGGCACACACAGCATGACAGATTTTGCTGGAAGTCCCAGAATGTTCTCACTGACAAATTTGAGGGGCTGCCAAGGTAACAGCAGGGTACAGGTCCCACATCTTCAGCCTGGATTGGAATCTGACAAAGAGGAGAGTGTGGAAATGAAGCACAGCTGACAGAAATAAACTCTGAAGCTGCAAAGCTGTTGCGTAGCATGTCAGTGGGAACTGTCAGGACATCTGTTTTTGGCACTTCTTACCCATATGTGGTGACGTTCATCCCTGGCACTATATAAAACAAAAGTAGTTAACTCTTAGCTAGTGGTAGGCTGCTTGTTTAGTTTGTGGATAAAAGAGGAAACATGCGGTTACCCTCCCACACCGGCTCTTTGTAAGGTCAGCAAGGACCCTGAGGGACTTACCAGCTCAAAACACAGTGTTACATCAGCATGGCCGTCCCTACTTTCAGGGTGCAGTGGTGGATCTATGCTGAGCAGGCTGGCCAGACCTGAGCTGTGCACTCTCCAGAGCCCTTTGCGCTGAGGTTTGGTAGCTCCAGCAAACACCCATGCTGTGCTGTGGTCCCCACCTAAATCCACCCTGTCATGCTTTGCTGCACCTACAGTAGCGACTTCTTTTCAGATCTGAACCTGCTGTAAGACTTTGTACAGATGTTTCTTCGTCAGTTTTCCACGTACCTCGGTGTTATCCCAAACAATGGGAAGTTGGTATATTTAACGAGGAAGGGTCTACCTGAAGCTTCACAAACCCTTACAACTGAGCTTCCGAACTGTCAGACATCGACACTTGGGGAGATCATCTTGTTCTCTTTTGTCACTCAGACAGGATGGCTCCCAAGTTTCCAACACCAAGCAGTACCAAAAACAACAGGATTTCTTAGAAGGCCACATGGTGTTTAAGCATTTGTAAACCACCAGGATCTCAAAGAAGGGGACGTTCTCCCGGGCAGGAAACCGACAGGGACAGCTTTCAAAACAGGAAATTGCCGAACACGACAAATTAACCTGAGATATGCTCAAGATCCTGCAGTAGCACAGGAGGGCAGCACAAAGAGGGGCTGTACAAGGCTCTTCCTGAACACAAGTCCAAGAAGCCTGTGTATTGTGTTTAACCAGCAGTGTTGGGACTCAAACTGGCAATGAAAACCTGTTCTGAATTTTCTAATCTACACTATCTTTGCTTTCTCTTGAAAGGAACTTTGTATTTAAGACTCAGTATTACAAATTTGAAATACTAATTTTCTAATCTTCTGTGACCACAAGAATTATAGCTTGCTTTCTTTGTTCAAAGAAGAATCTATATGAGCAATGACGAAAAGCACTAAAACTATATCCTTTTGTTCTCTGCTACAAGCATGTTGTTTTCTGATTGCAACAGAAACTGCTAATTAACCAGAAGGAAATCCATATGTTGAAAAATCCACTCTCTTTTTTTTTTTTAACCACTGCAATTATCTATTAATTTAGTTTAGACAAAGTTCTCATGCTACACCCCACATTTCATAAATTCATATTCCAAGGATGTGTGCACACTTAAGTTAATAAAAATATGTTTAGAGTGACATCTGTGATGGATAGCAGTAAGTATAAATAACACTTGCCTTCAGGGTACCTTTGAAATCTTAGAAATCTATTTACTAGCATAAACAGGAGGAAAAAATACTTTCTAAAGAGAGGAAAAAAGAATAGAATACTGAATGCCCTGAGATGACTTCTTAAGGGTACAGTTGGTAGCTATTTCAGGAACCTATTGCAAACCTGAACAGAATATTCTTCCTCTACCCTTTGCATATGTGGGATGTAAAAGGCACATCCCACAGGTGTCTCTCCCACTCTGCAAGAAGAATGATGGACACTGTGTGTTGTCAGTTTTTCACTCAGCTAAGAGGTGAGGCAACCTTGTTCTGCACAATCTCCTCTTCCTACTCAGCTCAACAATCCCCTAAGGACTCACCCAGTAAAGTAATAGGAGGCCAGTAAAGTAATAGTCTGATTCTCCTCTACAAAGAAGAATGCCTCCTATCTATAGGTACATTATAAAATGTCCTCGAAGCATCTCAAATAGATACAAGACTTAGCTCACTGTCCTCTGCTGAAACCCAGTTGAATTTAAAGAGCTCAGCTCTTACAGACACTTATCTACAGATATGACTTTATTCAGCAACTCCACTGATAAGAACTATTAATTCCTGTGAATGAATACTTATATGTAAAGTATTTGTACCAATTCAACATTTTTATTAAAATACTCTTCCTAAAAAGTATCACCTTAATTACATTACATACTGCTACAGATTCTCCTTTCATCCTGGGTACTATACATATAAAAACAACAACTAAAAAAATCACTTGACCTTAGAAAAATCAAAGAGAATCCTCACCGTTTTCTAAAAAAAGCTTTATATTGTATTTCAATAATAATAAAAAAATACTAGCTGCTAAAAGGACAAACCTGTTTCAGAAGTATTACATGTATACCTTTATAACATGTATCTTATCACCCAAACAGCAGTTATAAAGGGATTATCTGTAATCTTCCATTGTGTATAGTACTCATATTTTATCTTTTTTCCTGATAAAGCAGCAATCTTTAAGTGCACATGGTACACAACTGTTGTCACACACTATGTCAACAACCTGTACTGAATATTTTGAGATTATAAACCATATAGCAGACATTGTATTTTAACCAGCTGTCTATAGAACATGAATTTATCTTGCAACATTAACAACACCCACCTGAAGAAGATGGTTCAGCTCTCTGCTTAATGACATACAGTTGCACCAGGGTTAACTGAGTATCTTAAATTGAGATGAGATATTCCCTTTCTACTGTCTCCTTTCTTAACATCCTCATGTATCAGGCATTTACACATTTGAGCACATGCTGATAGCTCTGCTATTTGCACTATTCTGCTCCATGGTCATGTAAGTTGGCAACATGCAACTTGCAATAGTTCCATTCCTAAATGGGGGGTGCCCCATGAGACATTTAACTCTTCATGATTAAAGTTCACTATGAAAAAGACAAGAGAAAGTTTACACTGAAAAAGCTTCTGAGACCCAGTGTTCAGACAGCACAGAACAAGAATGCAATCAGAAGACACAACGTCATATTTACCTACAAAATTAGAGGGAATAATAAAGGTAGGTTTAAGAGGTTACAGTTTTTCCTCTTTCAAAAAAATGCCTAAGCTAGTCTTACTACAAAATGACTTCTTCTTTCACTCGTGAACAAATCTTGAAAATCTGCCACCGCCGCTAAGATTTACTAAACCAGTAAATATTTTATTGGGTGAACTCTACTGCAGAGCAAAGAAAGGTCCTTTCTTACGAGGCTCTTAGCAGGTCATCACTGTCATTTCCATGAAATATTTCCCTTAACATGCGACTGCAGGCAAAGAGTTTTGAGTTATTGCTACCAACCCCTTGCTGTGATCTGGAATCTTGTATGGGGCCAAGTAGCACGAGTAGTTTTCTGAGGAGCTGTTGTGGCTCCAGACATGTCCATGCTCTACGGGGCTTTTCATAGAAAAGTCCCTTTCCCCTCAGTCAATCAGAACAGACAGAAGACAGAGTTATGTATTTCATAAGCTAAATGACACTACTCTGGAGAGCAGTCCACGCATAAAAGGTCTGGGCTGCATTTTTATTCTTCCTGTAAATCTGTACTCCTTAGACTGCTTTAATAAACTTATGAAATAAATGAATAATGGACTGCCTCCACTTCCCTCAAAAACAGTTTCCAAAGCATCCAAAAGAGTCTTTGAATTTTTAACCCTTGAAAACTAAGTTAGCAGCAAAAAATCCTACCTTACTACGCCTTTAACAGCACTAGAAATATTACAACGCAATGCAAATTATAATACTGCCTATCTTCAGGGCATAGGCAATCAATAATTCACCATTAGCAAAACATATTTTATCAGGGCATGCATATTGACATCTAAATTAGTGTAGTTTAGTTATTCTGTAGTTTGTTATTCCTATAAACCTGCACAATGGCTCATAAACAAAATTTTACACAATAAGCTCATAACACCACTAGCAAAGGTGTCAGGGATGTCTTCAGCACTTCTGAGATTATGGTAGTTCTCAGGTACAAAAAGGTCCCAGTTTTATCATTATCTTAACAATGGCATCATTTTTACAAGTTTGAAATTGAGAAGTTATTACTTTAATAGCTAACATATTGTTATATTCACAATAGTTAATACCTTACACTTCACATTTAGCCAGCTGGGCTATCTCCTTCGTTTATACAGAACAGCGATCTTTTTCTAAAGAATTAGAAATTAAAGAAACAAGAAAATCTTAGAAGAACAGCCAGACTTCAGAAATGGCCACTTTCGGCTCAATTTGCATAGATTCATTGTTGGATGGTAAGGGAAATGAACAGAAAAACCTCAAGAAAGTCTGCTCCCAGACTTTTAATTAATAAAAACGTGCTCTGCCAAACCGATGCCGTGGGATACGCTCAGTCCTCTCCCCTGCAGCAGATGCTGTTTGTTCCAATTAGAATTTCTCACATAAACCCCACTGTGCAGAAGCCCAACAGGCCACCATGAAACATACCACCAAAGATTTTCAAAAGGAGGAACTGATGTGAATTTAGTGCATAATTATTTGTAATAACAGTATTCAAGAAAGATATTATCAAGGGAGGCTTTGCACTACATAGTTTCACCGACATCGTGATAAATGAAGAAAATGAAGCTGGCTGTCAGCTTCACAGCTCCTACCCCTGATAAACCAGGGGCCAAGAAGGCACCTCACAGTATTGTGCTGCATGTAACCAGCATTCCCTCACAGGGAGTAGGCCCTACAAAATAATTAAGAGGAAAGCTCTTTGCAAGAACAACACTATTTCTCTTCATGCATGTACAGTAAACAAAAGCACGCACATGCATGAAGGACATCTGCCAAAATTAGTTCCAAACGTGAACTGAACGTGGTCCATGCTGAGTTGCATTGCACTTTGTCAGGGAAAAGAGCATGAAATACAGCTTGAGACCAGCATTTAATCAGTGTTACAGAACCTGTGTTTCTAAGAGGTTTTTAATCTGGTGGAGCCAGATAGCCCAATTTGGGAAAGACATAGAGGAAATCATTCAGATTTTAAAGGATGTCAGGAGGCTTCTAGTCAAACCTGTTACTCAAAGCGTAGTCAACTCCAAATGCAGACCAGATTGTTCAGGACTTTGTACAGCAAGGTCTTGAAAACCTTCAAGGACAGAAACTCCATTGCCTCTCTTGGTAGCCTGTCTCAACACTTATTTTCTCAGTGCCATATTTTTTTCCCCCCTTACATTCAGGTCAGATCCTCTCTGTTCCCATTCCCATCCTGGGCCTCTCTCTCCCCACCACCCATCTCTCTGAGAAGCCTATTGCCATCTCCCCACTGTCTCTTTGTTGGTGGGAATGGTGCCTGTTGAGTGCCCACAGCTTTCCCTCCCCCAGCTGAGCAAGCCCCACTCATGTAGCCTCTCCTTATATATCAGCTCCAGCCCTGACCATTGTGGCGGCCCCACTGAACTCACTCCTGTTTGTGAGCCCTCACCCTGTGGTAGCTCAGAGCAAGGCCCAACACTACAGGAAGGGTCTGGAGAGAGCCAGTTGGTGGACATCCCTGCTCTCACTTGTTCCAGGCCATGCTCCTGCTGGTGCAGCCCCAGGGCCACCATCCTTCACTGCTGTCAGGACATCTTCCTGGCTCACTTCTAGTGTGCTGCCCACCAGTGCCCCCAGGTCCTTTTCATAAAAGCAGCCCCACAGCCAGTTAGTTCCCAGCCTGTATTCTTGCAAGGGGTGTCCCTTCTTGCAGGACTTGTCATTTGTCATTGCCAAATTCATTATGTTCCTTCCTGTCAGCCCATTCCTCTAGCTTGTTGAGGTTCCTCTGAAAGCAAGTCCTTTCCTGAAGGGTATTGACTGGTCCACCAGTTTCTCATCCACAAACTTGATGAGAGTGCACTGCTCCTCCTTGTCCTTGCCAAGGACATCAGACAGATACATATGGTACCCTGAGGAACTGTCTCCAGGTAGACCATGAGCCATTAACCAACAAACTTTGAGCTTGATGATCCAAGCAGTTTCTCACCCACCCAACAACCCACCTGTCAAGACATAACTCAAGTGGATACAAAGGTGCTGCGGGAGACTGTGTTTAAAGTCTTGCTCAAGTTGTGGCAAAAGACATGCACAGCTGCCCCTCATTCATGCATCTAGTCATTTCCTCATAGAAACAGTTTGGTCAAGCATAATTTATTGCTGTTTCATCCATGCTGGCTACTACCCATCACCACCTCCTTTCTTGTGCCTATAAATGTGTTTTAAGAGGACTCAGTAATTTTCCTACAGAACAAAGTAAGATTGACCAGCCTGTAGTGCTCTGAATCACTATTCGTGCCCTTTCTGAAAATGAATGCAATATTTGCCTTTCTCCAGTCATCACAGGCCATCTCTGATCTCAAAAACCCTCCAAAGAAGATAGGAATCAGCCTTGCTGTGACATTGTCCAGCTCCTTCACCACTCCTGATATAGTTCTCGTCTCAAAGACTAGATTTGGGTCAAGATTTCTCAAGAGATCCTTGTCTTGATCCTCACCTGCTGCTATTCATTCTCCTTCTTGAACCCTGTCTCTAAGCACACAGGCCTGATAGTCTCTCTGAGACAAGACTGAAGCAAAGAATTCATCAAGTGTCTCAGCCTCATCTGTGTTAACTGCTACTAATTTAGCCAAAGTTTTGGAAGTGCTGCACAGACAAAGCCAAGGAAATTGAGCACAAGTGGTTACAAAAAAACTCTGTATGGAAGTGTGGAATATTCCCTCACAGCGAGTAATGTTTTGAGTAGTATACAGGAATTAACTGTGGTCAGCCAAAATTATACACGTTTTAAATTAAAACACAGGACATTGCACTCTAAGATAAAGAAAAGATAAGAAGCAAGAGGACAACATTCATCACAGAATCTGCATCCATATATACCAGGTAATAATTTTCTAATTAAATATAAATAGCACTACATAATTCATCTAACAACTATATTAGGCAGCTGTCCCTAATCAACACTTATTGACACTGCACTATAAGCTGCATTTTCCTTTTCATTAAATAGCAAGCCTGACCTTTATACCATTATCTGACTGAAGGTAAAAAATCACTTAGCAGATAAAACGTATTTTCTCCTAGACAGGTGCTCACCTTGGGATACTCGTCAGGTAGGTCAGGACATTCTGGAACTCCTTCTCGGGGATCTCGCTGAAAGCTGGGTAGTCTGGAAAGGTGATAACAGGACATCCATCTCCCCCTCTTCCACCTACAAAAGAAACAAGCAGCAGGTGTATTTACATACAAGTCCTTTTACCTAACCTGCAGTTTCCTAGTCATGAAGCTACTGTGTTTTTTCCCTCTTTTTTTTTTTTTTTTGGTGCAGTGTTCATCAGTGTGGTCATCATTTATTCTGAATAGTCTAGTCTCTTCTTCAGAGCTTAGGAAGTTTTATAGGAACAAATTTGTTACACCACATTTGATTTTTTCCTGCACAAATGTCTTTGCCCATGTGAATGCAGCTTTGACACCAGATGGCAGTGCATCTTTCTTTTGATAAATGGCCACCACATGTAAATACAACCAGTCTGAAGAAATAAATGAACTGAATTAATAAAAAAAGCTAATCCAGAATTAAGTAGGTGAATCTCTATCTTGAACTGAACTCAACCTTCTCACCAGTTTGAACTCATTCCTGCAACCCCTGCCTTCCTTCAGCCAGCTGCTCTGCTTCCAGGACAGTCTAAAAGAAGTGGCAGAACATTAGAAGAACTGGGAGAAGGTGATTCAAACCAAAATATCCTGTTCAACTTCTCCAATCACCTACAAAAGCTAAAGCAGAGCCTAACACCTATGCCGAAGTATGGCTGTTGATGAGCTACATACCATCTGTATCTTTTTTGGCACTTACACTACTTTCAAATGTGCTTCACACACATTTTAAAATACAAAATGTTAATGTTTCATGACTTAAGCAAGTTTATTTTCATAAGGACAGGCTGGACAAAGGACTTGCTGAGCCCTAGCAACCACATGAAGTTAACACTTGCAGGGTGGCAAGGATACCTTGCTTGAAAGTTATGCTTGCTTGACAGTTCAAGAAAAGAGAAGAAAACCAGCCAAAAATTATTGTGGCAAAATAATAAGGATATTTTTTCCAGCCCTGAAATCTGGTGATTGTGCAGAAATCAGCTGTAAACTATATTAACAACACTGTCTGATCATTACATCAACAGTGACTTGTAAAAATTGAAGTGTACTGTTACCACTTCAAGTGCCTTTACATATAACCTCACCAGAAAAAAAAGGAAACATATTTGAGCTCAGATTCATCTGATAAAAGAAACCACCATTTCCTTCCAAACCACACATAATCAGAAGAGCTCAAATAGCATCCTTATGTTAATTTGTGGTGAATCTGACTTCAGTCTAGCAGCTTACAGGCAATATGGTGCTTACCACTGTGCAGCTCTTGAAATCAAACTACGTCAGAAAATAATGTGCTCTGGATGCATTTAAATGACAACAAATGCAACTATTATGCAAATATCACAAGTTTGCAAACATAACCTTTCCAACACATCTGAACACGGCAACATTAAGTCAGTTAATGTTAGCTATATATATGTTCATAACACAAATGCGAGTTAAGACCAATTTTGATTCTACTATTTTGTTTTATAACCAGGCTCTCAGGACCAAAGCATTTTCCCCTATAATTAAAAACATTTTTCAAGCATGATAATGATTATTTCTGTTGCTCACGAAGTGTTCTTCTCTCTCTAGAATATCTATTTTTAGGTACAATTATACATTATTTGCTGTACCCCTGTTGGTTACTTGCTTTGTTCTACTTCATTTCTATAAATAGGACATATGAAACAAAAGAACAACAGTAAGCTTGCAGGACACGTCCTAAAAGCAGAAGCCTAGACTATGATCTTCAGGAAGTTCCCAGACCACCACTGATTGTCAAGGGCAAATAGAGCCATCCTGCCTTGACACTGCTGATTAATTTTCAGTCTCTAGTACAGTCATCCATGGTTACCTTGGGTGGAGCCAACTCTGTCCTGACATGTACTGTTAGAAGATCATTGTTCACCAATTATCGTTTTCTCCAGTATTTTCCTGCATGCATACCTTCAAATGCTGCTCAACTGCCTTATCAGGACCTCACTGCTGAAAAGAGTTTAGGGCAGAGTGACCTGAAGTGCTATACATAATAAATTCTGTAAAATTTCAGCTTTAACATCACTCCCCTATAGAAATAGCTTTCTATATTGCAGCTTTAAATACATGGCCATCAATGGGAGACGGGCCACTCTAACAAAGCAGTCGCTACTTCAAAATGAAAGTTTGCCATGGCAAGCTACAAAAAGGGCACAGGAAATCTAACCAAGTAAAAATCCTACATATAAATCATGTCTGCATTAAAAAATAGTAAAAGCAGTAAGCAGGTCCATTTTTTAAAGTGTCCTTTATTTCATAATGAACCTGATGCAGCAAGGAATGACTTTTTCCTTTATTTGGACTCACTTTTTCTTGCTTCACCTCTGCATTGCACAGTTTATTCCGAAATTAGCTATGTAAAATGTGATTTTCTTTCCTCCTCTAAGAAGTAAATCAGGCCACAAAATTTAGGGGAAGGAGACAAAAGGGAAAGATTAGGAAGCTTGATTGCATTTTGTTGTTTTTGTTTTTAGTGAGAGCATTCCGAGTAACAAAATGAACTATTATACTTCCCTCATCCTTCTTGAAACACACGTTTAAGGAAAAAAATTAAAACACCTTATTAGAACCAATTCACATAATAACCTTCCAGCGCCTCAGAATTATACACACCCAATTACAAAAAAAGGCCACGAATACTTTGATGAACTCTGTGAGTGCTACAACTCATGAAAATAATTCAAATTGTACAAAGTATTTTTTTTAATGAGCAAATGGAATTTTAATCACCATCCAAGAAATTAGTGATTTAACTGTAATATTTTAATAAATTCAAGTCTTTTCTAGAGTGACTGTGTCTCATTATCCGAGTCATAACCACTGGAAATCATTTATTTCTCCTTCCCTTCTAGCTCACAGTCCTGAAATTTAAACCACAGCTGTGAGATACACTGACCTGCCCAACTGGAATTTAATAGTTTTATGTGTTCCTAAGACAATCAAGTATCTCTTTGAAAGCATTTTCTTAGTCTAATCTCTTTTTTTTTTTTCCCAAACTAAATTTCCAAAAGGATATTAAAACCCCTTATTTTTGTTAAGAAAGTAAGTAGATCTCCTTTCACCCTACTTCCATGAGCCTTCATTAAAGAAAAACTTGTTATTAACTCAGTTAAAACTGACTTGGGCAACCTATTCAACTGAAACTTCTTTTACAGATTTAGTATCAAAAAAACCCACAAAATGCCTCTCTGAAGTGGGAATTTTTCAGTGGATAAACCTTTACAATTCTAGAAAACCTCCAGTTAGGTGGAGCTCGTCTACATATATGTACGTTCCTTTGTCTAAAGCCAGTTTTTACAATGGCAACAGCCCTGCATTTCAGAGAAATATGCATTTTAAAAACAAGTTGAATTGCATTAGCTCCACAGGTCAGATAGCAAAATGACTGATCTGTGCTTAGGGAACAGTACTTTGTGTTCCTAACTGTTGTATACAATTATTTAAACAATAGGACTGACCATTACAGTTATGTGGACCCAGAGCACTGTGATCTTGTGTATGAAAGAAGTGGAAAAACTATCTTTGGTAAACTATCTGTGTTACTGTGAGATGGGACTGGTGAAGTTTACCTAAAGTCTAAGTAATTTAGCATTTATTCTTTATATTCTGCTAAGTCTAAATTTTCCCATCACAGTTGCAATCTCTTTTGGGGTTGTTCTTTTTTATTAAGCAGGTTGGGTGACCCAGAAGTGCTGAGCCAAGGAAACTGCAACAGTGTTTTACACAAATTCTAATCAACAGGCATATTAGTGACTTCCTATCTAAAAACAATCTCAAGTGAGAAATAATTAGCATTCTTTTCAACATGAAATGGCACTGGCAGGGAAAATTACAAAAACTACAAATTGTACAGCTGCTAAAAACACACGTATGTGCACACACACAGAGAAAAGGGTAATTCCCCACAACCCTGTGAAAGACATGGCAGGTTCTTTTTGGTATGGCCAGCAAAATTTGGGAGTAGCAAAGGAGGGTGCTCAGATTTCCAGGAAAAAAGAGCAGGAAATTATTTTGTAATGTTTCCCTAATTATTCAGCTCCTGTTTGCGTAAGAAAAGGTATTTGCAAAAGCACACTGCCCATCCCTGCAAAAAGGAAGGTAGATGGATATAATGAGATGATGATGGAGCAAAGAGACAGGTCTGCTAGCCTGAATCTATAATGCAAATGAAATGGTATTGGAACCATAAGGAAAAAAAAAAATCTCTACGTTGATCAATATTCACTCACAAAATTCAAGAGCATCACCATTGTCAAACAACTTGCACCTACAACTTTAGTTCAAAAGACCTAGCTTAAGTAAAAGTAATCTTGTTTGCAGTCATGTCAAAAGGGAGGTCCTCAGGTCAAAGAGGGAAAAAGCTTATTACACATTTTGCTGTTGTGGCAGTTCCTCTGTTATGTTGGTATATTTCTGATAAAAATTTCTCCTTTCTACTTGTATAATATACTTAACTGGAGTACTCGGAGTATTCGAAATTACATGTAGGCTTCGATGAGGCAGTGGATAAAAGCTTCATTACATACCCTTTGCAAAGTAAAACAGAATCAAGGGGCATTTATTAAAATATTCTTTCCTTCAAACCAGAGAGAGGTTTCAATTGTATGACTTCACAAGCTGCATTTTGGATGGTTGATCAGCAGCAAGTAGGCCGAGAAATCCGAGTTCAATAACTAAATTTGTACCTGAATGTATTTGAACTGGAGATCTCTTACCCAAGGATTCTTTTATTTTTATCTTTTCCCCTTTACTACTTCTAAAAATTTTTTAAACAAATTTCTAAAAACAGTGGATTTAGTACAGTGAACATAAACAAGCAGTTAAGCCTTCAACTGTGCAAGACAGAAACTAAGTAAAACCTCTTCCACTGCCAATACACAAAACATACATTGAACACGTATTTGCAACAAAAATCAAGTTGATATTTTTAAAGAACTGATGCAATGTATGCGGTGGTACAGGATCCACTCAGGTGTTCTCAAACACAGTTTTACAAAAAGGCTCAGTACCTATGGATACTTCAAAGGGAACAGTTGAACCAGTGCGGTATTTTCAGGTCATTTCCACAGCAGAGAGCCAGAGCACAGCAAAGGAAATAAAGAGACTGAGGAGAATCTAATCATTTAGAATGGCAATTTAAAGGGCCAGAGACATAAGCATTTGGAAAGCTCATACCAATGCTAACTTTTTCAAGTGCAGGAACAAAACCTATGAATTTACAGGCAAAAATGCAAGTAACATGAACCTGTATTTGTATTTCCTGTGATGGAAATATTTTGTTTGAAGTTGTTCAATGTATAAAGAGACATCCAAAGAAAAGCGAGTTGAAATAATTGGTTCAGTGCTTATGACGGCCAAGAGTCTCATTTGCACATCACATAGCTTGTATGATTTAAGATGCATACAAACACACACAACTGTCTGTGCTCTCATCTTCATCTACATTTATTTCAACATACCTACATAGAGAAATGGCAGAGAGTTGCAAAGTTGGGTAGGACAATCACACAGCAACTTTCTAATCAAGGAAAGAGAAAATTATGACTGAAAATAAAAAAAGTGAATGAAAGACTGTAAGGAATATATTTTCCAGAGACTTTTAAATAGACCTTTCAATGTCTGCTGTGAGGATAATTAAAAAAAAAAAAAAAAAGGCAGAAGACCCTTTGCAATACAGAAAAAGAAGTGGTTTCACAAATACTTACTAAAGGAAGAAAAAAGACAGGTGAAACAATGAACCACGTAGAGAGGATGTTTAATACAGCCTAGCAATAACAAAAAAAAGTAATGACAATTCTTGCAAAGATAAGAAGCTTGTTCCACATAAAGAAAAAATGCCAAGGGAAAAAGTAAACAGCTGGGTCTGCAGTAAAATATTAACTTTGGGGTTTATAAACTTGTTAAGTGAATGATTAAAAACCTAATCCACAGCTCACCCCTTCATTAGATTGATGCTGAACACACAACTGCATACTCACTGCCGTGCAAGAGCTGGAGCCAGAGCCTTCAACAACTCTTGGAGTAGCACCTGGGTCTAATTGCACTTTGCTCTATTTACCAGCAAACTAAAGTATTAATGGAAATGTTTATTTTGTTTTGTTTCAAGCCTAACTTGTCTGTCCCTATACTCCTACATATATTCCCATGTCCCTATTTCTACTACAATCTAACAGAATGACGGACATAAATTACTTTGTACCTGCAAAGGAGAAGAGACCAAGAGAAAGGATTGACCCTGATTTACACCAAAACACAGAAAGTGGTTTGGGAAGAGCTACAGCCTTTAGCCACAGGAGCAGATGAGGCTTCATTCACTATTCAAGCAAGCATCCCACGAGTCCTAGATACATCCTATTAGAGAAAGTAAAGCAATGCTCAAGTATCTGTCACATTACTGTTAAAAAGCCAAAGACTAAAAACCAAAATGCATCTAAGATGTTAAGGGATTTAGTGTACCTGCAAAGATATTAGCTACCAGAAGTATTAGTAATCGATAGATTTCATTTTAATGAGTTGTATGCTGTGTCCTAATATTCTATTTCCAAGGCAACTTAGTAGTAAGCAAAAAAGTCCCCTTCAAAGACACACACCGTGAATGTCTAAGTGGCATCTCCAGCAAAGTCACTTGTAAGCACAACTGCAAGAATAAACAAACTGTACGTAAATCAAGTTTTAAAACTTTAGCTCTGTTCTCACAGAACCCATAACGACACTATTTGTCACAGCACAGAAAATGAACCCTCAGTGTCCTGCAAGAGAATATTAGCATAAAAGAACTGAAGTCCAAAGTGAAACGAAAACGCCTAATAGTCAAATTGCCCAAGAGTAATAAAATCAGCAGAGAACACAGGCACAGTCCACAGTACGCAGCTGTCCTACTATCTCAAGCAAACAAAGCAGATTTCTAATAGACAGGAGAGTGAATAAGTAGAAGAAAACAGAATGAGAAACGGCTGCTTTTAGTAAGCTCCACTGCACAGTGGATGTAACAAGTGCTGAAGACTCTTGTGGCTGTGCAAACTCAACAATCTTAAGAAGCGAACAATCTCCAGCTGGAGCCAGTGAGATTTTATTTATCCACTGTAATCATCAGTTTTCCCCTCATTTCAAAGGGACAAAAAAAAAGTAAACCTTACTTGCAGTTTCCAGGATAGGTTGATTCTGGAATAATACTACTATAAGCTTTTTTTGCTCCTGGATAAGAAGGAAGAGCTTGGGAAGTCAGAAAAATAAAGTGCCAGAAGAGAACTGTAGCTTAAACATCATCATCTCAAATGGAACATGAACATCCAACTACATAAACAAAACGATCTTATTTCCAAGTGCTACCATCACCCCACAGAGAACATAGTACCATGGACCAACATTTAGTTTAGCTTCTGTGGCAGGAATCAATCATAATTAACGACTATAAGCACAACAAAATTCAATGAACTCTTGCCAAGCACAGCAGTACATTGCTTCATTCCCCTCTGTCTCTCGATCTGATGGAGGGAGGGATTCAAAGAAGGAAGGAACAGTCATAAAGCCCAGCTTAAGCCTAGAGAGGTAAATCTCCTTTATACTGAAGGCAGCAGGGCAGCTCTGCAGAGCCACTGATGCTCTCCCTCTGTACATACTGGAGGGAGGGCAGGGCAGTAACTCCAGTAAGTTCACTGCCACACACCTGCAAGACCTTTACAGGGAGGAAAACCACCCCAGAAGCTTATCAGACACCTGACACACAGCCTGCTCAGCGAGCAAAGCACCATTAGCAGCCAGCCATGGTATCAGCATCGAGACAGACCAAGCCCAGCAACTGACACCTGCACAGCACATAAATACATGCCCCCCTCACCCATCTGGCACAGGTTGTCCAGCGGGAAAGACACTCTGTGCTGTGTGAACATGGCTGTGCTGTTTTAGAGATGGCTTTAAGCCTAAAAGAAGGTTCCTTTGCTAAAGGCAGGCAGTGGTACCACGCCAAAAAACCTGTCTAGAAGTTGTTGCTATACATGCCTGACCCTTGCAACAGGGCTGTGGGGGAACATGGTGTCATGGTGCTCATGCAGGCACTACTTTGGTCAAGTTCCAGGTGTCAGCTTGGCCTTCAGTATCAAACCTGACAGCAGAGCCAGAAGCAGCATAGCCTGTGGGTTGAGGACTGCAAGACCACAGCAACCACCAGCATGTCCACACTGCAATCCCCAGCTCCCAGCAAGGGCTCAGTTAGGTCAGAGACAAGTTCCAGGTTGGTGTTTGAGCCCTGTCCTAGCTGCAAGCACTGGGGAGCTCAGGGGAAGCACCCACAGCTCCCTTAGCACTGACTAGGAGACTACATGTTCCTGTACTGGGTTTGTCAGTACTACCTTATTTATTTTGCCCTGTATGTTTTTAATCCTACCCTCAATTCCCTCCCATTATCCTGGAAAATGAACTATAAAATCTCTATTATACATTAAAAAAAAAATAATATTCATAAATCCTTAAATAACACATCTTGGTAGTCTGTATTTTAAGTTGCTCATAAAATATGATTTTCTCCTATATGAGAAGTCAAAAACTATAAATGCATAACAGGCCCAACCATACACCTGAGCAATGACTGTAGAAGGGAACACCATAGTCTTACCTGACAGGTAAGCAAACTGTTTCTTTAACTGGTCCTGAATATCTGCAGCATAGAGGGGGATGATATCCTGATGCATGATTTCATCTGTGGAGGAAAAACAGAAATTTGCATTGCAAAGTCATTTTGTGTAAAATTTCACAGCAGAGATAAAAATCAACCCTAGAACACAAATATTCAGAAAACTGTCCAAGTTTTGAAAAAATATGTGAAAATGTTTGGAGTCTTTCAAGTGTTTGCCAAGGGCAAACTGTTCTTTGAAGAGCATATTGATAAAAGAAAAATGTGGATTTCCTGACACTCAGAAGCAGTACAGGGTATCACTGAACTGAACACTGTAGAGCAAATATTCCTCAGGAATGACGTTAAACAGTGGATATTTTAGATATTCAGTTTTTATTAAAACCTTCTCAACTCATAGGAGAAACTTATGTTCCCTCCAACTTGCTGTCTAGTGTTCAGATACTTTAAAGCAACAGCGTTCAATACGGTAGGTAGTACAGACTTGAAAGCTCATATTGAACACAACACACACTCGTACCTCAACTGTGAAAAGCATTGAGTCATCTTTTATCTCAGCCCATCCACTTTAAATGCACAACAAACATACTGCTTTCCCGAGTCATAGTTTTTTTGCCACAGTGTTTGAACAGAGGTATTTCCAAGTGTATTTCCAGAGGTCAAGCAGAAACTTGACATTCAATGACTGTAACAAAGACTTCATGGTTTGCCTCATTCATTAAACTATGACCTCTTTTTCTTTTTTTACAAAAAAAAAAATGAGAAGTTTTACTTTTTTGCAATTGCTAAAAATTAATTATTCTACATTTTTAGCTTCATTGTAAAGCAGTGAAGGGATAACCTAGCACTTTCATTATTTGGTTTTCAATATTTCTTTTAATCTGGCATTGTATAAATAAGTTTTGTTTTTAACGTACATTGAAACGCCAATAAGATAGACTCAAATCTGACACTGTGAGCATGCACAGGAAAAGTAAGTAAAAACCTAAAAGTGATGTAAGGAGAAGTGTCATTTGCCATGAAGTGCAAACGGATCAAGCAGAAGTAGAGCTCTGGCCCTCAAGGAAGGGACTTGCTGTTACTGAGATCTTTCAAACGCTATAATAGATCTTGGGAGGAGAGCTGCTCACTTTTACAAGCAATTCTCATGTGTGTAAAATTCCAAGAACTGTATTTATTTGAGAACAACAAAAAAGCCCTCCATTTTCAGTTACTTTTTCCATATAAGCAACAACTTATACTGGGAAACAGAACTTCTCTGTTTTCTTTTGGCCAGTCTGGCAGGGAAAGACCCATGACCACTTGTAAGGTCATACACTAAGATTAGAGCTATTTTTCTGCATCCGGTGAACTGCTGCTTGATCAGAAGACCTCTGCATACCATGCTGCCAAATCTGTAAGTGGATATCTTTAACTGTTAAGTCATATTTCATCCAGACCTTCAGTTATGTCATCATCGTAATTGTGTTAAGACAAAACTGAACACAGACCTTTCAAAGGCCCAATCTCAGATGACCAAGTCATTTCCGGAAGAGTTGACCACCTCCGAGGGAAAAGAATTCTAGATTTTATTTTTGCTGTCAGTGCTTTTTAATAGAAGGAGCCCTCCTGCAGCAGTGTTTAAGAAACTAAACAAAACACCCCCTGATTCTGCAAGCCAGTGCCTGAAGCTGGACCCATTTACCTGAATATAACCTATAACAGGACCAATGCCTAATTTTTTGGTGGGAGGTAGGAAAAGGGAAAAGAAGGTCATCACTTTGCAATATGCCATTCTGCCTAAAGTCACAGACAGAAATTATCTGCATTACTGCAGCATATGCATGTAATAAAATAGGTGTGCTTTGCATATGCAAATAAATATGTGACGCACATATTTGCCCACATATTCAAGCGGGCAAGATATTTGTAAGTTAGGGAAACTCTCTATGTTTTCTAGATACGTAACAATCAGTATTTCCTCGTGTATCCATGTGATCAATCCCATTGTGGTCCTGACTTCTGCCAGGTAAATAGGCAAGTCTAGATCTGATTGCCTCAGTATCCCCTCTGATAGGAACAGCAACTTTTGCAATCAGTAGAGGACAGCCCACAACCGTGTGGATAGATACTGTTTCACTGAAAAGACAGTGTTTTCCTCCCCCCTGGTTTTAAACTCAGTTTTAACTCAGATTTAAGAGCCAGTGTGTTTGCAACTGCAGAAGCAGCACACTCCGCCTGTTCACAGAGGGAAAACCTCCAGAAGCCCGTCTTGCTGCTCTCTCCTCCACCAAGGCTCAGCCCTCTCCTCAGCTTGCTCTTGCTGATCCGGTTTCATGACACTTGTCAAGAAGCAGAATATGCATTAAGATTAGAGCTGACTTTTTCAATAATTTGAAACAACTGAGAGAAAATATAGTGGTACAAGACAAAGCGAGAAAATGCAACTCTGGGAACTGCTGCACAGTTCACATTCAGCCACTTGACAGAATACACCTGAACACAGTATCAGTGCTCACAGATTTAGGCAGAAATCTCTCTCCAAACCATGTCTCCTCTCAGAGGAGATGCAATTGTAAAAACTCATCGCTCTGCATCATTTCCTTTGTATTTTAGTATCCCTTTAGAAAAGGGAGTTTATCACTCGTGGACTTTGGGGAAAATAATTTCTTGGAAATATTCTTTAAATAGAAAACCTGCTACCTGCTGAAGTCCTTAGGGACAATTTCCATTCCAGTAAAGCTAATTAAGTGCACATTAAAACACAGAATTACTGAAAATCTGTTCACTGTTTTCCAAGGAATTTTTATAGGCTTGAACTCTACTTACACTTACAGGCATTAATACTTACACAGCCCATGATTTTTCCTGTTCAACCTCGACTGCTTTACATAGTATTTTCCAAACAGATACCTAAAAGTTTGTCTGTTTTACTGTATCTAAAATTCATGGCTCAAAGGAGATGCTCACAACAAAACATGCTAGAATATCCAGTCTTTCCTGAAGAGCTCATTTAAAGTGTCTTCCAGGGTAGTCTGCTTAAAATAAAGCCCCTAGGATTTCTAATGCATCTAATATTGTGGGTGCTAATAAACAGTAAAATAAGGTCCTGTAAAGTTACTACTGCTTTTTTTTTAATCATTATTTTTAAATACTGAACACATACAATAGCTTGGAATGCAGAAATATTTTTTCCTAGGCCAGCAACTGGAGGTCCTTTAAAAAATACATTATCTAGCATTTAAATTATAAGTGTAGGAGAGGATAGAAGTCTCATTTTACTAACATAAAGGACTCACTTAAGTATGTGGTTCTTATTTAAAAAGTCTTTATCTTTAAAAATGTGAACCACAGTCTTGGAGATATGTAATACTCTAATCCAATTTTAAATCTTGCTTTAACAGTCCTGCCTATTCTGATGGAGGAAGATGGCTGAGAAGGGCCTGACCCCATCCTATCAAAGGCCTCTGACTACATTTCAAACGATCAGGATGACAGATGTAAGCATGAAGGCACAAAGATAACTTGTGCTTGAATTACCTGGTCCCAGTAAGCCCTGATGAAACCTGGATCTGAGAAAACGATCAGTGTCACTCAAGTCAGGATTTTCACTTATCGGTAAAAGGCTCCTCTTTCTTTTCTGATCAAACAAAATTCATTGGGAGTTTGCCTGACATGCTGAAGCAAAACCATTTTCACAGAAGACGAGGCTGGAGGGAGTCTGAATGGATTGTACCTACATTACGTGAAAAGAAGCCACCTGACACAGCTCACGAGCCTCTTGTAATGTGTTTAATCCAATTCCCACTGAGCCAGCTGGAATTACACCTCCCTTTGAGTAGTTCTGTATGAAATCCTACAGTCATTACTTTATGCCAACCTGTTTGTACACACATGAACACTATTATGCCTTTCAGCACAGATCCCACTAGTGCACCATAAAGCAAACTACCAATAACTTTTCCTCCTCCCTTTACTTGCTAAGTCAGCAAGATCTTCCTGAAAACATGTCTATAGCTTTTCTATGAAATTCATGCCTTAAACTGTAGAAATAAGGACTTTTTCCTCAACCGGATTTGTTTTGTTTCTCCTCTGGAACAGCCTACCCACCCAAAGAGTTGAATGCCTTTTATGAAGGGGGTCTTACTTTGAAAAAAATCTCTTCATTAAAGCACCCTCCCATCTGGTAATTATAAATGCAAGATAATGACTTTCAGAACAATCCCTTTATCTCTCTCAGCCCCAAGGCAAACCTTTCATTTCCTCATTCTTCCCTCTTCATCTTCACCCCTGACCACCATCACTAACAGTCAGTTCCTTTGTGTAGCCCCAAAGGAGGCAGGGCCAGAGCAGCAGAGCTGGTGAAGATAGCTTCTGTGCTAAGCCACATGAAACTCATCAGCCAGTCAATATACCAGGAGAGCTCTCCAGTTTTAAAACTGGTGGGGTTTTTTTTGTTTTAAATGTTGCTGAATAGTGATGATGCCTGTAAGCTCTGTGCTGGGTGTGCTCAGAAATAACAGCTGCAGACTGAGCTCCTCAGGTCCACGTGCTACCTGTAGACTCATTGAACTGATCATAGAGTCACAGAATCATTTTGGTTGGAGGAGACCCTTAAGATCATGAAGTCCAACCATAACCTAACTCTGGCACTAAACCATGTCCCTAAGAACCTCATCGACGCATCTTTTAAACACCTCCAGGGATGGTGACTCAACCACTTCCCTGGGCAGCCTGTTCCAATGCTTGATAACCCTTTTCCGGGAAGAAATGTTTCCTAATATCCAATCTGAACCTCTCCTGGTGCAGCTTGAGGCCACTTCCACTCATGCTATCACTTGTTACTTGAGAGAAGAGACCAACCCCCTCCATGCTACAACCTCCTTTCAGGTGGTTGCAGAGGGTGATAAGGTCTCCCCTCAGCCTCCTTTTCTCCAGGCTAAACAGCCCCAGTTCCCTCAGCTGCTCCCCATCAGACTTGTACTCCAGACCCCTCACCAGCTTCCTTGCCCTTCTCTGAACTCTCTCTAGTACCTAGGAGTGACATGACAGGAGTTCATTAAAATGTTCATAAACTAAGTATTAAAACCTCACCAGACTGAAATATCTTGCGGAAGAGTTCATTTATATTTTGACTACACTGCCATCAAAACAAGGGGCAAGGAAAAGTCAGTGATTAAATCTCTGGAATTTTCATGCAAAACACAGTTCTCTGCTGAAGTGTAGTTAGGAAGGAATTTTTCACCGAAGTAAAACAGTTCTCTCATAACTTGTGCATTTCTGGTCAGCTAAAATATCCCAAAAGCAGGCAAGAATTATGGTTTTTGTCTCCACCAGCATCCCAGTTGCTAGCACAAATAGAAATAAAGCAACCTAGAGCTCCAAACAGCTTCATATGGCACTGGGTGTCCAAAAAATGTTTTAAATGTACAGGTATGTAACCATCTTGCCTGTAAAAGCTTTACAGCTACATCTCCTATTTCCTCTCCCAGTCAGAAAAGACAGTTTCCTTTCCAGAGCCCTGGGGCATAAGAGATGCTCAAGTTGAGGTTTTAGCAAATCATGCTTTGTAAAAGTTATTCTTCTGTGTCATTATTAACCACAGTTCATTTTCTAGGACCATATAGCCTATGCCACAATATGCATAGAACCGCATGTCTGCATAGCCCATTGCTACAAATAGGCTAGGTCAGAATCCCATACATTTTCAGTCTTAAGTAAGGATCTAGCTGAGTCAAGACTTGGAAGCAGTACTGCTAAAGAAAATCCAAATCCACGTGATGTTCCCTCTATTACAAGCCCATGCAGAGTGGACAGAGACACTTATTGAGTGGTGTTTTGAATGACTCATGCATCAGAAGCCTTGACCATTCAGATCTTTCAGACTCCACAATATTTCTGCAGAACTGCTCATAATCCCGAAGTTCTGGTAATACTTAAATGACCCAGTTGAAATGAAACTTGGTAACTCTGCTTATTTAATTATACCTGAAGAACACCACAACTACTTAGAAGACACACAGATTAGAATCACAGAAATAATTCTGAAAGGCTGCAATTCCAGAATTAAAATACAAGAGGCAGGAACATGTCATGGGCAAAATAACAGAAAAGCAAAAAAATCTCTGCATTATATAGATGCCTACTGAACCACCTGCTTTAACCAAGTAATTCCTGCCTTCTGTAGCTACAATTAAAGAAAAAAAAAATCTAGCTGTTTATTATTTAAGATCACAGAGTTGGAGATTTGGCACAGGACTACCTACTAAAAAAAGAATTATGCTTTGGTTTCAGGTAGGGATATTAATCATTGGTCCGTCTTTTAAAGATTTTTTTGAGGTGTACAGCAAATGCAGTGCCGCTGGGCTGGCACAAGATGTCAAGAGGTGTAATAGTTCCCATCTGCTTATCTCAAACTACAAAATACCTGCTCAAAAGCATACTTTGAGATCCAACCAAGATTTTGGTTTCTTTCAAACTCTTCTCAAAAATTTTTCGATTTGACTATTTATTATGCATGTCAAAGGATGTACTTATTTTTGTTCTCTTCCTTCTTCCACCTCCACTTTTGCAAAAGGCAGCAAAGTTCTTTGACTCAGTTTGCCTAAATAATATCACCTCAAAGCACAAACATCAGAGGAAATATAATCCCCCCTCTTCCAGCTTCTGAGGGATCAGCTTTAATTTTAGGTAGGACTTACAAGATTGCTCAAATACTAGCTAATCTGTAACTAGAAGAAAACAACGTAGTAATAAAGAAGTCAATCTAAGGATCAACAACAAGACTTAGTGTTTCTTTGTACTTAAAGAAAATCTAAAACAAGATAAAAGGGGAGGGTGGGAAGAGAAGATTTGTAATTTTTGCAATAAATCTGAAGGTGTTACCACTTACAGCATCTAATCTGTTTTGCCACACTTTTGCTCCCTATAGTGCTTAAGTTCACCTAGCCTGTTTTGGTGAGAAAAATTTTCTTTGTGTTATTTCAAGTCATAATTACTCACTTCCCAAACTGAGAGGGAAGAGGAACTTTGAATCATGCCACACAGCCGTAACATAGCATAGATTTTATTAGCCACAAAAAGGACAGAGATAAAAGGCAGCCACACTGTCACATGGACTTCCTACCTAAAAGTAAAAATTTACCTGGTGCATACTGCATGCTCTTACTATTGAAACAATAACATTCCTCCCATCGCCATTGCAGGGTGCCCTGAAGAAAGCCAAGCCTCCTGGCAACCCCTTTTCTGCTCTTGCAGGATAGTTTCAGACTGCTGGGAACCAGGGCCCCAAAACAAGGTTAACAAATGTTGCCGAAACCACGGCAACATTAACTACTTAATACTGCAAATCATGCTGAGCATACAGTATAAAATTATTTCTAAAGTATCAGATGTTCTTAGTTGCCTACAAGCAGCAGATTCTGCAAAAAGCAATTTTTCTTTTTAATGGAAAAATATTAGATGTAGCCTGAGCAGCAGGGAATATTCCCCTAGCCAGCACTCAAGCGATAAGAAGGCAAGTGACCCAGATGCGCCCCACTTAGTAATTTGACAAGCAAGCCTCCACAGAATAACAAAAATGTTAGATTTTGCCAACTGCGCTTAATACGATTTAATGCTACAAGAAAATTATCATGGGAATTTTACTTTCTAAGTACTAAAGCCTTGCAAAGAAGGGGAAGTCTTACAAATACGGAAAATGGAAAGATCAACTCTAAATAGAAGAACTACATGCAAATTATAGTACTCATCTCCAGCGTGACTTAAAAACTAATGATGCAATCACACAGCTTAAACACATATGCTAAAGTGGACATCTTTTCAGGCAACAAAACCAAAGATTCTTCCCCACTGAAACCTCCTGCTCTCAACCCTCCCTCTACAGAAAAACATGTATCTCAAAGCACGCCCCAAAGCTTTAACTGAAAAGCCAACATGCGCAGGACCATGAGTACTTGGTAATTCTGCTGAACAGAATGGTATTTTGGTATGATATTTTGGAAGCAAGATAAGACTTTAAACAACACATGATTTGGCACATGGCTGTGAAGACTAATCAAGTTCTGCAAAATAAAGCTCCGGCCCTGCAAGCAAGGAGTTATTTTTATGGAAACTGACTGTGCAAAACAAATCTAAGAAGATATAATTTCTTGTATTTATGTCAGTGTCTCATCTGCAAAAAAAATTAGATTCTGTTTCTGTAAGTGCAACAGTCTAGCTGGATGTTATACCTATTTTGAAAGGTTATTTTGTTAGACTTTAAGTACAAATATTGACAACTTTCTCTTAAAAATCTGCCTTTTTGGGCATACAAGGGAATTACTTAAGCTTCCTACAACAACAACAAATCCCTATTTTGTGTGTGCCAAGTACAAAGAAGATGCGTATTTAAGAAGTTACAATTTGCTGTTTGTCAAGAGAAGCCATGGTCCATAAATCGTCTCAAGTGAAACACAAAATCCTTGCTCAGAACAAACAAAACCCTGTCATGTTCAAACTGAGAAGTCAACAGATACATCACTTACTCTGAACTAGATGACATAGACAATTTCTCACCTAACTAAACATAAAACCAGAAAATGAGCCCAAGTACAGCGAAGCTGAGCTTTGCTTGGTACAGTTCCTCAAGCTCTAGGAAACAAGGGATTATAAAAACACCTTGAGTGACTACTCTTCCATTTTCTATGACTTTGCCTCTTCCACACAAAACATAAGTGCAATATGGCTGCATTTTAAAGAGCAAAGACACGTAAATGAAAAAAAAAATCTGAATATTTGATACTTAGAGAAATGCCTAAGAAACAGCATCTATAAAAACATTTGAGGAAACTAACATTTAAGGTTTCCTTCATTTCAGGTTAACACGGTAATGATAAGAGGCAGAATCTCTCACACATCATGTGCAGTGAAGAGGCTGAAGAGCAAACTTCAACCTTGAACCTCCCTGGTGGTGGATGTTCTCATCTGAAGTCTCATTTGACCTTGCTGCCTTCATTGAGACTGAAGCCAGGTTAAAATAAACAAACAAAAATCCAAACAAAGAGGAAAAAATAGTTACATCAGTGGTCTTAAAATGGGGATTACCTTCAAAAACCTGGCTGTAGGTCCCAGCAAGTACCAGGTTTCAATGACACCACCAAGGTGCTCCGTAGAAATTTGGAGTGTTTATTTTAGTATTTAAAGGATGCCAACACCTATTAGAAAGGAGTTAATGCCTTTACTGAAACTTTGCATGGCAAAAGGATGAGTGGCAACAGTCAGACGCTGCAGCACAGGAAATTCCAGCTGAATGCAAGGGAAAAAATTCACCATGGGAAGAGCCAAGCAATGGAACAGGCTGCCCAGTGGGGCTGAGCGATTTCCACCCTCTAAGATATACAAAACTCAGATGCACAAGTTTCTGAGAAAGCTGCTTTAAATTTAATGTTAATCTTGCTTGAAGCAAGAGGCAGGACTAGGGGTTTACGCAAGAGTCCCTTCCAACCTAAGTTTCTATGTAATTCTGAAGGAATTCTCCAGTGAGAAGTCCCCAAGCCCACTTCACAGTCCTGAAAAAAAGATAAATTCCAACATAGATATCATGGCATTACAGCAAATGAACACATACAAACTAAATTGTGTACTAAATTCAGTGTATTGACTTGAAAATGAATATAGAATAGGGTAAAATTTAGTGACATTGACAGACCTGCTGAACCTCAGGCTAATAAAATCTGTCTACAACCATACATTTATTACAAGGTATATCAATTTTCTGGAAAATAAATTAAAACAAACAAACAAACAAAAAAAAAAGAAAATGAAGGCAACAACTTTTCCAAAGAAAAGAGGAAATCTCCCAGAGTCATGATGAAGCATCTCCACTTTCTAAAAAGATCCAGCCAATAATTTGTTACCTAAGAACTCTTCACAACCCTCCAGAAGGGTCACACTTCAGCAATAACAACTTTGCAGGATGCCAGACTATCACCCAGTAGCAGAGCTGTTCCCACTGCAGTACTACAGCTCTGAGAAGATGAAATCCTACCTGGCTGATAGGCAAACAAGCACAGTACCAACTTGACTTGCTTTCCTCTTTTCAGATAAAGCTTCGGCATGTTCTTAACACTGAGATGCAGCAAATGACAGCAATTCATCCACTGCAACATTCATTCCCCTGTGCTGGGCCTTACTCCAGCAGCTGAAGGGTGTCAATCACAAATATGCCTGTGACAGCCAGATTTTAAAGGCACTCCCTTCAATTACAAGCACACACATCAGACCTCAGCTGGGACTCCAGTCATTCTCCTTCCACCTTTTTTCTACCTACAAAGAAAACTAGGAGAACCTCCACAAGGGATCCTCTGTGGGATCCTGTCCCTTGGAGAGAACCTGCAAAATCCTGGGGACCCACAGCCACAGACGGGCAGTGCTGGCTCCACATGCACTACTGCAACACCCAAATCGTGTCAGAAACTTCTTAGTCTTGCAATGTATCTACAAGACAGAAGATTCTTTCACCCCCATTTGGATGCTGAAAACCAGAACCAGCATTGCTCACAACTACCTGCGCAGTCTTTAAGAAGAACAGAGACTTGAGTCCTGCACCCATATTGCAAACCCATCCTCTCTTTTCTGTTTATCTATCCTTTCAATTCCAACCATTCTGTGAATCTGTGATCCTTTTTGCCGCCTCCCTACCCTCACTCCCTGATGTGAACTGACAACAGAATTCCCCAAGACGACATAGTTTTCCTTGGAAATTTTCACAGGGTTAAGAACAGAAAGATGGGTATCTGAGTTCTCTGCTTTCATTCCCTCCCCTCTGTGGACTGTAGGCACAAACCCCCCTGCTTTGTATAGCACTGAGGAATAAGAGGAAAGAACAGTGCTGGGAAAAAGAACAGACCCTTGGTCCACTTTGAACACAAAAAATCTTTCAACAGATCACCGGGATGGAGCAACCTCTGGCACACTGAGCATGCCAACAAGGAGTGATGGCAGTCAACAGATGAAAAATCAGGCCTTGATAGTTGCTAAGAAAAGCAGCCCTGCTCATTTATTTCTCAGTAATCAAATACAGATTAAAAACTCCTATTTGAAACTCAGCAGATAGTCCTGGCATGGTTCCTTATGCACCACCGTGATTTGACAGAAAACACTCCTTGGTTCTGCAGTGTAAAACAGACATCCCCTCTCTCACACCATAACAATCTGTTTCCTAAATCCACTCCTCCCCTCTCAGCACAGATGAGGATGCACGTAAAGACCAAAAGTTACTCAGGCTATTTAATCCCTCCACCCTTTCCATCTGGCTAGCCTCACTTGTCTTAAATCCTTCATTCATTCCTCCTAAGCAGCATGCCTTTTGGTATCACCCCTAGTATCACAGAGCACTACTAAGAAGCAGAGCACTCAGACTCACATGTTGATAATTTAATTAGTAGTACTAATTAAATATTAGTAAGAAGATCCACCCTTTACATACCTGTTTCGTTTAAATTTGACATTTCAAAAGCAACAACGTTGGAAGGTTAAACACCAGCCCATGGACTCAGTGCTCCTTCTCTGGTCCTCTGCAACAGTCACGCATACCAAAAGCAGAAAACAGAACTGGAAATGTGAATTCAAGCACCAGAATAAGGAAGCAATTTTTGCTTGTCCCTGTTCCACAAAACACGCTTTCAGTTTTGCAATGGACTGTAGCCGCACTATTAACAGCAAATAATATCTCCACTGTTTCATTATATCTTAACAGAAACAAGATTCCTATAGAAAGCTCTGACCGAAGGAATTTAAGAAATAATGCATTTTACATTAACTCTCCTATACTAGCAACTAGGGGATGCCAAATTGTAACCCGCAAAAGAAACTACCCTTTTACCCTACCTCAAATAGGAATCAGGAGAAATTATGTATTTGATATTTACATAAAATGCAATGAATAGAAAATTAAAACCCACTGTAATTCAGGAACAGCAGGACGGCTCTCTGCAGCAGCAAATTCTCCTTGCAAGCTTTAGCAGTGGTTCTGATCGCCATAATCACTGTGTGAGCAAATCCTGTGCAAAGTGCCTTCCATGTAAAATACAGGAATAGATTGTCTCATGTACCAAGAAATATATCTGCAAATAAAAGGATACACTGCAAATTTACACAAGGACAGAAAACACACACACCTGGAACAATAAATTATATATGAATGTACACAAAAAGTGTACAACTTCTGCCTTTGTATTAAAACACATCCTATTTTCCTCAGCAGGACATTATCTAACAGAGTTCCTGCCTAACCTGCAGTCAAGTAACTAAGATAACTTGAAAAACTAGACACACCTGTGCTTTTCTTCAGAAGAAGCCACAATTCAGCAATATCTTTGTAGAGCAAAGAGATGAAGCTTAAGGTCATGTTGCTTCTAATCGATTTAGTGCAAAATAGTTCCGCAGACAGTGACCTATTTATCTGTGAGCCCGTCTTCTGTGCAAAATGAGAGCGCAAAACTCCATCTTTCAGTCAAAGCCAGGCCACCAGGGACACAATACCTTTCTTCAAATTACATGCAGAGCAACTGCGCCTGTCAGCAGGCTCAGAGGTCTTCCCAAGGGCTCACCAGTTGCTGGTTACCACTTCTTGTCTCCCTGCATGAAGTGCTGGCATGCATTAGATGCAAGCTGTTTGCTTTAAATGTGAACACACACACTGTTCAAGCATTATCGGGGTAAGATTGCATTAAAAAATTAATCCTAAGCATGCCTTTTCAAGAACTTCCCTTTAAGACCCCTAGTTTTAACGAACAATGATCCAGTAAATCCATCATCATAATCTTTCTCTGTCACCCACCCCTACTTCACACAGGGAAATTAACTGCCGAAGGGGCAGATGTCCCTTTCCAATGAACCTTTGGTTACAAAGTTCCCTGAAATGCATCCAGCATTTCCTATTCGTGAGGGAATTCTCACCCACACCTTTGGCAGAACTGAACTGGGATGTCTTCCTTGGTAGTAAACCCATCAAGCACTTGTTCCCTATGAAGGAGCCAACCCAAAACAGCAGTAGCTGCCAAAAGGACACATATTCTACTAACATGATTTTGTAAGTTGAAATATGTACAAATCTTACTCACAAGACAATAGGAAATAAGGCCACAGATGATTAAATCAACTAGAACCAAAGTATTCCATATGATTTTCAGACATGAATGCTGAGCTGTCTTGCTTTACTTGATCCTTTAAAGTAATTGTCCAGTGGCAAACTACTTGTTAATTAATACTCTTGAGATTAGTTACAAGACTCACTAATGCAAAGAGTGACCCAATGAGTGGGAGTGACAGCAACCACCATATGAAAACAAACGGATTGTTTTTCTTCACTTCACGGTGCTATAAGTAGCCTTTCCCAACAAGAGGGGTCAAGGAAAGAGGACAGTGAGGATAAAAAGCCTGGATTGATGGTTACATCTGTTCACAAAATCCCATTTGCAGATGGGGAAAAATCTCCACTTCTGCTTCAGGACTCCTGGGCATCAACGAATCCCATAAAAACAAACCCAAACAAACCCAGGTCACCCACAGACCACACCAGAGGTTATTTTCCAAAGTGCCCCACATCTGTATTCTCACCACTCATCTGCCACAGGGCAGGAACTGGTGATAAACACAAACCAGTCAGATGTATTATCATTAATCTACCATCCATATAAGCAGGTCTATTCATTGCATGGCATTAAAACACAAGCTGAAGAATATAAGAGAACTAATTTATTTTAAATTCTGCTATTTCATTTTGGGGCCCATTACATTTTTGTACTATGTCAAAACACAAGTGTTTCCTAAGCAATATTAGATGTTTTTAATTAAAGGTAGATTTAAAAGGAATAACACTCCTTGGAAATTTTTTACTTAACCGTTCTGTATTTTATAGGTCATTACTAGCATACTGGATTTTGAAGAGAGCTCAAAATTATTCAATAAGTCTTTACACCGCTCCCACAAGTCATGTAAATACACATGTGAAAGCTGAGATGGTGTAAGTGACCTCTCTCAGATCAGGTAACAGCACCTGTCACAATGTCAGAAAGAGGATCTGTGTCTCGGCTCTAAGCCGGTACTCCCTCCTTTCCAGGATTGTCACCAAACCAACTTGGTGGAGGTGCGTGCTCCTAGATCAGTATCTTGACTTGTCCTCAGACAAAGATCACAATTTTATTTCTAGCTCTTGCACTACAATGTGGCTCCAGGAAGAACAGCCTCAGAGCAGCTAGAAATCCTACTAGATGTGATATACCATACGCAAGTATATGCACTGATAATTCTTTTCTTACTTACCAGCACCAAGCTGGTCTCAAGCATTTGCTAGTGAGAGTCCTTGGTAATATGCTTGGCTGAAAACCTAACTCTTGATGTCCAAAATTTTACACAATGACAAAGCAGGCATAGGAGTGCTTTCCAAACATGCAAACAGAGGGAGAAGTAGTTTTATGGCCTTCCTTCGGAGATTAAAACCAAGTGAAAGAGGAGCTACGCCCTTCTCAGAAAGGTTTCACCCTCATCTACATGCACTCAAGTAAGATACGGAAACCTGACATTTTGTCAAGCTGGCTACTTCCTTAAGAAAACAAAACAAAACTAAAACATGAACGTAAAAGAAGAAAAATAACTACCTACAGTGTGTTGGCTGTGCTTGTTCCCATTGTCATTACAGAGTGGAAGTATAAACCCTTGAATCCATCAACAATGCCTGTTCCAGAGCCCCATCATGTAGTAGGTAATGTGGACAACCACCTCCCAACAGGCTTCTGCCTTCACATTTCAGGGCAGAAGAAACAGCGAAACAAGTCATTTGGGTGAAAAATCAAGTACTACTTTAAAAAATAATTTAATTTCTCGGACTAGTACAACAGATACATGTAATTTCCATCCTCCAGGCTCCCACCTAGCTTCTTCCTTCCTAGGCTTCTGATCTCCAAGACCTGCAATTACACACGTTTTTCCTGGGGCCCTTGCGATCTAATAACGAGCATAGCCAAAAGCACCAAATTATAGCATTTTTTTTTCAACCCTACTATCCTTCAATATTTACCAACAAGACACACCTTCACCTTCCACTTTCAGGAATCAGAATGTCCTTAGACAGAACACCTCACATGAATAAATAGCAGAGAGCGCTCAGGCGAGGTTGTACAGGAGACGCAGGGCCTGCCCTCGCTGTGCTGGAGGGACAGTAGGCCACACCGAATGTTTCTGTGAAAACTGGCCTCAGCTACATGGTTAGATGGTATTTTAGACAAAGGTGATTTTCTTCTAGCAGTTCCATTCTGCACAGAAAACTTAAAATTTCACTGGGCTAGAGATGCTACAGGGTCCTGTGAAGCACAGTACGAAACATCCTCCTGGGAAAATAGGGCTCCAGCCAGTAACCAAATGCCTTTTTATTTTAGCACTTTATTTTGGAGTGTGTGTGGGGGATAAATGTTTGCTCCACAGTTATAACACCTGGTCTCCTTGCTGTATGCTTCAGAGAACAGCAGCAAGAATGAACAAATAAGTCAAAGAAAAAAACCCTTCCTTAGCCTTCATGATCCAGCTTGGAATACAATCGGAGAGGAAAATTATGATATGTGGGCACACATGTCAGCAACAAGACTTAGAGACAAATTTAAGCTGTATTAAAACACATGGGAGCAACAGCCCACCTGAGAAAAATCTGTGTGGGCACATGTGTATATTTAGAAATGCAAGGAAATTAATTTCACCTCCACTCGTGCTCCATGCTCAGGTTAAGCTCTCCCTGCCACTTCAGCCCACAGTGCAGAGGAAAATGCTGTGGGAGCTGTGAGAGGATGCAGTGGAGGCAACTGAGGGTAAAGAACCCTGTCACCTTGGTTTCAGGAAACCCCAAGAAGGAAGCTATGACTGTGTCTTAAATATACAAGATACTCTACCAGCTTAATAAAGCATGTGCAAGCATGCAGCTTAAGGGTGGCAACATTCATGGTAACATATATTAAAGTTCAGTAAGTTCAATGTTGAAGTATAACTATTTAATGTATTTTTCCTTCAGCAGTGCAGTTCTTAGCAAAAAGCACATAAATAAAATGATGTGGCACTTCTTGGGATTCAGCATGACAAAACCTATCCTTATAGGATCATCTTTAGCATAATGTAAATGTATATTATCTCTCAAAAAACCCCAAAACAACAACAACAAAAACCAAAAACCTAGCAAATACACCTGACTCAAACCTGTAACCACAGAATTTCTAATCAGAGTTTTGAAGATATTGCCAATTCGATGCATCATCTGTTGGCATCTAGTTTACCATTCTACACCATTTAAAAGCCCTGTTCATTTTCTCCTTCTAATCCTTCTTGATTATTTTTTTTCCAGAGAATGAATGCAAAAAAGGTTGCATTGCTTTTAAGGTCATCAAACATTCAAAATTACCAATTCTGTCTCATTTAAATAAAAATATGCCAAAGCATTGAAAATGAGTTTATATACACATTCTGCAACCATACACACACACGTGTTTATATAAATCCGTTGCACAAAGCAGCTTGTTAAATCTCCACACAGCAACAAAACAGCTTTGGCAGTTTTCAACTTGGATGCTAAGTCATTGAAAAAAGGTCCCTGCATCACATCCAAACCTAAATTTAAGCAAGCACAAGCAGTAAAAATTCATGGTCAGCAAAAAACAATAAAAGCTGCCATCCATACAGACAGACGCTGCTTCCATGAAAAAGAGCATGCTGGTAACACCAATAGTTGCAGGAGCACTTCAAAGTGAATGATGCTGTGCAATTAATAGGATGAACCTGCAATCTTTCAAAAATATATTGCCAGAAAGAAATGTAAGGAAAGCTACTGAGGAACTACATCTTAAAAGTACACTTTGCACTGCAAGACAATAATAAACTTCAAAGCTTTGAAGATTACACATCCTTTATACCACATATCTGGAAAGTAAAACAAAAAACAAAAGACGTGTAGCATCCCATCAGTGACGGCACTTCTCCAACCTCAAGATTACGTGTAGAGTTTCTCTCCAAAACCATGACAGAAGCCTGGTCACTACATGCAGTTATCACACATCTCTATCTCCATTTCTATTTTCAAAATAATATATTTTTGGTGTTCTGAAATGTCAATCAATTTATATTTTTCTATTTACAAATCCTTTCTAAACAAGTTCCCACAAGTATTTAATCATAGGCCTCTCCTTCACTGGACTACAGGGTTTACTGAGTTTTCTCATTTCAAAGAGAGGCAAAACTGGACTTTTCTTCAGGACAAATTTAATCATGCAGGAGCTGATAAAACACTTTATCTTGGAGTATGTGGTGACAGTTCCATCTGTCCACTGCTGCAAAAGTCAACAAAGAAATGGATGTGACCTTTCCAGCTTCACAAGCAACCGTTCTCCACACAGCAGCGCCTGAGATCAGGTGTGACTACTCGTGGTGCACTGAGCTGAGGAAGAGGGAACTCCTGGGTCACCAGTCCAGTAAGAATCGAAAACTGTAATTAAAGGAGGAAATCAAAACACCACTGATGTTAGATAGAAGGTAGGACTAAAATTCCGCAAAAATCAAGAGGATGAGATCAATTTTTATAGCAGCGGTGGGATTAAAGGAGCAAGTGGAAGAGGTAAGAAAAAGAAATGGATGTGGATTTTAGTGACAATAGAAAGATAACTCAAGAGTGAATAAAGAGAACAGAAACAGCGAGCAACTGCACTTGAGAAAGGAAAAACAGGTTTATTCTGTATTCTGAAATATTATATATTAGTAAGAACATCACTCCATAAAGCAAGGGAAACCAACAGAGACCGCTATAACAAATTAAATGTTGTGCCACAATCACAACTATATTTACACTCAAAATATAAAACTTTGTCAGCAATAGGAAACCCTTTTTATGACTCTTAAAGTACACAGAATTTTTTTTTTTTTTCAGATAAACAAGATCCTCAGGAAGCAGTGTACTTTCAGGTCAAAATTTTTGGAGAATTGGTTCCAACAAAAATATCAGATGTTCCTGTAACTCTGATGAGCACAGATAAAAGCTGCAAAACTATTTATAACAAAGGAAGGAAAGAAAAAGAACATTTGCAGAAATCATCATTCCCCAAAATCCTGAAAGAGCAAACAGGACAGAGAGAAGAGAAACCTGCTTTTGATATGAGATAAAATTAATAGACAGAAAACATTAATTCCATCACATCTCTAAAATACTCAGTTTGGCAGTTTTTGGACAAGTTCTTATGATATTTCAGTACTGGAGGATCATTCATAGCTCCCAGTGAAACAAAAAAATTACAGTTATTAGATCACCTCAGTTACCTGTCATTTTAGATTGGTGAGTATAGGCAAAATCCTTCAGAGTCGGCCATCAGCCTTAAGTCTTACCCTCCATAAATCTGACCTACATTATTGTGAGGTTACACTTGAAAATGCTTAAACCTGCAAAACAAATAGAATAAAAATGCCACTGTCACCTTAACAGCTTCTTACTTTTCAAGTCAGATTTTGACTCATGTTTTGGCATTTCTGTGGCCAAGGCATGAATGCTGCAGCATGCTGCCTGTGGCTATGCAACCCATCAAGTCCCCACTCATGGGAAAACTGTGAAAAAATGCAAGTAAATTCTTCAAGCAATCCTCAAAGCTCAATGTTCCCTCCACTTACAGGTTCCCAAAATAGTATCTCAATTTCTCCCGTTGCCAATCCTTTCACCCTCCTGGGCTTCAACAAACTCCACAGTTCCGTTGAGAAAGGAGGAGACTTAACATCAGCAAAGAGTAAGCAAAGCTCATTTTCCACCGATCAAAAAGAACGGAAAACACACTTTGAATGGCTGCTTCTGAAGAGCTAACCTGGAGAGCTGCTTCAGGTTCTGGATGGAAATTCACTTCCTTCCAAAAAATAAAATCTCACTGCAACAAGAGAACAAAATACCTCAGCCCTTGTGCTTAGCAGTGCAATATTCTTGGTTAAATTCAATCAACAGAGAAAAGAGAAAGCTGACATTGCTCTCTGTGGAAAGACACAACATATGATCACACCTGATCTTCCTACTTTATAGATACAGAATTTTTAAGAAAACATTTTTGTATAATTAAAAAAAGGCAGTGATACCTTTAATAAAACACTTCTTAAAAAAAAATCTAACCTGCAAATAGCTGTTGTAACATCTACAAACAACTACAGTGAAGATACAGAGCAGCTGGAACTGTGTCCTGTTTCCAGTCTCCAGGAAGCAAACAGGAAACCTATGCCCTTACCTGATTGAAAAAGCAGCCAGTCCCTGAGATTTTAATCAACCTAAAGCAACAGACATTTTCCTTCTTTTCCAGTTTCCTGGGATGCTTCCTAGCCCTTTCAGGACAGCAGCATGGAGACCAAGCTTTTTAACAGCAGCATTACCTTCATTTTCCACATTAAATATTGCTACTTGCCCTATTACTGTATTTACTTTTGGCCTAGGTGTGACAGCTCAGGTAGGGCTGTGGACTCAAGTAACAAAACCACTCCTCTGCCAAGGGTGGTTTATTAGCATTAGCCTCTGACTTGAGAAGGCAGGATTTTTCAGCACACTTCAAAAAAACTTTACACTATTTTGAGATGAGCAGTAACAAAAACAGATGCACCAGCCATGCAAGAGATGTAGTTATGCAAACCTTTAGCTAACAAGGAGAAAAGACCTATAAAAACTTGGCAACCCATCACATCCACCTCCAAATCTCCACCGATTAGGATTTTGCAGCTAACAGGAAGCAAAACTTGCTGAGTTCCCTCCTTTTGCAGCTCAGCCCCAAAAAGCTTTTGAAGTAGTTCTATGTTTCTTCTCTTCACCGTAAGAAGAATGAAAATATATAGAAGGATGAAACAAAGGCAAATTCCACTTGTTCTGACACATGCAGCAGCTGAACTAATGCCCATGAATCTCACAGGAGGAAGAGACAACCCCCACACGACCCCTAGCCATTCTTTCTGCTCTTCCTCATCTTGCCTCTGCAAAAAATGCGTCTAGTTTCCACCAGCTTTTGCCTTACCAAGGGTGTACCTGATTAGTTCAACATAATTTTAAGTTAGCTCTTACCTTGCATTGGCACTACGAGAAAAAGCATGGGGCAAGTATATCAAAGGCAAGGGTGCTCTTTGTAGTTCCCTGCATTATGGTGGCAGCAAATAAGACCTCTTCAATTGAAGTCTCATCCTGCAACCAATCTTTCAAGTATTTAACAGCATCTTTTTAACAGGACTGATTTTATGTCCTTGGCCAAAAGCCTCCATCTTTCCCCCATACTGAAACACAGAACACCCTGTGACTGTGGCTGTTTCAATCCCCATGCTCCAGCAGTTTAGCCAGTGCTGAACACAAATATGTACCTTTTCGGGACACCAAGTGCACAATACCAAGGATAACAAAAAGAGATACCCAATCAATTCAAATGATTGGCAAAGAACCAAAGATACTGCTCAAAGAGAATGACAGCAAAGTAAGATTAAAAGTATTCTCACTCCCCAAAGAGGATTTATTTGCTGTGCTGCATTTTGGAGGGAAACTTCAGGGTAAGAAATGGCATTTCTGTTTAAGAAATATCTTGTATAGACTTCTTCAGAACACTTGGGGAATTAAGGTGTAAGAGGTCCCCAAATATTCAATTTTTTTCCATCCTAAGATTCTGGAAATGTTTTCCAGCAGCTCTCAGTTGTTTGTTTTTTTTTTTTTTTTCTTAATTAGAGTTTCTTTTCCTGCACTACAAACAAATTGACACACCTTACATATGAGATGTATTCAAGTCCCTATTGTTACTCACATGTAACTCCTCAGAGCAGAAGAAACCAAACCACATCTTTTAACCTCCTTAGTTTACTAGCTAGTGAAGGAAACAGCAGCTCAGCTACAAATAGGTAAGCGCACATAAGTATATTAGTTTCCACAAATCAGCAAGAAAAAGCCATGACTTCACGTTTCCTTTTTCAGGCAAGAAGGAAGACACTCTCACTATACCTGATTGGAAGGAAAAGACTTGCAGCTCCACCATCAGCTTGCCCAAAAAAAGCAGCACACATCCATCTGGCACCACCTGGCAGCTGAGGGGTATTGGGTGTCAGCCAGCCCAGCTGGGGTGGATTTGCAGGCATTTAAAGATTCACAGGTGCAGCCACCAACAGTTTGCTGACAAGGAGCTTGTGCAAATATTCCTTCTGCAAGCAGGTCTTCGGATCAAGTGCAATGCTGTAAACCAGCAATTGAGGTTTCTCCGAAGCCTGAACACTAAGACCTAATGGGAGCCTGTTTCCATCTGCAGCAGCAGTTCCACTCAAGTTACTGCCTCTCATGCAACAGCAAAGATTAGGAACTGATCAGTGTATTTTTGGTGTGCTCGGCAGTTTGGCAAACTGTAACCCAAAGTGTACTTTGTCAGATTTTCTCTGTTCTTATATTATTGTTTTATACCATATTACCTCCCCTCACTTCCTTAACTGTTGCTATTGGGCTCTAAAGTGTGCTTTCTATCTCTGAAGCACTGATGCTGTTTGCAGGTACCAACAGCAACCTCTGTTTTTTCCTTCCTAAAATAAACATAGGCATAGAGAGGAAATTGTTTTAAAAAAAAACTTAAGCTATTCAAGAATGAACAAGCCCATTGTTTGGAGAGGAGACTTCAGGGCAGAAGTGCACTGATGTGACTGTGTTGCAGAGCATCCGTGAAAACCCTGTGAAGCGCGAGGGTTCGAGGATGGTGTGCGCTGGGACAGGGAGAGAGGGGACAGAGCATTCTCATTGTTTAAATGTAAACAATAATAATAATAGGCTTTCCTAACTGAGAGAAGGAAGCAATCTAATGTGGAAAACAGTTGTTACTATGCTGTTTATGACTGTTTGTTCCTGAAAAATAGGCTGGGTTTCTTTGTAACACTGAAGGGGCATAAACTGAGGTGACCTGAAATGGTCAGGTAATGGCTGAAAACCCATCTGATAAAATGGGCTTGGAAATACCTTTTCTCCTTTTTCTTTTTTTTAATACTGGAAGCATGCCAGAGTGGAAAATACTGGGTGGAGGATCCATAACTCTTGTGACTGTAGGAGCTTTATCCTCAAACCCCCAGACAAATCCCAGTTGCTTAGGCAGTAAACTGGATTCACTGCCAAATGGTGGCTGAGGCATCTTCAGGGAGAAAGGCAATACCCGAGTCCAAGGGCACGATCCTCAAAACAATCCCCTAACACCTCAAAAGCTGAAGGTTCATTAGAAATTTTTCCAACACAGCCAAAGTTCTCTGCATACAGTCTCATCTGTATTTAAGAGACAATTTAATATAGAAAGAAATTCCAAGAGCAGGGCCAAAAGCCCAAGTCCCTCCTTTAGCAAGGAAACAGGCTTTGCTCAGGGCCACAGGGACAGCTCTTCTTCTCTTAAGCTCTAATAGTAAATGTGGGCACCATCACACCTCCTCTAATACCTTCAGTGAAAACAGCAGCAGAGGTTGGTTTAGTGCTGAACAGTGAATGCACGTCACCCACACCTGGAGCACATTGACTAGGACCCTCACAGGACACAAGCAGAGGACCTCCTTGCTTAAGGAGACCACTGCCGTTTAGGGAGGCAAATCGGGCATTCCCAGAGGGATATTTTTGGTCAGTGCCAAAATGGTACTCACAAAGCAGTGATACTTAGGGATCCAAAGGACCAAGTGAGGACTCTGAGAGTCCCACTTTTTGGCTGATGCACCCAAGTACCTTTTACATCATTCCCTGTCTTTGATGTCTTTGATGTCTTGATGTTAAGTGGCACCGTACAGCCAGTCACCTGAGCCAAAGCGGCTCCTCTCTCAAACTGCAAAAAATATTAGTCCCTTTCTTTGACAACATAAATCTTAAAAGTTCCAGTCGCACTCACAAAAAATTTGCAATCTCTCCTCAGGCTGTCTTAAGTAAACACTTTGTCTTGCTGCTTGAGTTAAAAGATGACTAAAGCTATATTTTATATCTCTGATGCCTTTTCTGCCATAGGACATTCTGTTTGTCTACAAGCTGTTTCATCTGCAAAGCACTGCAAGAGTTTGCCACAAGCAATGTATATATTCATTCAGTCAAAGGAGGTATTTTTAAATGAAATATTAAGTTAGCACTCTTTATCGTTATTCAGCACATTCATCTGGAGACTGCCACATCTTAACTGATTTAAGTAAAAAATCACATATTTCTGTAAGCAAAGCACAGATAGCATAAAATATTTTCATTTTACTGACAGAGAATTTTGCTTCTCAACTTTGAAATAACTTCTGATTACATAGGAAAACACTCAAAAAACTCAGTAGTATGATTTTTTTTTTCTTCAAGGAATCTATCCCTAAAATAACTCTATAAAGTCACATCACAACATCTGCAAAAATTATCATTACAAACTTACCTTGCAGACAAAGAACATAGTTTTCAATAGCTGGAAGTCAGAAAAAAAATCAGAAAAGGAACGAAGGTCAAATGTTATCAACTAGAGGGGAAAAGTTTACACTGAAGAAGGTGGCAGGCACCACCTGTACTTGCACCTGAAGTCCTTAAACAATCTTTGATAGTCATCATGGTAGATGATACAGAGACAGCAAAATGTTATCTGTGCCCCAGCTGCACAGTCCAGTTAAAATGTCTGAACACGCCACTGGAGTCTTACAGGTTTAGATGGCAGAAGCTGGAGTTTGAAAGTGAATTGAAGGAGAGCTGTGTGGTTTTGGGCTCCCAAGAAGGACGTTTTGAGTTTCTGTTTCAGAAACCCAGTTATAACATGCAGTATTGAAAATGTAAAACTTCTCTAATGTAAAATGGTAGAGGCACTATCCTAAGTTCTTCATTTCACACACCAGCTCTCTTTAAAAACAACTGACTTATTGATCCCTATTCATTTTTTCACACACCTTTTGAATCCACCGAAGATGGTAAGAGTTAGTAAGTGTTTGGCTAAAACAGAGAAAATGTGTATTTTTTAATCATTAAGGCTTAGGAATTAAAGAGTAATTCTGCTCTGCAGACTCACTGCATGAAACAAGTTGTGTTTCATGAAAGCTTATGACTTTCACCTAGAAGAAGAAAAGGAGGGAAATAAAAGCTTGAAAGACAAGTAGCACCTTCCCCAAAAGCCAAAGGACACGTAGAAACAAGTTCTTCCACCATCACTCTGACATATATTCATATAAAATACAAGTCACTTACTGTGGAGACTGTTCTAAAGTGATTTCTCAGAGAAGTAAATCAAAAGAGGGAATCAGTCAGAGAATTACTCAGGACTAATGCAACTAAGCAACTATGTTAATATTGTCCATCTGAAACTGCTCATGATTTTCAGAATAAAGCCCCATTCAGTTTAAGATTACTATAGATAATTCAGAAATCATAAGAGTTATTGTAATCCAGGACAACCCTAAAATAAATTGTCACCAGCATTGCACTAGTCACAATTTTTAAAAGAATACTTGACTAACTGCTCACATCTGACATTATAGGGTCATTCTCTCCAAACTGCCCCACCAACTGCTGCATGTCTGTGGAAAAAACTCCTTACTAAAAGACAACTGCGAGCTACTCCCACTAAGCCCTTCAAGGTCCTCTTCTAACTTGCTCCCAGGACTCATTTTTTTGTGGTCTCTATTTTACGAAAGTTCCAAAATTCACTAGAAACTTTGAAATGAGAAAGAATTGTAAGTCTGATTGAAACAATTAGATGAGGCTGAGATTTATTATCCACCTGGGGATAAGAAAGGGTAAGAAGCAGCAGCAGCCTCTACAGAAGGTTCCCATAGGGTCCTCCAGTTAGTTTGTTGGCCTCAGTCCTAAAGGAAACACTGAACTTACTCAACAGCCCTGTCCCTCATACCAAATCGTGTGCAAGTTGACAAACCTACTATCAATGACACCAAAGACTACTGACAGATACTGAAGAAAAGGAAATGTGAAAACTGAGATTGTCAGCAGGCCCTGTCCATTATTTTCAGAAAAAAACAGCAACCAATAAGATTGAGGAAGGTTTCATGTCATACTCAAGTCAAAGTGCAAGAAACAGAAGTTGTGTGTTAGTTTGGATTAACCGCTGACTGAAACAGGATTTTTAAAAAATCCCTGACCAAGAAATGAAACACATAAAAGTTGCGCTGATCTTCACTTCCTGCTTTTGAAGAAGATGTAGTGGCTCTAAAATAAGGTTAAAAAAACAAATAAATACAAGAGCTAGCTTCAACCAGGATGTGCTGGAAATCTTACAATAAACTTTAATCATTTTAACCTGGTGTGCTTTACTACGAGGCCATGTACGTTCAACCTTTTCAGGTTGGCCTAAACTTTGAGGTTAATTTGAAGATCATGTGGGATTTTGTTAAACACTACCGGCATACACAGTAAAAGGAAGTAGTGCAGGCCATCTTATTAAGCCATTGCAACAGTACATGAGACTGTGAACTTCTTGAAAAAACAATGAAGATAAAGGGAGTAAATAGAGTTACATCCTGGCTCCCAGACTGGTTCTGCCCAGAGAGTAAATACCTTCTTGTTGACAGTTCTCCATACGGAAAAACAAAAGCACACTATAAGAACAGTAAGTCATTTTTACTCTAAATTATTGAAGGAAAGTATCTCTGCTGATTCATCAGGGAAACTGTAAATTCTTTTTTTCATTATTGCATTATTTTTTCCAATCTCATTTCCTCATAAAGGCATATATTCTTCAGCAGCCATGAAGGCAGGAAAAATTTCATTCCTACTAACTCACTGCATACTATGGCATTAATGCCACATATACTAGTGCCTCTAATTAAATTGGCTTTTAAGATAGCACTAATGGTCAGGAAGACATTTTTTTCCCCATTTCAAGAGTTGTAGGCACAGACAGATTTTGTTTTCTGAGGATTCATTTTACATGTATTGAAGTAACACAACAATTTTGGACATTTTTTTCTCCATTTGCATGTGTAACCCTTAACGTCAAACAACAACCCCTAGAAAAGGTCTGTTCCTTGTAAGAAGACTCATAGGCAGCTTAAATCTTAGCAAACAGGGACAAAGAGAAAATCATAGGCAAAGGCTGGAGATGCCCAAGGGGCAAGGAAGCAGGTTCAAGGAGCTCAGAGTCAGTGGGTCTGTTGGAACATGACCCCAGGGACAAGGTCTTGTATTGCCCCTAAATCTGTAGGTGCATGTCTCTCTCTTTAATTGGAAAGATTCTTAGAAGCCCTTATATCATCATCTAGGGGAATAAAAGCAGTCGCCTGTACATCAGTATCCCAGAGCCTACATATTCCTTTATTATTATGAACACAGCTGGAGAAGTAAAATTTTTCCCCCAAACTGAGTAAGGCACCAAAACTTTCAAAATGGTAACTTTTATAACATTGTAATTTAGAATACTGTAATTTTATGTTGTTTAAAAAGGAATTCAAGTAACTTTTAAACACAAGAAATGGGAAATAATAAGCAATTTCAGGGATCTTGAGCGGGACCACTCTCTGCTGATAATGTAATCCATTTTAGATATATTTGCCTTCTATCACAGCAGGCATCTTAGCATGATTGTAAGATATGCCCCTCAAATCACACTTTTCTTTCACTTTTACTTCTTAACACAAACAATAAAGATTTTAAAGGAAAAAAATATATTTAAAATTTCATGGAGAAGCAGTTAAAAAGGAGGCTGGGGTCCCTCAGTCTTATAGAACAAATCAGTGCAGACACCTCAGTGAAGAAAGAAAAACATTCACCCGTGTTGCTGAATTGGTATCTTTGAACAGAAACAACCTCTCTATCAGAAAACATATACTCAACACACTACAGTAGCAGAAACTATCTTATAAAATTGTGTTACAATGCTCTGAAAGTGAATTCTGAGGGAAGCAGCAGCTCATTCTTGATGGACATACTGCTTGGAAACTTTTCTGTCTTTGGAAGGATGTCAGCTGTGACTGGTTTTGCTGATGTGCTCGCTTTTCACTAACTTAGCTGAGCCAAATAAATCATTTAATTTAAACACATCACAGATATTAACTGGTAACAAGCTGGGGATGCTATTTGAGAAGAAAGTTAGTTCTGTAAAAACCTCATATGAAAATTTAGATCCTAAAATATCTAATATTTTACTTCCTTCAGAAAACTATTTAAAATAAAACCAAAATACTCCCACCCACTAGACTCCTCCAACAACATGCATTCTGTCAATAGAGTGTATTTTCAAGAATCAAGGAACCAACAAAATGTATAGTAGTAAGACTCCTTAAATCCATGGTTTTTCTGGCACATATAAAACGAGGAGTTTAAAATGCTTCCAAGAGCACAGTCCCAAGCCACACACCTTACCCACCCCTAACTTATCAGACTCCAGTTTAAATTTACTAAATCTCAGAGTTATTATAAAATTAAGCCAACTTACCCTGTGCTACAAAATCCAGCCATGAACACCATTCTGAGAAAAAATAATAGCTCTTCATTTCAGCTATGGAAATTCCTCTCTGATTCATCGTCAGACAAGAAAACTGTCCACTTTTCCCTTCCTTTGCTTAGAACAAACTACCCTGAGAAGGTAAGAGCTTTCAAATTAATTGAACTTTGTTCCAAGAACGCAACAGGTGGCACAAGGTGACTTTACAAATATATTTTCCTTCAGTAACACCATTGTTCTTGTAATTATCTCTCTAATTATAGTGTTCTCCCCTCATGTCCCCACCCTGAATATTTACCAGCTGCCGATATACCCGGTGTCTAATATACTCTATCTAGGCTATAGGCTGAAGTTCTAAGCATGTTTTCATTCATGTTAGGTTTTAACAAGGCAAAGCAAAACTGTTTTCCACTCGTACATTCATAACGTTATCTGGAATTAGTTGTATTGAATTGCTCACTCATAGTTTTAGTATTTTGGCACAGCTTGTCACCTCTGCTATGGATTCACACCCAACTTTTCCAGCTTTCTGTTGGGCGCTTCCAGCCGGGCAGGTAATGGAAGTCCCACCTATAACTCCAAATCTCAAATAAATCTCTTATCAACACGTTTATCCAGGCAGCAAATGAAGGTATGAATGCAGCAACAGTAAACAGAGCCTTACATGCCTGGAGCTATCTAGCATGGGGACTAACATTAAAAAGTTGTAGCAGCAGGCTTTAACACTGCCCAGAAATCTCCATGTTTACACAGGCTGCAGGCAGCTTTGGCTATGTTGAAGCCCTTAGGTACTTAGGTACGTCTGCTATATTCACGTATTCAGTCTGACATATGTTCAGTCTGACATTTCCTGCATTCGTGCATTTCACTGTCCTACCTGTAAGCTAACACCCTCTTCCCACACAAGAGTGCCCAATATCCAGCAGAAAAACTCACACAGCTCTGAGAAAAGATGCACCACATCTCTATCCCCTCAGCTGATGCAGAAGATCCAAGAGTGCTCTTCCTCTAGACTCCTCTTCGCTATTTGTGGTGGATTACCTAGGCTGTAGATTAATCAAGCTTTCTCTGACTTTTTCACTACAGAAGTCTGTTAATATTGTACATCCACGATACAGCACTGCCTCACTGTACCTCGACACAGAACTTCTTTGTATTGGACTGGAAGGACCCTGGGAGACGGACAGTGTTCTCATCCATCCATTCATTACACTGTCATGGTTTAACAACAGCCATGCAGATGCCCACTCACTTTCCCACCACCAGTGGGATGGGGAGGAGAATCATAAGATTAAAAGTAAGAAAACTCATGGGCTGAAAGACAGTTTAATAGGTAAAGCAAAAGCTGCACAGAGAAGCAGAGCAAAACAAGGGTTTCATTCATTACTTCCCATCAGCAGGGAGGTATTCAGCCACCTCCAGGACAGCCAGGCTCCATCACGCATCACAGTTACTTGGGAAGACAAATGCCATCCCTTCAAACGTACCCCTCCTTCCTTCTTTCTTCCCCAAAATATATACTGAGAATGACATCGCTTCAGTCACCTTCACCAGAAAACCAACCTGAATCCAGTGTGAAAAGATCCAGACTCCAGGATGCCTCCAAAGATACTCCCTGTCCATACCAAGTGCAGCACAGACTGAAGACGGATGTCTTTGGAGTCTCCACTTGACAAACTTGTTTTACAGCTCTTGGTTCAAGCTGACCTAATGTTCCTATTTGCTTAGAGAAAGAGTGAGAAGAGGGAGAATCTTAAAGGATAGTCTACAAGCACTATGCTAGGAAGTCCACCACAAAGGGCCACAGCAGCTCAGCACCCTGGAAAATCTCCTCTGCTGTTGGGAGACAGGTGTCCCCACAGAAGGCTACTTGAATCCATGTGTTTCCAGGGCTGAAATCCTCCACAAACTCTACAACTGCCATCCCACCTGCCTGCAGCCAGAGGTGCAGAAGCATATACAAGGTGTATGGTCAGGGATGGATGCAGAAACCATGATGCTGTCTCACATGAGCCTGGCGGTCCCAGCCCAGGCCCTGCCTCCCCACAGAACACCCGGTCCTAAGCCTCTGCATTGCAAAGAAGAAGTGTCAGCAGAGCCAGGGCTCAACCATGGCGAGGGGCTAAAGGCACACAGCCTGTCCTGGGTAAAAGACACCCGCAGAGAACAACACAATAAGCATTAGGCCAAGCAGGACTGATCCAACGAGCTTATGAGCTGTAAGTAAATAGTCTGCTTTGTTAAAGCGAAAATAAAACAGAGGTGGATTTGATAAAGCATGAAGACTCTGGAAGCCAGCCAGCTTCCCTTATTAAGGTAAATAAGGTAACACAAAATCAGTATATGAACTAGAACATTTATTGTTCATGTTAAGATTTCTATATTAGATATTTTAATATGTGGGGAAAGGCTGAAGTGACAATGAGCAAACCTGCTCTTGGCAATTTCCAGAGATGCTAATGAAGAGAGAACAAAGCTCTGTGAGACCTGGGACAACAGGACAGAGTGGCTTAATTCTGTCACAAGGAGAAAAGAGATGCATACATCATGGGATTCACAGAATCACAAGCACATTTACTTTGGAAATACATGTTTGCCAATAGTGTAGTTTTACCCAGTGTTGCTAAAGGACAGAAATGTTCCCAGGCTGCAGTACTTCTCCCCTTCCACAATCTAAACCCTTGATCCACTTTCTATGTAGCATTTGGTCTGGAAGTGACACTGAATGCTAACTGAGATCTGCCACCAGGAAGGCAGAAAAACTCTTATCAGTCCAAAAGGCCATAAAACGGCTTTGAGCAAAACAATGGAATAATTCTTACTGGATATATAAGGTTAACATTAAAAGCATATAATTGCTTTCCAACTGTCAACATAAAAGGGGTAACAGGAAGGAAAGGAAACAGAATTTTTGCATACTTGAAGACTTCAAACAGAAAAGGCTGCAACATGATCAAAAGGGGTTTTGGAATAATAATAAAGATAGGTGGGAGAGGAGACAGACTTCCTACACAAACATACAGCTTTCTCTCTATACACACCTACGTATAGAAGGAACCTGTAAGTAAGAGATGATTGTATAACATTACAAGATTTATATTGAGGATCTGCGTCTGAAGGAAATTAAGCTAAAATGAGGAAAACTCTGTTAGGATTTGTTCAATATATTAAATTTGTGTTTTTCTCCTCTGCAGTCAAGGCTTTGCATTCATGAATGGCCAGCAGGCACCTGCAACTCGGAAGTAATGTGATAAAATAACTGGTGCAAGTGGTAACATTTATGGCTACACTTTGAACTTGAGGGCAGCGTGAATCCTAAAGGAAGGTAAGACTGAAACAAGGAGGCCTTGTTTTCCTTTGCTTTGTAAGACTGCAGTCCATGTGTTTAAAACACAACTAAATTTTCCTGACTTTACTGTGATTACCAGCAATTAACATCAAACCTTTTTCTAGTCTGAGCTGAATGGAATTGTTATATCTTGACAATTTATTGGTTAGCACTCCTAAAGGCACCAAACCTTGCCCTCATGAATGCCCAAAACTGGTTAGTCAGGAAAGGTGAAATCTTCACATTTCAGAAGTTATGAAAAAAAAATGGTTACAATAAAAACTTACAATTTTCATTCCAAACAAAATAGATGACAAAAGACTCAGCAAGCACAGTATAAAAGAAGGCGTGAGGAAAACAAACCACCAGAGACCCATTTTTTTCTTCCTATTCTTTTTTCTAAGACTGTCAACATTAAAGAAAGGAATATTGAAAAGCCTTGAAAATTTTATATATTCCTATAAAGGTAGCTTAGTTTATGTTGATTTCAATTTCCTTGCTCCAAATCAATTTTAAAAGAAAAAAAAAAAAAGCCTCTGTTAAACCATAATAGGTCATTTGCATATAAAACCAAAACCTGATTAATGAATTATTGAAAAAGCTCCTTCATCTTATCTCAACCAGTCAGGGTTAACATTTCAGGGAAAAACTCCAACAAAATGTAGCTTTTCTAAATAAAAGATTATGTAATTATCAGTCATAGTAACACATTATTATACCACTTACTGTATGAAACAGACTTTGAGACTAAATAAATGGTGGCAAGTCCTAAAATTAGTACATTACACTTAATGATCAGAGGCTTCCTGATTTTTTTCAGTACAGTTAGAAATATATTTTTGGTGTAATTAGTTGTATTTTCTTAAGAGTGAAGCACTCAGTGAAGTTCTGCTGGAGTATTAGAGGGGGGTTGGTGTAAAGCATTCAAATCTGTGTCTGTTAGATACTATCATACACCTGGAACTGCAAGGAATAATAACACACAATGTTTTTCTCCAGTAAGTACTGGTGACAGAGAGCAATCACTATCCATGAGTAATATTTAACATGAGTAAACATATTTATGTTTTTAATTATAACAGTTGCTGGATCTCTACATGAGTACGCTTTGAGAAAAAGTACTAGTTCCTGCAAGAATCAACAGAGTGGACAAAACCAGTAATGCCAACAGTAGGCTACTTACTGCTCATATTGATCTCAAAACTGCTCCAATTTAAGTGCAAACATTCTATGCAGATATAAATCACACTATAGGATCACCTATACATTCACCTCACCAGAGCATATTTGGCGTGGGTTATTCCGTGAGTGCCGCCTGCCATGCAGAATTTGGATGAATCTTGGTAGGATCCTAGAGTGACTTTCATGTCCTTCCCTTAAATGGCGGCGTTGAGCCATGGATGTGTATCCCTGTATCTTCACCAAGTTATTCACAGAAGGAAATAAAAAATCAGCTCTTCAGAATTACACTCTTCTAATGCACTGAAAGATACTCTGATTTTGGTTTTAAGTATCAGTGGAACATAAAATGTGTCAAATTCAAATGCTACCAAAAAAGATTTTAAAAGGATGCAGATTTAAAGAGCTGGAAATGGGTGCAGGTCAGTTACTTGTATTGTATGTGCTCTTCCTCAGAAATCAATACCTGGTTTTACTACAAAAAAGAAAATCTGTTGGATTTAATGGACCAAAAATGTCAAGGTAGTTTATGCAAGAAGCTGCGAGACCCTCTCAGTTCCTAACGTGCTGCTCCCAGCAGACAGGACATCTTGCCACAGCTTTCAGTCCAACTAGTACGAATACAGGAGGCACCGCTGCTCACAGCGGTCAGATTAGCAGAAGAAAGTTTAAAAAAAAAGTGTGAAACTGCCCGTTTTTCACTGTTTCACCCAAAAGAACTGTAGCCAAACAGCCCTGTGTTGTTTCCGTTGCAGAAAAGCTTCCACAAACCACCCAGTTTGTTAGCGCTCTCTAGTCACACATAGCGATCCAAAGCCGCTGCTCAACCCAGGTCGTTGGTCCTGCTGCCTCTGTCTTCACATCATTCTCCTTAACGCAAGGGATGTTCAATCCTTGCAAAGAGACATCGGATGTTTCTCCTGAAGAAGGGCAAGTTGAAGGTCCTTCTTACAACTTCGCAGTCTTGCTCCTAAGTTCACAACTCAGCACCTCGAGGGTAGAAATCTCAAGCTGAGACTTGCTGCATCTCCTACTTCTGTGTCTGAAGCACCCTGTATTCCTCAGGGGTCAGTGCTACACTCACGCCAGCAAATTTAAAGAAAATACCGTTGTCAATACAGTACTGTCATTTAGAAACTCCTCTGCAGTTGGTTTGCCCGAAGTCAGACTCTCACCATCAATCCATCTCCTCTTCCTCCCCCTGAATTTGCAGAAAAGTGAGGACTGAACCCCTCAACGCCAAAGCCCGCTTCCAGAATATGTGAGCAGGGACGTCTCACAAGAAAAGCCTGAATCTTCCTGGGAGTTAACAAACAGCTAATAGGAAGGAAGGGAGGGGAAATGAATCCCAGGCTTTCTTAAAACATATCAGGAAACCCTACACTGTCTGTTCCCCCTGTCTCTTTCAATACAGGAGAGAGGAAATTGATAATGCTGCTTTACTTGGCAGTCAACATTTTCCTCTCAATTCTGTTTAACTATGTCCTGTATGGCCACAGATCCAACACAACCCCAAGATACCATTACACACATCAGACTGAAGAAGTGTTTTGAAATATGGTGTATGAACTATCAATACCATGAAAGCAAATTAAAACAAGTAACCTTTAGTTAAGTCACAAGTGAAGTAAATATTAACTAAATACAAAATACTGGCTTGAACAGACCTTACTAACAAAGGAAAATCATTACAGTTTTGGCTGGGAAATGTTTGACTTTCAACATGAAATCACATGCAAATGCCACAATCTTGAAATGTGATGATCAAGAATGGTATTAAAATAAAAACAAACTGATGCATTCCATTCAAATGTCACTTGTTTTCCAAACTCATTTTAGTAAGCAGATGGACCACTGCATACTACAGACATGCTACTCATCCTGGATCAAAGGCCTACCGAGCTTAAGGAAGGAAGAAGACAGTTTAAGGGTAAAAAAACACCCTGCTATACGCTGCCACTGTATAATATATTCAGGGTTCAAACAACAGAAATACTGAAATAAGGCACAGCATCCATATTAAACAAAATTCCACATTTTCTTGTGCTGCTCATCAGTGGGAGACACAAAGCAGTGGCTGCACTCAGATACGGGGGAGCAATAGCATCCACAGAGACAACACTGCAACCTGCTCTTGGCTGCTGAGTTTCCAAGTGGAAGCACTGAATGTGACCAGAAGACACCTGCAGCATATTGCCAACCATCAGGGCTTTCCTCCTCCCTGGCAGGCTGCTGCTTCTTTGAGGATTTGGAGTACACCAAGCCCCCATGACCAAAGGACCTGAACTGACAATCAAGTAGGATGCCAATGAAACTACATATCTTCTTGCAGCAGCTGAGCCACCAGCTAGAAAAGTGACTCCTTGTCCCTGTGGCGTTTTGAGTGTGCAGTGACACTAGTGGCACACAGCAGAAAGCTCACCGACAATTTGTCCAGAGGATTATTACAATAAAGCAAAGGGATGTTGTCCTTGCTTTCTTCATGTATCAAGTGCATGCAGAAGATTGATGACTTGAGTTGTAAAGTTGTTAAGTATACACAATCCTACTGAAAGCTAGCCATGAGCTACATCCCTGTTCACAAAACAAGCTTTTAATCTTCTTTCAAGCACTCAAATTTGTGCCTAGAAGCAAAGAAATTAATCACAACAATGGCTATGGCAGTATGCAATCAGAAGGAAACAGATGGTGTAATGCACTGTTTTCCAAACAGAAGCAGCCTCTATCTCCAGGAAAATAATCTGAATATTTTCCCTTGCCATTGGCATTACTATAATAAAAGCTCCTATTAGATGGATTTCTGCATCAGCAGACTACATAGCAATCTAAAGACAGTAATGTTCTTTGAGTGTTACTTGGCGTCCTGCTTTTGGCTGGGACAGAGTTAATTTTTTTCTAGCAGTTACTATAGTGCTGGTTTGGATTTAGCATGAGGACAGTGTTGATAACAGTTGCTGATCAGGGCTTACACAGAGTCAAGGCCTTTTCTGCTTCTCACACCATCCTACCCGCTGGGGTGCACAAGAATTTGAGAGGGGACAAAGCTGGGACAGCTGAGCCCAACTGACCAAAGGGATATTCCACACCATATGATGTCATGCTTGGTACATATTTTGGGGGAAGAAGAAGGAAGAGGGTTGTTTGGAGTGATGGTATTTGTCTTCCCAAGGAACCATGATGTGTGATGGAGATGGCTGAACACCTGTCTGCCAATGAGCAGTAGTGAATTAATCCCTTGGTTTGCTTTGCTTGCGTGTGTGGCTTTTGCTTTACCTATTAAACCGTCTTTATCCCAACCCATGAGTTTTCTGACTTTTACCCTTCTAGTTCTCCCACCCATCCCACCGGAGGGGAGTCAGTGAGCAGCTGTGCGGTGCTCAGTTGCTGGTGGGGGTTAAACCACGACAGTCTGGCAAAACCAACTACACTGCACCTTTCTTTTCTTTCGTGTCACATAAACATTAACATTCAATCGGTAACACCTCCATGGTTATCTTTAAATGACTATGAACAGCCTGATGGAACCAATAAAATCGTGGCAATGAAACAGGGCTTATTTTTCTCATGCTTCATTTCCAGGCCTGTTTCTGACCCCAAGCATAACATTGCACACTGACAAGAGAAGCAGCCCCACTGACTTAACGTCTATATATTTCCACCGCTTCCTCTTTTGAGCTCAGGGAATCTCACGATATTTATTACCATAATGTCAAGTTTTTCTAGGAATCATTAAATCACTACTGGGTGTTCTCATTGTCCCTTTCATCTTTTTGCCTGTGTAGGAGCCTTATCTTTATGGGACATCTCAAAGGCCCTACTGTGATTTTTCCTCTAAACCCTAACAATTATTTACAGGCCCTTCTTTACATCCTTACATGTCACTGAAAAAGTTCACATTAGAGGACAATGTATGCCTCCTAACTGTACAGTGCAGGAGGCTCTGGTAGCAGAATCAAAGCTGCTCTAGTGTTTCTCCTGTGTTTATTCCACTCCTCAAAACAAGTTTATCTTCACATCTACTGATATGCCACTGCCACTGGTGTTGCCATTTCTCTTTAACTGTGGAGAAAGGGAAAAGAGTGCATCTCATGGAGAAGAAAACATGGCATCTCTCATGCGTGGCACTTTGAAATGCCACCACGCACACACTGCACAGGAGTCATCTATATCTACAATACCACTTCTCCTGTCTTGCCCCTGGAGTCCCTGCAGGGAGGAGCTTCTACAGAGGAACTTCAGTATCAGAAGTGTTATCGCATTCCTGATAAAAAAACAAGGACTGACTGCAGGAGAGTTCTCACATTAAGAACATAAAAGACTATGAACATTACATGGGGAATTGCATCTGACACACACATATGCAGAGCTCAGAAATTACTGTTTCTTTGAATAGTTTATAAAAACAAAATATAAGGGTACATACAAGGTAAATCTCATTGTTTTTCCAAAAAGGTGCAAGTGCAATGTGTATCTTTCAGCATCAGCACATTTGCAATAACAGTGGGAATGAAATGAGGGGGAAGAAAAGCAAAATGTTTAGATTTTTATGTTTAAAGCATGTTCATCACTGATCTCTGCACATGTCTAGTTTGTTGAGAACAGTGGTGCAAATAGAAAGCTAAATTGGATTCATACTACACTGTTGAACAAAATCATCATGTTGTACATTAAAAATATAACATACAAGCTACTTCTAATCTGAAATGTAACCTGTTACAGAGTTGGACACCCATATACTGTAACAAGGGAGCACTGATTGCTGTCATGCTTGGTTTTGAGCTTCCTTATAAGCATACATGGATGTTTAATTATTGCAAGTATTTTGCTTCTGCTGATTTGTTTAAATTAAAACCAAGCTGACAAAAATTAATCCACATCAGAGGCTACTCACTAGGCTAAAAGAGGAAAGAGTCAGCTAGAGGCTGATATTTTTATACCTACAAATTCCACAGGGCTCTTGTAGAGGGAAAATGCTGAGAAAAAAACCTGTTAAATAAATCACTATTCCACAATGCCAAGTAGATCAAAATACAACAAAAGAATGACTCTTCCTTTTTCAGTGTGGATGAGATGGATATAAAGTTTAGGTACATCTGTTGCCTATATTATTTTTATACGTGTTACAATTGGATAGGTGTGCTTATATTTCACTTCTAGGCTACGCTATAAGAAAATTCCCTCTAACAAGAAGAAAGGGCTCCCATAGTGTAATCTAGAGCATCTTCTGAACTGAAATGACATTTAATAAAATAGCGTGGCATGTAAGGAGAAGCTGAAATGGGCAGAAATCTGAGAAACAGAGATGGAGATACATCCTGGCAAAACTAAAAGCTATTGCAAACAAACTCAGTATCTCTCAAAAACATAGACAGTGATAAACTTTCTCAATATTTTGACATTAATGTACTGAAGGTTAGGAGTTAAAAGAATTCTTTGGTTTCACAAGAAATCTACACATAAACCCTGAATTCAGTTACAAGATCGAATTAGGTTAGTTGTCCAAGCTTAATCTTAACTGGATGTATCTGCTCAGAGACAAACCACAATTGTAATAAGCATTTGATGAATATAAGTAGATCAGGACTGAGATAACTGGACAGCTTGCATTCTATTTATACTTGCACATTATGCTGCTGAACCACAGCTGCCAGTCTTTCTTTAAAGCCATCTCTCTCTAAAAAAAAAAAAAATAGACTATTACCATATAAAATAAATCCTAGAACACAGAGAATTTCATAATTTAAATTTACAATAAGAAAAAACCTTGTGAGATATAAAAATAGAGTATGAATATTCTGGAAGTGTTAAAATTTAATTGTCAAGATAACAAAAAGCTTTTAAAGCCTAACATCTGTCCCTCTCATTTAAGTAATCTTATATTGCATGTCTGAATTTCCTGGGGGTTAGCAACAAATTTGACCTGTCTCCAGAAAAAACAAGTTCATCCACCATTAGTAATAGAAAGCACTCAGAAAATCACAGTGGATCAGACAAATAACCAGAAGAGAACAGCTCTTTATTACCAGCCAGGCAAAGTGAGGTTTAACATCTAACAAAACAGCACTTCTAGTTTATTCTTTAATGTGAACCCTTTTGAAGGCAAATAGCAATAATTTTCAGAACTTCAGAGATGGTCTGGGAAGAAGCATGGAAGCTGCACTTAACACTGGTGAAGAACAGGAGGGCAGAACGTGGGAAAAGCCTGATTAGCCTCTGGTGTCAATTCAAAGCTGCAGGTAAAGGCTACCGTGATATTGGAGCTAATTAAGCAACTACCACCACAAGCTCACTCATTTATTTAAATTCTATTAGGAAAAATGACCTGGTAAATTGCAATTACAGGTTGGGATTGAGCAGATTTGTCAGAAGTATGAGGCCCACCTTCTTGGTTAGAACTGAGGGCCTGCGGAAAACAGATTAGGAAGCTCCCAGGAATTATTTTGGTCCTGTGTTTGGGCCCATGCTCTCACCCCATCCCAGCTCTGTGGTCAGTACACGAGTGTTGCTGCTGCTGTGACAAAAACACAAGGGAGGGAGATGACCATGACAGGCAGTGGGCTCGCAGAGAGGGGATTTTTGCAGCAAGAGAAGGAGAAAGAAAGTGATGGGAGACCTTTGATGTCATCACACAGCTGTCCCTGCACACCATGGAGTCACGACAAGGGGAAGCTGCTGACATAAACCAGATAAAACAATTGGCAGTCAAAAGAAGTGACTTAAAATGGTTTATCAAATGAAGCTTTATTGACAATGCCCTGTAAAGATACAACAGTTTCAGGGATATTGGCCATTCCCAGCACCTACAACCTGGGGCACAGTGGTCATTCCCATCACATGCCAGCTACACCTATACAAAACTAAACAAAACAAAACAAAAACTAAGGGGCTGAGGGTAAATAGTTGCCTTTATTGAGTTATGCTAGTGTTCAAAAATCATCTGCATCTGTGTGTATGTATGTGTAGATACATTTCTATATCAACACATATGAACATAAAAAAATGAACAACACATGCAGTCAACAACATTGACTGACTTTCCAGCAAACAGAATCAGCAGAAGCAGCTGAGGAAGAGAAAGCCAAAATGGGATGTTGAAAGATGCTTTGCTGGAATATAGGAATACTTTAATTGCGCTCAAAAGGGAGTTCTAGTTTAAATGTTGTTTCTTTTAATTACAGCAGGTACACGGTACTTCCCCCTCGGGCTGATTTCTGGCAGTAGCAGCCAGAGACAGAAAAGGGGTTTGTACATGTTTGCATTCTGGCCAGATACTGCTGCTCGCCCCAGCCAGGTCTGCCACATTTGAGATTAGTCATCAGCTCACTAATGAAACCTGCACTTCTTTCATTTCTCTACAGGAGACAGAGCAACCTCTTGCACCACTTAGGAACACACTTCTCAATTGTTCAGAAAGGCTGATTTTGCTGGGGTTCAGGATACTGCAAAATCTATGATTAGATGGTTGATTTTCAGAATGTTTTTTCCTGAAGATGATACCTTTGACAATTACAAAGTGTGGAATAGGGTGTAAACCGCTGCTGGATCTGCATGTCTAGACAGCTTCCAGCAGAGGTGGTCCTGGCTATAGCTTACGCTGTTCTCAATAATCTAACGTGTACAGTGAGAAATGACTGCTGTACACCTACATAAACAGCGGATATTGTCTTGCTGTGCTACCGTGGGCCAGAAGCACCCTTTGAGCCTTCAGTCTCTGCTACCGTAATTTCCTTCCTCTGAAAAACATTCTCTGTTGCCATGTGCTTTGGGACCCAAGGGATCCTGTGCTCAGCTCTCACCTCTTCCATGTCAAGACTTTAATTCTTTCCCACATTTCACAATCCTCCCTTTTTAGCCTCTCCATGAATGGAGTATTAATAAAGCAAAAGAGTAGCTGCTTTGAAATTCTTCTACATGCACTGTTACACCGATTACAAATTTATATGGCAGTAATCCATTCAGCACAAAAGAAACAAGGCTATTAATACTTCACAAAGGTGGTATGCCGCTATAAGTAATACCTTTTAGGGACCTTTCAGAAATGCTGTAAAAATCCCTGGGCTGTAAGAACCTAATACTGTTAGGGTGCAGCTCAATAAGTTTTCTACTGCAGCTTTCTGAAATGGCCACATGGGTCCAAGAGTGATAAATCATGTGTTTGGAGAAGGAATGAGATTTTCGTAATATTAATGAGTACCAAGAATTCATGAAGTGCTGATTTTGATGAGCGCTCATGTAGGCCTCCAGCAAAATAGGATTTTCCCCATGTTACAAATATGCATATTTAATTGAACTGGGATGAAGGGAGTTACTGGTGGAACATTTCCCAGTTTACTAGACAGTCAAAGTTTTAGTCTGTTCAGAGTTAGTTTGCCTCATTCTGCTTTTCAGCTAGACAGTTCTAACAGACATCTTTCAATTACACAGTCAGAATTTAAGACATTCAAGCAAATAGATGTAAATACAGAGTGACAGAGAGACCAAAGGTCTTAATGCCATCTGGAATGGTAAAGGACTAGGATAAGTCCACATTTAAGTTTAAAAATGAAAAGCTCTTTGACAACTAAGAATCAACAGACAATTTCCTTCTGAAAATGTACAACAAATGCTGTATGATACACAGTTGCTATGGCTGTAATTCTTAGAAAGACTGAAAAACCCACTCCATCTATAGCGTCTTATCAGCAAGCACCAATGCTGAACACAGCCACAGTCACACAGGCGCTTTGTTTGACCTGACTGTACTGGTGCCAGAGGGAGGATTCCTGCTCCCAGTAACCTTTCCCTCTCACTTCCCTGGTGTGGACATTTCCATTTGTGCAGCTGCATGGTGAATTATACAGGGATATGTTCCAGGTAGTAAAAGAAATGGGTGGGTACTGCAAGCTGTGCTTGTCTCTCTTTTGGATTCTTAGAAGAGATCTTCACATGATTTCATAAGATAGTACTACTGATTACTATTTATGGCTATACACTTAGAGACCAAATAAAGGCACAATGTACAAATGCATTTGTGGAGTTACAGTCTCCAAATGAATGATTACATCAGAACATGTTGAAAGACACTGAAGATTTTGTGAATTAAAGATATGAAGAAGCGATGAAATCATGCTTCCTCTTGACACAGTCTCATTGCATGAAAACACCGAAGGAAGTAACATGGTTAGTATGGAAGCTACTGAGAGAGGAAAAAGACAAGACATTACCTTAAAAATTATATCTGAGCAAAAATATTTTCCTGCATATTCTCTCATGTAAATAGAGCCTACAAAGGGTACAAAATGTGGATCTGCACAGCTGTAGAGCTGTACAACCGAAGGTCAATTGCAGCCAGTAGCCCTTTCCTCCCTCTCAGATTTTGGTCTCATTTGTTACATTTGGATTCACAGATTATTATTTTCCAGCCAATCTAAATGATGCTTCTCACTTGTCAGTTAAAGATAGCGCTGTGCCAGCAGTTCTCATTTGTCCCCATACAGAAGAAATGTTACACTGCATGCTCTGCTGTCCATCAAGGATGTGCTTCTGAAAAGCGTGACACTTAAAATAATTACCCCATTGCTTCCCTCTTCATACCCAACTGACTTGGTCTATCCAAGTTTGTCTGAGGAAGATGTTGATGACACTGAAAGTACAACTATTCACAAAGAGTCAGCAACAATGCTCACACTACAGGACTGATACTGGGGACTTGGTCTCAGGGGATGGAGTAGTTGAGATCTTCGAGGAAGGTGATCTCCAGAAAACAGCATCTCTTCCAGGTGATAATCCTGATCCCACTCTCATTTTTCCATCCATCATGCCATATGTAATGTCCCTGTGCATTTAAACTGTGTCTGTTTTAGTCCCTGCACACATCCCACCCACCTCACAGAAAACTGCTTTGCTCTCCAAACAACCTCCAGTGTTTCACACCTGTGTGATTGACAACAGTTAGCAGAACAGGGTGGTCAACAATCAGCAACGGAACTCCAAACGCAAGGACAGGTTCATCTCAGGAATCATCCTTTCATTATGCAATCAAACATAAATCAGAGACTTGGTGACAGGAGCGATCTTTGCTCAGATTAGTGGTGTGTAGAGGCCACAGCACCAGGTGCCTCTATTAATAATGCACAGGTCTGCATGGGATATTTTTTATTTTGTACTCTTAAATACAGGCAGCGCATCTGGAAAGCATCACACATACTGACCTTCCCATCAGAAGAACATATGGGATTTCCAGATGTATCCTTGGACTCAGAAGCAGGTATGAAAACGAAACAGAAGAGACATGGATGCTGCAGTTCATGTTAAAGATACACGATAAACAAATGTTTTAGAACTTCCCAGCTGATCCTGAATCCAAATAAATCCAAATCAAATCCAAGTTACATCAGGGAAAAGGTTGTTTCTGAGTGCAGACACTTTGCAGAACACTGGCTTAACTATAGTTTACATACCTCTTTATTAAACCATTAATTATACCATGCAAGCTTTCCTTCATCAACCTTTAGTGGTAGAGTACTCTGCTTTGCAGCTACATGCCTGGCCTTTGCTGCTGTCCTGGATACTTCTAGTATCTTGTAACATCTCCCTATATACGACCATTTAATTACCTTCAAACATTTCAAGCCCGTTTGGGAAAACTACTACAATGTGTAGTATATGGATATGGCAAAAAACAAAACAAAAAATGGTAAATAACTAAAAAACTACAACTGGCTACTATGAAAATTAACAAAAACCAGATTATTTAAAATAGTAAGATCTAGAAGCCTTCATAATCTCCCTGTGTTTTGATGTATTAAAGTTCCATCTGGAGTGAGCAGAAAATCTTTTGCTCAAGAAATAAGCTCTGCCACAATGACACGGGAGAGCTTGTGTGCTTTGCTGGAAAGATTTTAACCAGTGGGGCAATTTTTAACGCTGTGGGCTGCCAACAAATTCCACAGGCCAGTCAACAGGTCCCATGTGCTCTGCCCATGTACCCAAGGACACAGGAGACTCCTGGAACATCTCCATCCCAGAACTCAACCGAGCATGTCCATAATAAGTAGATTGGTTTTGAGCAGAGAGTTGGACTGGATGACCCTGGAGAAATCCTTCCTAATCTAAATTATTCCATGATCATCATACCCACTGAGCTCCCTTGCTGTTATCCAGCTGTGCTCACTGCTTTGATTCCCACAGAGAAAAAGGGAACCATTTTCAGTGCTTAATTTATATCAGTTGTTTCAATTTCCCAGTGAATTAATAATTTAGCAGAATTTTATCTTCCTCATTTTAGAGTTATGTGAAGAGGCCAAGTGGTAAAGAAAAACATTAAATTATTTACAAGTTGTACACACATGCAGGCAGATAAATGGTGTAGCATTATATATTTAACAGTTGTTAGGAAGTACAGAAACTATAAGCATGATAGCCAAACTCTTTTGTCAAAGGAGAGAAAAGTAGTCTTCAAGTCTGTGTTAACTTTTTTAGACATTAAAAGAGCTAAAGAAAATGTATTTAAGGTAGATATAAAGCCTGTACAAAGTTCAGAGCTATCAGAGCAAGCAGTTTCTGTCTGCAAATGAAGGAATGAGGCTCCATTTCCCTACTGGCAGAATTCTTCAAGAAAGGCAATTAAAGCCTTGCTCTGTGTTTTAGCAGGATGGAATTGAATAAATCACAAGTATGCAGAACTTTAAAGTGCTGGCAGCTGATTAGGTTATCACAGACTAGGAGAATAAGTTATAAATTCACTTGTAATGGGTGGATAGTGCTATAAAACAATGAGGCAGCCCTAGTCCTCAAGTCTCCAATAACCAACTCTATTCAGTTCACTTAAATGAAGGATTATGTCTTCTTGATTTGGTGCTTGAGAAATAAAGAACTAAGAAATAATATTAAATTGCTGAATTTTTATACAACTCCAAATAACCTTTACACATTATGATGATGAGTACAGCAAACAGAATTCCTCATAAATCAGCCTTTCTAAATGTATTTACTGACTTACACAGGCAGCTGAACAATCTCTTTCAAATAAAATTAAACCAGAAATCAATTTGAAAAATGGAAATAGGTTTGAAGTATCATTCTCTGAATATTTACCACAAAGTGACCATGATAAAGAACAAAATACTGCTATACTATTTTTTTTCCCCCTGTAACTTCACATTTTTCTTGAAAACTGATTTGAGAGATATTTCTTTTTTAATGTCCATATGTTTTACACAAAGACCTTCTGTTAAAGTTAATCTGGCTATCTGAGCCCCCTTCCTCCAAATGCACACAGACAGACATAGTCATTAAAGGATTGGCTGAACAAGTTCTCCTTTCTTTTCTGAAGGGGGCCCCTCTGACAAAGGACCTCGGAAAGTCATCTTTATTGTCAGGCACTGGGTGATGCAATCTCTTATGGCAGTGAAAATTTAGGATCCACTTCCTCTATGTCCTGACAAATAGTCACGTCTCTTATCCACACTGTATTAGCATCGTTCTACCCTCTGCCTTTGACAAACTGTTATGGCTTTTCATTGATTTTAAGTTCACAGAATCACAGAATGTTAGGGATTGGAAGGGACCTCGAAAGATCATCTAGTCCCATCCCCCTGCCGGAGCAGGAACACCCAGATGAGGTTACACAGGAAGGCGTCCAGGCAGGTCTTGAATGCCTCCAGAGTAGGAGACTCCACAACCCCCCTGGGCAGCCTGTTCCAGTGCTCTGTCACCCTTACTGAGAAGAAGTTTCTTCTCATATTTAAGTGGAACCTTTTGTGTTCCAGTTTGTACCCATTACCTCTTGTCCTATCATTGGTTGTCACTGAGAAGAGCCTGGCTATATCCTCATGACACTCACCCTTTATATATCTGTAAACATTAATGAGGTCACCCCTCAGTCTCCTCTTCTCCAAGCTAAAGAGACCCAGCTCCCTCAGCCTTTCCTCATAAGGGAGCTGCTCCACTCTCTTCGTCATCTTTGTTGCCCTACACTGGACTCTCTCCAGCAGTTCCCTGTCCTTCTTGAACTGAGGAGCCCAGAACTGGACACAATATTCCAGATGTGGTCTCACCAGGGCAGAGTAGAAGGGAAGGAGGACCTCTCTCGATCTACTAACCACTCCCCTTCTAATACACCCCAGGATGCCATTGGCCTTCCTGGCCACAAGGGCACAGTGCTGGCTCATGGTCATCCTGTTGTCCACCAGGACCCCCAGGTCCCTTTCCCCTACACTGCTCTCTAACAGGTCATTCCCCAACTTATACTGGAACCTGGGGTTGTTCCTGCCCAGATGCAGGACTCTACACTTTCCCTTGTTAAATTTCATCAGGTTATTATGCGCCCAACTCTCCAGCTTGTCAAGGTCCCGCTGGATGGCAGCACAGCCTTCTGGCGTGTCAGCCACTCCTCCCCGCTTCATGTCATCAGCAAACTTGCTGATAGTACACTCTATTCCCTCATCCAAATAATTGATGAATATATTGAATAATATAGGCGCCAGTACTGACCCTTGAGGCACTCCACTAGATACAGGCCTCCAACTAGACTCCACCCCATTGACCACAACTCTCTGGCTTCTTCCCTTCAGCAAATTTGCAGTTCAGGAGGAACCCCTTTGAGCATCTCATACAAGGTCCACCACACCCAGAAGGTAGTTCTCTATCTATAACATGTGTTAAGCCCATAACCTCTGGAAAGGGCAAAGGCAGACTCGGGGCTTGCCACAACTCCCCAGAAACACATAATCTGGCCGGGAGCTCACTCCTTTCCCTGGTGCAAGCCCCTGCCTCCTCTCACCAGCAAAAGACCACGAAGCACAGGAGGCAGAAGGTTCCCCAGCAGGGCAAATGTGGCTGCTGGTGAGAGTTTGAGGTGAGCCTGCCAGCTCAGGGGAGGCCCATCAGTGTTACTGCCGCACGAGGGGAAGGGAGGCTGGACCTGTGTGCAGGAAGATGTTGGGCAGAAAGAGTCATTTTTGAGTGAGAGGAGACACCACGAGGAGGCCTGTGGAAGGGAAGGGACTTGGTCCAGGGGAGGCTGGGGAGAGGCAGCAGGGACTGAAGGAGATAAAGGAGATAAAAGGAGATACAGGCACTGGAAGAAGAGGGGTAGTGTGAGGCTGAGTGCAGCAGATGGACCTCAGGCAGGAGACCAGAGCAGGGACCTGCTTAGGAGAGCAGTAACAGGGAACAAAAAGGCCAAGGTGAGAGTTAACTTGTCGCGGTTGAGACGGACAAACGACATAGACCAAGTTCTTAAGTACAAACAGCAGTCTCCATTTATTGCCACAAACGCCTTTTTATATAGTCTTTACCAGTTCATGTGTCTTTTTGCTATTGGTTACAGGCTACAACAGTAACATATCATTGGCTTATTTTACTTATGTCAATGTTACTCTTTTACTCCCATCTTTCTCATGGGTAGGTCTTAATATCTTCAAGGCTAATTTCTATTCCCATACCCTCTGTCAGGGGATCCACGGACCCACCGTAGTTTCCCACATTAACTTCACAGGACTCATATGGGGAGAGAGCAACTTTACCATGCAAGGGAAACTGCTTGTGCTTTGCCTGAACTCCTGTGCACTTGCTGTTCGGTGTGGACTGATGGACACTTCACTTGGGAGCAGCTGTTGTGCTGTAGTGTATTAAAGAAAACAGACAAGCAAGACTTGGGATCACCCCGTTCATATTGTATCAATACCAAAACAGCAGGGACAGAGGCGGTGAGAGAGCAGTGCACACATGTGAACAAGATATCATGGTAAGAAACAACCTAATTACAGCTTATTTGGACATTACAAGTATTGACTGTTCAGGGGTACAGATTTTGATTAAGTGTGGTAAAACACAACTCCTTGGTGAGTTACCTGCACTTACATGATCTTACAGAAGACAATTAGTGGCCTACAGATCAAAAAAATCCAAGACCCTGGAGGAGCAAACATTTGGCAGTCGGACAAATGTAGATTAACCTTGTTTGCTTTTCAGAGTGTATCTTACAGTTCAAATCCATTACTTAAGGCACTTTCCCAACTGATGGAAGAAACTTGAGAGCTTGAATGTATTCATATCAAACTGCAACACAACAGGAACTGATAGCATAGGCAAAGTAGGAAGTATAATGTATTTCTCACATTAACTTTGCAAATATTATAAATAAATAATAAAAGTTAATAACCAATAAATGACCAAAATGTTCTCAGATAACATTTAAGATAAATAATTGAGCACTGTAAGATATGTTTATTATGAGTATCAACTCCTAAATGGAAAAAAGAAACATACAACAAGTATGTTTTATATCAAGGCTATAAAACCAGTAGCCAGCTGCCACATAGTTGGGATTTTCTTGGTCAGAAGAGGATAAATAGCAAACCTTAACAATATTTGTAGCTCTCAACAGATGGCTTGGAAAATACTCAAAAAAAGTGTCTCAGAAAAAACAAACAAACGAACAAACCAACCCCAAACAAATAAATTGCTTCTAGTTCTTCTTATCATTGCAGTTGATCACTTAGATACTTTAAAGTTGTTGCTAATATAATGTACACTTTGTCTCTACTTTAGATTTAAGCCACAATGCTTTTCAGATTGTTCTATCCCATTTTATTTTGGATTCAGCTACGGCAAAACTGCAAATTGCAATTGATAATATTCACTGAACCAGAAAGGAAGAGAAACTTACTGGCTCACTAAAAAGTAACAACAAAGTGTCAAACTAAAAGTAACACTTTCAGACACAGTCTGTACCTTCAGCTTTCAGCTTGGTGCCTTCCCAGATCACCATCCTATTGCAGTTTTCTTCAGACATACTGCAAGGTCAAGATGCAAAGGGAAACACAGAGTCTAACTCAATCACTGGTTGCACCTACATCCTATTTACTCACATTCTGAGTTTAAAATCTGGTATTTGAAGAAATTCCTGTATTGGTTTATACATACTAGAAATGTGAATTTCCATGTAATTTCGAAGTATACAGTTTTCATCTTCAAAGCCTGCTGAAAAATATTGCTTGAGACATCACGTATAATATTTGTTTAAGATGCGTGAAGAATTCTGCAAAAGAGTTTGGATAAGTGGTGCCATACAAAATGTAATTATTCCTACATTTTACAGCAGTGAATTTAAAATTTTGTGTAAAAACAAATTGTGTATCACATCTTAAAGTGCAGCACTCTTCAGGAACAGGCAGGGAAGAGAATGAGCAGAAATGTTATGTGTTTCTAATTTATGCAACACGGAAGACTAAGAAGCTGATACTATACCCCCTGAAATGAACCCCAAGATAACCGATGAGTTCAAAATTAACTAACTTGAACCCTGTTAGAGGAAAGCATCAAGAAGTCCAAAGTCTTGGTCCAGAAACTGGGTTTAATGGGCAGTGGATCCATGCAGATGTCTGCAGAAATCAAGTACCCACAGTACTGTGACAAACTGAGCAAGAAGCATCTCTCTGCCTTGCCAGACAATGAATCAACAGCCATAATGTTCAACCACAAAATACCCATTTCAGATTTGAGGTTAATGAAGACAAGTAAAAGTAGAGCTCTACCCCATCCCTGTTCCTCCAGCACCACAGCCATGTGTCCCCACCGCTGTCCTGCTACCAGCTCAGGTGAGCACAGGGTGAGGCAGGGCAGCCTACAGATTTGACAGTAAGAACACTTCTTCTCTCCCCTCCCCCAAAAAAGCCAGTTTTCTTTTGAACCAACAAACTGAATCAGTTCAATGGTTCAGATAACTGCCAGGTACCCGTCTCTTGCCTTAGTTTCACCAGATGGCATGTGGTTTAAAAAAGCATTTTAACTTAAGCCAAGGGTGATTATTATCCACAGATGGTTCCCAGGATGGACACAGAGCAGCCCCTTCCAGATGGAGCTCAGAGGAGTTGACTCCTGCACCGATGGGTGTTCAGAGGACACTGTCCCTTTCCACTCACTGTAGAAGGCGGCTCATATCATCCTTAATGGAATAAAACTGGCCTGTGTGAACACCTGCCTGTAGTAAAATGCCATATAAAATAATTTTCTCTATCTAGTTATCTGAATTCCTCAGTTAAATGGAGACAGAGCTAACAGAAACAACATGCTTACGGAAGCATCTTTTGTCTACACTGCAATGAGTCAGAGTATTTACTAGTGCTTTGGCACAGAGCTCCTTCCATACCTCTGTCATGTTATCTAGAGGTAGGCTGGGAAGGTATTTCACAACAAATGCAAGTAAGTCATAAGGCCAAGACTTTCAAAAGAGAAAACTTCACCTGCATAAAGCCAAATGAGGCTGTCATTTTCCAGCTTTCCAAGTACAGTGTGATTCTACGCCTGTACTCATGAAAAAGTATATCCAATTCTAACATTTTTTTTTTTTTTAAAGTATAAATTTAAGGGATTAATTGTTCCTGCTGAGGCAACTGATAGCCAGATAAAGTCAGTGCAAATTACATGACCAACAAGATTAAAAGAATGAATAGTCTCTAATGACAAAATGGAGTTGATTCTTCACATGGGATAATCTTCCAACTGAATGACTTTTGAATTGGACAGTGTCAAGCAATTATTTTGGGAAGCAAGCAGATTCATTGCTTCCTCTAGTATGTTATATTTTGCTTTTCAGTCATGCATCCTGTGACATAGTTTTATAAAACAGAAAATCAGGTTATCTCCATAACTTATTATGCTGTCTTTGTCGGCTGCCTTCAGAAAGAATCATGATTTATTTATTTTTCCAGCAAAGACTAATGTCTCTAACCTGTTTTTAGAAATGAAAGAAAGAACAATTTTAGATAATAATTTGGTTACTCAGACATACTTTACACTATCTTTGTAGTAAAAGATACTATGTTTCATAGGCTTCCAGAATTCTGAATAAGGCATCTAGAAATAAAATACACATTATATTTGCAGTCACAAGAATATTAAAGTCTCCTCTGCTTCAACAATACTGTTTTGCTAAATTCTGCTAATCATAAATTTCTAGCCATTTTTTTAACAGAAAATTTTTTGCTACACAAAATTATTTTTGGACCAAAAAATAAGCTTTTTGCCATGAAGATTTTTCCACAGTTGGTTGAAATTTTGCTTTTAGTAACACAACATATTACTATGAATTTCAGTTTGAGAAAAAAAAAAAAAAATCACCGAAATTTATCTTCTTCCTTTTTTTTTGCTGAGAACTTCAGCAGAAAAATGTCTTTTCATTACAAACATGGCTAAAGCTCTAACAAGGAAAACATTCTAATCCACATACTGAGAGCAAACCTAGGGCAAAAGATTTGTTTGCAAGATGGTTTGGGACCAACTGTTTTCAAAATGCTTCATAAATTAAAAGCTTTATTGAAAATGGTTGTTGTTTGGTTTAGGGTTTGTTTGTTTGCTTTTTTGTTTGGGTTTATTTGTTTGTTTTAAACTGGCCTAATTTCTTAGGTGGCAATAATGTGGTTTATTACTAGAAGTCAAACTACTTCTTGACATTAGAAACTTTTGTTTCAGGAAACTGCAGTTTTGTTAACCGACAATTTAATATCTGTCAGAGCCTAACAAGCGAACAAAGTGTTGACTTCCCACAATATAAAACCACAATTCTGCCTTAAGCATTATGAAATGTGATGTTTTATGTAATTTCCAATCAACTTCTCAAAAAAAAAAAAAAGATACAAAGATGAAAACTAAAACATTGGTGCAAGAACACTATTTCATAGCTTACTGTTCATAACATAACTTCAGTTGCTTACTGACAGAAGCAACTGAGGTGAAGAACAAAACCAGATAATCGTCCTGGATATCCAGGTTTCCCTACAGCCATCACCAGATGCCACCCTGGCTGCCTCCAGGCGAGACAAGATGAGGTGACTGATGTTTCCCTGGGCTCCCACCCTGGCCATGCCCTGAATTTATCAGGGGAGGAGACACCAAGCTCTCCCTCACCCTGCTCCTTCCCATCCCACCCCATCCCTAAGGAAAGAAAACTAGGCAACTGAGCTGGGCAGGAGCCACAACAGGACTCTCAACTCCGAGTAGAGAACCAGACCTGCCAAGAGATGCCATGGGGCATGCACCCCTTATTTGCCCAAATAAGAACAAGCACAGCTAGAAAACTGCTTGAAGCCTCCTGAAGGTACTGTGGAGTGATGCGCCTGACCTTATTTCTTGCTGGGAATGTTCCTCCCTCATCAATTCCACCACGCTTGTCTGACATTCCCTTTTTTGGCTGTGTCTAATACAGATAACAAGTTACTTGAGGCAAGGAGCTGTCGAGTGTGGTACAGCTCATCTGCAAAGGGCTCGGCAGGCTGTGCAGCGCCATACCCAGGAACAAAAATAGAGCAGAGCAGATGACCAACCTTAAAAACAAACACATTTTCATTTATTCATAGCTTAATAACTTATTCACTGGCTAATGTGTTATTAGTAACACTTAAAAAATCAGGCTTTCACCCTTAAAGATTTCCTTTCTAAAGGAAAGTTCAAATTAAGCTTCCCCCTCCCCCCCAAGTATTTCATGAATGCAATGGTAATTTTCAAAGCCTGAGATTTCTGGTATTAATGATGCCATAAAATTAAACCATAGAATCATGTAATAGTTTGGGTTGGAAGGGACCTTCAAAGGTCATCTAGTCCAATCCCCCTGCAATGAGCAGAGGCATCTGCAACTAGATCAGGTTGCTCAGAGCCCCGTCCAGCCTGGCCTGGAATGTCTCCAGGGATGTGGCATCTACCACCTCTCTGGGCAACCTGGGCCAGTGTTTCACTACCGTCATTGTAAAAATTTTCTTCCTTGTGTCTATTCTGAATCTCCCCCACTTTGGTTTAAAACCATTAACCCTTTTCCTGTCGTAACAGGCCCTGCTAAAAAGTCTGTCCCCATCTTTCTTATAGGTCCCTAAATCTGATACTTTACTAACTTCTTCCTGAGTACTTCACAGCTTCAGCAAACTGCAGCCAGTAGAGCTGCCGGCTCAAGGCTCAACAAGACAAAGGGCCCACGACAGCCAAGGTGTCCCACACAGACCTGGCCAGGCAGTGGGGCAGGATTTATTGGGGAGAGGCTCTGCAAACCCCCAGCACAGCACAGCACAGCACAGCACAGCACAGCACAGCACAGCACAGCACAGCACTCAGTGTGGCCCGCGCTCCCTGCACAGGACAGCAGCACACCCATGGCAGGGACCGAGTAGACCTGTGAGCCTTTCTCTTCACACTTACATGAGGCTTGTGAGGCTCATGAACAAAACCAGCCACCTTTCAATTACCCCACAAGCTGATCTGCTGCTAGGAGCAGAGAAAAAGTTTAGAGAATAATGGAAAGTAAGCACACAAGTTGTCTTGCTTCCTTTTCTTCCATGTGTATCTCTAAACCTGAATACTATATACTACATTTGCTCCTATTTAATGTCATAGGGCTAACTCACTATACCAGCCACACTTCATACATCTCACATGTCACAGATTTTCCCAAACTGCCTGTCAAACCAGCAAGGCTACTGGTCCGGGGCAGTGTCAATAATGAGAAAGTGGGAAGGCTCTCGTACCAGCGCCTGCTCCTGCTTTCCTTCTCAGGCAGAAGACACACCAGAGAGCCACCAGTGACACCTGCAAAAGGTCAGGAGCTACTCGATGGGAAAGGATGGGAGAGGAACTCCTGAGGGAACATGGGGGAACGGGAGGGACTTCTCTGCAATGTGAGTGCCAAACAGTAACACCCAGATGCCTTCCTGCCTTGGCAGCCACACATTGGGACTGCCTTGAATACCTGTATTTCCCTTCCAACCACTCCTGGATCTCTCTAAATTCTTGCCCTCCTTAGGGGATAAAAATTTAAATACTGCCTGTTCTCACCAGCTCTGATAAGAGTTCCCTGCAGCATCATGCAAATGACATGCAGAGTCTTTACTGAATTCAGTCCTAGACTGAAAGAACCACTGGGTGGTGGCAGGGTGGGTAAAAAATATGTCAAATCAAGTCCAGAGTTAATTGCTTTGTTTCCACATTTTAAAAGGCAGGTGGTAGGATGCAGAAAAGTTTGTTCCAGATTTTTTGAAGGCTGGATCTGAGCAGTTAGCAATACTTTGACTTAAACGACTGCTAAGCACACTGTGCAAAATTAACAATATAGCATACCTTCATTCTCCTGCATACGAAATGTATGGCAGCCCTTTGTGCCATCCAGCTTTCATCAGACCTTTTTAATTCCCTGTTAGATCTTCAAACATGTAAACAATTGCTTTGAAAAACCCCTCCACCTGCCACACTGCAATAACTCATTTTCTGTCTTCATGCAACAACAGAAAGAAACTGTTTCTATTAATAATCCTCTCCTGCTTCAGGCTTTGTGCTCTCAAATCAATTCAGGTATACTGTTTTCAAAGGAACTGACGCCTCCAAAGTCAGCAGCAGATTGCAATGTCCTTGAAGAGCAAGTATGGCATGAGCTGAAGGTAAGAAACACTGAAGAGACTTAGAAGGTGGAAATTAAGGAAGGATACAATTAGAAAGCTCAGAATGCTATGTGTTGGTTTGTATTTTTTCCTTACCTTTACTTTGTAAGTTACTTCAAAAGTGATTTGGATGACACGGAAAAGACCTTTTTCTTTTTTGTAAGCTGCTGACACCGTTTTGATCACCAGGAACAACTTCAGTGGCTTCCTCCTGCTCTTTCCAATGTGCTCAGACATTCTTTGCCTCTCTTTACCTTCAAATCTCTAGTATCAGAACTCCAAAGCACATCCCACAGGCCACTTGCAGCCTCAGCAGCCTTTGCACAGAACCCAGAAAGGGGACTTTTGACTGTGGCTGTCTTTGAAAAAAACAGCTGTGCCAGGATCACAGCAAATGTCTAGGTCCTAAGCAGACTGGAGCTGTCTCATAATTAGAGTCTCCCATCTACTGAAGCATGAATTAAGTAATGATGATGAATTTCCATCCATCTCGTGATTCTGTGTATGTAGGTCATATTCCATCATAACTATTAAACATAAAGCTATTGTGTTTTGGATACTGTGTTATGGGAGCCCCAGGTTCATGTCCAACTAAATGACTATCTATGAGCAAAATATCCAGAAAATCTTCTTATACACCCTTATTTCTGCCTTCTGTTCTCATCCAAGCTGCACAAACACAGCCGGTTTTTGCTTCCTTACCCTGTCTTTCTCCTTCTCTTCTTCCACTGTTCACAGTCCTCAGAGAAAATCCCTCCCTCAAACATAAATGTGGTTTTTTTCTCTGCTTTGTTTGTTACATTGAACATTCATGTGGGAGCTTTTATTTTGTTCGGAAGTATTTTTACAAGAAAAGACCATTTTATATAAGTGTATTTTGTCATTAAAAACGTGCTGAATGTCTGAGTAAAATTTGTGCGAAAAAAGTGAAATGCTAAGTAAAGAAAGTATCAAGCCGCCTTTATTATAATAAATCCACTGGGTAATAAAAACCAAGTTACAGACTCAGCTGGAAGCTGAAATCAAAACACAGCGAAACTACGCAGTGTTTGGAGAGAGGAGTGCACGGTATATGGGAGCAAGAGGGGATAAGTCGGGTAAGTTTTGCCTGGCCACACAGCAGGAGCCTGCCTGAGAGTTCAGGCACTTCTCAGAGGCAGGCTGGGAATCAGACAAACCCACTCTTAGTTTTCATCTCTCCACATCAATTCACCAAATGATTCTCTCCTTCTTCAGTGCAATAAATCCAAAAACTGAAAACGCTGAGATAATGCAAACAGGGAATAATCAATTCAATTACAGATACTCTGTGGCAGCAGGATACAGAGCAGCAGGAAACATTAAAGTTTGGCAGGGCCTTTCCACAGCAGTTGCTTCGGGAGGCATCATGTCTGTAGTAACACAAGTCAGGTAAACACGGAAAGAGGAAACATGAGTCACGCAACACATCAGTTTGTTTAGTGCACTCCACGGGCCAAAAGCTGATGCAAGGCTGGGTGTGCAAAGCTGCTGTTAAAACTCAGGCATGTGACATGAGGTAACCTCGACCAACCGGGTAAGTAACACAGGGTAACATGGAGGGACAGCCAGAAGCCCAGGACAAAATATTGATCAAAATAAAGCACTTTGCCCAGCGTAGAAGCCAGACACAAAACCCTTTACAGAAAGACTGTAATTCATTGTTTGATATTTTTCATAATGAAACTTGTAGCCTGAAGAGTCATTTTTAAAATCAGCTATGTGTACTCTCATTATTTTCTGTTTGTATCGGTTATCCCGTTGACTGATATGCAAAGCTACCCTCTCTTCAAATTTATCAGGCTACAAGGCAGGAGTCAAAAGGAAGATACATTTCTGGCTCAACAAGAATTAGGTCTATAAAAGAACTAGGATGGTCACTTCTTGGTGCAATTTTTCTGCCTGCTACATGAAGTGCTGAAGACAGAAAGCCTTTTAGTAATACTGGCACTTAGCAAATATCTCAAGCACATGAAGAGGAGCAGTGCTTACACTCCGAAGTAAAAGTGCAGGTTGAAAGCAAGAACCTACCTGCCATACAGCAGTGTGGTTCTCAATTCGCCAAATACCTCTTTGTCCAGATTGTCAATGTTAAGAAGTCAGACTGCTGCCGAGCAGCATTACATGCCAACATCCTCGAAACCAGGCAGCACCACGCTGCATGGTGCTTTATCAGCTTGCCACAGTTTGAGCACCACATTCTGCTAGGAAGCCATCAAGCCTTGTGTCCTCAAAGGGGTTCAGCCGCCTAAGGCCCTGTCACACCAGCTCCTCCCAAGCTCAAACATCAGTCTTCACATGAAGACAGAAACGTTTGGGGATGCATATCACAAGGCTTCTCCATTTCAGCTTACTCTCTTGCTGAAACTCACAGCCAATTACACCTTTTGCGTGACCAAGTTTAACATGTCTCCACCACAGCACAGGATTCACCATATGACTCCCTGTTGCTCCAGGAAGCCACATGGAAAGCTTGATGGTCAGCTCCATGCCCCTGGTGCACCACAACTCATATAGCACTTCCTGTCAGTCATCAAGAAATTCAAAGCATTAGTGCAAAAACTCAAAAGCCACAAGAAGACCAGCAGAGACAGACCGAAGATATAACTAGTATCCAAGATTGCTTTAAGCAAGGGTGTCTATTATCTGAAACTACCCAGACTGTGCAGTAAGTCAAACTCCAAGATGATGATCCCCTCTGTACCTATGCCCAGGACTGTGTACTTACCCAAACTGTTCCACAAGGCTTGAGCTGGCTGTACCCACACTGGTGTTAAGGGCAATATTAAAGCCTGGACAACCAGACAGTTTGCCTCAATCACGATGCCTGCATTCCAAGTGGCTCATGCTCAAGCTATGCAGCTATTGGGATAATTGGAGGATTTAAAGTGAGGTCAAAATGGCTGACATAGTATTACAGGCTTATCTCAAGAGACATACAAGTGATTAATTCATAGAAAAGCATCCAAGATGATGTTCTTTCTGTCTGAAATAAAAGCATATCTGGCTGCTATTGAATAGGACAAAAGAAACGGAAACAAAATTAGTGGTTTTGCCAGATATTGTAAAACAGCAGGCTCAAACTTCTGGCCTGAAGTACACCGCTTCAGATACTGAAAACCTTAAGAAGGTGTTGGGCTGACTCAGAAACAACAAATTATTAATAGCAAGTAACTCTCTTGACCTCCTTCATTAAAGGAAAAGCTGAGTGACCCAAACACCTCCTCCTCCCTGGCTTTCCTCGACACGTCAGCTTAGAGCAAACACCTTGACGACAACGCAGCCTGTGTTACATATCACACCCTTGTCCAGGCACTGGGCTGTCCCTGTTCTGCAGAAGTTCCCTGTTACTTGATATGCACAGGGTAATCTTGCAGCTTGGCGCTCTGTGGTTGCAAGCGTGGCAGGCAGCGTGCCAGGCACTCTTGCCAAGAAAGTATTCTGAGTCACTCTGATAATAAAAATGCATCAAAGTAACAGGGTTTTTTTCTTCTTTCATATCACTGAATATAGAAGTCCAGGCAGGGCTTTCCTGGCTCTGTAAGCTTTAAGTATATATACCCAAAGACAATAGACTGAATGGAAAACTGACAATTATGCATCATGCAATCCTCTGAAAAGCCACTCTAAATGTGCCATCACTTACTGCTTAATGCCTATTTTGCCCCATCTCCTTCCTGTTTGTCTGTTGAAAGATATCCACACAGACTGCCACTTTCCCACTGCAGTGCAGCAACTGCAATTAAAACCATTGAAAGACTGGGGTAGATGATCTGATAAGAGAGGTCATTATTGTTGACAAACAGTCTCAAAAAGAAGTGCACATGGATATAAAGTGGCCATTTTCTTTTTTGTTTTTTGTTGTATGCTAACAAAAAAACCCAAACAAACACAAACAAACCCACCACTTACTGAGCTGAAATGTGTTGACACACAATTTTTAAGCAACAATAGTTTGATTAAAAATAAAATTTAATCAAACTCAATGTTAAGCAAAATAGAATCACAGAATCATATAATGCTAGGGATTGGAAGGGACCTCGAAAGATCATCTAGTCCAATCCCCCTGCCGGAGCAGGAACACTTGGATGAGGCTACACAGGAACGTGTCCAGGTGGGTTTTGAATGTCTCCAGAGAAGGAGACTCTACAACTTCCCTGGGCAGCCTGTTCCAGTGCGCTGTTACCCTCACTAAGAAGAAGTTTCTTCTCAAGTTTAAGTGGAACCTCTTATGTTCCAGCTTAAACCCATTACCCCTTGTCCTACCATTGCTTGTCACTGAGAAGAGCCTGGCTCCATCCTCATGACACTCATCCTTTGTAAATTTGTAAACATTAATAAGGTCACCCCTCAGTCTCCTCTTTTCCAAACTAAAGAGACCCAGCTCCCTCAGCCTTTCCTCATAAGGGAGATGCTCCACTCCCTTCATCATCTTGGTTGCCCTACGCTGGACTCTCTCCAGCAGTTCCCTGTTCTTCTTGAACTGAGGAGCCCAGAACTGGACACAATATTCCAGGTGTGGTCTCAGCAGGGCAGAGTAGAGAGGAAGGAGAACTTCTCTCGACCTACTAACCACAAATAGTTTTCCTCGGAGTACCCAAAGGCAGCTCTCTTTAATAAGGACAAGATGGCTGCCATCTCAGAACCTTACTCCCATCAGTTTCACTAGATCCAGCCATTTTTGTGGTAAAATAAAGATTTTGATTTAGGCCAGAACATACTAAGAAACAGATGCCAAGTAGATGCACGCAGAAGCTGTAACAGCACATGCTCGTAGAAAACATGAGCAATGCACTCCTAATTGCTTAAATGGGTCTGTTTGCAGCTCCCACCCTTCAAGTCTTGGCATTTTAAACCTCATGACAGGAAGAGCATGCCTGCTCTGTACTCTCTGGCCTGGGAAATCCGAGGCATCTTTCATGGTTAAGCTCAACATTGGGGCAGGAAATCTGCAGCGAAGGGTCGGCAAGCTACTACGAGGCTGAGTCATCCCCCAGGACCATTAAATGCCACCTGGGTGCAGAGGATGTATTAACAACCTGCAGATTTCAGAGCTCTTAACTACATCTCTTCAACTCTGCCAGCTATGTAGAAAGCTGACAAAGTTGCCAAGTATTAATTTAAGGCCCTTCGCGCTCAGACCTGCCTGCCAAATTCACACACCCACACAGAGCACTCTGCTACACACAGAAAGATTTTTTGGGGTTCCCAAACTTGAAAATCAAGTGAATCAAGGACAGATGCTACAGGGGTAAGGAAGAGCAGGCAAGCTTGCAAGGGAGTAGGAATGGGGAGGACATGCAGAACATGTCCTTCCAGCTGCCCACAACTTTACAACATCCGTTCAGTGTGCCCGAGGGTGTCCCCATTGCTCTGTGCAGTGAGCCTGCTCCTGCCAGTGATGCTGGGCACTTGGAGGGGGTATGTGAGTCCATTTCTCCTGCATCTGCTCCTAATTTGTCAAGACAGGTGAGTGAGCCCTCAGAACTTCAAAAGTTCTGCCTGTCAAGAAGGCAAAGCCAGGGAAATGAAGTGTAAAGTTTTGGTCTAAACTGTGAATATGACAGAAAATCTGGAGCTACTGAAAACTGACTGAAGCTGAAATAACCAAGTGGTGTTGCCTGTACATAAAATACTAGCACCGCATACGTATTTACTAAAGAACTACGTACATGTTGATCATCTTCGATTTGCAGATGTTTCTTCTTTTTGCAGAGTGCTAAAATTTTGTTTGAGGAGAGGAAACAGATGGTAGCTGTAATAGTGGCACCTTTCCAAGATGGAAAGAAACCATTAGTGGGGCTGCCACAGGATTAAGGCTGGGAATGTCAGATTTCTATTGCCTGTTTGCATGAATTAGACAACACTAGCACTGTGAGGCTTCCAAGCTCAGTGCCAATACAAATGTGAGTAGTGACTGACAGAAAGAGCTAGTGCCTTAATGTTGTTTCTGTATCAGACAGAGAAAATTCTATCCTAAGCAGAAAACCCACAACAGACAATGATATGGAAAACATACGAGGTCCTGGATCAGAAATGTTTCTTACTTGGGGCTTCAACCTGTTCCACATGAAGGGGAAGTTCTGCTCATACCCAGCAATTTGTGGAAGAGGCTCTAATTTAACACAGCAACAGAACTGAGAAAGAGGAAGAGAAGTAAAAACTATGGCCAAATGAACACAAATGATGCAATTATCTATCAAAAAAATAAACATGGGCAAAGCCAGGATTGTTATTTTTTTTTTGTATCAATAATCATTTCACAGTTTGGGGGGGGGTGGGTGGATTGGAATTCTAATTAAAAGAAAAAACAACTTACGTAGAAATAGAGATTTTTTTTTTTTTTTTTTTTTTTTAAATCACTTCTGCCTTGTTTTAAGGATTTATATGAAAACAGGGAAAGCAATAGTCCGGTCATCTAGGTCCAGGAGACCATTTGATAGAAGGGAAGTGACCGGGAGGACTGAGGAGCAAATGTGGGGAAAAAAACAAAGGAAGATGCCATGGGAGCAACCTTTCTAGTTATTGGAAAAAGGCAGGGTACAAGGTTATTTTGAACTGTGGAGCAGGAGTCAGAGAAGGAATATGAAGAGGATGATAGTGTTAAACTAAATATGTCCAGAAGCAGAAGATAATGTATCTGCAAGGCGTTGGAGGATAAAGCAAAGATGAGCAAGATGAGAAAGAATCAAAACTTTTCCAGTGAAAGCTGTCCAGATTCATAAAATGTAGCAGAGGAATGCACGCAGGGGATCCTGTGAAAGGATCATGTTCATGAGAGAGTAAGGACTGGGAGGTCAGTAATTTATTAATACCATGGGGGCTAGGAGTCAAATCCGAGTCTAGCCAGAGCAGTGGGAGCAGGACAGCTGAGAAAAGTGCTGGTGTGGCTGTGAGGGGCGAGTAGCCCAAAAAGGCTGTGGTGCCAGCACCAGACTGACCCAGGGGACTTAGTAACGGGAAAGCAGCCAGAGGCAGAAAGGCTCTTGTGGTAGAACAGCAAATGATTACAGAGAAACACAGATTTACCATATCTAGGTTTAGCCCATGGGGCAATGTTAGGTTAGGAGCTGAGCTATGCCAGGCTTCCCCCACAGCTCAGCAAAGGGAAGTACTTCCCCTCTGAATGTGCCCACATCTATCTTTTCAGTGCACATGGATTTTAGGGGAATTCCTCTTCTGATTTACATGCCTAAAACTACCTGGGATGAATCTCAGCCTGCCTGCTCAGAAAAACAAGCAAAGGAAGAGGAATAATCTTCTTCCTCGAGTCCTACAAAGGAGAAAATCCCTTGATGCCTGAAGGTGGATGGCTGCAGTATGGGGCAGCCAGGGGAACCTTTGCATTTCAATTACTCCTGAGCACGGAGCTATTGAAAAATGGGCTTGGAAAAATCCTGCACATGATCTCAGGCTGTTCAGGAAATCTCTGCTTACAAAAAGGTTTCAGTCTCAACAGAAAGACAGCTGTGAAGCCAGACAGTACATAATTTGACTCAGGGACAGAGTACAGCCCAAGAATGGGACAGCAACAGTCTAGGGAACCTGAAAGGAAAAAACTGAAAAAGAAATGGGGGGGAGGGGGGAAGGCAAAAGTAAAACTGAAACAGTTACCTACAAATACAACCACTAGCTGTAGAAAAGAGATGCCCTTGGCTTGGGAACACCCACACAGGGATTACAGCCAGGCAGTAAGAGAAGGGGGAGGAGAGGAACCAGCAAAACCCCATGAACATGAAATTGGCAGTAAAGTAACAGCTGCTTTTTTTGAAAAATATGCAAGTTTAACAAGCTAAATATCAGCACACAGTCAGAGCCTGCTGGCAAGCGTGAAAACAGCACTGGGAGCCACTGGCGGCTACATGAAGGTCACAGTGTACCTGCACCTACACAGCTGGGAGATGGGCTATGACACAGGCAAACCAGTGAGCCTGCTGCCAGGCTGGAGGCTTCTTCGACTGCAAACCAAGAAGAAAAGGCTCCCATATTCCCAGCCAATTCTACCATACCTTATCTTGCCTCATAAAAACTACAGCAACGATTTTAAGAGAGTGGAAAATACAATGTATGAGAGTTCTTAAACTGTAAAACACAGTATGCCCTAGCAAATATTAGGCTGGCTTTCTTCTCATTTAAATATTCAGAAAAATCAAAATAGGCAATACAATAAATACTCAAACATTTAATAAAGATGTGTTTTGAAAATGGGAGGATGATTATCAGGGGAAAAGTACATAGGAAAAACGAAGAGAAAATAGTATGTATGGTGACCTTTACTTGTAATTTAATGGTTGTTCTCATCATACTAAGTCTTGCTTCCCCCCCCAATATATTAATAAAAAGGTAAAATACCTACTTCCCCTATGCATGAAAACTGATGCAGCTAATCTGTTCATTCCACATTTTTTTAATCTATCTGTTCATTGGACTACAGCATCAGCCATCTTGCTAATTATCTCCTTTTAACACACAGAAATTGAAAAAGCTAAAAAAGTCACCCTTAGGAAGCAGAGGACCAGGGAAATGGGATGAAAAAGTCCAAGTTTTGATACTGCAATGAATAATACCTTAAATATTCTGTATCAGCAAACCACTGGTTTGCCTCAAATGACAAGAAGATGCAAGACTTCTGACATCTGTCAACAGACTAAGAATAAAGGGCAAAAGAAACAGTTTCAAAGGATGCAAATACCACATAGTTTTCCAGGTAACTTTTAATTCTGTGATATTTTACATTTCCGCATAAGCAACACACAGGAAAACACTCTTAGATCTAATTACAGATCACCTTATTGTACACTGCTGTTAGTTCCAGTTTTGAACCCATTAACATTCACATTTTCAAGAAAACAAGAAAATCTCTCAGAAATCTTAAGAATCTTTCTACAATGCTAAAACCATTTTAGTAGAACTGTTGCAATTTTTAATCCATACAGATGTAAACCTACATTTCCCACGATTAATGCATTCAACACTTCATTCTCATGAAAGTGCAATTTAGACCCACCCAGAATACCGACTGCAGTGCTTTAGAGTTATCCAGGCTTTTCACTGCTTCCTATTAGACCCGTTCCCCTACACAAATCTGTAATTCCCCCCACCTCTTAGCTACAGCTGAGTCTGAGCTAAAAAAGGAATCCAAGACCCATTTAGAGTATTTGACTGGGCAAGCATCTACCCGAAACTATTCAAGAGGACCTTCTAAAGCTTGCCTCATTAATATCTAAGCACTAAAAATGTTAATCAGCGTTAATATAAACAAAAGTTTAACCTGGTGACAAAAGCTCTTAACGTTTTCTCTCCTATTAATGTGAGCATGCATAAAGAATGCTAGTCAGATTACCAGGATTTTCTGCAAACCCTACAAAATCACTAATAGCATCCACACAACACATTATTTAAGACCAGCAGCCCCTCCTACCAGCACACTGGGAAACCGCATTTAATCTTTGCATCAGTTCTTCTAGGGCCATTTCTTCAGTTTTCAGCCAGCACCTCATTCTCTGATAAAACAAAAAGAATCCACAGCAAACATGCTCCCCCTGCTCCAAGAATGCAGGGAGGGGGGGGGGGGTCGGAAAAAAAGAAAAAAGAAACCAACCCAAAGCAGAGCGCTACAGCAGTGCTTGGCAGCCCTGCATTTCAATCCCCCCCCCCCCCCGCCTCGGCACAAAGGGAGGCAGGAGCGCACGTTCCCTCCTGGCAGCGCCTGGCTGAGGCGGGCGCTGCTGGAAGCCAGAGCCGTGAATGTTAATGACAGCAGGACGGCTTCAAACTTCTCTCCCCTCCTCTGCGTCTGGGTTTGCCCGCAGTGGAGTCCTCGAATGGCAGAATTTACTGCGAAGCGTTGATTAGCCCACGTACCGCCGGTCTCTTCCCAGCCTGCAGCGAGTGCCGGGGAGGGCTGCGCTGCACTGACAGCGCGGGGAGCGATCGGGGAGCGCTGGGCGAGGATTTGGGGCTCGCAGGAAGCCCCATCGCCCCCAGGTTGCCCTGAAGCCTGGCTCCTGGGCTCCCTTCTACTTCCTCGCCAGTTTGTTACAGCGTCGGCAGCCGTGGAGGAAAACGCCTTCCCTCCGACAACACCAAAGCCGCTCTGCTCTCACCAGCCCGCAAGGTGCCTTCACATGCGGTTTGAAATGGTCGCTTTTGAAGGCTGAGGACTTCAAATTTCCTTTAAACACTGAGATAACCACAGCCACGTTTCGGACTGCTTGGAAGAGCTTGACTACTTAAATGTTGTGCCACAGCAGCCTCTGTAACTCTATTTCCCTTTCCCTTAGGCACACAGGTTTTAAAGTCGGGACCTGCAGACCCCCCCAACGTGGACGGGGTGTAGGCAAGAGAACTGCTGTAGAAGGTAACTAAGAAAAGCAAGGCTGATAGCCAGGGGACTTCCATTGGCTATAGGGGGTACAGCACCACTGGAAAACTTTTAAGGATATAGAAAATTCCTACAAAACTGAAATACCTCTCTGAACAGCTGCTCCTTATAATTGTTTTTCAGTGCTTTTACACAGCCTGTTTTACAAGTATCAAACTATGCGGCTTTTAACGCTTTTTCAAGACTATCTCAATACCTACTAAATCTCATTATTGGCATGTTTTTGCTGATGGTCAGCTGAATTCTCTCAGTCTTTTAATCACCCTGTTCTTTTTAGTTATGTCCTCTTATATCTTAGCCATTAAAGATATGGTTACCTATGGCTAAAAGAAAAAGGTGTGTATGCTTAAAAGGACTGTGCTGTATTATTTAGGATGAAGATTTTTTTCTACAGATTACACACAGCGGGCAAAAAGCAGCAGTTCTTCCTAGGAAAATATATGGATACCTATGATGACCTGTTCATAGTTCTAAACAATAACACTAGGGAGGCCATGAAATAAAAAAAGTTATTTAAGAGGACCCATTAATCTGAGCTTCCTCTGTCAATAAAATTGAGATCATATTTCAGTATTCATTTGTAGAAGTCCCACGTCATTTCCACTCCAAGTGTGATAGACCTACAGCAGCTCTATCTATTATATATGACTAGAGTCATGTATATTTCAATTTCTATATTAATAGAAAGGAAAAATTAAGTCTCCAGTCAAGCTTTTGCATAACAAAGTATTGCCATAAAAATACAGCATCTATAGGAACTTCATATGCAAAAAAAGTATTTTGTATATTTAAGATTGCAGGTCAGGCTCTGGATATTCAGGTGGTGAACCAGGAGTGAACCAACTAGAAAAGGTGTGCAAGTCCACAGGTTCATATGGATAGAATCATAGAATTATGGAATAGTTTGGGTTGGAAGTGACCTTCAAAGGCCATCTGGTCCAACCTTCCCCGCAATGAGCAGCTTGCTCAGAACCCCATCCAGCCTGGCCTGGAATGTCTCCAGGGATGGCTGAGTCTTGTTTTGAAACAAAGGCTGGGGACAGAACCCCATGTCCACAGACAGCCCAGGGAGAAAATCCGTATGTCAGGAAGTCAATGGCCTTGTTGACTGTAGCAAGTTGAAGGCCCAAGAGATTTTAGCGTATGCACAACAGCACAGTTCACTTGTAAGATTACACTATTTCCTGGTGGAGCAAGAAGTGCAGGAGACATATTCATTCATAAGCATCTACTGAAATAGAAGATGCTAGTTCAATCCCAACTTTCCTTGAGTGTCCTGCCTCAATTCAGTAGCGATTTCATATTTTCCTTGGAGAATCAGCAAACTGCTTAAGCCTCCCATATATGACAAGGTCCATCTTTCCATGGCATCTTCTCAGTGAAATAACAAATGAATAGCAAGATATAATAGTGCTGATGAATTTTATCAGATCAGCCAGTCAACCTTCAGGATCACATACAAAACACCTATTTACACTTGTGCAAAATGAATGGGGAACTCGTAATATGCTAGTTAAAGGTCAGTTATACAACCACCACCACTTTATATATTCTTTCTACACTTTCAAACACTTTCTGCACCTTCAAAGAAATTTAAAACATGCAAGACATGTCAGAGTGTCAAAGTGAAAGATGTCAGTTAGTTGGACTGAAAGTTAGTTTACCTAAAAGTGTTTGTGTGGTTGGTTTGGTGTTTCACTTTTTGTTTGTTTGTTTGTTTTAATAATGTAAATTTTTAATCATGTTAATTCATAGAAATGAGGCAGCCTTGTCTGGAGCAACACAGTAACAAGTTTAGGTGTAGTTTTTTTACTGAAGGTCACAGAGATACAGTGTTTTCAATATACTTAACCACAGAATGTGGGATTAGGGTCTCTGACAGTTTGAATCTAGAATCTAACTACATCATCCATGGTTTCATGAATAACTTTGAGTCAGTATAAAGAAACAGAACTTAAAATCTAACTAAAATCTACTCTTAACAAGAGAAGCCAACTGAGCCCTCTTGCAACAAAACTCAAACCCGTATCCTACCATGAGCTACCTGGGGAATCAAAACAGTTCTGGAAATAAAAGTGTCTGTATAGCTCGGGAATGAGCTACTGCAATTTTTGCTCCTTTGAAGTTTGTACCTGCTGCCACACACCTTTGCAGGTCACCACAAAAATCATATTAGGCAGTTAAATATTTCTTTTCATCCCCACACATCTCAAGCTAAATTAAAATTGGAGAATAAAAGGATTGATGTTCAGTTCTAGCACTGAGAGTCTGTAAACACAATAGAAAATGTATTCATTTTTCATGTAAAGTGTGATTATTTTTACTGAAAAATTCAAGCTGCTTCTAGAATTCTGATTTTTAACTTCTGCTAATGTATCACCTCTAGCAAAAAATCTTCAGTAGTCCCAGGCAAGCCCATGCTGCAGCAGATTCATACTTAAGTATAGCACTGTGTAAAAATGCTTTTACAAAGAAATCTGATGAACACACATCCTTTCAGTTCTGCCTCAGGTGTTTAAAATGCAGAGAAAACATTTTTGTCAAATGGCCTGTACTCCCATTTCTTTCAGTGAAACTGCAAGAAGTAAATGTATTGCAGAATTTAATCAACCTCCAAGGCTACATGGATGTAATATTTGACCAGATGTCTGCAGGTTTGCATTGATTTTCTTCTAAACTTCCATTGGGTTTGAAAGCCACACCACCATCATTTTTTTCCTTCACTACTCTATTTTGCTCTGGTTTTGGCTGTGGTCTCCAGCCAAGCCTGTTCAAACACAACAAAATTACATCCCTCTTATTTTCAAACAGCTCCAGCCAAAAAAGCATTACCTAGTTTTTCAAGAAATTGTAGCTATTTTGAAAATGTTCCAGAGTAATATACAACTATCCTCGTGTGAGGAGCCAAAGCAGTAACCTTAAATCATTAACATATAATCATATAAAGCATTTTGCCTGAGCAAAAGATACTTGCAACAATACACCTAAAGATTTCTCTGCTCACTTTACTTTGATCTCCACAATATAATTCGTCAATGAGTTCAAAAAAATTAATGATGTGCAGTGTGAAAAAGTGCTTTTGTTTAAACTACTTTCCTGAAATTTTTCTGGGTGCCCCAGTTTGCCTCTTGTGAAGCAGTGGAGGAAAAGAAAAAACAAACAAAAAAAGAAAGAGGAAATAAACACACTCTATTCACTTCTCCAAGCCATTCATGACTATACAGACCTCCACTGACGGTGATATTATGTCCCCTCCAACTGCTTTTTTTCCAGACAGAAGATTTCCTACACTAATTAGTTCCTACTTGTACAAAAGCAACCCCATACCTCTGACTGCCTTTGCTGTGCCTCTGCATACCCTAATTCTACTCTAACAAAGCGAACAAAACTGGACATGGTACTGAAGAAGTAGACACAGCAGAGATTACACACTGACATAAGGATTTTGTTGTTCTCAGTTTCCCTCTCAGTGGTTTGTAACGCTCTCTTTGCTTTTTGGATGAACACTGAGTGCCGACTGAGCTGCTGCTGCTGTTTTCAGGGAAATACCCACGATTGGTCGAGGTTTCTTACCGAGGGTACAGCTAATTTAGGGAATAATGTTGTCTCTTCTCCTATGAATCGCTCTGTACAAATAATTAATTTCACCTACTCTACTGCTCAGTTACTTTGCGCCACCAGTTTATCCTCCAACTGTTTGCATTCAGCATTGAATTTGATTATTTTAAATAATTTAACATATTTGCAAATTTAGTCTTCCCACACTTCCTTTCCATTTCCAGCTACTTTGGGATTACATTGAATAGCTGAAGCCCCTGTAAAAATCCCTGCTTTACTCCCCCTGTAACTCCCCTCCACCCACAGAAAACTGAGCACCTAAAGCAACTCTGTTTCTTGTTTTTCAATCAATTATTAAACCACAAGAGGGCTTCCATTTTCACCCATCGGAGCTTAGTTTCTCTAAGAGCCTGAGAGCAGCTACAATGAAAAAAATACTATTTATAGGATATGAAGTAGAACCATGAGAATTTAAAACACGAGTTTCCCTGCTGCTTTGCATGTGCTCTACTATATCATTTGCTGTAAGGGAATGGGCAGAGCATATGGATGGTTATACCTATACAGCTGAATCCTGTGCCAAACATCCTATACTGCTTTCCAGCAACACCACATGGGCAGCACCAGGCAGGCAAGTCAGCCACGCTCTTTTCTGGACAGCCCCAACATCACACACCACAATACTCTATAGACTGTGTAAGCAATAAAGCTACAGGCATCCATGTCACCACCGCTGTCCTAAGAGACTTCAGATGTAGCCAGAAAGACTTACCTAAGCTGGGCTCCTGCAGAGTGGGAAGAGACCCACTTAATGTGGTTTTCATAATCTAGGTTCTCACAGGTCTCACAAAAAACTTCCACATCTACCCACTGCACAAGAGCAATACTGATCCCCAGCCCTAAATAAAAAAAGGAAAGAAAAGGGAGACAGGACTGTTGATATGAAAGATCCAAACAGAAAATGCATTTTTAACATTTCAACCTCCTCTTGGCACCAGTTCTTCCTTCATGAAGCAAAGGGATTTTTCCCTTTTATTTTTCTGAATGAGTCCTCTTGGTAATCAGCCCAGTTAGGCTTTATTATGTAAAGCATCTGGGATTTGAAACTGGGATTCATAAGCAGAGATGGCAGTATTCAGTTTTTGGCAACACCTCAGTCTTCCACAAGGAGAAAATTGTTCCTAGATTCACCATCTTCAGGAACACAGAGAACTTTGCATTGTATAAGTCATTACTTTGCAAATACATGCAGGAAGAAAAAAAAGGTAAAAGTAGTTTTTTCATCTTAAAAACTTGACACTCAAACACTCATATGAAGCCTGCGTATAGGCAGGCTTCATGTAGGAACACAGACTAAAGAAGCCTTCAGATGTGCAGAAGCATTTAACAGCTGAATTCCACCAAAATTATGCCTTGTTTTCCTCATCTATTAATTTACCAAATCTGTATCGAGTCCTCAGTGTCAGATCAACCTCCATAATATTTTCCCTTGAGAAAGTAAGTGACCTACAGAAAGAAAGGTCTGGCAGCTGCTCTCCATGCTCCCTCATCTTAGCCACATGCAGGGACCAGGCCGAGGTGGTACCCAGACCAAGTACTCAGCAATAAGGGAAAAGCTTCATCCTCACCCCACAGGTGCTCCCCTTCCTTTCTGTTATTGTTCAGGCTCATAGCTGAGAAGCTTTACAGGATGGATGAAATGCAATATACTCATTTCTATTTGTTGGCCTCTTCCCCAATTCAGCCTGATCCTGCTACAATCCAGCTCCCAGTACTTTCAGTCTTCTTCCCTAAACATCACTTTCCCCCTTATCCATTGCAATTTAACCTCTCCTAAAAAAACCAAAAAACAACAACCAACCAACCAAACAACACCAAACCAAATTAAAAAAAACAAACCCACACAACAAACAAAAAAAATCAATATTAATTCTTAAAGTTTAGCTTAGCCACTAATTCTTCCATAATTCATTTCCTCCATACCTGGTACCTCAGTTTCACACTAGAGCAGCATTCCTCATACTTCCATAAAGTTTTCCAGTGAGGCTCTCCAGTCTGAATGAACTTAAACCAATTGACTAGATCAAAGGTTTTAATACTTCCTAGCATAACAGGCAGGCCTTCTTTTTCTCCAGCCTCCCTCGCTTGTATAAAGCAAATTAATGAAATATCATTTGAATCTCCTCTGCTGTCTTCTGTGTTTTTAAAGAGAGCTAATTTTCCCAGTAACTTCTTCATTCTATTTTCTTCTTGATTCTCCTCTTTTGCCACATGGGATTAAGTAATCACTGCAGAGCCAACAGCCTTGAAAGAGTTTATTTAGTGCAATACCTCCAATTGCCCCTGCTCAGCTGAGGGCTGCTGTGGCCCTTTCTTCCTCTCTAGTCTGAGGAGCTAAGCTACCCAGATGTGCCAGCAGCTGGACTACTCTAAAAGCAGGCATGGCAATGAATGGATGTTGCCTTTTTGTCAGTGCAATTCCAAGAAAGACTCTACCTTTCTAAGTTTACTGAGGTGTCTTTATAGATGAATGAAGCACCTTCTGTAGGAAGCCAGCAACACTAAAGATAGGAAGCATATAGGTGAGTGGTAAAGGAACTTGCTTCAAACATAAATAATACAGAAAGAAACGAAATATCACTGTTATTTGCCTTGAAATGCTCCCACAGGTATGTATAATTAAAAGAAAGGCCACACAAGGGAAACTGTAGTCCAACTCCTAAAAAAAAAAACACCATGAAACCACAATACTTTGAACATATTAAAGAACAGAAATGAAGGAGCTTTTATTTTAGACAAATAGATATTTAAAGGTACCATGATAATGAAATAGGTGGTAAAGTTTGCAGAGGTTTCATAGTCATATTCCCTGACAGAGTTAGTATTTGGTATTTAAATGCAGAAATGAAATCGATCCAGAAAACAAATATTTCATTATGTCTTGTCAGGGTGGTTTTCTTTTCAAAGGAAATGCAGGGTCAAAGGAAATGAAGAGTCTTTAATTTCTCACCCCCTAAAAAAAAGTCAGTCCAATGTTTTTTAAAGCTCAAACAATTGAGGTCTTCTACAAAGTATTAGACTTCAAATCAGTCTGTGTGTGTGTACATGTGTGCGTTCGTGTTCAGATTTGGAGTATTAAGAAAAGCTCAAGTTTTAGTACGTGTCCCACTTTGTAAAAATCACTATTCAAAAGGAACTGGCCATACACATAAAAGTTTAGCAGGTCTACTGTTCAAATGTCAGGGCTGATTTAAAACATTCTCAGGAAATTACTATATAACGGAATGTGATATTTATTATAACTGTCACTTACAATTGTTAATTTCACATACAATCAGCGATCTAAAAAGTATTCAGAATAAAAAAAGTAGGGTTTTCCCAGGACCATTCAATTTGATTACACAGAATAAAGCTGAAGTGCTTATCCCTGAGGAGCAGGCTGACAACTTTTATCACAGATAAAGGACAGAGTAGAAAGATGTCCACTTTAATCTGAAACTTTTTTTTAATGGGACTTATCTTAAAGTTTGACTGCCCTTTTCCAGTTTTACATCTTTCAAAATGTAGCATTTACTGGAGCTTTAGGGTGACAGAAAGCTTTTCCCTTTTTATAAAAGGAAATAGAGTAATACTCAGGCAATGCACTGAGGACACGGAAAAATGACATTTGTGATTGGTCTGGGTGAGCTGCCCATCTCTGGCAGACGTGTCCCCCCAGGGCTACTCACTGTGCTGCCCTGGGTGCTGGGGCCTCCCTCCTGGGCTGCACCCCAAGCGCTGATCAAGGACTTGGCTCTGTCTTGATACAGAGCAGGAAAATTTAAGACATCTCAAAAAGTACCCAGGAATAGAAAAAATAATTTCCAACAACCACAAGGGTATTTAGCCTGCAACCAAAGAGGCCAAACCCCAAACAAGATCTATCTTGCTGCAGAACACTCGCCCTCACCGTATGTCCTGCAGTGGTGTCTTTGTCTTTCACAACAGAGCTTTAAAACTTCTCCGTGTAGGTTTCATTAACAGGCCAATTCCCCCATCTATTTTATCACATACAAGCCTCAGTAAATAAAACGCCATTACTTTTTAGTCTGGTTATTTGTGTTGATGGATGCTTAATACAGGACAGAAAGACCAGGTCAGGTCTCATTAAAATTTGCAGGAGATTCCAGGTAGTGGAAAAAATGCCTCTGGAGGAAAAGAAAAAAGGCTTTTGCAGATAATTATAACTTTTTTCATTTCTTGACAAGCAAAAGCACTATGTCCAGTTCACAATGACTTGAGTTTTTTAAAATTAGAATATGAAATTATGACATCTGAAAACGTTCACTATTTTTTCCATTTAATATTCTGCACAGAAGACGCTACTTCCCTAACCAGCCAAATTAAATTGATCTTTCCTAGGAGTGGGTCTGCACAACACCTCACTAGATGACGGAAAACAAATGTTCTTCAGTTTTTAGTTCATCTGCCTTCACTATGGTAAAGCTGTCAGAAAGGAAGATGTCATTTAGGCTTCTTTACAGTGTAAGCCATATCCAGACCACCATTTCATGCCTTCTTGAAACAGAAATATTGCTTTTTTGCTTTAATAGGCTTCTGAAAGTATTGCTTAGTTTTCTTGAAGGACCACAGTCCTGACTAGTTACTGCTTTTGAAATAAAAATGTAAGCATGCATGTATACATTTCTTTGTTATTTTGATTATGCACTGCTGTTGCTATTTCTTGTTTTCCCTCCTTCACTCTTGCAGCAATTTCCAATCCATAACAAAGATTCTTTTGTCAGTGACAAGCTTAACACAATGCAGTTTATTTTCACTTTTTTTTGCCTTTAAAATGCAGTAAAAAGTGCTTTTTGACAAATCACCTATTACACATAAGTTGCATGGGCTTCAATTTCAAATAATTTTTAAGCTTTATAATGTCTGGGTACTTTAAAAAGCATCTTCTGAGTTGAGTCAATCACAAGCGCAACCAAGAGCTGGCTCCATAAATACACAAAGATTAACACAGAGGGACAGGCTCCTGGAGATACTCATCCCCAGAGCACCGCACACCATTTTTTACTCCAGCTCACAAGACATGTTTGTTTCTAACCCCATCCAATGCTGTCAGGTCAGCTGCATAGTTACTGGTAACTAATAATCTCCATGATGCACCATATGGTACATCAAATATCTTCAATATCTTCAAATATCTTCAATACTGGTATTCTCAACTGTCCTGTCCTGCACTTCTGCCACCCATTTGCATTTACTGATCAGATGTAGCTACTACATCAAGATTGATCTGTAGCACAGGGTTCCTTCAAAAGCTCAGTAGAAGGACTACTGAAACAGTTACACAACTTGGATGTGCTGATTCAAAGAGCATATCTACAATGCTGGTTTTGGTTCATCTCCAGTCAGATGTTAACATGCAGATGATAACACTAAAAAAAAAAATATATTATTTAATAAAAAAATTCAGAAGTACACAAAAATTTCCAAGAACGTAAAGGAAAAATATATTAATGTGTCAGGCAAAAAAACCCACAGCATCTCACACTATTTCATTGTATGTTGTGATATATTTGTCATACCATACAATGCTTCTGCATGATTATTGTTGGTGTTAGGCCTGGAAAGGACATCAAGGAAATAAATAATTATGCTACCATATGCCCCCTTCTAAGACAGCAGATGTATAATGGACCACTCTGCAATCATGGTCCTCTGCGTTCCATGGCAATGCCTGCATCTCTGAGGGAGAACATTTTGATCCTCTTCACCATTTCCACCTGTGTACCCAAGAGGAAGAGCATTTTCAAAGACAAATACTGGCCATGTATCAGCAGAGCACAGATGAGCAGCAGAGAGAGCAGGGAGCCTAGAATTATGAAATATAATTTAAAAGCTGTGATTCCAAAGGGCAGCATATAGAGGAGGCTTGAGGATACCAGATAACATGCACCGGAATGCCTGACTTGAAACTTTAGCTAGACTACAGCAACATATGTTGAAAGGAAAACTCTCTTTGGTCACGAGACTGATCTGCATTAGCATCCTCCTAAGAGTCACTTACTTCCTTCAGGATCTTGACCAGCCCTTTAAAGAAACAGACAGACATTAAGGAAATAGTCACCTTTGCATCTGTAGTTATTCATACAGTTTGATCTGCCATTGCTAGGATCACCTGCCACAAAAGCAAAAAATCACTAAGTAACTTTGTCTGGAAAGCTCCACTGGGTAAAACCAAAGAAATCCATAAAAACAAACAACTTGGCAAATAATGTTTGAGATATTATCAAATACACAAGTCTGATATTCTCTACCTATCCAAAGGCTTTCCATAACATGCTACCTGTAAAAACTGTTATCCTACTTCATCTTTCTAAAGACCAGATTTCTCTTCACTGTCACATGCATCTGCAAATGGGATGTCTTGTAGAATAATCAGCAGTGGTGTAGTGATGGGCTGCAGTCAAAGAGTTCTCAAAAAGTAGAAGTAGTTATGTTATTAGATGGTTTAACTTCAATTATATTGCTTTCATGGGACTAGGCAACATGCTATTCAAGGACCTGCACTATTTGCTTTACAATAGAATGAATACTTTTGTATTAATTTTCTAGGTCTTTAAATGTGTAGAGACAACAAGGAAGGGTAGGACAGGATTCAGAAGAGAGACCATGAATAACAGCTGACATACAAATAATTCTTTCACTCCTGTTCCTTTCCTTCCTCTCCCCTGACATTTATAAAAGAGTATTTAAAACTAAAGACTGATTTCTCATGGAAAAAGACAGTATCTGCCTGCTCTCCCCAACTCCCAAACTAGGCTGTTTGTATACACAGAGCACACAGACTATTCTAATGTAATATTACTAATCTGGAGCACCCAAAGCAAAAAGTAACAAAAGAAAGTCCATGAAAACTTCACTTCAAGTTCTTTCTAGGGAAAGAACTCTTTAAAAACATATACCTCAGCAATGACAGGCAACGTTATCTGTAGGGAAAACACAGTAAGGTCTCAGATTTAAATGTTGTTTAATATTCATGAATAAAATATCAAAAGCAAAGGGCCTAGTGACTAAACTTAGATATAATTTCATGTGAACAGCTGTCCCCTTTTAGAGAGGAAAAGAAGTTTATGAAATATTTTAAAGTCTGTTTCAGTAAGCAAGCCCACCATGGAATCACTGCAAGATGTTTCTATAATATTAGACAAGCTACAGCTAATGTTTTCTCAACCTGTGTTAAAAGTGTTTTTCTATACAGCATAGTCCTCTCAGTGCCATGTCCAGTATATATAGCAAACCATTCTACTAACAAAAAGACAGTCGCAAATGTGACCTCTACCTCACTTACTTGTGACCGAGGTAGACACATGAAGATACATTAAACATACCTGCTGAAAAACAATCTAATTCTTACGCAATACTTGCTTAACAGAGCTTCTCTTTCTTAAAGTACAATAATACAAGTATGCTTTAAATTAATTCTTCCTGATATGCTCACACGACCACCCTATTGCACAGATTTGGTTTTGGCTTGAACAGTTGAAGCTAATCATAAGCATCACTTAAATCTTTTAACACATTATATGAAATCATCCTCCTCTCACAGCCAGAACAAAAATACATGAGAACACATACATGTATCCCATACTGAATTAATTAAATAAATTACGAATAAACCCAATCTCATGCCAAAATGCTATTATGAGGCAAATGTACCAGCAATTGCTTTCAGCAGCTCTCTGATCTCCAACTCCAAAAACCAGCTAAGACTGCAATAATATGCAAACAATAGCATTGAACTTTAAAAGGCAAGACTTTAAAAATAAGTATTCAGAAAACTAGATGCTGTCTGTAATTAAATATAAACACACAATCCATGTTTAGACTTGAAAAGAAAGACCAACCTTTCTTCTTGTTCTGTCCAAAATCCAAAGCATGTCACACATCTCCTTTGATCAGGTGTTTTATGCGAGAACAGCATAAACAACACAGCATTTGAGAAACACACATAGTAAAAAGGTCCAAGTGTGCATGTTCAACTCTTCTCAAATGCAGATAAATACACAGGCTCAGTGCAGTTCATTTAGCTTTTGCAGTGAATTTGTTTCCAAGGAAACCAATAGGTGCAGATGTTTTCCCATATAACAGGGAAATTCAGCAGATTACTCATTTACTCAGTATCTTATTCATTCATTTTTTCTGACCAATAGCAAACTATTCCTCAGACTCTGTTAGAAGACCAGACTGCATTTAAAAAAAAAAAAAGCACCTTCCCTATACATAATCTTACTGAGCAGGTGTTGCTAAAGGACACACGTCACCTTAAAAAGAATAGAGAGGAAAACATTTACAGTCTCCTCTCCCAAAGAGACCTGCCTCCCTTGCTTTGTCTCCTTCAACAAGAGTGTGCCAAAACCACCCTGTTTCCAGAGCTTTCATCCTAAAAGATGCTCCAACAACTTGGCAAGGTCCCAGCTTCCAAGGGACAATGCTGACTTAGAGAGCTATGGGAATGCCTGTTCTTACCATATGGTACAGCTTTGCAAAATTGTATTGTGCTATAGAAGCATCATCACAACCAACATGATTTATGCTTCTTAGGATAAGAGTACAAAATCTGGATATTTACTAAAGCCACAATGGAGATGCAGGGTAGAAAATCTACATTCCTTGCAGTTCTTCCACAGGACATTAAACCTATAACTCAAAGTTGCAAACACAATGCTTCCTTCTCATTCAGGCTGCAGATTCCCAAGCTGATGTATATAAAACAAAACACCATGGACACTACTTTAAGTTAGACCTCTTTTCTCTCTGGATAAGATACGGGAATACTTACTATACCTTCTGGGCTCTGAAAGCTTTTTTCCCCCTTGTCCTCTTTCAGTGTTACTGATTCAACAGCAACATCTACTGGGCACGGAAGAGAAAGATTGAATTTCTTACAAGAGATTAAAGGGCCAGGCACAGTAGCAGAAAATTACTACAGCACTCATCTCTGGATACTTCTGCATCCTGGTCACTGCAAAACCAGAACTGAAAAGAACAACATTTTAAAACATGCATTTTCTCTCTCCTGAGCCCTCCAAAAGGAAAATAAACACAACAAAAAGATGGATAAAAGAACAGCAGTGACTTCTGGTTGCCATTTGGAGACACTGTATTTATATTACATCTTCTAGGAATATTAGATACACTAGGCCAACAGAACCAGTTGACAGACATTCTGCCAGTAAAGGCACTCAATCAGTCTTCAAGTTCATGCAATGAAGAGGTTTATTATGCACCTTTTCTGCTCTTTAACTCTGTTTTTCCCTCAAAAACACACAACCAAACAGCAGTGACTAATAAGCAGCCAGATCAGACCAAGCAAAAGTTCCGCAAAACTCCATGGAGAACAAGATGATCCCACATGAACCTATTAAATGCTAAGAACAAGAATCCCAAAGAACTTTGGCCTAATGACACCCAGCATTTGCCTTCTGTAACAGAATCTGCTGGGGTCTGAATTCCTCAAGTAGAGCACAGGAAGAATTGAGGCTTTGTGAGAAGGACCCAGGATAATCCAAGTCTCTGGCAGGTTCCACCTAAGCAAATCAAAGTCAACAACAGAGGAGTAGCTGAGCTCCATCCCTCTTTCTGCAAAGAGTGGCATTTCATCTGCCTGCTAAAAGGCACATATCATGATCAGGGTTCACGGTCATAGCCCTTGCCTGGCTTTTGACATCTACACAATTCCTTCTCTTAAAACGCAGTCAGATGAGAACAGGATCCCTACTACAAGCACTGATTATGCATCACATTTAAAGCGATTTTTTATTAGATGGATGAATGCAAACAGCACAAAACTCAAGACTCCCATTTTACAAGTTAGGGCCTCACTCAGTCAGCAGGTAACCAAGTTTCCCTTTACTACCAACACCCTGGTCTCATGAATCTTGGCTCCTTCAAGACAGTGTCTTCACCCAGACGGTCAGCTGGCCTTCCACCCAGCCCTCTTGACTGAGGAGGAAACGGAAGTGCACCCTCTTTTTCTCAGCAAGTGCTCCAATCACTTTGTGCTATGACATATGTTGGGAACCCCAAAGTCTCTGTATCCAGCCTGCACGAAGCTGACCCTCCTACCTTTTGAGAAGCTCAGCAAGGTGTAGAGTGGGCACATGTAGCACCTTAAGAAAATAGCACACATGAAACTGTAGACAGCCTTCTCAACAAGGCAGCAGGTCTGAGCGAAGCCAAGGGGACCCATCAGCCCCAGGTAGCCCAATCTTCACCAGCAAAACTACTAAAGGAATTACAAAGAGAATGAGGGACAGCCTCTTGGACTTAAAATACCTAAATGCTACCAATATCCCCCAAACATTAGCACTGCTCTCTCCTTGGTGAGGCTGGTGAGCCTCTTCACTGTAGCACAGTGAACAAAAGCAAGCCCAGCAGCCCTGCTGGAACCTCACCAGTTGGTAAAATGGGAAAACAACCCAGCTGCTCCCTTTGGGATCAGTCCTGTCTGCACACACATATGCCAGTGTGATACCTTCTATAATCTCATTTATAGCCTTCCTATGTAAATTTGTTTTTCAACAGTGAAAAGAGTAGATTTCCGTGGAACAAAATATGCCGGGTGTGCAATAAAATGCATCATACTGTTGCTCAGAGCTGGAATGATACAAAAGTACACTACAGCGTGCAGATGGAATGGCAAATTTCTACATGTGATATAGTTCTTGAATATATAGTATACTTTCTATAATAAGAAGTGTTTCTCAAAATAAGCAATAATAGGGAGGGGGGAAAAAAAGTAAAGACAGCTTCCTTAACATGTAACAGGGCCTTTTTGCAGTATTTTTTTCCTCACTCCTCTGACTGCAAGCCCTGCCTATGTGGAAAAAGAAACTTCCAGGATGCCTCCTGGGAAAAACCCTTTCTTCAGCACACAGAGTGTTAGCGAAGAGGACTTCAGGCAGCATTAAGAGAACTGATTCTGCTTTAGATCCACCAGCCTCGTTCCAACTGGATTTTTTGACAAGTCCTGGGAGCATTATGAAGGTCTCCAGCACCTTCTCTGCAAATACACAACATCTTGCATGTATCCACACACCTTACAGGAAAGAGAAGCTGCTGGCAAGACTGCCTGGCTTTTCAGGGACCTGCTCACCACTTCTCAGAAACCTCAGCAGAAGTGGCATTGATATCGTTACTCTGGAAACTTCACCTTTTGGACAGGTCTCTTCGGCAGCAGTTAATCCCAGGCACCTTATTTTCTGCTGCACCTTATTTGCGGCTGCTGCTTTCCCTAACAAAAAAATCAAGTCAATCCACCATTTTCAGTGTAGCTCTTTTGCCCCAAGATGATTCTTGGAAGGAAGTCACACATGGCACAGGGCTACCACAGAACCTTCCCTCTCTCTCTGCCTCCCTCCCTCCTTCCACACATTTAATAATTAGCAAAAGTATATTTCCCCAGGTAAACCTTTGCAAAACAGGTCACACAAATTTGACAGCAGTAAGCTTAATTGACAGACTCCAGATGCAATATCAAATTCATTTCCCTCCTCCTCTCTACATAAAAAGTTTAGTAATAGTTAATGGAAAAAGTATTAATCTGTTCAATAATTGGTTTAGATTATATTTTTAGACTACAGGCAATAATCTAATTATGTGCAAGAAATAATTTTGAAGAATCGCAATTTTTCTAATGTACTTTATGATCAACAAATAAGCTGAAGCAGATCTGACAAGCGAAGAAAATAGAACTGCTCACTAAGTAATTTAAATTGCGTGTCCAAATTAAATGAACTCTCTTTAGCCTCTAGCTATTAAAACAAACACAATACCTTTAGCTAGAGGGAAAGGTTTTCCTTTGACAGCTGGCCATTTAACCAGTTCTAGTCAACTCTAAAACAGTACAACTTTCAACAGTAAAGAAACCCAGCCATATCAGTATGCATCTGGTCTACAGTTTGTACCTGTGAACAAAAGAAGTTCCTAGACAGCTGTCTATTTTCAGTGGTAGATTTCTATGCACCTTGCATGTTGGAGCTATAGCAAAATGCAAAAATAGACTTTAAAAAAAACAACCTTACTTATTTCATTATTTCCCAATATTTCTGTTATCAAAGCTCTCTCCTCCCGTGTAGTGATGGTTTGACTTTCTAAACACTCAAAGAGGGTGCATTGATTAACCTCAGCAAATCCATGCATTTGCATGAAACAGGGTGAGTGATTCCTCAGTGCCAGAGGCAACAACTGAACCCAACAGCTAATCCCGGTATTAGCTATAAGAGAGGCAAAGCAATTCATTTCCATTACAAAAGGTCCAGCTGGAAGCCAGTGAGTTAATGTAACCCACTACTCTTAACCCTATGGATGTGTAGGTGACGCTGAAATTATTATTAAGGTAGCATGTGCAACCTTGTAGCTCAGATAGTTTCTACTGCACCTGTGCTAGACCTAATGTTTACATTCACAACTTCTCCATCTTCACGGCCTTAGGAGTAAGTGCCAAAGCCAGCAAGCAGTCCCATTACAGAAACAGAGGACATAAGCAAGGAAGAACTCTAAACTTGCCATGCGTCTGCTCTTCATTACACGGGAGGCACATCAGAAGCATGAGACGTCTAAGGTCATGCATTACCTTGTCAGAAGAACAAGGCAGTTTCTGTAACAGAGTTTGGTTTGGTTTGTTTTCCTGTTGAGATATTATAATCAAGCAGAGTTACAAAGATATTCACTGCCTACAGATGCAGAAAAATGGGATTTACAGAATGCTTAAATAGGTTAGACGTGTAACCCCTGCTGAATTTCAATTACACTTGCTGCTTAGGCACTTTTCCAATTTCTTTGGAGCCACCTGAGGCACCAAAAGCACAAAGGTACTCATGTCAGGGACTAAACAGAACTGACAAAGCTTTCCTACTCTAGCGTCAGCATGTATCTAATGTTTCATCTTGCATGGAGAATATATGAAAGGTGAAGCATGATTTAAATCAAAAGAGAAAGGTTCATTGCATCCAGATGGATCACAAAAGTTATTAATTTTCATAATGAACTAAATGTTATTGCTTTCTCTTATGATTTAACAGCCATATATTTCAAGTAGATTATAAACAATAGGACATCTATGACTATGTAATATTAAATATATAAACCTAAGAAAGTTGTATTACCTTTTACTAGCTTAATTTTGCTAGAGAATAATTTCATACCCCTCTATATGATGTAAAAATGCCACTATTTGAGGAAACTACAAATTTCAGTTTGCGTGCATCACGTCTTACCATGAGTGTGTTTTGAACACCACGCAGAACAAAGCAGGTACAGCTTCCCCCAGCTCAGTCTGATAAAGTTCTTGCTTCTTTGTACAGATTATTGGTGTTTGCCTCTCCCTTGGCAAGGAGCTCCCCAAGCACACAACCAAAGGGCAGCAAAACGACTAGTGAAGGGACTTGAACATAAGACCTATGGGGAGAGACTGAGGGAGCTGGGGTTGTTTAGTCTAGAAAAGAGGAGGCTTAGAGGTGACCTCATCACTCTCTATAACTACCTGAAGGGAAGTTATAGCCAGGTGGGGATTGGTCTCTTCTCCCAGGCAGTCAGCAATAGGACAAGGGGGCATGGGCTTAAACTCTGCCAGGGGAAATTTAGGCTGGATATTAGAAAGAAATTCTTTACAGAGAGAGTGGTCAGGCATTGGAATGGCCTGCCCAGGGAGGTGGTGGACTCGCCGTCCCTGGAGGTTTTTAAACTCAGATTGGACATGGCACTTAGTGCCATGATCTAATAAACAGACTAGAGTTGGACCAAGGGTTGGACTCGATGATCTCTGAGGTCTTTTCCAACCCAGTCAATTCTGTGATTCTGTGATTCTGTGAAAACGAAGGCAGCCAGGCTGGCAGAGCCCCAGCTATACCTCCCAGGTTAACATCATCTCACAGCTAACAAGGAACCCCAGCCAAACTATTTCTGAAAAGCAAAAGACTCTCTAGGAAATGGGAGAATGGAAAGGGAAAAATAACAAATGCTGTGGCTGGGCTGCTTATTACAAACAGAAAACAGAGACAAAGTAGAAGTGCAACGATAAAGAAATGGTGTTTCCAATACACCTAACACACCATTAAAAGTCGTCATGAATCAGTGTAAGTCACTGCAGCACACAGTAGTTGGACCTTCCCCCTAAAATCTTTCTCAGTTGGGTTCAGGAAATTTTGAAGGAGAACAAAAACAAAAACAACAACAACAAAAAAACCCACAAAACTGAAAACACACAAGAAAACCCCCAAAAAACCAAACAAAAAACCCCAAACAAACAAATAAAAGGTGACTAGTAGTTAATAAAGGCTAAGAGTAATTTCAGGCAGCACTATTTACTGAAAATGTAATCTTTTTTTTTAAGCTTTATTCTTCCTCTGTTACTGTATGAAATACCCACACATGCAGGAAAAGCAAACAGCAGTTGAACTGAAAATTCATCAAGTGTGGCACCAAGTTAAAGATATCTATATATATATATATAGATATAGATATAGATATAGATAAATAGATAGAGATATATCTAGATATCTAGATATATAGAGATATCAACACACAAATATGCACACATGCACTGAATTTTATTGCTGACATTACTGGAATACCTCTCCTCATTTTTAGCTGGAAATGCCTTTTCACACTAATGGAGCTTTTATGTTCTAAGTTCCTGAACTGAATGCTGCTAGCTGAACACGAATCTATTTTTATATATTCCGTATTTGCTGTAATTCCCAGGAAAGAAGGAATTATAGTAAGATGTTTAATATTAATTTCATTTAAGAGGCTGGTTAACCTGCATAGCTTAGAAGTTTTAAGATTTAAATCCTGACAAGACTTTAATGATTTTAATCAAGCTGGGATTTCATTGCTCTATTACTTGAGGCAGCAACACAACACAGATGAAGTTTAACATGCAAAGGTTCTCCTATGTTGTTAGACAGATTATTCCAATTAGCTTTAAACGTCTCATTTTGAGAAGTTAAACTCATAAAAATTTGCCAAATTCCTTCAACAGAAATTCAGTTTTAATATAAAGCAGCTCTTTTAGCTAACAAACTCATAAAAACATTGGCTTATAAACACATACTGAGACTGATACCGGTCCTATAGCAGCCAGTAAATTAACAGACTTGTAAAGACATTTATTTATAAAATTGAGTTCTGCTGTAAGCAAATAGCCTCAGCACTGAGAAATGCTAACTGTGCACACGTAATATCTGCTCTATCTTCCTTGGACATGCACTTCACCATCAAAGTACTAGTACCAAACAGAAAGCTCAACATGGATATACTAAAAAGCTCCCACAGTAAAATCCAGCGGGTTCTTTAGGGACAACCCACTGCCACCAGGCAGACAAAAAGCAGCAAACACTTTTCTCTGCCAACAGTTACGGTGATCCCAGTTCTATGTTCATAAAAAAGAAACCAAATCCCTAGTCCCCTCTCCTTGAGCATTATGACAGATGCCACCAGGGACAGCAGTAGCTGTATTATAGCTTAGAGACTCCTGCCCTAGTTGTCTTCTTTTTAAAAGCAATAAAGGTCATGGGCTTTTTAGCATCTATATGGACAGGCTGAGAATTCTAAAATGCCATCTTCGTTCCACAGAAGACGTACCAATGTTAATCAGATGACAGCACGCTGTCGTCACTCCGATGAAAAAAGGTCTTGTTGCAGCTGCACAAATCTCCAAATGCCTTTTGGTCTTGACTTTTTTTTTTGAGTATGCAAACAACCTCATCAACAATACTTAGTATGACATTCACAGCCTCATTTTCTACATATACCGGGTAAGGGTATTAATCTAGTTTATCAGTAATCCTTTGAAAGAAGCCTTTCATCCAGTTTTTACTTGAGGTATGGTTTAATGTTCACAGCTTTGCAGATTAAAATGAAAGCTCCAGTGAGATGTTGAACATGATAAAGCGCTTGGAGAATATAAGATAGCTCCAAGAATCAAGGAACTTTCCAAATACATCACATAAATGGAGGGCTTCTACCCCCAAAATGCTCTGGTTTAATCCTGGCACTCTTGGAATTACCAATTAAAGCAGCTTCTAAGAGATAATTTCTAGTTGCTTAATTTTTAGTTAAGTTCTTTAAAAGGTTGTATTTGTAGACATCAAGGAATTGAATGGACTTGATCCAAAAAGCATTAGCTACCGTTTTTTCTGAAAAGTCACTTAATTTACAACAGTATAATTATTATAACAATGAACACCTACAATGTTTCCCTCATACGTTACTACTGAAATTTTGTATTCATAGAGTTGTGTCTAGTGGAAAGAAGTGGCTAATTAGTATAACTGAAGTTATACTCTGGGTTCAGAGTATAACTGGAGTTACCCAGATGCACAAGCGTTTCAGAGGGAGCATGTTGTTGCCTTTTTCCCTCCCTCTGACGAAGATGATGAGCCATCAGTGTTCTTCATAACATAACCTGACCAGACTGTTCCATACAGTGATGTTGTAGCAGGTGTATAATTCAGTCAAAGCTGTCAGCTTCATAATGCCATTGAGCAGTGCCTAAAAGGTGTTTACATATGGAACACAATGCAATTTTACGCTTTGAGATGATACCAAGCACTTTTCTTTCCAAGAGCATGTGGATGTAACAGGACCATTTCAAGTGCCTGTGAGTGCAAGAGCTGACACAGCACTGTTACAAGCATTAGAATTGGCACATCACAGTCACTGTTTTTTCAGCTGCCTTGTAATTGTTAGGATTTTTGCATGAAAAATCACATAAAAGGTTAAAGGGACACCCATCTTATAATTAACAATGTTTAAAAAAGAATTTTTCTACCCATAAAGTCTTCTTAGGTAAGTTTGGAGCATGTAAACTTCAGACATAGCAGTCAGCAGTCACCTGTATCCTTGATCCCTCAAAACCTGGGCAGTGTCACCATAGTTCCCTTACTTTTTTATAAAAGCTTTGACTGTAGCACCCTCACAGCTGTTTGCTACAACACCAGCAATCACAGTTCCCAAGATGTCACACCACCAAATCTTCATACCACAAGAGGTTTCCTCTGCGTCCCTACTGCTTTAGCATCATGTCAGGAGGCTAACAACTCTGTGAAAAGATCATTTCAGATCTGTTTGGAATACGAATGGAGGAAAAACCAACCCCAACCAGGCAGAACAATAAAACATGCGCTAAGAAAACACAGAAATACTGTATTTTTTTTTTCTTTTAATTTTTAAAGACCTCATTCCTGTCTTCTATGCTTTCCATTTTCTGGCCTCTTCTGAAGACAAGAGGGGGAAGAATGTATTACGTACATAATTTGAAATGATGCAATAGCACACACAAGTTGGTCGGACATTATCATGCTTCCATCTCAGCTGTGCTCTGCCTCAAGCAGAATTTTGCATGCTGCTCCATCTGTAGCTTTCAAATTAGGCTTTCAAGCCTTCCACAATGGCACATATTCTCAAGCAAAAACATCTAAACTCACAGACACAATGAAGACCTGATCTTAATTATAACTTCTAGGAAATTACTGAAGTAAAAATATTGCTATTAATATAGCACCAATGGCATAGCAGATGAGTTCCTGGGGAGGGAACAGAAAACTTCAGCAAAAGCAACATATGGTTTAACTAAGAAGAGCAGCAAGATGCTCTCCATCCTACAGTATTATTAGTCTGCATGAGAAACTAAGAACCCTCACATTTGCTTACAGCAGCAAAAATTTAAGAAGGGAAAAGACTCCAACAACATTGCTGACATTATTTTCCACAGCAGCATTTATCTTTCTGCCTTTTCCCACCAGAAGACTAAATTCACAGTACAAGGCACTATGGCTTTCTTTACCAACTGAAAAATACTTGCTGCTTTTCCTGATATAAGTACTCGAATAACTAATAGAACTAGAGCAAAACAACTGCTCATCCCACAATATACCCAACATACAAATTGCCCATTTTAAATATTCACCACGTTACGCTGCTGTAGTTCTTTTCTGAGAAGATTCTTTTTGTCAGTCCCTTGAAGGAGTCAGAAAATATTAACATCCAAATTGTATCAAGTAAGAGCAATAATTTCTGAAAAATCAAAACCCAATGAAATGGCCACAAGCACAATGATTCATTCAATCCTCGATACTACCTTTCTATGTCAGAACAGTTATGGCACAGAAAAAGTTTTCATACTGCTTTCAGTTTTGAAGTTAAATAGCTTGACCAGAAAATGAGCTGCAACTAAGTTTCTCATGCCTACCTCTATGAAAGCTCTTTCCCCACTCCACACATAGTTGTCTTCTTCAAGTCAAAAGAAAACAAACATATATTTTTTTGAAAACTATATCTCACTTCTTCCAAGCACAAAGAGTATTATCAGGTGCTTTCCAGTTTTTATTAACAGCTTTCAGTTCAGATTTCAAGGCAGGCACAGATGTAATCCTCAATGAAAAATTTGCTACATCTCAAGCCAGGAAACATAGTCCAGAACTTTTTTCACTAAACCTCATATTCTTTTCACATGGACTTCAGTGGAAGGACAGCAGCCACAGCTAAAAGGTGATATTAGCATAGCCACATATGTGCAGATTATTATAGGTGCTATGCAGAATGTATATACACTCACTTCCTGGTTTGCCTTCACTGTATTTGTTCTAATCTGTGTAGCTTATTAAGCTTCCTCTATAGATCTACCAGTCAACCATTGATTCACTGTTGATACACATGTACCTTAGTCTGAACCTAACATAGCTCTTCCCTGAATTTCTGGAAAGGAAGAGTAGCAATTTACCATTTTAAATCCTCCAGATGACAAAAGACAGAACTACCCTTCCTCTGACTTTATACTCCAAACCTTTCCAGGACTTGTTTGTTTCTTCTTCTATCACAGAAGCACCATACTAAAAAAAATACCAAAACCTTCTTGATATCTCTTAGCCTAGCTCAAAGCACTAAGAAGGAATCAAGCCCACCTATCTGACTCCCAGCGGTGCTTCGTTTCACTGGAGATTTTATTAAGAACAGACTAGAGAGCACACAAGCTGTTTAAGCGGTCCGTTTAACAATCCCCGCAATTAGGTCTAAATCTCTGCAGAAATTGAGTTCACGTTTTCTTGTTCTTATTCAATTAGATATAAACAAGAAAATTAAAACAAGCAGATATCCACATTCTTCCATAACTTACAAAGATCTCCACTAAAAAGTAAGGATATGTGTGCTCTCCCTGATGTTTTCTCTTGTAGTCTAGATACACCCTCCTTATTTCCACAAAAGTTGTATTTTGTAAACCTCTGATCAATCCTGACGTCCTCCTCTGGAATTCCTGCAGTTTTGGTGTGGGGTTTTTGTTGCTGTTGTTTTTGTTTGTTTGTTTTAGTATTTCCTTGTTGCCCTCAAAAGAAATCTCATATTCTGGCTGAGACCTCATTAGTATACAAATCAAATGGTTACTCTAATAACTACTTCTTGGTAAGCCCCAGTAGAATATGAATCATTCTGTAGTAGCACCAACATCATTAGCTCATCCAGGCTGAAAGAATCTTTTTTGCTTTTATTACAAAGGAGTCGTATCCTGCCTTGTAATTGTACACTAAATGGAAACCATCATTTTAGTGAATTTCACCTTTCTGGTTTTGGATCATCTTTCCAGCTTAGAGAGGTTTGCATGAATATGTGTAGATATCTGATATTTTTTTAACTATCTAGAAGGCTTTCTAAAAATGTATTTAACAAAATGAAATGAAGTTGTGTTAATAAAGACCAGTCACTCTCAGATGCAACTGCTAATCAAATCGTAGAATTAGAGTCCATCTGCACTAGTACCAAGGCAAAGGTCACATAATTCATATACGAATGTAACAGCCTCCTGCATGGGTAAATATCAGATCTGATGGTACCAGAAAAAAAAAAGTATTCTTAATCCCTGGAACTATAAACTAGCACTCATAGTTTTCTGCAACAAAGGCGATGTGATAAGGTGCAGAGGTATTTTGTACTTGATTCTCAGCAGTTTCTCTAGAGTACGATTTTAACACTGTAGGAAGGTAGGTCAGGTTTCTCCGGGATGACTATTTTTTGCAAATCAATTAATTTATGGAATTATTTTAATTTCTTAGAACGCGCATCAGTCCCCCTGAGTAAAGGTCTTCACTGGCTGCTGTTAAACATTTGTTTTTGTGGTGACATCAGCCTCCTCCAAGTGAACACTCAGCTATTCTTTATTTAGGCTCCCTGCCCTACTCTTATTGCTAATGATGAGACATTATTGCCATCAGTCATCTTCTTAACACAGTTTGGCAGCTTCCAAAATATACTGTATTTTTCTCACCTGCTGTGGTTTCTGGCACCTCCTGCTTATCTCGCACAAGCTGCATGATATCTGACACCACAACCCGATGGTTTGTATCTTCTTCTTTTTCTTCATTAGACTGGTTGGTTGCTGCAAAACAGTTGCAGCTTCCAGTTTCTTTGCAGGGGATCAACCTCCAGTACCAGTAGTCAGACATGAAAATGCTGTAGGTCGATTCCTGAAATTAAAAAAAATAAAGAAAATTTTCTGCAATAATAATAAAATCTAGCTACTTGAAAGAAAAGGCTCAGATAATGTTAAATAATGTTCACAGTTACATACAGATTATCATATTTTTGATTTTATTTAAAGAAAAAATACAGTTTATAATAGCCATTTATGGTATCATGTGCAGTCCATAAAAACCATCTGTGGTATTGTACCCAAAATCAAAACTTCAAGAGTCCCATGTAGTTTCTCAAAATGCTTATATTGTAGGGCAGGGAGCTAATCACAAAAATACAAAAAAAAAATCCCACAAAACAAACAAACAAAAAACCAAACATCACACAATACAAAACACCACCACAACACCACCACAACAACAACCAAACACACAAACAAACAAAAAATACCAATATACAAATATCAAGATATATGTGATCCTAGTAACAACTGTATAAAGGCAAAAAATATCAATATCACTATTTTCAGCAGAACAAGTCAATATTCAGCTTAAAAATATCCTCTAAAACCTAGTTTAACTAGGTGAAAGAACACCCCTGAACATGGATATTCAAAAAGTGAAATAATGTAAAAAATAAATACTAAAGAATAAAATTTTGTGATTGCCATGATATGAGGGGCAAAAATTACTATTTTAGATTTTAATAAACAGATTCACTGAAGGAAACCTTGACACTGGAAATGTGGCAGGAAGAAGAGATGCTTTGTTTTCTTCAGGGCTGCCCTCTTCCTGAGCAGAAGAAAGGGGCAACATTTCCCTTAGCCTAGATAGGGCTAATTACCAGGCTTATTTATGTATACAGGTAAGAGAGCAAGCATGTTCTTAAACACCTGCAGGTTTCTCAATATATATATAACAATGTCAGAGAACTACAGTGTTGTTTTTGTTTGGTTTTTGTTTTTGTTTTAACACAAACAAAAATCACCCCCTTCTGGAAATTACAGCTAAATCACCATTAATTGTAAAAGATTTCTTCTCCATAGGGAAGCAGCTTGAGCTTTCCAAATGCTTACAGTTACTAGATAGTATTTGGGAATTCTTCTAAGTGCTAGAAAGGTGCCATCTCTTCAAGAAATTACATCACATCCAACATCTGGTTTGTTCCCAGTTGCCTCCAGAGCGCAGGTGGGCGACAAAAAAATGGCCCAAACCTCCAAGCACAAGCAACCTGAACAAGCTTTTCCAAGTCTATCGGGAAAATGCCAAGGCCAAGTAGGAGAGATGTACATCTCTCCAGGTAATTTAATGCTTTTTCGATAAGGAAGAGATGCATGACCTCTATTTATCCTGCAAGCATCATGTTCGAGTGTTTCTAACATACCTCTGTTTCTAGCTGCTGATTAGCTTGAGTAAAAGCATCACTCCAGACCATGGATATTAACAATGATACATGTAGAGATTTTCTACATTACATGTAAAGGTGACAGTTTTATAGACCCAAAGAAAGTAAATGCCATTAAAAAAAGAAAAAGGAAAAAGCTTGCTTGATATAAAAGTGTTATCACTTTAAAAGCAAACAGGAAAACAAACAACCACAGCTCACACCATTTAGTACTAGATCTCCCAGAAGTCACCTATGAAAGATTAAATACTTGCTCTGTCACTTATTACATTACTTCTTCAACAGAAGAGAGGATTTCCAGATAAAACATTCTTCTTCAAATATTACTGCAAGGTGCATCTTCTCACCCGTTTAAAGATAGTAATTTTGTTTTATTTTAGTCAACACACTGCCAGTTTCCTCAATTCTCCCTTTGCCTGTTCCCAAGTTTTTCAGGCTTTGTAACATTCGTCATGAGGATGGGTAATGGAGTTAAAAGCAAACCACTCAACTCTTTCTGTAGTTGCCAAATCTGAGGGGTTCAGGGCACATGTCCTCCTTGTCACACAGGTTAGTGGCAGGTAAAGCTGTACTAAAGCACATCCTGCTTGTAAATAATGTATGTAGTGCACAGTATGTACTTTGAAGCTGCATCTGCCCCTGCAACCGTCTGATGTGCTGTGCGCAGTGACAGGTACAAGGGTGCTCACACAGGTATGCAAGTGGCATGTGTGCACAGGTCTTAATAAAAGAAGCATTAAAAGAAGCATTTCATAGCACTTTCATAGATTTTCAGTTCTGTAGGAGCTGGCGGATTTCCTTCTACTATCATTACACTTCAGACGTTAAATAAATAGTTTTTATTCTTAAAACCACTTGCTAAAGTTCTCCTGTCTAGAACTTCTTTTTACCCCAAGAACTCGGGCAAAAGGAGACAAAAATCCCAGAAAATTTCAGTCGTGTTTCCCTGGCTTCTGTGCAAGGTGAACTAAAAAGCAGGTGGATCTGTGCTTCAGTAGTCAGCAAACTACTCTAGCAATAAAATTTTAATTTATTGCCTTTCTTTAAGGAATGGAAACTCCTGAAGATCAACAGAAATAATTATATCCAAACATGCAGTTAGAGACACACATTTATAACCTTAATCCTACTTTAATTAATTAGTTTTCTGACCCATTCATCTCTCTCATTTTGATTTTAAGAGCAGTGATGTGAACTTAGTTTTTAAGCCAACAGCTTAGGGATTCAGAGGGCAAAGAAGTTGGGGAAAAAAATATGGGAGGGCTAAGAAAATCACTACACGTTTTTCACACTTTCACAAAGTGAGGCAGCTCAGAGACATCCACAAAACTGACTTTACCAAGGCTGACTATAAAAACATCTAAAAAAGGAGGGGAAAGAAAACCCTTACCCTTTTGTCTTAAAAGCTAATGTAAAATGTTCCAAATAGTCACAGCACCCCTGATGGAAATATGTCCACTTGGATCACTGCATTAATATTGCAGACACAAGTAGTTTCCCTTATTATTTCAAGGCATCCAAACATAAACTAATACCCTCCAGTAGCATAAAATTAGGCTGATGTACCAAAACAACAAAAAAAAAGAATGAAACTTCCATTTGACATTTGCAATTCTGAGCAACTGCTCCTGAATCTCAATTTAGCATGCTAAAAATCAATTCTGCTTTTGGTTGTTGTTGTTTGTTTGTGGTTTTTTGTTTGTTGGGGGTGGAGAGAGGGGAAGAGGGAAGAGGTAGCGGGGTCTTGTTCTTTGGTTGGTCTTTGTTTGTTTTTACCAGATTGCAGACATCAAAGTTGGTAAAATACCCAAGGAAAAGTGCAGGCAGAATTTGGATCCATTTTTCAGGGCCTGAAGGCACAGGTAGAACTTCACGAGCCCTGACCGGCCTCAGCCAGGACCTCTACCCACGGGCCCAAGAGCTGCACCCAAGTTCAGTCCAAGGCATTTAGTCCCTGCCAAAGCCATGCGGCCATCATGCCTGTCTGCAGCCCTGTCCCTCGGACAGACACGGAGCACTGTGTGCAGTTCTGAGCACCACAGTATAAAAAAAGATATTAAGCTACTAGAGTGTGTCCAGAATAGGGCTACGAAGTTGGTGCAGGGTTTGGAGAGGAAGCTGTATGAGGAGCAGCTAAAGTCACTTAGTTTCTTCAGCCTGGAGGAGACTAAGACTAATCACGGTCTACAGCTTCCTCACAAGGGGAGGAGGAGGGGCAGGTGCCAGACTCTCTTTTTAGTGACCAATGACAGAACCCGAGGGAATGTCAGGAAGATGTGCCAGAGGTGGTTTCGGTTGGGCATTAGGAAAAGGTTCTTCCCCCAGAGGGTGGTGGAGCACTGGAACAGGCTCCCCAGGGAGGTGTCACGGCCCCAAGCCTGACAGTGTTCAAGAAGAGACTGGACAACACCCTCAGACACATGGTGTGAACTGTGGGGTTGTCCTGTGCAGGGACAGGAGTTGGACTCGATGATCCTTGTGGGTCCCTTCCAGCTCATGACCTTCTAAGATAGGTCTATTTCACAGCCCTGCTTGGAGTCCTGGTTCTGGATCCTTTCCCTCCTGATTAGACTCCCTGGAGGGGCCAGGTTCATTGCTGCCGGCTCAGGGTTAGTTGGTAGAGCTCGTTACCAGCGCCCAGTTCTGGTGTTCGGCTCCACTGCACAGTGCCCTGGTTGGTGAGTCCATGCTGTGGCCACCCCCAGCTCCTGCCTTGGCCCCTCTTGTGCAGCAGTCTTGCTTTTGCTGCTCCCCAACAGCATTTATTAAATTTATCAACATATAAGTCTAATGGGGATACAGCAAAGCACACAGGAACATGTGTGATTTGTCAGAGAACATCTGATAAATGTGGTAGTTCCTCATCGCTGTATGGAAACAGACAGATACATTACAGCTTTGTCATGTGCTCTAGGCTGGGAAGGAGAGAAAGTCTCTGGGAACATGGTACACAGAGCAGGTCACTGTGAATTCACAGTCCCCATGTAAAACCTCTGTTCTGCACCTCCCTGATGCCAGTCACTTCCAAAGGGAACGTTGGGTAGGGGTCACCATCCCCCCATTTACTGTAAATAGTTACTAGCTATTCTGATATCAATTAGGTATGCTGTGTGCTTCATCTGCAAGGTCTGACAGCATGCTAAATAGATGAGATCTTAGCATTGAAACTGTCATTACAGATGGGGCAAATAATGCATTAATACGCAATGTTAACAAGTAATATGTAACGTTACATAGCACCCCACACCACTTCTTAATTAAGCAAATGTTTTCTGAACAATTGCTTACGAAATTCAGACAGAAAAGCAGCTTTTGAAAGCAGGAGTCCTTCTACTTCAATCAGTTTGCACACACACTTCACTGAATTTACTTCCATTTCTCACTCAAAACTCCTCTTTAATTCAATAACAGCATTACAAAGGGAGTAGTTAATAATTATCTTCAAATGTAACCAGATTACATAAGGCATCCAGTTATCTCAAACTTAAATCCATACTCCGCAACCATTTCACCACAGCAGTTAAACCTGACTCTTGGGGTCCACGTTGCTGTGTGTCAATACGCTATTACTGGATTTCTGTTGCTGCCACATGCTGCGATTGCTTCAGCTATTTCCCTGGTTATTTAGGCAGGGCATTATTTCTAGTCAGGTGTAACACAAACACTAAAATGTATCTCACTTTTAAGACCTTTTGTCCAATACTTACAGAATATCCTGTGAATTACCTCAGCATTTAACCACTGCAGCTTTTTAGCATGCTTTCATCAGTGCTTCATTTAAGTCAGAAGGGGGGAAAAAAAAAAAGGATTTGCATGGGCAAAACTGGTCCTAACATAGTGCTTACTAAGATTTCACACCCTTATTTTCCATATATATGATGATGCTTTATTCCAACGATCTTAAAGAAAAACTATTTAATATGTTATCCAGCCTGAACAGGCAGGCTTAAACTTTGAAAATGACTGAGCTTAGTACAACCATCTCAGTAGCGATGGTGGAGTCCAGCTGATGAAGTAAGAGCTCATCCATGTACCTCACAGGTCTCTGCAGGAGAATTGGACTGAAGTGGACACCAGTGTCTGCACAGTACTAATTAATGCTTATTTTAGAATGGATTAAAATACACCGAATGGTATTCAAGCCCGCCAATGTTGTTCTAATCGGAAACTCATTTGAAGCACGTATTTCTGGGCTGCAGCTTTCTTTCTGATTTTTCTGCTTTGCTATACTGGCCAGTTATTCTTTACATTGTACAATATACCAGGAGAGTGCAAAACACCTAAGATAAACCTACATTACAGCTCAGGTCCCTCCCACCTAAATTCAGACATTAAACCAAGATGTCTAGGTTAAGAACACTCTTGACCCTTGTGCCTTCATCATTCAGTGCAGTAAGAAACACACATTTCCTGAGGCTCATCGGTCCCTCACATCGACTCAAGAGAGCCCAAAGCAATTGTGGATGAACCTGAGTTTGTATGAGGAAAAGTCTCACTTTTGTATACATTACTGACATAGTACCACAAAAAATGAGCCCTGTAATAAAAATAAAGCATTTTAGGATTTTAGTAAAGCCTATTAAGCTACTCAAATTCTGCCTATGGAGAAAATTGTATTTCTGCTCTTGCTCCTCCCCCAGTCCTTTCACATTTTGTTCACAAAGACAGAGGGAAAAACCACCAGTAACAAAGCCCCAGACATTCTTATCCCTCTCTCAGGCATGTAAAATACCCTTACGTGTTTTAAAGTAAGATCAATTTACAAACTAAATTTTGTCTCATTTGGAGCTTTACTGTGATCAACATTTAACTTGAGCTCTAAGTAGTCCTTCAAGATAAATGTTCTCATTTTTTATTTAAAAGCCTTTCACAAACCATTAGAAATCATCAACAGACTCATGTAGGAAACACTAATTTCAAAGAAACTGTGAAACTATTTAGCAAGAGCTACACTGAGGCCTCTTCAAAGGCAGGGAAAAAAAAAAATCAAATGTGTTTCAAAAGAGAAATGCTTTCTTATTTATTCAAATTTTCATCTTATAGGTAGTTGCTTCTCTTTTGAGGAACACATACAAGTTTAAATGAAGTCCCTCAGCTGTCTTCCTTCCTCCTTTTTGGGCAGCCACACAAGGAAAGTTTCTCTTTTGTTAGTTAACTCAGAACCATGCATCATATTTTAAGACTTCTAACAAAAGGAATTAAAAGGTAAAAATACACACATGACAAGAGGGTGACTGAGCTCTCCCAAGCAACTTCCAATACACCACTCTGCATGTAGGTTCAGGAATAGCTTCAAATTCTCAGCCAAACTCTCTCTCCCTTTTCAGAGCTACAGGTCCAATGCACACCAAGCTGCCCACAGACTGTCAGAGCAGAGCACAAGGGCAAGGGAAGAGCTTCTGACAGGTAAGAAGGGATGCACAAAGCCAGAAGTTCTTCCTCCTCTTCCCCCACCATCTGCAAACATCCAAACCTCAGGTCCTTCAGAAATCTGGACCTTAAACAGGCATCATTTCTACTTTGGATCCACCACAGAAACAAAGCAGAGGCCCTCAACTTTAGTATGGTCTTGGATTTGTAAAGTGGCTTGCTGTCCCTTTTGTACAAACTTCATGTCTAATGGAGGGTGATCTTCCCTGTTTTCAGTGAATATAACCAAAGAAAATCAGAGTCTGCGGAGCGTTAATGTAAATGTGAGAAAAGCACCATATTATAGAATTCTGGTTGCCTAGAGATCATTATTAGCAAAAGCATAATTTCCTTAGTCTTTAAAACTCCCACCAAACCACCTACATTCCTGAAAACCAAGCTTTTGGAATTAGGTATCTAAATCTCTTCCTGCCCCCTCATACTGCCCCCACAAGCCAAAGTTTTCCTTCCCACTGATTTCTCCTTCCATCCATGAGAAATCAAATCATCAAATAGGCCTGAACACGGCGTTCTCTAAAGTGGCATGGAGAGCCGTTTATATCTCTCTAAAACTGTTCATAGTCTGTATCTGTTTCCCCTCGGATCACATTTCAGAGATTTTTCTCAAGACCCCAGAGAATGACAAGACTAGATTTCATTTTTAAATTAAGTCTGAAACACAAAAGAAGCTGACAGTGCTCTGAGGCATTCTGTGGAGAATAAGGTGGTTACATGCTTGACCCCTTACTTAAGGGGCTGATAAATCTCCTCTTATTCAAGTTGTTCTCGTGATAAACCCCAAATCCCACCTCACCAGTGCATTATTCTTGCACATGCAAAGCCGTGACAAACACAAGACATGGCCACAAGCATGAAGACACTATGCAAATACCTCTTGTTTAACTCAGAGGTACCTGTGGCCAAGCACGCAAATCCTAACTTGTAGACTAATTCTGTTGAAAGAAGCAAAATATATGCTACTTCCTGAAGAACAGTGAATACATGGTGTGTTCTGCTTGGTTTTAATTTATTTATCATGGGAACAAGTACTAGAATATTAGCAGTTTCTCCAGAAATCAGATCTCGGAATATCAAAGACATTTCTCTGGAGAAAGCTTCTAGGATGGCGTCTTTGTTCAGTGACCATATAACAGGAGTACGTGCTTTCCTTAGCTTTAAGGACCAAGGTCTCTGAGAAATCACTTGGGTCACTTCATCCCACCAACTTGCCGACAACCATAATAGGTGTCCGGTTTCAAAGGGCTCATGGAGTATCTCCTCCACAAGCGACTTCTCTTCCTCCTCCCTCCCAAACCAAACTTCTCACAGATCAAAAGCCTTTTTCAATAATCCAGAAAAAAAAAAACAAAACCCCAAGACTCATAGCTTCAGTGTTCAACCTTTTACCATAACACACACAAGGGAAAAAAAGGCATGGCTGAGGTTTCCTAAGGCTGAAAAAAACCTTCCCTACTGCCTGTCTACAGAGATGGAGAGCACTGCCAATGCCTTGTGTCTGCAGAATTTCTTGAACAGAACTGCAAGGTAGAGGACACTGTTTAGGAGAGAAGAGGTAGGTTCTCTTCTGATCTATTTGGGATTTAATTTTTTTGTCAAGTAACCATGCTAAATACTTCCTAATGAAGTTGTTATAGATTTTCCCAGCAGGGTAATTCTGTTAGAAACAGCAATTGACAAGAACTTTCATCTTGAAAGGACCATTGTACTAAAAATTTGAAGTAGATGCACTTATTAAGATGATTAAACCTGATATCAATTTTGAAGCTCCTGCAAAGCCTCAACAGTGCACACAGGTGGCTGCCTTCAAGGCTGACTTTACAGACATCTTTGTCATTAAAAAAAGTCTTTCCAGGCAACTTAAGTAATTACTCTTGTATCACCCAGTCCTCAATCAGTGAAGCATATGACTTCTGGAAACCATCTGAAACACAAGAATTTCAAAGTTCAACAGAAAAAAAAGGTGTGGATGTGGCCCAGACCTCCCTACAGAAGGGATAAGGACAGAAACGAGGGTTGTGTGGTAGCAGCCAAGCCCAAAACACAAGAAATGACATCCAACATCAACAAGTGCTAAAAGGATGCTCAATCCTCTCCCTATGGCTGTGCCTTTATTAGGCATGTGCTCCAGCACCTTCTTGAATTGGGGTCCAAATCAATTTTTACCTTTCCCCTCCTACTTACATTAGAAAATGTGCTCTTTTGTTTAGAATGGTGTTCTTTCTTTTTCAATATACTAACAAACTTGCACGGGGTAAGTGCATTAAATAGAGACCCTGCTACTGAACATTATTTTGACGGTTCCACTCCCCAAAACAAAAAGGCCATATGTGTACTAATAAACTTCAAAAAGTATTTAAAGATTGTCATAAAAAGGCAAGCTGTAGGATATAATCTAGAAAATAAATCTGGTTTCTTTTTATTTGCTTTCTGAGCCTTTATTATTCACATTCTCAGTCATTCTGAAATCATTAAAACAGACTGGCTTTAAAAATGAAATAAAAGGTCTGCAAGAGCAAATCTATTGCCAAGTCTATAAAGATAAAGTTTTACATTCTTTTTCAATGTTTTCTGCTAAAAATATCTTTAAACAAATCTTTCTGGCTTTTGGATTGTACTAAACGCTGAAGTCTCCTTCCTTTTGTAGATGGAAAAAGAAACAGAAAAAAAAAATCAAAAAACAAACCACAAATCTACAGACAATACAGCTGGCTAATGTATTTTGATAGCCCAGCCCCAGTGAAATACAAAAAGTAAATAAACACCACAAGCGACGGAACATCCTATTTTACAGCCCGTGTGATTAACCATTGCAGGTAACACCAGCCAACAAACCCCCGCATTTCAAACATCTTCATCCCAGGGGACCGCTTTGTTTCTCTCATTCCGGGTCGCTTCGTTAACCTATTAGAAATCCCAGAGCACAAGCCCTGTTCGGAGCAGCCCCAGCCACCTCACCCAAGGGAAGAGAGGGGGGCAGCCTGTGGCAACCACCGCTTTGCTTTTTTAAATTTATCCCTTCGTTTTCAGGCAGGTTACCGTGCGTGCCTTTGTTTCGCTTCCTCCCCTAGCTCAGACCTGAAAAGGAGCAAACTGAAGAGGAGCAAAAAAAGAAAGAAAGAGAAACCCACCCTTGCAACAAAGCCCCCTCCAAGCAATCCCGATGGCCGGCGGTGAAGACCTGTGGGGCGGAGCGCCCAGCCGCCAGCGGCACCAGGCGCGCCCCCGCTCCTCACCCGGCTGGCGTGGCCCGGCCCAGCCCAGCCCGCCCGGCTCCCCCCTTGCCCGGGGGTTCCCTCACCCGCTGCCCCCGGCAAGATGGGCGAGCGGAGGCCGGGCGGGCCGTGCGGCGGTGCTGCCCGCGGGCCACGAAGCGCCCGCTTCCACTCACCTCGGCGCCCTGCCCGGAGGACCAGGTGGCCGCTGCCGCCGGCGCTCAGCAGCTCGCCCGGGTAAGCGGAGCGGGGCAGCGCCTCCCCCCGGGGCCGGCGGGATGGCTGAGCAGCAGCGCGGGGGAGGCGCCGCGGGGCCCCGCCCGCAGCTGGGTGCGGGGGGAGCGGAGAGGGGCTGCCTTTTGTCGGGGCCCCACTCGTCTCCCCAGCCCCGGCACCCCCACCCCGTGCGTGCTCCCGGGGGAGGCGGCCGGCGGCCCTTTGTGTGGCGGGGTGAGGAAGGGGAACGAAGCGGAGCGCTCCTCCGCGCCCTGGGGCCCGCCGGCCGCGCTTCCCTTGAGCACCTGTAACGCCGCTCCCACCCGCCGCCAGTGCCGGCCCCCGCCAGGCCGAAAACTTGGGTCGTGCCGCCGCGGGGGCGAACCCGGTTCCGAGAGGGACCCGCACGCAGCGGCCCGTTAGCGGTTTGGGGTTTTTTTTGGCAGGGGTAAGGGGAGTTAACCCGAGGGCTGAGCTGCACTTGTCCTTCGCGGGCACCGACAGGTACGAGCTGGAGCTGGGGCGGCGGGGCGGGCGGTGCCGCTTCGACCGCCCGGCGGCGAAGGGCTGGGGGAGGCACCGCCGCCTGCCAGCGGTGAGCCCGGGTTACAAAGCGCAGGTGTTCGCCAGGTAGGAAGAAATGTCGGAGTTGGGGTCTTCACGTGCATTTTTTCAGGAAAAGGAGTCATTTCCAGGCAAGCGGTTACAACCTGCGGGAGCATCGCCTCATCTTTTTGGGAAACTGCAGCAACTAAAAGTAGCGGCACGGAGGTGGGACCTGGCAGAGCCAAGCGAAAGTTTCGCAGCCTGGGTTCTGACGTTTCCTGGTCTTTCAGTGCTTGCCTTCCAGCGTTTTATTTTGCTTTTATCAGGATGTGTATGCAAAGGTAACAGCGCTTTTAGCGTTTATAGCTTGATTGGACAATTGAACAGCTGGAAGTATATTAGACAGTTTACCCATTATAAAAAACAAACAAAAAACCCCCAAGCAACCAACAGTGGGTATTTGCTTTCTTATTTGAATATCCCTGAATTCTAAAAACTTTGCCTGTAAGCAGAATAGCCTATTGCATGTGCTTTTGTGTTCAGGACATATAAACATGTGGAAAACAGGTACTGCAGAGAAGGTTTGCACTTTAGGGGCAGCACCCAAGATGTGTGTTTAACTCTGAGCACACAGACTTTCCCAGTCCCTTCTCCTCTCACACTGTCAGTGCTCTTTTAGGTCACAGGTCTCTACATCCCTGCTGCAGCAGCAGTGGGTTACATTCATGGAAACCAAACCACGGGTTTCAGGAGCTAAATTTTTCAGGAAGAGTATTCCAGGACCAAGGACAAATGGGGGTTACTACAGACATGTAGGTGCCTGTGTATTTTAAGCTATTTTTAGCAACGTCAGTCATATCCATGTATTGCTTGGCACCTTCTTGGGTGAGAGGCATCTGATTTTTTGAAGTGCATCAGATGACAGAGAGATACTGGATACTTTTGTCTTCTTAATAACTTGAAATGCTCTTTCTTAAAGCCAGGTGACCCAACGTAGTGTCAGGAAATGGCTTACAGAAACAAGGGTTAATATCTAGTGGCTTCTTACAGCAGCTTAACCCAAAGTGGGGGTCAAACAGAACCTGAGATGCAAGTAGCTAATCAAGTCAACTTAACAGCAGCCGTGCTCTGTTCTCCATGAGATATGTGCCATAAGAAAGGGTGACCCTGTGACAGTTAACTACAAAAGAGAGGACTCTGCAGAGAGAAAGTGTAGATTCAGATAAATCACTTTTTTTTTCAGTACCGCACAAGAACATTTTCAGTGTTGATTAAAAAGATCTGGTTGGTCATCCAGGGAAAAGGGCCAGTTAATGATGACATGAAAGAGGAGAGAGGACTCCTTAATTTGGAAATACTGTCAAAAAGAGCTTTGAAAGAAGAATCTGTGGAGCACAAGGGAGACATCAATAAAAGATGCAATTTAAATTTCAGTTCTGCTTTGTGTTGCGAGCACTTTTTGATCTCTGTCCCTATAGCAGTAAACTAAATGGGGGTAGGGTTCAGACTCAAACTGCAGCACATGGTTGTCCTCTGTCCTCTTTCCGTGGTGGTGGTGTCCCCAGTGCGGTTTTACCCCAGCCACCTACCAGTCTCTGAAGCCATTCCCAGCACATCTCTTGGGCTGTTGTGAGCCAGAGGCCGTTCCCGCAGACCGCCTGCGTGCAGTTGACCTCTTTCGGCAGATAAGAGTTTAGCTGTGCGTATGCAAGCCGTGTTGTGCCAGCTGGTTTCCATGCCAAAGGACAGTTCCTGACCTGCTTTATTTGCTAGTAGAAACATGAGGGTTTTGACTTTTGTGATCCCTGCTGTGTTACGTGTCAAAGCAGAACCTTAGGCACTGGCTGGTTGCAAGCAATGAGAAGTCAGACAAGAGGGACTGAGCATTTTTTGATTTAGCAGGATTTCTGCAGAATCTTTGCTTGACAGAAGGTACAGTTGTCTTGGCTGGTAGTATCAGAATTTATAGAAGAAATTAATTTAGTTACAAAGAGTCTCTCCTTTGTTTTCTCAAAAAAGTTATTTCTTCTGCATTAAATATATTCATCAATATAACACTGCCTTTGAAAATAATGCTATATTCCATGGAAAATACTCTTTTGTTCCAGATATGCCAAGAAGCTGGGGTGAATTTCGGCAGGGAAGCAGTTAAGTTTCAGGCAAATGTCAAGAACAAATGGCATTTAGGGGTTTTGAAGAAATTAATAAAGAAAATAACTAAGCCACTAGAGTAAATGTATGCTTTCAGTTTATGACAGCTGAAGGTAAAGGGGATTGTAATGAGGCTGAAATATCTTGAGATATCCATCCTAAATAGGAGGAGTAGGGTGGGATTCCTAAGAACTGTAAATCAGCAAAATACTATGACAAAAATTGTACCACAGAGCACCTCCTTCAAATGCATGTACATTGTATTTCTGGTGCTCTGACATTGTGAAAATGCTATAAATAAATATGGGATGGTTTTGCTTTTTTTTTTTTCTTTTTGTTTTCAACTTTTCAGCTCAAACAAAAGCTGGGATGAGAAAGCCCAGAAGGATCTAACAGATGCCGAGGTGCTGGACTTGCTCATCAATTGCACAGAATTTGCAGGCTATGAATGGACAAACTCTGCCAGGTATTTGAGACTTGCTGGTGTAGCTGCACTTTGGGAGTCAGGCTGGGAAGACAGGCAGCAGTATTTTCAGTGAAGGGCCTTTAGTTCAGGAGTTAACTTCTCCTGGTCTAGTGCCCAGTGCCTATTGCTAAGAGCATGTTTCTTACAAGGAGAGACTGAGAGAGCTGGGTCTGTTCAGCCTGGAGAAGAGAAGGCTGAGAGGGGACCTCATCGATGCTTATAAATATCTCAAGGGTGGATGTCAAGAGGATGGGACCAGACTCCTCTCAGTGGTGCCCAATGACAGGATGAGGGGCAACGGGCACAGACTGAAACACAGGAGGTTCCATCTGAATATGAGGAGAAACTTCTTTACTCTGAGGGTGCCAGAGCACTGGAACAGGCTGCCCAGAGAGGCTGTGGAGTCTTCTTCTCTGGAGACATTCAAAACCCACCTGGACACATTCCTGTGTGATCTGCTCTGGGCGAACCTGCTTTAGCAGGTGGGTTGGACTGGATGATCTCCAGAGGTCCCTTCCAACCCCAGCCATCCTGTGATTCTGTGAACACTGTAAAATACGATTTACCTTAAATTGTAAGGAGTAAGAAGAGGTGTACAAAGGTATCTAAACAGGTAGTCATTATTTTGTGTCCTGTGCAGTCTGGTGTGATTCTACATGCACATATTTCAAGCAAGAGCAGAATTACGGTGCTATAGGAAGAAGTTCTCTTAGTATGAGCTGCACCTGTTTCTGCCAGTTGTTAAGTCTGGAGGGGCTACAAAATGACAACAGGTTGGTTTTCAGGGAGAGATTACATGAATTGTGTCTATCAAATATCTGAGACCTTTCTTTATTGAACAACTGGTCTGAGCCATGCCTTGTACAGAATCACAAACTGTATGTAAATTCAAAGTAATCTAATCTACTGTGAAAAAAATATGCAGAAAATTAAGCCTCAGAGCTGTTATTTGGAGAAGTTCTCCAGGGTATGTTGGGAAGATTTCTGAAACACGATGAGAAGAAAATAGTAATGATTGTCCACAGGGAAGAGGAAATTGAAAAAAAAATATATACTGACAATAATTCTCTGTTTTTAATAATTGTGGCAGAGCAGTTGAGATATGTATAATAAAGTGCTGGGATTAATGATTTATTAGTGGTAAATATAATGGAAATGTGATAAAGTGGGAAAAGGAAGACCCCGGGCTTGAGAGAACCCCATTGGTAGGCTGCACAATTCCATGTTTTTACAAGATGTGAGCAAAATATGTTACCAGAAAACATAGCCTGCCTTCTTATTACACCGTGAACATTAACAAACATGACTCACAGGCTCAGGGGACACCATGCAATGATACTCTGCTTTCTGATGGTGTAAAGTATCTCCAGAAACTCCTTCTCCTCTGGTATGAAAAATTTACCTTAATGCAAATCCTAAGAACTCACTAAAAGTACCAGCAGTCTCTACATAAATAATAGAAAGACTCTTGATTTCAGGGTTATTCTGTGGCTGAAAATTCAAGCTGAATGTGCTAGAAATACCAGTGTAGCCTATAGTAGATCTTTTAGGCTGTAGCAGGTTAGATGTTATCAAAAGGGCACTGCTGAAGATTCAGCTTGTTATGGCTGGGTGATCCCTTCGTGCCCACCAGAGTTTTTGATGACACACAGGCCAGTTGTCATAACAAATGGGACTGTGTGGAAAGGAACTGGTTTGGGGAGGAATCAAATGGACAAGACTCTCAGATGTGTGCATTGAGTAGGAAGAAAGCTGATTGGCTACAAGGAAAAATAAATGTGCACACCAACTGCTCTTTGATACCCTTCCTGAACTCACTTTGATCAAAAAGCAGCATACAGGCTTGGAAGCTTTAAAAACCAGATGGTGGACTGGGAGACTCCTGAAGCATTGTCACAATCTGTGTGAGGACACATGGAGTTCTGGAGATGAAGTCATTCATTGTAAGTCTTCTATCATTTATTACCATGATCCCCTGAGCTAGTCACTGGAGCAAAAGTAAAGATACACTCCAGTCTTGTAAGATGTAAGAGGAATGAATAAAGCAGGCAGAAAACTACCTCCAGGGAATCAGCTGAGAGAGGGCAATCCTGTGGTGGGACCTTCCTGTTGGAGGGTAGTAGGAAATCTGTAGCAGCAGGAACAGGGAAACCATAGCTAAGATGGAGGAAGACTCTTAATTTATATTGCTCTAATAAGTCAAGTTAGAAACTCTGAACTCCTTTGAAATCCAAAAAGGGGTTTTCTGTGTTTGGTTTGTTGGTTGGTTGGTTGTTTTTTTTTTTGTTTTGTTTTGGTTTTTTTTGTTGTTTGTTTGTTTTGGTTTGTTTTGTGGGTTTGTTGTTTTCATTCTAATCGAACCAATGCTTTGTGGGAAGCATTAGCAGCACAAAGTAGGCGGTGTTTGTGCACTGATGCTTGCCATAGCTTCCCTGCACAGCAGAGCTTCCAGATGGGAGAGCTAGGTATGGCTCTCCCTGAGCAACACAATCTCAAAGGCCTGGTGCGAGACAGAAGACGACTTCCCACAGGCCTGGGGAAATCTATAGGGTGAGCATCTCCCCGTACATTGATTTAGCAAATGTGAGATTTCTAGCAAATTCATGCTGGGAGTGGCCGTGGAAATTCCGTTGTGTTTTTTTCCTCAGTGGTTGGCACAGAATCAGACTCTTGCAACTTCTAGTGCTTGTAAAGCATGTGTGATGTATGCAGCATATGATTCTCTTTCCTGTTCTCCCTTCCTTCCATTTGGGGTGTTAAGAGTCAGGCCAGTCCTCTCATTAGCAGTCCCACAGTCGTTAAAGGTGCTGGGAGGACTGGGAGATCCTCCTGTAACCCTGAGCGTGGAATACATCTAAACAGAAGGAGGAAGATTCCCTGGCTAGAGAACATGGGACTCTAAAGATGCTTAGGTCCTACAAAACCCCACAGCTTCAGGCTGCAAGGTCCAGACCTTGTCAGATAAATAAGATTAGTCCTAATCTGTGTATTGGGGACAGACACGGCCACAAGCAATACAAGTCATGTGGGAGGACGAAGCTGTAAGTCCATCCTGCTAATGGCTTGTGCAAGAGCCCCAAATTCTACCTTCAGTCTTCACATTTCAAATTTTGTGTGTCTCTGTGTCTTTGTTGTCATAATGACAGAAGGTACTGAGAATATTTTGTCTTTGTTTTCTTGGACATAGATGCAAATCATCCTTTGCCATGTATGTTTTCATTCTCTTCTAGTTGATTTTTTTCTTGGCTTTCCCAAGAGTTTGAAAAAACTTGTTAATGGAGTTCATTGTGCTTATATTGGGCACTGTTAGACAGTAAAGAGATTTTTAATGTGTGACAACTAAATACAATACATGCTAAAGGGCTTGGGCTGAATGTCATGATTGAAAGTATGTTGTATGTACTATTTGTTCTTACTCTCAGTGCAGCATCCAACACAGAATCTTCTGCTGGCTGTAACGGCAGCTTAGACACCTGCATTGTACACACAGAGCTGTCAGTGCCTGAATCTGAACCTCACGCTTCGCCAAGCTGGATCATATTTTGGTGTTGAGTTGTGCAAATACTCCGCTCTCACTTAATTCCTGCCTTAACTTATGCAGAGAAGAGGCAGAGAAGGTGGGTGGGGACAAGAAATAAGGTGGCTTTGTTCCGCAGTTTGTAAGGAAGGGATTTCAAAGTTGTAATGTGTTGCTGTCTGTTCTGTGAGAAACAGAAACTGCAGATCAGAGTTTTGGGCTGTGCACCATAAACCAGCCAAATAGTGCATCATCATAATGCTGAAAACCAGTAGTTAAGGAAAGTGTTTTGGGACCGGACAAAAACATGGATTTTCTTTAAAAATATTACTAAGGAAGAGCTGTTAGGTTTTGACTACATCCAGTGTGGTGGTAGAGGATAAATGGCTTTGCAATGCGTAAACCCTATTAGAAGAGCAGTGTAACGTGGCAGTAAGATGTAAAGTCTATGAAACAGTAATGTAGAAGATGAGTTGCAGGCAGATGTTCAAAATGGACAGTCATCAGATTGGCAGGTCAATACATGTGAGATGATGACTGAATTCTACTGTGCATCTGTGAGATTTATGCTACTAGAATACTTCCCTAATTCCCAAACCAACATATGTTAATATAGCATCCATAGTCTCCACACACAGACATAAGACAGATAAGAGCATCCTGGGTTCTCTAGTGCAGTGCCTGGCAGCAGCCTTCTGGGCTTTTCACATTACAAATACTCTGCTCCTTAAATCAGTAGGATTCCAAACATGCTGTCTTGGCTCAATACCTGGATAAAAAATTAATTATGATAAATCAGAACTGTTAAGTGTGCACCTCTGAGAAGTCAGGGGAATCTTCATAAATTGAAGCAGTTAAAAAGTTAATAGGGTGGTTGGATATTAACCTCACGAAAGACTTGAGTGCCTTCTAGAAACCAATTATTTCTAAAATAGCAACAGCTCTTAAAACAATTTGAGAAGTGGAGACTTCTCAAATGAGCAGATTAGTTGCCAGTCAAATTTAGATAATCTCTCAACTTTCTGTATTTCAGTGTTCGTACAAATTTGGAAAAAGAGTTGGCAGATGGTTCTCATGAACTGCATCTGGAAATACAAGATGCCAGAATTCAATGCATGACTATTACTCAGATAGTCTACGATGTAACGATTCATAGCCTCAGGATAGTGGCACATTGTCCACTATTAGTTGAAGAATATAATTGTGATTGATGCAGAACCAGATTAGTATGAAGAAAATGTATATTTGGATAGAATTTCCTTAGGGGGTGCGTGGTATTAGAATTTAAATAGCTATTCCCTTTCTCTGTTACCTTCAAATCTTTAGGTATGTATGAAAATGGACCTTTTCTCTTGTCTTACAGATAGCATTACTCTTAAAAAAATTCTCCCTGAAGATCCTGAAATGTGTGAATTGTCAGGTAATGTGTCACTTGAGCCAAAATTATAGGATACAGGTAGTTTGCAATAAACTCAGTGGGTTAAAAATTCCTTTTTTCCAATACCTTCAAATCACAACTTTTATAATTTAAAAAAATATTGAAAGAGTCCTGTGAGACCATATATCCTTTTTGAGCAACTAGCATTAATGGACTCAGAGGGAGGGTTAATTTCCAAAGCTTGCACCATTTTATTCGAGTAAAGGACAGATAAACCTGAGTCTTAATTTTCTTGGAAAAAGACCTGGGAAAAGCAACAGAGCTGGATGCAGGAGAGAGGTAAGAGAGATTCTGTCCCACACAAAATTCACTGGGGGATGTGGTGAGGGGGAACAGATTGTGGTGTTTGTGTGCACGTTCAAATATTTCTTGGATAGCAGTGACCAAGGCAGTAACCATTGTGGTGGTGACCGTGTTGCTTCTCATCTGCTGGTTTGTCTGCTGAATGCTGCTCTGAGACAGCACAGAACAGAGAGATCTGCCTTGTTATCTCCTGTGGGACTGTGCTTTGTTCAAACGTGGAAGGAACGGTTTCCTTCTTTCAGAATGGAGCATGGAGAACTAAAACACACCGCTGGGGAAAGGGAGCTACCCCAGCACAGCAGGTACTAGATAAGAGGCAAGAAAGGGGAGGTGCAAACATATGTATCCCATTTGTTACTTATAGGGAAAACAAGAGCTGAGCGGACGTTAAAGACTGAAGCCCTTATCAAACTCTCAGAATAGACAATTGTAAGCTACATACCATTTGGGGTTATTTTTTTGCACGTGCACATTTTTTTACTTACCCAGATGTGTGTGCCCAGCTAACCAGCTCTTAACTGTGTATGCTCACTTTTCTTCTTTTTTTTCTCCAAGTTCTTCCTACTGGCAGTCAAAGCAGTTGCTGTTCTCCGAATTCCCCCAAACTCTTTGGTTATCCCCCAGTCAGCACATCAGACTGCCCACAGTGCAGCACTCAAGTGCCGTGTGCAGTTTTGGGCTACTCACCATGGATGGTTCCATCCCAGCCAGTTCCTTGCAGTACAGTGATGCACAGACACTGCTCTTGGGACACCCTAATACATAATTTGGGCTTTCTAGGAAGAGTCACTTAAAAGCCAAGTGAATCCTAGCTGTTACTGAGCTGCATCACAGCATCAGTATTAAGTTTTGTGGTCTTGTGCCTGAAATCCCTTAGGAGGTAAGGTCTGTCTTTCTGGACTATAATTTTATCAGAATAAAAGGTAACATGGTGTGTCCTCATAGCTGGGAATAAACAGTTAGACTTCAACCTAATTAATATTGACAACTTTCTCTAGCTATACAGTTTAAAATCATATTTGAAGCAAGCTGCTCAGCACTTTCTAGAAGAATACTTTGCTAGGCTAGTGACTTTGTTGGCAGTATTTTCTGAAATAAAAGCCAGAATACCACTTGATGGTCTTGAACCTTGGACCAGGATTTGTTTTCCTTCTTTTCTAAAACTGTTTATTAGATTGCAAGATCAAGCTTTCGAATTTGGTTAACATTTCAGTGTGAAGTATCTTTACAAAATATGTTTAAAATCTCAAGGTAAGTGTTGATGTGTGGTTTTGAACAACAATTAGTATTGTTTTTCTTGTTAAGAAGAAGTGGCACACCAGCTTTTCCCATGTTAAATAAGGAGACTGGATGTTAACAGTTCTTCCTGATAGAAACTGAACAGGGAGCCTCTGAAGCTGGCAGGACACTGCACCGTATATATTTTTAAAAGCTTAATGTACCATGAAATTTCTTAATCAAAATGAATAATGGAAAACAACAACAAACCTTTTAGTAGTTTAAAACTGAATACACTCGTCCTATTTGTCTCCTTTAAATGGAAAATAAATTATTAACAGTCTCTGCTATTAATTTACTGTAGACACACCAGTTAAAAAGAACTTATCACACACTGTCATTTTCTGATAAACACATCTAAACCTAGATAGGCAACATTAGGCATCACAAACTGTTTTGTGTAACAAAATGAGTCAAGGGCTGTATTTGTTTTTAGCCCTGTCCTATCATTTCACCGTGCAAATGAAGCCTTTGAATAGCTATGATTTTTGCTTTAGCATTTGAAAGAAATTAGAATGAAAAGACCTGTAAGTATGTGTAATGGAAACGCACAACAACAAAGCTTTATTAGAATGGTCAAATACCATTTTAAAATTCCTGAAGAGCGTCACTTGAGGAAATCTGAATACTCAGAAAACAAAACCAAGAAACTTGAGTCTGTCTCAATCATATGGTCAATGGGGCAGAGTCTAGTTGGAGGCCTGTATCTAGTGCAGTGCCTCAAGGATCAGTACTGGGACCAGTATTATTCAATATATTTATCAATGACTTGGATGAGGGAATAGAGTGTACTATCAGCAAGTTTGCTGATGACACCAAACTGGGAGGAGTGGCTGACACACCAGAAGGCTGTGCTGCCATCCAGCGGGACCTGAACAGGCTGGAGAGTTGGGTGGGGAATGATTTAGTGAAATATAACAAGGGCAAGTGTAGAGTCCTGCATCTGGGCAGGAACAACCCCAGGTTCCAGTATAAGTTGGGGAATGACCTGTTAGAGAGCAGTGTAGGGGAAAGGGACCTGGGCGTCCTGGTGGACAACAGGATGACCATGAGCCAGCACTGTGCCCTTGTGGCCAAGAGGGCCAATGGCATCCTGGGGTGTATTAGAAGGGGGGTGGTTAGTAGGTCCAGAGAGGTTCTCCTTCCCCTCTACTCTGCCCTGGTGAGACCACACCTGGAATATTGTGTCCAGTTCTGGGCCCCTCAGTTCAAGAAGGAGACAGAGAACTGCTGGAGAGAGTCCAGCACAGGGCAACAAAGATGATTAAGGGAGTGGAGCATCTCCCTTATGAGGAAAGGCTGAGGGAGCTGGGTCTCTTTAGTTTGGAGGAGACTGAGGGGTGACCTTATTAATGTTTACAGATATATAAAGGGTGAGTGTCATGAGGATGGAGCCAGGCTCTTCTCGGTGACAACCAATGGTAAGACAGGGGGTAATGGGTTCAAACTGGAACACAAGAGGTTCCACTTAAATATGAGAAGAAACTTCTTCACAGTGAGGGTGCCAGAGCACTGGAACAGGCTGCCCAGGGAGGTTGTGGTGTCTCCTACTCTGAAGACATTCAAACCCCGCCTGGACACCTTCCTGTGTAACCTCATCTGGGTGTTCCTGCTCTGGCAGGGGAATTGGACTAGATGATCTTTCGAGGTCCCTTCCAATCCATGACATTCTATGATTAACTTCAGGATTTTATGCAGCAGTATGGCATATATTGCAGGAAAAAAATGTAGTCTCATTGTAGAATACAGGAAACAGTTTCCAATTAAATCTACAATGTAATTTACTAAAAGAGCATAAAGGAAGCTGAAGGAGCTAATGGAAAACATAAGGTATTCTATCAAGAATACTGTTCAGACACTACTAACTTTCTATTGTTTTATCCTCAAATAAGTAAACGTATTTTTACATGCAAAATAAAAAGTTGTGTACTTATGTATTTTGTTCCTCTTACTACTGTGTGACTCCTAAAATTCAGATGCATCATTATGTTTTTTCCAAAACATTTTCAATTTAATATTCCAATCTAATTGCAGTTTACACATTTTTTTCTTCATGGCATGAAAAAAGGGAAAATCATCTTCCATATTTACCTTTTCCCCTCAAACTACCTTCTCCAGAAGCTCATTCAGTCGAACCACAAAATTTCTTGACGTACATAAAAAGGACATAGGTGCAATATGCTTGTATTGTCACATAAATACAAAAATCTGTTACTCTGAAATCTTTATAACAGAAAGTGCAAAATGAATACACAAGCTAAGTGCTTATGGATTCTACGTAGCCTCAGTGTGGAAGAGGATGGCACTCGAGCTGCCGCTCTGACCTGCTTTGCAGGGGCTTTCCAGGACACTTCAGCCCGACTGCCTCGATGCACCATATTGTCTGTGATGGGTTTGCAGAGACAGAAAGTCCCATAATATTGTAATGCCAAATGAAAGAAAATGATGGTATTTCTGTGCAATCCATCTCTTTTGTAACAATCTGTAAACACTGCTACCAATTTGGATGGCAAAGCAAATTATTTTCACCTTTAACTCCGTTTCTTTAAATTGCCAACATTACAAAAGAAAGGAGAAATAGCTCTGGGTACCCCGTGCAGCAGAACCATAAGGAAATACAGATCTTCCCATGTGCAGCTTACAAGTTTAGTTTGCATAGAACTTCAGCACTTACCCAACCTTTGCGGGGGGAACAAAGCTCTCCTGGCCGGGCACCAATTCCTGTTGGTTTTGCACCAAACCCCACCCCCTGTTCATGTTCTAGCCTCCTCCGAATTTCCCGTTTGTTAGCTTGCTCTTTTAGCTGGCTACATATCCTCTGAAAATTAATGTGACTAAAAGCATGCTTAGTAACAGAACCAAACACTCATTCCATTTTCTGCTATCTACTGACATTTTATTACCGACTAATATGAAACCATCTCTTATTCATACTAGAATTATTTTAATTATTCGTGAACAAACTTGAAACGGTCTTGAATGTTTATATTTATTGCAAGCAGATTCATGTCTCCTGCTTCTATATTCTACATAAGGATCCAAAATGTGACTGAATATAAACAAGTTATATTTGGTTATCTACAGAAATTAGAGTTAAAAATAGCACTGAAAAAAAACTTTACAGTAATGTATTCAGACACTGACTCTTCAAATCAAATAAATGAAGTGGTATAGGAAAACCTAAACATTAGATTGGAAGGCTGATTTATTTTCAAATAAATGCACCTATAATTGTACAATTAAAAGTAAGCGTCAGTATTTGGTGCTGATGACTACAGACATCTTTAATGTTTAATGCACAGATAACTACCCCCCAGCCCCCACACAGAACCTTTCGCAGATTCTACTTTACATTAGATCGTGAAATGACATTCAAAAAGCAATGTGTACATCACGCAGAACTTATGTCAGAGACAAAGCAGATTAAAATTCTGTGAATTTTCATAAGGTAAAAAATTAAAGCTATACGAACAGATTTTTAGATTATTCTTGCAAAGTAGAATCACATACTTTTTCACTTTCATAATACTTTCACGAATTTCCATTAAAGCTTTTAAACAGAGACAGTAGCATGAGCACAACGATCCCACTGGCTTCCAAAAGAAAAGTAGTGCAGTTGCTCAATTCAGCAATTTTTCCTTTTATATTTGCAAGCCAGTTGGGTCAAGACAAACAGGCTAATGCAAGCAAGAAAGTAAACTGTAAGCTTTTACATTAAGTGGCTGAACAAACAATTATTGTACATGGTAAAACAAAACAGATCTTTTGCCACAAGCCACTGCAGGAATATATGAACTTCAGTGGCCAGAAAGCTCAAAATACTTTCAAAGTCTTCACATACATTTGGTTAGCGCTTACCAGTTTCAAGACATTTATAGAAGCAGTTATGGAGACACTATGCTGTTAAAGCTGCAACAATTTAAACAAGGCAAGTTAGGAAGTTACAGAGATTTTTACACTTTTCCCTGTCCTGTTTTTCTTTTTTTTTTCTTTAGTACATAAAAATCTGTCTCCTTTCGGTGTCCCCTCCATAATAAAATATTCTAATTCATTGTGATCTAACTTCTACTTCTTCATCTTTGTATTGTCTGATCCATTTGCAGCAGAACTCCAAGTTAGCACCTGCTGCAGTGGACTAGGTTTGCGTGGCAATAGTAACAGGGACTGAAGCAAAAGCACATCGAGTGAAACCGAGCTGATGTTATGGGGTTTTTTTTCATTAAACAGTCAATTTGAACAAACAAACAGTACCAACTTTTAAGGTAAAAGTATTGCTAAATCAAAGCAGAAACTTCCACTTAAATTCAAGCATTCTTTCTCCTCCAGAAAATGAGACGTTGAACTAAAATTTCTCAGCACTTACACAGGCGTTTCAGCCTGAATAACATTGACGGTAATTTCTAAGTGCAAGGCTACATGAAGTTTGCAATGAACTGCTTTGTTAGTAGGCAGAACAGGAATGCAGCATTTTCAAAAACATCAAGCAAAAATCTCCTTATTTAAGGCCAAAAGATGGAACTCGGAAAAGTAAAAACGCAAGAGGCTTTATAGAGTAAAAAACTAGCAGTAAAAATATAGCACTGAAAGTATAGCATTCTAATCGCCGCTATCACAAATACCAACAAAACATCAGTAGTTTGGGTGAGACTGACAGAGCAATAGACCTATATTTCTAATTTGACATTCATTCGAATTTTAACATTCAGCCACAACTCCACTCTAAGCTAAATTTAAGTGGCCAAAACTCATAGGTATAAAAAAAGCCTTCAAAACATATACTTAAAAAAAATAGAAATGGTGTGTTAACAAATGTATGCCTAAAACAGATTTATAAATAGCTACGGTATGAAAAATATTTCAGTGCAAAGGCAATTTTAAGATTTCTAAAAAATACATTACAAATAATTTTGTAACTACACACAAGAAATTTGTCACCGCTACTGCTATAAAATTTATACCCATATTAACTTTTTAAAAATATATACACCAGTGTTTTATGTAGGGGACGGTTCTAACTGACCAACATTCAAGTCTGCAATGGCAAGTATATGTACAAACACCCACACCCGTATGTATGTATCTCAAAACGTGACTGCTATAAGGACATTCTTTGAAACTTAGAAGTGCTACATGTTAAATGGTAAGAATACCTTCATCTGTGGTGCTCTAACTTTAGACTTTCTAAAATTCTCTTATCTTTGGTATACTGAAAATTTTACTTTACAATCTCTGCTTGTCCCAGGGCATTTTAATATTTCACTGCTTCTTTAATGTGAAAATCACTCAGAATAATGTGAGGAACATTGCCTAGGAAGTTCTTTTATTAAAAAGTCAATTAGTTAGTGAACTATTTTGCCTCTGTTTTTTTTGTTTTTTGGTTTTTTAAATACAAAAAGGGAAATAGCTTTTCTCTGTCACCCTAGTCCATTTGAAAGACAACTAACAATGTCTTGGCTAGGTCTTCCAATAAAGGCTGCAGCTCTGACTCCAAATATATTGTTTTCACGTTGAAATTTTTAGCTAATGTACTCCCAGAGGTATTTAGTGACTACAGTTATTAACCAGTTCTAACCACCAGGCTGAAAATTCACTGAAATCAGATTGCTCCTTCAGATATTTTTGCACCCCAAAATAAAACACTGGACTAAAGAAACAAGACAAGGACACAGCTAATAGTTGAATTAGTGCAAGGTGACATAAAAGTAGCAGAGAAAACAGAAGTGCAAGTTGGCTGTCATTCTTAAAGTAATTCGAACAGAATCCTTGCAAACTAGTTTCCCTATCACCACTACGGTTCACCTATTAGTAAACAGCCACGTGCCACCTCGTGGTTCGCTTGCAGAAGTTACCAGCTGCGTGCTTTCTAATACACCTACCAAGCTGATTAGCCAGTATTTAACCAGAGACACATGCACAAATATATCAAAATTAAGAGGATGAATTCAGATAGTGAAAGACGCTTATTTGGAAAACCAGCTTTTCTTCTTTTAAGGAAAAAAAAAGTGTCAAAAAAAAGCTTAATATATAATAACTTTCTGCTATGTGTATTTTACAGTCAGAGGGTGAGGAAGTAGGAACAGCGGGTAACCTGCATCTTTAAGAAATTCACAAAAACCTTTTAGGCAAAATGCTTACATTCAGTTTTTGAGTAGATATCAACATTGATGATATTCACCTATTTAACAGCCAACTTGACTTCATGTAGCATGTACACTCTCTACACAGGGATAGCTTTGCCTATCTTGCTAGGGGGGAAAACTAACTGAAAACCAGACATAGCCCTGATTTGGCCACTTACAAGGAAGTGAACATTAGAGAGTGTTTCTTGAAAGCAGATTTGCACAGAGGAAACACCAGTTTGTTCTACAGAAAGAGCAAAGAAAGAGAAAGGACAGAGGAAAATCAGAAACAGCACTTGTTAAATATGCTTTAGGAGACTTTCATTGGAGATAACTGAGGTCATTGCTTCTGGCTGAAAATTAAAATTGTTGATCTCAAAATGTAGGTCACTGACTGAAACTATACAGTTCAAGTAACAAAGAAAATGACTAAAGACGACAGAAGCAGTAAATGCACAAAAGTCTTGACACAGGATGAAGAGAATTTTAGTGCTACCAGTCTCACAGTACCAGACTGTGCAGATTGTTCATTGCTCCAGTAGTTCAAAACATAAAAAGAGGCCTATTGGCCTGGAAGGGTTCATACTTCTAGCTCTTGATCCTGTTTGTCTGAACATTACCTCAGACAGCAAAAGCCACGTACAGTTTAATATATTTCTGTGACATGTTTGTTTCCTGAAAAAAGAAATCAACAAAAATACAGTTTTTAAAGGCTTGACTTGGTGTTCTGTCAAACAGACGTTTCCAAACCTGACCCACTGTAGCGGTAGCCTGCCCTGGAACGGCCCTGCTTATTTGAATAGCCAAAGACAGATGGAAGTACTGAATAATCAATGCCTCTCCAATGCGTAAACATCATTTTTTTAGAATGAGAATTAGACCTTCTTGCTGGGGAATGGCTGCAGTCACTGCTCCTGTATCCTGGGCTTTTCAGACAGGCAAGAGGTGTGAATTCTGAGATGTGTTCCCGACAGTGCCTTGATGCATTCTGTTCAAAGGAAAAATAAAGAAAAAACCCCACAAATACACAGTAAATACATGATTTTGGCACTAGAAGTCTACAGTTGTTTTCTTTCATAGGGCAATTGGTATAATAATGCCTTTCACTAGATCACCACTCTGGCTATTTGTTTAATGTAAAGGTATAACCTCTCATGTCACTGAGCAATCAACCACTTTTCAACATGATTAGTTTTATATTAAGACCTAAAGCACCAGGCACGGTTTTACATACAATCTCTAAACCTGATAATGGGCTCTTTAGAAAATAGTTGAGGATACAGTGGACTGCTTTCAAGTTGAATCGTTTAAAATCAGGTTTATATTTCATTTTGCGGTCTCTCCTGGTACACCCTTTTATCTCTGAACTTTTCTTACAGGGAATTTAAAGACAGAACAGATTCATGTACCTTCCTTTGTTAGCACAAACTGAGTGTAAAGAATTCCCTGGCTAGGGCAGTACAGGGCAAAGTTCCAGAGGTATAATGCACTTACTTCGTACTTCTAAGCAGTATCTCATTTTGGACTTTAAGCGCTTAGGCTACATGTAGTATCTACACTGGCAACTTATACTACACATCTCAATACTGTCTTGGTCTAACTGTCCATTAAAATTTATCTGTATCACATCATCACACGACACCCTGGCAGAATTGGCCAGGTGTAAGGTATGGAGCTTATGTGATGTTTAAGATATAAATATATTTACTCTCTCCATTAATACTACATAAGCCAGTTAATGCTCCATTCTTCATCATCCCCTTCTTCCCTTTCTGTTAACATCCACACAATATTAAAAGGGACAAAAATCACAAAATAAATATTAATTATATAGCTCATAGGAGTTTCACTGAGATTTTATATTCCAGTTTTAATGCCAATTGTAAGCTTGATACACTACTCTTGCATAACCAAGAGCAATCAGAAAGCTCTCTTACAACAGTTACTCTTGGAAGAGTCAGCAAACTGTACCAGTGAGGACTGCATTCTTTAAACACACATATAGACCAAATACCAACATTAATACAGAAAAATGTAGATAATAAGGTAACAGATGAGCAGACTCAGAGGAAGTAGTCTTACACTGTATGGGAACTATTTTTTCTGTTCTTCCAGCTACAAAGTATTTTAGTACACAGAGCTCCAAGGCAAGCGCCTTCAATCTGCCATGCCTGAAGCTACTCAAGATAGCAGTTATTAAAAGCAAATCAAAAGCACCCCTTAGTTACTTTTGAGCCCTACAGCCCACACCAGCACATTACATTGCATTTGTCCTCTTCACATTTTAGTACTTTGGACTTTCATTGAATTCCTCACATGCTGCTTTTGGGGTCAGGAGAGCATGAAGGGAATGGAGCAGATAGGGCACCCAGGTGGGAATATACCAGTAAAAACTGTATCTCCTTACTTATACTTGTTTGTGTAATCAGTGGTGTGGCAAGGGCATGAAGTAAAGCAGAGAACTTCATTCTGCTGCACTAATGTTTGGAGGATTTAGGAGCTCACCACCTGTGCTGCTGCCACAGGTATTTGGCAAGATGACTGTGCTCCTCTCTTGACCTGAGGCACCAAAGCAGCGATGCGCTGGTCCATACAGAACATGTTGCTCCAGTACATACGGTCAGACACACAGCCCCAGTCTCCTGGCCCAAGGTCCTATTCACAAGTAACTCACTTCCTTTTGTATGCTCATCTTCCTGTTTTACCATCTGCATTTCGTCTATATATGTCTTCAAGAGCATCAGAGATGATGAATAAACTTCTAATGTGTGAGAGTTACTTCTGACTTTTTGTATTCTATGCCATGGTGTAATGTGACTACACTCTGTAATAACGACTGCAGTTCTTATAGATGTCTTACAACACCTACACGTAACACAATGTATTTATAGGACTTTAATAAGGGTATATTAATTTATTGTTTTGCCTTCCACAAATAAGTGTCTGAGACAAAAAGATCTTACCTGTGACATGGAATATCTCTTGCAAAAACTAGGTTCTCCAAGTAAAACATAATGATTTTGTATCAATATTGATAAAGTACATCAAAAACTCTGGAGGAAACAGTTGATTTGCAAATAGCACAGTTCACCAATAGAAATTAATCCAAACTGGCAACACATACAGTACTGTTACCTAGCTTTGATCTAATTATGGCTCGGAAGCTGAAAGATTTCCTTCAAGAAGTGGCCCATCGCTGTTCGCCAGTGCATTTAGGGCTGTTTTATTTCTCATACACTTCTGCAAGGATGAGGAAAAACAGTGAGACTCTTGCTGCACACAAGAGGGAAACATGAATGAATTGTACCATTTGGTACAAATATAACTATTGTAGCAAGTCCTGTAAAAGTGACAGATGTTCTGATAGATTTAAAAAGGAAAAGTTATCCAGTGTAAAACAAGGTTTCTATTTCTTGAACCTGATGTTAATCCTTTAAGCCACTCTGAGGATGTTTTAAATTTCATTTCAAACTCTGTTAAAAATACTTAATTAGTCTCAGAAGCACTTTACCATGACTAAGTACCGTGGGCTGTGTGTCCTGCCCCTCTGGCAACAACCTGTACTGAATAGCAGAGGTCCCCATGATACGATGAGGCCAAATCAACTCCAAGTTAAGGAGCGGCCATCTCGCCTCCCTGCTCCCCAGAAGAAGAGGTACATATGCTGAGGGGAGTGCTACACATGGAGGTGACGGGGCCAGCGCTAACCAAGGCTGACTTACAGCCCAGTCATTACACCGCGGGGAGAGAAGGGCAGTTCCCAAGGTAACTTCTCCCGTGGGATTCAAATATTGCAACAGCAAGATCCTTTTCTTTGTCTTCCATAAAAGAGGAGCCCAACACATGACAAAGGCAGCAGTTTGCTGGTGACCAGTTTCCTAAGAGCCCAGGCCAGTCCAGCAGCAGCTAAGCCCATTAAAGAACAGGAGAATGATGAATCCCCAGAGAGGCTTCCCCAGACAGAAGTACCACTTTGGCTTTCCCCAAGCGCAGCAAAGGGTAGAAATCTCATCACGAGGCTGATGGGCCAATCTTGTGAAAGGGAAGTAAAAAACCATCAGTCAGAAGCAAAGAGAAAAAGAAAAATATTTCTTAAAAAGGGACGAAAACACAGAAGTTATTTACAGCTCAGCATCAAAACACATGGTATTTTAGCTAGAAAATATTTGGCATTGCTGAAACATTGTCAATCAAAGTGCCAATTTAAAAAAAGATGAAAATAAGGTAAAGTGACTTTCTATTTTCCATAACAGAGCTGCCAAGCTTCTGCTATTAATGAACGAACAAAGAAAAAGGAAATAGAATAATGCAGATCGGAAATATATGTTTTTAAAGGTAAAGGCTGAAAGAAACCTCACAGCTTTCCAGTTAAAGCACAAAATGCAGCTTGTTTCATTGAGCCAGAGTCACTGCGATTACACATGACAGACATGAACAGATTTTTACTAAAATTACCAAAAGACAAACGATTCCTCCAAAGCTTTTGCAGAATTGATGTTTTAGCCCAAGAAAGACAACAGTTCATAAGTGTGTGTGCATATATACACATATACTTGTGTACATATATATGTGTATACACACATATGCATATATATACATATGTGTATATATATGTGTATATATATATATATATACATACATCATTTAAAAGATCTCAAAAACCACCAGCATTAGATCTGGAATGTTTAAAAACTTCCTGAATGATGATGATGGTAAACAATCACTCACCACACACTGGAATGACTTTCAAGTAACTGGAAAAACTCAGAAGCGTAAGAATTGCTTCAAAGACTTTATGCATTCTTATAGCCTGAGGAGAACTAATACAGTAATCTGGAAGGTGGCTGCTAGTCCTGTGTTAATCCTGTCAGCTGTTCCAGAAGCCCTTTATTGCAAAGAAGGTGACATAACTTATGGGAACACAGTAAGTTTAAAAATAATTGGTTAAAAGCTCACTTCAAGGCAACTCCTAAGGCACTTAAAAGTCAATTTTAGACAGAATTTTCAATAGTGAAAAAAAATTGTGTATATTCCCTGCAACTTATGTAATTACAGTCATTTTTATTGACTATACATTTATGAAGGGGGAAAGAAAAAGGAAACGTATTTTTTTTATCTTAACTAGTTAAGAAATAAAGATACACAATCTGAAATGGAAACCAACGGTCTCAGAGTATTAAGTCAAAAGGAGTTTTCTTAAAGTAGACTGTAGGGAGGCTAATATTTACTAGCATTTCTTCTACTTTTACACTAAATTAAATGTCATATACTTCTGGATCTTGAGCTGATTTCTCTCTAGAAAGAGCAGAGGATGTCATAAAATGGAATATAAAGAAAGCTCGGTTTCAAAATGCACACTGGAAATAACTTATTAGTTTAAAAGTTGCATTTTCTTGTATCATAGCAGAGTGGATATATTCATAAACTCCAAACATGGCTTAAGTGGCTTCCAGTAGCACATTTTCTGTATTACACTAGTAACATCAGCATAATCGGAATTATCACTTCTTTGTGTGGCAGCTATTCCATTTACTCAGGTAAAATGCAAACATGTCATGCATTCACCTACAGGTAGACCAATGATTAAAATGGGGATCTAAGAATCCAGGATTCTTGAGACAGAAACATTGTATAAAATTCAGTAACAACAGTGACAGAAATGATAGTGATGGACTGTGACAACAATTCACAGAATCCTTGAGATAAACAACAGAAAAAGATGAAAGCTATACTAAAAAATATTCTTCAAAATATAGCTGATGTGAATTGGAAATGGAGATAATGAGTACAGTAAATAACTTCTGATGACAAACTTTTTACTGTCCTTTGAATGAAATGGCCAAGCATGCAGAAAGGCAGAAAAAAGTCACCTTTTGTTCCATTAGAAACTTAGACTGCTCGAAGTCTGAGAAAGCATAAAGATGGTGGACTGCTCAACAGAAAGGCACTGATGTCTAGTCTGATTTCCCCAGAAGATGGTAGGAAGTGACCGTGCACATCATTTATGTTTAAAGCAAGGTAGCAGTTATTTAGACAAAGCGGATTGGAAGACAGGAAGAAACAAAGAGAGGGAAGAAGAAACATAAAGGATATAGCTGGTTAAAAGGCAAAGATTTGCTACTAAAAGTTAAAAAAACGAATGTTGCCAGTGTTAAGCCCAAAGTCTGCTTTACCATTGGCTCATTTTCCAGTGCTAACATACAATCTCTATACATAATGTGGTAACACCTTTGTTTAGGGCTTTTGTTTGTGAGCTTGTTTCTTTGCATTAGCCCAACCACATTCTCTCTCTTCAGATTTTAATTTAAGCAAGTAGAACTAATATACTGAAAACAACTGCTTCCACAAGTAGAATATATGGCAAAGAGACATCTATTAAAGATATCAAAACAGAAAGACCCTAAATGCTGATCTGCCCGGGAATGCTTTTCTGCTGTTCTTTATCCTCTCCCGTCCTCCTGAAGTGGGGCATTTTCACAACTGTACATTCAAGGAGTACAGAACAACAGCAAAGGCTTTTACTTTGCTGATATGGCAGAATAATTTTTTACCTTTGCCAAAGCAGAAATTTTACTTTCCTGGGAGGTAAAGTTCCTTTATTCTTTTCCTCTTCATGCAAAGTATCTTCTCAAATAAACACCAAAATGCTAACTAATCCCTACACACACAGCTACTGCTAGCTCATTATTTTAACCTAGCAGTGGTGGTTGATGGGCTGAAAAGGGCAATAACATTAAGTTTCAGGTTCAACACCTCTACTGTCCTTCACTTTCTAACATATGTAAGACGTAAAAGTTTGCTGGGGTCAAAAGTACAGGTAAAAATTTCTATTTGGCTTGGTTTCTTGGCCCCAGAACACTCCCACGGAACCTGACTTCCCTTTCAGCCTCATCAAAGCAAATACTCAGTTTCTCCTTTCGGGCTTATCAGAGGAGAGGTGATGATAGGTTTTAAAACACTCTTCCCATTGGCAGAACAAGGCACATTTATGTAGAGAAAATGTCTCAAAACAGGCAAAATGTAAGTTAAAATGTAAAGGAGGAAAAAATTATTATTAGAATATGCGTAAGTTTCAATACATGTGCTTCTGTAACAGGCACAGCATTGGTACAAAATAATCTGCTAAGGAAGCATTTTTATTGCACAGATCATGCATATGAATGTTGGCATGAATTTACTACTTATTCTTTACCAACACACGATATATTAATCACATTTAAGTGTATAAATTCTAGATTTATTCAATAACAAACACACATGAAGTGGTAGAGTCCCTTACTATATGATTGCAACTGCTTGTGTAAATCCCCACTTTAAAGGGGATTTCAATAGAATCATGTGCTCCCTTCCTACTGGTCTTATTTTGAGCTTAGCTTATTTTAGCTAGTATTCCATTTTAGATAACTACGTTCAGCTTGCATGGTAAATGCTAAAATGTTCACATTAGAGTTTCATTTCTGCAGTGGAATGACTTGGTATGAAAGATAATTACTTCAGGGGTGTGGGCAGTGCCTCTGAATACTCCATACCAGCAGGAACAACTGCTGTCTAGGCCGATATAAGTGCCTCCTACCCACTCTCAGGGAGATCCCAGTCCCCTTTTACCCTTCTTATCTTCTCAAATCAGGAATCATGTTGAGTCCTATATTTGTCTCCCACCATCCCCATCAGCTGATTTCCCTGTGGTTGCTGGCAGGGAAGGCACAGGAGTTGCCCCAGGGTTCAGGTAAATGCCACCATGTAAATAATAGCGTCTTTCACTGCATTGCTCAGAAGTGGCTGGTATATAACACAACCAGTGCTACACATCACAAGTGGGGAACCTCTGTTCTAATCCTGTCTCTAAGCTTAAAGAGGTGTAATTATTAGAGGCTTGTGATGCAAAAAACTAATTTCACAACAAAAACCACTTTTACCTGGATTCTTTCTGTTGCTGTAGGCCACAACTGTCTGCATAAGACCTTCTTAAGAACATCTGGAAGAAGGCTGACAGTTATAAGCAGAATTATACCCAGCCACGCAGGACCACTAGACAGCATTTGCATGAACACATAATACATCCTCTGATAATTGAGAAAAGGCCTAGTAGGAAAAAAAATAAATAGATATTACACTCCAATACACAGAAGACTGACAATGTTAAACATAAAACTTATTACACGGATGAAATATTGCATGTTCAACTTCCCAGTTTGTGGGATTTCATCCATACCAGTTTTCTCAAAAGGAGATCTAAACACCTAGTGACTAGAGAGAGCTGACTTGTTCTTGTCTTCCAGGCTGCAGGAAATACCATGCTGTCCTCCTGCCCAAGCTGCCTCTCCTTTGCAAAGATTAATTTACATTCTTATCTCGTTTATGCTCTTCCACCTGCTCCTTATCTTGCCTCAGGTGTTTTCGACCTTTCTTTTCAGTGTCTCCCCTATTACTTTCCTCCTCTTTCCCATCACATGCTCATTGACCACATCTTTCTACCGAAAGATGAAACAACATTTACAATGCAATTTATATTCATACCAAATAATTCCTCCCCAGAGCAGAGAAAAGACAATGTAGAACACCAGTGATCCCCAGATCATGAAGTGATTTATCCACGTCCAATAGTGTGTATCTAGTGCAAGCTGAAAAAAAAAATAAAAACAAACCAAAAATGAAAAACATGAAACAAAAACCCACAACACAAATGAGATTATATGGTGTTATTACTATCTAGAAGCAACAGATTAGTCAGAAGGAGATGAAATAAAATTACACCCTTTGAAAAAAGGGAAGGATCTACACAGAATTAGCTAAAAACATTTTTCAATTTTTAGCACAGTTAAGAAGGCACATATAGCAAGATCTGTATGTAAACTAATTTAAAATCTGTATTTAAACTAATTTAAACTAATTGGAAAATGCATGGTCATAGAAAGAAACCAATATAATCAGAAAATCAGAAAACAAGCAACTAAAAAACAAGTTCTAAGAAAGTTTCAATGGATAAAATACAGTATAACTTACCTTCAATGTAACTGTGAATACGAGCACAGTAAACACCACTGTTCCAAAGGTCCAGTTTCCAAACATCTATAAGAAATGGTCCAAAGCAGTTAAAGGTAATACTGTCCAATACTTTGTGAATTGTCCAGAATAAACATCTTAGAACTACTTATTGCTTTACATCAGGAACTGACACTTAAGCAAACACACTGAAATCTTGCATGGTCTATCCACTCACAAAGTGTGCTGGTTTCTTGCCCTTGTGTGTCCACACCTCAGATTTCACAGAGACAAGAAAAAAAACACAGTCAATGCACTCAGCCTAAAGTTAACAGGTATGTTTCTTCACAAAAATCAAGTGAAGTGCTGTTAATGAATCTTCTCAGACGTCGTCTTTCCTCTGATCTCCCTTCTCTGTTGCCCTTGGCGGCCCAAAATTTCTCGGGGGTTCAACAGAATGGTACAGATGAGTAACAGTACAAGAAAGAAAGTGATAACCAAAGTCATGTAAGTATGTAAATGTTCTACATACATTTAAGAAAAAACAACTTTTGGATTGTGGTTGATTTTCTCCTCGTCTACATAATGAAACAAAAACACTTCAGCTTTTCAAGTGGGCAGAAATGATCATTAATGCTGATGGAAGGAAGAACTGGTGGTGAATATGGTCACAGAGGATTGCTTGGACTTCAGCAGCTGTGAGATGACCAAGTTTAAGATCCAGAGAAATGTTGGGAAAGCAAGCAACAGAGTTAGGACACCCTATTTTAGGAGAAGAGACTTTTATTCAAGGCATTACACCCATGAAAGAGAAAGGTGCCCAAGAGAGCTGAATGATTTTGAAACAGAAAACTGCTGAGATCTCATGAAGTCTCTTCTGTAGGAGGACATGAAATTTCAGCAGAAGACTCAGCTGACCAAGCAGGACATTTCTTAATGAACAGAAAGGCAAAACGGAAGCATACGGGAGACAACAATATGGGCAGGCAGGAAACCTGCATAAAAGCATTTCGGGGGTACAAAGGAATAAAGTCAGACAGACAAAGCCCAGCTTGAACTGCGATTAGTGAGGAGTGTTGAGGGTGATAAAAAGGATATTTACAGGTATCCTTGTTTCAAAGGTAAAATGCAAGTCCACTGATGGAGTGGCAAGACAATGTAGTGGAAGGTGTTAAAGAAAATGCTGAAGTATTCAATACTCTAGATATTAGTCTTCACAAACAAAACCTGCTTCTTGCATTTGACAGGAAAGCCTGAGAAGGAAAGAGCAGCCAACAGTACGGGAGCAACAGGATCAGAAATTGTTAAGGAAGATGAGCAGCAGAGGCAATCTAATTTGAATTTAGCAAGGCATCTGACAGTTGACTTGGACAGCATTCTCATTTGGATGATAAGGAAGCAGGGGCTAGGTCATTGGACTATTACTTGAGTTGAAAACTGGCTGAACCACTGAACTCAAAAGTTTAGTGATCACTGTTCCTGATGTTTGTTTGGCTGCTGGTAACCAGTGAACCACACCAGGGACTGATATTGTTAAATCTCTCTATCAGTGGCCTGGATGGTGACACAGAAAGAAAGCATCAGGAGCAAATTGCCAGGTGGTATAAAAATAGAGAATAGCTGACATAATGAACGGCAGAGTTTCAGTCCAGAGGGGCCTACACTGATTTGAGAAATGGGCTAACAGATATCTTATGAAATTAATTAAGAAAAGTGTAAAGTTTTACACCTGTGGAGGAATAACGTCATACATTGGAACTGACTGCCTGAGCAATTCCCCTGCTGAAAAGGATGTTGCAATGGGGTTACATAGCAGACTCCAGGTTGAGTACAAGCCTATGGAGTGCTCTCTCCATACAAAAGAGAAACTGCAAACTGAGCTGTATTGGCAGAAATATGGCCACTGAAGAAAGGTTATTACTCCTATCTACTCAGCTATAGTGAGGTTGAACCTGGAACACTGTTCCCGGTTTTGGATCCCTCAGTTCAGGAGAGATGTGAAAAAAATTGGAAAGGATCAAGTGGCAAGCAACCAAGGTGGTGAGCTGTCTATAGCTACCCTGTGAGGAGAGGCTGAAGGACTTATTCAGTCTCATGCAGGGGAGGTTAAAGAACAACCTTGTAGCTGTACACAAATATCTGAAGAACAATTACAAAGATGAAGAGCTAGAACAGACCTCTCTTCAGCAACAAGAAAAATTCTGCTTTGTTATTAGGAGAAATTTTTTCACCACGAAGGCAGAAAAACATTGGAACAAGGTGCCCAGGAGGGTTGTGGAATCTCCATTCTCAGAGATACTCAAAACTTGAAAAAGACTACGCAAAGCTTTAAGCAACTGCACCAAGCAAGGAGGTGAACTGTATCACCCCCAGGGTCCCTTCCCATTGACATCATTCTGTATGAGCTCAGCCAGTATTAGATGACAGGGGATCCAGATGGGCAAGCGATTGCACAAAATGTGCTGCCATGGGAACAACTCTGACTGGAGACCACAGCCAACCACAAGACAGAAGTCTGTGGGAAACTAGGCTGAGATAATCTGATCAACTGGGAAAGGAAAAAAAATTTAAAAAAATCAACAAATGACTGGCTGAAAGATTCATTATTCTGAGTATTTCATTATTTTAAAATTACTCAATATGTGACCAAGTTTACAGAACACAAGATGAAGTGCAGAAAGCCTCCAACATTTTGACCTTTTACTTTGATATGTAATATAATGCTTTTATAGGGTCATGCAATTGCTACAATATTTTGCATGCCCTAAAATAAATAAACAAACAAACAAACAAATCAGTGCGGTTAAAACTGGACAGGAATTCAGGAACTTCAAATTATGCCATTTACTGAGTTTCCTCTTGCAGATAAATTTTACAATACTCATATCTGGCATGTCTCAGAAAGCCTAGTGTCAGTCTAAGTTTCTGAATATTGAACAGCTGTGTTTGTATTTCCAATAAAAGCTTCTAGATTCAGTCAACAAAACTGAAACAACCTTCCTCTGTCTCTGTCAAGATAGATAGAAAAGCATTGAGCTGCAACCAAACCCTTCCCCTAGTCATTGTTTTGGCTCAGAAAATGACATCATAGCACACAGACACCAGACTCCATAAGGCTGCTCAATTTCATAGAATGTCCTGAGTTGGAAGGGACCCAACAAGGATCATTGAGTTAACTCCTGTCCCTGCACAGGTCAACCCCAAAATTCACACCACGTGCCTGAGGATGTTGTTGCTTCTTGAATACTGTCAGGCATGTTAACATCTAGTTTATTTACAAATATTTTTCTATGCTCTGCTCCCAGTCTATCCATCACTTCCCCTCTTACTTCTGCAGCTCTGTTTGTTTTATCTTCCATGTTTCAGTTCATCATTCTACTCATGTCCCTCCCTGCCGTTTTGTATCTCCTATTCTGTTATTCCTTTTAACTTAATTTCTCCTACCTATCTCCGAACACAGCTTAACAACTATGTTTAATCCACTCCGCATAAAATATTAAAATAAAAACAATCCACAGAAAACACATTTTATTATATGGGTAAACTAATTTGATGTTGACAATGTGCAATTACTCCTACGGTGCCTTCTTTTCTCCTTACCTTCCTTATGTAGTTGGTCTCTGACCACATGTTTTTACAACACCAACCATGTCATATCAAAAGTGGAACACCATCCACAAAGCGATATCACAAATTAATAACAAAAAGAGATAAATCTTTGGCACCTTAGTTTTGTTTACCAGGAAATTATTGAGGCGGGCATTTATGAAGTAAATATCAGCAATTAAAAGTGCACTTGTCCATTTTTCTAGTAACATGATATGCAAACAGTTTCAAACAAATTTCTAAATACTGAGAAACATCCTGGGGAGATTATGTTTGGAAACAAGTATGAGGGTATGCAAATTTTAGTCTGACACAGGCATCAGTCTAAGTGAAAGACATTGACTTTCTTCCCTTTTTACTAGTTCTGCAACAATGGTGAGTGGTTCATTTCTGGAGGGAAAGAAGTATTTAAAATTTTCTCTTCAGCAACCATTTTAACAATTTCAAACCTAACTTGAATCATCTTATTTCATTTATAATATTAGTGTTACCTTCAGCCCTTTTATCCCCTGTTTTCTACCTTTTTCCTCTTCCACAATAACATATGGTTGCGGTAAATCTTTCAAATCTTCCAATATTTCATTAATTTTTTCCAGACATGAGCATAATTTAAATACTTGGAAATAACCATCAACACCAACTAGCGTTCATGCATGTATGAACTCACGCACGTACCTCCGACTGTTCCTGAACACTGACATTGTCAAGCCTTTAAATCTAAAATGGCGACTCAAAATGTGTAAGTTTTATACATATGCACAAGCATGCATGCTGAATGGTGATGAATTTTCTAACCCACTCTGACACTCAAGTGTCAGAATTGTCTCATCAAGCAACACATTTTTTCATCAAATATTAACATGGGTACCTAGTTGTAGACATACACATTCAAAATTTGGAAATTAGGGACTAGTCAGTTTTAGAGCTTTATCAAGAAGAATCTGATTTAATATGTGCAGCAGAAGTAGACTGAAATTTCAAAAAGGAATCCAGCTGGAATACTTGCAGCACAAACCATTTACAAAATGTGCACAAGTATGAGAAGTTTAATTTTCAGGACTATAAATATAACCTACTGCAGAGTTTTAAACATCTAATAGAGAACATAATGGTACCAGAAAAAGAAGTACTGCAGTATACAGTTATGTCTAATGGAAATTCATTGTCCTTACAAAAGCTCTTTCTAACAAGTGTTCTCTAACACACTAGAAGTTCATTTCCCTGACAGATGTCACAAAGATGGTATTTAATTATATTTGAATATCGCACTTCTAGCAAATGCAGCAAACATATAGTCAACAAAATTGTGCCCAGTTTATTTTCTCTCACTTAGAGGGTCTTTTCTAAAGCCATTCAAGCACTTTATAGCATAAACTGTAATAAATTTCCTACAGTGGGGAGAATCGGCAACAAAAAGTCACACAAAAGCATAGAACAAAACAACAAAACTCAAGGAAGCAAAAAGCCCGTGTTTTTTAAAGTTCATGGCTCTTTACCACACCACATATACCTTAACATATTTATATTCCATGTAAGTTCTTTATATTTTAGGTACTTACAAAGTAGCACTAAAAAGCATTTCTATCTATATGTTTAAGTGATATTTTGAAATAATTATAGGAAATATCTAACTGCTCTTTAACAGTTTAATTAAAGAACAGTGAAGAATGAAATGGATATCATGACAAATCCACAATAGTCTTACCATGTGAGTGCTGGTTGTCATTAGCTGAGGATAGGAAGAGAAGCAAGTAGCAAAAAGAAAAAAAAAAGCACACAAATAAAATAGACCAAAATATCAATGGGTAAAATAAATAAAATGCAAAAGTTCTTAAAATTTGCATTCATGTGACTGCAAAGCAAGTAGAGATTATTTTAAGCTGCCATATGTAAAAAATAATTGCAATATTAAAAAGCTTGTTGCATTTAGGCTCTTTTACGATCATTCATAACTACTCTAGCAAGAGTCTTTTGATATGTTAATCAGATATTCAACAGATGCATGTTAAGCACAAACCAGGAAAGTTACTATGTAAATTCTGAAGGAATACTTGGAATTCATGACATATACTTCTCCTAACTTGTATCTAGTGTTATGGTTCTGTTTACTGATACACAGAATTCCTATTGCATAGTTCAGACTTTGCTAAACAGATAACCCATCTATCTCACCATAACTCAAAAACCAGTTACCATCTGTGTTGCAAATCTCAAAGAAAACAATTAAAACTATGTTCACAGCACACTTGACGTTAAAAAAAATTACCTTTGATCGACTGATCAAATCCAACACTAACCTGTCCATTGCTGGTCACAACTGTATTGTCAAACAAGAAATAGGCACCAAAGAAAAATACCACAGCATCAAACACTCCTAGGAATGTCCAATAAATAAATGCACGCCAGCGCAGCAAAGCATTCTTGGCAACATCTCTGTGTAAAACAAGATATATGCATTCATTATCAGCAAGCTAAAAAAGCTGAGACAAACAATGTCACTCATATTGTTTTTTGAAAGAAAAAGAATTAAGAGACTGCATGCAAACCCATCACATTTCCACATGACAACTGTTTACCACTTCACATCCAAATCCTTCTTGAGCGTCTCCTCTTTTTTTTTTTTTAATTACATTTTTACTAAACCCATTTAACTGCTGCCTGTAATGCTGTTTATTTCAAGTGTATGGCAAATTATCCACTTATTTACTCTTCAATCTTTTTACAAAATATATATTTTTTCTGGTATCTGCTGTACATGTGATGATCAACTGTAGATGTTAAATGGAAACACTAGAGGTCTCTGGAGACTTTGCTTTATTTCTCATGGAGTACTGTTGTACAGACTACTGTAACAGAACAAAATATTAATTTTATGTGGAACATGTGAAAAAGGATTTTGCAGTTGAGTTGAAGCTTCAGGTCAAGTTGGATTTCTTGAATGTTTTGCTACAAAAATACAGGGACTGGTCAGCAACAGAACTGTTCACTAGCATGTATTTTCTTATGACTTAATTTAAATATGATAACTTCAGTTCTTGCCCACAGAATGATTCTGTATTAACTTGGTACATATCATAAAACACATCAGAGTAAATCAGAACACAGTTATATGAAAACCCTGAACTACAGAATCATTTACTACCAAACAATATTTTCACTAAATGCACTTAAAAACTGTCCGATGACCATATGAAGTAATTTCTCCCCAGATTAACAATATACAGTATAAAACTATATGTGGCTAACAGTAGCCTCTTCTGGCCCAAACCAACTGTACTATTTCCCAAAACACCTTAGCAATAGAACCTGTTAAATAGCAACAACTGAATGATTTTGACCAAACAAACTCTGCTAGCTATCAAAAAACTAAAAGGTCTTCTGAATAATAATTTCTAAATGGAAAACACTCAAAATATAGAAGAGAAAATAAAAAGGGGGGGAGACTGGGTTTCAAGAGTAATATCTTCTATTTCTCTTCAATTTCAAAGTTAAAAACATATTACTGCATTGCCTAACCTTTAGGCACCTAGTCTGACCTCTAAAAAATGTTCTATCTTTGATTATCTACTGTTATCACTCACTAAAATGTACTGGTTTTGCAGCTACAAGAATTGAAACTGGGCATTGTTCCTAATGTAGATGGCCTCACACAGTTAGTTGGCAAGAACTGTATTCAAGTGGCTAACAATCTAAATCAGTCATAATTTCAATGCACAGAAGTGAGTCAACAGTATGCAGAGGATGGTGCTGGACACCATACAGAACACATCCTATGATACGACACTCTACCACTCTGTCCTCTTTTCTTTCAGAATAAAACAGGTATATGAAAGAAACAGCATGCTTTATCTTTTAAAAATACTTCTGTTCCCCATGGCTGAAGGAAATAGAAAGCACTGAAAGAAATAATATTTTGATTGTAGGACAGTAATTTCTATTTTGCTCTCGCTCACTAATGTAGCAAATGAATCGTGTGGATTGCAGTATGTAAACATACATGTAAAAACACATGCTATCTATTTTATCTAGTTTACAGACAGTGTGGGTGGTTTTCAACCCTTCTGTTGCAGTGTATCTTATGGTCTACTGCAACCTAGTACGGAAATCCTGAGGACTTTGGAAATAACACAGAGGTAAATTCCACCAGTGAACAGAAAAACTTGGAGGCATAACCGATTAATTTTACCTGTACAGGGAAGGCTCTCTCTTGAGTGTGTCTGCACTGACATGTTGTTCCATTAGACCATACAAGAGGATAGGAAGGGAAGTGAAGCTGATATTGTAGAGTGTTAGATACGCAGTATCGTATAAAGTCTGTAGATAAAAATAATTAAATCAGTTAGTTTTAACTTTAAAACATTATCTACTGCATGGCATTTAATCTGAACTGAATGTGTCAACTTCTTCAGAAAAAAATACATTCCTTCACAACAGAGGCAAATATCCTTGAACAGCTGCTAACTGATATTAGACACAACTCTGCACTGGTACCCCATCCATCTGGAGGACAAAAAGCTCAACTAAAACACCAGTTTAATAGTCTGGTCCTCCTAATATTTCAATTGCTCCAAACTACCCAAACTGAACAACAGTAGACTCCTGCAGAGGCAGAAATTCCTCTTTAGCACATCCATCCCCTCCTTTTATCCACTCCATGCCTACATAACATGGACACATGCAGGGAGGGAGTGGGAGAACTCCAGAGGTTTTCCAGCTGTGGGTGACTGCCACGTGCTGTACAAAGAAACACCACAACATGTCTTTGATTCTTCTTCCTTCTGAACTACTTTTTTCCACGTAAGTATCATCTGCCTGGTGGAAAAGGATCTGGGGCTGTTGATTGATAGCCAGCCAAACATGAGCCAGCAGTGTACCCAGGTGGTAAAAAAGGCCAACAGCATCCTGGCTTGTATCAGGAATAGTGTGGCCAGCAGGACTAGAGAAGTGATTGTCCCCCTGAACTCAGCATTGGTGAGGTTGCACCTCAAATCCTGTGTTCAGTTTTGGGCCCCTCACTACGAGAAAGATACTGAGATGCTGGAGTGAGTTCAGAGAAGGGCAACGAAGCTGGTGAGGGGTCTGGAGTAAAAGTGTGATGAGAAGCGGCTGAGGGAACTGGGGCTGTTTAGCCTGGAGAAAAGGAGGCTGAGGGGAGACCTTATCGCTCTCAGCAACCACCTGAAAGGAGGCTGTAGCATAGAGGGGGCTGGTCTCTTCTCCCAAGTAGCAAGTGATGGGATGAGAAGAAATGGCCTCAAGTTGCACCAGGGGAGGTTTAGATTGGATGTTGGGGAAAAAATTCTTCCTGGAAAGGGTTGTCAGGCACTGGAACAGGCTGCCCAGGGAAGTGGTGGAGTCACCATACCTTGAGGTGTTTAAAAGGCATTTAAATGACGTTCTTAGGGAAATGGTTTAGTGCTAGAGTTAGGTTATGGTTGGACTTGATGATCTTGAGGGTCTTCCAACCAAAATGATTCTATGATCACTGTAACTAGCACTCAAACGTACCACATCCCCCCATCAAAAGTTGTCTGTTTCTCAAAACCTATCTGGTGATCATTTATGGCATCAAAATCACTGTCAAACTCTGCTTTTTGATTCAGAATTATAGTTAGCAGTTAAAAGAACAGGAAGTTCTACAACTATATTTTCATCAACACATGCTTTTATATCTAAATCCTAACAATGTTTGAAAAAAACCTACAAAGTTTTCAATCGTCATTTGAAAATATAACCAAAACAGACAAAATAAAACAGAGTTGTCATTTTTGCTCCTCTTGGAGCTTTCTTTTGAGACATGCCACAAATTCAAAGCAACAGTATTATTTCCTTCCACTTAAACACTCCTCTTGTCCAATCCTGCAAACTTAATACTCTTTTTGTCCAGTCATTCATTCTTTGTTTTTTGCTCCCTCATTCAGAAGAAAGAAGAGATAGATTTTTCTGCAAAAATTAGACAAGAGCAAAGGGGAAAAGCAAATTAACTACAATTTAGAAAGGAGTCTACTGGATCCTCTCTTGAATGATGGCACTTTTCTAGAGAGCAGCAGTTCACTTCTCCTCTATCTTTCAGTGGTTTTGCTTTTCAACTAATTGAATGCTGCTATTCGTCTGAAGTTTGCAATTCATGCCTGCACAGCCCAGTGAAGACTAATTTACTCTTCCATTTTCATTCTAAGAATGAACAACTAGTTCAATCACTTATCTTTCAGGATTGCCTCTGTTCACGTTCAATACACTTTGGTACAAACAGCCATTTGACTTTGCATTGCCATTTCCGAATTTGGGGTTCCTGTATTCTTTGACTTTGAAATTAACATTGCTTATATGGAAATTCATAAAATTGAATTTCTGTAACTTAACTGCAATTGACACTGTAAACCATATGAACCACAAGTGGTGCTCTTCTTTTTACAATGTGTAAACTAACCTTGGCATTTTCTCAGCTGAATAGTAACAGTGTTAAAGGATTCATTAAAAAAACAAACAAACAAACATACAAAAAGCCAAAGAGAAAATGTGACAGCGAGGGAAAAAGAACAACTAACCTGTTGTGAAAACCCACAGAAGAACTGATATAAAAACTGAGGAAAAATGAAGCAGACATTCTGAAAAACAAAGTGACACAGTCATCAAGTGAAATATAAGTGCTAATTTATATGCTGTACAACAGTAGAGCTATGTATATCATAGTCTTATAACACTAGTAGTAGGAACAGTAGAAAGAGCTGCATACATTAATAATCAACATTCTTAATCTTACTGTACTACTGTTAAGAAAAATACTTAGAATATTTTTGAAAGCAAACTTACAAGGCTACAGTTTCAAAATTCAAGGTGAATGAATTCTGCGATCCAGAAGCACAGCTCAGTTAAGGCAAAGCAGATAAAGCACAATCCAAAGGACACAAATAGTGCTAAGCAAGCACGGGTACCCTGGTTAGCACGGCTCACAGCAAAGTAATTTTAGGATGCTTTGAGCTGTGACCCCAAACTTCATCCTCTTTTAACTAAACATATAGTCAAACACTGAGACCTTGGATTATTTTCTGAAGGTTCCATTCTGTAATCTTTCACTGCTTACTGAAAGAACTTTGATTGGATCTCAACATTTACACACTACAGAACTGTCTAAATAGGGGGATGAACATTATAAACTTTCTCTTAACTACACTATCATGATGAATTTAGAAACTAATGTAAATGAAGTTATGCTAAGTTCTCCAATGCTATTTCCAACTTAATTTAAAAGGCCGCTGCAGAGACAACCCAGAAGGTGCTGAAAATAAGTAGAACAGTTTGTGTAAGAGAGAAAAAAAAGGGAAATTTTGCTTTTAAACATAACATAGATTACAGAATATATCTATATAACTGCTTTTTCACTTCATTGTCTGGATAAAAACAATAATCCCATTTCAGCTTTGCATCTGGCACTCAACAAAATCTCTTTATGGAATTATTGCTTTTTTTGCATCATTGGCTGCACAAACTGCACATAGTCAGATATTACCATGTAAGTTTTTGAGATTTATGTAATTAGAATAAGCATTCTCCTACCTTATAAAAGAAGTATTGCACAAGTTCAGATATCCTAACATAATAAAAATGCCCATGAACAAGCAACATTTTTTTCAAATGTTTAAATTTAGGTATTGCATAGTCACTGTTTCTTGCTGCTTGACGACCTTCTTTGCCAATGATTCCTTTAAAAAAAAGTGATGAAGCTGTTTAAAAACTGAAGAACTATTTCAAAGACACAAATATTTGAAAAATTATATAATCAAGTTATGACATTTAATAAGAGATCACCATTGTATCTCGTAAAATTCCTGTGATAAATTCTCTAAAAGCTGTCTATAAAACGTATAACTGATTATTTGAGACAGCCTGTTTTTAAGAAGTTTTTTGTCACTTCACTTGAATTAGTATTCTAAAAAGCACACTTACCTATACCAACATGTGCTTCTAGAATCATACTGACATCATTTGCTCCATCACCAATTGCTAATGTGATAGGATGCTCCTTTGATAACTTAATCAATTTTACAATCTGGAAAAAAATAGTGTTAAAAACTCTTCTCTGTAACCGTTTCCTTATTTTGCATGAATGTAAAATTAATTAAAAATTACCAGAGTTATATAATACATACTGTGAAGGGACACAAACCCAATATTACCCGATGCACTACTGTGCACAAAGATCAAAGTAGTTATTTAATGTTAAAAGTATTTGTTCCAAATATAAAATAACATTCTTCAAATACTTCCAAACTATTTTGAGAAAGATGGACAGGACAAAGGAGGAGCAGAAGAAAGGGAGATGTTGTTGAGATTGTTTAATGCCATGGAAGCCCATTAATAAAAGGGTTCCAGAGCACACAAGTTCAAAGAAATCCTGAAACAAGAGACTGAAAGATTCTGCATAACTGTGCTGAAATTTTTTCTTACTATTTAAGAAAAGATAATAGTACTCTGTATATATCTAAACACTGTTCACACAGAAACTCTCTAAAAATTTGACTTCAAATCTCTCCATTATAAATGACCCTCTTTGTAAATATAGTACCCAGTCAACTGCAACTAAAAACTTCTACAAAGTTCCTGACAGCTAAAATTGCTGACTAAACACACCTGTTAAAATGAATAAGAGCTACACACGCTGTACCTAAACACTGAGAAAAAGATATGACAGTCTGAAAGGAAAAAAGCAGCATATATTCTAATGTTTGTTTCCTTTAAAAGTTCTTCAAACTATATTAAGATGTTTCAGTAATGGAAGGATGGAAGGATATGTTTTTACTTGATACAAACTACTATATAACAGTCAAGAAGTACTTAAAAATGATAATTCACACATCTTTCTGTCTGGATTCTTCTTTTTTGGCTTCCCACTTATGTTAAAAATAGAGAAGAAATATCACTCTACAGTAATAAATAATGCAGGTTCTTGTAGTATCAACAGACAGTAGACTATTCAAAGCTTGTTGGGTTAAAAAGGAAGCAATTAGTTCAGTTCATTAAATATGTTCATTTATCAGCAGGTAACAACCATAAAATTTGCACAATATGTACCTAAATCAAATTCAGGTGCACAGTTGGGTGCCATTTTAGCATACCATTATCTAAATTGCTTGCCAGTAGACGTTTTCCCCATCTTTTTGTTTTGCTTTTTCCATTTTAGAAGATACAAAGGTGAACGGTAACATTTTAAATTATCATAATTAGTCACATGGAATATTAGTTTTCAATATTTACATATGTGCACAGCTAACAAGCAGTAATGAAATGAAATACAAACCTGTGCTTTTTGCAGAGGTGCCATTCGACAGCATAACACTGCACTGCAGTTCCTGCAAATTTCAAGAAAGAGCTCTCTGTAGTTAGCAGAGCTCCCATCTTGTCTTGGTTTCATTATTAATGATAATGCTGCTCCATCAATAATTAAACCATAATCTTGCATATCTGTTGAAAGTCTGTTCAGGGATAAAATATAAACTAAGAGTCACTACGAAATTCTCAGACACATTTTTAATTTGGCAATAGTTCTTTTGTGAAAATTAATTAATGAAAAAATAATGAGCACGGGATACTGCATAATTAATACACTTTTAAACGAAATTCTTTGTATAGGACTCATATTTATGACATTTTAAAATTCTAGATTATGCTGAAAACATTCAGTGCTTCACCAGCTCAAAGACAGAAACCTTATACCTCAGTGACTTCACCAGTGAGTATGAGTGTATAATTAATGACCTTTCAGTTTGGTTTGAAAGGGTTGCAAGAACTGTGGTGAGGTAAACCGAGCTGCAGGAACGAAGCTAATTTTGTGGCATATTCCATAATATAGAGAAAAAAGTTAAAGGGAAAGGCCTTTGGTGCTCTGAAATCTACTTTCATGAAGAAAATAACCTTGTTTTTCAAGGGTCTACATTTAAGGAAGTAAACCATGCTTTGAAAGAAATGCCTAGAAGAGATTTGTTGGCCTGGAGAGGTCAAGCCACTGCCTGCATTTACAGCATGTATATATTTAGTTTAGCATGGTGGTAAAGTCCAGTACATGTATACCTGTTATAATAATATAATTATTACAGATGTTATCTATGATATTGCAATATGTGATTAATACAGTAATCTATTACGGGTACACTTGTAATACTTTGGACATTTCTAGGAGTGTAAATGCATGAAGCGCAGTTTACCACAAGAACATTTCCTGAACAATGGGGGAAGATGGCTCAGGCCACAGGAGTGGTTTTCTGCAGCATCCAACTGACTTATTTCAGAGCACCTTTGCAATGTGCCTGCATCACATAGCAGCCTCAGGCTTCAGCTCAGCAGTGAGTGTTGTAAAAATGTTCATTAAGGTTTATTTGTGCTCTAGCTTCAGCGCTCCTAGGTCATACTACTGTGCATGAATTTTCAACAAATATGGTTTCACCAGGACCAATGTTTGTGAGGAAAACACCATCTTATTAATATTAACATTAACATTAACATTAATATTAATGTTAATATGTTTTAAGCATCTCCATCTTCACTACTAGAACACAAGCTATTTTTGACAAATAGAGTACTGTAAACTATATTTAATAACAACTCAGATATTTTCAGTGTTTTGTTACCATTGCCACAAATATGGCAACACCATTAATATACAATGATATAAACCAAAAATGTATGATGATGAAGTTCAGGCAATGTACTTAATGTTTGATGTATTATAGTGAAAGATTTCAGCCTGAATTGGAACACCCAGGCAGAATCCTCCTATTACTATCTTAGCACATTCTTTAAATCTGGAGCCAAAGACAAAAAACTTCTGATGAGTCTTAATATCTAGAAAATTTGCATTGCACAAAAAGTTAAACAGACATGTTTAAACATACCTTGTGAGACCTGTGAGACTCAAGCTAATTGTGGTTCAGATAACATAGAGAAATATGTTTTATTTATCTGAATACATAAATGTTCTTGATTAGACCAATGAGGTTTAAAGTCTAAGGAGAGCTAATAATGCTCTGGCCAAGAGCTTCAAGCTGTAACACTAAGAGTTATAGAAACTCTCTGCTAAAATAATATCACAAATGCTTATTAGCTTGTTGTTTCTCTAATGCAAACTTACTACAAGCGCATATAAAATGTACTTGCTACCTAGTTCCATATTAAAAAGAAAAACAAATCAAATATGCGCCTTTATGTCTGTAAGACCAGTAACTTCTTAACATCCGCAGATTATTAAAATGTTTTAGAATCTGATTCTTAGGTCTTTACAGTGGAAAAACAATAGCAAGTAATGTGTACCAGCTACAAAGCTTCAAATAAATGGCCTAATTTACTACTTGTATGAGGCATAATTTATATTATACCTGGATTTTTTTTGCTTTTTAATGCCATTTTCTATCTATACCATGTTCTGTTTCACTTCTGTATCCATGACATCTATCCTTCTACAGATATGAAAAATACCCAGAAGTCAGTGATTTCTTTATAACCTAGGGTACTTTAAGAATTTTTATGCACACTAGAAGATTTGTTACTACACTGTTGCCTGTCTCATGTCTGTAAACATAGCATAATCTTTCCTAGGAAGAGGATCATATACTGTTGCTCTCTGTGGCCTTGGTCTTATCAAGAAAGTCACATCACATACTAACTCTGATTACAGGAATACACCTGCTTCCTTTTAAAAAGTTAGAAACAGCATTTTACTTTACAATAGCTTTTTTCCAAGAATAAATATTTTTTACAGTGGAAAAATATGTAATTACAATGCCCGTTGTGATTTTTCTTTTAACAGTTAAAGGAGTACCAGAAATGAGAGAGAACCAGGACTGTGAAAATGTAAACTTATGTGGAACAAATTTATACTTAATTACCACACAATAATTCACACTTTAACAACAGAAACTGAAACATAGGGTACTGCTGCTCTTAAGGATCAATCATTTAATTGTTTACAAAATGCACAGAATCCCATTCCTGGCTTGAAAATTCAGATTTTTCCTTACCCTGAGAAAGTATCCCTGGTTAAGCTGCCACTGTGTCTTAGGACAGTTTTGCTTAGGTCAAAAAGCACATCATGTAAACTCTGTTCCTCAATTTTCTTTGTGGTTAGCTCAAGTAATTGTGTATTTCTCCGGAAGAGTTTGCAAGCATAGCAAGTAGCTGCTGCTGTCTCCATTTTGTCTCCTGTCAGAACCCAAACTTTAATTCCAGCTTTCTGGAGTGATTCAATAGTATCAGCAGCTTTTTCTTGTAGCCTGTGGAAATCAATTGACAACATACATTGATAAATTGCTGGAAATGAGAAATTCAGAGGTCCGTATTGAAAGTTTTCCATAACCAAATAAAAAATTTCAATAAAAGTAAACAGATCTAAGAATTTTCCCCAAGGAAAATGTTTAGGGGAATATCTGAAAATGTCTAGGGGAATAGTGCATTATAAATAAATAGTTTTGATGCTTTCAAAGTGCTCAAAGTTTCCCCTTTCATTTATATAGCCTAAAAGACAACACACTTAACTCCTCAGACAAGTACTTTGATTAAAACATTTTCGGTGCTTTAGCTAATGACATCAAACACTGAAGTACTGCTGAGTTATTAAAGTGACTTCCTAATTTTAACAGCTTTTGAATTTTTTTTTAAGACTGAAAGATTCTTCCTTAATCTCCTTAATATTTATTTTGGGGTTCTTTCTTCTGAAACATTTCCCTACAATTTCTTCAATAAGGTGTTACATGAACTCCATGCCAATGTCTCTAATATAGTGATTTTTGTACACTTAATTATTATTACTAGCTTACTAAATTATAAAGTTACCACATGTAACTTTAGTAAGCTAGGGGTATGGAGGTGATTCAAATAAAGGGTTTTTCAAATAAACCTCTAATCCAGAGAGTCTTCAACTATTTTGGTAACATCACTAAACATAAGGAAATAAGAAATGTACTAACCGATCTTCAACAGCTGTAGCACCAAGCAAAATAAAATCTCTCTCTATTTTCTCATACACTTCTGCCAATTTCTTTTCCCGGTCCTGGAGGGCCAGCTTTGCATTCTGAAGCAGCTTCTGTGCGCAGCTATATTCTTCTGCTGTGAGCTTTTTATATGCAACGCACAACGTTCGCAGTCCCTCCTAAATCATGCAATCAAAAGAAACAAAATGCCTCTTAGAAAACCCTTCTTAGAGTTCTTGCTGGTGTGTATGCTGGAATATTCAAAACATTGAATGGTTTTACTATTAACATGAAGAGTCTCGCTACTCTTATAGTGAAGTGAGTATAGTATAGACTAGTACGGTGTAGTCTAGACTAGAACATTCTTCATCTTGATTCCTTGCTGCCCTGGGAGCAGGTACAACCTGAGGGACAAACCTCAGTCCTCCAGAAGAGAAACAGCTCAGCCACCCAACTGGATGTCTGAGATTACCAGGGGAAGAAGAGTCAAGGTAAAGGTTTCCTTCCCTACGTGTATAATTAGGCAGGATGAGTCAGAATAAATAACAATAATATAAATAGTAGCTCTGCAGAGTCTGATTTTGATGCTGTGTTGCAGCAGAGACAGGGACAAGGACAAAACGTCACAGAGACTGTTGAATACCAAGTGTGCCATTTCAGTGAAAACTAGAACTTAGCTGTGGGTGTTTCAGATGGGATCAGACATCGGGACTGTGTGATGAATAAGAAAGGGGGTATATAGACTGTGTATATAGACTCTTGCTGTTGGTAAGGGCAAGTGCCAGGTGGCTGCCTCTACCTTCTTTCAGAAGCTTCTGCATGTAGGAGCCAGCTCTATTCCCAGATATCCAGGATGAGGAAAGAGCTGTTGGGCTGGTTTTCTCTCTCGACAGACATTGGATGGACATGATATGTAAACACTTATTTCAGTTTCATTAGCCTCCTTCACTTGTAGTAATCAGACAGTTGTTTCATAGAGTAAAGCTTAGCAAAGCACTTTAGCAAAGAGTTTTGAAGTTTCCCTTCAAAACAAAAGCAGGTAACACTCTAGGTATTTTTCACATATCTGTAATAATACTTTGTCTTCAGTTTGAGTACAGGATGCCAGCAAACGTTATCCTATTTGTAAGACTGGCAGTCATACTGCCAGTGCAATGGATTTTTCATATTTTTGGATACAGCAATGTTCAGTATTTTACAACTCTAAATACTATTTTTTAGGTAAAAACAAATTCTGATTTTTCTTTTAAAGGTGACCAGGAAGTTCAAAGCTCATTTTAGCAAGCAAAAATATAAATATAAGGATGATCACTACACTGTTTCCCCATAAGAAGCGCATTTGTTGCTACACTGTGCACTAATGGATTTCCTCTTTTAAGGGCCTGTGAAGAAAAAACAGCAAATCACAACTGCTATGGTTGGGGACTGAAAGCTGGCAGAAGATTTTCAGTGAAGTTTGTCACTTTTCTTTCGCTCAGAAGTTATTCAACCACCACAGTGCCATACAAAAAAAGCTCATTGATGACATCTGGTATAACATAGAGTTGTGCATATCTAACACACTCATCTCTCACCACAACTGCCATTTGGAATATGAGATGGAAGACAGATTCATGTAAGGGAATAACAGACTGTTGCCCACACAGCCTTTCTGCACTTTGGTGCCTGGGAAGACCAAATCAAGCAGAAGGTCAAAACACTTTCTTTTTTTTTTTTTTGCCACTGATATCACACAAACAGATCAATAAAACGGAATCTTACCACTGCATTGCGTTCAACTCTGGAGCGTATTTGGTCAATTTTGCCTTCTTTGACTCTAGGAAATATGGAAGAATCTGCTCCCTTACAAAACAGAAATATATCACCTAAAAGAGACAGCATACGGAATTCAAAATGGCCAAATATATCTTTCTTCAAAAAAACATTCAAATTACTAAGTCTTCAAAAAGATTTCTTCCAACTTTTTTATAACATTTGCACCCATGCTGGTACTTGATCCTCTTTTTTTATAAAGCAAGGCACACAGACTGTGATTAATGCTTAACTCTTTGACAAATCTGAAATAAATTCAAGTGAAACTAAAACATCTAAGAAGAAACAGAATGTGACAGCCTTACCTCCTGAAGATTTAACAATCACACTCATTCGTCGCCTCACAGAATCAAAACTCAAAACCTCTAATAATTCAAACCTGAAACAGAAACAGAATATTTTTTAAACAACTTGGATTTTCCAGATCCCTAAACTGGTTATTACGACTTCAAGTATGTCAACTAAAACATGACTTCTAACATGGAAAATCAGGTTTGGTATTATGGAATATGCAACTAGTACAGAATGAAATATCAGGTTACAAATAATAAATGGGGGAGGCCCTTAGCTCCTAATTACTTGAAACAGAATTTGTCTACATGATGATGTTCATGAGAATCTTTGGATGTAGTGTAAATATAATTTATTTAAGCAGAAGACTAGAAATCTCGCAGCAGAGCACTAAGTTGCTCATAAAGTAAATTCCTACCTATAATATCTAGGCATAGCCTTACAACTTGAAATGTGTAGGTGTTTACAAAGAAGTCTTTATTTAATACCTTTCTAATTTTCATGAATCTTGCTCAAGCATTGACCGACAAGTTATAAAAGGAAAAAAACATTTCTTTTTACTGATTTTATGTTTGCCATTGTTTTTATGATATTATTTTATCCCACGTTCCTTCCTTTCTAGAAGGAAAAATGAATACAAGCTCCTCTTGTACTGATTCTGTATAATTCATCAGTTTATGTACTTCAACAATTTACTCTCTTATCTATTTCATTTCATCTAAGACAGCTACCATTTTTTCCAGCACAAATATAAGCATCCCAATCATTAATCCAAATCTCTTCAGAATTCCTCATTGTTAATATTTTGCTTATAAAATAGATGTGCTTATTTAATTAGACCATTCAGTTCTAAGTCCTTACAACACCCTGGGATTCAAACCTGTGTAAGGTCACAGTGTTTATTTCATTAAAAGTTACAACAGATTCTAACAAGAAGCTGAATAAGGCCTATGGCTACAAACTGAGATGCATTTGGAGAAGATTCCTAATTATGCTGCTTTCATAATGAAACTGACTCCAGTTATTATGAGGTGAGCCAAAACACCTGAAGTAACCCTTGGGACAAATCGTCCACATTCCCCTAAAAGGGGGGAAAATAACAGCAGGGTTTCTGTATTTGTGTCCAAGATTCTCTGTGCAGTCAGCAGAGTGTACATGCAGGAAGACCCAGATCTACAATAGTCTTAACCAGCAGACATCCACAGAAGTGCAAGGCAACATTTTCAAAAGTATATACATCCCATTGAACAGCTGTACTACTTAAATGTTGTTGAAAATTTTACTCATACTATGGCCTACAAAATTTATTCTACCTCTCGAAGATAAATAACAAAAAAACCTACAGTATCTGTTTGAAATTTTATTTGAACCAGCTATAAAAATTTATTCTACAGATACTACCCTCCGGTATACTATATGTATATTTTGTGAAAAAAAAACGGGGCATATACCTTTTTCTATTAGGAAAATATAATTTACCATATAACAAAGGAAAAACATACATAGCTCCTAAAAGTATTAGGAACTATTAGATTAGGCCACCACATCTTTGTTGTTATATTAATATTTTATATTGCATATACTGTCAAGCTAACAGACTAAGTGAAAATACAGAACTATGGGATCTGTTAAAATTGTAAATATTAGTAGATAATTCGTTTTTCTACTAAAATGTACAATTTTTTACTTCTCTGAATTAAAAATTAATGCATGGAGGAAGGATAATTCATTAAACACATTAATAAAAACTCCTCATTGGTCTGTTATGTTTTTAACCACTCACTTCTCTATGTTATTTTCCCGATTTAAGATCTCCATAAAATTGTCCTTCAGCCTTAGATAGGTGTAACCAAGTCTGTAAAATGAAACACACACGAAGAGAATGAATACAACAAAAATATAATTATCCAGTTTAAGTATGTCATAAGGATTTAATACTGAGCTTGTGTTCTGGAAAACAAACTGTCCTGGTTTTGTTAAAAACAAGTTTCTCTTTCAGTGAATTTTGCCTGTCAGCTAAAGCCTTCATATTAACTGCATTTTCCTGGAGAACCAGACCCATGTTTTGGTAAACCTAGCAATGGAATGCAAACATATTGATAAGCACGGATGGACATCTCGCGAGAGGGGCGACGAGAAACAAGTGACTAAGAAACTGACCAACTGTGTATAACATTCCATTCACGTGAATACTTCATATAAAAGTGGGAGATCACGAGGATCTCGTCCCTTTTCCCTTTTTCCTTATGGCCGACCTTAGGAGAGGATCTGGCTGGTCGTCCCTGAGAACTGAGGCCTAGTGAGAGACTGAATCCAGCTCCGCTTGGTTGCAGAGTCTAATCCAGGACTTTGGTGGCCGGCTCTGCAGTTGCTGAGACTTTCAAGACTGGTTTTGTATATTTTGTATTATTTTCTCTATTCTTATTAGTAGCATTAGTAAAACATCTTTAATTTTTCCAACTCTCTTCTCTCTGTTCTTCTTTCCCTCCCGATCGCCCGTCCTGAGTGGGAAGGGGGGAGAGGGAGGGGCAAAACGGGGGAAGTGGGGGAAGAGGGGGTTAACAATACATCTGCCAGGGTTTTATTGTCACCCCGCAATCTTAACCCTCGACACAAACAAAAAACCAAAACATAACAACAAACTGGTTTTATTTAATGAATATGAACAATCATGACTGTATATTAAGAAAATCAGCACCTCTAGATGATTCGGTGTTTGTTGTTACAATTTTTGTGCTGAAAACAATTTTGAACTTCAGTGATTAGATCCCTAGATTAAAAAAGTACACTAACTAATTACACACATACCTCTGTATTCCCTCAACTAAAGCAACTTCATCAGGTGATGACGATATATATATACAAGGTCTTGAGAGCTGGCTTTTCCTTAATCCGTCTACACTGTCATCATCTTTCACCTGAACGGTGTGGCAAAGACAAAGAGCTCGGAAAAACAGGTCCTCTCTCTCCTAAAAAATAAAAGGAGTGGTTGTTGCCATGTGTGAACATTTCAAAGCATTCATTTGAAAATTCTTCTTTTGGAAGGTTATGCATCTCACCAACTACTACTGTTTATTATCAGATAAAGACAGTGTCACAGGTCACCTGCCCTTTAGGAGGAGCCACGTCTCTCCCAGCAGTAACCACACAGCTGCTACCAGCATCGCCATGCCAGTCAAGCTGCTGATGCCCAAAAAAGACAGCGTGCATCTTTTGCCGCCTCTGAGTGCTTAGATGTGGCTAAAGGGTTTTTTTCTTTACTTTCGCTTCAACTTTAACAGCCTGTATTAAATACTAGTCAAGATACAATTTTCGGAGACCCGAGTCCAGACAGAGGCATGCAGCACCTGAAGCACAAGTGTTAACAGGATTTAGAGATTTCAATTTCTTACGCAGCTTGAACACCTCTCAGAGCTATATAAAATAAAAGGAGTGTGGACATTTTGGCAGCTGGAGTCAACAACTTCTATAAAGTTTCATATGGTTTGGTAATGACAGCTTCTGACACCAGAAATAGATTTCTATTTCATGGATACCTGGCTGTGTTCTACCTGCATCTTTGTGTCTAAATCTTATTCTTCTGTACAGTTCAATACGAATTTTGTGTCATTTTAATTCCAAGGTAAAAAACACAGTGTATCTTGGGACCACATTCTGAGGGCCAAGGGTAAGAAAGCCATAAGGCTGTTGAATTACACCAACATATTTAAGATGCCTTGTTTCGCCATAATGAAGGATATGGCCAAAGGATGATTTGAGACTGTACTGATAAATTTTTTAAAACATATTGTCCTTTGGCTGTGATTATCCTGCCCATTTATATCCCGCTCATCAGTTGACACGTGAAGTCTCCTTAACTTCCAACTAACTTTGCATTATCCAGCAAAAAAGCCACAGCACATACATGCTGTGTGTAGCACATTTCAGATGTGGTTATATTCAGTCACATTTAAAGGTAATTTAATTTGATCATAAACCATTCTCTGGCCACATCTTTACTCAGTGATGACTAAGTAAGTGTTTGCACTGAGCACTCATTTTCCCCCTTCAGGAGGTTCCTGCCTTGCTTTCCCTATTGTGTCTAATTTTATTGTGTGAGCTAATTTTTAATGTGTGAGCTAATTTTAAATGGAAACCAGCTATTATGTTTCTTCAGCTATTAACCAGAGAAAGTTCTATATTTTTAGGTTTTATTTAATTCAGTTCTACAGCTGCATTAAGTTGGGAAACTTCATATTAAGCTTTTAAATCTTGGTCTAAAGTAGGAAAGGGAAATATTCATGTTGTGATGCATTTCCTACAGTTGCTTACTTTGATTTGTGAAATTCAAGGATGTTACATTTCTAACATTCCCTTCATCAGCACCATTTAATTTTCATGTTTCATTATATAAACCAAAAACCCAGAAAGAGTCATCATACCTTTCCACTTCCTCCTGGAGAAGAATCAATCATATCAATGCCTGTACAATCGTGGAGAACTTGGCCATTGCAGATAACATGTGGTACATAAACGTGCCCTTCAATGCAACATTCTACGAATTCCATGTTGTTCTCAGTTAACGTTCCTGTTTTATCTGTGAAGACATACTCAATCTGCAAATGAGCACAAATTAAAAACAGCAGTAATATGAACACATTTTTTCCAAGGTCTCTTAACAAAACTGAGATTATTACTGGGTTACACTTTCTTTTAAAGGTCTTTATGAAGGCTCTTTCAGAAAAGGAAACCAGTAATTTCTCCTGGGAGTTGTCTTCCATGGAAATGTGGGCCCTGAAAGATTTTATTACAAGACTATCAGCAAAGCGATCTTTTGCCTCATAACATGTACAAATAATGTGTTTAATCTACTTTCACTCTTCCCTCAAGCTCCTTTTTGGTTTTTAATGTCTTTCTTGCTGCAAGACAGATATTTATGGAAACAAAATGCACACAAATTCCATTTCCCAAGGATCATTATTTAATGTACGTGCCTGGATTTGGATCAGTTACTGTCAGAATGGTCCTTAGGGTAGTATCAGAATTCCCCACTACAATAATGTTAGTTTAAATCAGGACTCCGAACTAATGGTCACAGACAGTTATACACATGGGCACTATTATTGCCCTGGAAACATTCCTTTTGCCTTGATATTGAATTTTTCATTGATTTTACCTTTTACCATGAGCCCCAGCATTTAAGGATAACAACATCAAAAATAAAACCAAAACATGAACTATAAACCAGAAGAGCTAGATCAACACAAGCTCAATTTTGGGTATCGGATATAGGTACTGTATACAGATTGCACGTAGGTATTTGATAAACTGAGAGCATTATGTAAGGTTAGGAATTAAACACTTGAAGTAAGGCAACTACTTAGTACTTGTCAGATTGTTTAACAAACTTCAACATTTATCAAGTGCATTAAAAAAAAAAAAAAAAACACAACAAATTTTTGCTCTCAGTCACAACAGAAGTTACTAAATATGTGAACTTTCCCCCTAGACTGACTCTTCTTATTTTCACTAATCTGAAAAGACAAGTTTCCAAGTTTTCCAGTGGTTTGTTATCTGTGAACACAACACCCATATTCAAGTTTTTTTGAAGTGGACAGGATTTATATGGATTTCTTTCATCTCAAATCCTACATTCAGTTTCATAATACATTTATACAAGATACAAAATGCTATCAAGCAAAGGTTTTTTATCCATTCAGTGTGCTGCTCTGGGATCAACACCCATTACATGAAAAAAGAAATAAAGTATGTCACTATGACACTATTTACTACAACCACAAACAAGGATTCACAATCAAAGCCTTCATTAGAAATCCAATGTGTAATATCTTTCAAAAATGTAGATGCAAAATTTAGTTCATTGGATTAGTACTAATAATGCAGAGCACTGATGAGGGTCCCATTCTAGGGAATGGGCACTTCAAATTCAGTAGTACTAAAGGGTTTTTTATAACAGAATCACAGAATGTTTGAGGTTAGAGAGCACCTTCAGAGGTCATCTTGTCTACCCACCCTGCTCAAGCAGGGCCACCAAGAGCTGGTTGCCAAGGACTGTGTCCAGATGGGTGTTGGTTATCTCTAAGGACAGAAACTCCACAGTCTGTCTGGGCAACTCAGTCACTGTGACAGTAAAGTAGCGTTTCCTGATGTTCCGATGGACTCTCCTGTTTAAGGTGGCGCCCACTGCCTCTGGTCTTGTCACTGGGCACCACTGGGAAGAGCCTGGCTTCATCATCTTTGCACCCTCCCTTCAAGTGTTAATATACATTGATAAGATCTTGTCTGAACCTTCCCTTCTCCAGGCTGGACAGTCCCAGCTCTCTCAGTCTGTCCTCACATGAGATGCTCCAGTCCCTTCCCTTCACCATCTTTGTGGTCATTTCAATTGACTCTCTCCAGTATGTTCATGTCGCTGTTGTACTGGGGAGCCCAGAACTGGACACAGTACTTCAGGTGTGCCTCACCAATGCAGAACAGAGGGGAAGGATCACCACCATTCACCTTCTGACAATACTCTGTCTAATGCAGGTGAGGACACCATTCACCTTCTTTGCTGCAAGGGCACATTTCTGGCTCATGTTCAACTTGGTGACCAGCAAGACCCCTGGGTCCTTTTCTGCCAAACTGCCTTCCAGCTGGGTGGACCCCAGGGTACACTGTGCCCCATTATCTAGACCATTAATGATCAGGACTGGACCCACTATTGACCCCTGGTGTACACCACTAGGTTACTGGCCTCCCATTAGACTTGGCACTGCTGACCACCACCTGCTGGGCCTGGCTCTTCAGCCAGTTTTCAGTCTTCCTGAGGATCTCACAGGAGACAGTACTGACTGTCTTCCACAATAGTAAAACACACGGTACCACCTTTTATCCAAAGAGACAGGTGTCCATAAAAGCTTAATTACTAGTTTGGTTGTACAAAACTAAGGAAATACACCATCTTATTTATTTGAAAACCTATTAAAACATTTTAAATTAACAGAGTTCCTAAATATTTTCCCAAAATATGCATATGTATCTGTGTCAAGGCTATTATTTTCTTAACACAGAATACCAGAAGATAGAATTTATTTTAGCAAATGAGAGTGACAGTCTGTCATTTTATGCGATGAAACTTGCATCTGGAGATTTGGTGTTGCTCTAGTCAGACAAAAAGGGATTTTTTTTTCCACCTGATTTTTACTCTAAGGAAGTTAGATGCTTATTATAATCTCCCTCTATGGTCAACAGAGGGAAATCACCACCTTCTTACAGTGTTTATAATTTACTAATACAGTAATACTAACTGACTTCCACTGACTGGCTGAGAAATCAGAATTTTTGTTTTTGAAAATCAGATGATCTCAAATTTTATTTTTGAAACTAATCAGCACTAAAGAAAATGCATGCAAAGCTGCAAAAAGAAAAAAAAGTGACAATTTTAAAATAAAAAAACCTATGGTAAGAACAGTTGAAGAAATTTATAATTCAATGAAATTTACCTGTCCCAACTCTTCATTGAGGTCAGAAGTATTCACCAATGGTCCTTCACCTGTGTCCTCATCAAACATTTCCTCATCCCATGTAAGAAAATAGGAACCAAGAAATTTCTGCATTTCCACAGTGACATACATGGATACAGGAATAATGTAGTTGAAAAGAACCATGAATGCAAGGAAGTCTGTTAAAGCCTGAAGAAACTGCCAAAGAAACAAGATGAAAATATTAATTTCTCATGTACCATCAAAAAAAAAAAAAAAAAAAAGTAACTACTCCTACATTTATACAGTCCTAAAATTCCATTCGGTTCTTTGAAGGCAATCACCAGGCTGACGTGGCACCCCGGTGAAAATGAGTTTGATACCCCTGCTGTAGTAACTCATTCTAGGATTACCAAATTACAGAACTTTCAGGCAGCATTTCACTAATAAATAAAGGGTTTTCCTTCCTTCCTTTCCTTTCCTTCCTTCCATTCTCCTACAAGGAGAATGTGTGCACATAACCTGGTTCGATTTTTTCAGTGGGGGAGACTTGCTAGAAGTAGAATCAACATGCTGGGCAGATTGAGTTACTGGTGATAATGAGAAATCCTGCCTGTGTAGCATGCACACATCACGCATTTCCCCTAGTCTGAGTGGGAGGATTTGGTGAAATAACAATATACTTTCTCTAGTGCTGGGTTCAGTTTGTTACTTTGGATCATCTCGGTATCTGCTCTGGACTATGTCCTTGCTTCTGTAAGGACATTTGACACTAGCAACTCTGTTGCTTGTCTCTAGTGCCAATGACAGAGTTATAGGGTTATATGAAGCTAAACTTTTGAGAGGTATTTTTACAGAGATTCCTACAGCAGATTCTTTTGAACACACAGCTGTTATGTTATTACCAATAGTTGTGGGATTCCTTTCAGTCCTGTATTTCTCTACAAGAGGTCAGTTCCTTGGTAATTCACATCAGTGACAGGACATGCCAAAAAACTTTCATGAGGCTTTTTATACTAAACCAGACATTTTCTCATCAGTTAAATTAATATATACTACTTGGGTGCAACAATGTAATACATAAGATTTCCACAAATATACTGTCACCATATTTAGCCAAAAAAGCAACAATTTATGACTGGCTGTATATTATTTTCAGTAGGATTCTTATAAAATAAGGGTTTAGTGAAAACTCTTTTTAATTTTAATTTATTTTAATTTATTTCCATACCAGATTTCTTTTCCTTTCTGGCTCTGTTTTCTGATTATACCACGGCTCATCACGAAATGGATCACTCTGCCAGACATACTTCAGGACAGTATTTATTAGTGCTTTACTGATGAGAATACAGAGGTATACAATAAGGAATGCATTCATTGATCTACAAAAATAAGGCAAAATAAAAATTCCATCAGCACATAAACTATAGTTTATTAAAAAATGCTATACTTGTGCTTCAGCCTAACATTTGCTGCAAGTCTAACAAAGCTAATGATGTTAAACATCTTCTCTACAGTGTTTTCTCAATGAACAAAAATATTCCTGAGGACCATTTTCTATTTAAAATGTTAACTGCTGTGATTGTTTCTAATGTGTGTGGCACGTTACCAAACCTATTATACTAGTGGAAACAATAGCAGAGATGGAATCACAAAATAACCGAGCTTGTACCTGAAGATGCTGTTTCCCTGAACCAATATAAAAACACACACATAAGCACTTCTAAAGAAATAAAGAAATATAAATCTATCGAGAACATTTTGTAGCTGTAATGGTTTAACTCTTTCTAGCCAGATCTAAAAGAGCAAGGACAGTTCACATTTAAAATTATGCTTACACTAAAGAGGGGCAAGAACTAAACAGCACGAGTTAAACCTCAATAACAACAGAAAGAGACACATCATCATTGCTCAGTGACTGTGTAAGAGAAGAGCTGTCAGCTGGTCAGTACATCTTGCCTTAATCAATGACATTTTTTTTCACAAGGCTGGACACCTTACTCAGAGCTGTTGATTTCAGATAGCCCAGCAGGACTAGAAAATATTTGTCTCGATTTTAAAAAGAGTAAGTAAACAACATCAGCTCATCCCTTGAAGACAGCAGTGCCTTCTTTTCCCACCATATATGCCTGTACAGAGCTTTTAATTGCAGCTAAACCACAGAAAACTTGCCACAGACAGGCTTTGTGTTACTGCAGTTGATCCAAAGTGAAGTGCATCAAAAGAGTTATTTTTACTGAATTCAAGACTTAATTGCAACGAAAAGGAATTTTAAGATATTGAAACACATAACCGGGGAAAACTGTCAGGAGGTGTAGTCTAACCAGTGAAAGAAAAGTCTTCTGGACAAGGAAAACACACCATATCTTGAAAAGGTGAGCATTACATTAAGGTTTTTTTTTTTTTTTCTTCAATAATTAACATCTAATACAAATTCAGTATTGAGGACCTCATTTATATGGTATTATATGACTCACGAGTAAAAATGATACACACAAAAAAGCAAATTTTAAGTTTCTGTACCTTTTAAAAAATTTAAATCAATTAAAAATACAGTTCTAGGGAAAAAAAAAATCCCCTTTTATTCACCAAACATGCAGTTTTCCACCCCCAAAAGAAATATCAGAAATTTTACTTTTCTACAGCAGATCGCTTCTGTGATTTTGCTTGGTAATTTAATGCCATCTTAGTTTCCATGCCAGTGTAAATAGCAACACCTGAAATTAAACAACTTGTTTTACTAAAGATTGCACAGTACAATAACTTAATAAAAGCACAATTCACTAGATTATTATACTCTGACATTTCTTTAACTCTCTGCAGTCTGAACAAAACGAACAAAGATTTGGATGATACTCAAGAGGCTTTAATACCTCAGTTCTTAGAGGGAAATCTTAAGCAGCATTTACATCTCATTCCAGAGTCAGAGTTCCCAAATGCTAACATCTTGCTATGTATCAAAGCCAAACCAAAGATCAGTTTTGAATAAATCCCCATGCATTTTCTGGTTCTTGTTTTGGCTTTAATTATAGAATCTAAGACATACATTGTAAAAGAAAACCCAGATAGGGCTAAACTACAGTACACGTCCAAGAAGACTAGAAGACAGCCATCAATTTAGCATGCTTCGAGAAAATGTAATAACTCATAAAAAGAGTGATCTTTCAATATTACTGATGTTGCTGTTGATAATACAGATTGAAAGACTAAACTTTGGAAGATTAGACACAATGACTAAACTAAGCTGTAAACATGAAGATGGATTTAAAATACTTAGTAATCCAGAATACCTGTACATAGCTAAAATAAAATTATTTAGGATATAGATTGTGCTGCAGTAATGACAAACACTGCAAACACTGTGAGGCAGACCAGAAACAACCATTCATATTAGGAACATCTCTGCACAATACACAAGTTAACAGAAATATTAAAACCATCCTCTACAGTTCACAGAAATACTTGCTACAAACAACTTATATTAGTTCACCCATTTTAGATTACAATTAAAAGCAATGAGAGCAAGTTTAAATTAATATATACTTATTACTCTCTTTTTGAAAAAAAAAGTTGCAAGATTTTGGCTGTTTAGGCTAAGTAGTTGATGAACTTTCTTGGGAGTACAGAAGTTGTATATGATACAGGATGACTTGGATCCTTATCCTTTTGGTCACCAGCAAAGACTGGCTTGTTACAACTGACCTACTACTTCCACTAGGCTTTCTTGAGGGATGTCCAAAAACACTTAGCTCACTTTGTGCTTATTTCTGCTAAAATATTAAAAATTTTCCATTAAACAAAGACAACTCTCACGCACAAAACACACTGCCTGGTAGAAAGTCTGATTTTGATTTGGAACTGTTTAAGTGGATTTTTTTTTTTTTAATATCAGCGATACTTACATCTGGTTGGAGTATCTGTTTTGACAAATGAGCAGAACAGATGTAAAATTTTTCAACAGGTTCATTAACTGCTTTGGAATCACAACATTAATTCACAGTGCTTGGTCAAAAGTCACGCATTTACATGAAGAAGTTGAGTCATCATCACTAATCCTTGAAGACTAAACTATAAAATCCCCCTCCCAAAAGCCTCTGTAGTCATTGTACATGATTAATAGTTATTTTATTGCGAATAAAGCAACAGTAAACCCTATTAAAAAGTTGCAAATCAACTGATTCAATAGAAATCATATGCTCACTAGTAACTCTAGGGTTGTAACCTTGTTTCATGTTTGCTTATTACTTCAGGATCCATTTAAATAATCAATAGAAGTATTTACCAAAGATTTTTTCTGTGTTCTTTAAAGTGGCTCCTCTAAGAAGCAGATTTTCAGATCCTAATGGCCTGCAAAAGATATAGGTTAAAAAATATAAACATTTAGAGAGAAACAGCAGACCTTAGTGGAAAACACGTAAAACAGGAAATGAGTCTTACTCAACTATTTTTATTTTGTGTAACAAAATTACCAGGCAATATTTAAAGCTGTTAAGTGAAAATGTAAAAAATATATTCAGAAGCCTAAAATTAAGCTCATAATTTCACAATTCAAGTCTTAAACCAATGCATCTAAAATCCACATATGCATGTATATAAATGAAGACTCATCATCCTAATTGTAAGGTGTTTATTTTTAAAAATAGAGTCAAGTGTCTTTTAGGCTTATATGAACTACACTGTCCTGCATGTTAGAATTACTTACTAAGGACAATACATTCTTCCAATTTCTTTTAAGTACAAAAAGTATACAAGGTAGTTTGAAACTTATGGTATACATTTCAAAGCATACAAATAAATTATTGAGGAGTAGGGGAAATAATGTAAGGATACCCCTGCAGTTTAAAATACAATTTTGGAGCATGATATGTAATAGAAGTCACTATATGAGTGCAAAAGCAAGGACTACTTTATAGGCAGACAGCACGCAGAACTGTCAGACTATTTATACAGCAATGAAAAAAGATCAGTATTTTTGAATGTTATTTAAAGCGTTCTTGTGGCATGAAATGCTCCAAAAACAAGAAACTTTGAATAAACAAAATCCCCAGGGCTGTAACTGATGTAAAACCTGAAACTAGTTCAATTTAAACCAGCGGCGTGCTGTTACATCAATGATTTGGGTTATAAGACACTACACCCCCGTGTAGTAAAAAATACCAATTGCTCTAATAGTGCTATTCAAGAAATACAAGTATTAATGCCACAAATCTTCTCATTAGTATTATAGAATCATTCCAGTTGGAAGACATCCTCAAGATCATCGAGTCCATTCACAGTGTTATACATAAATAAATATATTGCTGTTGAGATTGAAAAGGTCTGCTTATTTTCCTTTCCTCGCCCACCAAAGCCAAATTCCAACCAACTTTATTAGTCAAAAGAATCTTTAAAGTGAAAGACACAAAAAGACTTTTCATAGCAGACTGTAGCAATTTACTACTGCATGATCACAGAATCATTTTGGTTGGAAGAGACCCTCAAGATTATCAAGTCCAACCATAATCTCATTCTGGCACTAAAACATGTCCCTAAGAACCTCATCTATACATCTTTTAGACACCTTCAGGGATGGTGACTCCACCACTTCCCTGGGCAGCCTGTTCCAATGCCTGACAACCTTTCTGTGAAGAAAATTTTCCTAATATCCAATCTAAACCTCCCCTGCTGCAACTTGAGGCCATTGCCTCTCATCTTGTCACTTGTTACTTGGGAGAAGAGACCAACCCCCTCCATGCTACAACCTCCTTTCAGGTGGTTGCAGAGAGCGATAAGGTCTCCCCTCAGCCTCCTTTTCTCCAGGCTAAACAGCCCCAGTTCCCTCAGCCGCTCCTCATCAGACTTGTGCTCCAGACCCCTCACCAGCCTCATTGCCCTTCTCTGAACTCACTCCAGCACCTCAGTGTCTTTCTTGTCGTGAGGGGCCCGAAACTGAACACAGGATTCGAGGTACAACCTCACCAGTCTCGAGTATAGTGGCACAATCACTTCTCTAGTCCTGCTGGCCACACTATTCCTGATACAAGCCAGGATGCTGCTGGCCTTCTTGGCTACCTGGGTACACTGGTGGTTCATGTTCAGCCAGCTGTCGATCAACATCCCCAGATCCTTTCCCACCAGGTAGCTTTCTAGCACTCTTCCCTGAGCCTGTAGTGCTGCCTGGGGTTGTGATGACCAAAGTGTGGGATGCGGTACTTGGCCTTGTTGAACCCCATACAACTGGCCTCAGCCCAATGATCCAGGTGGTCCAGATCCCTCTATACCATTATCCCTCAATCTGGAAAGGAGACCAGGATCCTCAGGAAAGGATGCCTATTCCCTGGAAGTAGGCAGCTGTTGCTAGAACAGCTCGCATGGCCTCTTTGTCTAGAGGGACCCCAGCGACACACAGCCCAGAACAACTGAGAGATGGTCATTCTGGATGGCAACAGAGATTTTTGCACTTTTTGCAGTGCAGTTATACAGGTGTTTCCTGCAAGCTATGAGACTGACACACTCAGCAGCCAGATTTCCCCTCCTCTTTGCTTACTGAGATCGAAAAAATCACACTGAGGTTAGGAAGGCCCTTAGCCAGAACAGAGTATCTTCCCACACTTTGGGTCTGGGATATCACCCAAGCGAGAAGCCTTTCCCCTTCTATAGCTTTGCCTCTTTGGGGCAAAGGTCATGAACAAAATCAGGTAAAGCAAGTCTCTTCCTTGCTGGGTAGACAGAAGATTCTAGGCCAAAAAGACCGAAAGACTCGTACCTCTTTTGTACTGCTTCATTCTTTTTGTCTATTTGCTGGACAAGAAATGTCTTGGGCTACAGACTGCTGCTTGAGCAGAACACGCCCCACTCACGTCAGGGTGAATTTGCACAAGAGACCAACCTTTCTAGGTGCCAGACCCAGGGTAAGAGATTGCTGTCTCTTACAGCACATACAAAATGCATTTCCCTGGACGTTGCCTTCCTGAACACACACACACACACACACACAGACACACACACACACACACACACAGACACACACACACGCACACTACTGTGGACATTTTAGACAAATGTACAAACACCCTTAGTAAAACTTAAAATTATGTTTGGCATGCTCAATCTCCTCCAAGAAGAAAAACGAGAGAAATACAGAAATAATACTATTCATACTGTTTGGTGCACTACTGAGAGCCCATGCTAATGGGGCAGTATCATCAAAATCCTTCCAACATAATTTACAAACTAAATACATCTCATACAAAAACTGAAGTTGAATTAAGACACAAAGAGAAATCTCACTGATTAAAACATAAAATATTTATGATAAATGAAATTAGTCTGTGGACTTCTAAGAGAAAATTTGTCAATAGGACAAGGGAACACAATGTTGGTGAAACAAAAGTAATTCTCATTATTGATACTTAGTTAACCCTAAAAATGTTTGAATGAGTAGAAACCCTGGATTTGCCCTACCTTGCAGTAGGCTCGTTTCTATCATGGTAAACATTTATTCGACCAACAAATCTACAAAGGAAATAAATTAGTAGTTTAACAGCATTTCATAGAAAGTATTTATTACAGTGAGCAAACAGCTTTCAATTAAACATGCTCTGATTATCCAGAAAGTAAACAATACAGAGATATATATGTATATATTTAAAACATGGAAATACAAAAAAACCAGACAGTAAGTCAATGTAAGTTTGCATATAAAAACATACAAAACATTATAAAAATTATGAATAAATCTTCTAATTAGACAAGAAAATAAGACACCTGAGGCAACAGTGTGATTACTATCCTTTACAAAACTCCAAACCTACAACTGAACTAAAACCAAACCAAAACAAAAGCATAAAGCTAATAAACAATTTTTTCCTCTGAATATCTCTAAGTACATTTCATCTATATTTGGTGGGTCGACCCTGGAGAGCAACTAAGCACTCACTAGCCTCTTGCTCACTCCCCCCACCCCCAGCAAGACACAGGAGAGCATCAGAAGATTAAAAGTGAGGTGACGACAGTTCAATAAGGAAAAAAACCCAAGCAATGCAAAGGCAACCACCCACCACCCCCCAAAAGCAAACAGATGCCCAGCCAGTCTCCAACCTCCCCCAAGTTTTACTGCTGAGCACAGCATTATACGGCACAGAATAACCCTCTGGTCAGCTAAAGTCAGCTGTCCTGGCTGTGACAGCTCCCAGCCTCTTGACCAGCCCCAGCCCACTTGCTGGAGGGCAGAGCAAGAGACAGAGAAAAAGCCTTGACGCTGTGCAAGAACTGCTCAGCAGTAACTAAAACACCCCTGTGGTATCACCACTGTTTCAGTCACAAATCAAAACCACTACACCACGTGGGCTGCTATTAAGAAAATTAGCCCCATTCCAGACAGACTCAGTATCTGCAGTACCGCTGTCCTGGTGAGTAACCTCAAACCAAAAGGGATTAAACTGGAGATCAGCATTCTGGATGGCAGAAGGAACTGTAGGGAGCTGGGGGGTCTGTTAACCTGGAAAAGAGCCTCTCAGGCTCAGAGGAGTGGCAGCTCGTCTGCTGAGAGAACTTACACCACAGCCACTGTACAGTTTGTTATGATGCATCACGATATAAACAACTTTGTGCCTTTGGAAAGAAAGATTCGCCACTGGGGTTTGCTGAGAGGCAAAGTGTCAATTAAAAATTAGCAGAAATAGAAGCTGTCTACCAATAAGCATTCTCATTATTCATGTGTCAACAGCTGTCCCAGCAAATTTCACCATCTATAATGGCTTGAGCTTCAACTTACAAATGTCCACTTCATGAGCCATATATTTAAAAAAATACCAAGTCATTAATGGAATTGGTTTGCTAAAGAATCTGTTCTCTTGCAGATTTCTAGACCAGTTCCTTGGTCACTGAGATCAGGAAAAAGAAATAGCTCCACACCTCGGAAATAAGCAATGTTTTCTGTGTATCTTCTGACAGTATTTACCCACAAAAGAGTGCATTTCAGTTTGTCACCATATCGTTTTCTGTGTATTATTTCAGCTATTTTTACTGTAGCAGGAAGAAGTGTTTCCAAATACTACATTTATTTGTGTTTTTCACTATTAAAAAAGAAACCTCAAAAGGAGGCTTTAAAAGGTTTATCATTAGTGAAATTTTGTACAGAACTTTCGTAAAATATTGAGTATTGCATGACTTTCAACATGGCTAAAAAATTCTACAGGTTTTTACTCATGTTCTGGGTGCTTAGTTTTTAAATGTCTTGCTAATAATTTGGCTTCATACTATCATGAGCTAATATCTCAAAGCACTAATGTAAGGTAACGTTGATAGTTAATGATAAAATACATAAATCTGTATTTCAAATAGTCTTGGTAATTTCTTTTTTTTTTGGCTGACTTCCTGTCAGATCTGATTAAATTGACATTGTTTTTACCTCAATGTGGCTGATGAAAAGCTCATACTGGGTGTAGAAGCACTTGCCATTTTCTTGTTGTTCACCTGTGCTTGCATTATCAGTAACTCCAATCTGCAGTTTCTTTGCAAGAATCTTTTTAAGCCACTTCACCATTTTGTGATGGTTACTTTGGTTAGAACTCGGTAACATAATCCATAAATCCACCTAGCCAGGCAAAAACTGCAATATTTTGCAATACGCTGAAAGCAAAGGAACAAGTGAGGGTGCCACTGGCAACCTCTCCTCATCCTCTCTTCTGCAGAGTACTCCTCTCAAACTGTATATGACATGGGAGACACTGACATACAGACTGAGAGAGGGTGTCAGTGTCAAGAAATATACCAAATACTAGTAAAGCTTAATTATTTTTCTTTTTAAGATTAAAAAATTAAATAGAAATAAAAGTTCTAAAAGTTTCACTTTGCAACCCAACAGATTGTCTTGTGCACTCTCCTTTGGAGACTGTTGCCCTAGAGCAGACCAGTGAGCGACTTGCAGGAAAGCAGCTCAGAAGGAAGACTAACCTGACTTCAAGCTCACTCTGGGGCCCATTCTAACCAGCCAGATGCAGCCAGTATCTTCTCATTATGATACTCTTACAATTTATTGTTAGGGTACCTTATATAACACAGGTAAGAATTATTTTCTTACTTATAAAGGTCAGGCTGAGGTTGTTCACATTCAATGGTGGCATGTAGTGCATCGATTTCTTGTTCATTGTGAAATGCCCTTGTGTCTTGAACAGCATAGTAAGTCTGGAAAGATTAGAAAGGTGTAAATAAAATCAAAAAGTAAGGACAGATACACAAGACATTAACCTGCAACTATACTTCAGTTGAGCATGAAATAGCATTTACTGTCTTTTACATAAGAGCTCATAGTTCAAATGAGATGCTTGTAACTGGGTATCTTACATTATATGCAAGTACCATGCAGTGTGCTAACAAGTCACCGTAAAAGCATTTAAGTAAAAAAAGTTTGTGCATTATCTCTGTAATCTGCATGCTTATACTAGACATGGACAAAATCAAAAATAAATATGATTTTAAACTTTTCATAAAATAATGATACTTTTAAGAGATATGAAGTCACCTGGTAGAAATCTAAGTTACAGAAGTTAGTGTATCTGCTCACACATATAAGCATGAAGTCACATTATGATCTGTGTAAAATATTAAATGCAAACTTTGCCTTAAAAAGAAAATGTAGAACATTTTATTACTTTATGACTGGATTCACCATCCAAACTAGCTGTTGTAACAAAACATGTTCCATCTCCTCTACTACTTGATAGAAATATTAAGTCACATGGGAATGTTTCATCTTCTTTTACCATTACAATATCTCCAACCTAAGGAAAAAGTAAAACAAAACAAAATAAAATGCATTTATCATTTATGTAGCAGCCTAAACTTCTGATTTCAAAACTGAAACCTAGGTTCACTCAAATATCTTGAAATGTCATCAATTTTTATTTACATCATGATTTTACCACAGGAGTCTGAAAAACTGAATTATACTCTAAGGAATGGCTGAGACCTACTGTTCATTACCTCTACTCTCAGGATAACCATTTTGAACATACTGTCTTATTAAGTTTTGCAACATTATTTGAGAGATGGAAGATATTATCCTTGTTTTAAGATGAAGTAAAACTAAACATTGTTTCAAAAACAGCTGGAGCTGTAAGCTGCTCTCCTTGGCTCTTAAGCTTCTAGCTCTGAATATTATAATTAGAAATAGCTGAAAAAGCTAAGAATTCAAAGTCTGCCAATTAAAACAGATACATTTTCAGCAGAATTTGTGACTAGGAGTCCATCCTCTTTTTATCCATGTTTAAAGGTGAGCAAATTAATTTTTATTCATATAAACACAGGTAATATTTTACAGTGTGTTAAAGACTGTCACAGTCAACCAAATATAAATTCAAAACATTACTGTAAATCACTCATTTGAGAAAAACAGCCTTTGATACATTTTTGGAGGTCATCTTTTACAAAGGGATATTAAAAAAAAATGAACAAATGGCAAAAATATACTACATTATAAGAATACAAAAGTTCCAATAAAAATCTCATCATAATATGTAACTTTTGCAATTTTCTATGTTGCTCAATATCTGTTCAATATACTTTTAAGTCATGATTGATTACTGTAAGATTCAGCTTAATTGTTGTTCTCATGATATACTTATAAAGGTAATTTCCAATATACTTAGCAGTTGGCAGGAGTCAGTCAATTCTAGTTAAGCAAAATAGTTTGATAACAATCAGCATTAATAACATCTAAAAATAAAATTGTGACAGCTTAGGTAGGATTTACTAACAAGTACTGAAAAACTAGGGTGATGATGATAAATGAGATTTAACTTCTTGTGGGTATGAAAAAGGCTCTTTTTTTTTAACCAACAGCAAGGAAAAATCACAGATTGTACATACGGCATAGGAGACTGCAAGTTGCTGAGCATACCTGTAACAACCTGGTATGAAAATTAACAGAAACTTAATCAGGCTTAAATAAATCATTAATGTGCGTAACCACAGAGGATCAAAAATAGAGAAAAGACAAAAGACAAATAATGAGTGCGATTCCAAGTTAAAAAATGGAAAATGAAAGGAACAGCTATAAGAGGAGTGAACAAAGTAAAGATAAGGCAGAAATATATCTACCTTCTAAAAATATTTTATTCAGAGGCATTCAACTAAAAATTAGTATATTGTAGGTCTAATCTCCATTAAATGTAATAAATGGTATAACATTATCACTCTACATTTCTGTATAATTTGTTTTACAAGATGTGTGAAGTAAAGCTCGTCTCCTATAATCTGGTAAATTATAGTTACTTACTCTTAATTTTCGGCTTTGCTTTCTAACCAGTTTTCCATGTTGAATGAAATGTACAGGGCATTGGTTCATTGCACTGTCAGCTTTATGTCGAAGCCAATCTTCATAACCCTAGAAAACAGTGAAATGGAACGCTGCAGTGATGCACAATTGGCTATAAAGACACAGAACAGCTCTAGTTTGCAACAAAAATGTTAAAAATCATCCTTGATCAAGATAAGGAAAAAAAAGAAAATATTCTCACTAGAACAAATGAAATTGTAATACACGTTAGTAATACAGTCCTGTTGGACATATATAAAAAAGAGCATTCATGGTTACAATTAGTAAAAAAATTGTATATTTTAATTAAGACATTTTGATAAATAGGGATGTTTACAATGTATAGAGCAATTTCTGGTGTTTGAGTGCTCATCTCTTGCTCATGCTCTATTGACTCTTGAGTAAACGCCAAGTATTTATAGAAACAGTTTCTGAGAAGGCAGAAGTGGAGAAAATACCTTTTAGAAGATTGGGACTCCACACTGAAAGATGATAAAGTGACAACATGACCGAAGGTAGTCATATTTCCTGATTGTCATACAATTATGTCAAAATTTCAACTGTATATACAATATATACAGTCCTAAAGAATTTTGTTTCAAGAGACTTTGTAGAATAACTTATTTTGATTGCTCAATTATCCTCTGAATTTGTGTTTTACACAAACAGACAAAGTAAAAGACAGCAACTTTCCATTCAAAAGGTCCTGCCATGGGATAAAGACTGGAACTAACAAAGACACCAGTGGTAAGAGATGGAAAATATTGCTCGTATTCCATAGCATTTTTACATCTAACTCTCTTGAGCACATACGAAAACTCAATGTAGAACAAAGTATCACTACCGTGGATGCTCTGAGAGATAAAGACTCACGGAGTCTTTAAAACTTTAGTAGTAATATACTTCCAGGGGCTGGTACAGATCCTCAAGCAGGTCCCAAAGTCTATACCAGCTGCTGGGAGAAAGACTCAAGGGGATAGATAGAACTGCAGTGTGAGCCACAGCATGTCACAATCCAGGCATTGATAGGCCACTACCAAATCACAGTACGACTCTAAAGTGTATCATTTAAAACATTAAGAGTGAGAAAGCCACACCTAAAATACTATAATAGCTATTGCATGTATCACAACTTCTGCTGACCAGCAAGAACTGAATTCTACTATAGAATATACTCAATTGTATAGTTAGCACTGCAAAGAAATTGAAACTACTCTTCACAGTTTCTTTGAAAACTCACAAAGGAAAAGTCTGCACTAAGCATAATGACTATGAAGGTAATCAGTTATCCTATTAAGGGACAATCAAATTTACTCTTTATACTGGGTCCATCTGGGATGGAGTTAACTTTCTTCACAGCAGCCCATTTGCTGCTGTGCTTTGTTCTTGGGGGCTAAAACAGTGTTGGTTACATCGCAGTGTTTTGGCTATTGCTGAACAGTGCTTGTACAGCATCAAGGTTTTCTCTCCAAACTGCATACACAACAAAAAAAGGACAGTAGGCTGGAGGTGGAGGCTGGGAGGGGACACTGCCTGGACAGCAGACCCTAAGTGATCGAGGGGATATTCCACACCATATGACATTGTGCTCAATCAGAAAAGCTCAGGGAAGGCAGGCAGAAGGGGTTGGTTTGTGGTGATGCCATTTGTCCTCCTAAGCAAGCATTACAAGTGCTGAGGCAATGCTTTCCAAGGAAGTGGCTGGACATCTACCTGCAAATGGGATGTAGTGAATGAATTCCTTACTTTGCTTAGCTTGTGTGTGTAGCTGTTGCTTCCACAGAATCACAGAATGGTTGGGGTTGGAAGGGACCTCTGGAGATCATCTAGTCCAACCCACCTGCTGAAGCAGGTTCACCCAGAGCAGATCACACAGGACTGTGTGCAGGTGGGTTTAAATGTTTCCAGAAGAGGAGACTCCACAGCCTCCCTGGGCAGCCTGTTCCAGTGCTCTGGCACCCTCAAAGTAAAGAAGTTTCTCCTCATATTTAGATGGAACCTCCTGTGCTTCAGTCTGTGCTCACTGCCCCTCATCCTATCGCTGGGCACCACTGAAAGGAGTCTGGTCCCATTCTCTTTACACCCACCCTTGGGTCCACCCTTCCCTGTCAAAGTATCACTAACATGACATGAGTCTTTTCACCTTCCCTCTGTTTTCTCCCCATCCCATAGGAGAGGGGAGTGAGCGTGTGGCTGTTGGCCACCACACCCTCATTTTTATAGTTTTTAGTTTTTATAGTCATTGTTTTAATCATCATAGTCCATCGTAGGTATGTAAGAAACACAGACATCACCCATTACAAGTTTTAAGCTAAAATGAGTAGCACTGTAACCTAGAAACTTTCTTGATGTTCAACCTCATTGATTTTATTTTTTTTTCCAAATAACAAATTTTTTTTCTGAAGCATGACAAGTGAGATCTTTCTTATGCCCACAAAAACTGCGAACTCCTCTGAGCGGCCCAGCAACAGATGCTGAACATCAAGCTGTTTGCACAAGTTTTCCTGTCAGATTCACATCCCATTCAGTGAAATAAAGGAAAGAAATGGCTGGTGTCTGGACCAGAGATACAGTGGAGACTGAACCATGAGAGGGAACTCACTGTGCCACTGAGTTCTTACACTGATAGCTGTGCTGCAGGAGCAATTAGCACTAAATTGGACTGAAGGCAAAAAGCCAAAATCAGAACCTTTGTAAGACCATTATTTGCAACTATTACTTTAGCAGCTCAGATTTTTAGAAACCACTCTGTGGCTACAGTGAGATGGTACAGTGAATGCAGAAGAGTACTGTAGGGCACTGAATACAAAGTACTGCTTATAAACTTACTTGCTAGTTCAAATTTAGTAAAATTTTTGATGAATTAACTTTGCGCTACCAAGGTTTATGTCAGATCAGGTATCCTGTGTCCTCCTGCAGCGGGCCTGGAACTCACAAAATCAACAAATTCAGCCCTGGCTAAATCAACAGAAGGGCAATGTTGAGCTCTTTCCTGATTCATTCCTGATCCAGACCAAATTTGTAATATCAGAAGCTCTGGTAACATGTAGAAATGATTGCAATAGCCCCATATGAACTAAAACATCCTACACTCCTCTGAGATTCCACTAAGTTCAATAAGATCCCATCTACATTTCATTGGTCATCTCAACTGTAGCACTGCAGCATTAGAGTAGCACATGAAAATTACCTTTTTATTTTCCTATTGGTAGTACTAATTTGAAACTGAAATGGTAAACCTGTACAATTCCACAGCTGTACTATGCAATTCTATTGCGACAGAAGAAATTTCATCAGTTACTTTTACACTCAAAGAACTGATTTCAAAAAAATACTTAAATTTCATGGATTTTCACACTAAAAATGAGAGAATACTATAAAGTCTGTTCAATACTCATCTGTAGAAAGCACCTCAGCTATCATGATGAACTACAGAGTACAATCAACTTGAATCAAAGTATTTTTTTAATATGTTCATACTGTAAAGGGTAAGGAAATCTCAAAGGTAAGAGCAGATTTACCTTATAAGCTTTAGTAATTCTTATTAAATTAATTTTCAGTCATCATCAAAATACATAATAGGATGTGGACAGTTATTTAGAAACAAAAAAAGAGTCAAAGTTTGCTGAGTAAACACAAGAATGTGATTCCTTGGAAAATAAGGACATCAAAATTACAAAATAATTTAGAAGATTGTGTTGAATTTGTGAGATATAATGTAGCAACCAATTCTACTTAAACTACAGAAACAAAAATAAAATTACTCTGTCAAAGTTCACTGCAATCAAACAAAAAGGCAGGGTAAATTGAAATGCAAAACGAATAATAACGTTCTTTTCAGTTATAGTTTTGCTCACTAAACTACTCACCTGTTTGATAGCTGTTACAGTGATGACAAATAAAAGTGGAAGTCCACTTGTAACAGGACTAGTAGGTGTATCAATAATTAACTGCAACAAAAGGTACAAAGATTTTCTGGTTATATTTTTGTGAGTGTAAGTAGTAATTTTTTCAAGATGTTTCAGCAATATGTTACAAAGCACACAGGAATTTTTTAATTAAAAAGAACGGTACTTTAACACAAACTTTGAAAAATAACTACATGCTATAATAAGATCCAATGCTGTATTTAGATCACATGAATATTCAGATGTTAATGCCTAGTAAAAATATTTGCTTGCAAGAACTAAGTACTGGAAAGCTGCAGCTTTAGAAGCAACATTACTGAGCAGTGTTAGCAATCAGCACAGTGCTGTTTTCACGTTATCCAATTCTGCTGTTGTTACACATGCAAGGAGTAAATCCTGAAATACTGAGCTGTGAATTTTGCAATTATATACAAAGAGGTCAACTCCATGGAGGGAGGTCAGATAATAACAAAACTGCTCTGGGAATCTGCATAGCTTTTCTTTCTGCACAATCTGGTATACTAAGTAATACAGTTTTTCACTTAGTAAGATTTTTATTGTTTAACACATTTAAGTGATAGCGAAAGGTTCAGAATGAAGCCACCTACAAAGGAGCAAATTAGTTATCTGAAGTAATAATTACAAAAACTAATATTTATGTACCACCCTAAGCAAGCATTGTATAAGCATCTATATTTTGGTTTCTCTATGGGCTTTGATGACAGCACAGTTGGAAAATTTCTGCAAGGCATCATTCTGTTCTAAGAAATATAATATTTAGCAAAACTAATAAAAGTTTATTATCCACATAATTTGTAACAGTAGTTTTACTAATCTGGACATTTGTTTATTACAAAGTAAAAAAATGACACTTGTTCTCATTTTTATCAAGAGATGTCTTGCCATCAAACAAGTGATGGTCACATTTACATTTACACCTTGGAATTGAAACAAAATTCCTTTTATCATGTCATGAATATAAAAAAGGCTATCCAACCTCAACCATTTACTTCCCCAGTCTTCAAAACCAGTGGATTTTTTAAAGCTATTTCAACTCCTTGTTTTTTTTCAGGAAGAGTCCAGAAATTTATTAAACAATGGAGGTAGCTTACCTGAACAAGGAAAATTATGAGAAAATAGAAGTTAGCTATTCTTCTGAATTGCTCAAACAAATTTTTCGGTACAAAGTTCCAAAATGTGTACTGAAAACAAATGCATAGATTATCAGTGTTTGTGAGAGAAGTATTATTCACACTCTATGTTCTAAAATCAAACAAATTCATAATTCAAAATTCAACATTAAACAAAAAGTGGTAGTATTTCTATTGTTTCATAACTTACTGAAATGGAATCTTAAATCGGTAATTGTATTCTTCAAATCATGTCAATTGCCTCAGGATTTTCTGATCTGTAATAGTCTTAGTACTAGGACTGAAGTAATTTTTGACTAGCAACAATACTCATTCAGAGATTTAATTATAGAACGGTTCAGTTAAATCAAAGGATTTTTAAGACATCCTAGTCAATTCTAACACCTCTTTTAATTCACTTGCATTTTGTACACACGACTTAAGGAGGCAGGCAGCACTCTGAGAGTTAACTACTCAATCACAGCAAGCTGACCAAATAAAAGTTGTCACCCTCACTTCTCTTCCTTGGGTTGGACACAAGCATATTCCTCAAAATAAGCTACAGCACTGAATAAGAGTATGTGGCTGCATATTACTCTACAGATCTTATAAATTATTTAAAATTTAATAAAATGGCATAAAACCAGTATATAAAAGTCCAAACAAAAAATGTAAAAACTTCAAAGGAAAAAAATCCTATAAAAGTGAGAGAGAAAGCTCCTCGTTGTGTCATCCATGCCCTTGCTCTGCCCTTCAGCAGCTTCAAATCTACTCTTTTTATACAGCTCATTCTGTAGGTCCAAAACAATTTGCAAGGATTGTTTATTGGAACACATGTAAAAATGACAGCTAAAACTGTGTGAAAAGGTGTGAAAAATGGCTTGAGAAAAGTAACATTTTATCATCTTATCCAAACTATCATTTGACACATAATAAAATGACAACTCCAATGTAACCTAATGAAATTTAACAAGGGCAAGTGTAGAGTCCTGCACCTGGGCAGGAACAACCCCAGGTTCCAGTATAGGTTGGGAGATTACATATTAGAGAGCAGTGTAGGGGAAAGGGACCTGGGGGTCCTGGTGGACAACAGGATGACCATGAGCCAGCACTGTGCCCTTGTGGCCAGGAAGGCCAATGGCATCCTGGGGTGTATTAGAAGGGGGGTGGTTAGTAGATCGAGAGAGGTCCTCCTTCCCCTCTACTCCACCCTGGTGAGACCACATCTGGAATATTGTGTCCAGTTCTGGGCCCCTCAGTTCAAGAAGGACAGGGAACTGCTGGAGAGGGTCCAGCGTAGGGCAACGAAGATGATTAAGGGAGTGGAGCACCTCCCTTATGAAGAAAGGCTGAGGGAGCTGGGTCTCTTTAGTTTGGAGAAGAGGAGACTAAGGGGGGACCTTATTAATGTTTATAAATATATAAAGGGTGAGTGCCATGGGGATGGAGCCAGGCTCTTCTCGGTGGCAAACAATGATAGGACAAGGGGTAATGGGATCAAGCTGGAACACAAGAGGTTCCACTTAAATTTGAGAAAAAACTTCTTCTCAGTAAGGGTGACAGAGCACTGGAACAGGCTGCCCAGGGAAGTGGTGGAGTCTCCTTCTCTGGAGACATTCAAAACCCGCCTGGACATGTTCCTGTGAGACCTCACCTAGGTGTTCCTGCTCCAGCAGGGGGATTGGACTAGATGATCTTTTGAGGTCCCTTCCAATCCCAAACATACTGTGATACTGTGAACTGTGATTTCAAAGGAGACAGGCTAAGAACCTTCTCCTAATTATCTGCTCTGCTACAAATGTGCCTTGTCTCCTCTTGGCAGATCACACTGATACTTGCTGATATGCAAATTATGCCATGAGTTACACATCTTCCAAATTTGGCCCTGAAAGCAAAGACAGCCAGACCTCTAGAAGGAAAATACCTCTGTTCCCCCTGCAGAAGGATCCCCAGGAAGCATGCCTTGGTTCATAGAACCCTAGAATGTACTGAGTTGGAAGGGACCCACAAGGATCATTGAGTCCAACTCCTGTCCCTGTATATGACAACCCCACAGTTCACACCATGTGTCTGAGGGTGTTGTCCAGTCTCTTCTTGAACACTGTCAGGACTGGGGCCGTGACACCTCCCTGGGGAGCCTGTTCCAGTGCTCCACCACCCTCTGGGTGAAGAACCTTTTTCTAATGTCCAACCTAAACCTCCTCTGGCACATCTTCCTGCCATTCCCTTGGGTTCTGTCATTGGTTGCCAGAGGGAAGAGTCATGGTTATAGATGAAAACTCTACTATGTAGAGTCATCTTTTTACTTGTTTGGGGTTAAAGCCTGGGCACGTGTAGGACATAGGAATGAAATGTTCTTTCTCTATCACATGCCAAAAATCAGTATCTGTTCTAAATATGCCCTAGGTTAACACTTATCTTGATTAATAGTTATTTCAATATTACATGACCTGTGAGCAAGCCAGAGCTCAGGCAGGCACACATGTAACAGCTGGAAAGTCAAGGGCTCTCCTCTTGCAATCAGAGTACTTTCCATCAGCCTGCAATGCTGCCTGTACTGCCCGATGCCCAGCTACTTACCTTGGAATTTCAAAACAGAACCAGTTAGACTTGATTCTTTTTCCTTACACAACAGTCCCAATCATCCATATCTACTGTTGTGATTTGTGACAATATAGATTCTATTCTATGATAATTTTTTTTTAAATTTTCATCGTTAACTTTGATTATCAGGCAAATTATCTCTGTTTTCTAATCTCATGCATTTATTTATTTATGAACGCCTGCCTGCTAAGAAGGAAAAATGAATAGAGGTTTCAGTGAAAAATTTGTGTTTAATTTTTCTGTTTAGGTCTTCTGACAGAACAAGTGGTTTTTCCATGTTAAAGGGGTTTTTGACTGTTTAAGTTTGATGATTATACAAGCTCACCAAATGACCATTCATAAAATAAAAATGTAATCTCTTAAGTAATAACTTCCTATTTAAGTCGCCTAGAGGGTTATTTGACTAAATGTGTAGCGACAGCACATTGTTGTCAGACTAGATACTTGTAACACCTGACTGGGGAAGTCAAGTACATGAGTTAAACAATCTATAAAAAGACTGAATGTTCACCTTCACCCTCAGTGTCTGATTGTCCCCATATTCCAGCCTGAGCCAACTGCTTTGCCTCTCCTTCACCTCTACCTTTGGTCAGCAACTCTCTTACCTGAATATATGTGAATAGCCTGGGAGCAGACCACTTGCATGGTCTGAGAGGTGTTATTTAAAATGGATGCTTCTTTAACACAGAGAACTTCCAAAACCTTTGTTTTCAACCCATCTGAATGAATGTTAGCACTTCATTACAGTGGGTTTCAGACACAAGTTCTGCCTATTCTTCTTTGAAGGAGAAGTAACAATTTTTGAAGGGGTTTAGGCAAGAAAGACAGACCACTAAGATGTCTAGACAGACCACCACCTGCCCCAGTCATCAGTAACTCAGAGCAATATCTACAAATGCGTGATTAATGTTTAACCACCATAAGCACCCCCAGGAGAAACAACAGAGTGGGTGTCACTCAGAACAAGATTTATCTCATGATGGCATTCAAGGCAGTTTCTCTACTCTACTTAGGCAGGAACAAAATAAAAATCCTTGAAGGCATTGAAAATGAAGATATTAAATGCAACGATTACTGTGCCCAGACAGACAGTTAATACCATCTCTCTTCTTTGGATAAGCTCTAGTCATGCTCTTTGTAAACTCTGAAAAGCCGCTAATGTATATTTAACTACTTTTTTTCACTATAACTCACTTGAAGGAAATAAGGCTATCCAAACGGTTAAACACTTGAAGATTTTAAGCCGAGGAAGGCTTAACTCATCTTAATCAATTGCTGCAGAAGACTCAGAGGCCAGCGCTCATAGATACCTTCTGCATACAGGAGATAACACATCAGCCAGCAAGTTGTAGAGTTACATATGCATCCAAGAGATGAACACGTTGTGGCAACAGATGCATCTGATGCACCGAGCAAGGAACTGTAAAATCAGTCTGTCTAAAGTCAAAACAGTATAATTCACGAGGATTTGCTTCCCATTTATAATCATAACACCAACTGCAGGGCTGGTGTATTTCTGTAATCATGTGCTTGGACTACTTATGAGCACCTCCCCAGCATTCCCACTCACACCCCTGCTCCACCTCACCAATTCCTGCATCCTCTTTCCTAGAGCCAGTCCCATGAATTAAAAAATATAAAACAGGGTCTCCTTAACAATGGTTTATTCTTTTTAAATACTGTATTTTGACCTTTTCATTTGATATGTGCACTTCAGAATTCTGGCTCACATTCCAGGCTTCTCTTTCCAGTCTAAGAGGCAAAATACTTTCTCAAGTAAAAGGAAAGTTTAAGTAAATACTTGATATCAAAAGCTGGAGCTGTAAGGAAAAAAGCATTCCTTATTGCATTACTGATTTCTGTCAACTCCTCAGTTTCTTACAGCTTATTTCTTTCAAGTAGTTACCTTGCTCTGATTTCACTCCTTTCCCTCAACCTTTTCCACTGTTTCTTGTAAATGCTTAAAACTATTCTGACAAAAATATCTACAACATTGCTTCAGCCCTGGTTTATAGACACCTTGCTATGCTGTTTCTCATGCCTCTGCAAAGCAGAATCCATCTTGATGGTAACAAATTCAGGGAGGAACAAATAAAAGCTGAACAATAATCTTGCAGTCACTTCTTTTAAGTTGTCTTTCTTTTAACAGATTAAGACACATACACAAAACTTGAACATGTCCACAGTGACTTCAGTATTTTTAGTATACAGATTTTTATAGTACCTATCAATTACCAAGAGACAATACATTCCTCAAGCTGCCAGCTGAACAACTGGACTGTATGTGTGTGTACATAACATTTTACATATAGTAATACCTGGTATATTATTATGCTATTAAAACAAAGTATTATATTTATTACATACATATAGTTATCCTCCAACACAATAGCTGAAAAAGGTCTGATCAAAAGCTTGATAATTTCTTTAAAATTAGATTTATAAAAATGTTACCTTTTTTTGAAATACAATTTGTCTAACTTCATTAAAGAACTGGCAGAGAAAACTATAGTAAAGGGTGTGAAAAAAAATAAATAATTAGCTGAAATCCTAAGAACTGAGTTGAGAGTCTGGCTTGTCTATCTCAAGTGACTTGTTTCTAACCATGTAGGAAGTTTGTAGCAGAACTGATCTATGTTCTTTGATATATTTACATCAGTGTCAACTGTTTAACTTCTTCAAGCAAAATCTTCAGACTGACATGCTTATATATGACTCATTAAAATTGAAATAGAAATATCCATAAAATTTTGAAAAGCACTTTGCAACATTTAGGAGAATTTGGAACGAATGTAGAAATGCACAGTTAACTATATTTTAATCAAAGTATTAATATGTGTCCCACCTGCATAGTGTTTATCACTCCATCAAGAGAAAGACCCCTTTTTCTCTACACCACGTGACACAGGGTGGTTCACATCACAGGGATCATTATAAGCTCTGTTGCCTGTAGGGCTTTTGCATGTGACTAAAAGCCACCTGTGCACTCAGAGTGCAAAAATGAAACTGATTTGGGGAAGTTAGCTCAAATGGTATCTACACACTTGAACAAACAAGCACACATTTTGTCATAGGGTTCCTTAAAAATAGCTGCTGGCAAGACAGGATTTCTACTACAAAAAAAAGTGTATCTTTAGTAGTCCTTTTTCAGCAACTTTCAGTCTCATTCAATAGCGGCTATATCTCCAGGAATGCCTCTGACAAAGTGATCCACCAGCATCTGAAAGATTACCTAATTATCATTACAACAAACAAACAAACAAACAAAGCCACACACATACAAAAAACAGACCAAACAAATAACCCCAAACATACAACAAAAAACCCAGACAAAAACCACACCAAACACCCAAAACTAACAAAACCAACCAACAACACTTACAGCAGAGATGACTGACTAAAGACAGAATTCACAGAAAGCATTAGGAAAATAGAAGAAACAGTGTGATAGAGTGTGTGCAAAAGTGAGCAAGGTTCACTTTCTCATTAGTAAAGTGAGAAGAATTACACCTGTCCACCCTGGTGTTGAGTTTAGACCTGCTTGCTTTCCTTTCTTATAGTTCTCTCCCACTGAATGCAGACATGAAAAACTTGACTTAGAGGCTCTGTTGGGGGCAGTCCCAGCAGAGAATAAAAGATCACTAATAATCCTGGGCCGAGTCAGGGGCAGGGTAGATGGCTTCTCCTGGGAACACAAGGGAGCTTGCAGGGAGCCTTTGCCCTTGAAATCCCACCCACAGCAGCAGCATCAAGAGCCAACAGCAATTCCCTGCTCTTTCCAGACACTGGCAGCCATCCACAGAAGGAAATTGTATTATCATGACTGCAAGGAGAATTGCACGCTCATTCATTCCCTCCCCATCACAGATATTGCTGTCCCTGAGCTGGCACCCGACAGAGTCCAACCGATTCAAAAACATCTGAGATTGACTGCCAATCGAGTCCATTTACTGTTCATTGCTTATAGCTCTTGCCCCTTTGGCCTGGCTAGGAAAAAATTACTATTTAACATTTGGAGAATCAGATCTGATCTTCTGCTTCAGCCAGTATGGCTGTAAGTCAGGCGATCACCTGGCACAAGCTGAGAGCTCCATGTTACAGCTGCTTTTAGAGCAGATCACTGTGTCCACACTAAAAGGCACAAAGAGCATTCCCTGCATTTGTACCTGTCCCATGTGTATTTGCATCTACCCATCCTCTCTGCCCCCACGTGGCATGCTACACATAAATATTTATCAGTTTCACAAACACATGACCATGCTGGTTCCCACTGTGGGCTTTGGATGCTTTTTTGACTTTCAAATGTTATTGCTTAGGGCTATATTTGAACTCTTCATCTTGAAACAGCTGTGTCACAGCCCTAGAGAGGAAAGACAAATCCTTCCACTTACGAAGCATCACACTGGAGTGGTGTGGGACAGCCTAGGCATCCTCCAGGTCCCAACTGGCTCATCTTGGTGGAGGTATTTTAATATTTCCTTAGGCTTCAGTATTAACATTTCTTCTAAATGCAGAAACAAAATGAGAAATCAGAGCCCCCCCAGTGTTTGTGGTTTTATAATGACACTAGACTGAGTGCTGCAGGCAAGAGGTCTAGTGCAAGGGCATGAATTTCTGCTGGAAGAAAAGAACATTTCAACAACATCCACTGAAACGTGTCAGAATTACTTAACTTTATTTAACTATTAGTCACTGCGATTGAGATGACTCACAATTAATCAGATTAGCACTGAAGGTAGCTAAGGTTTCCCTTGCCATTTATAAGATTTTCAACATGCAGCATTATAGTTTCAGGCCATTCTCATACAAATCAATGTTTGGATCAGTATTTGATTAGAAATCCCAAGGAAACAGGCAGACAACAGACGACAGTTATAATACGTGAAACAAAATTGGGAGCATTTCTGGTCCATGAATATAGCTGTACAGTACTTCAAAGCAGGAGTTAATAATAGTACTGTTTTCCCATCTAAGTTCACCTTATTGCTTCTTTATAGGAATAACAGGAAATGGAGCTGTGCTTTTCATAATTTCATATCATAAATTAATTTGAATGAAATCTCTTTACAACAAATTCTTCAAGTAACAGTTCTGCATTCACTGTAGATTCAATCTTGCATTTCATTTAAGAGTCATATCCCACTACTTTTCAGTATTACCTGGGAGCTTACGCCCCACTGCTTCCAGTTATCTTAGTGGGTTTTGTAGCTTTAAAAATTTCTCTTTATGAAACTATGACAGTAAAAGTTTGCAGCTAGACAGAATCATCAAGGCAAAATACTATGTATTGATTACCCACAGACCGAAAAGAATAAAAGACTTTGGAAGTCTCTCTAACTCCGCTTCCTCTACAGGTGGTATGGAAAAAATGATCAGTCCTCCTGCAGAATGTTCCTGGGGTTTTTAAGTTTGTCGGCTGTCTCTGACACACCAGGAAGTCTCTGATCTAGCATTCAGCAGGCCATTCTTATCCTGGCATCTCTGAAATTTTTATTTCTTTCTTGTGATTCATTCTTTAGGTTGTCTGTCAAAACTAGTAAGCAGCTGTAATTAAACACGTTCTTACAGAACTCCATATTGTTCCCTCAAAAAAGATGTTATTTTCTATACAACTTTCCCCTCTGTTCAAGACAAATGTACACGTCCAATTAGTCTTCAGTTCATTGATTCGGCAAGAACAGGAGATGCAAATCCCTACTTTGTCTACAAATGAATGAGATCTTTGAAGCACAGTAGTTCTATAAAGATCAAGGTCAAGGCCAGGAAAAGGGTTTTGCATGTTAGAAATTATTAGCAAATGAATAAAGAACTAAACCCATCATTAAGCCACTTTAGAAGTCCATAGTTAGCCTATAACAATGAATGCTCCATGCATTTCTCCATCTTAAAAATTCTGCAGCTGGTCTGGGAAAAGGTACAGACCAGTCTGAGCAAAGGTATGAACCAGATTCCACACAAGCAATAATTAAACAGACTGAGGTTATTCAGCCTGGAAAGGAATATGGTAAAAGATCACTAATAGAATCAAGAAGAAAAACAGGGAATAACAGTTGTTCTCAGATTCAAGGACTTGGAAAATGAACTGAAATTAACAAGTAGCAGTTTCAAAATGAAGGTTCATAATTTCTTTTGGCAAACATTTCTACAGTTTAAATGTCCCTTAACTATGTATTCTGAAAATTTACATGGGTGCAAAAAGTATTAAAGAAATTCACAGAGGAGACAAACATTAAAGACTTATTAAATAAAAAATCACCACTTTTGCCTCACAAATGACTAAGTCACAGATCAGTAAATACTAAGAGAGTATTTGGGGGAAGTATCGCTCTATGCTGACTTGTTCTTGCATTCTCTCCCAGGCATCTACTTCTGGTGACAACATCTTGTGCCAGATGGAAATTCTTAGCTGGTCAGGCACATCCAACTACGACTACACATGTACAGGTACTGTTTCTCATACTGATTTGGATACTCTACAAAAATATGAAACTTGGACCTTAAAGAAGTTTAATATTTAAAAGTTATTTTGTAATTTATCAGTCTTCAAAAAATTAAATTCTTTTGTTACCCTGTTTCACAAGAAGGAAAAAATTTGTTTCCCACCAACTTCTGTTAACTGCTACTGCTGTTTAACTTACTTTCCTTTTGACACAGCAGTTCTACTAATCAGTAAATAATTTCAAAATGTGAATAAGTTTTAAAGAAAAAAAGCAAGCAACCTGCCAACTCAATTACTTTTTCTTTCTTCTCATTTGAAACACCAAGATTTTCTACCGGCTGATATTTTGCCATGCTGCATCACTGTCATATGATAAATTCAATCAAGGGCACACAACAGCTACTTTAAAGGCCAACACCCTAGGCAGCTTAAGTAGCTAAAAGTTAGATCAACCTAAGGATCCACCTTACAAAGGTCACTACCTCTAGAACATAAGCAAACTGCATTCACAATCCAGAAGACATAAATTTTTGCCTTTTATTATTGTTTCAAAACAGCCTTTTTGTAACGCCTTGTTAAAAACATAATTGAATTAACACTTCAAATCAAAAGAACATTTTTGTCTGGCCAAAGTCTGGCTAGATACCATTTCTCACGATCAGGAATATGTCATTAAGTAGGCAGAGCATTAACCACATTCCACAGTGACACTGCAATATAGGAGAAATATCTCTCTGTACCTGAATCAAATTATTATCTTGCTGACACTGGGAAACTGCTGTAACCGCACAGTAAAGTTTAAGGTTCATATTATTTCCTTCCAAAGGTAAACTTTCTTAGCTATTTCAAGCTGCTGTCTTTTTTCAGGGCTTTATGACAGGACATTTGTTAGCATAGCAGCATACAGAGTCTAATTGATGAAGTTTCCTCATGGTTTTAAACTCCCCTTTTTAGAAAATCAGTCTGTCATAAATTGGTAAAATCTGTATTTGGAAGTTCAGAGCTCCTCATCCTTGAAGAGCAATCACATACATACTTTCTTATATAAGCATTAAAGATCTATATAAAGCACAGCTGAAAGTTACTGTCTGTCTTACTGATGAAAGACAAAGGAAATATCCTTCATGGCTGAGGTAACATTGTACAGTGTACTTGCATGCAAGCATCTTTATTTTACTCTAACAATTATGGATTTCCCATCTTAATTTTGTACAGTTGACCATTTTTTCAGGAAGCTTACATCTGTGTTTCCTAAGCTATGGTAGGTGTCCCTCTAGAGTGTTCATAAGGGATTAAGTGACAAAGTGAAAGGTTAAAAGCCAGCTAGCTTACAGAACCAGAATGAATGTAAGTCACAATGGTGCTATACCCAGGCTGTCTGGGATGGAGGTGAGTATTTAATAAGAGTTTACTTGAAAGGCACAGTAAAGGCAAGACAGTGCAGCAAGTTTTCTTATGAAGACAACTGCCATGAAAACTGAGCTTTCAGCAGTCTAAAGAATTGCTCAGTATTATAAAGCATTTTATAAAGCATTTATGTGAACTCTGTTCCCTCCTGAAATACCATGACTGTATTTACTTTCACAAAGACTACTTAAATTTTATTTTATGTGTAAGAAGTTTCATCAATAGAAAGAAAATATGAGAAACATTGTATGTATAAAAATTATTTCCACTAATAATCTTTTGTTTATGTAAAACTGTTTGCAGGTACAGTTCATAACTGAAGAATTTAACATTGGAAACATTTAACTGAATATCATTACTGTAGCTTTTACTTGGGTAGAAAAGTCTTTTTCCTGAACTAGTTAAAATCATACATATTTACTAATTGCTAGCAGGGATCCTCAGCTCAGTCCAGGTTTAAGTCATACTTTAAAATCTCACTCTGCAAAGTATGGTAACTTGAAACTTCCACTACTTTCATCATCACAAAAAGATGTCAAAGACCTTGCTGAGCTGAGCAAGATTTTTTTTTTTTTTTCCAAAAAGTATCAGAAGTAACTTCTATGGCTTCATTTACATATGTCCCAGATGAGATGTACAAGATGGAAAAATATGAGTGTCACAGGACTACAAAGATTTACATAAAATAATCCAAAAGCAATACAAGTTACTGTGTAGACCACATGATTTCCCACTACTCTTTTGACTTAATTTCATCTGCATTATTTACTACATTACCTTTTGAACATTCTATCTAATTAAAGATGCCTAGATGCTGTGCTGTTAGTTATTATACTGTCTTGGAATGAAGTACAGAAAGAAGGTAGTAAAAATAGTAGTGAAGGAAGGTAGTAAAATACAAAATTTCACATAAGAAATTAAGCACAGTTGGAGAATAGTGTGGGTTTTATTACAGCTTTGTCATTATATTAATGGATGGCAAGTGTTCAGATCCACGAAAGTAAGCACTCAGTTCCTTGAGATAACAACACTACTAAGGTTCTTAAAAATGAGTCTGTGGATCTGAGCCACTGTTCAAAAAGAGCTTTTCCCAGTAAAGAAGCTATTCTTCTGAATTCATTATTTCATAATTGGTTGAAGGTGCATGCTCATGAAGATTAAAATCTAAGCACATTAAAAACGTGAACTTCCTGACATGCTAGACATACAATAAGCTGCAAATGTTCAGCTTTCCATGCCATTGCAATACGAACCTTTGGCTAAAGCAAACCAGTCAGTCTAAACAGGTGGAGAGTACCAACAACCCAGCTGCTCACAGAAAGCTGCTGAAGCTTACGGAAAACATTTACTAGTTAAAGTGAGAGACAACTAGAAGGTTTTTAAAGGGTGCAAATGTATCACAATACCAAGAGCTTAAGAATTATTCACATATACGTGTACAATAGAGAATATTATTTCTGTGGGGTTTTGTCAATATGGCCTTTTGAAGGCAATGACACTGTTATTGTGGAGATAGCTTAATTTTTTGAGCACTTATATTTATCATACTGTATCTCTGAGATATTGCTTTAGATTACAAAGGATGTGGCCCTTCCTTGGAAAGATTTTTCTTTACTCCGGGGTTCCACCAAATGAAAATTGCTTTCTTGCTACTTTGTGGAAAAGCACCAGATCACTCTAAGGCTTTTCTATGTATTATAGTAAACGGTGGTGAAGTAATTCTATTCCTGTTCATGTTAGACGCAATTTGGTAATTAGTTTTCATGGAAGAAACTTGAAATACCGTTTTTTCACCTTTGCCAGTCACAGTAAAGGAGAAATACATAGGAAAAATAGGAAGAAAATTTTGAAGGAAATAAATGAACACACGAAGAATAACTTGTGCTGATTTATGTAAATTAATGAAAGAAAATACTACTACCTTTGAGGAGACTATTCGATTATCTGGAAATCTCTGTGGAATGTACGCTTCAGCGCCTGGCGGTGGTTCACGATGCCCAACATAAATAGTCCGACTGTCCACCCAATTCTCTTCTCCAGCACACTATGGGGGAAAAACAGTCATGTCAGTTCACTCAGTATTTCTGCAGTGAGATGAGTCACACACTGAATTAACTAATCATGTGTCTGATCATCAACACATACATAGCCATCAGTGTGTTACCCCTCACACTTCTCTGTATCATCTTAAGACTACTAAAACACATAAAATAAGTAAATCGTTAAAACTCTGCCTTAATTGCACTGCTCTTTCCCTTAAGGCAATACAAGGGAATCCACAAAAATGACTATTCTGACTTTTTAGTTTTGAAAAAAGAAGAATGGCTTAAGATTTTCTCAGTCAAATTAGACATTTCATAAGTGTTTATGTGGTTACTACTCATTTTACCACTGATTTCACCAGTGGTAATTCAAATGTGTTTATATATGACAAGTACACCTCTTTTTAAAGACTATACAGCCATAACTTGGTATTTTATTTGCAGCAGTGTGAAACTGTTCTCTGGGTTCTCTGAAATACTAGTAATCATGATTTCCCCAGACATGAACAAGCTTAGGGACTCTTTGACTGCCAGGAAAAGACCTCAACTTGTCAACTCAGATCCCTTGCTCTTTAATGAATGCTGTGTCTGCAAGCAGAAAAAAGTAGTGAGCCAAAGTAAATTCTTCATATATTCACATCGTGAAACCCCACCACACCTACAGCTAGACAAAAATCAGCACTTCCTTCAATTCACTGAAAAAAAAATACAAAAAACAAAAATACCAAAAAGTAATCACTGTAGAAAAATTTTATATACAAACAAAATTAACAACTTTTCTTTTTAATTTAGATTTTTTTTAGGGACTTGGATTACAAAATGTTCATCCTTTAGTCAACAGTTTTACTAATCCCATTCTACCATATTTCTCAAATACAGATACATTCCTAATACTTAGTCCTGTGTAGAGAAGCCCAGGCATCAGCTCCTGTAACATCATCATTAGGTCAAGTCTCGAGTAATTTCAATATTCAAATAAGTAATCAATTTAGACTCAAAACCTCTGCTTTGTGTTGTAATGATGCATTTAAACATACTTCGATTAAGTATATTAGAGTGAAGCTTCTCTTCTGCATCTTCAACAGCTAAATCTATTTAGTACATTAAATACATCCTGCAGGCATTCTTGGGTGCTGGTGCTTGATTGTTTGTCTCTAAGGGGGAACTGTCAGGCTGCTACTTAGCAAACTAACATCAAACAAATACCAGTTTGGTAGTTAACACAGCCAAAACATCACTCCTCAAAGCAACTGGATGTTCTTCTGCAGTTCGTGACAATAAAAGAGCTTAATCATACAGACACAGTAACTTATTTTCTAGCTAGTCTTGCTGTCAGTAGTTCTCAGCCCATTTACTTCACAAATATAGATGTGGCTAATAAGTATAAAATAAAATTTATTTCTCAAACTTAAAAATATTCACCCTAACATCTCCACCATTGTTTCATTTCTATGTGAGTATGACACTGCCTTAAGTGTAACACATAAGTAAAAAACAAACTTCCAACATAAAATACTGTTGAAATACACATTTAAAATCTTGCAATACTCTGAAAACCTGAAACGGTTAAGCTTATAGAATAATTATCTATATGATGTGCATGACTTTCTTGGGGGCGGGGGCGAACATCAAAAATATAGAAAAAAGCCTACTGAACTCACGCTGTTAACCACAGAATAGCTGAATAGTCATGAAGTAAAACGTGAACTGAAAGAAGAGGTTCAAAGAAAAGCAATTTATGCTGTCCCAGACATTTATACTAGAACCAGTTACAAAGGACCCTAAATCATCACTAATTCTTGCACATTACAGAATAATGAAGACATTATGTTCATAAGCTACTGAGGGCCTAAATTACAAAACTAGGCAAAGAACTAAAAATAAAAGTGAACCCAAAATTTTTCTTAGCCATTTTAATATGTTATTCAATACTCAATAACTTGAAAGAGTCAAATATTATACAAAGACAACCTATTTGTAAAGGAAGTAGAAGTAACAGCCATTCAAAATACACACCAAAGGCTTATGCTAAACTCCTGACTTAGTGGAATATACATACATTTCTCACATGTCAGATCCAATTAGGATGTGGGTTAGTTTAAAAATTACACTGATTTTCCAGCCAGCCAACTCCTCCTGTATGACTGACTAGACTTGTCACAACTCAAAAAGCAAACTACCATTCAGCCCACTTCTGACTGCCAGGTTGGATTCTATCAGCAAGCCAGAATATTTTGGAAGTAAAGCAATGAAAGTGTTTCCATGTTCCACCTTCCTTCTGTGCCAAGAACAAAATGTGGCATCTTTTACCATTTTACTGGAACAAAATCTATTTTACCTTGTCAGTGCACCTGAATGAATGTCCAATGCACACAAATAATTTAATGACACTTGCACCAAAATAGTACTAGAACTGCAAGAATGCGTGACATATTTCTGAGTAGTAGATTAAACTATACAATGTATATTGTTTTTTCGTTGGGAAGGACATTCCAGACATAAAAGCAACATGAAGATTACTCTCGAAACAGTCAAGTGTCTTAGTTCAGAGACAACTGCATAAAGGGCTAATGGGAATTCAACACAGGAATCTTTGAACATCAAGAAGAAATACCTCAGCTTTTCCTTCCCCCTACACAGTCCCAGTCTGACAATTTATCTCTTATTTTTATTATGAACCAATCTAAGGCAGCTTGACAATTCTATTATTGGTTCAAAAAAGCATTTTTTTTTAAATTTCACAGTATAAACTGGTCTTTATCATGACTCAGTCTGTGAAATTACCTGTCAAGCTAGGACGTACAGAAGACTGAGCTTTAAACAGCATTCTCCTGTATTACTACCACTTTTTAAAGGTCTGATGGCCCTGGAGTATTTTGCTACCACTAAGTAAACCAACTCAGTGTCACAACCTGGAATTTGTTTCCCTAAAGAAAGGCTCTTTAAAATTTGCTCTATACATGGGATATAAAAATCAAGACAATCTCTTCTGCTATCTTAATTGGATCAAATTTTATCATGAACTGATAAATTCACCACAAAGGTACAAAACCATATCTAACTTAACTATCGGCTAGCACAGAATTTTTTTTTATTTTTCAATGTGTTAATGAAGAATAGAAAATAAATGCACTTTACTAACCCATTCCAACAACTTCAAAACCCCCAAACACTCACAGTCCAAGTGTAAAAATTTAGCAGGGAAGAGTAAGGTTACGGTTTTCAGTGAGGTAAAGGTGCAACGCAAAAAGTAGCATGCCTTATTCAGTCTGAGCACAAGGAAACTCACTTGCATGAAGTAGAAAAATCATAGAGGGGTTTGGGTTGGAAGGGACCTTCAAAGGCCATCTAGTTCAATTCCCCTGCAATGATGCTTTTTGGAAAACAGCACTGTAAGTCAGGATGCATGCCACTTAGAGAAATCAAAACACACCAACTGAATGTCTAGGAATGTTAACCTACAAAGTCAAACACATTGACCCAACAACTCTTTTCATGTTCAGGTATTGCACAAGAGATCATTTACAGAATAACATCAGGGTAACTGAAAAAAAAAAAGCAATCTGATGCTGCTGCCAGAACAGTGAACTATATTCACCTTTTTTCTTTTTTTTTTTTTTTTAAAGTTCTATTACTTAAGCCCATTAAGGATATGTCCAAGAAACCATAAATAAACCTTAGCATTATCTGCTTCTATTTATAGTTTAAAGCTCAATGTACTGAGACCTAGTTTCATTGGCACATCAATGAAGAAGCATTACTTAGCTTTCACTCTTTCACGCAGGGTCAGCAATACAGAAAGCAAAGACCAGCAAAAGACTAGGTCATCTTTACGTAGCACTAAATAGTCAGTTAACAAGATTATACCTTAATGCACATATGAGTTCGAATATTCATGCAGCTTACTTTTCTGATTAAAAAGAAAAAAAACCTGAAACTAGCCTGAGATTCACCTTCATGCTACTCTGCTAATTTTTAACTATATTTTATTTAAATAAAAATATGTTATCTGAAAATGTAAGGGGATTAGTATTCAACAGGTGACAGGAAAATAATGACAGAAAGACGCTAGCAGAAGCTCATGGAAAAGTAACTGACCTTGAAAGATTCCAAGCCTCTCCAAGTATTTTTAGCAGAGATTTGACTTATGGTTTGGAAATCAATGGAAACACTGAATGACATTTCCTGACTTATCACCTGAACTAATAATTTGGGCATAGTTAGTAGTAACGATCTTCAGTTAAAAATTACATTGTCTCTCCAAATTGTGTAAACACAAAGACTACTAAAATATGTTAGTATGCACTAGGTACAAATGAAAACACAGCTAAAATCTGCCCTGGCCAACCTGTAAGCACATTTTGTTGAACAATATTCTCTCCTACTTTTTTGCTAAGTGTTTTTTCAAGAAGAGTCATAAATGGACAGTACACTCTAATCACACATAGACAGCAATGAATTCTCAGCAACAGCTACAGCCTTGTTCACCCAGGCTGTAATTCATGTTCTTTCACACAGAAATATTTTACACTCATAGAGACAGGCTTTGACAACAGCCTGGTGTTTCAATAAAACACTACTATTTGATCTCATTAAAGCAGTTAGCATTGTTGCTAAAATCACACACTGATCACACAGCTGCTCAGTCACTTTGGAGGTTCAGGATAACAGACACTGAGAAGCTATTATCACTCAAAATCTGCATGAAGAACTAATGGTGCACAGTGAGAAAAAACTTTCACATGTAGAATATTTTGCTCATATCTAATTGGATACGTTACAACAGCTCTGCACTTAAAAATGCCCTCAGTTTCTAATTTTTCATTCAGTGGAGAGAAAAATCTTCAATATCTCAGGAAGCTGTAAGTCACTGAACTGAAAAAAAGGAACTCATTTTCCTCTCTAATATCCTAAGCAAACTGTCTTCTTTATCATACATTATTTACCAAATCATGAGATCATATAATCTTATCTTTCTCTTCATTTGTCAAATGTATTAAGTACCTGTTCTTTTACACTTGACTCCACACCATTCTGCAGATAATGTGCCGCCATCTCCCTAGGAAAAAATGGCACAGGTGCCATTTTAAGTTTTAACCTAACCTTTCCAAATCCACTGTCCTTTTAAAGGTAGATCTGATCTATAAATCATAAAAAGCAGAATCCCTCTAAAGAAATTTAAACAACAACAAAAAAAATATATATATGTATTAAAATCTACATTTCCTGTAATTGCTAGCCAGTAAAAAAGACTAAGAATCAAAATAGCTCACTTTGCAAAAAAAATCATGAACTTTTGAGATATTATGGAGATAAATAGTGAAAGTCTCATCCACTTCAAGGATCTTTGTAAAATTTTTAAATGTTAGGCAAACTCCCTAAGGCTGATATAGAACATTTATGTTTTGTTCACAGAATTATATCAGCCCTCCATATGAACAAACCAAGCTCAGAATGAAGAGTAAATGTAACTTTAAAAGCTGTTATGGTTGGTTTTATACACTTCATATGAATATAAAATGGCACAGATAAAATAATTCAAACATATAATTATCAGATAAGTTCCCTATCAGGTTTTATAATCTGAAAAAGAATTACCTCAACATTAGGTACCACAAACAGAAAGTAAATTACATCATGCACCTATAAGCCATACAGGCATATGCCATTAAACCACTAATTTAATCAAACACCAAAATGTAGCACTTCAGGGGCAAACACAAAAAAAACCCCACAACAACTCTCTTCCAGAAGCTCCTTAACACATTTCCTATGGGAGATGCCACTGCCATGGGATTTGTTGTCTTATACTGTTGCTACAGAATATTTACTACTGAATTTTGTTTCAGCAAATGCATTTTAAATCTTTGCACGGTGATTTTAATCAGAAATAAGATTTGAAAATAAAACGCTCCAATATAATTGCCTACAAATCACACAATGTTGGACCTCAGTCTATGGTGAGGGAGAAGAAAGGGAAGATAATAAACATTGTCTTCAAACAGGTTATTTTATTTATGAATCTCAGGTAAGGGATGCGATTAGAAATAAAGCTGGGTATATCTTAACTACAGAAAATGGTGTTAGGTCCACAAGCAAATTTCCTGACCAAGCCACGCCTATACCATTTGGTGAATTCTGGTTTTCTGATCCTTCTTTCCATCTCCTGCAAGGGTCTCGCGCATGCGGGCAGAAGAGCAAACGGCATCATAGCAATAGGCTGCATAAAGTTTTGTGAAATTGCTTTAAGTTAGAAAGAGAAAATGCAGAAATATGATGATGGAATCATGTAAAGTTCTGTAATTCACAGTGGACAGAACAAATGTTATGATACAACAGCAAATCGTCCAGTTTCTGTAAAATACCTAATATTTCTGTATGTATCCTCAGTATAAATTTATCTCAGCCTTCCAGCTCATGCCTCCTTGAGAACTGTACTTAGAATAAAAGGTTTCTGAGGCTACCCTAATACAGCTATATACCAATCATGTCACATGAGTTTGCACGAGGACATTCTAATATAGCACTTTGTAGGCAGTCCAATTCTCCTTTCACATTTCCAGTTTAGAGCATCATCTTTAACCGAATTCCACATACACAATATTTCAGTGGTTCAATCATTCAACTTCATGATGACAAGGACAGCGATTTGTGTTCCTCTTAAAATGTGTTACAGTAGTGCTTTGTTTCAAAGACATAAAATCTAACCCAAGTTATGTAAACAAGATTGAGTTCTTTCATATATGTTCAATTTAAACTCCAAATATTGCTGACATATTGACCCATTTGTAATGCTTGTGTTTTTTTCTTCAAGAGAAAGAATATTGTTTCTTTGAGGGTAACAGAGCACTGGAACAGGCTGCCCAGAGAGGCTGTGGAGTCTCCTTCTCTGGAGACATTCAAAACACTCCTGGACACGTTCCTGTGTGATCTACTCCAGGTGAACCTGCTTTAGCAGGTGGGTTGGAGTAGATGATCTCCAGAGGTCCCTTTCAACCTCAACCATTCTGTGATTCTGTTTCATTTCCCTGTTTATTTGGATGATAAGTAGCTATTAAAGTCATACAGATAAAAGTCTGCTATTTCTTTCACACACGCAATCATCAACCAGTTTCAAAGAATCACTGGAGTGAAGGTAAGAAGGTAGATCTGTGAAATATGTGAATTACTGAACAGCTGGAAAAATGTTTTCACTTCATTTCTTTCCCTTCCTCCCACCACCCTGGTTCTGACACACTTTAGTCCTTCTGCCGGTGGGACAGGGAGACAGGCGAGCCTCCTCAAATGCCTCCCCAGCCCCCATCAAGAACGGCTGCTACATGGAAATCCTTTCGAGAGTGTCTCACTTGCAATTAGAAAGGCAAATAAGAAACAAACTACACTGCAAATAGAAGCAACAAGAGAAGCCAGAAGGGAAAGTGTCACATAAGACACATGATATTTGGCAGCCTTAGCACTTAAATTAATTATAAATCAAGCTTATATCCAAGTAGCTCCAGACCAACAGCTGAAATTAAGGTTTGTGGAGAAGATTCACAGCTTCTTTAGGTGCTAACAAAAGCTGCAAACCAAGCAATTTTATTACATTGGTGCAAAAGCAACTGCAGTTTTTGCATTGTTGAAATTTGCCATTTGCTATTGGAATACATTCTTAAATAAATGTAGTTATGTTATACATCACTTTAATGTGCTTTTCTCGCTTTACGTTTTTTGCTACTGACTTATTACCTGCTGTTTATTTTACTTCTTGCAAGGCAACTAAATGCCATTAAAATTTGCATACAGTGCCAGTCAAACTTAGAGTATCTGTAAAGATACTTTTAAAGAGAGAGCTGTACAGACACTTCAGAATGTAGGGTTTTGTACTCTCTTACTTGCCAGAAAATAATTTTATTTGTAATAACTCATCAAGAAACATTCCAAGGACAGATCAACATTTTCAGATCAGAAAACTAATTGAAAACCTTTTAGGAATATTACTATTACATATAACAGATTCTAAAGAAACAGGAGATATATGAAGATACTAAATGGTTGAGAAAAACCAAGAAAAAAAACCTGCTGTCAATCTTTTTGAAGGCACAAGTCAATGCATATGGGGACAATACGTATTGGCAAGACTGACAAGATCAGATGCAACTAAAAGTCAGTCCTTAGTGTTCTTAGAAGAGTTTCTAAAGGCAACATATTCTAAAAATATGCTTTAAATTTAAAGCAGTAAATTATCATCAACCTTCACACAGACATGATCAGAACTGGGCAAGAGAGTGACATCACCTTCTACAAGAATTTTAGCAAATAATGAGCCTATCTTCTGCTCCCTCCCATTAGTATCGCTCTTCTTTAAGCAAACACTGAACAAAAAATCTCTATTTTCCTACTATACCTACCCTACCTGCAACAAGGCAGCAGTCTTGCCAGACATTCAGGCCAAAACTGTGCTATGACTACATCTAAATGAAAAAAGTAGAGAGAAGCAAAGAGAATCAAAAGATATGGGCTTTCGTACACTTCTTTACACTTAGTACAAGGACTCTCGAAACATCTCATCTTTATGTTTGCCAGTTTCTAAATTGTTCAGGTGAGCTATGGACAAAAAGTAAAGTTAACGATTTTACTGCACTCCACTGACACACAGACCAGCAGAACTCTCTATTCCTACTTTCACTAGAGAAACATCATGTAGCTTTCCCCCAAAGAAAAAACTGTTCCTTCTGTCTTGTAAACCCTTGTCATCTTGTTTAAATCTATAACACAAATTCATCACAAGCAGTAACTACTCACTGTCCTGACCAGTCAGTCCTTTTTAGAGTTTAACATTATTTTCATTCCTAAGTGGATACAGAGCTAGCAAACCCTATTCTGGGGAGAGAAGATGGGGCTACCTTGTGGTAGGTATCATGTATTCTAACAAGTTAACAATTCATAAAATGCTGGCCTTGTGGGCCACTGAGGCAGCAGCCAAATAACATCTACACACTGTTCTATGAATGGTTCCACCTGTAATAACCCAGGGCTTTAGTCCTTATGTTACATATTTGTGCTGGAAATTCACAGAAATATTAATTGCAAACTCATTCATAAATATCTCTATATATCTTTACATGTTTATCTATTTATACTTAGCTGATATTGAACTACAGTTTATTGATGAAGAGTGATTTACTATATAACACCTTTTTGTTTTCTTCACTACACAAGGACTAATTAAAAAAATAAGCTTCCCAGTGTATGTCTGTAGCTATGCTACCACACATGCTTGAGCTTGGGCTGCAATTTCATCACAAGCAAATACCTCAAGAAAAATGAGAGATGAAAAACAAACTATCAAACCACATGAGTGCTGCAGAAAGACCAATGTAGTTACTACGTGTTAGTCTTCCACGCCTATAAAGAGAAACCTAAATCCTCGGCAAAATTAGCAGGTGTCATGTTTTGACAAATCTTGAAATGAAGATCCTGCTCGCTTACTTTAGTCCCCAACTTACTCCCTCTAAGGCTGGGCTGTATTTGCCTATGTAACTACCCACAGAAGTAAACAGGTAAGGTAGGAGTGACAAGCTTTCCCTGCATTACTGGTAAGTTTATCAACAGCCTGGAAGCCCTGGCATTAGTCAAATCAACAATGTTAATAGCCAAATTTCTACTGTGGGTAATAATATTTTGCCATATTACATGTAGCGTAACCTACAAATTATATACCTCACTTTCATATCTAATTGGTTTTGTGAGCTATCACATCATAATCCCAGTATAGCTATACTTCATCTTGAACAAACCTTGTATTTATAATTCAGAAATAAACTTGGCTGTCCAGAATAACTGATGAATTGGATATCATTAGAAGCTACTTTAGCACTTTCCTTCATCTCCTTACTTTTTACTGCACACTAACACCAAATCCCATGTTATGTAAATTCAGTTTGGTGAACACCAACACACGCACTTCGATATGAGAAAGGAGCCTCACTACAGATAAGATTAAAGGTTTATGGAACATTTATTTTGAGTTGTTTGGCAAACTTACTTTCAAACTTCAAGCTTTTACATAATTATACAATAGTATCCCAGTATAACAGTAGCAAACTAAAGGAATATAAAATATTAATCTATTACTTCTTTCAACACTGCAAAGCAATGCCATATGGCAAAGTATTTTAGGGAAAAGGTCATGTGCCGATTCAAGTACAAGGCCACAAATTGTATTTTATAGTTTTACCTACTATCATGCAGGAAATATCCAATTCAATCCCTATGCATAATAGTGAGGATTTTTTTAATTTTCCAAAAGTAGCAGGCATCAGGATCATAAATCTGACTTCAGATAAAATCTATGCTGTTGAAAAACGAGAGTTCTAAACTCATAAAGTGGCACAAAGGACATTCATGACCTTTGGGTATTCATGTCAGGAGCATGAGTAAACGTACTCATGTTGCAAAAAAAGCTTTTGACACCAATAACCACAGGATTTTTAGAATCTCTTTTGTTTTCACTGCACCTGAGGAATTTGAATTCCACTAAGATTAAGTATTACTTGACAATTCCTTTGATGTACTGAGCTTTTTAATATTTACTTTTACTCTCAAAGAACAGATTTAAGGATTTGCAACTCAACAATACGAAGTACAGCAAATATTTCACAACTTATTACTTTTACAAACATCAAAAGATCTACTTCAAGAACAAACTCTTCTACAGTAACCAGTCAAATATTTATAAAAAGTAAACTCTAATAGTATTTGCTACTATTAGTTGCATTTTAGAAGTTAGATACTCACACAAAATGATTATTTTACATTACAGCTATTTCGTTTGTCATAGTCTCAGAAAAATGTAGGCAACATTTCGAAGAATTTGTCACAATACAAGATAAATAAATGAAATTAAGTTGACTAGTTAGAAGGTAGTGTCAGTTTCCCTTCAAAAAAAACCCTAAAAAGTCCAGAACATTTATCATACAATTAATTAAACATGAAACTTCAGTAATCAAACTAGCTGATACTTAGTAGTCAAAACTGTGGAAAAAATAAAAAAGAAAGTTCTGTAGCTAAATTCTTTGGTAATTAAAATCAGAGAAACTCGAACACCTAACTAATCACTGAACAAGACAGGAGACAGGAAATCAAGTATGAACTTTTGGTTTTTACCACCTTAAAAAGTTCAGTGAAGCTCAAACCAAAATATCATTAATAACTCACAGAGGGAACTCCTCCTGATATGACAAAAGTGAGGACTTAAATCAAAGTTCTTTGCAACATACATTCAGTGATCTGTAAGATACTAGAAGTTGATCCCCAATGACTGGCCACCCTGACTAAACATTCCATATTTGTAGAATACTATTAATAAAACCATTAATAATAGCAAGGGACCAGTATGTCCAACACATTTTAAGTTCCAGCATACTCAGTGCAGTTTCAATGACCATCTCTTGATCACAGGTACAAATGACTTTATTTTAGTAAAAACTGTAGCTACCTTCCACTTTAAAATGTAAAACACACACTTCGGCATTTATCTATAGCTCATCTGGCAAGGTACTGAGTAATCCTGAGACTGGTATCAATGTAATTATAGAACATGAGGAACATACTACTGAAAGCTTTCAATATTCCATGTACCTCCTTTTCTTTACATGTGGAAGAAGAAATGTCCACGTTCACCTTTAATGTATCAAAACTGTTCTGGGTCCTTCATGCAGGAAAGTGGAGATATTTTTAAAGAAAGACTTTTCTACCAAGTCTAGAACTGCACAGTACATTGAGATTAATATATTCTGAGCTGCAATGATTTTGATAATAAAGGCAGAGAAGGTTACGTAGCTTTGTCTGGGATGAGAAGATAAGTGTAATCTCAACCTCCACATGTCTGCCATTCAGTGATACAGAAAAGTTTGAACAACATTTTGATGTTGCAGGTTTCTATTCAGTAGCAAAAGCATACATAAAACCACAAGAGAAGGCACGTACTTCTAGGCTTTGATTTCCTGCTGTGATTTCTTTGATGTGGGGAGGGATGGAAGCGAGGAGTTATTATGCATTACCCCCTTAATTACAGCTCACAATGGGATAGTCTCTTTTTACCGTAAAACTGTTTCAGGACTCTAGCAATCTAAAAATTTCCCCATTTTTCCCTAGACAGTTATACCCCACAGCATTAACTCACATCTTTAATGATTTGGTGAGCTAGGTCCTGAAGAAACGCTTGTCAGACTTCCAAGTTTGATCTGTCATCCCTTCCCTTTGTCAACAATAAGCAAACAAAAAATAAGAAATCTAAACACATTTTCTTCTCTGTAGAATACCACGAAGGAAACCAACATTAGCCAAGGATAACTTACAGAAGGCTGATGGTCTCCCGGAGCCCACATTTTGGGAACCCCTACCATAAGTAAACTCCCAGTACAAAGTACATGCTGGCAGGAAACACTTTTCATTTAGCAAACCTGAAAAGGCACATATGTACTTGAGGATGTCATAGGCCCTACGGGCCTTTCAAGGACCACATCGCGAGTATCAGGCTTATGGAAAGTCTCTGTGACAGATTATCTTAGAAAAAAAATAATTCATCTTTAAACAGAAGGAGGATACCTGAGAGGTGTTACTTCAACTGAATAAGTACTTCCAAAAAACCCCTTTAAACTAGAATCATTAGGATTCTCTGTTTTAATCTGCTTTACATGACAGGCTAAAAAATGTACAAACTCAAACAGCTAGGTAATCATAAAAAGGGAAAAATATTTAATATTTTTCATTTTGCAATATTTTGTTGTATTTAAAATACATACACGCACTCAAGAAATTTGAGTTGTTACAACAGCAGAGAAAATATTTTTAATAGACTGTTTCTTTTATTAGTGTTTCTTAGTGTTATCTTTTTGAAAACAGTCCAATAGACAGATTTTCTTTTTAATGATTTAGCTTTTATGCTCAATACAACTCATCTGCTCCCAGAAAACACTGTGCCCCCCCCATCTGCCTCCTCTTGTTTGACTAGGAATTCCTGGAGCCAGTCCAAGGAAGAAAAAAACCAAAACTGCAAATCCTCAGCTGCTGCAAAATTGGGTTAGGAAAAGCAACGGGGAATTTTGAACGAAACTGTCATGCTATTTTTTTTACATTCCCCGTCCAGGAAATAAATGAAGTCTAAAGTGAATATCCAGTACTCTTCTTATGCCGTACCATATATTCCAAATATTGCTTATTTAGAAAATACATGACCAGAACAATTCGGTACTTTGATTCACACTTCCTTATTCATACATCTTCTCAAATCATTACAGATTTACTAAGCAATATGATCTGACTTCAAAGTTCAACTGAACTGTAAAACTGTCCATATTGTGAGCAGAGGTTTGGACCAAACAACTTCCACAGATAAATTTAATTGGTTGCATAAACTTCCAGAGAAGTGCCTACAACCCAGGTGATTTTAGGAGAGGTAGTTTTATGTTCTGTCTACAAGCAGCTTACAGGAGTTTACTGACTACCAGGCCAATTTCAGTAACAGATGTGTTTGTAAGCACAAGCTTGAGCATTCCAGACATTTATTCTACCGGGTAATTTTTTACGTTAAGCCTTTAAGAACATTGAAAGCCAAAGTCAAAACCCAAATTAAGTCAGAAATCATTGTTCTAGACTCATTTTTTTTGTTCCCTCTAAAATACAGTAAAATAACAAAGGATTCTTCAGCCATATCACAAATATACATTCAAAATGAATGGGGCATGTTTGCCTCCTACAGAGGAGCATAATATTAGTTTCATAAAATCAGCATGTTTCCAAATGGTCATGACTACATGCTGCACATGTCAGGACATGTATCCTAGGGGCAGGATCAGCTGTCCTGCAGGCAGACAAGATGTGGCAAGATACCAAAATTACAGTGCCAAAAATAAAACTTCAGGTGATAGCCCAAGGAGTATTACTACAAATGAGATAAACTAATCCTTGGCAGTGCCCTGGTCAGTTGTAAAATGTCTTCCTGGAGTTATTTTTGTCTGCTTCCTAATACTTCCCTTTTTTCCCCCCTAAATATAAGAAGATTTAATCCATAAGTAAGAGAGGTAATTTCAGGAGGGGAAAGTAATTTATGTTTGCCTTCTAGAAACAATCACAATTTCTTGGCTTTCAGGAAGCATTCTATCAGACAATTCATTGGAAATAAAACTACATTTAATAAATATAAATGGGAATAACCAGGTACAGATCCTGACTTGAATTCTCTTAGCAGGCACAGTACAAACAAAAAAGGAAACTCACCATTTTGTTTCATAAATAAGCAGCTATAACTAAAACCAAGGAAAACAGAAAATATTTTCACCATTATTTTACTTTTTAGAATACGACTACATCTGAGGCCTTGCTACAGCAACAGTATCAGTTCCCACATCCAACCACCATGCCCCTGGAAGTGGGTATCTGCTCTAAATCCAGTGCAGAGAAAGATCAGGAGTCTACCAGCTATCTTGTTAATTTGGTTTTTTAGTACACATGGCTCCTAAGGAGTCAATTAGACAATATAAGTTGAATTCAAATCGAGCAAGTATTCTGACTGTAAGAGATGATTACCTACTTTGTTTCTTAATGTAAGTTGATTATGTGCTTATGTAAAAGGCTATCTGGTGGCAGCTGGAACATTCTACTTTGGCTGAGCCACTCCCTCTAGTCAATGGGGCACTGTGAGGTGGAAACGGCGCTGAACTTTGCTTCTAATGGCAGGTTAAGTCATGTTCACACCAGTTTGACAAGTTCTGACACATACAAGAAATAAATATATTATGTGGCAAGTTCTATCACGAGTTAAATGTGCCATTTTTTGATCAAAATTAAAGTTTATAAAGCTTGAGATGTATTACAGACAATATTCAAATAGTCAAGAACATTGATTTTTTTTTTTCTTCCCCTAGTGGGGAAGTAACACTACTGGAGGAAGAAAACTGACTTCAGTAGCAAACTTGTGGAGACAAGACCTCCAGATACTTTTGTGAAGGCACTTGACAGAAGCCTTTTAAGCAGATCAGGGGTTCATCTGCAGGGTAAGTTTTTACATTTAGGAAAAGAGTAACAAAAAAATACATAATCTCTGCCAAAATATATTGGCACTTAGCCTAAATCCTTCCAAATGAAAAGTGTGCAATTTCTATGAAGGAGTTGTATCAGAGGTGCATACCTTTAAATAGTCTTAATATGCCATAAAACACTTTTTGGAGACAAGTTCAGGACAGATTTTTTTTTATTTTTGCAGGCATACACACATCATACATATACACGGCATCCTCTCTTGACTCACTGTACCTTTGAAATAGAGTCAAAATACCAACTGTCAAAGAACACCCATGATTTCACTTGTATATATTAGTTGACATCTTGAGTGAAAACAAAGCAAAACCTGCAAGACCTGAGTAAATCACACACGTTAAATCATCTGTATTAGAACCTGTACCTTCCTTTCTATATACTCTATAAAAAGACTATAAAATGAAGCCTTAGCACTAGATAAAAGCAAAGGCTGATCCTTGTAAGAAGCAATGCTAACACTGAGTCTGTTGATAGGGAATTAATACAAAATAATAAACTGTGTGCTTTCACTTATTCCACAATGTCACATTTGAAAGACTTGGAGATACTTCGAAAAGAAAGGCTTGCTATGTTTCAAATATAAAAGTTACATTGACCCAGTGGCCCTGTAAAAAAGGTAGTATTTTCCTTTGAAAGCTGCTTAGATTTCTATAGTAGTAACTACAAGTCATTTTGCTGCAAATCCATACATTTAGTATCAAAATTAGCTGTTTTAGAAAATAACTAAATTTTGAGTACTTATGAAATAAGTGAGGTTTCACTAAACACCAGCAAATAATAACAATACCATTTCTATACCACAGTCTTACATATGTCCAATTGATGAAGCTGCTCACTTCCAATCTATTGAAAGTACACAGAGGTTACAACCACATTCTCCACTATTTCTTTGGGTGTACGGCAGGAAAAAAAAATCCACAGTATCACCCTCAGAAAGAACTCTTCTGCATTTGCTCAGGGAGCTGAAATAGGATGAACTTTAGAAGAGAGAGTTTTCTCTTCCTGTGTGCCCAATAAGGGAAGTGGGCTCAGCAATGGAGATGGAAGGGACAAGGTATCATGAAGCAACTCATGCTGGAAAACTTGTATCATCTAGCAGATACTCACACCTTCCAATTAATGCTCAGGCAAGTAATTTTCCCTCCCCTTCTTGTCATTTTAAATTATATGCTGCTGACCATTTTAAGGGTCTCCACACTTCAATACTCGCAGATTTAATACCAGGCATCGATTATACTCTAAATTACTCTTTGAAGTAGGGGAAGATTGGTGCAGGAAGCAGGAGGTTAAATAAAGATGATTAACAAATTGGTTTGGGAAACTTAAATTGATAAAAACCCAAAACCATTGCTAATTGATTTTCAGCAAACTGAATAAATGGCCCAGAAAGTCCAAATTTGTGAGGTGTCTATTAAAATTAACAATTCCTGCAAGACTCTCCCACCACTAGTTTCACTTTCAAGTTAATCATGAAAGCAATAGCTATATTGCTGACTCTGTGACAAAAAGCACATTTTATGTTTTTCAAGACAAATTAGTTACTCCTTCATAGAGAAAAAAATAAAGAGTACAGAAATAAAAGAAAAATATAAACTTTGGCTCTATTGAAGCCAGAAACTATTCCAATGTTGAAAACATTTTGAATACATTAAGTGTAAGCATATAAACAGACTATTTTAGAAAAACCCAAATATTATGAAGATTGATTTCAACTCTCAAGGTATTTAAGCCTCATATCATAATATGTTAATGCAGAATATAATTAAAAAGTTAGTCAGATCTGGATTTAAAGATGGCACATGAATTTTACCATTGTCATAACTGTAATGCTACTTGCTTTAGGTTATCCATTGCATGGAATGTACACTACCTTAGCAGCCGGTGGTTCCATGCCACGAAATATTGGTTTCTATGTTTCTCTCAGTTTAATCAGTGTAAGGTAATCCTTCTAATGTTCAGATGCTATCTTCAGCGTTTTATTGCACTCTCTCCAACATTTAAACAGATTTCTTACAATGTAGATACCAGAATAGAAAGAAATAGCATACCAGTTTCACTCTTAATGGTATAGAAATCTGCTTAGTCCTAATGTTTCCATTTTAACATTACATACTTACTTGAGGTAAATGAAATATTATTTACAAATCCTTTTGTGCTTTGTTTATACATCTGCACAGATATGAAACTGAACAGATGGGAAAGGATTTTCCTCAAACATGTTGCTAGCTGGAAACCTTATGAGTAAAAAAAAACCAAACAAAAAACAAACAAATTAAAAAAAAAAAAAAGCACAACACCCAAACAAAACCTAAATCCCCAAAAAATTCCATCTGTTAATAAATATTTTGGTTTCGAGATGAAACTGAGCATTTTTTTCCCTTTTAATCTTTCACCTTAACATCAACTTCCTATTGACATCTCCACTGTGAACACTGAAAAGATTAATACAGCATTTGATTTGCCAAATACTAAATAGGAATACTCTCATGACAAATACTTAGTTTCGTCTTGGTATACCTCAGGTATACCTCAAAGAGGAAAGGACATAGACGGGCCACCCACAGCAGTCAGCTTTGCAATCTCTCCAGTTCAAAGCAAGGGAAATATCTACGCTTCATACTTTTTCCTAATTTATTCACAATGGTATTTGCTAAGGAAATTAAACTGAAGACTGACTGGTAAAGACATGCAGAAACAGCAAGCAGAGGGTTACATATCAAAGAGGTCAGACCTACTTAATAGGAGGCAGAATAAAAAATGCATGTCCCTGGGAAGAATCACAGAATCACAGAATAGTTGTGGTTGGAAGGGACCTCTGGAGATCATCCAGTCCAACCCACCTGCTAAAGCAGGTTCACCCAGAGCAGATCACACAGGAATGTGTCCAGGCGGGTTTTGAATGTCTCCAGAGAAGGAGACTCCACAGCCTCTCTGGGCAGCCTGTTCCAGTGCTCTGGCACCCTCAAAGTAAAGAAGTTTCTCCTCATGTTTAGATGGAACTTCCTGTGCTTCAGTCTGTGCCCGTTGCCCCTCATCCTATCGTTGGACACCACTGAAAGGAGTCTGGTCCCATCTTCTTGACACCCACTCTTGAGATATTTAGAAACACTGATGAGATCCCCCCTCAGCCTTCTCCAAGAATCGTAGAGCTGACAGAAGTTTTGCTGCTATATGTAAAGATATTAAACTCCTCAGTGCTATCTCTTGTACTTACAACAACAAAATCTAGGCATATAGAAAGATAGCAACTACTCACCACAGCCATCCTGGGCCAGACACCCGATGGTCACCACTAGGCCAGGCAGCAGGGCCCCTCAGAGCCTTCCAGAAGGCCCTGTCTGTTAGGCCCTGGTTTTAAGCACAAGAAGAAAGACAACACTCGGCTGGAAATCTAATGCAGAATGCCTAAATTGGCATGAGAGGCAGCAGGGGAAGAGGAGGAGAGGCAGCCAGAGAGCTGTGCTGTGGGACAGGAGGCCCCATGGCTGCCAGGCCCCACACAGGGGGGGTCCTGAGGGACACCGCAGCACTCAAGAGAACCAGCACCCCAAAAACCAAAGGCGCATGTAGAAAAAGCCGATGTAGTTTGGTCTTAGGTAGCTCCACAGCCCCTGCTGTAAAGCAGAGAAACCAGAGTAAATGAGAGTGGTGAATTCCACCTCAAATCTTGCAAAGGACCGTCTGCACTCCTTTTTCTAAGAACTCATGTTTCACTGACAGAAGCATTTTTAAAGCGTACACCGAGTGAAAGAATTTGGTTTATATGATACTCAGTTTCCTGATGTTAAAAAAGAACACCAATGTATTTTTGAAGGTCTGGTAAAACCAGCAAGTTCCACCTCTGCTGTACCTGTGCAGCTGCCATCCTGTCTGACAGAGAGCAGGCACTGCTGAACATCTGGCCTAAAACACAAAATGGAACATCACTACCGCCAGACTATACAAAAGAACACAAGACATAGGTAAAACTCTAAGAATCATAGAACCATTTTGGTTGGAAGAGACTCTCAATATTATAAAGTCCAACCATAACCTCACTCTGGCACTAAACCATGTCCCTAAGAACCTCATCTACACATCTTCTAAACCCTTCCAGGGGTGGTGACTCCACCACTTCCCTGGGCAGCCTGTTCCAATGCTTCACAACCCTTTCCAGGAAGAAATTTTTCCTAATACCCAATCTAAACCTCCCCTGCTGCAACCTGAGGCCATTTCCTCTCATCCTGTCACTTGCTACTCAGGAGAAGAGACCAACCACCTCCATGCTACAACCTCCCTTCAGGTGGTTGCAGAGAGCGATAAGGTCTCCCCTCAGCCTCCTTTTCTCCAGGCTAAATAGCCCCAGTTCCCTCAGCCGCTCCTCATCAGACTTGTGCTCCAGACTCCTCATCAGCTTCCTTGCCCTTCTCTAAACTCTCTCTAGGACCTCAATGTCTCTCTCTAGTACCTCAGTGTTTTCAATCTCTGGGGCCACAACAGTGGCCATTGCTGCACTTTGTCAAAATACTGTGATTTTATAATACAAAGTCTGCTGAAAACCCAGCCTCAACCCCACTACAGATGATATCTCACCCTCGTTTATAGGTGCCGGTCACAGATAGGTAATGCTGCCATCCAAGAAACAGTCAAAATTGCCTCACAGCTGTGACAAATGCCACTGTACAGGCACACTCATTTTTAAAAGCCTCTTTCAGGGAAAAAAATGGACACAGGAAAACTGCATCTTCAGAACTGTGGGCACGCACTAAAATTCTCACCTGAGACAGTACATCAGCCACCTTAGTGGCTATCTGTGGCTAATGGTCACATGGCAGCCATGACCATCACTACCAAGGTCCCATCTAGTAAAGTACAAAAATCAAGGAGACAACTTTTGAAAAAATATTGACTTGCACTGTGGATTTAATTTAGTGGAACAATAGTTGCAACCACCTCTTGCTGTTGCAAGATACTGCAAAAGTTCTTCTTCTTTGCTGTTCTGGGCTTCTGAAGACAGATATTTTCCCTCGCTGTAGAGAATAAACTTTTCCGTCCCACCTTGTACACAAATGTATTTATTATTTGAAAAAAAAATAATCAGACACATCTTAGCAGAAAATATACAATTACTTTTTTGTTAATAATTGTAATGTTGAGCAAAAGTCATACAATGTTTTCAAATCACAAAGCACCTAATGAAAATGAAATCACTAATGTCTTCCAAGGTGGCTTTAAATTTGCTGAAATAAATATTTCTAGTCCCTGATCAGACTTGCACCTATGGTACCAAGTTTTGCTCCAAATCACATATTCTGTTAAAACTGAGTTAGTATAGAGTTACACAGAGTAGCCAAAGCACAATCTAGCCCCATATTGCTACCCTGATAATGTCAAACTTCTATTAGCATTTTCAGTTCTAAGCTTTTCAAATACTGCGGATCAGTTTACACCACTGAATCAGTTAAACTATCAATAGTGTAATGGATAGCAGGAAACAATGTGGTCCCTCTCAGCATCTGAAAAAGGCAATGCCAATACTACATGCTGCACTGATTTCATCACTTTATTTCACATGGTAAACCTGGGGGGCGAGGAGTGGGGGAAACAAAACAAAAAGAAATCAGTAACTAGTACTCCTGGTAAGTTCTTTCTTTTAAGCCAAATCACAATTAAGTCAACTGAAAACTGGACAATTTGGTTTGGGTTTTTAAAACAACACATTTAACCTGTATTCGTGGCATTTAAAAACTCATTTACACTGTTCTTAAACTATCTTTGATTTTTGTACTGGTACTCAAATTTTCACAAGTAATACACTCCCTAAATTGAAGTTGGAAGGGCTTCTGCTATTGTACTTTACTTTAAAGTACTATACATCTATCTGCAAATAGCATCTTTGATCCTCTTGAAAAAATCTTACATCTCTCCCATTTCATAAAGAGCCAGCATTTAACCAGCTTTCTGTTCTGGTCTCTTAAACATTAGTTAAGAAGTTCCAGTGTCTCCAAAATGATCACACATGAAAAGATCTAAGAATACTCTTATTCTTTTGAAATCTCTCCAAAAAGGCTATTCCTCTTTTATTGCTAGCTTGTCGTTATTGGTTGGTGCCATTTCCTTCAAAAATAAGTAGCACTAAAACCTATTGATTTGAGAAGTTGTGCTCCAGGGAGCTCACAATTCAGACAAATGATGAAATGTATTGGATTAGTCCCATCACCTTTGTTCGAAAATACAGAACAAGGCTAGGCTAAGAAAAAAAATCACCTTGGTGATTCCTTAGAATTAATAAATAAAGTATTAAACACTTTTCCTTTAAGTCACGGCAAGTAATAGGAATCGATACACATCAAATCTATTACTTTCATTATTTTTTCCCATCCTCCTGTGTTGAAATAAGAGAACAGACCACAGGTTTTGCAAGTTACCTCTAATTACAACAATTACTTCCAGTGATGTGAATAAGATAAAAGTTAAGTTACGTGCGGTTGGTTTAAAGATATTATTACTACTTGTTCAAGCCTCAAAATTGAAAAGTTGATTAGCAGATGTCCATTTTGGGACATTTTGAAACTCACACCCTCTCCAGATACTTTATTTTCCCTGCTCAAGCCCTCTAGAAATGTTCAAGCTTTCTCTTTAAACATCCCTAGACATCTAATACCAACACACCAAGATTACAGTTCAGAGCTGTGTCTTCTAGGCCAGCTGGGATAACATAAAGGCACTTCCACACACAAGCTCTGTGTTGCTGCTTCTTCCCTTCAGAGAAATGCAACAGAAAAAAAAAAAAAAAAGGCACTAAAAGGTATTTTGGTTTGCGTAGAATTACACCAACACTCAAGGTAAGTTTTTATAGGTGTTTTGTACAGATCATTGAAATACCAATACTGTTTCTGAGCTTTAGTAATTACTGTGTCTGGGGGCAAACATATCACACAGAATCACAGAATGTTAGGGATTGGAAGGGACCTTGAAAGATCATCTAGTCCAATGGTACCATTTTGCCTTAGGAAAAAGCTCACACTTGGCTGAATATACTTTCCTGTGTTTCTCCCACTATTAGACATAGCCAAGAAGCAACACTGCATATCCAGCTTCTGTTAAAGAGTGCCTGTAATAACTGCATCAGCCTGGCATTTAAAACAAATGAACTTGTTCAGCTCAGCCCGTGTCCTCGTTTTGGCTGAGACAGAGTTAATTTTCTTTCTAGCAGCTGTGTTTTGGATTTAGTATGAGAAGAATGTTGATAATACACTGATGTTTTGTTTGTTGCTGGGCAGTCAAGGACTCTTCGGCTTCCCAGGCTCTGCCAGGCGCACAAGAAGCTGGAAGGGAGCAAAGCCAGGACGGCCGACCCAGGCTGGCCAAAGGGGTGTTTTGGTGTTCCTTACCATATCACATCATGCTCAGTGTAGAACCTGTAGTTGGCTGGAGGGCAAATACTGCCGCTCAGGAACCAATGGGTTATCAGCATCACAGACAGTGAGCAATTGTATTGTGCACCACTGTTTGGTATATTCTATTACTATTCTTATTTTCTCTTCCTTTGCTGTTCTTACCTCAACCCACAGGTTTGCTTGTGGGTTTTTTTTCACCTTGCTGATCCTCTCCCCCATCCCACTTGGCGGGGAGGGAATGAGCAAGGAGCCGCATGGTCCTACTCGCCAGCTGGCATTAAACCGCAACAGCCTATTAGGTACGTTTCAATAGAAAATCAAACAGCCAACTAAAGAGAAATGAAAAGTCAAAACAAACCAGAAAAAACCTACACATGCTGAGCAAGCAAACCTCAGAGCAGGATCTAAAGGTTCCCTAGCTCAGGCTCTAGAGAATTCAAGTGGATCAATTTCCAAGGTCAGAGGACCTTCAACATCCAACCTTCAGGCATAAACAGGAGAGAAGTCCAAGCAGAAAACAGGAAAGGAGATCATATCTGGGAGAAAGGTTGTCTGGCCACAGATTTGTACAAAAACACAGCTAACCTTAGAAATTCAGCAGGTTGTCAGACTTTGACAAAACTAAGTACTATGCTGTCATGCAAATCTGGTTTGCTTAATGACTCTCATTTCAACTTCAGTTTTTGAAGGTTTTGAAGCACATTAAGCATGATAACAAACATATCTGAAGTTCACAAAATGTGGGTAGCTTTTGCTACATGACACAGCAAGAATAAAGACTTACCATAAACAAATGGAAGGACATGTTAGTTCATGCTTCCATAAGGTCCTTGTACTTGCATGTTACCATAAACCCAGAATAAAAAAAATAAAAAAAAAAAAAGGCTCAAAACACAAGTAGCCTCAAGCACAGATAAAGAACTTCAGTCTTCTGAAGGTCCTCATGCTCATCTGTATCACTTCTACAAGGGATCTACATACCACTGGACAAAAATAAATCAAATATCGTCCTTCACTGAGAATTACTGTAAAGCCAGTCAACGACACAATACTAATTTTCATTCCTTACTGGACCAGAGGCCAAGAGAACAACTTATCTATGTAATGCCGTTTCCACAAATCAAATCAGCATAGACAGCCTTCCGCTGCACATCACCAAAGGCATAAAACAAGCGATGTAACTGATATGATTTTCATGCCATATCATATCTAACTCTATAAGAGAAAGAGACAGAAATCAAGTAATTTCAGGATTAATAGTGCCTTGGCAACTACTTGCATCTCAGATTTAACTGGTTTAACTCTGGTTAGGTATGTGAATACATTCATCCCTCCCTCAACAGTTAAACTACAACTAAGTCTGAAGCAGCAAAGGAGAAGATATAAGTCATAACCAAAAAATTTTACAGGATAGTACTGGATTTTCATATATATGATGATACTATAGGAAAAGCAACATTCTTCCTACAGGCAGCTTTGCCACCATCCCATGCAAATCCATCCTTCACTCCTAAGACTTGCTGTTGTCCACATGACACTTCAGTAGGTTGCGTTATAGTTTAAAAGGCACAAGTCCATGTCCTCTCTATTTCCTAACTATCGCTTCATTTAGAAATCTAAAAGAATTTTTCTACCCCTTCATTCTCTATTAACACAAACAAAATAAAAATGCTTTGTTAGAGGACTATACTGGCTTCTTTTCTTCTTGGAAAAGCAAAGCACTTGGAATTTCAAACTTCGGTTTCTGTGCTCTGTTAGTAACTGTGTAATAAGAGATTAGAAGTTAACAATGAACCAACTATTACAGACAATAAGACTACTAATATTAATGCATAAATCCATAACAAACATTTGCAAAGGGAGAAAAAGCAATCTATTTACCTGCAAGAACAAATCACAAATACTTCAAGTTTTACTCCAGGTATCAGAAGGAGAAAATTTTGAACCAGATCATCTTAGTAAATATAGTGCTACACGGTGTCAAGTGAAAAAAAAAAATGATCAGGGTTTTAAGTTTCATGCACAGCTTTGTTCCTAATTGCAGTCAAAGCAATGTGATCTAAGCAGCTGTGGTGGGAATTATTCAGGATTATTTTAGAAGAAAAAGCTTTTATTAATAAAAATGGTTCCTCCTCCATGAAGAAAAAGTAAACCATAGCATAAGCTTTTAAGTGACCCATACATAATATAATAAGCAGCATCCTGTTATGCAATGTGTCACTTGCTCAATCTTTAATATATCTTAAATTGCCACAACCTAGATAAATAGAGAGGGGAATAAAGCATACAACACAACCTGAACAGAAAACAAGTTTCTTTTGTAATACATATGGAAAGACCTGTAAACTTGTAGTTTCATCTCTGCATTTTTGTTCTCTCAAGGCTGCCACACATTAGATCTTTCTCCCTAAACAGCACCAACCAGCATTTTAATAAAATCCTCCTCTACTCATTTCAGTTATTAAATTTCTTTCTGTTGTCTTTCTCTCGTGAAAGCATTTTCCTGCATCCACACTGACAAAAGGCTTCCATTGAAAAGTCAGTCTCACACTGAGCTCTTCTTGCGACTAACCGGGTTCACACTGTTCTTTGTTGACAGGCAACTCTAACAAAATACCAGAAAAATCTGACCATAAGAACAGTTTTACGTTGAGAATCTTCCCACTAGAGATTAGTGAGTCAACACAAGAAAGCAGTCGTTAGGATACCATTTAACAAAGAGTAACAGAACCATGAGCGAGGTCCAAGATCAGACCAGCAGCAGGGCCACAAACTGTGCTGCAGCATGATGTGTTATTTTTGTATAACATCAGTCCCCCAAAAAATGATTAAGAGTGCTCTATGAACTGTCTTTTGTTTATTCCTACTCCACAAATAGAGACTCAAGTCTTATTTCTTTTTCTGAAGCAGAGCAAGAAGAGAAATAGAGGCCATAGTCCTGCATTTTGCCACACCAAACCAAATGAAATTCACAGTAGAACAACTAATCTACTTTCTTGTGAAGAACTGCTTCAAAATTAAAGCCTGGAAGCTGTAATGTGTCCAGCAGACACTCAGCATGGCAATCATGCATGCTGGCCAGCAAAACTAAGCCTACATCGATAGCAGTGGATGAAACAGAGCTAGGGCCTGGGCAAAATTAAGATCATCCACACCACTCTTCACAAAACAACTATGGAGCTGTTTTAGAGCAGTGGTAAATTTTGATGACAACACAAAGTTGGGCACCAAAAGACGACTGGGATATTGTACTAGAACACCTTGAAAACTATAATTAAAAAAAAAAAAAGGCAGTAAAATTTAATCATACAGAGTACAAGCTGAAATACTTCTAAGGACTAACAGCAGGAGTTGTTGCTATAAACTGGCAGTTCATTAGTTGGTAGAGAGCCAGAGGATGAGAAGCTGCTTGTAGAGAAAGTACTGTACTGATGTCACTATACAAGGCATGAATAAGATCTAAAAACATCTATGATTCTGGTCCTCCTTATTCAAAAAATATCAACTCAAACTAAACTAGGCACACAGCAGGGCTGTTATTGTATCAGCAATCATCTGAGAGCCTTTTTGATGAGAAGAAACTAATCCACCTTGGTCTAGGATAAAATTGCCTAAAATATGAAACTATCATCAGAAAGAAAAAAAGCAAAAAGGCATCTAAAGAGGGGGGGGGGGAAAAAAAGGTATTGCTAATCATTCACTCACAGACAAATGCCTTCTCACTGAGAATTTTTGTAAGCCAGCACCAATCTGCATATTTTTTTTCCACTGGAAAAATTTTAATCTCTTAAAATATTTTTCATTACAAAATATTTTCACTAGAAATAATATGACACTTTATTTTAGGAAATGAGAGTCTAAGTCACCTGACATCTATTTTACTAGAAAAGTTCCACTAAATCTAACATCCCAAATTGCTCATCTAGTCTATAATTAGAATGTTCTGACATCCAGAAGATGTTTTGCTGACAAACGTGACTACACTGATGACTACACCTACACATCTATATTTATTGGACATGCCTATTGTGCAGTCAACAGAACTGGCAGTAAGTCAGAACTGAAAACTAATGCACTCCACAAATGGAAGATACTCAGACTTTGCTTATTTCAATCATCTAAGCCTAGCATGCTGTAGCCTCAAAGCTGAAGAGCAGTACACTTATTTACATTCTCCAAGCCATCTCAACACTAAGAAGTTGTACAGCCTCTTCTGATTGCTTTGGAACAGCTTTAGATACCAAGAAAAACAGCAAAATACATTAAGAGAATAGCATAATCCCAGAATTTTCAAGTTTCCAAGCTGCAGAAAAATAACCACAGATATTAAAACACGACAGACTACCAGTGAGGATACTCCATTGTGGTGAAAGCCACCACAGTTAAATTTAACCTTTTAAAGAAATTATTTTTAAGTTCATGGACGAGTGGCAATATTCAACTGAACAAAGCCCAGGGTTAAAAACAAGTGCGAGACAGCCTTTCTTTGCTTAAGTAAAAAACTATCTATAAGGTACTAGTGGATTCTTGCCCAAGAAAACAGTGCCTGAGACTGGGAGTATCCCCATAGTATCATATGGGGATGACGTACGATGTCAGAAGTCTCATAAACATCTTCCTGTAATTACACTTACATTGTAATTAGCTTAGTTTTGCAATAGGATTTCTACAGAACATTTTCGGGGCTAGAAAGGTGACCAACTACAAACACCCTGAAAACAGTCATTACTGTCTGTAAGGCAATCTGTCCTTCCCTCCTGATTCTTTGTTAAAGCATTCATGAAGCAACTTCTGTTCTTGCTCCTGTATGATCAAGTCAGTGTCATGTCACGGAGCTGGTACAGATAAGGAATGAGAGGCCAAAGGCAATTCTACAGAAGTTTCTCCTGCCTCAGAAGGTGATGGTGCCTCTTGGAGAAGACATCTTGTGCGTGCTGTAGTCACTGAATTTTTTAAGTGTTAATAGGTTATTCTGGCGAAGGAAACCAGACCAAAAAAGTGGCATCCCTGTCTAAACTTGCTAAGCTGTGGCAAATGGAAAGCTACCAACTTAGCTTTCCAAAGCCTGGAAAAAAAAAAAAACAACTAGATAACGTTTAGGTGGTTGTCATATCAAGATGAACACATTCAATCTCCCACAAGCCTCCACCATAATAATGGTCTACCTGTAATGAGAGATATAACCAGTGTGCTTCAAATCACTAGCTGGTTTCTAACAGTATTAGATAACCAGGGTTTGGTGGCCTGGAAATCAAGTACCTGCAGGCAGCAACAGCTGAAGTTCCAGCACCCCCTCAACTTTTAGCAGTTACCCTCTATGGTACTAACAGTATTACAGCTGACTCCCTGCGTATAGTGAGCAGTGTACTGCAGAAACTGAACTGTGCTCAAAACTGAAAGGCAGACAGCTCTTAGGTCATAGGAAATAAGTGGACAAAAGGGCGAAAAGATTAAGAAATGTGGGTTTACATCAAAGGATTACCTAATGAGGTTAACTGCATATCCTCTCTGCAAAGTGGCTGAGTCAGAACTTGCCCTGAAGTGTAAACAAGGCTTGGAACTGCATCTTAACCGCACACACAAACACATGCATGTAAAGCACCCAAAACCCAGGCATAATACCAGCAGGTATGACAAAGGGAGCTGGGAAGACAGTAAGAATACACAGAAAGTTTACTGTGAGGCCAAAACAATGAATTTTAAAATCATATTTAAAAATTTCCACAAAAGCTTATTTAGTACTCAACTGAGGCAATGTTTACAAAACACTGCCTAATTTTATTAGTGCTGCTAAGCACTCTTCAGATATGACTACTCAGCAGAGATAGCCATCAGAGAGAAGAACTTCCCTCTTCTGAAACACGAAGAAATAGATGTGACATTCAAATCAAGCTTCAACAAAATATATTCTGAACAAAGAAAACAGGTTAGCATGGGCATAGGAACAAAAATACATCATGCGTAGAATGAGCCAAAAGAATTCATGTCAAGGAAGGGAATAATTTCAATAAGGCAAGTGTGCTCTAAGCATATGAAAATCAGTAGGCCCAGTATTCTCCTTTGCCATGCAATTCCTGAGCCATTTCAGGTGACAGTAACATTTGTGAGACAGAACCATATTACTGAATATCAGAAGCAAAAGAGGTTGGAATGAAGAAAAAAAATTGCCAAAGGAAAGGAGGGGTCATGAAAGGGAAAATGGAAAATAGGTAGTAGTCCCCTAAGAAATGGCATTTCTTCTGATTTAAACCTGGCAAATTTAGATGTCACTGAAATAAAGTTCTTGGTAAATATGTCATATTACAAAGGGAATTGACACAAAACACTAATAACGAAGCTATTCTATTCTTGACAGAAACCCATTTAAGAAAGATGTGCTCTACTATCAAATTGCAAAGTGGCACTGACACTCAAACAGTATGCAGATAAGGTATTTACTTCTTACTGCATAAGCATCTATAAAATCATCTGTCATTTTCCAAGGACTTTTGTTTTGTGGCAGTAAACAGACAGCAACATTTCTGCTACAATGGAATATATTTTCCTTTTATAAGCACTGCTTATAAATACTGCAATCCACTTGCACCGATGTTTTCATATCTCAATTTTTAAAAGGGGCCCTAAAAGTTATCTCAAAATAATACAAACCCACCTTCTTTCCCCACATTGAATGTGAGAGTAACGAAGACTTCACCTTTGAGAAGATATTTTCTAACTGTGAAATACTAATCCTTCTGTGAATCACACAATTCTCCAGATCATTTCCACTGCACTGGCATGAGCAGAAAGTCATGCAAACCTGCTTTCTCCAGTAATAATACAGCTACATAAACTGGCAGAATCACCAAGACTGATTCTGAGTTGAAAAAAAAAAGATAACAGTTTGAAGCCTGTCCTTATAAGAAGATATTCTGAGTTTAAATTTCAGCTGTTCAGTACATCTAGTGCCTTAAGTTAAGGAAAAAAAACCCAAACATGACAAAAGCAAAAACTAGCGAAAACCCTACTTTTCAGAAGGTATATCAGTTTTCCCCTCTTCATACATTAATTCCTTCTGTTCAGACAGTAATTAAGTTGCATACATCATTTTAGCCAGTGACCCACATTGCACAGCATTAGCTTCTTTAACAATACTTCAGTAGGAAAAGGGATTAAGTAATTCACTGTGTAAATGGTAAACCACACACACACAAAAAAAAAAAAAAAGAAAAAGAAAAGAGAGACAAAATGAACAGAAGGAAATTAGCGGTCATGTTTCAGTATAGCGTCAGACTTAGCAAACAAAACAAAAAGGATTTCTAATTATTTCAACTGACACATTTTGACATTTCAAACAAATGAGGAATTATCAGGGGTTGATTTCATGAAGCATTTTGCCTACAGATAAGACTGGTGCACACACAAACTGCAAATGAAGCCAAACATTTTTACCTTTAAATAAATTATTTCCAACAGTCATAGTCCCTAAAGGCAAACCTGTTCCAGCTCTCTGCAATCTTAATCCTGTCATAGCCAATTTCCACACAAATCCTTGCACAAGCTAACAATATCTTCATATAGGAAGAATTTTAAAAAGTTGTAACAGCAAAATAGCAATAAATATTTGATCTTACACTCAGAAACATTTGTTAATCACTTCTGGAGGAAATACAACAGGTACAAACCCTCATTTTTCTTCAAAAAATATGGACTTGGTATGGATTAGGCTATGTTTTAAACTGCAGCTTAATTCCCCACTAACAGAAAGTCTTGAAGAAATCCTACACAATCAAAGGCTCAGGAGGAGTGCTGTGCCATTAGTGTTCTTCCAACCACTCTGAAAGTCCAGTTGTGATTACTAACAGAGGAAACATTCAATAGGCTTCTGTAAAAGCTGAGTTTTCTTAAAACAGATAAAAATATAGAAAAATCTTCAGAACAGTTCACAAAAAATGTTAACTTTATAGATAGCTGTATCTAGCTTTCTCAATATTTAGGTAACTTTTCGCTATTAAGGTAAAAAGTCCAGTACATCAGTTGTTAAGAGGGGAGGGTGGTCTTCTCCATATACAAAAATTTACTATTGTCTAAGTTCAAAACAAAATGATGAAAAAATAAATTTACAGTATTATGTAGACACACAGTTCCAAGATAGATCAGGAAATTATAATCAAAATTTTAAAATGCAAAATCAAAAAATCCAGGTTGAATAATTATGTTTTATTGCTATGTAATTTACTCCACACAAACTGCAGATTATTCTGAGTTGTAACAGATTCAGGTACACCAGAACTCTCAATAACAACTTCAGTTTATTTTCACAGATTTCAGTTTGAGGGAGAAAACCCACCATCTTTCAGAAGTAGTCCCCCTAGGATACAATTTCTAACACACTAAATAAAAATCCTCAATTTGTATCAACTTCCCTTTCTGACTTTGTAGTATGTTCGTCTAAATACAGCATTATGTTTTAACCAGACTATCGCTGATTATGTCAAACTTAATTTAGAGCTGTGGTTGTGTATTGTTTGTTTTCACTAAAAAAGTGACCTTCATTTTATATGAATACATTTCACTGAAGACTGCATTCAGAAATCTCTTCCATTAGGTTAACTATTTAAGGGCATCTCCTTTAAATAATCAATAGAAAAAAGCTTTGAAAAAAGACATCTTCCACATTTTCAGCCCATTAACGTTATGTAAATTCAAAACATAACCCCATTCTTTACTGTCCTCTCTGTTCAGGCCCTAAAAGCAATGAGCAAGATTTTGAAAGATCTGAGGCGTTCTATTTTAAACAGAGCATTTACTATAAATGTAACTTTATATCCTGCAAAAAGTGAGAAACACTAAATTGATTTCAAGCAAAAAACAACTCTAAACAGCTCCCTCAAAAAAGATATAAAGGTGAAAACAAAGAGGAGAGATAGGGTCTAAAGGCCATTGTCTCCAGGTGTCTCTCTGCAGTGGCTTATGGTGTGGCATTTATCACTTTTTACTCACTGCTGTTTACCCACAGCAGCTAGTGGATGACTTTTATCTGTATTACTAACTCCTGCCTTGGGCTTTACAATGTATTCCCCTTCTGCTTTTCAGTCTCCAAAATGTTTTTCTTTCAATCCTAAATCAATTAGAAGTTAGTGAGAAAGATGCAGTGGAAATATCTATTTATAAGGTAACTGTTCTCAAGTTGTCTTATTCACCAGAAACAGTTACTTGTAATCAGCAAACAATACAGTAAAATAAAAAGCGCATCAGTTAGAAAGCCCTATTCTTATGCTAAAAATAGTGTGCACACAGATCATATTATCTGGAAAAAGCACAACAACAACACCACCACCACAAACCACAAGTATCCTCCTTCCCACAGTTAGTACCTACATTGTAAGTTACTTTAAAACTTGCTCTCCACTTCAGACACCAGCTGAGGTTGGGAAAGAAGGTACAAAGCAGAACCACTCATGTATGTGACAAGGAAGAACAGGTCAGACCAAGGAAGAGGAAGGGCTCAGGTAAATGATGTCTGAAATGGAGCAAGTTACACCAGAAGGGCATGTACAAAAGAGGGATCAGTTGATAAAAATGTAAACAGAAAAAAATTTACCGTTTTAGAGCTGGTTTTGAAATTTGAGAAAACTAACCCACCCCAGTTCAAAACTCACAGTATTTTGTTAGATTACGGAATTATGTAGTGCCAGTGAGCTTCTCATTCTGCTCAGAAGACTGAATATATGAATACAGAAAAAAGTTTAATGCGCACACTTACACAACTCAATACAGAAAAAACCCCCACTTTCTATCAGTTTGAATTTGCATAAGATACTGATGTGTTTATTATTTTTTCTTTAAAGTAAATCATCTTGGGATGGAAAAATGTTTTGAGAAGTTTGTCAGTATCTTGTAACTTTTGCTCAGTTGCTTACATGACAAGGTGATTTATTTTACCTTGTCTGTTCAGAATAATATAAAAATCTTGGGATGTCTAATTGCCCCCTTTTTTCTGCAATGCATAAGCTGCAATTTATTGTGTTGCATGACATTTAAATGTAAGGCCAGACAGCATTAAATAGAAAATCCAGAACTTCAAACAGAACTGTTTTCCAGATCTACGCAGTCCATGTGAGAAGAATTCCCTATATTTTTATTCAGATTGTGGAGGTGAGAAAAAAAAATCCAGGAAATTGTCATGGATTTCTACTAGTTTTATGAGGAAATGAAAGGAAGGGTTAATACCCTCACTTCCTTACATCAAATTTAAAATTAAAATTAGCTTCTGGCAGCCTACGTTAGATGACGAGCTTTCTCTTCTACTACCTGTAACACCTGACAGCAATCTACGGAAGGTGCTCACCAACCACCACAGCAACCTCCAGGGAGGAGACTATTCAGCTTGTTCATTTGATGAGCATTCAAGGTGACACACAGAAGAAAAATTCCTCAACTGAAGTTGTAACACCTGTGTTTCTCTTCACAAAAGCAACAGTGTCCTGCCATAAATGTGACCCAGAAACACACACCAGTCTCTGAACAGGAAACAAAATCCTTCCCTTTGCGAAGGTGAAAGTTACAGCCAAAGTTTTCACTTCAGGCATGAAGGTGACTAAAACTGCCCTGGCTTAAAGAGTTCACTACAGCTTCTCCTGTTGTAGACAATCAGGGCTGTAGGTGATTAATATGTCTACTATTAAGATTGCAATTGTTCAGGTTTCAAAGTTCACATACCCAAATTAGCCACATTTATATTCCTATATGTAGATAATGGAAACAATTTTCAAGTTCTACACAGGAGACAACCATTCATAGACAACAGAAATACTGATAAGTGTCAGCCTTGACAAGCCCAGTTATTTTTGCAGTGTGTTATGTTTATATTTACTATCAATTCCTAAACAGATCAGGACTCTTTAAGATCCTCTGTAACACTCTCCATAAATCCACTCTGAAAAGTATCTTTCTGTACTCATACAGTAATCCATGTAATGGCAATTCCCTTGCAATAAGTGACCGGACTTGCTAGACCAAAGCATGGAAGCTTTAAGGGCCCTTTTCCAGAAGAAATTCCTGCTTAAATTCTACCCACAAACTTTCTTCTCACCACTCAGTCCTGTTTAGCTTTCCCTCAGATGGAATGCATGCCACAGCAACTATCCCAGTCACCATTACTCATGGTCTGAAGCAGTGACCAAAGACACATAAATTATCTAGTACAGCAAGGAGTAACAGTAAAGATGTTTTCTGTTCCATCTTCTACTATTTTCCTTAACACTTCTGCCTTTGTTTCCACTTTTTTTACAGCTACTGAGCACAAAGCTTATGCCTTCAAGAAACCACCCCCAATAACAACAAAATTCCTCCCGAAGGATGACAGCTAGCTAGGACTCTCTCAAGGCAGCCATATGTAGAACAACTGTTTTCATTTTCTTCCTGTAGTATGCATTACTTTGCATTTAGCAATGTTGAATCCCAGCAGCTACTTATTTTCCAGTTTCTCTGTACTTCAAAATTCTTCTTGAATATCTCACAGTTAATTTTGGATTGTGTGATTTTGTATCTCTAGCTGAATGTTGGCATACTTCATTCCTTTGTCTAGAACATGTATGAGTTTGCTGAGGGCACATATCCTTGAAGATTCCACTGGAAAGACCTCTGTGGAAACTGATCATTTAGCCTTACCCTTTTCTCATCTTCTGGCCAGTTATTAATACAACAGGAGGCGGTTCCTCTTAATCCACAACAGCTGACTTCCTTTAAAAGCCTTTGGCAGGAGGTCTTGTTAAATGCTTTTTATAAATCGAAGTGCATTATACCAGCCATATACTCGTTCCCCCCTCAAGGGATTCTAACTTCCTTGTGAAGCACAACTTCTAGCTAAAAAAAGCCATAATCTTTTTATTGTATTTATGCATTTATAGAATTTTTATGATACTTTGCTTCCTTGAAACTCCCAGTTCTATTTCTCTCTGAGGCCCCTATGGTATCACGCTTTCACCTTGGACTCCTCCAGCACACACAGCCTGACACTAGAGATGGATTACATACTTATAACCAAAAAAGCTGATACTTCCGTATCTGAGGTATTTTACAACATGAGTGAATATCATCTGGTCTGCATGATGCTCTCCTATTAATTTTACTGATTCGCTCTCAACACATGAATTAAAAGACAGTTCCTCTTGTCCATGCCCATACTTCTATATTATATATTAATAATCATACTATATATACACTATATTCAGTTATATATAAGCACATGTACAAGTATATATATACGGACAGCTTACAGCACCAGTATGCTCATTTTAAAGCAGGTATTTTAGTCTACTACCTTTTTTAAAAGGCACACAGCATTTTGATAAAAGCACACAAGACTCAGCATTTAATCAGCTTATCTATTTTTATACACAGCATTTAAGAGGACTTAATTTGCTGACACATTAGAATTCAGGAAAGAGGCAACAAGAAAAAAGGGACAGAAGTTTTTTCAGGCATACGTCACCCAGTCAAATATTATCCAAAGAAACTTTACAGCTTTCAGTTTTCTGTTTTCAGTTCAAGGAATGATAAAGATTTATTACAATGAAGCTAGTATTCTTTTCACGTTTTATTACAGCAGATGTTGACAACACCTCCAGTCCCAAAGACTAAAAAGGAATCCTTGCATTTTTTTGTTCACCTGCCCATTCGCTGCCCCCTCCTGCACTTCCCAACAGTTTGAAAAATCATTCAGCCCCTTTGCAAGTTCCTGGGAGGTTTCTACCAGCTCATCACACCTTCATTTAGCAATACTGCCTTACGGCAGCTCTTTCTCAGCCAAACATTATTCATTAACCACCACTCCAGTCTCTCCCCGACTCCTCCGCGAAACCCCAGCTTGCTACGTCCAAGCCCTCTACATTTACCTTCTCCAATCCTATAATACTAGACTGTGAGGATGCCTGAAAAGCTTGTTTCTTATCTGAGGCATGCTTTTGGCTCGATTTTGGCTCCTGTTCAAGACTTTTCTTTCAACTCCCCTTTTCTGTCATCACTATATAAGCCTTTTCACTGGCAAGCTGAGACACCTGTTTGCATGCTGGTCTGTCTTATTTAAGGTCTGTTTGAACTTTCTGGGCGTCTTGAAATAACTAACAGCATGGCATTAATATAAAAATTCCTACTTTGTCTTAGCGTAACAGTCTAGAGAAAACTAGACTTTGTTAGAACAAAACAGCAGACAAATAACTAGTTACTCTAACAGCATGTATTAGCGAATGCCTATGGACAAGCAAGAATATGGAAAACAATCCTTGCTTCCAGTCTCAAAATAGTTTCAGCTCAAACGCTCTCCACGTGGGTTATGGTTTGTACATATTTAGATGTATGCTTCCATAAAAAAAAGTTAGCATACAGCAAAATACTGGCATTCCATTATCACATCAAATTGAATGACAGTGCAACCTTTCAATCCTGTGAGGCATTTTTGATGTAGCTCACTAGCTGTCAAAGTCTCTTGATGCCTTTTGTTGTATCCTCTTGAAATGTCAAAGTTTCATAAACTGCAGCTATTCTGTCACTTCATCTGTCTTTGTATATGAAATAATGTAGTAGGCATCAGATCACTGAATTTGGCCTGCCTGAAGGGTGAAAAATTTAAGTCACAGCTCAGAAACCAATATAATATGGCAGCCTTTTATTAATAGCATGAAAGCAAGTAGAGCATGGAATAGCTTTCTTATTACACTAATAATGATATATTAAATTACAGTATGCTCATTTTTGTCAGATTATGTAGTCATTGCTTCTAGAAGGACAGAGAATTAGAATCTTTGTCCAGCTTTTTAAGTGTGACAATTTTTTCGAAGAGTTTGGAAGCTTCTTGGTTTTGTTGTTTTAAGAACTATCACGAGTAGCAAACTCCCTCTAATAAATATGCCAGTAAACAGAATTAAATTGCTTAATCTTAATTTTTCATTCTTTTTCTATTTCAACTTTCGATTGTGACTAGAAGAGATATTTGAGTATCAAAAGGTTTTAGAAGCAATCAAACAGAACCCTCAACTTCAAAATTATAAGACCTTCATTGTTCTTGTGACACTGCTCAATCCTGTCTGTTTCTGCTTTCCTCAGAGTACTATCTTTCCTCCTCCTTCCTATGGAAAAAAATACCTTTGCGAGCACAGATGGTGACACACACACCACCTCAGCATGCCCCAACATATAAAATCTGCACCCGAGCCTGTGAAATCATGAACAGTCACAAGAAAAACAGGTGAAGTCAGAATACCACTACCTAGCAGGCACGTCAAGTCAGAGGTAGCTCACCAGCCCTGCACAGTGACTGGAGCACAGAGGGAGCAGGGGACTGCTCCCCCAGCCACCACAGGCTCCTCACTCCTCTGCTGTAGATATTAAAATCGAAGTGACAAACCACATGAACCTCAGGTGCTCACCCAGCAGGGAGGTCTCTTCAGGAAAGCCATAAACCCAAAAGACACAACCACTCCCACAACCACAGCTAAAAAAAAAACAAAAAAAAAAAAAAAAACAAAAAAAAAAAAACCAAACCTACATGAAATTGCTTTAATTTCTTTATTTAAATCAACTACTTGATTTTGGAGAAGGGAAAATATAGTTATCTTCTGTATAAGCATTCACTGATTCTGCAGTTTCTTTTTCTGCATAGAACTACAGTTGAGCTGCTTAGACTAAATCCTCAACACTTGTTAAAGTGAAATACTTTACCCTGGGCATTACCACACTGGCAAGCGTAATTGGTATCACACTGCAGAGAGCTGACTACAGTTTAAGCAGACAGACAGGGCAATGTTAAAGGTTGTAGGTGTACCTCTTGCTATAATAACACATCTTCTCTTCTTTCTCTTTAGTCAATAAAACCTTCTTTTGTGTTGTTTTAATAACATTCTAGTCATTGGCATGAACAAAAACAAAGGCAGCAGGGTACAAGGCAAATGTTAAAAGGATGTCTAGGAAAAAAGTGCGCTTAGAGCAACATATTTATTAAGTAGGAGACCAAACCTGAATAACTTCTGAATGAAGTTATTTGAAGTATATAATCTTGAACAGTAACACAGGTTTCACTTCTTGCCCAGCGTTACTCAGCTACACTTTGAAGGCAATTTCTTGAAAGGACAGATGTGTTTTGTTATCTCTTGCTATACAGATTTTTAAAACAATACTATGGGATTTTTGGCAAAGTCATCATTATAGGCACCTCCCTCTGCAAGAGTGAGATAAAAAAGCCAAGATTGCAACAGACATTTAGAAGGGACTTTTCTCAGAGGCTTTTCAGACAAAAGTACCCTCAGAATAAAGGCCAACTTGGCTGATGTTAATTTATCTCCTTAAATAACATCTCACTTAAACTCAGTACATAAGCCAGGAAAAATTAAGTTACTTGCAGCTTCAACACAGGTAAGAATTATTTTTTAACATTAGACAGATGCATGAGGTTTTTTTAACTTGTCTTCAAAGTACAGACTTCTCTGTACTAATGCCCAGGTAATGGTTAAGTGGAAATCAGGTAGGGAGAAAGTGGTAGCAGACAAATAACGCCAGTGCCTTCACTGCCACCATTGCTTCACCCACCCTGTCGCACACCGGGCCACTTCTGCCAGTCCTGTCAATGGACAGATCAAGTGCTGCTGCCAAAAGATTAAAATCTTCATTTTAGTTGAACTTTTTTATTAGAAAGTCCAGTCTATTGAGGTCATTCACTATGCAAATTCTAGTTTTCACTGTTGCATGTAGGTTTGAGGGACCCTGGCTAAGCTGCTTATCCTGTCTAGAACGTGGCTTCTGCATTGCATGTGAAATAACCTTGTCCAGTTCACCCAGAGCTGGAAACAGAGACAGCAATTCACGAGCACGTCCTTGTTAAGCCTTGCAAGCCCAGTACCAACCTAACTAATCTCCCAAAGCCAAAATTACAAGAATTCTTGAATGTATTAAATGAGTTACATACTGGATGGTTGAGGATTTTTTTCTGTTTCTTTGTTTCTAAAAAGTTTTAACTCTTCTGACAGCAATTATATATGAGATGGCTTATCCTCCTAAGAACCAGGCACATGAATAGCTACCTTCTTACAATTTAGTCCACAAAGTGTGACACAAGAGTACTAAACTGAAGATGCTTAATAAACTTGTTTTATAACAAAACTTCTTACTTCATAATTGAAAACTAGATATCTAACAGTTTGTTCTTTTAGTCATCCTATTCACTAGGTTGTCTTGAGAATGTAAAACTACAAGTTGCAGTTCATCTTTTGGCTTTAACATGCTCAGATGACCTGATGTGATACCTCAGTCTTTGCTTTTGCCATTTACGCTTCAGGGCTTAAACCAGGACAAACTTGTTCTGGAGAACTATGAACTGCATGCCAGATGCAACTGAGTGCCCTTCATTCACTTTTGGTGGCTTAGACTTGTCCTGAAAAAAAATCAAGAACAATTTAGATACTAAAGCAAAAATATCAATGAACAAAAGTTTCCTTGCCACTGACACTTGTCACACGCAACTTTCTCAGTAACAAGCCTGATGACTGGAGAAATGAGAGCAACACTTTTTCATGGAAGCAGATTCAGAGGGTGTGTAATACCAATTAGAAGAAAGAATGCTCCACAGACAGTATTACTGCTGGGGAACACAGAAAGGGAAGGCCATGAGACATCAGAAAGCTGTGCTGGTAATGGAGAGAATGAAGTTACTTCTCCACAATGCATAACAGCAGCGTACAGGATGCATTACAGCATAAAGGCTTCCAACATGCACATACAAGGAGCAGAGATTATATCAGAGGCACATCCTGAAATACCTCTACAGTAAAAAGGGATTTTTTTTTTTCTTTATTAATACAAAGAAGTAGGGTAATGTCTATATGTACCATCACAATGCCACAACTTTTTAAAAAGTGTAATACTTAATAAAAGACAGTAACTGCCAAGAAAATTAATGAGGCTTCATTCTAAGTTCAAACAATTTACTTAACCATACTTGAGTGAATTTACCTTTTACTAAATGGCATGGTAGTATGCAATAGCACCAGATTCAGAAAATACAAAGAGAAGGAAATTGATTAAATTGATTAAACTGATTTTAGAAAATATTTTCTAATTCTTTGTGGAGGCGACACCTTCTTCCTTTATTTCCACCTCTATTGCAGCAATATCAGACCAAGAGTCACATTACTCTAGGTCATCAATGTTACAAATATGGCACTGTAGGAAAGAGCCATTACTATCTAAGCAGTTGCCTCTACTGATTAGGCTTTTATCAATATCTCTGTAGTAGATGAGTCTAATGTTGGCACTGTGGTACACAGTAATACTGCTAATCAAGAGAAGAAAACATAATTTACAGCCTATCCATCGGGGAGGTATATTTCAAACAAGCTGTGCTGCAATAGAAGCCTTCAGGGACTTCTCCAGAAACCACCAGAAAAACAAGATGTCTCTTAACTTCTCATACCTCCTGACTCCTGATACCTTCCAGATTCCTAGATATCAGAAATTCTCTTCAGGCAGGGCATAGCATCTTTCCATAGGTGTCCTAACAAACAACCTGTGGAACTGGGTCTAAGCATTCTCTTGAGTTTAATTTTTAAGTTTACATTTAAACTGATTAACACTGACAAGTGCTTAATTCTTCAAAGGTTTTAAATAATTGAAGTATGAAATGGAAGCCCCAGTCCACAACATGGTATGCTCCAATAAACAACCGAGTGGTTTACATAACTTCCAAAGTTTCACTCTCTGCCCCCTTCTCCACACCAAACTGCAGCTCTTCACCTGCCTACCACTTTTCCATGAGAATTCTTTTTCAGAATTGAAAAAGTACATGACCCACGGCCACATTAGACCACCGAAAGCATGGAGAGAGTTGAAGGACAACACAGAAGTCTGTATGCACCTGCAACTTATCAATCAAAAATACTCAAGAGTATTAAGACCTTCTACAAGAAATGTACTTGCTTAATGGACAACCTGTTTCTAGCGTGTCTGTCTACTGAAAGCATAGTTTGCAGCTCATTAACTATTTTGGAAGAATTTGCGTCATCACTCCTTCTCTAGGATGCCTTTCTAATCAGAAAAAAATATAATTTAAAACAAAACAAACAACAACAACAACAACAAAAAAAAAAAAAAAAAAAAAAACCTCCCCCCCCAAAAAAAAAACAAACCAACATACAAACAAGACAAACAGTATTCTGTGAAAATAAAACAGTTTCAGAACAAATATGAAATTTTTAAAATGTTCTTTAAGCTTCAATGATTGTTTGCTGCTACCCTTAGCTACAGTCATGCTGAATAAAGCTATATCTAAATGGAAAGTTAAATGTATTCACAAGATGTTAATGTAACAGTAATTCTAAGCTAGTAATTTTCCCTTATTTATTTTAAATTTTCCTTCTTATTTTTCTCTCTCCTTATCTGAAGGAGTTAAACACAGCAAAACCAGTACTTTATTTCAGTGTTCCTTTCTTACACCAGTCTCCTCACCAAAAAAAAGAAAAAGGAGCATATTCTGTAGTTACTCTGCATATAAGCAGAGTAAAACTGCTGGAATTTATGTTTGGCTCAATCTTATGAGAGAATTTTAACACTCCATTCCCTATAAGCAACCCCATTCTAGCACTTCAAAGGAGCACAGGTATACTGAAGGTTAGAACTTTACAAAGAGTACACACCAGTTAAGAGCTGAAGTCAGATCAATCCTGTGGCTAGCTTTGGGAGTGGTAAATGGGCTTTAAAGGCAGCCCTGGACAGGAAGGCTTCGATATAACATACAGGATTTCCCTCTGACCTGGAGGAAATAATGAGCCTTCCTACAAAAGAGCAAACTAATAGCAGAGCATGCTAAAATAACTTCTAGGAGGAGGTCTCAAAATACAGACAGTAAAGGAAAGCAGAGAAGTGCAAACATCTGCTTCTGAAAGGCTCTTAAGCATGAAACCCAGGAAAGAAACAGGTTTCTCAGAAGCTCAGACACAGGGGCAGGAAAACCCAAGTGTGGATTCAACCAAGGACAAGTCAGAAATCGGCTGTTTGCTTTGTCACGACATTTGCTTTTGCTGCAATAGACACGGGAGGCAGCATTAAACAAACAAACAAACAAACACAAAACAAAACAACCCCACACACACAACACCAAACACATTTTGTTACTTGGCAGAAGGACAGATCATTTCAGAAGCACAAGAACTGGTGTATTCAAATAAGCGAGATGGGAAGGGCTACTCAGAGAAGGAATATGGAGACTTGCAGTGTTACATCTCTCTTTTGGTCATATTTCATCCTCTGAACATCTATATCCTTGGTATCTACAGCACACAGTTTGTTTCCACAAAAATAGTTTTACATGTGTATGTGTGTATACACATACAGAAACACACAGTCTACAGTTATTCCCCCCAAAAGAAACAGCTTAAATTGTCAAGTTTATTCCATGGGATGTTTCAGAACACAAAAGTCCTCTAACTTTTTCCATGCCCAGCAATATTAACGTGCACACATCTGCTATCATGTCTTTCACTAAAGATACAGCACGCACAACAACTGTTGGAAGGTTAACTAGCAGGCTCTATTTCTATCCCCCGAGAGACATTAGAAACAGTTGGCAGAAAGATTTCATACCACTGGCAAAAGTTGCTTTCATGCCTCTTCTGTTGAAATATTATCATCATGAAAAAGGTGAACTCACTTTCATCCTATTTCTTACATCTAATAACATCCACCACTTAAATATACCTCAACATATTTTGAAGCAAACCACAGTAAATGTAAGTCAAACCTAATGATCAATTTAAAAAAGAAATAATTAAAACTTTTCTAATGTTGTTGTAACAAAATTCATAGTACTCATGTATTTATTGAGACAAGATTATACCCTGAAATGCACAAAAAAAAAAAAACAAAAAACACAGCCACACTCAGTAGCAATAATTTTATCTTCCTGTCTTACCCAAAATAGAAATATAACAGGCTCATAAAACAGAGTCACTATCAGCATTTTCAGAGGTGGTATTACTTGAAGAGTAATATAATGTCTGTGCTTTCAACTACTCAGCTAAATTCTACAGAAGTGGAAAATGGACAGCCAGATATACACACACAGTCTAATGGCTTTACAATAGGTTTTTTGTAAAGGAAAACAGAAGAAGACAGCACTGCAGTCCCACTGAGACACAATATAAAGGAGGAACTACATTTTTATGGAGCTTAACCTTCCATGGGTGTACTTTGGATCTGGCTTTCCCCATTTACAAAAAAGTGAATTTGGATAATTTATGTTAAAAGTTGCTGGACATATTAATGTATTTTTAAAGATAATAATGTGCTTTCATTCCAGATACACTCAAACTTATAACATGCAACTTATATTGTTGTTTGGAGTACAATAAGTAAGAAAGAAAACTAATACTAGTACATAAAAGTAAATCTCAACATCAAAAATAAACTGTAGTGTTAGGGCATGAAAGTAAGTTGAGTTTCTTACTTAAAAAAATGATTATTCCTCTCAGGCACAATCCTTACCTGTTTGCCAGGAAATCTTGCTCATTCTCTTTTTTTAATGCTCTAAAAACTATGGTGGCTTCTCACCAGACCAGAACAGCAGTTAAAAGCCTACAGTGAGCTAGGTAAAGGCCATCACAGTATATATCTCCCATCACCAGCATAGACTCAGTTTTGAAATAAAGATTTATTATCCCTGAAGACAGCTGGGTTTCTGAGGGGAAAAAAAAACACAAGCACATACACAAACCGCACATACACAAACCCCACATACTATGAAAATGGTAAGAAGGAAGCACATTCTCAGAAGATAGACAGATACCTCCTCAAATGGCTGGCTCTTGTTGTGAGAAGTAGGTAAGCTTGTAACTTCTTCAGAAGTCTTCACTTTTCTCCTCAGTTTTATCACTTTTTGTTCCAAGCAACAGAAATGGAACAGTAATAGTGAAGAAGGGGAGAGGGGTGAGGTATGTGGTTTCTCGACCAAACATCCAAGGGCTTGCACTTCAAGCTTTATGTCCCAGCATAGAGGGGTACATCAACTTCTTTTTTTCTTCTGTAACAACTTCGGTCTCCTTTACCTTGTATACCTCACTGTTTCTGTTTACTCCTTCCCTACTCTTAACCAGCCTGCATACTTTCCTTTCGCATTCAAACAAAGAGGAAAGAGTACTTTTCACATGTTCAGTTGTCAGCTCAAAGCATGAACCACATCTGCTTCACGTTTTCCCCTTCCACTGAAGTTGTAGCTATATCAATAATCACTGTCATCTTTAAATACTAGTAAATTGCAAGTGAAATTCATGTTCCCATGAGAGTTGATAGCCATGTCTACCATTGTAAAAAAAATAAATTTAGAAAAAAGACTTTCAAGCAAACAATTCATGCTTTTCAGAAAAAGGATTACAAAGCAAGCTCTCCTAATATTGAGCCAGCTGAAGTATGGAGCAACAGAAGAATTTCCAACATCCGGCTTGTACTGCAGCTACCACCTCGGACGAACGTGTATCACCCTCAGCCATAAAAGTGGGATTACTTAGATTTTTATCATGCTTAAAACCCACCTACACCATTTTTATCTTAACTAAACTGAGATCATTACTCCTGCCATCTATGTATCATAAACCAAAAAAAACCCACATCACATGCAGCATGCCATAAATAATTTAAAATGGCAATTTCATTTCCTTTAGATCAGGACTTCAGCCTGTTGAGAACAAGAAATCTTTACTACTCTTATTAAATATTTACTATATGGCTGTTATGGCATCATCACAAGAAACACTGCATACAAATGTTATGCATTAGAAAAATACAAAAGCTACATTTAAAACATTTAAAAGATGCTGGCAAGCAGACAATAGCTAGGAAATGCAAATAGAGCTGACAGCCTAACTTTCACTGCTGATTCTTTCCAGGACAAAAAGCAGCCACACAAGACAGCTTAACCCTTTGCTTTAAGGTCAACGTGCATCAAGTAAAAACATTTTTAGTGAGGAAAAAAGACAATTAACATGTTTCCCCATGCAGCTTTCCATGAGTGTATGTTATAAACTTGGGTCACAAGTGTTTACCAACTTCCAGTATGCAATAAAAGTATATCTATCCCCCTCTGCCAGCAACATTTCTACCTTCAGAAAAGCAAACCTAACAAATCTAACCAGGAGTGCAACATCCACAAGACAACCCATAAGATGACACAGAATGCAGGGGCCTATTATGGTCAGTAGCATATCCCCTGTCAGCAAAGGAAAGCTTCAACACTACATTAAATATATTGGTTTAGACTGTTTCACCAAGCTTTTACATAGCTGTCCTGGCAGTAGTCATACAACTGTATCTCAAAGCAACAGGCACACAGTACAGTTACAAGACTTAGCAATCCCATTGCCACTTTCAGATTTGGAAGCACGGCTGCCTATCCCAACAGCTTGCACTGCAGCAATAACCACCACAACTGCTGACTTCTGGCAGGACTCAGCACACACCGTAATGTAATGATTTTTCCAAGTGACTCTCCAGTAAGAGGCCAAGGGAACATGCTTCCCTTAGCCACTGGCTCTCTCTACAAAACTGTTAGAAGATAATATTAAGAATCACAATCTCCTGCAAACCATGTGCCTGTGACAACGAGCTACCAGATTTTAAGTTTTGCTTGAAGTGAGCCAGTAGCAACCAGAGGCCTCACAAAAACTTCCCAGCCTAAGCATCAGACAGTTATTTAGATAAACAAAAACCTTCCACAACAGACATGGACAAGACCAATATAATGCTGGATGGGAATGTTTTCAGGTGATTCTCCCAGGTACAAAGCTTGCTTTCTAGCTAGCTGGCCAGACCAAAGTTTCAAGGCCTTCAGTCTCAGGACAGCAAGGCACCTATCTCAAAAGATGCCTTTATTTTCTAAGCCCTTTCCTAGCAACAAGCAACCAGGCTGCAACATTGACCATTCTGCAATCCATTTCTCTGAGAGCAGAGGGTGAGCACACTGCCATTTCTCCACTGTAAAGACTGAAGTGGCTCTGAACTACTGTAAGCTAATCACTACTGTGCTCAGCACCAGCTTTCAATCCTCCTTCGCTGCCAGTCTGAATTGCCGCTTTCAAATGCAGCAGACAGACGCCCACCAAATTGGAAACTGCCCTTCCTCCTGGCAGAGCCTGCCAAGAGAGCTGCACTGTTTTCTGTACTAATGACCTGAGAAGGTACTAAAATAATGTTTTGGCACTGATGTCCACCAAGAGAAGGTACTCCCATTGTTACTGGAGATGGCTATCGTGTTTTTCTTTTTAGCATAAGAGAGTCACGCAAAAGTATATTTAGTAACCTAGTATGGCATAATCCTTTCAATCATATGCTTCAGCTCAGTCTGAAGGAGATAACAAAAGCATGTTTTGTTTGCTGTAGTTTTCCAAGCAAAGGCAGTTGGATCTTCAAAGTGAGGGTCAATTTATCCCTCCTGTACACGCAGCAACAGCTGATTTGGCTCAGCTGGGGATCAGATGACCCAGATCAGACTGTTGGGAAGGAGGGAGGCAATCTCTCTGGTAGGCCAGGAGAACTCATTTGGAGTTCACTATGCTGTTTCCTAAAACTTCACAAAAGGGATGCATGAGAAGACAGACAAGATATGAGAAAGAATCACAGAGAAACCTCACTGGTGTAAGAATACAGGGTCAAGGAGGATAACTGTGGAACAACATAGGCTGCATACTTTTTGATATAATTTTAGCTAGAGCCCAGGCTCAGAATTTGAGCCTTTTCAGAAATGTCCCCAGTGTTTCAAAGGGCCACTGCAAACAGACTGCATATCCATTAACTGTGCAAGGTGAGACCAGATGTTTGAATACATTTGTTAATGAAAATAAACATTTTTTAGTAAACAGCAATAGCTCAGTGGTTTTATGTAAATGGATGAAAAGGCTGATCCCAGTAAGGCTGATCCCTCAAAAGTCGTCTTCAAAAAGATAAGAAAAATCTTTCTCCTGGATACTCTGCCAAAGCTTCCAGATCCTCTTCTAGAACCTGCATCTTTTAAGAATGCATTCCACAATTTAAACCACTTAAGCCTATAGATTCACTTTGCCTTTTTAAGAGCAAAGTCCAATACAAGCAGGAAAGCTGGTCTAATTTGCCAATTTAGTGGTTAAGTTCTAAATAAAAGTTTCAGCAAGCTCCAATTGACCACATAAGTGGAGAAAGGAGAAATATTTATAGCTTGCTGTCCCTCAGCCACCAGCTCAGAAACCACATAAGGACACATTACAACACAACTGCAAGCACTTGACATCAAGTGCTCAAGCTTCTCTTTCAGCCAAGGACTCCCTCTCTTCTATGGAATACTCCTTCACCTTCCTTCTCTCTTTGCTATTTTAACACAGAGCTATAAATCCATTGCATTGACATGCCCCAAACTATTTTACGAAAACATAAGTCAGGTACACTGAGATCAAGGGGGTTTTACTTCTATACTTTCCTTCTAAACAGTCAAATAATCTTCACCACCTTTTACTTTAGGCCCAAGAACCTTTCCATAACTCTTGTCAGCTCTTAACCCCATAAGAAGTCCTTTAAGAACAGCTTACAGCCCATTATTGTGACCCAATATTTTGTTTATGGTAATGGCATTGAAAAAATGTTTATATAGATATCCAGAGTTGATGCTATTTTCTACCTTCTCTCATTCCCACACTCCCCAAACTGAACACACATGTAGTTTCAACACCTAAATGCAGCTACAGAATAACTTCTCAGAGCACAGTGCTCCAGGGTGACACAGCTATCTTTTCATGAAAGCTGAGACCGGTTGTCTTAAGTCTCAAGGGCACAAGCATTTTCACACTTTTTGTTACTAATTATAGACTAGTGGCTTTTCTCTTCCAGTCTCTCAGGTCACAGCAGCTCCCAAATTAAGTTATAGACATGTAACCTTTATATGTTCCAGGAGAAGAGTTCCCCACTCATAGCTCCCTACCCACCAAGCTACTCAGTACCATCCTCTTTCAAACAGGTTAGAGCTTCCTCAGATAGCATTAATATCTGAATTAAGGAACATGACTCAGTTAAGCAGTTAAGCTTAACACACTACTCGGTAGTTTGAGTTGGAGTTGGTTGGTTTGGTTGGTTGGTTTGGGGTTTTGTTGTTGTTTTGGGGTTTTGTTCGTTTTTTGGTTTGGGTTTGGTTTTTTTTTGTTGTTGTTGTTGGCGGTTGGTTGGTTTTGTTTTGTTTTTGTTTTTGAGTAATTAAAGCCATTAGGGAGTGATGACAATAACTGGGTGTAGGCTGACTGCAATAACTTCTCTTTAACTGGAACAACAAGAGCCAGGAGAAATACTTTAACCTGGTGAGGGCCACGGATATTATATTAAAGCCTCAGCTCCTCTTACAGTAGACTTCATGGAGCAGATGTACACAGGGAAGTTGCTGTGAACCTCTATTATGGCAATCTTAAAGCATGAATGAACAAAAACATCAAGTAGTATAATTACTGATCAGAATAACAACCTATGGAATCTGTAGTTTATCACTTTAAGATTTTATGCAGCTTTAACCACAGAGCCTGCTTTAAACTAGGATTTCTTATTATTACCATCTGCTCAGAGATTAAAACCAAGATGGCCACAAAAGTGGCAAGGGAGTATTTTCTCCTTTAAATTAACATTAAGCAGAGGTCAACAGTTCTTATTTTAGAATCAGAATAATGCAGGTTAGAAGGGATCTCTCCAGATCATCTGGTCATGCTTTATGGAAAGAGTTAAAAATTAAGCATGAGCATTTTCAGACTAGTCTGACATTAACAAATGTTTTGCTGCCTGGTTCAGAAATACCAAGTTTAAATAATAATTTTCAGAACTAATTAATTCCAAATTTCCTTAGTGAAACAGATCATGGACACCTTGTCTTCATGCAGGGAAAACCTTGGTTTTTTAAGCATGTGACACTAAACCAAAGAAAACTCCCTTTACCAGTCTCCCAAAGTTGCCTCTGAAAGGGTTAAAGGTGCTATAGGCTTTCACAAGCTTAACAAAGGATTCCTGCACTTGCTAGCATCCGTACTTCAATAGAACATGTTCTAATATACATATGGAAGGAAATGCTAAGCATAAAATAGCTGTTCCATTTTCCCTCAAGTCATTATGCTTTGATTGCACTTAGAACATTGGGAAGTTCGAGCCACATGACATGCAAGTGCTCCAAGAGAGTGCACATCACATGGTTAGTTTGGGGAAGAAAGGATGGAGTTATTTCCTGGTTAGTCTGTTTGGTTTTAAGTAACATTCCCTCCAGTATGTAGTCCTCCAAACGCTTCTCCTCATTTCATAAATGTCTTCCCAACATTTATATAAAGTGCTAACTTCCACCCCTCTCCCAATTACTCCTATTCTGATGCCAGATACTACCTACAAAACAAGTCAGTATTTCATGGCTGTCAGCAACGTGTCAAATCAGCCCTGACTCATCAGTCATCACCCTGGGATGTCACTGCATCCCAGTCAGAAGCACCATCTAGAACCCCGACACTTGGCCGCACTCTCCCCTCACAGTGAAAACTTGCTGCTTTTTCACCCATTTCAGCTTCAAACCCAGAGCAACCCACATATTGCCCAATAGTGTGTCACTCAGAGAATGAAGTAAAACAGATGTCTCCTTCAACAAGCCAACAGCACATCTGAAACAGAAGGGAAAATAAAGAGCAAACCTGTCTCCAGTGCTAGAGTCCCTTCTGACAGCTCTTGTAAGATTACGAGAGCTATACGCCACCGCATCAGCCTGCTTAACATTTCTGCTTGGTCCTTCCTACATATTACAAGAAACTGAAAAGAAGTCAAGATTCCAACTTTAATCAGTTTAAGGAAGAAGTGATGCAACTGCCTGTGGCCAGCAGCAGTGTCACAAACACACTTCTCCCCTCCTGGGCTAATCAAACCACTCAGCACCAGGCGGGAAGCTCCCTGTGCTCAAGTCCAGGGGCTGTGAAGACCATGTTTCTCCTTTTCCCCTGCACATCTCCAAGACACAGACATGAACTTGACAGTGAAGAAGGCAGTGGCACTTTCACCCCCTCATAATACTCTTCAAAATCCACTAAAAACCACATAACCAAGCATCTGCTGTTCTGCAGCAAAAAGAAGTCATTATAAGCAGAATTAAGTGGTCTCACTTGGGGCAGAGGGAGAGGACAAGAAGAAAAAGCAATGCTACAGTCTCACTAGTCTGAAAGGTTTGGAAGTATTTGCAATTGTTTCAAGGACTCTATTACAACCATGACTCAACCAAACTTTGTTTGGCTTTTGTAATCATTTTTAACATGCAAAAAAGCAAATGCATGTGTGAATGCACTATTATTTTCAGTTTAAAATATGTTATAATTTGTTATATGCAGGAAAGTAACAAAATAATACTGATGTTTTAATTCTATATGCCTGGCAGAAACCTAGCCTCATTTTTAACATATTAAAAAAAAAAAAAAAACCAACAACAACTTTATTTTATACATATGCTGACATAAAAGCTCTTTAACAAGTTACAGCAGATATCATTAACAGAGTAAATATGCTCAAGGTACCCTTTTCACTTCTTAGGAAGAAAGTCAGGGGTTTAAGAACCTTCCTTTAAGAAAAAAAGACAAGCCTTTCAAATGTGAGACCTCCTGGACTGAAAGAGATAGGAGCTGCAAAACCACAATCCACATTACCCTTTACAAACCTGTGTTTATACCTGCCCATGTTTACCATGCACTGCTTCACAAAAGCATGTGCTGCTTTCCTAATGCTTTTATGTCATTACAGCCATTAAGTATGGAAGTTTAACCACCTATGTCAGACAAAAAATTACAATATTATGAATTCAACATATTCATGAATTATGTTAAAGTGATCATGCAGTTCAGGGCTGAGGACAGAGCTTTTTTCATTTTCCCTTAATTTCTCCCCTCACAGTGCCAATACACAGACACCTCCAACCAAATTAGGCCATCTGGTCAGCTGACAACTGTAAATAGTAAACAGTCAGTTAATACTGTTTAAGAGATTAACTGTACTCCAGCATTCACAGGTGAAGTTATGATAAACCTGTAGGTTAGTTTTGGTTTTGTTTTTAATCTTAGAAACTAAAATAATTTTGTAGTTGTGCTCAATGACTGTTACTAAACAAAATTCTTATCTCAGCTTTGACCCATCTGCCCCCATCCCCACACTAAAGACCAGCCATATATTTAAGTGGCTATATATCTGTTGTACAGAGGATGACATACATTCCTTCAAAGACCTTGAAGTCAACAAGAAAGAGTGGATTTATTTAGAACCCCTAGAACTGCTTTAGTTTAAGGTAGTCAGGAATTGGTTGAAAATTTGGTGCAAAACAATAAAAATACTAAACATTATTAAATTGAGACAGAGTTGTGCTGAATGGAGCTAAATCCAGTTGGTGGCCAGTCATGAGTGGTGTTCCTCAGGGCTCAGTATCGCAGTCAGTTCTGTTTAGCATCTTTATCAATGATCTGGATGAGGGGATTGAGTGCACTCTCAGTAAGCTCGCATGTGACACCAAGGTGGGTAGGAGTGTTGATCTACTGGAGGGTAGGAAGGCCATACAGAGGGATCTGGACCAGCTGGATCATTGGGCTGAGGCCAATTGTATGAGGTTCAGCAAGGCCAAGTGCCAGGTCCTGCACTTGGGTCACAACAACCCCAGGCAGCGCTACAGGCTTGGGGAAGAGTGGCTGGAAAGCTGCCTGGAGGAAAAGGATCTGGGGGTGTCAGTCAACAGCCAGCTGAACATGAGCCAGCAGTGTGCCCAGATGGCCAAAAATGCCAACAGCATCCTGGCTTGTATCAGAAATGGTGTGGCCAGCAGGACTAGAGAAGTGATCGTCCACCCGTACTTGGTGCTGGTGAGGCCTCACCTCAAATTTTGTTTTCAGTTTTGGGCCCCTCACAACAAGACAGACACTGAGGTGCTGGAGCGAGCTCAGAGAAGGGCAACGAAGCTGGTGAGGGGTCTGGAGCACAAGTCTGATGAGGAGTGGCTGAGGGAACTGGGGCTGTTTAGCCTGGAGAAAAGGAGGCTGAGGGGAGACCTTATCCTTCTCTGCAACCACCTGAAAGGAGGTTGTAGCATGGAGGGGGTTGGTCTCTTCTCCCAAGTAACAAGTGACAGGATGATAGAAAATGGCCTCAAGTTGCACCAGGGGAGGTTTAGATTGTGTATTAGGAAAAAATTCTTCACAGAAAGGGTTGTCAGCCATTGGAACAGGCTGCCCAGGGAAGTGGTGGAGTCACCATCCCTGAAGGTGTTTAAAAGACATATAGATGAGGTTTTTAGGATCATGGTTTAGTGGTAGACTTGTCAGTGTCAGATTAACAGTTAGACTCAATGATCTTAAAAGATCTTTTCCAAGCAAAATTATTCTATGATTCTGCTCAATGATTCTATACATGTTGCAATAATAGTAGTGTTTTCATGGTTTTATCTTGTAATGGTCTCCTAACAAGTATAGCAATTTAATGTCAGCTATCAAATGCCACTGCTGATTAAGATACACCTCAACTCCACTGCTTGACCAATCTGAGAGTCTTCTATGATTGCATGACTGCCTCTGTAGATGAGGAGAGAGCAGTGGATGTTGTTTACCTTGACTTCAGCACAGTTTTTGACAACATCTCTCAGAACATCATCATAGGTAAGCTCAGGAAGTACAAGTTACATAAGTGGACAGTAAGATGAATGGAGAATTGGCTGGATGGCAGAGCTTGGAGGGTTGTGATCAGCAGCACAGAGTCTAGTTGGAGTCCTGTAGTTAGCAGTGTTTCCCAGAGGTCAGTACTGGGTCCAGTCTTGTTCAACCTGTCCATCAGTGACCTGGATGAAGGGACAGAGTGTACCCTTAGCAAGTTTGCTGATGATACAAAATTGGGAGGAGTTACTGATGCACCAAAGGGCTGTGCTGCCATTCAGCAAGACCTGAACAGGCTGGAGTGTTGAGTAGAGAGGAACCTAGTGAAGTTCAAAGACAAGTGTGGAGTCCTACAACTGGGGAGGAATAACCCCACGTACCAGTACAGGCTGGGGAGTGACCTACTCAAAAGCAGCCCTGCAGAGAAGAACCTGGGAGTCCTGGTGGACAACAAGTTTATAATGAACCAGCAATGTGTCCTTGCAGCCAAGAAGGCCAGTGGTATCCTGGAGTGCATTAGGAAGAGTGTGACCAGCAGGTCAAAGGATGTTATCCTCTCCTCCTCTGCCCTGGTGAGGCCTCATCTGGAGTACTCCATCCAGTTCTGGGCTCCCCAGTTCAAGACAGACAAGGAACTACTGGAAAGAGTCTAGCGGAAGACTTTCTTACAAGGAAAAGCTGAGAGAACTGTACCTGTTCAGCCCGGAGAAGGCTGAGAGGGGATCTTAATGCTTATAAACATCTTAAGGGTGGGTGTCAAGAGAATGGGGCCAGACTCCTTTCAGTGGTGCCCAATGGCAGGATGAGGGGCAACAGGCACAGACTGAAGCACAGGAGGTTACATCTGAATATGAGGAAAAACTTCTTTACCCTGAGGGTGCCAAAGCACTGGAACAGGCTGCCCAGAGAGGCTGTGGCATCTCCTCTGGAGACATTCAAAACCTGCCTGGACACATTCCTGTGTGATCAGTTCCAGGTGAACCTGCTTTAGCAGGTGGGTTAGACTAGATGATCTCCAGAGGTCTCTTCCAACCCCAAACATTCTGTGATTCAAAAGAGACCACTCATATTCATTATGAGTGGCATAAAATAGTCATATAAGCACAGATAATGGATACTAATGTTTGCACTTCAGTATGATCATTTGTGCAAACAACTCATTAATAGTACTTTGAAAAGAGGTGAAGAGCCATGTAAAATGCTAAGCATGAACTGCAAGTTGCTAATACAATTCAGGTAACAGGAAATCCGTTTCAGTTCACCTACATGTCTTCTTCACAATGTAAATTAGAAGCATCAGAAAAAAAATACTAGGTAAACAGTTCAATCCTTTCCATCTTCCCAGTTCATCCATACGATTGTCTCCAGACAAGTACTTCAGATACAAAGTTTATTTTTCTGCATATAACTATTTTGATTATTAACATTAATTTTGCAACACTTTGCTGCACATCAGCAGATGTGCATTTCAGAGGATTTCACAACATCCTATCTTAGTGGCAAAGTAAAGGAAGAGCCTAATTGTCCTTAATCCTCTATTTAAAATAGGTTAGATGAAATCCTCTTTTGACTGAAGCAAAGAGATTACTCAGTGCCACCAGGAAAAAGAAAAACTATTCCCCCCTCACCCTGCCCCATATCTAGATGAGTTTAATGATTAATGAAAGAAACAAATTAACCAATCTCCTATTTCAAAAAGGGAAATCAGTCTACAGAGAAAAGCGGAATAAACGGAAAAGTGTCCCTATGAAATCCCCAAGTTCTTAAGTGTTCATGGTTGTAGTAACTACCATGATAACATATGTAAGAACAAGCGTCCCAGAACACAGTTTCACAGTATACATTAGAAACCAGACAAAAGAGCTAGTATGCGGCCCTTTATTTTAAATACCAATACACATCTGGATCCCTGCTAAATCTTGGCATAATTCTTGGCATTGCCAAATGAAGTGCATACAACTTCAGTAGGTACATGTGCACACATCCACATGTGAATACATGTGCATGTATGCAGACGGAGGAACAAAGGGGGAAATTGCAGGTAGAAGGAGAAGCCATGTAGAACATTGTTAATTAACAAGAAAAAACAAACACTGAAACACAGTCATGATAGGCTTATGTCCACACCCAGTTTTCTTTCTGTGAAACAGTAATTTTGTTATCTGAAAGCATTAAGCTACCCTTACAACTTCTCTCTATGGAAGATCAGGGTAGTACTCTCATCCTCGTCCTAAGGAAAGATTAATGCACAAATAAATTAACATCCAGGTTTGCAAAGATATTTAGGTGCCTTTTCAGCCTGTGGTCTTCTGTGATCTTCCAAATAAACTCCCCAGGCACTGGCTCATCCCATCAGTCTCCTAGAATAATCCAGGCTGGCCTGCAATTTTCTTCCTAGAAAGAGCACAATTTTAATATAGTCTCACAAATACTCAACATTAACTTTGATGTGAATTTTGTAGAACAGAAAAAAAGATAACAAAACACTTTTAATGACTAAGAGTGTGTTTGTGCCACAAGCTTCTCAGAATCATTACTGAGAGGGGAGAAAAAAAAGAAACAAAACACAACAACTGGTGTCTGTACGATATAGAAAAAGAACCCTTGGTTTGTCTTGTCTACCTGCAGCTGTTGCCATGACAATTATAGCAGAGACAGTAATAGCATTCCAGTGTCATTCTGCCTCACAGCTCAGGATGAACTTCAACAGAAATGTCCCTTGACAATTATACACATAGAAATACTACATTATCCTGTGTGTAAAAGTAAACCAGTAGAATAAGCAGCATTATTCTGGAAAAAATATAATCTGACTAAAAGATTTACATGAGGAGAGGCAGGCTATTTTGCTCAAAAAAAAAAAAACAAACACAAAAAAACAGTTAAGTTGAATCCAGTTGCATAACAGGTGCTAAAACATCTGCTCAGTCTTTTCTGGGGCACAATTTTCTCTTGGTTTGCTCCCCCTGCCACAGCTGCATATGACATGAAGGAGATATCTCACCGTCAATCAGGTTGCAGCTTCTCAAAAACCACAACTGTTTTCTAGTCACATTTAAACCTAGTTAGATTAAACAAGTTTATTATGCCCATCTCAACAGCAGAAACAGTAGCCAGCTATGGTATTTGTGGAATGTCTTTCTTGTCAGGCCAGTTAGTGTTTTCTAAGTTTTTCAGGTTTAAAAAGCAGACTTATTAGAAAACTCCATTCCACCCTGACACTTTTCTTGTTTCAGTTACTGCTGTATGACAGGAACAAGAAATTAATGAGAAACTGTGAACAGAGCTTTTAAGCTATATGTGTGCTACGCTGCACCTTGCCCTCTTTCCTTTCCAAAAATGATTCTGAAAAGTCTTCCTGCTTTCAGTATTGATACTCTGTGGTGCTTTAGAAAATGCATAAAAGCAGAACTGTATTTTAAACTAAAAAAAAAAAAAAAAAATCAAAGAACATGCTATCAAAAGACAAAAGCAGCATGCAATTCTCATCTCAGAAAAGAGAAGTATTTCTCATGCTAAAAATGGCAAGGTTAAGAGTTCTTGATCTATTTTAAGTCACTGAAATACTTCTACAATTTAGATGCTCCAAAAGCAATGTTTTCCGCTATCAGAGAGCATCTGATGAGTGCAGATGAGCAGTATTTTGTAGTCAATAGCAACCAGCTTGGAATATGTACTCTGGCTTCCCGTAAGTGAACTGTTTTACATACACAATGTCCTATTTCCATTTGTTTATTCTCAAAAGAAAAGGGAAATCTTGTTTTGCCTGTGTAAATTAGCTAATTGATGGGCGAGAGGGAGAGGAAAAACAAAGCCCGTGCAGTTCTCCATGTTTATTGCCCCTCAGCAATAAATAATTGATGGGGGACAGGAGAGTGTCTGGGTTTTTTTCTGAGCCTCAGATGATAGTGAAACATCTTAAGAGTACATTACAAAACCAGAACGAATACAAGAGTCACTACTAGTACGCAAGAGCCATTTACATTTGCAGAAGTGCCAAATCCTGTCAGCCACACAATGTTCAGAATTAACTTCTGAGGCAAGTAAAGCTTCCAAACTTTGTCTCTTTAAACGACAGGCTGAAAAGTACGCAGGTAGCACACCATACAGACTCTTCCACCCTTCTCCCCCCTCCTTTCCTCCTCTCCCCTCAAAGCAATGGTGCTTGGGGAAATGGGAATTCATAAGAGACCCATGCTGTCAGACGTGCTCTGTCACATCTTCCACACCAGAAAGAACTGGTACCCACAGCGAAGCAGATACGCAAGATGGGAAACATCTCAGATTTCAAGGAAACATTGTGACACACTGACTTTCACAAGAGGTAACAAAAACGTATTACATACCAAGGATAGACACAAACACTTCAGAAATGCAAGTTAGCAATTGCTGACCTGTGAGAACAGGCATAGCTCCTATTGAGAACAACTTTTGTACAATATAGTTCGCAAAGAGTCACCACAAACACAAACACCACCACCACACAAACAACCACACAAACCACAAACCTGTTGACTTACTGTGACTGCTAGGAATAAAACAGTATTTATACTAACAGTCACCCTGACTATGAAACATCTAGACCAGTAGTTTCATACCAGTCTGCAAGGGTGCAGAGAAAGCTGAGTGACTACAAGCAAAAGCAAGAACTGGAATGCAAGGGTACCCTCATATGTATGAACTGAACTTAGATTAAAAACAGTAGATCATCTGAAACGCTTGGTAAGTGGATTGTCCTTTTAGACACAAGTAACTCCACAGAGACTTACAATTTCTCCAGCTTTCAAGTCAAAGTAGTTATCAACCTTTGCTTTATCAAAGCTAGATTAATAGGAAAAATAAAAAAAGCTCGATATTCATTTATTTCTACTAAGACTACATATACAAGTAAAATACTTAGGAAATTAATTAGAAAACAGTTTAAGAACTATTACTGCAGATAGAAACAACAGAATTGTCTGAACCTGTGACCACAGGCTGCCATGAAATTTAGCAGAGAACTCTCTGAAATCCCCTAACTAACTTTCTGGTTAGGCTAGTCAATCACCTCCTCAAACTATGACTGAAGTTGACTGACTGTTATAAAAGTGAAAAATAAAGCTTCCATCTGTAAACTCACTTATTCCAACCTCCCAAAAAAAGATTTTCCAGAAATATCTGCAGAACGGATAGGCCAGAAGCTTCCCAAAGGCCAGAGCTGTAATAAATCACTGTTCCTTCTGAAAGCAAGCCTTATCTCCTGCTATACACATTTAGAGATATCTACACAGGCAACAAATACTTAACATCCAGCTTTGTAATGCTGAAGTAATAGGAGAACATGAAAGACGAGAAGCAATAAAATTGCAGGATCTCTAAATATACTACATAATACAGGCAAAACCGTCCAGTAGTTCAGACCTCTGACACAGTAATATTTATTATGGTATCCAAAGCCGTCAACCTGGGCAGAAGCATTTACTGATGAGGGCCAGCTGTCTTACAAATACAGAACAGACTGTCACCATAGGCTGAAAGATGTTTAGCAACCATTTAGTGTCCAAACAAACATATGCTAAAGAGTGACATTTTTCCAGATTTCCCAGATATATTCAAATCCACAATATTCAGGAATATCCAAATCCACATTCAGCCATGAACAGCCATCATCAATACACAAAAGACACATGCACATGTTTTATTAAATAAATGTTCATTTTATGAAAGGTAAGACATCATCAAGATTTGCTTTAAGATTATTAGCCATCTCCTGACTGTACAGAGGAAGAACTACAGAAGTCCTGAGATCAGCAAGAAATGTTGCCAGAGAAAACTAATACAACTGCAGTTACATGGGCAAAAGACATTGCTTAATGATATCCACACAGTGTCACAAATAATCTAACTATAAAACAGAAGCTAATCTTGTATGGACACAGTTCTAATTATCATTGTATGTTTGTTTTTGTTCTACATGGTGTACTGCTTAATATTAAGATACCTCTCATTACTGAGCACATGGCAGGCCCTGCGTGACACAGGACAGTACACACTCACTCCATATTCTCAGGCTGCAAGGCTGCCCTCCCCGGGGTAGCACACATCCTCTGGGGAACACACAAACAATTCAAAGAGGAGACAGAGGAGCATGTTGTCTGATGCAAAAGCAACATCCAGAAAAACAGGTTACATTTTAATAGAATATGCGACATACAGTATACCCCTTGAAGGCAATTTTCATACTACACCCACATAGCCATTATTTCCATTATTTGGGAGAGCAAATTAAACAATACAGTTGGCAAAATTTATCTGTCTTATTGTGGAAGGATAATTCAGATCTCTGGTTCCACATAGTGGAAAAGCTGTATGTAAAAGATGCTTCTATTTCATTACTTAAAGATGCCTCTACTATAGCTCATAGAGTTTGAAGCAGTAAAATATACAGAATAATATTAGACACGATTAAGAAAAGTTACATTACTATATTTTGACTTGAAGGATCAGGAAGCATTTAGAAAACTACCCTGAACTTCATGTCAGCTGCACTGCAGTGAAATGAACACCTTTTGTGTAAATAGGAAGTTATTCTTCACCAGTGGTCCTATAAATGGTGCATGGCTGCCGTAATGGTAAGGGGAAGTAAGAGCTGAAGTGAAAACAAACAAAAAAATCTGCAGGATGGATATAAAGAGGCAGAACAACAGAACATCAATTTTGAAATTTAGTAAGAGAAAGACATCACTGCCTCTGTCCTTCTAAGACACTACACCATTTCTTGGAGAAGAGATATGAACGGCAGTACGACTAGCACACCGAACATGTATCTTATTAAGCCCACATCACCGAACTATTCTGATGCGTAGAAGATATAAAGATGACACTCAATACAGGTAAAACAGCAGAGAAGTATTTGAAAATGCCAACCAGGAAACTGACTTCAACTTGAATTGACAGCCTCCAGTCATCGTTAAGCTTCCATAGGGCCTTGAAGATATATGCTACTTTGCATTGCTCCAGGACAGCGACTGCGACAACAGTAAGGGAAAGAGGAATGGGGGTGACCTTGACAGTCAGGACAAGAACACTGGTATTTAACTTATGCCTTTATGTCCTACAACATAGGGAAAGAAGTGATGCAGAACTCTTTGAAACCATCCTGTTAAAAGTCTCCATTAGTAATAATACAGAGCATAGTGACTGTTTGTTATCCCAAAAATCACACTGTACCACTGGTTAAGAGCTCCCAGCTGCCTCAATGACACCTCCAGCCTGCCTCAGCCAGGGTGCTCAGGATAATCCAGAGACTAGCCTGCTCTGGGAAGGACCAGCTGCTGAACAGATCCGGGACACAACTTGGAGAACAAAAATTCATCATCTGGGACCTCAATCATTGAATAGCTTCTGTAGAGACTTTAGCTAATCCCAAACTTGCACTTTGCTACAAGCACATGATGTACCTATGCTCTCTGACTCTCCTGCAGAAGTGTCAGTGCCTTGTCTCCCTTACTAAAAAGCAGCTTGGAAAGAGGAAGGCACATCTACACTTGAGAGGCATAGCTAGTGTGTAGAGAGCTTGGGTGAACAACTACAGAGCGATACTGCTGACATGTGCATCTGGTACTCATGTACAGCAGTCAGTTTCAGGCACAGCATTCACACTACTAATTTTCATTTTCACTGCTGTAGCTGTACACAAACAGTTGAACCATGGAGATATAAAAAAAAATTATAAAAAGAAAAAACACAACACGCACAGGCATTAATTAGCTTGCCAGATCATAATGGCCTTACTGAAATGACAGACACAAATTTACAGTAGTTTTTTTCAAAATTATATTTCCTTATAAGAAAGGAGTAAAAATTAATACACTGAAGGAATGCAAAAGAACAAGAAGCAACAAGTGAAAATATACAAGGCAGCCTGGAACAGCTAGGCAATTACCTAGCCATAATCTATTGGCATACATACAATAAAGAAAGTAGTGTGATCTAGGAAATAGGAACACTTCCTCACAGGGGATATAATAATATTTCATTTAGCTTCTACACTGCTGAATTACTCCCATCAGCAGTGCAGGAATGTGATGACAGTCCACAACTTAAAAGCTCAAGTGCCTTATTTTCAACACACTGTCTTCTCACGTAAATCTTTATCTTTTACAATGACTACCGTAGCTACTCTCAAGCCTATTTCTTTCATATTTGATGCTTAAGCCTACTTTGAAGTAGAGGCTAGCAACAGTCTTGCACCATAGAGATTTAGAGACCACAGTATGCTCTGTGCACAACAAGTGTGTGCTATTTGTACAGGCTCCAGATGTGAGCACACAAACAAATAAGATTTTTAACCAAATCTGACAGTCAGATCAGCACTACAAAAAGTCAGATCACTACACCCAAACTGATCCTGCCAGCTTCCAAACAGAGCTCAGCACTGTTCACCTGAGATTTGCATATCCACAAAGACTACAGCTTCTCTTGTACCTTATTATATTTTGAGTATTCTCCTCCTTTCCTCAGGGCCACTTTCTAAGGAACCATATATACATAGCTGCCTTCAGGACTCACCTCTCCATTCTCTCCTCATGCCACGTAATACCCTACTGTAAACAGAAAAAAAAAAAAAATCCAGAGTCGTTTTTCACTTCTGCTATTTTTCTTAATTCATACTTAAAGAAATACATCAGCCTATATTATGTGGCGATAGTTCTTGACATGCACCAAACAAAGGGTATTTATTTACATTTGCTTGGTCAGAACATGAAAGTTTCCTCATTTACAGTTCTTTCTGCATGGGAGGAAAAGCTATATGTATTTGAAAATCTGAATTATTACTCCCCATCTTTTTTTAAATTTCTTCTACACCCAAAAGCAGAAATCTACAGTTTCCTGGTATTAGTGGTCCCCAACCCTTGTATTGTATAACCCCATACTTACTGGCACTACTCCACCAATTTACTAAAATCATTACCCTAAACATTTGTTAGGAGTTCAATGAAACCAGATTTGCACTCAAGGATGCACCTCAACCTACACTTGGAACTACTCTAATGCACTACTGATTCACTCTTTCAGACGGTGTGGGTGGGGGGAAAACATGCTGACCAACAAGCAAGATCAACTCCCCTTCCCCAAAGTGCACCAAGTTTAGTGCATTCAAATCTTACCACGTACGTCTACAAAAACTTGGCACTATTCCGACCATTTGTCGGTGTACTCAAACTGGACAATTCCACAAACAGCAACTTGACTGAAACAATATAAAAAGAAGAAAACAAAAACAAAACAAACACGACCTAGATGTTTTACCTGCCATGGTAACTACGTATCTCAGCACACCGTAAATTACAGTGCTCTGAACTTAGGTCAGCCCGTGCAGGTTTAGCGAACGACGGACCCTCAGACGGGGAGAGGGCTGCAGGGAACCCAGTAACAACCGCTCCATCCTGCCTTTACAGAGGAAACCACGCACGGCGGCCCCCACGGCTCCCCTGGCCGCGGTGCGAGTCATGGGACCGCCGAACTCCTGACCGAACGCTCCCCGCAAGCCCGGGGCTCAGCGCCGTGCAGCTCCCCCGCAGAGAATCGCCCGGCTCCCCGCTGCTTACAGCCCCGCTGCCTCCCCTGCTGGTGCAGGGCGGAGGGGACTCTCCCACTCCTTGGGGGTACGAGCTGCCCTTTGAGGGGAAACCCCGGCGGCGGCTCGGGGGCTGGCGGGGCCGCAGCGGGACGGGCCCAGCGGGCGGTACTCACGTATCGGCTCACGAGGGTCCGGAGGAGGCTGCAATCCATGGCGGGCGGGCGGCCGCCGTTGCCCGGGTACTCAGGACCGCGCCGCCGGGTGCTCGCCGATGCCGCTGCGCTCCCTGGCTCGCCTCACTCCCCACATGCAGGGAGCCGCGCTCGCCCCACCAAACCGCTGATTGCCCCGGTCGGGCTCTCGCCGGCGTCCCCCCGGCTATGCCATGTGCTCGCCGCCGCCGCCACCGCTGCTGCAGCGCGGCGCCCCGCTGCCCCTCATGCTCCCCGGTGTCGCCGCCGCCGTCACAACACTTTCCCGGAGAGGAACACCAGCGCCGAGCGCTGCCGATCGGCCGCCTCCCGCCCCGCGCGGGCCGCCCAGGGCTTTATCCGGCGGGAGGGATGGAGGGAAGGGTCCGCCCCCCCCGCCGCTCCCCGTCACACGCGCGCGCGGACCCGCCCGGTACCGGCCCGGCCCCTGCCCGGCTCGCGCCGCTCCCGCTTTGATCTCGTCGGGCGGACCCGGCACCGCACGTCACGCGGGGCGGGAGCGCGGGCATGCGCGCGACACCGCCCCCCTTCCCCTCCCCCACCATACACACACACGCGCGTCGTACGCGGTTGCGGGAGTGGGTTGTTTTGGTGGGCGCTGCTGCGAACGGCTCCCCGGCTGGGGGTCTGCCGCGCCGGTGGCTGCCCTGGGGTAAGCGGGGTGGCGGCACAAAGCCTGTGGAGAAGAGAAAAGCACTTTAGAAAACCTCCTTCCTCCTCCCCCGCGCATCCTGCCCGCGGTGCTCTCCCCCTCGACCCCGCTCCTCCCCGCTCCCCCTCGGGACGCGCGGTGGGAGAAGCGGTGCGGGCGCCCCACGCGAGAGGCTAAAGGGGAAGGTAGGAGACGGGGAGCGGCCGCCGCGCCCTTCCGGGGAGCTCCGGAGCGCCTTGGCCAGGAGGTGTTGGCGGCCCGTTGGCGCCGAGTCCGCCGGCGGCCCCGGGCACAGCCGGACGGGAGGTGTCTCCCGTGTGTGCCCCGACTGAGGGCACGTTCCCTTTCCCGCCGGGTTTCGCCGCCCCCGCGTACGATGCGCCTCTTGTTAGACGGAAAATACATTTAAAAAGCTGTTACCGATAGCACACGGCAGGTCGAAATTGTATTAAAGACAAAATCTCCTTCGCTTGTTCATTTACGTGCTGTCGTCTGAGGAGGGGCAGTGTTGAAGATACACGGGGGCGCTGAGGGCGCAGCGTTGTGTCTGGATGCGGAACAGGTAGCGCCTTCCCCTACTTGTAAAGCTCAGCAGAAACAAATCTATTTTCAGTGACTGAGGCCCAAATGTTGCAGCCCTAATAAACCTGCAAACAGCAGGAGTGACTTGTCGTAGGTGAATGGATAAGCAGAAATCAGTGAAAATGCGCATATCTTCAATTTTTTAAAAAGATACCTGAAAGAACACCTTTAAAGGCCTTTGTTTTCCTCAAGTGTTGTGTTTTCTTGCTGTTCATACAAAAGAACTCATTAAACTTTGCAAGAATCTTGTACATAGTCTCAGATAATTTCTATATTCCTCCTTAATATAAAACTAAGACTTTAAGCTAAATATTTTATCTGAAATTAATTGGAACTTACTAGTTTCATAAAATTCAATATTTTACTAAAAAAGGTGAATTTTAACAAAAGTAAACGAAGTCTGAAGCATTTTACACTTAGGAAAATTCATTCCCTTCTTTAGCAGCGATCACATAAGCTGTCCTTTATCGCCTAGATCATGGCCAAAACTAGGCAATTTTTGCTCCTTTGATTTGTGTGTTGTCACAATTCAGTAGTTCTCTGCACACTGTAAAATCTACTAACCCAGAGGGTACTCAAATTTCTAATACAACTAACATATGTGAAAAAAAAAAAAGAGAGATTACACTGTTTCAGATCATTACATAAGTACTAAGAGAATGGACATATGACCGATTCTTTACAGGTCACCTCTAATTTAGATGCATTATATATGTTCAGCATTTTTTATTACCGGTTAGATTGCACAATGTATAATTTAATGTGCAGTAAGTGCAGTGTGGTCAAGCTAATATTGCTGTTCAAACTCTAAAGTGATGTTGGTCTAAAACCCGATTTTCTTCATCTGAGTTATTGCTAATAATTTATATTCATTTTGCAGCACCTTCCATTTTCATGTTCCATTTACAGACATAACACTTCAGTAACATGGGGTTTTGTACCTATTATACATTTCACTTTCAAGACATCACTGAAACGGAAAGGGAAAAAGAATTAAAAGAGCTGTGAAATGACGGGAATTTTTCTCAAAATGAGCAATTCTGCATCAGTTAAGACAAAACTACTTAACCTGTTTACTTACTTGAACATTAAATATTAAAATAATATGTGTGTATATCATCATTCTTTAGGGAAATAGTTTAGTACAAAAAACATAGAGGAACCTAATTCATGTACATAAAGTGATAATGTCAAAATTCACAGATTGTGAGGCTGAAATGGGAAATTGTTTTAGTTGTTTTTTAGGCTACTTCTCTGTTTAGTCATTCAATTTTCAAATAATCTATGAAATATTAATATTTTGTAATACTTTTACAAGCTACCCCTCTTTTAGCCAAACTTTGCTATTTAATCAATCCAATGTCTTTAATGACATTGCTTCTTACCTAGATTTTGAATGAAAGCAAATTTTCATATTATGCAGAAAACTGTTCAAAGTTTTCTTTCTTTTAACACTTTCAGTAGTTTTTTTCACCCAAATACCAGAATATATTTTCCACATAATTGTAATTTTTTCCATAGATGCAAGTAATTACTCCTGCAGGTTAAGACCTGCAGTATCTATACATTGTTTCCATTAGAGAACCCGCATGAGGTGCCCAGGCTACCTGGTGCACTGCATAAAACCATTCTGAAGGGAAGGAACTTCATGTGATGAGCAGTAACAGTTGACAACAGCTCCACAGAATAGAATCATAGAATAGTTTGGGTTGGAAGGGACCTTCAAAGGTCATCTCATCCAACCCCCCTGCAATGAGCATGATCGTCTCAGGGATGTTTCTGAGCTCCTTACAGCTTAGGTGACCAAGACCAGAACCTGGAGCCCACTGGTGGGTGCAGGTCTCATGTGGAGGCAAAGGTTGTATTTGGGCTACAAAGATGATTAGGGGCCTAGAGCACCTTTCTTATGAAGAAAAACTGAGAAAGCTGTGTTTGTTCAGCCTGGAGAAGAGAAGGCTGAGAGGGGTTCTTATCAATGTTTATAAATATTTGAAGGGTGGGTGTCAAGAGGATGGGACCAGACTCCTTTCAGTGGTGCCCAATGACAAGATGAGGGGCAATGGGCACAGGCTGAAGCACAGGAGGTTCCACCTGAATATGAGGAGAAACTTCTTTACTTTGAGGGTGCCAGAGCACTGGAACAGGCTGCCCAGAGAGGCTGTGGAGTCTCCTTCTCTGGAGACGTTCAAGGCCCGCCTGGACACATTCCTGTGTGATCTGCTCTGGGTGAACCTGCTTTAACAGGTGGGTTGGACCAGATTATCTCCAGAGGTCTCTTCCAACCTCAACCATTCTGTGGTTTTGTGATTCTCTAAGGTGAAAAGAGGGCAACAGCTCCTCTTCTTATTGATCCTCTTGGGCAAGGGCAGTGGGGCAGGGACACACATGCTCAGTTTCACATTTGCCATTTCCAGGCTATTGCTCAAGCTAAGCTGAGTAGTGTCTTTCTGCCCTTCCTGGTGAGCCTATGTCACTGTGCTGCCAAGAAAAAGAGAGAGAAGGAGCACAGCTGGACCTCAGGCACATATTGAGGTGAAATCCCAGCCTGGTTTAGTTGTGCTTTATGTCCGTATTTCCACAAAAAGGAAGCCTAAATGTGCAGCCCAGGAAAGAGCACTGCTAGGCCCTTGAGAGTTAACACAGCATGCCCTTGCCAGCTGAGCAGTCTTTGTGCAGAGAGAAACAAAGAACAGATATTTATGCCTTTTTGGAGTGACAAGCTCCCCTCGGGCTAGTAAGCAACTGAGCAGGGTGTTTAGGTCATACTTTTGGACTTAGGTACCTCAAATCTGCCTAAGTCAGGCTTAAGGTGCCTGAGTCCTTTATTGGATCTAGCCTGAAGTGACTTGCTAAAGGTCACATTGTGACTTAACAGTCCAGCCAAAAGAGGAATCTTGATCATATCAGTCATGGATCTATTCTGTTTATTATGCAATATTTCACTTTTAGGCAATTTATTTAACTAATCATCTTTGTCTTTGAATGTGCCATCACATCTATTTCACTCCTTATTTCTCATTTTTAAAATAAATTCCTAAAACCTGTATGCTGTTTCTATCTTCTGTGACCTAGCTACCTTTTGCAAATTTCTTCTTTTCTGATTACAGATTAGACCTCCTGTTCTATTCCTCTCCATTTCTCCTTCCTATTCCTAATGAACAATTCTTTCTGATCCATTACTGTCCTCTCAGCTTACTCCCACCTGTCCAGCTGAATTACCAAACACTCTAGATCTTACTACTTACTACAGAGTCTCACATCCCTTCTGATTTACTTACCATATCAGTACACATGTACTTGAAACATCCCACTCATTGTTTTATTAGCATTTGACATCAAGGTGAGTATGTTAGTGTGCAGCTGTATTTTCTGCTGCTTTGCAATCCTTCTTGAGTTACCCTTGTCTCATAATTGCACTGAAAATGTTGAGAGTCTGGTCCAAGGGCAGCAGCTCGCTTCATGCCGAATTCTCTTATTGAGGCACTGATATGCTGTGGTTTAGTCCACCTCAGCTTCAGAAGGTGGGAAGGCAGGATTTTAATATATTACATAGGAACCAGGCCCCAGTAAAGCTCACAGTAAACACAGGCATGATGGTGATACAGTATACAACAATAAAATGGCAGACATCAGAGGCACTTGAGTTCTAGGTCTTAAATTGTTTAGCATCTGTTTAGATTCCTACTTCCTGTTATATTAGTGACTATTTACCTCTAGTAGTTTTGGTCAAAGTGACTAAATAGTTCTGAAAAAAAACTGTAAGTGGTGAGAGTTGACTTGGGCCTATATGAGAACGGTGCCAGGAGAGGGAAATGACAGAGATTAAAAAGTCATTAAATGTATGCAGCTCATCTGCTTGAGAAACTGGTGTATGCTTTGAGTGAAATCACTCATCCTACAGTGTTCCTGTTTTTTTCCCCCGTAAATATATCACTTCTTAATCTTGTCTCTCCCGCTATTACATTTCTGAAAAGCCCATCAAAAGAACAACTTCTTTCTTGCCTCTACACCATATATTTAAACTAGTTAATTTGTATTAACAAGGGAAATTATTCCCTCAGCAGAACAGATGTCTGTGCTTTGATCTATTGCAAATAGTATTATCTCAGATCCTTCTGAATATTGTATGTGAAAAGAGATACCAACACTAATTCTGGAGTCTTTGTTTTATGTTAAAAACATTTCGCTGCCTGGTGTTTGTGATAGATGTGCTTCATTTGAAGAAGAATGTAATTAATGATTATTGTGGTACTCTGAGGACTTACCTGCCCAGGTCAGTTAACAAATCAAAGGTGAAGGCAAAGCAAGAAAAACAGCTAGCATCAAACCGCTGTGCTGGTGACTTTATTCAAGAGTGGCCCAAAGGACGGACAACTAAGCACTGGAGATGGAAGATCACTTCACTCTTACTTGATATTCTTTCCCTAGATCTGTTTTTTCCAGAAAGTACATGTGAAAATGAGACATATTTCTGACTCTTTGACCTCTCTTTTCCTAACCTCTGGCAATGCTGCATAACTTAGGCTATACTCAAAAGTAAATGCACTGTCATTATGACAAAATGTAATTCCCACATCCTTGCTACAAAGGTGACCTTTGTTACATAGTTTCTTAACAAAATCCTCTAAAAGAACAGAGTTTGGCTTGTAAGTATTTGACAGGATCAAATAAATGCACATCAATTAAAATAATTTGGCTGCAATCTTCTGCCAGCTCAGGCAGTTCTCTGCAATTACAACCAAGTTTTGTTCATCTGCATTACCTGTGCATGTGTAACTTAATGAATCACAGGGAAATCTTGGTTATTAGCTAATACATCTTCACAAGAACTCCAGCCCCCTGCTGCTGCAAAGCAATCCTTTTCATCAGGAAAGGCACAGCCTTCAGAGAAGTCTTACTAGTGACACAGAACAGTAGAAGGTCCCGTCACATGGACCATTTGGAAGACTTAGCCCATCCCTGTGAAACTGTGTTTTAAACTCATTAAATGGAAACCCAGCCTCTACCAGAGGAAGCTTCTCCTGGGATGAAATGCTGTTGGCTGCTATGGTTACTAATGTGATCTTCCATTTACTTCCTTGTTCACTCACCTGCTTTCCCATTCAAACACCAGAGACAAGTACCTTCAGAGATATTTGTTGTTGGAATACTGACAAAATTCATTAGTGGCAGCCATGCATAACCAAAGAGGAAAAAAAAAAAAAAAAAAGGATACAAATGAGCAGCAAATAAACAGAAGAAAGGAAAGTGCTGGAATCTATAGGTATTGTGAATAATATTCTGTCCTTGCTGCTGTGTGAACTTTGTGTTGTCTTTGCTTTGGATTTGCATTAATGTTAGTCTTGCCTTATGTCTCTATTTTATACTTCAGTGCCAGCAATGAACTCCCCACAGTCAGACTCCTGTGACTGGAGAGGATCTATATGAGGAGAGCACTCTGGTTTATTTTTGGTATCTTAAAGGGACAGAATATTATTTTGCTATTTCATTTTATTTTTGGTAGCACTTCGCAGTCTGGTTCCCACCTTTACATACAATTTTTTCAGCTTTTTCATTTTTCTGATCAGCCTATAGAGCTGTTTAAAGAGTTCTGCACTGTGAAACTGTCAAATTCCCAGTAAATTTCATGTCTTGGGGCACCTTTTTTGATTTCCCCAAATACTAAGAAAAAAAGAGATTACTTTTTAAAAAGGCAAATGAAAATTCCTGTCATATTCCCTGATAATAACCAGATGGACCAGTTAGTACAACTAGTGTCCATCATAACACACTTCAGGTTAGGAAATACTTTTTGGCAATATTTTCTAGCAATAAAAGCAAGCATCTGATCCTCCAAAAGGATAGTAAATAAAAAGGATATCACTTTCTGGCTACTTCAGTGTCTTCTGTAAAATTACTTTTGTTCTGATGTAGCATTCAATCGAAGCTGGAAGAAATCTTTTAGTGGTTTTCTCTTTCCCACCAAATAAGGTACTAAATATAGCACTATCAGCATTCTAGGCTTCAGGTTTCTAAAGAATATCTGCTTTTTCTCCTGACTCTGTTCAATTTATTTTATAACTATTTAGGAAGCATGAGTACTTACAAATCGATACATAAAGTTCCAGAGATCTTAAACATTACAAAAATGAACCTTTTGCTCAGATAAAAATGATGCCGTAATGCAGTCATCAGATTTTTCCAGTTTGAAAGTTGCAAGTGGCTGGAGGACAAATTCCTAAGAAAGGGACACAGCACTGCAGCTTAGGGCAAACTGGCTTGTCCCACAGAGAACGGCCCACGTACCTTTGCATCCTTCTGCTCTTCCCCTCCCTCCTGGTTATTCTTAGACGCTGCGTTCTCACATTCTGTGAGTGGACACGGCAGAGGTGAAGTGGTGCTGGGAGGGGGTTGTCCCGAAGGAGGTCCCTTCTTCACCCCTCTGGCCTCCTGATGACCCCACACGGGCAGTGGGGATGGAGGAGGGATGGATACGGTCCATATTCTTTTCTTTCCTGTAGGTGAATCCCAGATGGCAGTCACACAGACCACACCTCTTTCATTTCCCTTGTCCAAAAGGCATCAGCATTTTCTTGCAGATTAGCAAAACTACCAATATTCCAGTAAATGTTTTCAACAAAATTTTGGATGGTGTTTTCAATATTAATGCTCTATACATGGCTTTTTCATCTGCATGTAGCAAGTATTAAAACCTGCTGCTACAGCCACAGCTTGTTCGATTGAGAAGTGTTTTTTTAAGATGCTGCTATGTTTTCTCCCTTACTGCAGCTATGTCTGGCTGATCTTCTTGAGCACTGCAGAGGCTTGGCATGAAGAGCATTGTGTGGACTGGGAATCTTGCTGTGAGGGAACACAAGACTTAGTGTTTTGTTGACAGGCTCAATGAAGTGTATGAGATCCCTGAAGCTTTCAACCATGACAACATTCAATTCCATCATGTCACTTGCTGTGAAATGTATAATGGCCACAGCCATTGTTTTTTTGGTTGTTTTGTTGTTGTTGTTGTTGTTGTTGTTGTTGTTTTTCCTGCAGGAGTTTGCCTGTAACTGCAGTAAAGTTGCTGTTAAAAGTGTGCTACAACTCATCATTTGTGTATTAGTGGAAATTCTTTTAGTTAAGTGGGCAATAATTTTCAGAAGAAGGTTTCCTCTGGACAGAAATGACCTAACACAAACCCTTACATCCTTACAAAAGGGCTTATAAAAATAAAATTTACAGTTGCATAAAAAACCAAGAATAAAAATTATATTAGCATTTTCATTGTCTTACTTTCTGTCTCCAGACTATGTCCTGATGGCTTTGTAAAATATCTCTATACTATGTATAATGACAGAAGTTTGAACTCCATATTCTCCTATAATATTCCACTCATTTAAATCCTGCGGAGGGGAGCAGGGAGGGGAATCAGGCTGGTACAGAGGCTGGTATTCTCTGTGGACAAATCTAGGAAGTGACAGAGATCTTCTGGTCTCTTCACATATTTTATAAATGAGAGGAAATACATTATGTTTGCTGAGAGTGCAGCGACAGATTTGTATGACTATGACAGTAGTTTGTTTGCACAAAGTATGTGTGCTTTTATTGTACTGGAAGTTTGTTTTGTTTTGTTTTCCATGTCTTTTACTTTATTTAATGTAATGGGCATATGTATTTCATGCTAACTAGAAAATTACTAATAAACTGTGGTGACAACGTCCATGCCTCTTCATGATTCTTCCCAAAGCTATCACTTCTGAAAGCAGGAAACCCACCCGACTTACAGCTGAGTAGGAAGGAGAGATGGTCAACAACATCTACTGAGTGCTAAGAGCCTGGCAAAGGACAGATTTTATCAAGAGGCTGCAGTTCACAAAGCACCAGTTTCTCCTGAGATGTTAAGTCTGTGCAAACTAAGATGATTTGTTCTGAGGAAGCTCACGTTCCCATGTAACTGGGCTTAAGTTCTGGTTAGGCAAACCAAAGCTTTTCCTGACAATGTGTTTACACCAATTCTAACCTGAAATGGCTGGTTGCTGGCACAGGCTGTCCTGGCAAGGGAAATCAGTTACCATCTTGTCAGTGGGTGAAAGTCTGCTGGACCCAGGCACAGGCCGCTGAAAGGGGGGATTTGACCTTCTGGCATCCAGAAATGTAGGACAGAATAAAATATCCTTTGCTGGGAACTATTCCAGGGGAACTCACGCTTAATAGTAGTGAACTAATAGTGGAGGTGGTTAATACTACCAGAAACGATTTAAGAGGGATATATCTGGTAGTAATACTACGATTAAGTGCCACCAACAGTATTTGATGCTCTATAAATAGGTGTTTCTACTAGGGCAGTCCTGCAGCAGCCATTCAGTGTTGACTGATTTCAAGACAGTCAAGGATACTGATGCTTTGCCTCATCTTGATTCTACTGCTTCTGCAAAGCTGGCTGGTGCTGGAAAGGAAGGGCAGAAGTGTGACAAGAGCATGATTTGTGTCCTCTGTGACTAGTGCTTTACCATCCTCAGGTGAAAGAAGAGAATACAAATGATCTTACTTCTTGAGGATGCCCCTTTCTTTTGCTTCCTAAAATAATGGTTTACTGGTAGTTTATTGCCTCAAATGACGCCACCATTACAAAAGATATTCAGTGTTACTGCAGACAAATGTATGTAGCTGAAATTTCCAATACACAGAGGTACAGCTGTGATTTGAAGTCACGTGGAGTATGAGTGCTGTCCTGAATCGCACAGGCTTGCCCTGACACATTTACACCAGGAAGCCTATGTGCATGTGTGGTATTTCTAGAACTGATCATCCTGGCAGAATGAGTCGTATAATGAGTATTGATTTATAACTGGATATGGAAGGGTTTGTTCACATTTTCATACTGCTGTTGAAATTTTATTCTATCAATGAGCAATCACTTTGCCTCCTCTGTACTTAGAAATACATGAGCAAAGAGCTATTTCAAATTTTTGCTGTAGTTTTCCAAATTGCTTGGAGAAGGGAGTAAGGGAAGTATCAGCTTGTTCCACTCTTCCTTGATGTGCCCTTCCTCCCCCTTGGAAAGAGGAGGTGGCTCAGGCTACTCATCAAATGCAAGATATTAAGTGAAGAATCCAGTAGCGGGAAAAGTGATTTATGGAGGCTTACATGCTTTGAGGTCATGAGTCAGGGATTCCATCCTTGAAATACTCAGCCCTTAGACTGCCTTCCCATCTTTGCTTGCTCTTGTGTAGCCCTGTTGACGTCAGTGGGCTGGCATGGGTGTAACCGAAATGAATTTGCTCCTAACATTCAGCACACATTATGTATCTGAATGGCTTCTTAGATTTCTGAGGAGCTGCTTCGAGGGTGAAGGGTGTAAAGGATGCTGGTGGTAGAGACCAAAACAAAGCCTTATGAAAAAATTTTACCAAGACCTGGGTAACTGCTAGCCGGAGTGAAGAGAGATGAGGGGAAGGGAAGAGATGGAACAGAGGAGGGATGGATATTTGATAGCTCTTTATTTTATCAGTTCATTCCTGACCTAATTATTTATAAATATGTACACAGCCACATGCATACAAACTCCTTTTTTCTGTTTAACATTTTGATTACAGTGACGCCCTTTTGTACTAGTCACTCTATATACACACACATGATGATACAAAACCATGGCACCTTTCTAATAATGCATAAGCCAGTGACTGATGCATTACATATATGTATAGATATGCATATATACAGGATGATGCAATGCATGAACATATGCATTACGCTATTAATAAAAAAGAACTTGCTGCTAAAAAAGAATTGGAATACAGTGCTAGCTGGAACTGTGCTACTACACTATATTATGTATCCCTTAAGTGTTAGAATTATGTGATATGTAAGCTAATTTAGGCAAGAAGCAGCATATGTCGTCTGAGTTCCGTGACTATACTGCTGCCAGTACCCAGTGAGTGTAAAGAGAATTTGGATGGCCCCATGACAGCTCTGTAGTTTTTAGACAAGCCCTTAATGGCACCGAACCCCTGGATGATAAAAGCATTTGTTAAGTCATAGTACTTTCTATTCAGTCTCATACTCGGTGGGCAAAAGAAGACTGTGGGAATACTGTGTTACACTCTGAAAAATTTAAAAAGCAAACAAACAAAATTTTATCTCATGGCTATACATCTGTCAGTATCAGCAGGACATATTTAGCTGTGTTTATACAGAAGGTAAACATGTAATCAGACTTCAGCGAGAGTCAGTGAAGTACTCTGATGGGACTTTTTTTAAAGCAACAGTTTATTTTACAGTGAAAGGATGCTAGGTCATTTTTACTGCAGGAAACTGGAAACCATTAGAAATATGAGTACTGAGTTGGTTTATTCTTATGTTCATTATATAAACAAAACACTGTAAAAATAACTTCACTGAATAATGCAAAAAATAGCATTTAGTAATAAAACGATATTCATGTTCAAAGGCCTAGAGTAGTATTGGTGTGCTGTGTATGCCAATAAAGTTATACAGCTGCATTAGAAAGCTTAGTTTAGAAGCCCAGATTTTTATTTTATATTAATTAGTGGGCAAAGAATAGCAAAGAGCAGATAGTATGAGACTACCCAACTTTTATTATACTTCTAAAGATGCTCTTTTTCCACAATCACATACAATCATTATTACTTGAAATAGATACTGCTTATTGCTGCTTTTGCTTAAGTGGTATTTTCACTGAGAAAAACATACCTGTGTTTCCTTTTTGCCAAGCAATTTTCTTCCTTTTGTGATACAGTGATATGGTTCTGCATAATGTCCTGCACTATATATGATTTCCAGGTTTTTGAACCACTACTGACCAATTGTAACACATCTTTTTGTATGTAGCCTGCTAAGTTTGCTAGGAAAAGGTAAAGACAATGAATTTCACTCCATGACTAAGGTAAAAAATGTGCTTCCTGAGGAAATACAATTTCCTTTTCAATAAGCTTGCATGTTATTCTTCCTATGCTGATAGGCTGCCAAGGCTTTTTTATTAAAAGCCAGAAAACTTGGCAAGGCTTCCCTTCAGAGCTCAGTGGATTGTTCATACATCTGATGTAGGCACCTATGAGGCAACTGATTTATCATGCTTGAGTTTTTGTGTCCTTGACATTTATGTCTTAAAATCAAAACAGCCTTGAATTGCAAAACATTTCATTGCAAACATGGGGGTGTGTTTCTGCTGGCTTCAGTTACTTAGTGTGGATTTAATGCTAAGGGGCAAATAGGTGTAAAGTGGCATAATAGTACTCTTCTCACTTATATATTCTATTTAAAACTCTGGACATGTATTGCTTCTGATAAGCAGGTATCAACAACATCACAATCTGATGTCAATCACACTCAGATTACTTTTTTTATTATCTGTTTCAGGGCAGAAATCATCACCAACCTGACCAGGGGGAGGTAGGGGACTCGAATTGTAGCAGCTGCAGAAAATGTCAAATACCATGCTACATTATTTCTTAGCTGCCATTCAACAGGTGAAGAAAGTCTTAATCTGTTCTCATCCACAGTCATAAATTGAAATGGGAGGGGAAGGGGATGTAGTGGCCACCAGATATCTCAAAACGGCTTGACTTACTTTAATCTCTCCAGTGAAACTCATCTTTTATATTTAGTGAAATAATCTGAATTGTTAGGTAACAAGAAGGTAAACTCCAGAAATGCCTGAAAAGTCCATGTTTGTCCTCTTTGTGAAAAAGGACTACAAGCAAATATCTGTCTTCACAGTAGGAAAAGGAATGGAGTGACTTTCTAGCATGCACTTAGTTTGAGATCGCAACCCTGAGAAGCATTATAGAGCCAGGAATACAAGCTCAACAAAACTTGGCCAGACTTACAGAACCATTTACTGGAAGTAAATCCCTGATGGAAGGAAAGACTAAGAGGGCAAAACAGTCTCCTGGCTTCTAGTAGGCACTAAAATCCCTGGAAAAATTGTTCTTTGGGCTACTATGATTTATAGGATGCCACTAGAGTTAATACTGTATGCTAGAAAATCTGATGCTAAAGTTGTGATGATTCTTACCGGCAGAGGTCAAATGCATATTAGAAAATGCATCTATATATTAGAGACAATTAAAAGAGAAAGAATCATTTCTGTAGTGATATTCTAGCAACATGAATGGAGTTTTATTAATCCTGCATGATGTTGCTGGTGCAGAAATATCGCTGAAAAATGGTACCATGCTTTTTCAGAATGAATCTGCTAGTCATGTTTAGAAGAGACAAGTGTAATGATAAGCAGCTAACCATTACTTTGGCTGTCACATAAGAAAATTATAGCATACAGTTCAGAGACAAACAAAATTTCCTTGCTTTTATAAAATTTTTACCTTGTTTCCATATGTGATGCTACCACATTTTGCCAGTGATTGAAGCTAGAGATACGAAGAGCTGAAAGTAACCTTTACTCTGAAAATTGGATGTGGTCTGTCTTCCTGAAGAACACAGGAGGATCAGCAAGAGACACGTTTTTTCAACCTCTGAACTCACTTTCATTATGAGGAGTTTTTGCCTGCCATCTTATTTGAGGTTCTTTCCTTTTGAAAATCTCTGGATCAGGGAAGATTTCAGAGAGTACAGAATGCAATCATAAAAGCAAATGTTTTTCTCAGAGGAAAACATGAAAAAGAATTGTTCAACATATGAACATAGTGAATGTGTAAGTGTAAACAGAGATAGTTCCTTTCCTTTCTGTGCAACTTGAGAAAACATGTCTATTTCTGCTCATCTTAGTTTGTCTGTCAGTAATTCCATTGTTCTGGAAATATTTGCATCCAGTTTTGCTCCTACTGTTTCTACAGATTTCAGACCAGGTGTATTCCTGCAACTTTCACATATTCTGTATTCTCTAATACCCTAAATATTAAGGTTCAAGAAATAATTATTAGTGGACCATTTCCTTCAAGGTAGCTTATTTTATTTTGTCTCATGTTGAATCCATGAGTCCAGATGTACCAAATTTGGCTGTGTTTCTTGTATATGGCTTGATTTCCACCATGTTTGTCTAAAATTAAACCACTGAATTCAGTACAGAAATTTCTGCTTGTTCAGCCAAACTACAGCTTAGTGAAACCAACTTAAAAATATGCTGGTACTGCCAGCAAAACAAGTGTATCTTCACTGCTCTGCATACTACTCAGGCTTTTTCTTTAAGTTTTTTTGCTGTAATTTAAACTTTTGTGACCTTTCCACATCATTCTCAGTTGTGTATGATTTTTCATGTTTACCAGGTTTAAATTGTTATCATACAGGACAGAGGCACTTCAAGAAATTCACAGTAACAATCCTTGCCTGGAATTTCATCAGATTTGTATGCCTGCACTTTGGCTGAAACAAGCAACAATTCAACAAGTATTCTTTACCATAACTAAATATGCCTAGTTTTAATAAAGAAAAACAAAAGGGCTACTAATGCAATTATTAACTTCATTGTGGCTTAATGCTCTTCCAGTGCCCTGTTGGTCTGCATTGATAGGGAGGTAATTGGTTCATGTGCTAAGAAAGCTGATTATGTTGCCCAGATCCCTAAGGGTCTGGGCCGGGGGAGGGTCTGAAAGATGTAGAAAATGTACAGATCAGAAGGATCCCCATGTGCAAAGATTCCTATGTCCTGTGCATAATCTTAATTAGTTTAAAATTTACTTTTCTCTTATATACTTTCTTTCCCACCATACTCCATTACTTATAAATGTGAAAGATGGGTACTGCTGTCTTGTCTTCTGGAGAAAAGCAAAGCGGGGGAACCAAATACATGTTAGAAAGGCTCCAATCACTGGGGCTGAGCATGGGACACAGCAGCCTGAACGCCAGACAGACAGAGGGAAAATCATGGACTGCCGCCAGAAAATCAGGAGAGGTCAGAGTTGTCATTAGCCTGGTGTTTGTGAGAGCCAGACTCTCGTTTTCTTGAGCTCTGTCCTCTTTCACAATTTGGAAAAAAGCAACTCTGCAAATGTTTGCCTGAAAAAGCAGGAGTAGGAACTGCTGTTCCCAGCCAAGCTCCAGCGTGTCACAGATGGAAGTCAGGCACACCTCTCTGCGCTAATTCAGGTGCGGTACAGCTGGAAGGAATTCTTAAAGCCGGTCAGGCCAGACACTCCAAGCACAAAAAAGAAGAGGAGGTCTAATATGTTTATATCCTAGCCATTGCCCTGCTGTGACAGATAGACTTTAGTCTGTCAGTTCATATCTAGTTAAACTATGAAAAAAAATCAAATCATGTTGCTTCAAAGGCAGAGTGAGCTTGATACTGTCTGATATGTCATGCTGTAATAGCTGACATGCAAATCAGGATCCAAAACATTTGCTCTTTTATGCTCAGCCAGGTGCAGGCAAGATCAAAGTGGCCTCCAAAACCTTTGATTTTATTGGGGGGAAATTGGGAAATTTGTCCAGAGCTTATAGAAGGGCAGAGAGGACCTTGAGTAAAGAGATGGGCAAGAATGCTATAAGATGCAAAAAGCACAGTGATTAAGAAAAATCCAGGCACCTTTTTCCTCACCCAAATGATATATGTTATTCAACATTGCATTATTGAAATTCTAAAGAATCTTTCATTGACATCTTTGATATGGTGATGAGGTCTCTCAGAACTTCAACTTCAAAATTTTTCACAGAGTATAAAGGACTGGCTTATGAAGGTCTTTGAATACCATAGGCCATAGGCTCCTTCTTTTGGTTGATCCTAGATGTCCTAGGGCATCAGAATACTAAGCCTCAAAGTTGCCTGAAAGATTTTTTTTTTCAATTGATAGAACACCAAGAAAAAGACAAAGGAAAGCAACATAAATGTTTCTGAATTATAAATTATCCAAATTTTTAACCACTTACTCAGTTGTTAGGGAGCTCAGAACAGGTGTATTTTGCTTACTGTTTCTTCTAAACTAACAAGATTTTCAGTCTTTTAATAAGCATTCTCTTGAGCAAACCATTTGAATCATACTCTTGTATTTTGGATTTACAAGTAGAACAGTTTCAGGGGTGAAACAGCACTCAATTTCTAACAGGATTAGACCTTAAAACATTAAATCTTAAAACCTTAGATGCTAAACCTTGGTGTCTCCCACTTGCTGGTAGATGAGAAAGCAACAGACAAAAAAGTGCTCTTTCTTCAGTATCTTGTTACAAGAGCATGGGCTAAAGGATATAAATATGTGTTTAACCAGCACTAACACAGGATATTATACTAAAAATACTTTCAAGAGTATTTTGAAATTTGTTAGGCTGCTAGTTTTGTCTCTCCTAGCAGTGACAAGCAAGAGCACCACAATATTAGGTTCTATGATAGCTGCCTAAGAATAGGCTTCTAATGGAAAAATCAATAAATGGTAACCAGCAGCGTTCATCTGTATTATATGAACTTTTATTTAACATGCAAAGACTGAGAAAATAAACTAGAAATTTCTCTGGCTACTTAAAATATTTGTCCCTTTTATATATAAAGGGGTACTTTAATGGTGCACAATAATTTTATCTTTTTGTATCATTGCCTGGAATGTATTTTACCTTAGAATAGCACTGTGAGGCAGAGAATGTACTTTTCTCCTCACATACCAAAGGAAACAGAGAACAAACATCCATGGTGCAGTTTGTGTGTCATCTGATGTCTTGACTTTAGCCCAGACTTTCCAAATTATTTAAATGCAAGTGTACACCATGGCATGAAATCTATTTTAAGTGTCCGCACTGTAAGAATGTCTACCGGAACAAAAGTGTCTAAACTCCTATTATAGTCAACTCCTGCTATAGTCAGTACAGGCAGAGAGCTCAGAGAGGCTTTTTAGTTGACCAAATGTACTTCCTTTAGGATGAGGTGAATTGTCCTCTACATGCATTTGACCATACTGGCTCATTGATTTAGCTGAGCTGTAGACACCTATTTATATGCAGACATTTCTACTGTAGACATCTGAAGCATGGAAAGATGGCTGTGTTTGGAACTTGGGAATTCAGAGCAATAGAGGATGCCATGGGTATTTTGTGAAGAGTTTGCATATATTATATCATGCAAGGCTGATGTAAAAAACTTTCATGCTCATAGCCTTAGAATGTACAGCAATGTGGAGAGAGATTTTGGAAGTGACTCCCTAGTGTCCCACAATGCCTTAGGTGCCTTTTCCCCTTTCTATTGTTTGGGGTCTCCTGTTGGCCCTTTTGGACCTGCCATTCCCTCCCAGCTGTGGGTTCCTACCCCTAAGTTGCCCCAGGGCCTCCATCCTTCTACCTTGGCGTCCCCACACTGTTCTCATGCTGTCATTCCCATGGCCTCACCCCGGCAGACCTATTTCTGTGGTGGTGGCAGGTCCTCCTGGAGAATGACTGGCACTGACCAAGACTGACCCCTTCATGTCCTCATCTCCCACCCCTTGGTTGGAGTAACTGACTGACCTGAGGGGACCCATGACTGACTGCACAAAGCTTACCAGCAGGTCAGGACACAGCACTCGGTGTGTGCTCCGATCATTGCTGACATCATCTGCACTGGTTTGACTGTAAGCGAGTTAATTTTCTTCATGCAGCTAGAAACCTTTCTTTTTTGTAGCTAGCATGGGTGGTGTTTGGTTTTAGTTTTTGGAACAAGAAGATAACACCCCAGGACAGAATTAATGTTTTTCTTCAAGTCACTTCCCAGTGCCTTTGAGTTGGAACAAAGAGAGTGTAAGAGCTGCTGATATCTTAGTTGTTGTCTGGGAGCCAAGGCCTTTCTGAGCCCTCTGCATCCAAGATGTGAGGCAGTGAGCAAGTGGAGCACGGATGTGGCAGAGCTTGACTGACACCCAGACTGATCAGTAAGAGTATTCCATCCCATTAGCATCATGCTTCATATTTAAGGAGAGTCGAATTTTCCAGCTAGAAAGACGGTGAAGGAGAATGAGACCTGTTCTGATTTCTGCCCTGTTTTGGTGGAGTTCTGTTTAGGAGTTCTCTTTATTTTGTTCTTTTGCCATCCTTCTGTTTTGCAGAGACCTCTGGGCCTTTCTGCCTTTTTCTCTCTTCTCTCTCTCTGGGATCAGCTGTTCAGGAGCAGGTGCTGCTGCCTGGGACTGGCTGCTCAGTGTGGGTGGAGTTTGTGAGGAATTGCATTGAGTAACTTTTATTTTATATTCTATTTCCATTTTACACATATTACTAGTAGTAGTGGTATATTAGTATTATCCTGTTATTTTATCAAACTGTGTTTATCTCAACCCATGATTGTTGCCCCTTCAATACTTGTCCTTATTTGTGGGGCTAGAGGGGCGTAAGCAAGTGGCTGTCGTGGTTGTGATTGCTAGCTCAGGTTGAATAGTGACAACATCACAGACAGAAGCAACTGACAGCTTGGGGCAGGTCCTGAGGTCACCTGGAGCATTACTGCAGGGAAAGTGGGATGGTGGGCGGTACCAGCTGTCCAGGGGAGGATGCTCGTCAGAGGATCTGTCATCCTTTCTTTCCTCAGCTGGCTACTGGGAACTATTTTTCTCCCTCTCCTCCACTCTCCCCTTCTCAAAAAGTAACACTCAACATGAGAGCTATTGTGTGACATCATCTGCAAATAATTGTCTCTGCTAATAACTCTTCGTGCACGGGGACCTGTCTCAGCATCCTCTGTGCAACAAATTTAATCATTGTCAGTTTAAGGGCATTTGAGGTTGACACTCTTAACAGTCTTTGGCTTTGTCTCTGGTAAATAAATTTAATCATATGTCAATACCCTAATTACGGAGAAGGGAAAAGTATTGCTTTTAAACCTCTCATCATACCTGATTTTTGTCCTGCACTTTCACATAATCCATCCCTACTCTCCCAGTCATGTCTAACTGTCTTCTAATTTTTGTATAGGAGGAAATATTTTCTTCACTTTGCGCTAGGAACATGGAGTTCCCTGTCTTCAGTTATGGAAGAAAGAGATGCAAAACCCATTATTTCCTGGACTGCCTGTCTGGGCAGGATTAGAAGACCAAGTCTATTATATTTGCACTGGCATTGCCTTGGAAGAAGCTAAATCCCAAGGAGGTATAAACCTACAGGGTAAATACAGGTTAAATCCATTTCCAAAGTAACTTCATGCTGTCAGCACTGATTTGTCTATTTATTTCAGAAGTCAATATATGTTTAGATCACTGGAGATTGGATTTCCAATCAGTTTCACACGATAGAGGCTCTATAACATGCACTACAGGGTATTGCTATACAGTCTTGGACCTAGACATCTTGATTTTTTCTGCTGTATTAATCATGAATCTTTTTTTATAGAGAGCATTTATATTGTTGCTAAAGCAATGTATGAATTGGGCCATTGTAAAGGCTGAAACCAGTCACATTTCAGATGGATAAACTTATTTTCCTCATATTCTACCTTGACTTCAGTAAAGCCTTTGACACAGTCTCCCACAGCATCCTCACAGCTAAGTTGAGGAGGTGTGGTCTAGACAATAGAGTAGTGAGGTGGGTTGCAAACTGGCTTAGGGAGAGAAGCCAGAGAGTGGTAGTCAATGGTGCGGAGTCTAGTTGGAGGCCAGTATCTAGTGGAGTGCCCCAAGGGTCAGTGCTGGGGCCAATATTATTCAATATATTCATTAACGACTTGGACGAGGGAATTGAGTGTACTATCAGCAAGTTTGCTGATGACACCAAGCTAGGAGGAGTGGCTGACACGCCGGAGGGCTGTGCTGCCATCCAGCGGGACCTGGACAGGCTGGAGAGCTGGGCAGGGAATAACCTGATGAAATTTAACAAGGACAAGTGTAGAGTCCTGCATCTGGGCAGGAACAACCCCAGGTTCCAGTATAGGTTGGGAGATTACATATTAGAGAGCAGTGTAGGGGAAAGGGACCTGGGGGTCCTGGTGGACAACAGGATGACCATGAGCCAGCACTGTGCCCTTGTGGCCAGGAAGGCCAATGGCATCCTGGGGTGTATTAGAAGGGGGGTGGTTAGTAGATCGAGAGAGGTCCTCCTTCCCCTCTACTCTGCCCTGGTGAGACCACATCTGGAATATTGTGTCCAGTTCTGGGCCCCTCAGTTCAAGAAGGACAGGGAACTGCTGGAGAGGGTCCAGCGTAGGGCAACGAAGATGATTAAGGGAGTGGAGCACCTCCCTTATGAAGAAAGGCTGAGGGAGCTGGGTCTCTTTAGTTTGGAGAAGAGGAGACTAAGGGGGGACCTTATTAATGTTTATAAATATATAAAGGGTGAGTGCCATGAGGATGGAGCCAGACTCTTCTCAGTGGCAAACAATGATAAGACAAGGGGTAATGGGATCAAGCTGGAACACAAGAGGTTCCACTTAAATTTGAGAAGAAACTTCTTCTCAGTGAGGGTGACAGAGCACTGGAACAGGCTGCCCAGGGAGGTTGTGGAGTCTCCTTCTCTGGAGACGTTCAAAACCCGCCTGGACATGTTCCTGTGCGACCTCACCTAGGTGTTCCTGCTCCAGCAGGGGGATTGGACTAGATGATCTTTTGAGGTCCCTTCCAATCCCAAACATACTGTGATACTGTGATATTCAAAAAGTATTATATTTGAAAAGCTATTATATGTAATAGAGTAGGAAATAATTGCATTTATTGTTATGTAATGTGCAACTAGTTTTGTATCTAATATCAAATGTAATTCTTCATTAAAGTCAGGTCAATCCTGTACTATCAAATATAAACTGACATTTGAGAGAGTGGTGTTTTTTTTAAGGACAAATAAACATGGTTATTTGGAATAATGTCTTTAACAAGACAAAAAGATTGAATTCCTCATCCATGAGAGAAAGCTGGTATTATTTTTCTTTTATTGGATGAATTTTTAAAACCTGGTCATACTCATTAAAAGACTTGAAATCCAACACAATGGCAAATGCATGAAAATTAAATAATTTTAATAATTTTATTTTAATACAGTAAAATTATTTAATTTTTTGTCATATCCACAACAGCTGATACACAGCTGCCTAGCGTGAATAATATTCTACAGACATATGTGGCCATTAAAAAAAATCTAGGAATTATGAAAGCTATGCCAAAATGGTGAAACTAATGGAGCCTGCTAATTCATTTTGTATAATAAAGCAATGACAAGTGACAATTTGACTATGCATTTTAGTTGACTACTCATTTTCACTTGTAATTTCATATGAATATCTACTCAAGTGTTTAAAGAAGAGTACTATATACAGCAGTCTTTAAAATATTTGCTCTGCTCTGTATGTATTTTAAGGATAATTATTTATCTTATATTTTAATTCATGCTAAATGTGAGGCTATTACACAATGTTTTAGTTGAAATTTGCCACTTTAACCTTTTTCCTAATATGTATCTTGTTTTCTTGTGTATCATAAAGATGTATGTTCTATATCACTGAGATGCATACAATCACACAGACTTATGATCTAGGTATTTGTATGTCACATACAAAAAAGTTGTTTTACAGATCAAACAGCTTCAAGTTATTTCCCTGATTTAGGGTGTTCTACTTATGATACAATTCTGCCCAAGTTAGTCCTCCTTCCTGATATCCTAGGCCAACTTTTCTTTCATTGCACTGTGTATCTCTTCAGATCTCGGTTAGCTTAAGCACTAACACAATCCAAGAATATTTCTCTAAATCTTTGTAACTCCTAGAGGTAAGGCTGAGCCACCCTGGAATGGTACTAGTGGTAATCAAGTCATAGAATAAAAGAATCATGTGATCATTTAGGTCAGAAAAGACCTATAAGATCATCAACCTAGCACTGCCAAATCCACCACTAAACCATGTCCCTAAGCACCACGTATACACATCTTCTAAATGCAAGTTATTGAAACCATGATTAAAAGTGGAATACAAAGAATGTTATAGTTTTAGTAGCATACCTGTTTTATACACATCATGTCAAAGCAGCATCTCAACTGACCCTTGCAATGCTTTTGTGTGCAGGTGATTAGGAAATCATAAATGTAATACAGTAGGGGAAGTAAATTAAGTGTTCATGACATGGGTCTGCTTAGAATTATATAACACGTACTACTAGTGACAGCCACCGCCAGTGTAACAGGTGGGTCCTGATATTAATTTAATATTAACATGATTTGGTTCTCTTTTCCCCTCCTTCATATTTTCCCTGTTTGGTACATGAATAAATAAATACGAATAACATAATTTGAGCTCTCAGATAGCACTTTGCAGGTTTAGACGCCCTGTGCAAGAAAAGGTGACTTTCTATGGAAAGAGGGCCAAAAAGGGGTTTCCTCTCCTTGCTAGAACCTTTAGGCAAAACAGTTAGGATAGTAACAATTATGATCACCTTCATTCGACTTCAATAAATTCAGTGACATGTATTCAATTTGCTGATATTGAACTGTCAAACTATTAGGAATATAAAATATTCCTGTATGTTGAACCTGTGGATTTTCTTCTTTGAAATATGCATACTTTGCTATTGGTTTATTGGCAATTAGATCTAATATAAAGAACTGAGTCTCAAGATACTGTGAAGGACTATCTGGACAGGAATTGCCTAAGTAAGTAAATCTAGTTTTTCAAAGTCCAAATTAACTCCTTGGACTGATCTGCATTTGGGAGTATGGTTTCAGAGAAGAAAAAAGTCTGTGTTTCACCTTGTTTCTGGTACACAGTGGAGAGTGCTCCAGCAAATTACCATATGCTGCTTTTTTTTTTTTTTCCTTTATAAATTTTCCACACTGGGAACTTTTTAGAGGCATGCAGTCATGCCGATGTCTATAGTGGATTGTTGGTAGTTTGGAACTGTTTCTGGGTAGAAGAGCAACAGGTAGGCTCTTAAAAAACTGCAGGATCTCCATGGGGTTCCACAGACTCCTGTGGAAACTGAGAGCTAGAACCTCACATTCTTATCTGCAGTACTGCTGTTCCTTCAGAAAATGTATAAAGTATTTAACCTGGGGAAACTCCTGCAGGTACGGGCTCCTGTAACAGAGTTTTTCCTCTAGTGTAAAAGAACAATATAGTCCTTTGGGGAATTTCCACCTTGTCTTACAAATTATCTGTGCTGGGTTGACAACTAGTTTAATCATATTTACACTGACCTTAAATATGGTAATTTAGAAAATGTAACTATACTGATGTTGTGGTAACTTAACCCTGATGCATTACAATATTAAAATACTCCAAATTTCAGAATTATTGTTACTTGTATTTTACATTTAAGGACGGAAAACTAAAATCTCTGCTAGATCATCATACAGGAAGAACTCTGCTAGATCATCATATAGGAATGTGTAAGACACATTACATTTTTCTTCTGAATTTTAATAATAAAATGCAGTTATTCTCACTGATAGGCTTTGTTCTGTGTTTTTTTTCAGAATGAGTTAAGTATTTCTGTGGCCTACAGTAGTGTGTGTGGGAGCTATGTGTGGCCAGGGCAGGAAAGAATACATATTTCAGAAGAGGACTTAACATATCTTCTTCCAAAATATATAAACCAGTTATATGTTCTTTCAAAATCCTATGACCATAGTCATGGGAAGACATTCAGAATTAATTTAATGCAAAATCTTTCTTATTAATTTCAAACTTGTAGCAGCTGGAGCAGGATATCTTCATTTTATATGAGCAATCCTCATTCTAAATGAATGGAATGTGGATCAGTGTTTCCATATTAAGAAGCGGTTCTGCCACAGCTCATCTTTTCCATCAATAATAGATACTTGTCACCCCTGGGAGCTGAGAAATTCTAGCTGGTACTGACTCTTTTCAGCTGTGTTTCAAAATGGGGCTTAAGCAAAGGTTCTTCTGTTGGCAGTTTGAATTATTATTTGACTTTACTCAGTTTGGAGATGCAAGCAGGGCATGCTATAAATACAGAAGCATTTTTACAGTGTACTTTATTAATTATTTAAGTTAGAGATCATCTGTTCATCATCTGTCAGAGGCAGATTTATTGGGACAAGCTATAGGACTTCCAAGTCCTCACAGCCTACCTCATTAGTACTGTCAGTCTTCATTAGGATGGTGAGAAAACACATTTGTACAACGTTTCTTCCATAGCCACATCATGACAGTTAAGGCTTATCCATAACAGTGCCTTGATTTACTGAAAACTCTTTTAATTTTCTTCCTGTCTTGTCTTAGCTCTGTAAAGACACAAAGCATGACTATAGCTTATCAGCTAAGCAATTTGCAGGAATCCCAGAAATACACTGTCATATTTATTTGATGCTGCTTTCATAATGCTGGGGCATGGGGGTGTCTTTCTGACCACTCTCAGGTTGTTCGTTTTGTGAAGGATTCCCAGCAAATACAAGTACACATATAAATTGGAATCTTTTTGCAAGTGCTGCCACTGTCCTTGGAGTAACCATGGTGGTGTGGCCAGCTGCTTCCTAAGGGACAGTGATTCAAGGGTGATGACATGGCTGGCAAGGTAGGATCTCATCAGCTGTGGCCCTGTTCCAGTGCCCACAAACTTAGGCGTATAGGTCAGGAAATCAATCCATGGATCAGGGTCAGGTCTGGTGAGGATAACTGGGGTCAGAAACAGCCCAGTGTTCACGATGACAAGGAATTTCCAAGGCCAGACTGGGAAGTTTGTGGGTCAAGGTCTGGATTGACAGTCTATGCCCAGGAACAAGCATGACTGTGACAGCTGGAGACAGGCACAACTACAACATAATTCAGGCTAAGAGTGAAGGCCCAACCCTGAGAGCCCATTGCCCCATGGGCAGGGCAGTGTGGGTGGGGTGGAGGTCCCAGTTGAGGCTGGTCAGGGTCATTAAGGACCATTAGTGCACTCTGAGCACTGACACAGAGTTCTGCAGAAGATAAATGTCTGTAGGGGCCAGAATAGAAGTGGAGACTTCAGGACACATGTATATCTTCAGAGGTGTTCCTTATAGGAGGACTAGGTCACAGCAGATTTTCAGTCAAAGAGAATGATCCATATATATCCCTTGCATAAGTGAGAAAAACTATGCTGAAGTCCATAGACTTGCATCAGGACTAAATATAGACTGTGAAACAAAATGAGGTAGAGTCCCAGTGCCATAAAAAGTTAAAATAGGCTTGTGTGGTATGTACCTAGACTCTTTATGGCAGCAGCTGTACATTCCTAGGAAAATGACCAAGGACTTTATAAGGACAGCTTTCAACTATGCAAAACAGATGAAAACCTCTTCCTAGCAGTACATAAACTTGCTCATATTGTGCCTGAGTCATCAAAACTTGTTTATTAGTGACCTCTAATTAAAGGTCTTTTAACTCATTGCCCTTATTCTTGCCTACTTTTCCTATTAGTGAAAGGGAACAAGTATTTATAAGTCATTAACATAATAAAATAATACATACCCAGAAAAACATATTCCTTCTTTTACAGGGGTGATCTGACAAAATAATTCCTTTCTGAACTTTTATCTGCAATGGTATTGTTATAGGTAGCTTTTTTTTGCTCTTTCTTACATGTGCACACAACTGCTTTTCAGAACATGAGCATTTCAGATCTTAAATAACATTTAACCTACTTTATTCAGCAATACAGTCTTAAAATTCACATAAAAAGTACATTTGTATTGATGTTGAGTACTGAGATATTCACACTATAGGTTAGCATGGATGTTAAAAGAAAGGTTTGGGAAAGACAGAGGCTGCTGTTGTGCCTTTAGATTTCTGAAAAACTAAATTACTTTTAATCTATCCACCATTTTTATATACTGATGTGTGTAAAAGATTAACACTACTTCAACTGTAGAGACAAAGGGGAAAGAGCAGAAATCCTGTGATGGCGAGGCTGCTGGTGGTCTAAAAGGACATATTCTCCAACTACTTTGCAGATCTTAAGACTTAATACAGGGACATAGTATATTACAAAAGGGAACTAAATGTTCCTCTTGTTCCTGCTGGTTTCTCCAATCGAAAGCCAAGGACGCTTTTCAGCCACATAGTTTGCCTGCAGGAAAATGTAAGATTAAGAATCTGTATTGTCATGAAAAGCCTATGGGAAAATATGTCTTTACCAAAAGTTCTGAAAATGGTAATAGATTATCGTGACAGTTCATTTAAATTTGTTTTTTCCTGGTCACATCACGAACAACAGAATGTTGCAGCAGAAACATACACATGGCAGACTGTCCAGATATACAGCAGGCTCGCTGAATGTAAAGGAAGTTTGCTGTCAGAGCCTTCGGCCATATCAGCAGTTTGGGATGTGACCACCGCTTGGCCTGTGGGAAGCCTGAGTGTTGCTGCTGAACCTCATGTAATGCTGCCTGTGCTGCCTAGATACAGACCAACTACACATGTTTCTGTGGTCTCTACTGGGATGCATGTAGCTGTTTCCCAAAGCACACAATGCATACAATGCATATGATGTATACTCCGCCTTGCACAATTCTGTTAGCAAGGAGTTAAGCTGGGCATGATTGTTACAGAGGCTTCCCTGGTTAGAATTCCTGGCAAGAATTTTAAGGCTTTGCTTGCAATTAGTTAATAGAAGGATACAATAAATGATTACTTGCAGCAGAGAGCACAGTAATCCATTGTCAAACTGTAATAGGAGAGGAAGATGCTATTTATGAAGTGAAGCTAAGTATTGTGGTTGTTCTTTATTCACAAATTTTTACAAAATTAATGCAAGGTACAAGTGGTGAGTTTGGTGGTATTGCCCTTGACTGTTTTTTTTCACTTAGCATTAAGCTATGTCTTTTAAGAAATGTACAGGAAATCTAGTTAAAACATTGTGTAAAACTATTATAGATTTCATTTTGTGCCTCACCGTGATGAAAGTCTCTCCTAATAGGCAACTAGTTGGTAAAGACTCATAGCATGGAAATAACTGCTTTGTGGATGCATAATTTTTAACAAGTACTTGGCAAACCAGATACCACAGAAAGTTAGATAACGAGTATATACCAGGGCCCCTCTATGGTGTGGTCTGGGCTGTCTGGGAAGCATGTGCCCACACCAGAGCTCTGAGTGCAGATACCATTGAATGTGGGCAGATTATGGTAAGACAGCTAAACAGTTTCCACCCCTATCTGTTCTACTTCTTCCCTGAAAGCTTTTATTTCCCTGATAAGGGAAGGTAAAGAGCCTAAAAGCACCTTTAAAATTGCATGGACTGAAGGTGGAGAAGGTGGCTGAGGTGTCTCTGGTCCTTTGTGAAATGTGTGTCACTAGACAAAATAGAGGAAGCAACTGAAAACCAAACGAGGTCTGAAGTTCTGCACAGCCCTCGTTTCCCCTCTGGTACAAGCCAGATAGATCCTGTTTCATTTATTATTACAACTCCTGCTGAACCTCTGGAAATTGATATTAGGGAAGAACATATTTGCCATGGAAAAGCGCTGTAGGATACAAGTGAGGAGACTGGGAGTGAGAACGACAGTGGGAGTGTTTTTATTTCATCTAAGTTTGAAACAGGAGAACAGGATAGACTGCTGAAAGCAACTCCAGCAATGCAATATCTAGTATCGGGAGAACAAACTCCTTTTGTTTCCTGACCTCGGCCTCATCAAACAAACCAAGAGAAAACTGTTATTGAGCTGGAGGAATCTGTTTACTGGAAAGAATACTGAGGCTCTACAATGGTATCTTACAAAACTAAAGATGCTGGAACAGAACAGACTTATTCAGGAAAAGAGGAGCCGCAACAATGCACAGATGACAGCAAAGTCAATGGAAAATGAACTTGCATGAACTAGAAAGTAAACCCTGTCAATAATTTTGATTCCTTTATTTAGCTGACAGCTGTACCTAAAATTGATCTCAGATATACTGACTTAAGATGTTTTAAGGACTGTTTAATTGACATGTGCATTTAATTGTGTGTGAAATGACCCAATTAAATATGCTTGTGCCTTCAAAAATGCATGATCTGTTTGAAAGGTGAAAAATAGCTATCCAAAATAAATGTTAATCTTCTATATTGTAGAGGGAGTCCAGTGGCGGGCTACGAAGATTATTAGGGGCCGAGAGCACCTTTCTTATGAGGAGAGACTGAGAGAGCTGGGTCTGTTCAGCCTGGAGAAAGCTGAGGGGGGATCTCATCAGTGTTTCTAAATATCTCAAGGGTGGGTGTCAAGAGGATGGGACCAGACTCCTTTCAGTGGTGCCCAACAATAGGATGAGGGGCAATGGGCACGGACTGAAGCACAGGAGGTTCCACCTGAATATGAGGGTGCCAGGGCACTGGAACAGGCTGCCCAGAGAGGTTGTGGAGCCTCCTTCTCTGGAGACATTCAAAACCTGCCTGGACACATTCCTGTGTGATCTGCTCTGGGTGAACCTGCTTTAGCAGGTGGGTTGGACCAGATTATCTCCAGAGGTCCTTTCCAACCCCAACCATTCTGTGATTCTGCAATGAAGCTAACTATTTCTTGGTTCTTTCCTGCAATGAACTCTGGAAACTCCTGAAGATCTTGCTGCAGTATCAAAGACTTTATTTAGTGCTTGTGCCTAGTTTTCCCTACCAAACAGGCTTTAGTATATGAATATTCTTATACTCTATATCGTGATGTCCATTCTTTGGTATATGCAATTAATCATCTGAAGTACAAACTCTACCTCCTGGCTCAAGGATACACTTTCAAGATACGAAAAATATAGTGTATTCTAAATAATGCATTTTCACATTAAGTTTGTGTATTAATTTCCTTATTTGAATTAAGTTACATGATTTTTTCTGGTATTCTCAACCACTTTTGCATACTTATAGATAAGTGTAAGTAACAGCAGCCAACTGAATTCTCTGCTTTTATTCAAACTCATGTCTGTCACTAGGGAAAATATAAATATATTAATTTAAGAATGATCCTACAAATTCTATTCAAATATATTATCAAGACTTTTCCACAATTTTATTCATGTTTCTAAGAAATATGTACAAAACCACATAAGAGAAAAAGAAATTTTTGAATAATAGCCCAAAAGTTATAAAATGCACTTTTGATTTATATGTTTAGTGAAAAAAAAATTGCTGCAAATTACAAGATGGAACCCATCATCTGAAAGCAATGATACTTTTTGACTTTTCATAGCCCCATTTCATCCTGTGGGTGAGCTACACACACCAAAAAAATTATCAACTTCAACAAAACATAAGCAATAAATCTTACGACCCTCCCTCACACCTGCAGAAAAGAGTTGGGTAAGCAGTTGAATCTTGCAGAATGTCCTGAAGGTCATCATCTCAACCTCAGGCTCTCCTGCACCAGAGCAGGGAAAGCAGGTGTCCTGCACAGCTCACCTTATTCACCCTAATGTGACATTGTGCCTTTTTGATTTGATGTATTTCCTTTGGCATGACTGACAGTGTCATGTCCTCTCATGTGCTTGGGGAATCTGTCGATCTAGGAGAAAAAAAGATATTAGTTATCTGCAGCTCCCCTGCAGGTCCCCAAAGTGCTGGGACATGATGCACTGATAGACTCAAGGGCTTATCCCAGTCTAAGCAGCATGTCATTTTATCAGGCACCTAAGGAAACAGATGCAGGAGGTGTACAGTTTTATGGTTTCTATAGCTATATCTATCTTCTGCAAACCTTTTGCTAGTGTCTGAAACAGAACATCCTCTTGATATTTGAATTCTGAATGTTATTGTCTCTCCTGACCAGCAACGACATCACAAGCTGAAATCTCAGATACCTGCTGAAACAGCACTGATAATTCGTTGGTTTCTGAACAAATCTTAATCCTTCAAATTTTATTTTTGTGTTTGTTCTATTTTCATAACCTGTTTTCCTCCCCCACTGCTACACAGTCCTGTTATTCTGGATTATATGTGGCAAAAGAAAGGGCATGGCAGATGGGGCTGCTCCATATTTAATGCCTTCAGGGAGAAGGCGGCAGCAAGGGCATGCAGAGCACATGTGTGGTCCAGCAGCAGTCTGTCAGGTCAAACCCTCAGAAATGTGGGAGGCTGGTGCCCCAAGAATGAGAGTCACACAGACAAACCAGTTCAAAGACCCACACTCTTGGTGCTAGAAAACTCACTATTACCTTGTAAATTTATGAAGCATTCAATGCAATATTTTGTAAATCAGAGATTTGGCTCAGAAGGCTGCGGAAGATTCGGAAGAGAATGCATGTGAAGAGAGGTACAATCACCTCTCTGTTTTTCCCATGCTGGAGAGTAATACAGTGGATGGGCACCTGCAGTACATAAACTAGATTGTACCTATACTGAATCTTTGAAGATGTACTTCAGTGTGATCTATATATTCATTTACAGAGATACTGAAAATAACACACTTTGTACAGTGACCTGCTGTATTATGTTCATATATTCCTTGTCCTTGGGTGTTGTTGCATTGTTTAACGATCAGCACAAAATCTGTCTCTTGTCTTAAAAGCAGTGGTTTGGCTGGTGAGACAGGGTAATGCAAAACCCTGAGCAAGCTGCAGAGATGGCAGACCTTTTCTCCTTCCAATGTACTCTTCTCCAAATGTTGAGGCAGTCTCACTGTAAGCAGAACTTTTCCTGGTCTTCAGTCTGCTCTGTCTGCCTAGCTTCACTTGCTGAGAGAAAATAAAGGGACTCAGCTTATGGGACAGTCATGAGGAGATGGGTGATAGCAGAAAGGAAAGAAAGGCATCTGTCTGCTGCACCATGTTTTTTTGGTTGGTTGGTTGGTTTTTGTTGCTGTTGTTGTTTTGTTTTCTTTTTTTTAGCAGCTGAGATAGTTAAGTGCAAACCTGCAGGATGCAGATGCTGCTGGGTTGTTTGCCTGAGCAGAAGTGGAAAAGCTTTGGGAAGAGCCCGTGCCCTGGGGTGTGCGTAGGGATGTGAGTTTGGTGTCTGGACAAGTCCAAACCGTGTCAGGATTACACACAAACAGCAGCAGTCTCACACAGTGGGCAGAAACCAGGAATATGTGGTGAACTGCTAATGCATCCTGTAACAGCAAAGCAAAACTGAGCAGCCCTCTTCTTCTAAGTGCATTCAAGAAAAAAAAATCACACAGGCCCTTTATTAACTAGATGGTATATGCTGCTCTTTTCATCCTTGCTGATCTGCAACAGCCACCTGAGATAAATGACCAGGTATCTGATGATGGCTCCCGCAGGGCAGCACCACTGGGACAGTGTCCCTGCACTGGCAGGGGATCCCGGCGGTGCAGGCCCAGTTTAACTCAGTGAGGACCGTTTAGTTTCTAACTTGCTAAATTTGCTTTGCCTTCTGTAGTGCCACCTGGCGTCGGCTCCTTGAATGGGAATGAATTTAAACCACTGATTTTTTACAAGGCCCTCTGATCTTTCGCATGTAGATAAGGAGAAGTAGTTACATTTATATAGTCCTAAAATTACATTTGTCCCTTCAAACGCAACTGCCAGGCTGATGTGAAAATGAGTTTGACACCCCTGATGTAGCTCTTCTGAAGGACCTTTGCATGGATGAAAACATCATTCCCTTCTGTTATTGCAGATGTAGAACTAGTGATCTCGGGTGTTTGGGGGAAAAGCACATGGTCCTGCTAACTGAAGCTCTCCTCCTTTCTGCCAGCCAGATAACTTCAGCTGGATATTCCAAATAAACCTGTTTTTACATTCTCATGCCATGCTCCTCACAGCCATACTAATATAAACATTACCAGTTTCACTGTTTTGTGCTGATAAGCAGCAGCAGGTTTGTAACACAGCTTACGAACAAATTGCCAGAGAAAAGGTCTCTGTTATCAGACAGGAGCTCTGATCTGTTTTAGTGCTGTTCTGTTTTCTACAGCAGGAGGATATTAGATTTAGATCCTGGTGCTTGTTTTACCAAATGTCATGTCTCCGTGTTTGTGTTTTACTTGTCCCATTTCTCTCTCTGATCAGGTACTCCTGTGTTCTCAGGTTGCAGTTGTTCAGCTATATCTTCTGAAGCTAGCTGGCATAGAAATATCATCTGGAGAGCTCACCAGGAGAGATCTGTCCCAACAGTCCATAACTCATTCTTATCATGCAGCCAAATGGCCTCATTTTTAAATTACATTACATTATAGAAGACCAAGTTGGGTTTAGACATCAGAAATCCAGAGTTTGCTGATTATTTGCTTTTTCGTTCCTTTCCAGCTGAGGGGTTTGGTTTTAAAAATGTTAGATTTCTCCGGACAACTTTGTCAATTTCCAAACAATGCTGAATTTATCCTTAAAATGTGATAGGATATTAAAATAAGACAAAATTTATGATTAGCAGATGCACACAATATATTAGCTGAGCCAGTACTTATTAATATAGATAGTTCTCTTATTACATTAATATTTTCAAACAGGCCCTCAGAATCATAGAATCATAGAGAAGTTTGGGTTGGAAGGGATCTTTAAAGATCATCTAGTCCAAACCTCCTGCAATGAACACTTCTTTCCATAAATGTCTACATGAAGGCTTGTTGAGTCTGCCATCTAGAATTACAGCTACATTGACATATAAGACCCACAGTAGCTTCTCAAAAGCATAAGCCTCCAAGTTCCCAATTTCATGCTGGAACAAGCCTTGGGCACCTAGCAGTCTCCTCCTTGTGCCCTGCTTTCCATGCAGGAGCTGGTAACGTGCAGGATCCAGATGTGAGCGATGCTGCTTACCCAAGTAACCAGCACCACCTGGTCTGCTGGCAATAAGGTCTATGGACATGCTGCAGCACATGTCAATGGATAAGCACAAGTAATGCTGTAACACTGTGGTACATCATGAGGAAACATATTTTCTGATAGTTACCTAACCTTTTGAAGAGTCAATACCAGTGCAACACAGGTAATAGGTGTGGGCTAGAGAAATGCAATGGTGGTGTTGTACTGTCTTTGTTAAAGGACCACAATAGCTTCCTATAATATAGGGTCTTACTGAGTAACATGAAATGGAAATTGAGAACGCTAAGCCAAGACTGAATGCGTGGCAGCACTCGGACTTCACATGCATTGGGTAGTTCATCATTACACAGCTACAGGCTTGCTTTTGTCCCAACAGCTTCAGATACTCTGAAGTCTTCCCACAATAAGCATGACTACCTTTCTCTCAGGCAAACATAAGCACGCACCTGGAACCCTAAGGTGCCTGTTACTGGATGCAGGTGCCTCACGTTGTATTAGACAATTCAGGAAGAAATCTGATTTTCAGCTATCACTGGTTTTTCCAAGCCTCAGCTCACATAAGGTCTGCTGTTGAAATTCTTTCTCCATTCAGTAAAGGAGACTGTGTTGGAATTACTCAGTGTAATGTTTCCCATCTTAATTATTCGATAAACTGTTCTGTCTGGTTTCTGTTGTGTTTCTGTCCGGCAGAGGAAACAACTGGGAAATGAAACGAAGCTGCACAGTATCCTGGACTGGATCCTGCTTGGTTTGATTATTTGATCACATATTTAGTTATCTCATAGTGTCTGTATAAAGTAGGACAAAAATCCTTGCTATTCAATTCTGTAATAAATCAGAAACCACTGAAGGCAATTTCTTCAAATTGCTAGTGACTCATTTTGGAGAAAAGATGTTCCTGAACAAGATTATTAGAAGACTTTTACACAATGATTATGCCACTGTCATTATATTCTCTCCCTCATAAAGCAATAATGATAACTGTAATCATAATCCAGTGAATTCCAATCTTCATAAGAAAAACTATTCCCTCTAAATTATTTGGAATATAGTATTCACTATTGTTTCTTAAACTGAGGAGAACAGGGTTTCCTGACTTTTAAAATGCTTCTGACATTAGAGAGACAATAATGACTTCTTTCTTCAGGGTTAGGAACCCTGAACAATCTGTTCATAACAAACATATGCTGTTGGTGTGCCTTCTAGAGGTGTGCTGAGTACATATCCCCGTCTTTAAATAGAAAGCAGTCAAAGGATAATTGCAGCATTTAAAAACACTGAAAGCATTCTAAATGGGAAGGAAATACGGTTCTGTGGTTAAAGTATAAGGAAAAGAGAATGTATGGGTTATATTCCTGGGCTGAGGCAGATATTTCCTTTATAACCTTGGGCAAAAATACTTCATCTGTGTATGTCCACTTTTCCATATTTTATTCTGTGTAAAATGGGGATTGTAACCCTTTTTTTTTTTTTTTGCCTCAGGGAACACTAAAAATGTTTGTGCAGGGCTGGACATCTTGAGGCAGCAAGTGTTATCTGACTGTTATTATAAATGGAAACACGGGATATGCATACGTATGCTTTCAGTTAAGAGCTGATCTAATTACGCAGAGGAAACTGAAGAAATAGAGTTAACAAGCCTTGTTCTCAAAGGCTCCAGTTACCATCTGATTGTATCTCTTGTGGATTTATGTCTGTCCCTGGGAGCCTGACTCTCCCGGAATATGGTTTTAACTGCCTCTTCAGGAGGGAGGAAGTGTCGAGATTAGTTTCTAATCTGCCAGCTATTATATTTAAGAAATATTTGAACTGAATTACACAAAAGAAGTTACCTGCAGAAAAACTACCCTGCCACAGAACACAGAAACGTTCCTGCAGTTAGGAATCAAATGTGGTTCCCCTGCTAAATCAAACACGTAAGAACTGGCAAATCTTTGTAGCTGCTTTTTTTGTCTATAGCCCCTCTACTGTTACCTGTTCAGCAGTGGTGAAAATAAACTGTACTTTGAAATTGTATAGCATTTTCTAATCAGAGCATCTGGGAGTATGTAATGTAACCTTGGATTCACAAAGACATCAACAAGCCTAAAACCCACCAATGCTTTAACAGCCATTGGGACATGTATTCCTACATCCCTTTGTAAATTCAGGACTTAAAAGTCATTTTGTTAGACCATTTTATTACACCTCTTACTAGAATATAGTAGCTTTTTAACCAGGCGTAGCAAAATCATTTGTTTAATGCAGGAAGAAGAGAAAAACACTGTAATTCACTAATTTAGATACATAGAATATTAATAATCAGGCTAGAATGTGGCAGGCAGGAACATTAGGAATTGTTCTTACTCTCTTAAGAAAGCTATGGATTGAAGTTTATTTATGGTTTTCCTTAGAAATACAGAATAATATACACAGGCTCCTCCTCATGTAAATGAAGGCAGTAATCTTAACTGTAATGGAAAAAAGCTCAGGCTGGTATGAAGTAGACTTCAGGAGATGGATGATCAGTTGCATAAATATGAATGGCTCACATAAGCGAATAGCAATTTTTCTTCCAATATTTGTAGGAAGATGAAGCTCAAGGTGTATTTATTCTGCAGAGGATACTGTTACCTTGACAGTCATTTTTATCTGGAAGTATGGTACATATTTTTATGAAGTGACTAATTGCTTATACTCAAAATAAACCTGCAGAAAAGAAAATGAAAATGTTTTCCTCTATTTTTAAAATTGTTCATGCTATACATTCAACAGAGCTAGAGATACATCTATTTTCATCATTTTCTTGACCAGTTCATTGGAAAGGAAAAAATGAGTATCAGAAAAACTCTTCAAACACCAAGAGGAGAGCAGAAAAATCAATAACACTTTAAAAAGCATTACAGAGTGAAATCTTCAGACTCACCCCTTAAAGAGTACAGTCAGAAAACTGCCTAAATACAGCTAGTTCAAATACAATCAAAAGATGACATTTGCTTCTCAGTTTATTAATATTTTTGACATTTAAAGCAAAAGCATGGGAAGAATTGGTTCCTCCTTTGCCAACTGGTTGCTATCTCTTCTGCCCTGTGATATAAGGAAAAACTCAAACCTTGACCTTGAAGCTTTCAGCTCACACAGATGTGAGAGCTGCTATTGGCATGAGAAATATGCACCTGGGGAAAGGAATAAACAAATGAAAGCTCATAAAATAAATAAAACTATAATCTCTGAGATTATTGCTCTATAATGAAATCAGCTAAAACACCACCACCAAACAAAAAAGAAAATCGATCCAAAACCTCCAAATACCTCAAAATTCCTGCTTGCACAGTGTTGCAATGCTTTGTAGAGCTTTGTTATTGACTTACACTATATTTAATGAGTTACTTTTGCCTAGTGATATTATTACATTTATAGAAATCTTTGACTCACAAATACATGAGCACATCTTTTTTGACTGGTCTGCTACAACCATTTTTATATTCACTGTCTTATTTTGATAATTTCCTCCCATTCCTTTGTCCATGACTGAGAAAGATCAAAAGCCTTTCCTCTAAAATACTGAAGCCAGATATGTTCAAAACTCCTACTGAAAAGCTGATGTTGTATACAAAATTAAACACATATTTGGAAATATTAACTCAGCTTTATTACAGAGCTTCATTCTCCAGGCACCCTTCCAAAATTATTGCTCTGCTTTTAAAAATGAAATAGTTGTCACAAAGTGGCTTCAACTTTCAAAAATATTTTGACAGCATTTTGGGGAGTTTTGACAAAACAGAGCGGTTCATGTACACATTTTTATCAAATCTCTTTTTCGTAGAAGATGATTTGATGTGATTTCTTTACTGGCGTTCCATATATGTAACATGACTGTGATACCACGGGCAGCACAGGAACTTAGAAAATGTCAGGTGGTTTTACTGAGCTTGTTGGAATACCTGTTCACCAGCGGTAGCTATTAGAAAGACATATAATGCTGTCCACTCTGGTGTAGTCAATAACAATTAATATTAAGTGGGCTTAAGTGTGTGTGTGTCTGTATATCTTCATGTTGGAAAGGAATTGTGTTTATGGCTAACAAGTACTGGACTGATAAAAGGAAACTTATCACATAGTGGAGACACCACCAGAAGATAACTGTTCTGAGAAGCAAAACATTAGTACCACTTCTAGGTTATAGGAGAACTGGTATTATTAATATAAAACTGTTATTTTACTGCAAATACTGAAAAAAATCCAAAATAAAAAAATCATTAATTTTGCCCTTGTTTAGCTTATGTCATAGTTTTTGGCATCTCCTAAGTATTTCAAAACACAGGTTTCTTTTTTGATATGCATGTCAATTCAATGAACTTTCTGTAGGTATATGGCATTATGGAACACACTTCTGGCTCTTCAATCAACAGAAGAACAGCTTAAGTGAAAAGTTTTGAAAACGGAGAGGGGGTAATAATATTGTGAAAATTACAACCAGTAGGCTGCAATGCAGAACTAACACACTAAGGACGGTTAAACTGTTTGAATCAAACTCTCCATCACAGCCCTACTTATGCACAGCAACAATATCTATCTGAAACTGAGTCACAATACCTCATCCTAAAACATATGGCCTTTTAAAAGTTAGATCTGCGGGCAATTTTAATAACCTTTTAATACCACAGACTCAGCATAGCAGGGGTCTAGGCCATTACAAGGTTGGCTATGTGGAAAATATCACAGAATCATAACATTGTTTAGGTTGGAAAGGACCTTTAAGATCTTTGAGTCCAACTGTTAACGTGACACTGTCAAGTCCACCACTAAACCATGTCCCTAAGAACCTCATCTATGTGCCTTTTAAACTTCCCCAGGGACAGCAACTCAACCGCTTCCCTGGGCAGCCTGTTCCAGTGCTTCACAACCCTTTCCATGAAGCAATGTTTCCTCATATCCAATCTGAACCTCCCCTGCTGCAACTTGAGGCCATTTCCTCTTGTCCTATCACTTGTTACTTGGGAGTAGAGACCAGCCCCCTCCATGCTACAACCTACTTTCAGGTGGTTGCAGAGAGCGATAAGGTCTCCCCTCAGCCTCCTCTTCTCCAGGCTAAACAGCCCCAGTTCCCTCAGCTGCTCCCCATTAGACTTGTGCTCTGGGCCCCTCACCAGCTTCATCCCCCTTCTCTGAACTCATTGCAGCATCTCAATGGCTTTCCTGGAATGAGGGCCCCAAAAATCAACGCAGGATTTGAGGTGAGGACCCACAAACACTGATCACTCCTCTGGTCCTGCTGGCCACTATTCCTGATACAAGCCAGTATGCTGTTGGCCTTTTTGGCCCCCTGGGCACACTGCTGGCTCGTATCCAACTGCTGTCAATCAACAGCCCCAGATCCTTTTACCCCAGGCATCTTTCCAGCCATTCTTCCTTGAGCCTGTAGCACTGCCTGGGGTTGTTGTGACCCAAGTGCAGGACCTGGCACTTGCCCTTGTTAAACCTCATACAATTGGCCTCAGCCCATCAATCCAGCCTGTCCAGATCCCTCTGTAGAGCCTTCCTACCCTCCAGCAGATCAACACTCCCACCCAACTTGGTGTTATAATAATATATATATGCTTAGGTACAGAAGCCAAATGCTGCTGGAGGCAGAAGAGACCCAGTTGCTGCTCCTCCAGGGCTGCCATATGCTAAGTAAGGCACAGACAGTATCCTCCACTGTCTCCAGCCACAATAATTCTTGACATCAGTTATGTGACACAAAAAAAGGCTGTCTGTCTGGCACAGTGAATTGCTGGAGATGTCAGCATAATGCTCTGCTGACCATGGTGTGTCCCACAATCTAAGATATTGTGCCCTTTAGACATAACCATAAAGGAGTTAAGAAAACCAGAGCAATTAAGCCTCAGGTGTTTTAAAGGGTTAGAATATTTTCTTAACACTATTGTTTAGAATAAGAAAGCTTAAGACCAAAAGCGATTATGATGTCTTGTGCATAACATACACATAACTCAGTAGCTGCTGTGTCAGTTTGTGTCAGATCCTTAAACCTGTAACAGAAGGATGACATAAAATGTTTGAAATATGGAGAAAGAGCCATGCTGTTAAACATATCTCTCTCTACTGTTTGAATAGCCTTATTGAATTAAAACAATTTTTTTTTCTAGCCTTATTTTGCCAAGCTCGAGGTTCCATCTCATGCTGGATCTCATTGTACTACTGCTGTAAAGCTATTTACTATTAGAAATACGTTCTTTATGTAGCAGCTCTGAACACAAGTCTCTTTAAGCTTCTGTGGATAACCTAAATTCCCTGTAAGTCTCTCTCATACTTTTAAAAGCATGCATTTAACTATGCTAACTAATGGATTTTCTGCACTATGAAAAATCTTAATAGCAATTACTTTTTTTTTTAGTTATTGTCCAATGCTCAGAGGCCAAGCAGCAACACGAACTGAGCTTATAGTTATACAGTTGATACGTATAGTTGATATTTTTCTGTCTCGCTTTTCAAAAATGAAATAATACATGATTCTGCATGTCTGTAAAAATGCTGGGGGATCCCCTAAGCTGATTTATGTGATCATAGCCGTACTGGAGTTGGTAGAATCACAATAACCTGCATACGCTAGCAACCTGCCTTATCGGAATTAGCATTTTTAAGACAGGACTGCAGGATTAATTCTTTTCATTAAGAAAAAAAGCAAGGAGTACTGTGAGCAGCAGAACTAATGAAGCTTAATTTCTTCTACTCCTGAGCAATTTACATCCCTCCTGCCTCTTTCTGACCACTTCCCACATCGCTTCCAGGGCTCTCTGTCCCTTATGCCTTCAGTTCCTGCATCCTTCATCCACCAGACTGGGCAAGAAGCAGCTGTTTCTGCAGCTGGTACAGAGATAGATATCACATGTTATCCAAGGCAAAGATAATAGCAAACACAATAGGGAGAACTAAGTTCTCTTTACCTTTCTTTTCAAGGTGGCACTAACTTGGACCTTAGGACTCTCAGCCACAGAATTCCATAAAAATTTTATTAAGTTAATATCTTTAAGAACTCTATCCCTCTACTAAATTCGGTTGAAATCGGTCAAGAGATCTGACATTTATGATGAGGCACTGACACACAGAATAACTACATACACCTCATTTCCTTAGAAAAAACAAGTTAGAAATGGAAGGACACATTCCCAGTAACATAACAGAATGGTTGGCTATTACAGTACTTCAGAAGAACAAGGTAGGATGTGGTTTTGCTGAAGCTGAAAAGCTTAGATTATTAATCGTACTTTTGCTCGCAGGCACACACAGGTGAGTCCATGTTAATGGCATGTTCCTATTGTGCTGCTCCATAATGTGTTCTGATTTCAGAATGGTGACACAATTGCCACAGGTAAAACACCCAGCAGGACCAGAAAGAATTAGTAATATCCACAGTAACTAGAGTGACTAGATTCCCTTGGAATTCAAAGATACTGTAAAGCAACACCACTTCCTGATATTATTGCCAAAGCTTTTTCTCTCTGGCAATTTGCTGCTTGATAGATTAACACCTTCCATGATGGAATCTAAACCTGAAGTGATCGTCAGCAGCAGTGAGTCATCGGCTCTCTGTAGAACAACAACTACATTTGCTTTGGGTGGAGAATGGAACAGATTCTTCTCTTGCCCAGTACAAAAAAAAAGTCACACCATCTTTGAAATCTTTTCTTCAGAATTATTAGAGATGCAGTTTACACTCTCTCTTTATTCACATGGGATAAAGTTCTGATAACTTTATTAATTTTGCGTTCTACCTTACTTCTCAAAGGACTCCAAAGAAAGTCTCACTTTCAGACTTATAATGGCAGTGGTAAGACTGATGGTCCTACTACAATATACCAAGTATCAAAAAATCAGACATCCTCAATGAATTTCAGTTCTTGGTGTGCTCTCATCATTAGTTTCTACCAGTAATACCAGCGATGAGCCATCTTTTACAACTACGATGTTCCCATAATGAAATGCCTAAATGTATGTGTCAGTAGAAGGCATACACACAAAATTGGGGCTACACAGAGATAATGAAGCTGGTTGCCAACAAGGACTGCCAGAAACAAGTGTGTTGCACACCAGGAATATATTTGTTTACACCAAGCCACCTGGCTGCTGCTGCGTTTCAAAGCACCACCTACTGAATAGAAGAAATGGAAGGTAGACACCTTGGAAAGTCAGGGTGTGCATTAGGGGGGATGAGGATGAGGAGCAGGTCAGCGAGAGCACCATGGGCCAGCCATGAGCTGCTGCCCCCGCACCCCACTGTGGCCACAGGTCCAGCGGGAAGGTCAGAGGCTGAGGCCTCCGCAGGGGACAGGGGCCACCCAGCCGCAAGGCTGAGCAGTGCAGGGAGGGTGAGCTCTGGGATCTTCACACATTTTTCGGGATCCACATTTATTGGTGTGCCCTGACTCCCCAAGGCATGAACTACAGTAACTGCGGCCACCCCACAGCTGCGCCCAGCCTGCACTTCTCCCCAGGAAGAATGAGGGAGCCTCATCTTCCCAGAATTTTGAGGGATGGCTCAGAGGGCATTTTCCAAAAGTGGAAAGCTGTTGCAGGATGGGAATCTTCCACATACAGACTGAGGAACAAGATGCTGGAAAGCAGCTCCATGGAGCAGGATCTGGGTGTTCTGGTCGACAGCAAGGTGGATGTGAGCCAGCAGTGTGCCCTGGCAGCCAAGAGGGCCACCTGTGTCCTGGGTGCATCAAGCACAGCATGGCCAGCCGGGCCAGGGAGGTGACTGTCCTGCTCTGCTCTGCTCTGCACTGGTGCAGCCTCACCTGGAGCCCTGTGTGCAGTTCTGGGTGCCACAGGATAAAAAGGATATAAAGCTACTAGAGAGTGTCCAGAAGAGGGCTATGAAGTTGGTGAAGGTTTTGGAGAGGAAGCTGTGTGAGGAGCAGCTAAAGTCACTTGGTTTGTTCAGCCAGAAGAAGAGGAGACTGACGGGAGACCTCATGGCAGCTACAGCTTCCTCACAAGGGGAGGAGGAGGGGCAGACGCTGATCTCTTCTCTTTAGTGACCAACAACAGAAAGATGTGCCAGGGGAGGTTTAGGTTGAACATCAGAAAAGGTTCTTCCCCCAGAGGGTGGTGGAGCACTGGAACAGGCTCCCCAGGGAGGTGTCACGGCCCCAAGCCTGACAGTGTTCAAGAAGAGACTGGACAACACCCTCAGACACATGGTGTGAACTGTGGGGTTGTCCTGTGGAGGGACAGGAGTTGGACTCGATGATCAAGAGTTCAAGGACAGGGAACTGCTGGAGAGGGTCCAGCGTAGGGCAATGAAGACGATTAAGGGAGTGGAGCACCTCCCTTATGAAGAAAGGCTGAGGGAGCTGGGTCTCTTTAGTTTGGAGGAGACTAAGGGGGGACCTTATTAATGTTTATAAATATATAAAGGGTGAGTGCCATGAGGATGGAGCCAGGCTCTTCTCGGTGGCAAACAATGATAGGACAAGGGGTAATGGGATCAAGCTGGAACACAAGAGGTTCCACTTAAATTTGAGAAGAAACTTCTTCTCAGTGAGGGTGCCAGAGCACTGGAACAGGCTGCCCAGGGGGGTTGTGGAGTCTCCTTCTCTGGAGACATTCAAAACCCGCCTGGACATGTTCCTGTGCGACCTCACCTAGGTGTTCCTGCTCCAGCAGGGGGATTGGACTAGATGATCTTTTGAGGTCCCTTCCAATCCCAAACATACTGTGATACTGCGATCCTTGTGGATCCCTTCCAACTCAGGACATTCTGTGATTCTACTTCAATTTGGGGGACTTTTTCACTAGGACTGGTGCCCACCACAGGCCTCACAGCAGTGTCCTAGGCCTTCTCACGTCCGCATCCCCTCAGGAGGCCGGGGCCTCCCTGAAACCCTCCGTGCCCTCTCCGCGGGGTGCGCCACGCCCGGCGGCAGCTCAGCCCCCGCACAAGGCGGCGCGGAGCGGCGGGGGGCGGTGTCTGCCCCGGAACCTCCGGGCGGCGGCAGCGGCGGCGCGGCGGAGCGTGTTGTTGGCGGCGCGCTCCGATGCCGCCCGGCGCGCAGGGGCATTGTGGGTGCGGGGCTGCCGCCGCTGCGGCTTTCGGCGGGTTCTGTTAAAATGGCGCCCTAAGGCGACGGCCCGGGCGGGAGGTGTCACCGGGTCCTTGCGCTGCTAAGCGGGCGGGGGGCGTCTCCTCTCCTCCCTCGCTCTGCCATCACGTCGTGTTCCCAGCTCTCCCCCCCTCATACCACCTCCTGCCTCCCGGGCGGCGATGGCGACGCCGGACCAAAAATCCCCCAACGTTTTGCTGCAGAACCTCTGCTGCCGCATCCTGGGCAAGAGCGAAGGTAACGGCTCCCAGCCTCCCTCCCTCCCCATCCCCGGTCGTTCCCCTCACCGACAGCCTTCGGAGCTCGCCAGCGGGGGCATGGGGGAGGGCAAGAGGGGGCGAGGAGGGCGTGCGGGCCCCGGAGTGGCTGCCCCGCGTGGGGCGAGGGGGTGACGGAGGGGGCGAGCGTCGTTGCCGAGGTGTGGAGAGGTGCCGGCCCCGCCAAGGGCGGCCCCCTCAGCGGGGAGCGTGTTGGCGCCCGGCGTGGCCAGGCAGCCCGGGCGATCCGCCCTAGGCCCTGGGGCGGCTGTGCTGCCGGCCGGCGGGGCCGTGAGGCGGGAAGGCGGGCGGGCGGGTGCCCTGCGGCGCGGAGGCGGCTTGTGGCGGCTTGGCGTCCTCCGCCCGCCGAGCGCTGCGCGGGCTCCTGCCGGCGCTCAGCCTCCCGTGGGGAGCGGGGCTTCGCTCCCGGCGTGTTCGCGGCAAAAGGTGGCTGCGCGCACGTTCGAGAATCTTGAGCCTCCGGTGTCTGCTCGAGTGGAGCCATGGGCATGTGGCAGGTCCTCTACAGGCCCTCTGCGTCTTGATGCTGCTGTGAATCCTCCAAGCAGGGGAATCAGTCCCTTGTCTGTTTACATAAGTTTTTATCTGTTGCAATCGAGGCAAAAGACACTGTTTTTAGTAAGCGGTTGGAGGGTGGAAAGGAAAAGGTGCATCTGCTAAGTCTCCTTTTTAAGTTGCTCTGTTTATATGTATTGCTCAGCAGACGAATTCATGCCACAGCTTATGTTCTGTCTGTTTTCTTGTATGAAAGATGTCTTTCTTCTTCATTAGTGGTGGCTGTAAAGCCTTTTATGCACTTTTTTCTCCTTCCATGTCAGTCTCTTCTGACAAGTCACTCCTGGTTACCTTTATGTATTTCTATGACAGTAATTTTGAGTATTCACTTATTGTAAAGAATTAGGTTCAAACTGACAAAAACACAGCCTATAAGTGAATGACTGCTATCTTAGAAGTCTAGAAAAGAAGTGACAAGGTGCAATTACACTTGCTATCTCCATCCCCCAAACTTGGTGTTTCCACCTGTTGGAGACAGCACCTCATGTTCTCACAGACCATCCTTGTCTCTAAATTGGAAAGGTATAGGTTGAATGGATGAACTATTTGATGGATGTGGAACTGGCTGGATGGCTACATCTGAAGAATTACAGTTAATGTTGAAATGGGGATCACTAACAAGTGGTATCCCCTCAGGGGTCTGTATTGGGACTGATGCTGGTCAATATCTTTATTAATGGCATAGACAGTGGGATTGAGTGTACCCTCAGCAGGTTTGCTGTTGCACCAAGCTGAGTGGTGCAGCTGATACGCATGAGGGAAGGGATGCAACCAGAGGGATCTCAAGAGGCTTGAAGAATGGATTCATGTGAACCTCATGAAGTTCAACTAGGCCAAGTGTAAGGTCCTGCACGTGAGTTGGGACAATCCCCTGTATCAGTATGGACTGGGGCATGAATAGGTTGAGAGCAGCTTTGCAGAGAAGGATTTGGGAATACAGGTAGATGAAAAATTGGTCATGAGCCAGCAATGTGCACTTGCAGCCCAGAAAGCCAGTTGTATGCTGGGCTCCATAAAAAGAAGCCTGGCCTGCACATGGAAGGAGGTGATCTTTCCCTCTGTTCTTGGGAGACCTCACCCGAAGTCCCCAGTGTAAGAGGGATGTGGCCCTGTTGGAATGAGTCCAGAGGAGTGTCATGAAGATGCTCAGAGGACTGGAGCACCTCTGCTGTGAAGAAAGGCTGGGAGTTGTTCAGCCTGGAAAACAGAAGGCTCCAGGAAGACCTTATAGCAGCCTTCTGGTACTTAAAAAGAGTTTATAAGAATGTCAGAAGGAGGCTTTTTACCAAGGCCTGAAGTAACAGGACAAGAGGTAATGGTTTTATACTGAAAGAGAGTATGTTTGGATTTGACATAAGAATTTTTTTATTTTTTTTTTTTTTTACAACGAGGGTGGTGAGGCATTGGAACAGGTTGCCCAGAGAAGTTGTGGAAGCGTTCAAGGTCAGGCTGGATGGGGCTTTTAGCAACCTGCTCTAGTGAAAGATGTCACTGCCGATGGCAGGCGCATTGAAACTAGGTGGTCTTTGAAGGTCCCTTCCAACCCAAAACATTTTGTGATTCATCTGAGAAGCTTGGGAGGGTTGGGAAGAAGTTGGAATCTCTTTGTGTTCACCAAAATGTTGAGTAGGGACTGCTTCACAGAAACATTCTGTTTATTGGTTGAACTTGAGCATCTTAAGGGTCTTTTCCAACCTAAATGTTTCTATAATTCCGTGATCAACAGCTGTTGATAGCTGTGTTTTGGTTTGGTGTTTTTTTCATTTTTCTTTTCTCCCTCAAAATAATTTCCCTCTCCATTGCATGTTCAAGTCTTCTGCAAGGCCATAATTTTCCTGTATCCCGAATTGTCAAACTGTAATAATTCTGTGACAGGAGTTCCTGGTGTGAGATTTTGTGAGTATGTGGCAAGTTTCTACTCTTCCCCTATCTCCCCCAAATCAATGATAGCTTCTGAACTGTTTAATACCTCTTGTGTTTTTATGTAACCACATGTTTCTTTTAGCAACTGGTTTAATTGTATATTAAAAGGTATTTCACATCAGCCTACAATTCTAAGTGCTATTATAGCTTTGCTTTTAACAATCCTAGGCAACTTTTTCTAATACAATTGATATATGTTCTTGCTTAAAAGCTCTTCAAAAATTTTGCTACAAGAAATCTCAAATTATTTTGCTAGTTCTACTTCAAAAAAGAAAAAGAAATTGTCTTGCTTTATTGGAGCAGTGGAGGCCTCTGTGAGGACGTTATTTATATATTTCCTTATCTTGTTTTCTCCATGACTTTTTTTCTTAGATATGAGAGGGCCTGCAATTTAAACTCAATTTAGGCTTATTTTTTGTATTGAGTATCTTATCTAGGTTTGTGGTGTTTATGGAACTTAAACTGACCACGAGAAGAAACCTCTGCATTTATCAGTCAAGGTATGAGTATTGAGGACAATGGCTCACTTCTACCAATTTTGGATCTAGCCTTCTTCTTTAAGCCGTAGTTTCTATATACCTCTGTCTCTTGTGACTGGAATGATAAGTGTATTTGCAAGCTGGGATTCTACTCACATAACTGAAATCTTGTGTATGTGTATGACTAGTGAAAGGGGAAATTTTGCCCCAAATCATGGTAAACTGTTGCGTGTAGCCTGTAGCCCCTTATGTCTGTTCACTTGTTGGTTATCTGAGGACTTCTTTGAAGTAACAACTTTAAAAATATTGTGTGAGTTGTCTGCCATGTTTACCACCACCCGTAATTTTATGCGTGTGACAGATAGGATGCCCATCCTTACCCTGCTTTTTATTCCTATGTTATGAGGGGCTCTAGCAGTGAAGGCTCACCCTTCTAACGTAAGACTTCTTTTGAAACAATCAACTGTAGTATGTGTTAGTTTGTCATCAGCTCAGATATTGATTTGAAGTGCATAGACTGATAAATCAAAAAGTCTGTGGAAGAAATCTCAGTCGTGAAAGGTGTCTATGGTGGTTCTTCCCCCTCGCCTACGGTTTCTGTGTCCAAGAAACAAATAAAGACAATAAGGAAATTTTGTTAGTAGCAGCATCCTCTGTGTTGAGGATGCATGTATCCCCTAGGTGGTAGGGAAACCACCAGCCAAGTTATTTAGCATCTTGCTGTTTTTCAGGCTTGTTAACTTTAATTTTCTTTCAGCACAGGATAAATTTGAAGTATGGTATTTGTGTGTGGTTAGTGCAGCTTCTCCCCTCCTTGTGTGCTGACATAGTTAGGCTGCTTTGTGTATACACATTCTCATTTTTGAGGCAAATTATACAAGTATTATCAGTTCAGTCTGTGGTAAGTAATTTTTGATGTTCAGTTACTTCTACAGAGTTTAGGGGGAAATAAGTTTAGATAATTAAGAGATCTTTAAATTTATTAGCGAAATTTCTAGTAAAAATCAGTAACAAGAAGCTGAAGCTAGGTACAAACAGTTGTCTTATCCATTTGTGCAGTTAGCCTGCTGTGAATTTCCTGAAATCTTAGCTTTTGATACCTTCCTGGAATAAGTGCTCTAGTGAAATACAAGGTGCTGCTGTAATTGGATGAAACATAACAGGTAAATAATAGAAAGGAGTTGAGATTTGAACATCTAGTGGTTCTTCCTGCTTGTGCGTTCCCTGAGCTTGTACTTCAAAAGGTTTGATCTACTATGTTCCTTCTCAGCACTTGTGTTGTGTTACATTTGTGAGGGAGCTATGACTTCAGAAAGAAGCGGGGGATTCTGTTTATATGTCCGTATCATAACAGCGCACTTACAGCTAATGTGGGATGAGCGGTCTTACTCTGCATCCATGTCTACATTTTGCCATCTCATGCCTGAAGTCATCCATAAGCCCAGCAGACAACAGGCTCCATCAAGGATTCTTTCGCTTCTGCCTGTGATGGCCTTAGAAGGCCTCCACCTTCCCCACTTGTTAAAGATTTATGTTGGAGTGAGTTATTGCTATGATGGAATGTGACTGCAGAGGCTCCCTGTGGTGGAGCTATCCCCTCTCTCTTCCCGCTCTTTTGAGACCATCCACTTACTGTATGGCTTTCTCAGTTTGCAAAAATCAGTCAGCTGCATAGGCCTACTTACTGGTTTTTAACAAACATCTCTGTTTCTGAGAAATTCATTGCATTGTCTACTGAGTTATGTGGAAGAACTCTATTTAAAAAAACCCTCAACCTTTTTTGTAGTGTGCTGTACAAGCTTGTCAATAATAAGAAGTCTTAGTGCCTCCAATGGAATCAAATTGTATTGCTATACAAATTCAAGCTACATCTATTTGTTTTTGAATCCTAGAAGGATTTTTGTGTGCCACAGTCTTTCTGGAGATGTATATGCTCTAGAAAGTAGTATTTCAGTCTCGAGAGAGCAGTTTGCTACATGGAGTCCATAAAAGGCCTTAATTTAATCTCTGTAATCTTAATGGGGATTTTGTTGTTGTTGTGTTTGTGGCTATTTTTATTTTACCTCTGAACTATTGGAATAGTTCTTAAATTTTCATGGTGGGGGAAAGTGCTGTTTCTCTGTTCAGCTGTATGGCTGGTTACCAGTATCATTAATTTTGTATGTATGTGTGTATTACTTAAGGAATACAGCCTGAGTGGGGAGGTGACTTTATCTGCATTCATGGCTCTGATCAGATCTCTGTAAAACAAGTCATGACCAGTATTGTTTTTCCTCCTTACCCTGCAAACAGTGGCATTGGTTTAATGCATCAGAAATGTTGAGTTTGCTATTACATGATAGATTCATGCCGTAATCACTTTTTGATGAAGGAAGATGTACACACACATAGATACATACCTGTGTATTTTAAGCCTATCTGCTGTCATAATGACTGCTCTTTGAGAAGGGAAGTTATTAAATGTGTCTATTAGTTACAAACCATGTGAATCTATATTTTACTGACAGATATCCATATTAAGTTATGCTTAATCACTTTAGGAACTGAAGTTATTTCACAGACTTATAAGAAATAATCTACTGAAGAAACTCCCACAGCAGGGAGTTTTGTTTGTAGAAGAGAAGCTGGACTTGCTATGAATAAAACATGAAAAGCTGAATAAAATATAATATAAAAATAGTCTTGCTACAATGCTGTTGAATTGCCTGTACAAATCTGTGTGTGTAAAGAGCAGATAACTTTCTTCCATATCATTAGTAGTGTAATTCCCTAATTGATATCTTTTGATGGAATTGTAGTCTTTCAAATAGAGATCTTTCTTAGATACCTTGTTAGGGCACTATGGAAAAGACTACTAAGTTTCTGTGCTTTAACTAGTCTTGCTATGGTTGGTGTTGAAATATAAGAGACAAATTGGAAAACACAGAAATGACAAAAGTCCATAATTTTCCTCTGTTGTTTTGAGGAAAATCCCTGTTCCAACATCATCAACAAAAACAAAAATCCCCACCTGATCCCTTGTCAATGTATAGCTGTCTTTCTGAGTCAGTTCTTCTGGAGACATGAAATTCCAGAGAGCCTCTAGAGCCCTTTTACACATATTTACTGGATTTTGTAACAGTAAGCCCTTTTGATTTCTCATTATGTGTGTCTTGGTTCACTTGAATTTAATCTAAACCCCCCAAACCACAGGGAACAACAGAGAGAAAACATAGTGCTTACGTCTTTTCGAAACACTGATAGGAAACATTTTGTTCAGAAACCAAAGAATTTCTAAAAAGTGAATCATCACAGTAAATACAGCATTGCTTTCATGGAAAAACTGTGCATTGTTGTTCAGTGTAAATAAATAAAATGTAACGCTTCATGTGGATTTGTGTCACGTCTTCTCTTCAGTAAACCCTCTCCATTCCTGCTTCGCAATACTGCCAGCTTGTACTTTCATTCCCTGTAGCTCTCTTCAGAAATCCCTCTTGCCTCCTTCTCCAGGTTTCTGTTCCTTCATGCTTGGTGGCTGCAGTCCGGGTGGGAATCAGTGATATTGCTAATTCTGTGCTGGTAGACCAGAGGGAATACTTAACCACTGAACTTTTGCTGCAATATCTCCCCCAGGGAGAGTTGCTTGGATATTTGTTCTACCAGTCCTCAGTTCTATGAAATGTGGTTAACTTCATATCCCTGAGACCTCTAGCACATTTGTTTAAAAAATAAAAAAGTATAAAGTTGAAGGGCAATCCCTGGGGGATAGGGTAGTGCAGGTGGACATAAAAGTTAATTTCAGAACAATTTTCCTTGGAAAACCAGAGTAATGCATCTATCTAGTGAGTGAGGAAGAACTGTAGGAGGAAGTTCTTGTGGCTTTGTTGTGGTAGGTGTGTGTGTGTCTCCATGTAATTTTTTTCTTTTTTTTTCCTAATGAAGACGTCTATTTTTTTCAAATTTGCTTCTTTCTTTTATATATTTTCCTATAGCTTTTATTGAACTAGTTTACTGGAAATCCATTCTTTCCTGCTTTTTAGTGGATAGTCAGTGAGGGAGTTTATTTAATCTAGATGCATGTCATAACTGGTAAAGTACTTTGGCATCAACCCTTGATCCTTCTCCTGACTCTAGTTCACCCATGATGCTTGACCTGGAACTCTTTTAGCAATTTGATTTTTTTTTAGTTGTAGCCAGTGTTAAGTCACTATAACAATACACCAAAAAAATGTAATAATTACTAGAAAAGCCTTATTCTTCCCTAACTGCTCTAGGTACACACTTGAGGAATTAATCAAAGATAAGACTTTTACTATTGTTTGGGACAAGTTAGTGCCAATATTTGACTTCAGTTGGCCTTGCAGAATACTTTTGAAAATCTTGAGTTGTTCTGTAATGACATGCATTATACATAAGAATTACTCAGAAACACTCATATTTACTCTTCCTAGTTCATCTGTTCAGTTGAAGCCATAAATAGCTGAACCATTAAATTATTTTAGAATTGTATTTTCAAGTCCTTATTGCAAATGAGAGATTGCTCAGTCTAACAGTAGAACTATTCTTTTTGAGAGGCATTTAAGTCACGCAGATCTGTGACTTAACAATAGTCTGGATCTTGACGTTATCTTCCTGGAAAGTAGAGTGATACCCTTGCTCCTTTTGTAATCCAGTGTTGTCAGATACAGTTAGAAGTTAATGATTCTGCCTGAGCAGACTTGTTTCCTGGTTGTGTTAAGTGCTGCTTTGTGGGGAACTGGTCTACAGTGGCATTCTGGAAGATTAGGACCATTTATAACACATGCAGTCAAAAACGGGTATTCAAAAAGAACATAGCACATTCTGATTTTGAATTTCTTCTTCCTTAAATTTGTGGAGATTTTAATGCATTTAATCAATAATTGACTCCAAATATCTCCCAGGCAATTTTTTCAGTCGTAAATATTAGTTAATTCAAGAGATGATTCAACATTTAAAATATTTTTGCTTCTGGGGGATCTTTATAATCTTCCATTTTTCTGTTCCTTTTATATATATTTGTCCAGACCGTCATCCTTTCTTTTTCCTTGGCTCAACCATTGCTGTGTTACTCTACAATTTTCTCTGAAAGTTCACTGCTTAACTGACTAAATAAAACACATGGGAAGTCTGATGTATCTGGAAGCAAAACTGTTTTTTATATATTTGTATTTGTATTTTTTATATATATATAACCAATAAGACTTGATTATTATAAACACATAATTGTTTGGATGATTTTTTTTAACCTGAAGTCAGGAATTGTAAGGATTTAAGTAGCTGACACCACACATTTACACCTAGTTTTTCTTATGTACCTTTCCCCTCATATTATTACACTTTGTATAAGAAGAGTAGAAATTTATCTGACACTTTGTAAGGGCACTTGACATGTCTATAGTGTTATCATTTAATTAATTTTTCAGGTTAAGAAGTGTGACCGTGACTGTGCTGTAGTAATACTGAGCTGGCCCTATCTCAATGTCACCATGCTGTTACCTTCTGAAAAGCAGAGATTCTTGTACTAAAACAATACTGTTGAGCAACAATATTAAAACCAGAATTATTGCATGGTGAAGGAGCAGGGGGGGAGATCACTGGCTTGTGACCTCTTTGTTAGTATCTATATTATGCTCTGGAATGTGATGCCAGTGTGTCTGCACTAGCTTTGAACCTAAGTGGTGAAACCATGTAAACTGGTTTAAAATCAAAATGGAAAACCTAAAGCCAATATACAGACTGGTAAACCACCATTGTGGGTATCTGAGTAAAGATCCCTAGGAAGGATCATCCAGTTTTGGTGCCTGGTGAGAGAGTCCTTGGTGGATGCGTCTGTGTCGCTCCTGTGTGTGAGCTGAATTGTGGGACTTTGTGCCAAGTCCCACAGCGTTTTGGTCGGTGGGGAAGGGGAGAGCCAGTTGAAGTGTGCTGATGCTCTCTGATAACTGGGTGGGCCTAAGTGCCTCTTCTGCCAGCACAGAGTAGGAAGGGCTTATTCACAAATTTAAGTGCAATTGTTTTGCAGAGCGTATACAAGTGAGTGTGTTTGAAGTTTAGCATTGATAATATGCTCATGGGTAAACTTGACTTTACTGCCTTCTGGTTAGAAGTGTGTTTAAGGATTTTAGTATAATGTTATCTGGTCTAAGCCGTTTATACCACATTGAGCCATAGTTTTTTCTTATTTTAATAGAACTTTAACATTGCTTAACTGAGTAGTATTTTTTTTTTTTTTTTTTTTTTTAGCTGATGCAGCCCAACAGTTTCAGTATGCAGTGAGAGTTATTGGAAGCAACTTTGCTCCCACCGTTGAACGGGATGAATTTCTTGTAGCAGAGAAAATCAAGAAGGAACGTAAGTGCATCTTTGTTTCTTTCTTAGAAACAGGAATGGAAGTTGTTCATTACCTGATCAGTTTATTCCTCTGAAAATGGGATAACCCTGCCTCACAGATAGTTACCTAATTAAAGCTCAGTCCCCGAAAGTCTCATGATGTCTGTTAATTTCCTAATTAGTATTTCTGAGTGGCTGTTTGTATTCAGAGCTCTGATTTTCTGAATGCTCAGCTTAGACTTCTCTTGCTGCCATTTACTTCATATCCTAGCCACCATGACAATAAAGAACAATTCATATTGCACTCCTTTCACTTTAATACCTTCATGAATTCATAGTTCTTTTTAGAAAATTGATATGCTTTATAGCATTCTTTAATCCGTGTCTGCTTTCAGTTATATTTTAATTCCCTAAACTTACAGACTGGCTGACTAGATGGTGTTTATTTAGAAGGTGTATATTTCTAGTGCTCTAAGAAAAAGAGGTGACAGGCGCTTACATTACATCACTTCTGATGCAAGAATTTTCAGGGCTGGAATGCAGATAACAGGAAAATAAGCAAAACTGTATGAGTAAATAGAGTGAAACAGTTAAGCATCATTATGCTTTCTTAGCTACGTTTTCCAATTCACTACACATGTATAATTTCAGACATTACTATTATACTTCATTCAATTTTTTAATCTGTATATTTTCTTTTTTTTAATAGTTGTGCGACAAAGAAGGGAAGCAGATGCTGCTTTGTTTTCAGAACTGTACAGAAAACTTGGTTCACAGGTAGTGTAATAAATTTATGAAGAGTAAAGATACTGAAAGCACACATGTGCATCTTTCTGATACTATAGAGTTGAAGAGTGCTTGGATTGTTAACAATGTTTTTACAGAGAGGATGGTTGAATACTGGAACAGGTTGCCAAGGAAAGCTGTGGAGTCTCCATCCTTGGAGACAGTCAAAACCTGGTTGGAGAGCAGTCATGGGCAACCTGCTGTAGATGACCCTGCTTTGAATAGAGGGGTTGGACTAGATGGTCTTCAGACATGCCTTCCAACCTCAACCATTTTTTAATTTCTTTGTGAAAATGTTTATATTTTTTTTGTTTTTTTTTAGTATGAGCTGTTCACTGTCAATTAGAAATTAATTTTAATTTAATTGTATATCAGAAGAGAATAAAGGATACATTTTGAGTACAGTTATGGAAAGGAGCGCTTCATATGAAAGAAGGAATTCTGTAAAAATAGAAGTGTTCCTTTTTTTATAAGTAAATATTGGTTAATCTTTTTGTAATTTATTTTACAGCTATGACTTGCAAGTATATTGTGTGGTGGGGTGTTTTGTTTTTTGTTTTTTTTTAATCTAGGGTTTAAACAGTCCTCGTGCTTCTGAATTTTTAGGTGCTTCAGGTCTTTAATGTTGAAGGTTAAGCGTTTGCTGACTTTGGTTCTGCTAGCACCAGTGCTAGTACTGCATGTTGATATTCTGACATACGATGTAGTGTGCAGAAAGTCCACGATGCAGGAAGATGGGTGAAAGGTGAAAGGGGAGAAAGATGCAAAGATAGAAATTTAGCTGAGGTATTTGAAAAGTGACTGCTGCTGATTTGTTCTGGATTCTCCATAAAACTGAGTATTTAGCAAGCTAGAATGTGGTGGCTAGTAATAAAATAAGATTCCCAGTTGTCATTTGCACATACCTGATTTTTGACAATAATAATTAGTTAATGTGAAGTAAGATGTTTTCTGTATAACAGAAAATTTGTCCTTATTTTGCTCTTTGTATTTAGGAGAATGTTTTTCCCCTGTTCTTCTGATTTTCATTTATCAATTTGTATGTAGATCATGGCTGAGTTTTACAGGACAATACTAAGATTTTAAGATTACAAAAAGGTGATTTTGTGGAGAGTATGACTAGAACTCGGTTCTGCCCCTCATCTCATCCATTCTTAACTTTCTAGATTTTTAATGCTTGGAGCTAAAGTTACTGTGTAACTCTTCCTGCTTTCCTGTGGGTTTGTGTATTATTTGTTTTGGTTTGTACAGTGAAGCAAGTGTCTGGTTTGCAGACATCTGTGCTGATGACAGTCACTGGTTTCAGCCTCTTCTTTCATGTATTACACTGTGTGATCTTGCTCTTTTAGTACAGATTTTCTGCAGCTTACGTAGTATATTGCCATAGTCTTGCATTTGGCAAGCAACATAGCTGCAGAGTATGATGGCTGTAAACTTTGAAAATGTGTTCGTATCAGTTTGGTTGTTATTTTGAATAGGTGATATGAACTAATGTCAGTTATCTCCTTATATTTTTCTGCCTGCTCAGATGTTTGAGGTTCTTTTAACCTTCTATCTTTTATTTTTTTCTATGCTATCATCTTGTTTACGTGAAGTGGTATCATCTGAGTACAACCATATTTAAAATTCACTCTACCAATAATTATTCTGTTTGCTGTAAGGTTTATTACTAATGGTGGACAATCATTTATTTTCCCTATGAACTTAGGGAAGGGCACAGGGGGAATATGTGTTTTCTGAAGCAACGAAGCATTTTCTTCCTCCATCAATTCTCTTGGAAGCAACTGGGAGAAAGAAAAAAGCTCGTATGAATGTGTTTTAACTTTGTTTCATCCATTACTCTAAAGAGAAAAGGAGGTCATCTTATTTTTGTGGCAGCTTGCCGGTTGAGCAAACCATACTGCTTGAGGCACTTAGACTTATTCTATCCTGGCCAGTAGAAGAAGTGGTAATATTGCTGCTTCTTCTTCACCAGTTGTTAGTGAGTTGCTGGATTAGTTATTTGCAACAGATGCAATATCTCTACTTTTTGTTTGTTGTTGAGATCAAAGCAGAAGATAGGAGACACTTGCTCTATATAATAGTGTAGCATGTCTCCTTCTAGTCTTACATAATAGTAACGAGCTTGGTAGGTTTATTTAGTGGACTCTGTCCTGAAGAAAAATGTTCTATGGCCAGAATTCTTATATAATACAATGTAACATATACACACAAAATGCATAATTTGAAGAGAAACAGGAAGAACAGAAAATGATGTGAATTAAAATGCGTTCTAAAAAGAGAATTTCAAAGTGAACTTGATAGTGCGTTTTGCAAGACTGAGAGCACTGAATTACATTGCCTCGTAAGGGCTGGAATCTGTGGAGTCTTGGTACAACTGAAGCTTCTTTTATATTCAGCATTACTTAGTATTCCAGACCATGGCCTCATTGATGATGTGAGGAAACTTGTATGAGTTTCTTTGACTTACTCCACTACTTCATCTCCATTATAAGGTTCTGTTTCCTTGATCAATTCAGGTGCAAGTGTCACAGAACTATGGAGTAACATACATACAAACATATGTATAGCGAAAATATTTCAATATCTGCCATAATTCTTCCTTTGAAGTGTTCTTTTTGTAGCTTGGGCTTTAGTGTTGTTTCGTCTTCTGCTGCTAAGCTTCATGCTGGGATTTAAAGCTGCTGAGAGTGTTATCCTAACAATCTGTATGTGTCTGTCTATTTGTCTGTTTACTAGAGACTATATTGCCTATTCCTCAAGTTTCATGTTAACAGTGTCTGTATCTTAAGCTGTGAAAATTTTGGTAGCTCTCTTCAATGGCATTTAAAGTAATAGAAACTGAAACCATCAAACTTTTGAAGCCTCCCTGTAAAGGAGAGTGAAGGGGAAAGTAGAGGAAAGACAGTTCTTTGCTTAAAATTGCACCAAAAGTTTTCCTTCTTCATGTTTAGGATCCGCATCTGAGATCTTTTAACTGGTGAGTGTGTGGAAATGGTGAGTGCGATAAAAGTTCAGCTCTGTATAAACCTCTTTCTGTGGAGTGATCAACTTTAAACTGAGTTTACTTGCTGATCTCAGAGCAGGTGAGGGTTCGTTGGACACAGTCAGTGGAGAAAACTCATAAAACTAGCAATACAGAGGCTGTACTGCGCATTTCCAGTTTCCTCAAGAACGTGGCTCTAAGGAGTTTTAATTTGGGTGGAAAATGGATTTATATGTGTACCTGTTAGTAGGCTGGAGAATTTTAAAAGCATCCATTATTATAAAGAGTTAAACTAATTTCTGTTTGTCTTCATCTTTTTTTAAAGGGCATTTTGAAAAACAAATGGTCAATACTCTACCTCCTGCTTAGCCTTAGTGAAGATCCACGTAAGCAGCCTAACAAGGTAGGTGAGACCACCTGTGTTACTCCTGAGAAACACTAAATGTGTGTCACTTATTTGAGTTGACATTAGGAACTGCTGTCCAGACTTCACAAACACCTCAGGTTGTGTTTGTGGTGGTTGTATGTGAAGCTGAAAGGAAGAACAAGCTTCACACAAGTGTCTGCTTTTTTTTCTGTGTAATTTTTTATACTAAATAAATGTAAAATTATGAGCTGTCCAACATTTGTAGCTGAAGTTGATACTTGATTAGGTGGATGGTGTAATGTCTGCTCATGTGCTAATGAATTTGAAATAGCACAAATTTCCTCCTTTTGTTCCAGCTCTACTAATCCCAGGGTGCTTTTTGCAGCTATTACTAATGACAATTTGAAGGCAAAAATAAGCTATATTGCTAAAAGTACTTTTGCTCACTGTAATGGACTTTTTTTGGTTGTTATAACTGTAAAAAAAAAAAAAAAATCTTCTTCGCATAAACATAATCTTCTGTTATTTTCTTGCATCTTTGAATGTTACACTTCCATTCGCTATATACATGACTTTAAGCAACTCACAGATCTATTCATTTTATTCCTCCCTTTTCAAATTCTCTCCTTCTCAGGTATCAAGTTATGCCACGCTTTTTGCTCAAGCATTGCCACGGGATGCTCACTCGACCCCTTATTACTATGCCAGACCTCAGAGCCTTCCCCTGAATTACCAGGACCGCGGCACTCAGTCTGCCCAAAGCTCTGGCAGCATGGGCAGCAGCGGGATCAGCAGCATCAGCCTGTATGCCCTGAATGGGCCAACGCCAACTCCACAGTCACTCCTTCCAGGGTAAATTAAACTGTTTTGCCTTGCAAATAGGTTTGAGGAAAATTAAAGATATTACCTTTTCCTTTTTTTTTTTTTTTTTTTCTTTTTGTTTCTTCCTTCTTTCTTTCCCTCACCCTTCCTGTTTATATGCCGTTCAAAATTCCACCGTAGGTGTTCCTCAGCTGAACAGTTCTGGATATTAGGTGACTTCACATGACCTTGTGAAGCCATAAATGGCCGGCCAGGTGTATCCATTCTTAGGCTTAATCTTAGCTATCTGCTGAACAGCTGATATATTACTGGATCCACTCTTCTGGATTCTAGTGTCCTTTTCCAAATTTCTCAGTCTTCTGAAACCGTTTAAAACAGTCTTTATCTTTGTTCCCTAAATACCTTGGATTTAAAGTCCTCGCTCAAGTTCCTTTTAAAGGATTCCTCAGCTAGTATCAAATCAGTAGAATTAACATCCTCCATTTTCAAATGGGTGACCTTTCTTGCATGGTCTCACTTTCTTTTAAGCATGTTCACAGCATGCTGGCTGTTGCATTAGAGCAGTCTTGCATCTTGAGTGGACAGGGGTTTTCCTGAAAAAAGTGTATACAAGAGTTGACTAAAAGATTTCGCTATTAGAAAAAAAATAAATCCTGAAACACCTACTGTTCAGCAGTGGTTTAGTTGTCTGTTCATAGAAAGAAGAGTCTACATTTGGAACTGAAACATTAAAATACCAAAGAGTTCAGATCTTTGAGTAGAAGCTAGCCATTGTAAACCATAAGATGATTATCTGAGTATTGACTTTGTTAAATAAGCCAACACAGGCAGTAACATGCAAAATCTGAGCCCTTCTTTTGCCATTGGATAGCATGTTGTATCACGCCTGCAGCTCTACAAAGCCTGACAGAGATGCACTGCACAGAGGGAAAATTAATGTGTTCATCATCTGTGAGAGGGAGAATATTTGCTCTGTATTATGACTTGTTTATTATTATTATAGTTGACCACTTTTGATCCAGTTCAGCCTATATACACAGTTCATTGTGAACAAAGTCAGTCTTTGATATGAAATAATATTTTTCAAATTTGTACATCCTTTCTTTTCTACCATTTGTTTTTTTGAAAGTGTAGGGTTATAAGAAGCAATAAATAATTTGTATATTCCGCACCATTTTTTAAGGTTCCTTTATTAAAACAAACAAACAAAACATTCACTATAAACAAATTCAAGCTTGAGGTGTTTTTCAAAATTTGTATACAACAAACCAGAGTGTAGAATCAAAGTTTTTAAAGATGTTTCTTCTTTTTGTCCTTTTAGACAATCCTACCAAGCTCCAGGAGTTGGAGATTGCCTCCGTCAGCAACTAGGGTCCCGTCTTGCATGGACTCTAAGTGCAAACCAGCCTTCTTTACAAAGCGCTACCTCAAAAGGCTTTTCGAATGCTGTGTCCCGTGGTGTGCCAAGGTCAAGGCGAGAAGGGGATACAAGCGGTAAGCAAAGATGCATTTGTTAAAGAGAGCTTCTTAGAATTGCTCTCTGCATCCTCAATTATTTTTTAATAATTTTGAAATAGCTTTATTGTGTGTCATATTTTTTGAGGAGTGTTTTGCTAGAATGTATACGGTAGAAACAAATACGCAGGGCTAGTAGACTGGGCCACAATCTCTTTTGCTGGTTGTTAATTCCTTTTTTGCAATGGTTGGTTTGATAATGTGTTCTAATCCTCTTAAGACTGACTCCATTGCAGTGTTTGTCAGCATCAAGTGATTGTGGCTTGTGAGTAATGATCAGTCTTTTGATGATTAGAAGATGCTATTGCTTTTAGAAGGTCAGAAAGAGAGCTCCATGAATAGAACTTGTTGAAATAGACTCATCCATTTGTTAAAGTCTGCTTTGCAAACTTGGAAATGTGCACTAGAATATAAAGCTCTTAAAAGTATTTTTATTTAAATTAGCACATTGTTTACAGTGGTGGTATTTAGAGCAACTGACACACAATATTGTCAGTAAAATAAAAAATATATATTACCAATTTATTTCCTTGATTAAGTGGCTACGAACTTGAAACCGATGCCTAGAGGGTCTATTCTTAGTTACACTCATGTAAATTCAGGAGAAATTGTTTAACAGATGATCTCTGTGGCAGTTGTGTAAGTTTCAACCCACTCTACTTTTACGGTAATAAATGGGAGACTTCTGAAGAAGAGAGCTAGTGGCAGATGTACTAATCCTACAGTGCTGTTACTTTGGCAAAGAAAGATAAGAGATGTGGGGTTTTATGGTTTTTGTTTTTTAAGAACTCCTATATAAAGAAGTGTGGATAATTGGAAGCTAAAATATAGTCTATCTAGCAGTGCCTATATCTTTGAGTAACAGTGCACAATGCAACAGCTTTTACACCAGAGTTGGACTGGTGTATCTGAGGGCAGCAGTTGGCATTTAGAAGCTAATTAACAATACTGTTCATGTGCAAGAGCATGCACATACAGATATGTATGTGTATATATGTGTTTATAAACATATAAACATCTAGCACTGCCTCTTATTTTTGTTGTACTAATTGCCTTAAAGAGCAGTACAGCAGCTGTGGCTCTTGGCTCTCATGTGGGGTGGGTATAAGGACTGACAGTTTTCTTAAATGTAGTCACTTGTTGATGTAGAACTGCATTCAGTATAGAAAAGGCTATTGTCAAGATGATGTATTTCTACAAATATGAAATTCTTCTAATTAAAAGTTGTGGGTTTTTTTCTTCTAAAGTTGGTTGCTGTTAATTGGAGTTTTCTTATTGCTGCATCTACGCAGACAGTATAATCAGGAGCATTGTATGGTTGATGTTAATACTTGTTCTATTATTTACCATTTAAAGAAAAGTGCACTTGAATCTTCTACCATTTCACTATGAGTTCCTAAGAGGGACTAGCTTCTCATGCACACCTTAGTATTATGAGAGGAGTCTGAGTTTTAAACAGCATCTTGAGGTGAGGGCTACTTTTGCCAAAATAAGAATACAATTTTTTTTTATTGTTTTTATTCTGGGAAAGTGGATTGTTGGGAATGCAAACTGATGAGAGTAAGAGTGCTGTCAAATCTGGGAGAAGCATGTTGTAGCATCTCAATTTCTGAATGGTCGTCATTGAAATTGTTTTGGGTTTGATATCTTACATGAAGTTACAAAAGCAGATGGTGCTGTTTTGCCTAGAAAAGGTGGGAGTAGTTGCAGTGGCCTGCATAGCACCTTTTCCATCTTTCCTTTAAATCAATAAATATCCTAAATCTCAAACATAATCTGACCTCTAACTAGAGTTACGAGCCAGAAGCAAACTGTATGCTGCAACAGCAAAAGCTTTACTAAATCAAAGGTATATCTATCTTCGGAAGCAGTATTTACACTTTTCTGTTTGCCAGTGTTATGGCTGTAATACAGCTGGCAGTCTGGTTTTGATCAATCTTTTCACTGGGCAGTAGCACATGTGATTGAAAGCCAGTTTTAAATGAGCAGCTCTTCCTTCTGGCTTAACTCTGTTTTTCTAGCTGAATGTAGAAGAGATTATTCTGTAAATCTCATTTAACAACTTCAGCTGTTTGGTTGAAGAAAGGTAAAGTTATTATGATGCTTGCCTTGGAAGTCACACTGATTGAATCAGAGAAGATAAGTTTAAGAACTGGCTGAAGTGTTGGTTAAAATATAACATGCCCTGTGTCATACAAGCTGACCTGCTCCGAGAGAATCCCAGCTACCAGTAGAGGCAAGTAAAGGGAATTCTTTGCTTTCCTGTCAGGTTGTTAAGAGGACTTAAAACATAAGTCATAAACACAGGCTTTCTCTTTTCTTTTTTTTTTTTTTTTTTTGGCTGGGCTTCTAGATAGCTTTTTGAAGTTGTATTCAAAACTAATTGTCCCAACAAATCTGAATGCTATTGTGTGTTGTGTTGTTTGTTTTGTTTTGTTTTTTTTTTGTTCTAGGCTCTGTTGAAATAACCGAAGCAAACCTTGTAAGAGATGTTTTGTATGTCTTCCAGGGAATAGATGGCAAAAACATCAAAATGTGCAATTCTGAAAATTGCTATAAAGTGGAGGGAAAGGTACTGTCTGGTGACTTGTATTTCATATGTGAACAGAGAGGTACATTGGAGAAAAACAGCTGTGAAAATTATGTTAAAAAGTTGAAACATTACCACAAGTCTTTATTCCCTCCCCCAGCTGCCTTTAACTTTGTTTGTTTTTTTTGTTGTTTTTTTTTTTCTTTTTTAAATCCAACAGGGTAGTTTCAATAGTTCTAATCTAAAATTGGTTGGGTAGATTAGGTCCCAGAAAGAAACCGTAGCATTTCACAAGGTGTGAATAGCCCCCCAACTATTAAGCCAGTACAAAGACTCCTAAGTTATGACTTAATTTGAGGATTCCTCTCCCCAGTGTACTAGAATGAACATGATGCAGATGCAGGCTTTTGATAACATTAATATTATTGGATTAAGTTTAACAGCCTGACATGTGGAATAGATGCTAGCCACTTGATGTTATGGTCTTGATTACAACTTAAAAGTGATTAGATGAGATAATGCAGCTCACCCAAGAATGGACTGCTGATAGAACTGAATAGAGTGCTTTCAACTGTTACTGCTGATAGAAAATCTGACTGATGCAAATTTGAAGGAAGGTGTTAAATAAGGGTCAGAGAAACTGAGAGAGAAAAGATCTCGTCTCTTTAAGGTGGTGAGATGTTAAACATATTTCCTTGTTCAACAGTACTGCATCTCAGTTCAGTTTCATCTCACTAATTGATTCTCATGTTCTCGTTCAAATGAAAGACAGTGCTTCTGATTTTCACTTGTATTAAGAACTTTATATTATGCAATATGACATAGTCCTAAAATGGTGGGGACTTGGATTTTTGGGTCATTTCATGTGCCAAGAGTATGGTAGACTTATCTTAATGTTGATGATAACTGAACTGATTTCCTTTTCTTCTCCATAATAATTGCAAACAGTGAAACATATAGTTGTTCCTCCTGTTACTTTACAGTAACATTTAGGGCTGCTTAGCGGAGGGAAAATATAAAAAACTTAAATCTTGTCAAATCAGTTAAATGTTGTTAATAAACAGATTCTTAACGATGCCATCTTCTGCACCTGTAGATGCTGCAAAGTTTAATTCCTCAACACCTGCACCAAGTTAATTATGTTCCATCTATAATTTTGACTATATATAGCAAAGGAAAAGTAGCATAATAGATTTTTCCAGAGGAATAGGGAGAAAACTTAATCAGTGATTGGAAAAAGGACACTATGGGTTTCATTAGTTCTCTGTGTAGTTTTCATATCAAACAGGCTATTTTGAGGTGAAAACCTGTTGTAGATAATTCTGTTTATACAGAGAGTGTGATTATTGACCACAAAACATCTGAATAATGCTTTTTTCTGAGAACTTTGTCTTCAGTTATTTCTGTGAAATCAGTTGTCTTCCATCCTTCCTCCTTATTGGCACTTGCACTGACCTACTGGACCCAGTGAGGATGAAATTATTTGACTGACTAGAGCTGCTGGTGAAACTTTTTCTGATGGACAAGGAGGACCAAGATCATACCTCCTATAGCTGTGTTGACTGCATGTTAGGCAAAATAGTAGTCAAAGCATGTAGCTTTCCCTCAGCTGGGCAAAATAAAGTTATTGTACACAGTCTGTTTTTTCCAGAAAGAAACACACTTTCCAAGCTGTTTTTCTTGCCTGAATGTTTTCTAATGTCAACATTAATATTAGACCTGTTGGTGACATTCAGCACTGTGTAAGTTAGCTGCTTCTGATTTGATCTCAGAGATACAAATGTAATAACACTAAGCCAATTTTGCTTGTTCCTCATTTGATTCCAGCGGATGCGTGTGGTACTTAATGCTTGCCAAGCGCTCTGTAGTTGCAGAATTCTAAATAATTCATATGTCATCGCTTTGATTTTTAGCTGCAGGCAGAGTTTTTGTGTCCAGTTTTGCTGCCTTGGGCTAGAATTTACCCTATAGAAGTTGTTCGAGAAGTTAAAGCTGTGCCTGTGTATCTAAACAAGAGTGCCAGGGACTGAACTCTGGTCTTAAAACTAGTTGCTGCTGCCTGGTTCAAGCCCCTGCTGCTGTGCCTAACACTGTAGCTGATTTTTATGTTAGGGAATGCCTGTACCGCTAACTAAAAGGCTTAATGAATTAACTTGATTTCTAGTTCTTTGACAACCTGTTTAGCTTGATAATGCTTTTCCTTATTTTGTCTTTGATTGTTCCAGCTGGCTTTCCAAGTTAAAATGGTCTGTAGAGGTCAGATAGGCCCAATCACTCTGGACAAAAGTCAATCTCTGCCTCTTGTCTTAGCATATCTGTCAGATTGTTTGTTTTTCTTTGCCCGATAAAATTTTGAAAACTTAATGATGGTGTTCTTGGGTAATGTGACAAAACGTCGTAGAAGCAAATCTCAAGTATAGGAACGAGAGGAACAGTGTTTTATCTGTTGGCAATTTAAAGAAAAAAAAAGTGCTGATTCAGATGCAAGTAGTAGTAGTTAAATAGGGTTTGGGACTAAGGCAGGCTTGCAGGGTGAAGTGAGATATGTGGTGTAGGAAAAGTAGAAAGATTAGAATTGCTCAGAGAGGCACATGATTAAATAGTTTATAAAAACTGTTACTGATGGATCTCACTTAAATTTGGAATTTGGATTCTATAAGTTTTGGTTCCTGATAACCTAGTCTGGCATTGGGTAATTTCTCTTCTATTAGTTTCTTTCACATGTAGTAGTAGCTAGTTATTTTCTCTAGGTTTCTTCATGACTTTCAGTCATTGACTCCTCTTCTAGAGCTCTAATATTTTCAGTCCTGCTGATTATCAGTATAAGATGAAGTGTGATTCTGCATCATGAAATTTCAGATTTCTTCTTTTCTGAGGACCTTTTATTATGACCATTATTGCCTAACATAAAAAGAGTGTATGAATACCATTACATTAAGATTTCTAAAAGAGAAGATCACAAAGTTGCTAATAGTTTGTTACTGCTGCCTTTTCAATGCTTATATGTATATGTACTTCTGTGTTTGCCCGGGTTGTTTGTTGAGGGTTTTTGTGGGGTTTTTTTGCACTATCTCTACTGTAGAATGTAAAATGATTGTTTCCTGAACTAGCTTGGTTTATGAGAAAGGGGCTTTTGTGAAGAAACAAGTATTGGCATGGTAGATTTGACCTAAAATTGCAAGTCATTGTTTCTGTTAACTTTGTAGGTGTGCTTGTCCAAATCTCTCAGAGATACTACAAGTAGACTTGCAGAGCTGGGATGGCTACATAACAAAATAAGAAAATACACGGACCAGAGAAGTTTGGATCGTGCGTTTGGACTTGTGGGACAGGTAGGTCAGCTAAAAAATTGATTTTGCTACAATAGTTTGGTCTTGTTTCCCTTATAAGTTACTGAGTAAAATGCAGTACTAGAATGGTGCATAACTTTGGAGCTTGGATTTATTCCTGTTACGGATTGCCGCTTTTGGTGTGGGTCATAGTGTGAAAGGAAGGGAAAGACATTTGCTCTTACTGGTCATAAGAAGGAGTTGCCCCCATCATTTGTGGCTGGAAAGTCTCAAGGCTCCTTTTCTTAATCTCTTTTTTTTTTAAAAAAAAAAAAAAGTCTTTTTTTTAAGTGGTCATGCATGTTTTATAAACAAAAGCACTGCTTACATGGGCTGGTGCATCTCTGAGCTCATTGATCGCCAGTTCATTTCTTGGGATGATTTATGCAGGAGGCACTCTTGTTGGCTAATGCTGATGTTCACATGTTAATACTGCACTAACTTACATAAAATGTAAATACCCCATTATCTTCCGCCCTTTCTTTTGATTACAGCATCAAAAGAATGTCAATTTTTGTTTTTATAGGTTTCATCATCATGATTTGTAGTCTACAGTAACTTCACAGCTGCTGTAATACCCAAAACCACATTTACTGCTAAGGCATTCCCGTTTCCTCTCACTTGCTCCCTCTGTAAAACTGGATATTATCCCTTCTGACTCGACAAATGTTATCCTTGCCTCTAGCCATAACATCCTACCTAATCTGCCAAGAAATTGAAGTGCTTCTCCCTTCAATCTAATTTTTCTTAAGAGGTCAGTAGAGACACTGTAGTGCTTCCTACTTTTCTAATGTTTTATTCTGTTCCCTTCTGTCTCTTTTTCCTAGTAACCCTTTTAGTTACATAGAAATAATTATTTTTCTAGTGATCCAATGCTGATATTCATGTTTTATATGGTAGTGCTACTGTATATGTATCTTTTATCAGATTCTCCCCCTTACATCTGGCTGAAGTTTCTTGTTCTTTATGTAGTAGCTCCCTGCTTATGCTTATTTGTACCGTCTCTGGCTTTAATTGTCAAGTTTACAGCAGGGGGAGAACTTCAGTGAATTTAAATGTGCAATATCTTAGCTACCATATGCAGATTTCAGATCCTGTGCAGAAGGCTGTGCAGTTAGTTAGCCGAATCTGCATAGCTCTAATGCTGTTACTTTTGCTCGAGTCAAGCACTTACATGTATTTCTAGGACATAAGTGTACAAATAAAAGCATATATTCTACTCCTGCTCTCAGTATCTAGGCAAGAAGAGTATATACTATTGCTCTTCGTGGTTTTATAGCTGACAATTTCAGGTACTGCACACTATGCGTTAAGAATTTAGCACAAGGATATGTGTGTTTGAAAGCATCTTCTGCTTTTTAAAAGAACACTTTTGTAAAGCCGTGCTTAAACCACATGCAGGATGACATGCCTGTCACCTCTTATGATTCTGGTGACTGTTTTTACCATGCCAAACGTCTGGTATTGACAATTATTAAGAGTAAAGATAGAATAATATAAAGTGCAGTATGTTGTTATACTTTTGCTGCTTAGTATCTAAGTTCTGAGAAAGCAAAAAAAAGTCAGCAATGAAGTGTAACTTGCCTTATGTTTTGACATGTTGCCCATTTAGATCCAGTTGAGATAGTGGGCATTTTCATTTTTTTCCCTTGAACAAGCATTCTCTTTCCTCCCTGATTTCTCTTTTTAGACCAAATCAGAAGTCTAAAATAATGTCCAGTTTTTTGTAACAGTTTGGGAAGCAAAAATCTGTAGATTGTAATGCAGGAATTGGCACTGGATTTAATTTTTAACTTCTAAGTCTTATCTGAACAGTTGATGGCCAGTTAGATCCTAAATCTTCTTGGATACTAGAGTCAATGATTACTGTTCTTACTTTTTGAGTAGATGTATAGTGCTTTTGAATATTTTCTTGGAGGCTCTACTCTGCCTTCTGTCTTGGCAAGTGCTGCTTTAATAGGTTCAAAAATGTACTGAAGAAGCAAGTGAGAAGAAATGAGAAGCGGGGTTACATGTAAGGGGATTTCTTTTTGCCCTTCAGTATCCTCTGGAATAAAATTAATTGCAAATTTCTTTCTCATTTATAACGTTGAAGAAAGGAACTCTCTTTCTTTATAAAGGATATAATGGCAAGATTAATGATATTTTTTTCCTAGGCTTCTTAGCCTCTTAGCAGATAGGCCTCTTAGCAGGAATGAAGATGTATTTTCTCCTTGTGCTTGCAGGAATAATTTCTCCCTTGTACATGCTCTAGTGAATAAACGTTTTACTTCAAGCTCTTGGGTTCTTTTTGTGTGAGGCTTTCCATATTTTTTTCAAATTACTTAGACTGTGATGATTTGAAAAGAGATGGAGGGGATCGTCCTGGGGAATTTCCTTTTTTTTAAAAAAAGTCTGTTAAAATAGATACCAAAATGATTATCTGAGAATTGCTTAAGAAATCAGTTCTGAAGAATTTGTGTGTGCAGGGAAATACTATTAAAAAAAAAAAAAGTGCTTCAAGTCAAAAATTCTCAACTCAGTCCAAAATTAATGAGCCATACTTTAAATTCTACTTTAGAAAATGTGTTGCAGAAATATCTTTAGTCTGTGTTAGGTTAAAAACGTTACAAAACTAAAGCAAAACCCCAGGACCGCAAACTGTGCAGAACCATCCATTACTCCATTACTAAACAAGTATTCTTTCAGGAATTGTTTTTAAAATCTACCTTCATTTGTTTATTTTTGAATGACCCAAAGCAGCTGTGCTTAGAATTGTTTTACAAAGAGGAGTCTTTGCTTTAATTCAGGCCTGTTAACTTCTGCACATTTTATAGATTTCTTGGGGTATGCTTAGAGTTATGCATTTTTTCCATGTCAATTCAAGAATAGTGTATGACTGTCAACTGATAAAAGGCCAAGAATATAGAGTACTTGATCCAGCAGCTGTGCATCATACAGTCTGTACTGTTAAATATAATGATGGTTGCCTGATGTCTGTGTTCTGTTATTAGAGGCCTTCCTGAAATTCAAACTCTACTACATACTGTATTTTAAATAATTATTTAGAGAAAAATTCTTCTGGATCGTGCAATTATTTGCACATTCCTGTGGTAATTATTAATGTCTTTATTGAGATGATGTGTATCTACTTAGAAAGTTAGCACTTGTCATAGTTTAATCTGTTGGTAGAATTAAGACAGCAAGAAAACAAAGTCACTTGACAATGTGCGTTCTTGGAAACACTCTGCATTTCTTAGGGAAGTGCTTGTATGTTGGCCAGTTGTAAGAGTTGGCTTTTATGCTGAAACTTGTAGCTTGATTTGTTTTAATGAATTTCTGATTACCTTCACAGTGTGGTGATAGGATAAAAGTAGTTCTAGATTAAACCAGAAAGACTTTTCCTCATTTGTTTTCTTTTTTCTTTTCTCTTTTTTCCTCTTTTTCTTACAGAGTTTTTGTGCAGCCTTACATCAGGAACTTAAGGAATACTACCGACTTCTGTCTGTTTTGCATTCTCAGGTAAATTAAGTGGTTCTTATTTGTCTTTCTTATTTTGCTTTATTTTACCCAAATATCTCCTAAAAGATATACCTAGGTATCCCTTTAGAAAGGGAAGGAAGTACAGCTCTTTCTGTGGACAGTGGGCACAATTCTCTGTAAATGACATTTCTTACTCTTTGGATGTATGTGCCAATGAATATTTTTCTCTTGGAAATTCACTGTTAATTGATTTCTTACCTAAGCAAGGAATATAATGTTAATTCCTAAGCCTCTCTCCCTTTTTTGCATAATTTTTCTCAGTTTCATCTTGCATGATATCTTTATCATTCAAATCCAAAGCAGCACGATCTTTGAAGGGAGAAAGAATATCCTTCTGTATTTAAAGTAATGCACGGTTCAGCAGTTAGAAACAACAGTTTCAACTTTTTGTTCTGTCTGGGACAGTTTGTGTATTTTCCTTGTCTCTTCTGTTGTATTGAGAGAGTAAGATGTTTCGGTGTTCTGTTAGTTTTCTTTGATGTATAGAAGAACTCAGTGCTGATAATTTTGCAGTTTGTCCACAAATGTTTGTAGGTATGTGCACCTAGATGCTAGCTCTAAAATAAATTTTTTTAAAAATTGAATTTTTATCTGCTTGCTTTTTTATAAGGGACTTTCAAGGAGTTCATTCTTTGTAACTGAGAAAAAATTATTCTGAGAATAACCTGAAGTTAAATTAAAATGCCATTTAAAATTCTGATTTAAAAAAACCCTGTAGATAAGTCATAGGCTTCTATAAGCATTTCCAAAGTATCTGTTCCTTTTGAATCACTTGCAGTTCTTTAATATTCCTGACTTTTGGAATACCTGTCATACCCACTTTTTGCTAATTTTTCTTTTTCTAATTATTTCCTGCTCTGTCCAAAACATGTTTGCTCTCTTGGTTTGCTGGAACACTGATGTATTCCAACTTCTAAGACATCTTGCCCATGAAGATATGTATGACTTCTTTGAAATGTAGATTCTACTTTTCTTGCCCCACTAAACCTTTCAAAAGAAGAGATGAGTCTGATGGGAGGGGAAGCATGTAAGGGGAAAACAAAAGGAAAGTTCTGGCATCACTTACTTTCAAACTGCATTTTGTCTTTGTGGTGGGTTGACCCTGGCCAGCAGCCAAACACCCACCCAGCTTCTTGCTCACCCCTGTCTCTTGGGGAATGGGGAAAAAAATAGAAGGAAGGCAAAAACACGAGTCAATCAAGTTAGTCACAATTTAGTAGTGAAAGGAAATGTTGTGTGTGCAAGCAAAGCAAAGTAAGGAATTCGTTCACTGCTTCCCATTAGCAGGCAGATATCCAGCTGCTTCCTGGCAAGCAGAGCCTCTACACACTTAACACTTGCTTGGGAAGACAAACTCCATCACCACAAATGTGTCCCCTTCTTTCTCCTTTCTGTGAGCTTTTTTTTCCTGACATTTTTGTCCTCCATACATTTGGAAATGGTTTCCAGGATTAGTCGCTCTGTCAGCATCCCTGGGAATGAGGTGGGTCTCATTGGTGTGTAGTTCTATGGATCCCTCTTCTTGAAGAGAGGAGTGACATTTGCTTTCTCCCAGTTGTCAGGATCCTCCTCTGATTGCAATGATGTTGCGAAGACAATTGAGAGTGACCTTGCAGTGGCATTGGCCAGCTCCCTCAGCACTTGTGGGTGCATCCCATCAGGTCTCATAGACTTAGGTATATCCACTTTGTTTAATGTTTCCTAACGTGGTCTTTCTCCAGTTGGAGTAAGGCTCCCTTGTTCCAGACTTCACCTCTGATCTCAGGTGATGCCTGGTTTTCCCAGTGGTAAATCCTACCCAAAAAAAGGAGGCATAGAAATCATTAAGTACCTCATTTTTTTTCCATTTTTCTGTCACCACTCTCCCAGCACCATTCAGTAGTTGGACCCACATTTTCACTAGTCTTCCTTTTTCTGCTTTTCTTCGTGCTCTTCATGTTCCTTGCCAGATTAATCTCCAGTGTTAGAGTTTGTGAGTGTATTCAGCACATTGATTGTCAATACAGTGTCTGTAACGTAAAGGTTTGCTCCACTAGCAGACTGGAGCTTCTGGGGATGTCCCTCAGCACCTTAATTAAGGGGATCCCAGAGGTATATTATGTTTGGATTTTCAAGAAGCCCCTGGCAAAATTCTTCCTCAGAGGCTGTGAAAGAAAGGAAGGAAGGAAAGAAGGAGAGAAGGAAGGAGGGAGACCCAGCAGTGGAGGAGAGAGTCTCTTTTGACTTGAAGGCTGGGAAGCACAAGGTTACATTGCAGGATGGGGAAGGGTCAGTAGTGTGCTCCAAAGGTACATGCTGGCACTGGTTTTAGTTGATGTTGATGGTCTGGAGAAGATAAGGCAGAGTGAAATGTTCCAGTCTGTCAGTAAAAGGTTGCTAACATTGGTACTCTGGATGCTCTGTCCATGGCAAGGAGCAACATGAAATGGACTGTGTGAGCAAATAGGCAACAGCGAGCCCCTGCGTGGGAAGTACAAGGTTTTTTTATAATATCTGAAAGGAAGCTAATCTAATGTGTGCTTCCCTGGTGCCAAACTTGGCATCAACAGGCCCAGTTTGGGAAAAATCTTGGTGTCCTCACAGGTGGTTGTCTGCACAGTCGGACGTGGCATGCAGTTGGGTGTCAGGGAGATGGGCACTGAGAACAAGGCAGGGGGTGTCAGTGTGACACTGGAGCACGGTGTGCCGTCCTGATGGCAGCCTCTCAGACATCGGGGAGGTAGCGACTAAGGAGGGAGAAAGTCAGATAAAGTCCTCAGGAACATGGGACAATTGCTGTGTGAAAGAGGGAAGATGGGCCGAGTCTCTTGAGGCTGAAGAGGAACAGCCGCAGGGGGGCTATGGCTGGGGCTTCCAAACTAGGGAAGGAAAAGACAAACACAAAGTTGTGGCATATGGTGAATGGTGACAAGAGGAAAGGAGGCGCTCTGAAATTAGCAGGAGGTTAATATAAAACAGAGAAGAGGAGCCAACTTCCAAAATTTGTTTCCCTAACATGTCAATGCAAAAGGCACTATCAACAGGTTGAAAAAGGGATTATCCAAATTTATGGAAGGCATGTCTGCAAACTGCCATTAGAAGGGCTGCACAAGGATTCATCCTCTGATGTCCTGAAAACTGCAGCTGGGCTGCACGGAGCCTAAGTGGGACAGACTGCAGAGAGCGATCAGCTTTGCTTTCTCTTCTTGTACAACACTTCTTTTTGTCATTACTAGAGATAGTGTGGTAGATCATCTAGCCAGGGTTCTGACAGAGGATGACATTTCTTATGTTCATAATTGATGGAGCAGAAATCATTCAGAAAGAAATCAGCATTCTCAAGACTTGTGCCAGATCATCCCAGAGGTGAGCTTTGTAACTTACAAGTTTTAAAATAAATGTGATGGAAAAAAAATCTACTCCTTTGAAAGACATTTTCTTTACAAAACTGTACATCTCAGTTGCTTGATAACATGTTCAAAATTATGTCTTGGAATTAAATGCATGCTGGATTCTTGTATTCAGGAGATCACACAGGCTGCCAGCTTAAAAGTTGTTAGCTGCAGTTCCAGTTATCATTTCAGGCATAATAAGAATACCATCAAAGGGTTCTGTGTTGTCTTTTTCTCTGTAACTTTTTATTATGCCTTCAGAGCCTTCCACAGATGTGTTTCTTCCTTTGAAAAGAGTCTTCCCGAGTGTAGTGTGTGCTATTCCATAAGCTTTTAAGGTCTGTTCCATCAAGACTGTTCAAATAGTCACCCCTTTAAAACTTCCGTGATGAAAATGCGAGTTTATAATTTCTTCCCTAAAGACAAAGGGCAGTTCTTGCTCATATATCTTTCTTGTTGCCAATTTCCATATTTTTACCACATGAGTTTAAAAAGACAAAGCAAAATGTGGATGCAGGAACATCCAGAAGCTTCTGAATTTCTTCACCGTGAGGGTGGTGAGGCATTGGAGCAGTTTGCCCAGGGCGGCTGTGGATGCCCCGTCCCTGGGAGTGTTCACGGCCAGGCTGGATGAGGCTCAGAGGAACCTGGTCTGGTGGAAGGTGTCCCTGCCTATGGCAGGGGGTTGGACTAGGTGATCTTTAAGGACCCTTCCAACCCAAACCATTCTATGATTCTATGAATTCAACTGACTTTAAGGCTCAGCTTAATGTGGATGACTTTAGTCTTAACTGATACTTTGTATTTGGCAAAAAAAATGTGCTAGACCTGGAGGCATGGGGTGGTGGATTGGTTGTGGCACAGAAGAAGAAACAGAGCATCTTTTCTTAGAGTTGATCTGCTTGGACTGCTGGAACTTGCCTCTGTATTCTTAGGTTGTGTTCTTGACCTTGCTTACCCATCTGTATTTGTATGAGTTATCGGAAGATTCATGGTAATCACATTGTGGCAGATTTTTCTTTTCATAGCTTTTAATTTTTTATCAGTGGTAGAAATTCCTTAATCTCTCTGTGTACCTAGCTGAAGTTCTGATGGCTTCTGGAGGAAGACATTGAACAGAATTTGTCCCATGTTGAACTAAAATAAGCTGGCTGTGCAGTAATAGAAATTTTACCTCCTGCACTGTTCCTCTCCTTTAGGTGTTTGTCTTCACTCTTTTCTGAGCATCTCTTTGGCCAGTAGTTGCTGTCTTTCAGGATCTCTGTTCTGTTTTTCTTTTCCTTTTTCTCTTTTTTGTTACTATCTGTCACCTTGCTTTCTTTAACTTTCTTGTCCTTTGTTGTCTGTTTGCCCTGTTCCACTTCTGCTTGTCTCCATCCTTTCAGCTGCACTTGATTCTCTATTACCACTCGTGTGGCTTTTGGGTTTTGTCCCAATGGTTTAACGTGGGAACATATAATATGGGGTATTTCGAGTGTATTAGTAGAAAGCTAACTTTGGAACAAAAAACTATGGAACAGCAGTTCTGCTTCAGTTTTGCCATTTTTGTTCCTTGATATGTCTTTCTGTTTCTAATTTGAACAGTTGCAATTGGAAGATGATCAGGGCGTGAATTTGGGACTTGAGAGCAGTTTAACGCTTCGCCGTCTTCTAGTCTGGACATACGATCCTAAAATAAGGTTAAAGACCCTTGCAGCACTTGTTGATCACTGTCAAGGTCTGTTTAACATTCATTTAACATTTCTGGAGAAGCTATGTAACTTTGAGTGGTTGTCATGCCAGAAGTGGATCTCAGTAATGTTACTGTTATGTTTTAGAAATTTTTGAGTAGCTAATCCACAGATTCTTTCTCTTTTAGTTTAAGAAAAAACATGATGAATTATAGTGGTTTTTTGGTACACTTTCTGGATTTTTTTTTTTTTTTTTTAAACCTGAACATACTTGAGAAATCAGTCAAATTTTAAGCACCTACTTTTAGTCATCTTGCACTGTGGAAAACTCCCCACTAATACCGTATGAAATGGTTGGCTCAGTCTCTTTACTGTGTATGAGTACTACTCTATTCCTCTCTATGTGATGGCATATAGGAGTGATTTGCCACTTCTCTGCAGATTAATGTGAAACAGTGAAACTTTACAAATCTGTGAATAATGTGTGGCTGTGTTGGCAATCCACAAAAAAGAGCTGAGCAGTGGTGTTAGAGTTAGCTAGAACTTTGGCCAGCAGGCTGTGCTTCTTGAGGGATACTTCAGTTTTGCTGCCTTCAAAAAATAGTGGAGATTGTGGCTATTGGGAAAGAGTATCTTGAACAAGAAAGGCTCACAACATCTGTTTTACATTGATTATTGGAATTGGTAATGATTTAAAAAAAAAAAAAAAAAGAAAAGGCTTTAAGACATTCATGAAAAATTTTAATGCTACAGCCTGTGCTGCAAGAAGCTTTAAAGCTGTGCAGCATAATAACAAAACAAGTACTAGATCTATTTTTTTTTTTTTCAGTATCTTACTCTTCAATTGCAAGAAGAGATATTGCTTAAAGGAGCTTTTGGGGGGAATGATAACCAAGAGGCAGGAAAGGTGTGTTTGTATGCACTCAGAATATCTGAGACAGCATCAGGTACAGGAGAGAAGGAAACATACTAAGGTTCCTTAAATACTCTTCTGGTGGGGGTGTTGAGGAAGAAAAGAAGCATAAAGTCAACCTTTGATTCCTCCAAGCTACCATAAAGTAGACAGAACACAGTGTCAGAGAATTGTGCTTAATGCTTCAGTGAGATTCATGCCCTAAAACCTGGGAATTCCCTGTCAACATTAAAAAAATGTGCTTTTGCTGTTTTTTTTAGAATTGCTGTTCAGCAAGCTCTGAGTGACATATGACTAGTTAAAATCAATGGCTTCGGAATTTAAGTCTAGTACATTTCTGTTCTTTTCCACTATGATCTTACAGGGAGAAAAGGGGGTGAACTTGCCTCAGCAGTTCATGCCTATACTAAAACAGGGGATCCCTACATGAGATCTCTGGTTCAGCACATTCTTGGCCTGGTATCCCATCCTGTACTGAATTTCCTTTATCGCTGGATTTATGATGGAGAGCTGGAAGATACATACCATGAGGTAATGTATGTGATGCAATAAATATTTTGTCATCTGTTTGTTGGCTTTGTGGGAGTATAATCTGTGAGAGGCTTAGAGGAGAATTTGAAAAGTAGACTGTGGTAGAAATGTATAACATATGAGTAAGTAACATATACAATAACAATGTGAAATGTGACTCTCTTAGTGGATTCAGTGAGTGTGATATCTGGAGGTTGCAGCGATGTGTGTTGTCTTCAGTGAATCATATCCTGAATCTGTTTATTAGAGGCAGAATGGTGGACTAACAATAGATGCTTGCTTCTGAAGAGAGAAGTGTGTAATGTGTATAGTGTAATGATAATAAATATATGCAGAGTTCTTTGTACTCGTTTAGAATGCAAGCCTTGCATTTGGAATAAAGTTCAAAATATTCTGCTCTGACTACTTACTGTTATCCTCAGCTTCATAAATGACTTGGGGTTGTCAAATTGGGTAGAAAAGGTTTATTGTTCCGGAGTTCCTCTAGAAACTCTATAGAGTTATTTGTTCTGACTTCTGTAACAGCAAGTTCTAGTAACTGCCCTTTTTCTTCATAGAAATGGTTTTATGGCTTTTTAAGCTCTCCTAACTCTTAGTCCTGTCTCCAATCAGTACACTGTTGTTAAAATGGCTTTTTTTTTTGTCTGAAAAAGCCAAAGAATCATTTTTTAAAATGAACTGAGCACTTCTGAGACACATCTGAGTAACTTCACTTGAGTGTGAAATATGATGTGTGATTTCTGAAACTGTCCATCTGAGTCAAAATTAAAATGAGTACAAATATCACTCACAGCTGATCTTTAAGGTCAGCATTAGGAGACTTGTGTGAAATGTCTATGAATCTTTCTGGCTGTAAAATAGTCACTTTTTTTTCTCAGCTACTCCTCAGTCATGTGAGATGGGGTTTTTTGCTTTTTATGTAATTCATTAGCTTTCAACTCTTTGTTTAAAAATTTACATTTGCACTGTGAGAGTGTTCTGAATACTGAAAATCTGTTGGATGTGGTCTACTGAAAGCTACAATTTTCATATCATAAATACAGTTGTTGAGCAAATACATTGGTCATTCTTGGTGGAAATGGTATTTGGAGGCAGTGAAAAAAAGGTCTTGTCCAAGAAATGGTTATCTTGTTTTACAGGATGAAGACAGAATCCATCTACAAGTCATTTTAACAAAACTAATCATGTAGTTTTAGTTTCTTACAGATGAAAGTATCCTGTTATATGGAGTTGAGGACCTTAGCATTTGATCACCAGTTCAATTGCAGGATTTCTTGTGTGTGGTGTGGGGTTGTGTGGTTTTTTTTTTGTTTTGTTTTGTTTTTGTTGTTGTTGTTTGTTTTTGGTTTTGGTTTTTGTGTGTGTGTGGGGTTTTTTTTGTTTTTTTTTTGTTTGTTTTGTTTTGTTTTGTTTTGTTTTTGTTTTTTTTTTGTTTGTTTGTTTTTGTTTTTTTGTTTTCTGCATCTATTACAATAGGAGGAAGTCCAAAAGTGCTTGGCTAAAAATAGGACCAGTAAAATAGAAGTATATCTTGTATTCTGAACTTTATCTCCTACCATAACTGTAGAACTAATTGCTGGAATAAGCTATACACTTCCATATTTCATAGTGGATATTTTACAGATAGTACCCTTTACCCTCAGGTCATCAAGGTTTCATAATGTACAGGGGAGATTAAATTATGCAAGCTGTTCTTTAACTTTTTTCTTCAGAGTTCATATTGGGCAACATACAATTTACTTATCAATTGCTAGGACAACTCTGCAAATTAGCTCTGATTTTTTTTTTTAAGTTAGAAGAACAACTTGGAATATTTGTACAGTTTTCTGAATACAGAAATGAAACACTAGGGGAGAGTTTGCCTTCATCTTTTCTTTTTTAATATTTGTTTCAATCTACAGTTTTTTGTAGCTTCAGATCCTACAGTTAAAACTGATCGGTTGTGGCATGACAAATACACTTTGAGGAAATCAATGATCCCTTCTTTTATTACAATGGAGCAATCAAAAAAGGTATGAATTTGAAAATTAGCCTTCTGATTTGTTTGCTCTATGCTGCTGTTAGATTTCCATTAAGAAAATAGAGATGAAAATTAACAATTAAGATTTTTAGAATTGTTTGTTGAGGAAGACTGTTTCTGTGTTTGATTCTCGAACTGATAAACTTTGTTTAAGGTGGTCTCAAAGGGGGGAAAGAAGTTTGTGTTTAAAAAGATTTTGTGTTGGCATTGAAGTTCTGGGTTGCTGTGCTTGGGATTGTGAAGCTAAGGCCACAGAAACATGACAAAATATCCTGTTGTCCTGGTGGTTGTGGGTGGCTTTCTGTTTGGTGTTGGTTTTTGTGTGATGTTGCAGGTGTTTTGTTTTGTTTGGTTTATTATATGCAAATCACTTTAAAAAAATCCTTTTTTTGTTCAGGTCCTACTAATAGGAAAATCCATAAACTTCTTGCATCAAGTTTGTCATGATCAGACTCCATCCACAAAGATGATTGCTGTGGCCAAATCGACAGAGTCTTCAAAAGACGGTAGAGTATCAGTGTTGTGAACTTCTTCCCTTTGAACTGAGCTCTGGGCAATATGCGGTTTAGACTGTAAACTGACACGGGGTTGGAAAGGAGTATGAAAATCCCATCTGCGTTAGAATACAGGTATTCTAATGGATATTTGCATTTAACGAAAGATTTATGAAGATGCATGTGTGTCAATTTATTTTCTTAATTTGATGGGTTTGCTGGGTGTTGGTTGGTGTACTGGATTTCTGAATGAAACCATTCAGAAACTAGTCTGCCTTCAGCTGAATTTTGTTGAGAGGGCTGAGGTGGGGGCAGGGATATTCTTGAGTGCCACAATAACAATTTAGTACTTGTGACTTCTCATCAAAGATACTTCATTGGATGATTCCATAATAATACTGAATTAATTCTGTGATTAAAAAAATAATAAATAGTGCGTTAGTTATAAGTAAGAGAATGAGCATTAAAAACAGGCGTGACAGAAGCCTTTCTGTAAATGAACTCTAACACTATAATATGTCTGAAGAAAACTGAGTATGTGGAAGGTTAATAAAATTATTTTTGAAGATTACTTAAAATTGGGGATGCCAACCGAAACTTAACTATCTGGATTCCTTCAGGTTCTTCTAAAAAGAAACAAATATGATTTCAGTCTTAATGAATGAAAAGTTATGTATCATTTGTGTTTATTCTTTGGTGCCATTTTCTTTGTAATTAAATGAACATTGTTATGATGAAAGATTGCAAATAAGAAATCTGTAAAAAATTGAGACTTCTTGTGTAAATACTAAGAAGGAGGGTAAGGTAATGCAGTGGGTGCTGGGAGAAAAGACAACTTGCTTTCTTCTGGTGAAGGTGATACTTTACTACAATAACTTCTTTTTATAATTCATCTAATATATCAAAAGGAGTCTAATAGTTAAGATGTAGATCACTGGGATAATTTCTCTGATGCAATTTTGTTAATAGTTTTTAGAAGTATAATGATGTCTTACTAGTAAATACACCTTTTGCCAAGAGAAGAATTATCTAAACATTTGTTTTTCTGTCTAGTTATTGACTTAGTTTTCTAAGAACATCTTCCTTGCACTTTGGACACCTTGTACAACGTCTTCTCTGTTATTCCTCTTCTCAGATATGTTTTTATTATATGTGACTTCAAAGCTTAGTTTTGTGAGATTTTTTTTTTTCTTCTTCTCCAGATTAATCTTGGACTAGTTTTTATATTAACTCTTCACGGCATGGACTTTAAGCATGAATGAGTACCTCCGTGAAAGGTGTTCTAATAATAAAATCCCTTTCACATCTGCAAGAATATTTTGTCTAGTAGTGTGGTATTTGTACAATGTATGGTGCTTGCCCAGTCAAAGATGTGCTTAAAGTGCAGAAGGGGGTCAAGGTTAAGTGAATAAGGGCTGTAAATGCATTTGAATCATCATCTTGCGAGCTACTCCTGAAAAAGGCAAAACCATTCTTTGGCTACACTACTTCCACCACTTTACAGGGTTTATGGCCGTGCTATTCCAATATTTTTTTGAAATTTTCACTTGTTTCTCTCTCCTTGAGTGAATGGATGATCCGCACAAATATAGGTTCTCTATTATGTAGGGGATGAGAGCTTCAAAGCAAGCACATTATCTTAAGTGCTGAGAATATGTGTTTCCAAGAGAAGTGTAGTTTTAGAAACGGGTGTTACCCACTCTATCTGCAGTGTGCTGCAGGCGTGCTGAGCTTATGGGCTGCAGCTTAAATACCTCATAGTATTGCCCTGCCTTAATTCTGCATGGAACTGCATTTGTGTTTACGGCACTTTACCCATTCAATACAGAAAGAACATTATGCATCACTGGTGCTGGAAATGTCCTGTTGTCCTTGTCTGTGCCATATGACAATATCTTGAGACTGCCCTTTGGATATTTACTTGTAATAAGATGATGGAAAGCTAGGGTGATAGCCTCAATTCTGGATGCTTTTTTCATTTTTAATCCGAATGTTTGATGAGTCTGGCTGATTTTGGGTGGATTTGGTTTTTGTTTTGATTTGATGGTGTGTGGGCTTTTTTATTATTATTATTATTTTTTGGTGGTGGTGGTATTTATTTCTTTAATTTGCTTTGGAACCTTAACTCATGTTTCCGCAGTTTCCTTTTGATGCTGAAGGAATCATGATGTAAAAAGCTGTTTGAACATTTGTTAGAACAGGAAGCCAGAGGTGAAGAACAGTGTAGAAGTTGGTCATGTTGCCTGACAGGGGATTGTAGCAGGCACTTAGGGAAGAAGGACAGTAAAAAAGGCAGATAAAGTGATCCCAGATCTGACCTTTAGCTGTCTGCAGTTTGGGAACTCCCAAACCAGGCATGACATGAGACCATTACATTTAATAGCAACCCATGGGACCTGTCTGTCAGTGCCTTTTGCCTGACCCTTTCTTGACCCATTTCTGTCTTTTCGCAGTGTCCCGAGATAACTTTTCACAGCTTTATAAACTTGGGCTTAGGCCTCTTGGTTGTTGATGTAAGCGATTTACTTTTTTTTTTTTTTTTTTTTTTTGTCGGTACTTTTGCATGTCAAACAGGGATGGTGCATCACTTGTGTTGGCGTGTGTGTGTGTATGCAGAGAGATGGTACATTACAGCTACACATGTAATCTTGAATTTTCCAGTCTCAGAGATAAAGGGCTGTGGCCAGGTCACTTCCCTCCAGGCAAGGGGCAGCACTAAGGAGAGGAGAAAGTTTGTGGTTTGATTTTTTTTTTTTTTTTTTTTCTGCTTGGGATAAAAAGAAATTGAGGCTGCTCCATGTGTCCTTAGCCATAGGTGCTGCCTTAGACATGATCACCCCTACTTGAGCGGAGGCAGGACCAGCATGTGTGACTTGGTAGGCTTGCCGTGGGCAAACTGGGCAACTGCCTGCTGGCTTTGCCTGTGCCTTCAGCTAGTCCTAGGCCCAACCTCTGTGTCCAGTAACTGAAGGTGTATTAGCTTATAACTCTTTTTTGGTTGTCTTGTTCTCTCTTCTGCTTTGTCCATGAGGCTGAGAGCATCTCATGGAAAGATACTTAGAGCAGGGGTGTCAAACTCATTTTAACTGGGGACCACATCAGCCTCATGGTTGCCTTCAAAGGGCCGAGTAATTAAATTTATACAGCCCTAAAATTACATTTGGCACTGTCCTGTATCAAAAATAACATGGTCAGCAGGACAAGGGAAGTGATCCTTCCCCTCTACTCTGCATTGGTGAGGCCACACCTGGAGTATTGTGTTCAGTTCTGGGCCCCTCAGTTCAGGAAAGATATTGAAGTGCTGGAGCAGGTCCAGAGAAGAGCAACAAGACTGGTAAAGGGATTTGAACACAAGACCTATGGGGAGAGGCTGAGGGAGCTGGGGTTGTTTAGTCTGGAGAAGAGGAGGCTTAGAGGTGACCTTATCACCCTCTGTAACTATCTGAAGGGAAGTTATAGCCAGGTGGGGATTGTTCTCTTCTCCCAGGCAGTTAGCAATAGGACAAGGGGGCATGGGCTTAAGCTCTGCCAGGGGAAATTTAGGCTGGATATTAGAAAGAAATTCTTTACAGAGAGAGTGGTCAGGCATTGGAATGGCCTGCCCAGGGAGGTGGTGGACTCACTGTCCCTGGAGGTTTTTAAACTGAGACTGGACATGGCACTTAGTGCCATGATCTAGTAAATGGACTGGAGTCGGACCAAGGGTTGGACTTGATGTTCTCTGAGGTCTTTTCCAACCCAGTTGATTCTGTGATTCTGAGAGTACAAGCTGGGCACAGGTTAAAATAATGTTGAAGTATGGGCTGCTTTAGACTTGCTTTCACTTTTGCTGTACCAAATGTATAATATAGTGGATCAGAATAGATAACAATTTCTCTATTCGTATGTTTTGATTCCAGAGCTTGTTTGCCCCAATTTTGGAATAATACTAATTTAATTTTAACTTTTTTTTTTTTTCTTTTAGCTGCTGATTTGTTCACAGATCTGGAAAATGCATTTCAAGAGAAAATTGATGCAGCTTATTTTGAGACCAGCAAATACCTGCTAGATGTTCTCAATAAGAAGTACAATTTACTAGAACACATGCAGGCCATGAGGCGCTACTTACTACTTGGTCAAGGAGACTTTATCAGACATTTAATGGACTTGCTCAAGTAAGAGAGTAGGAAGGGTAGTTCTGTTGAATTTCTGATGCTTGCAAATATGCACGATCAGCACAGAAATTGTTTTCCTTTTGGAAGAAGACCCTTTAAGTATCTTACTACTCGAAGGTTTAATTGAACAACTTTTAGATTCTATTTTTGTGTTTAATTTCTTTGACCCTGAGGCTTCAACTTTGTTTTTCCTTTTTGATGGGAATTATGTACAAGTACCATTTCACAGTGTCTTGGGAAGCTGCACTAGTACAGATATCTTTATGCTTGACCTTGTGAGAACCTCAAGGATGTTAGCACTTCTCTCGTGCTTGTCAGCAAGTTTAAGCAGAAATGTTTTCTTGCTTTTTATGCCACTAGTTAGCGTTACTGTGACTGTTAGGCTTCTCTATTTTGCAGGTATTTGGTCCAAAACATTGTGTCAATGCCTCAGTGCATTTTTAAAAATTTAATTGATGCCTCACCATCCTCTGTTTTAAGAACTCGAGTGCACCTACAGGTATCACTTTTAGTTCTGAAAGTGTATTTACAAGCTCAGTGCTTGTACATGCCGATGCTACTGATGAAACTTAGTCTACCGAAGATGTCTCTTACAAAGCTTTCCTTTGGTCTAGAAGGCAGGCTTTGTAATAGAGCTCCCATTAACTTGTTTGTAAATCAAAATTAATGTGGTCTGGTGGTGATTTGTACATGACCATGCTTTTTTAAATGAAAATCAGTGTGAAACAGAATAAGGTTGGTTTGTGGAGTAAGTATCACATTTGAGGAAGTAGTAGTGAGGGTCTTTCTAGTAGCGATCATGGGAGAGAGGAGCAGCACAAGGTGCTTGTTGCAGCTCTTTGGAAAGTTTAAGTTCCATAGAGGGGGTGTGTTTGTGTGCTTTTGCCAGCAGTTCTAGGCCCGTGAGGTGTCTATCAGTAGATCTCTCAGAACTGAAATGAAATGAAATTATTGGTTTGGTATGTTAATGCTGTCATCTGCCTCATTTTAGATATGAATGCAACTAAAGTTACAGAATAGTTATGCTAGCAACCCTGGTAATTTCAAGTTACTGTTATTAAAGGAGGATAAAATTACTCCTCATGCTGATGTTTGGGTGTATAGCTGCATGTGAACAGACAGTTGGAAATATTTTGCTCATTGATTATTTTTTTTTGTGGTTAAGAGTGAGGGAGTAATATGAGAGGCTTTGGCAGAGAAGTGTTTCACTATGTGTTGCAGTTACTACCAAACTGCTGCTGCAGAATATCTCAGTAATATACCATGACTGTTTGTTTCATAACCACCAGACCGGAGCTTGCACGACCAGCTACAACCTTATATCAGCATAATCTGACTGGAATCCTTGAGACAGCGGTGAGGGCAACTAATGCCCAGTTTGATAATCCTGAGATTCTCAAACGACTGGATGTTCGACTTCTGGAGGTCTGTTGCATCATGGTGACTCTGACCTGAAACATAGCCTTTTTTTGTGTGTGTATACATGTGGACATCTATATGAAACAAGATTTTAATATCTGCATATAGTAAATACATTCCCCCCCCTTCCACTGAAGTCTACTTTGAATCATGTAAACCTCATTTAATAAGTCTTCTCGTGTTCCCATTTCCTTCCTATTGTCTATTTGTATTTCAAGCGGTGCGTTTACAGCCATTTCATTGACAATACAAAGTTGAGTATTTGGGGTCTAACAGTAACTGATGTTCTTGGCCCTCATCTGAGGTTCTGCAAACAGCTCCTAGTGCTGTTGCTCTTACAAGAACGTGGGGGATGGTCTCTTGGTCACCAGTACTTACAAAGAGCAAAGCAATGATAGTGTGTTTCATAAAACAGACCTCTGGGTAAGAAACTTGAGTTAACAAGAAGCTCCAGTCCCAGAGGTGGAAGTTAACTTAGGTACTGTAGCATCTGAAATAAGTCTATACCTTAGGCTGAGTCCTGCCTAAGAAGTTTTTCCTTCCCTTCATTTACTTTACTAGCTCCAATGGAAAAACATTGACGTTACAAACATCAACATTTTGGTGAGACGAATCCTATCCTTGTGTCAAACTTCATCCGTTTTTGCTTATGGTACTACTTTTGACAGAGAAGTCCTGTATTCTGTATGGATGTGGATGTGTGGGTTTTTTATAGGCTGTGGAGAATGAAAAGTAAGCAAGAGTTGCTCTTTGGCAATGGCATGGTCTGGTTATACACTGAAAGTGGTGTATCTTTTTAATACAGGTATCTCCTGGGGACACTGGATGGGATGTCTTCAGCTTAGACTATCATGTTGATGGGCCAATAGCAACGGTAATGTATACTGCTGACTATGAACATATCTCAGATACTGAGTTAAATTGCTAAATATTTTTTTAATGAAATAACCTTTTGGTTTTTATTCCCAAGTGTAAGATCAGAGCAACTTCTTTTTTCTTTTTTTTTCTGGCATTTAGGATACACCCACTGTATAAACAATTGAGCCAAAATCTCAGTTTTTATAAAGTAACTGTGAGTGCCAAAAAGCTAAGTTTAAAACAATAATTACTGAAAATTGGTAATTCATTTGTTCCAGCAGAGATTTTAGCAAGTACTTAATAAATGGAGTGCTCCCCTTCTTCTATTATTACTAGTCTGTAGCTGCTAATTCAGGATAATTTGCAGGGAACTGAAGAATGTATATGAGGATAACCTATTTGTACTGTCTAAATGACATTTGATAGGTAGTGTTCATTAGAACTACCGAGAAAATAGCTGGAGTATTGATCAGAAAGCATTTATCCTCTATAAAGAATTTGTGAAGAACTTTTTTTAACAAGACATCAAAATGTGAGTCTGACCAACAGAAGGAATATTCACATACATACATAGTTTGAAAACAGCGGAATGTTTAGGCTTTGTCATGTTCACCCCCTTCTTACACTTCCCACAGTGTTCTGGGCCTATGTGAATGTTGGGTGACGCAGTTCAGCCCTTGAGGGAGGATCTTCCCTGAAGCTCTGGGGTTTCCGGGGATTTTGTTTTGACAATATTAACCAATAAACTGCATGGGTCAGATAAGATGGACTGTGAAGAGGTTCTTAGTCCTTCTGAACACATGGTATGTGTATTAAATTTGGACTGATGTTTTGTTTGTGTTGTAGGTATTTACACGGGAGTGCATGAGCCACTATCTAAGAGTATTTAATTTCCTTTGGAGAGCAAAGCGAATGGAGTATATTCTTACTGATATATGGAAGGGGCACATGTGCAATGCAAAGCTTCTGAAAAGTATGCCAGGTGAGAGAGGCCCAAAGGAATGACATGCTTATAAACTGGAGTTAGCTGACTGCATCTTAGTTTAAACTGTATTAAGAGGCAGGGGGTAAGTTTATTGGGACAGGTAAATTTTATATTTTGTTGCTCCTCTTGATTGACTTTAATTGTAGATGGTGATGAAGATAAAATAACATTACTGGAAGTGGAGGTTTTCTATTTGTTTTACTTAATCCTTGGTTGTGAGTTCTTGTAGCAGTGAGTGAACAAAACCACCATGTCTCTGGAAAGAGATTGTTACTCTCCCATTGCCTTTTGTTCATCTCTGGTTCCTTGCAATCTGTACTCTGTGTCTCCCTCTTGTGCTGGAAGTAGTTAAGTCTTATACATGCACCCTTCTGAATTTACTAGTTTTACCTTCATTCATTCCCTGTGCTTTTGTTTAGCTAAGAACAGGAGAGGCTAAGATAAGAAAAACTGATGTTTGAGAAGAAAAAAGGAAAACTACTAAGTACTCTTTTCTCTCAGTTTCACTGAGGGGTTTATTGAGGGTTACACTTCTTTATGGCATAGTCATATTTACAAAAATATATTTATCTTTTCTCAATTAGAAACTGTTTAGTGGGTGGGAGTGGACTCCTTGGCCTCAGAAGGTCATGGGGAAACAAGCTCTGGTAAAATCTGCTCCAGTGCACAAGGCTGAACTCTGGAACTGTATGGAATGACTAGATTTCCTTTCTGTGAGACAGGATTCAGCTTACTGACTTTTCCCTGGCCTAAATAAGTGCTTGTTTGACTCAAAACCAGTGGTCTATTGCATTCTTGCTTTCTGTTCCTTTGAGACTGTGGTGCAGTTAGAAGATTTTATTCTCATCACCTGAGGGTCTTCAGGCTGAAGCTCTTGCCCATTGCTAGGGTTTTGTTATTTCCTTCTCAGAAGGAAGTTAGGTTTTTCTTCCTTTCTTTCCTCTTCCCCCTGGCTTTGGGAGGTCTTTCTTATGCTTTGCCATGGAGCAATCTTCTGCAAATAAAGGCTCAGTTTTTTGTCACATTTAGGCTTGGCTGTGTTTTAAGTAATGGAGCAGTTTAAAATCCTGCCCAAGCTCTTATGGCTATTGTTGGCAGAAGGAGTGAGTGTTGTATTTCTCAGTTTGTGCCTCTGACAAAGAAGAGTATGTTTATAAAGACATGTCCCTCGAGGCAGAAGGCAGCACAGGAGTTTTTCTTGCTCACTGGCATGTCTGAGTTGGAAGCTGTGAGTAGGATTTTTTCTGAAACACATGGAGAGTCCACTCCAGCACTGATTTATTAAGAAGTAGTAGAACTTGATTTTATTTTCTCTCCCTCTGAAACAGTACCTTGGCCTTCCAGTCACAGAGCACCAAATGGAAGACAGGAACTGACAGGAGGAAGCAGCTGCAGGGTCTTTTGCTTTTCAGCCATGAAGAAGTAGCATTGGCTTTCAAGGATACCTTTATTCGTAATTCCTAAAAAGGCCTAACAGCCAGAGATTTTAATGCTTTAAAGGAGTACTTCTAGAGACTAGTGTCAACCTTGCTCTTTTCCTATTGGGAATTTGAAGTAGAAACACAGATATATCCAATGCACCAGTGTTGAGGAATTTCTGTTGTTTAACCAACCCTGAAGGTTTTTTTTATTGACTCTGTTTAAAGCAGATGCAGCATAATGTCTCAGGGATAGTCTTCCTGCAAAGACATACGAAATGAAGAACAGAGTAGCTTCTTGTAATATCTGTCAGATCATTGGATGGTTCTGTAACATCTGAAGAAAATGTAAAATTCCTTTTGCAGTAGTCTCACAGCTTGTCTGCAGTGGCAAATTACTTTAACAGCTTTTTAGAAACTGCTTCCTCTGTTTGAATATCTGCCTGATTCTAGAAGGCTGAGTATCTTCATTCCAGAGAATTTTTGCAGTTGATGGTGATCTTGATAATACCTTTCTGCAACAGAATTACCTTTGCTTACAGGTGAGCAGCTGAGACCATTAGTGACTTACTTGTGAGTCTCTGTGGTGCATCAGGGAGTTGAACCTGGACTGTCTGAGACACAAATTCTCTACCCCTATCACAGCCGCCCTCTCTTTTGGTCCCAGTGTAGCTAAGTAACGCAACACATGCTCTGTGTTTTGAAGGCTAACGGTAAGAGATGCAAGAGGCTGCAGAAGCAAGTGCAAATCTGAGGCCTCAGATTTTCAACCAGAAGAACACATGGGGCATTAACTGTGTTTTTGGTCTCTTGAGACTTAGAAAGTGTTGTTCAGTTTCGAGCACTTTCTTAGCACGCAGTTGGTGTCGTCTTAAGCTCACATTTTCTTGAAGTTAATTGTGCAATTTTCATTGCTCATCTGTTGCCAGCAAGTATTGCTGCTACCATCCAAGATTAGTGATTGTTTCATGAAATATTTGATTTGGTAGAAAAAAGTTTACCAAGCTGGTTTGATGGCTGTGCCTGTCCTTGCGGTCCTTAACATGCCATCTCTTTGGATTTTTTACAGAGCTTTCTGGGGTGCTGCATCAGTGTCACGTTCTGGCATCAGAAATGGTCCATTTCATTCATCAAATGCAGTATTACATTACATTTGAGGTATACTCTATCCACCCAATTAGTTGCTTAAAAATGAAGTACTTTTTAATACCCTGTATATGTTGTGTGTCTTAAATTTTGAAGAGCTTGTCATCTAGCAAATCAAAACAGCCCAATCCTGAATCATTGTTCTAGGTACTTGAATGTTCGTGGGATGAACTCTGGAACAAGGTCCAACAAGCACAGGACTTGGATCACATCATTGCAGCTCATGAAGTTTTTCTAGACACAATCATAGCTCGGTGCTTGCTGGATAGTGATTCCAGGGTAAGTCTTCTCCTTTGCCTTAAATTGTAGCTTTCTGATCTTGGCTTATTTGTTTAAGGGAAGACGCTGAGCCAGCAGTGTGCCCAGGTGGCCAAAAAGGCCAACAGCATCCTGGCTTGTATCAGGAATAGTGTGGCCAGCAGGACTAGAGAAGTGATTGTGCCACTGTACTCGGCACTGGTGAGACTGCATTTTGAATCCTGTGTTGAGTTTTGGGACCCTCATCATAAGAATGACATTGAGGTACTAGAGAGAGTGCAGAGGAGGGTGACAAAGCTGGTGAGAGGTTTGGAACACAAGTCTGATGAGGAGCTGCTGAGGGAACTGGGGCTGTTTAGCCTGGAGAAAAGGAGGCTGAGGGGAGACCTTATCGCTCTTTGCAACCACCTGAAAGGAGGTTGTAGCATGGAGGGGGTTGGTCTCTTCTCCCAAATTACAAGTGACAGGATGAGAGGAAATGGCCTCAAGTTGCACCAGGGGAGGTTTAGATTGGATGTTAGGAAAAAAATTATTCCTTGAAGGGGTTGTCAGTCATTGGAACAGGGTGCCCAGGGAAGCAGTGGAGTCACCATCCCTGGAGGTGTTTATAAAGCGTTTAGATGCAGTTCTTAGGGACATGGTTTAGTGCTACAGTTAGGTTATGGTTGGACTCAATGATCCTGAGGGTCTCTTCCAATTGAAATTATTTTATTCTAGTCTAAGATGGTTCCTATGTTATAGGATTAAGTGGAGTAGTCACTTTTCTTCCTCTAAGACCTTTATTATGGTAGACTCTGCACACACTTCCCACACATAGTGACAGATGCTGATTATGAAACTTGTTATGATGTGGGTCAGTTGCTTTTGATCCTAAGAAGCCGTGTGATCGTGCAGCAACTGACTTTGGGCTTTGCAAAACAGCCTCTCCAGCTGTGTGAAAAAGTTTTAATTTACTCCTGTTCTGAGGTGTCTTAGTAGCTTTAATACACTTTTGCTGTGCAACTGTTTCATTGTTTTGTTGCTAAACTGTCTCACAGGTACTTCTCAACCAGCTTCGAGCGGTTTTTGATCAGATAATTGAGCTCCAGAATGCCCAAGATGCGATGTACAGAGCTGCTTTGGAGGAGTTGCAGCTGAGGTTGCAATTTGAAGAGAGGAAGAAACAGCGTGAGCTTGAGGTACAATAAGGATATTACTAGAATATGAAAACTGAGGCAGATATACTTGTCTTTTGATATATGGAGGATTTTTAGATAACATGTAGAAGTACGGGAAAAATGAAAGATGTAGTTGGGACAAATATGAAAGTCATCAGCAGTAGCTAGTGAATTCAAAGCAAGCAGCTGAATGGTAGTTTTCATTTTGGTCTTGCCCAAAACATCTAGGTGATTAGGTTCTGCAGTGGGATTTGAACGATGAGAAATTTAGGGCTGTTTTAGGTGAAGGAAATTGAAAAGGCTTTAATGTTCTGACCTCTTTTGCAAAAAATGCCATAGTTTCATGACTGCTTCCCTAGTATCAGTCTGTGGGACATACAGTGCTGATGTGGGACTCATCTACTTTGCTAACCTCAGATTTCTTTCATGTACTGGTCAACCACCGCAGGAACTGATAGTTTAAATATTAGAGGTTGTATGTTTGACTTTCTATGGCAATGGTTGGTTTATATAAGCATTGTGGTTATCTGGGCAGAAAGTGGCCCAATTAGCAAGTTTCATTATGTGATGCTTGACCTCTTAACTCATTTGGTCTCTGTCTAGGGCAAGTGGGGTGTTACAGCATCAGAAGATGAAGAAGAGAGCAAGAGAATGAAAGAATTTCAAGATTCAATACCCAAAATGTGCTCACAGTTGCGAATACTCACTCACTTTTACCAGGTGCCCCTTAGATTATATTTTTTTTTAATATGGATGCTGAGCTTTCATATGTAGAAATTAATTTCAAATATGAAGTAGGTGTAACTTCTGTACTCGTGTGCAGTTTGTGGATCTAGGTCTTCATTTTTTGCTTCTCTACTTAGAAGCCTGTATTTACTGTTCCTCAGTAGACAGCAGGTTTTGTGATCATGTATGTTCCCCTGGCAAAGATAAGATGAGTAGTCTCTTTATGGAAGCCTCTTCCTTCTTCCAGGAGTAGAAGTAATAGCTGTCTTCTGGTGTAATCTGGAAAAAAAATTCCTTCTGCATTCTGTTTCTTCTCACCATCTTTGCAAGTCACTGCTATTAAAGACTGCAGAAAGGGTCCTTATTAAGGGCCCAACACTCGATTTTTAAGCACACTGCAATGGATAAGCTCTTTGGGGGAACATGCACAGGCTGTCTTCTTTTCCAATCCTGAGCTTCGTTGCAAGAACTTCAAATCTGGGAGGAGTTTGCTTCTCGATCCAAATATTGCAGCTCTCCCTCCCAGAGGAAAATGGAAATAAGTGCAGGCTGTAAAGAGACAGCAGGTTTGGGGCTCTGCAGGATTGCTACAAGTTGACCGTGTAGCTTTTGGCAGCTTGGACTGTATTCCTGCTGAACCCTACTATAGATTTCCCATGCAGGACTTCTCCAGCCAGCCGTGCTCATCTCTGGAAGGGGTGCTCTAGTTATGGGCGTGTCCACATTAGTATTTAGTGGAGAACAGGAATGAGCTCTTCAAGTGATTCCTCCCAGAGTCCTTTCCTGCATGCTGTGGAGCTCATGCAGTCCCTTGGCTAGAGCTGAATGGGAGGATGAGCTCCAGAAGCGCACCTGCCACATGCCCAGTGCAAATCCCGTATAAAAAACACTCCAAACACGTAGAGTTTAGTGACTACGTCTGTAGCACTGACTGCCCTAACTGGCAGATGCTCCGCTGTGCTGGGTGCTGTATAACCAGCTTTCTGCTGTATAACCTACATCAAGTTACGTATTTTTGAAGCAAGCAGTGGGCTAATGCTGGCCTGCAGTGTACATGCAACGTGGATAAAAGGTGAGGTCTCCTGTTGGCACAAGTTGGGTCCTGAATGGTCTCCCGGGTGTGATGGGGCTGCCCTGGGAGAGCCGGGGCAGTGGCAGCCCGGGAGCCTTTGGACAGATGGAAGGTGCCAGCAGGGCAAGGGAGGGTCTGTTAAAATGACTGAAGATTCTGAAGTGCATGGCAGGTGTTTGAAGATAAAATGAAGCTCTGAGTTTTTTCAGGAGGAATAAATCCAGCATAACTCATTTGCTAACAATTGGGTGTAAATGCTTGCGCTTGCCCTTTCCCAGATTCCCTCTGCCTCCTTGCCAGGACTGTGCAACACCTGGCATTCCTGTGCAAAACACTCGTTGATGTCAGCTGTCTCTTGGGTTTCTTTTTCTCCTTCAGGGGATCGTCCAGCAGTTCTTGGTCCTGCTGACAACCAGTTCTGACGAAAGCCTTCGGTTTCTTAGCTTTAGATTGGACTTCAATGAACATTATAAAGCAAGAGAGCCGAGGCTTCGGGTGTCCTTGGGCACCAGAAGCAGGCGAAGCTCACACATGTGAAACGACTGCTAAGGACTGCACCTCGGTATCCGAAGGTTGTTGAACCTCTTGTTGGACAAGGCAATCAGTGTTGAAATCATACAAGCAAATCGTGCATGATCAGTGTCTCCCATTTCTGCAGGCAACATGTTTTCAGTCATGTGGTTGTGTGACACTGTATAGCAGAAAGCAAAAAAGTAGAGTTTTTTACACTGACGTTTCTAGAATTATCAGACTAAATGGGCTGATTGAACTTCTTCCAATCATAAATCATCCTTTTAAACAAATGCCAATTTTATTTGAAGCTTTCTGAGCTCTCTTCACTGTAACTTATGTCTGTGTCCAGGAAATTGCATCTTTTGTTTATAGAAAGCACCATTTCCTTTTTTAACAAGAAAATAAGGAGGTTATTTTTTCTATATGTACTTGTTGTATTTGAAGAGAGCTTTTGTTAAAGCCAGCAGATTAGGACCCAGACCTAATGTCCTTGTTGAGAAGCTATACAGCATTTCATTATGCTGATTTTCAGTCTTGTGATGTGTTTGTGTGAGAAACTTTGTATCAGGAGACATAAACTTATATTTAATTTTTTTGTTGTTTCCAGAGTTAACAAATGGAAATAAAAAATTTAGTAGGGAATTCTATAGTTACTTTACAGGAGAAAGCTCTAGAAGCAAAGCAGGAGTGTATCTGTTGCATATAAGATCTAAAAACATGAAGTTAAAGCCTCAGTACTGCAAAAGTGGATTGAATGAAATTATTGATGTTCAAAATCGGATGTGTAGAAACAAACTGACTTGGCTAATGTTGACTTCATTTTCTTCTTTTCCCTATTTTTTCACTGTAAATATTTATATATTGCTGTCCAGATGTTGGGGAGAGGGGAATTCTTCTTTTGCAAAGTTGTCATTATATCAGGTCATTTATTATGTTCCACAAGTGCAAACTTAGAAAAATAAAAACACAATTATCTTTCAAACAAGTAGTTTGCTTTTTGTAATTGAAAAATTATGATTTTTCCACAGAGTAAGAAAGGAGAAGCTTCCAGTTAGGAATGTATTGATTTACAGATCCCTACCCCTTACAGGATTTTGATACTAGTCTTGTCTCTACTTACGAGTTGTGTGCAATTCATTAATTAGCAGCTGTCCTTAGATCATCCAGGTCTGTGGCCTTTTTTGCCTTCTGCCCATACTCCACATGAACCCTGGGAAGCAGTGGCACCTGCCAGGCCCTGCAGGTGAGGCGGTTGTGAGTTGTGACAGAGGTGAACTCTCATGGGGATGATGCACGGACTTGCAGCCCTGAACTAGTGGGTTTGACCTCTGGACACCAGGGTTCCCGTTACTGTGCAGGCCTTGGAGTCCTTGTTTTTGTTAAATAAAAGATGTGAGGCTTTTAACCCTGTGTTCTTAAAGGACCTGCCAGTTCAGCCACCCTTATGGGAATACCTGCAGGCAGCATTGCAGCTGTAAGGAAATATGGACCCTGAAGCCAGGGATGTTCTGTGTGCCAAAGGAGAGCTGAAGGATGCTGAGCTTGCCATCACAAAATCACAAGTCACTTGATAGGCAGGAGGAACCTCTGTGTGTGGTGGGAGCATATTGTTCTTTTAAAGTCTGAAATAACTACAAAGCTTATGTGATTGTATTTGGACCTCTCCTCCAACTGAAACTATTGATTAAAAAAAGTTCAGCTGCATGAGCACCTTTTGGACATTGCCTTGAGAGCTGTGTTACCTGATCCCGTGTGTCATTAGATAACCCACAGGACAGAGATGTTGCATCAGTGTCAGAACTAGAGGATGAGTTTCAGAGAAATTTTCTGCTCAAACGAGAGCAGAAAAGTGAGACTTGATGCATTTGTGAATACTTAAAAGGCAAGACATAGAATAACCTGAGTAGCTCTGCAGGAAAATCCCATGGAAGTGGATGAGAACTGTTCCTTAGGTCTTCGGTTTCTCAGGCACTGGCATCTGTTCTGTCTTTCTCAGAGATTGCTTTGCCCGTGCTGGAAGATCTCCTGGAAGTGGACAGGAGCCACTGATGTCATCTTTGATTTTTATGGCAGTTCCAGCCGTTTATTTTCCTTTGACTGATTTATTGCCTTCACCTGCAACTGGGTGTTCCCTCTTTGGGGTACTGGTGGCATTACCTAGTACTGCTTCTCTGCAACACAAAATATGGCTTTTGTGAAAGGATCTTCATCGATATAAGGGAGGAAACTCAATTTATAAAGCTCTTGCAACAGAAATGCTGATGGCGCTGCCCACAGCGAGCTGCACTCTAGGATGCTGTCCCTAGAAACATTACACTGCACGGAGCAGCCATCCGGCCAAGAATGCTGAGAAAACCAACTCAACCTTTTGCTTAGCAGCGATTTAACCAGGTGACCCAAAGGTGATTTGGGAAGGAGAAAGTGTAGGGAAAGTAGTGAGATATGCAGATACTGGTCATGTGTGAACAAGGTGCTGGACAGTATGTTTTTCTAGCCTTACCCCTTCACCTGATCAGTGCAGCCTGTCCTGTCTCCTTACAAAATCTGTTTTCCTGAGTGTGTGGCTTGGGGCTGTGAGTGCACTGACTGGAGTGGGATCGCAGGTGGGAGGTGTCCCTGTGGTGCCAGACGCTGTAGCAAGAGGATGTGTATATCTGGATGTGGGATGATCTGGGGGTCAGCTACTGCCTGAACTAAGCCCAGCTACTGGAGAGATCCACATTTGTACTGCAAGCCTTGCAGAAGGTGTAGTATTCAAGGAGTAAGTGATGTTGAACAGATGTGTCTGCTCCACTTGGCCTTATACCTGGCACCTGCAGCAGCCTGAATGTCACAGCATCTGCTGTGCTGGGAACGTGATGGAAAACAACCTGTGTGCCAGGGCAGGGGAAGAAGGAAAGTCCCCACGGATCAGATCTGCACAGCGTACTGCAGGAAAATCCACCAAGGCTCCGTCCAGTGCCGCACAAACACAGGGTGCCCAGGATCTGGAAGGGCCTAAGTTTAACATGCTACCTGTATCCCTCTCTTTATGCTACTTATATTCCTGGTTTTCTTCTGTCATATTAAAACAGCTATTTTGTTAAGCCAAGGCCAATGGCATCCTGGGGTGTATTAGAAGGGGGGTGGTTAGTAGTTTGAGAAAGGTTCTGCTGCCCCTCTACTCTGCCCTGGTGAGACCACATCTGGAATATTGTGTCCAGTTCTGGGCCTCAGTTCAGAAGGACAGGGAACTGCTGGAGAGAGTCCAGCGCAGAGCCACACACATGATTACGGGGCTGGAGCATCCCCCTTATGAAGAAAGGTTGAGGGAGCTGGGTCTCCTTTAGCTTGGAGAAGAGGAGACTGAGGGATGACCTCATTGTTTGTCAATATGTAAAGGGTGAGTGTCATGAGGATGGAGCCAGGCTCTTCTTGGTGACAACCAATGATAGGACAAGGGGCAATGTGTACAACTGGAACACAGGAAGTTCCACTTAAATATGAGAAGAAACTTCTTCACAGTGAGGGTGCCAGACACTGGAACAGGCTGCCCAGGGGGGTTGTGGAGTCTCCTTCTCTGGAGACATTCAAAACCCGCCTGAACGCCTTCTTGTGTAACCTCATCTAGGTGTTCCTGCTCCAGCAGGGGGATTGGACTAGATGATCTTTCAAGGTCCCTTCCAAGCCCTTACATTCTGTGATTCTGTGATTTGTTGTGAGGCCTTTCTTGCTGAGACCCAGAAGGAACCCTGCATCCCCTTTCTTTCACTGACTTCCTGCTGCATACCAAGTTGTGTTTATGTCTCTATATATGTAACTTATTTTTATATATTGTATATTCGTGGGAGGTATCTTCCCCTAATATGTATCTTTATCTCCTGCTAGTGGACCTCCATCCTGCTCAGTCAGTGAGGGGGCAGACAGGGCCATTGGTATGTCTACAGATGTGTGTATGTGTGCTCTGTGTGCTCGCGCCTATGGGGGATGCAGCCTGCGCCTTGCTACTGGTGAGAGCTACAGCAGCAGCTGTCAGGCTGCTGGATTCAGCAATTCCTAACAAAAGTGAGAGAAAAATTATCTTATGTGTCATTTGTGCTTGGAGACCAATATCGAATTCTACATACATGTGCAGACATAACGTAAAAGTTGGCAACCTCCTTCTGCTGTGACTGTACGAGTCACTTACCTTTCAGTGTGTGGCAACAGCCAGGTACATAGTTCCAAAGAGAAACAGGAGTTTTACAATTTTATTTTTTAACACTGAACTGCTTATCTACTACAACTAATGTTAAAGAGTATAATTCCTAACAACAGATTGTCCCGTTGTACTTGGCGCTGGTGAGGCCACACCTCAAATCCTGTGTTCAGTTTTGGGCCCCTCACTACAAGAAAGACATTGAGGTGCTGGAGCGAGTTCAGAGAAGGGCAAGGAAGCTGGTGAGGGGTCTGGAGCACAAGTCTGATGAGGAGCAGCTGAGGGAACCGGGGCTGTTTGGCCTGGAGAAAAGGAGGCTGAGGGGAGACCTTATCACTCTCTGCAAACACCTGAAAGGAGGTTGTAGCATGGAGGGGGTTGGTCTCTTCTCCCAAGTAACAAGCAACAGGATGAGAGGAAATGGCTTCAAGTTGCACCAGGGGAGGTTTAGATTGGATATTAGGTAAAAGTTCTTCACAGAAAGGGCTATTGGGCATTGGAACAGGCTGCCCAGGGAAGTGGTTGAGTCACCATCCCTGCAGGTGTTTAAAAGATGTGTAGATGAGGTTCTTAGAAACGTGGTTAAGTGCTAGATTTAAATTATGATTGGACACAATGACCTTAAGGGTCTCTTCCAAACAAAATGATTCTGTGAACACGTTTACTCTTTCAAGGCTCTTCTTTATTTTGTGAGGTTTGTAATGCGAGCTTATGGCTGGCGATTTCAATGCTTTTCTGTTGGAGCCACAGTGTCTGAAAATATAAACACAGCTGAGGGCCAAAGCAGTCGCGTCACTGGGCTGAAACAGGCCCAGCTTCTCCTGCTGTCTGCATCCTGTGCTGAAGCTGCTGCAAACTGACCCTGTATGCTCGGCCCCCTCCTTTTCAGTGTTGCCAAGGACTAAAGAAATTTCTGAGAAACTGCAGTAAAAAGCAGATGTGCAGAAACGGAGGATAAAATTAGCAGTCACCTTAGGATGTCATATAGTATGCACAACTCTTGTGGAGTGAATGTGGTGCTACTGACATCATAAATACATTTAAAGGAAAAGAACTGGAAAGCATTTGTGTCTTGTTCTTTTAAACCTCTAGGAATATTTATCCTGGTAACACATACAGAAATTACATCTTAACCAATATGAACTCTGAAGGCAAAAAATGTTAAAAAACAGCCCCATAAAGTTTAATCTCCCTCTATGAGTTACAACACTTGTCTGCATCAGGGTACAGTGCGATGCAATTTAATATTTTTCAGACATCCACTAGGAAATGCAGAAGCCCATGATAAAATGCATTTTTCAGTGAATTATAGATGTGGGACAGGAGATAAGAATGCAATAAAATCATAATCTGTTTTTATTTTTCACTCAAGGCCCTGTGGATTTTCTTCTCTTATACAAGATGCAGTAAGCAAATGCTAAGGTCTCTAAGCTCTACATAGGAGGATACTTTTCTTTATAAAAACCCCTAACTCTACATGATTTATTTTTTTTTAAATTAGTTGTGGAAGGATTCTATCTTCCTTGTGTCACATATGTAAGATCTCAATTTTTTTGGACAAGAACCTTTTTCATCCCCTCAAAATAGCATTTCTATCAAGAATGGCCAGTCATCTTTGTTCAGTGTGAAAACTGTAACTTCCAGTATGCCACATCTAACAATGATTTTCAGTATTAAGGACACTCTTCAAGTGCACATGTGATTTTTTAAACACATGCTAAGACATGAAAGGTATTGATTTTTAAAAGAGGGAGGTATCTGGACAGAAAATTGAAGGTTTTTTAAGAACTTCTAGACTTAAGAGTAGAAGTTGTCTCTGACATTTCATGCACATTTCCTAGTGCTGACCTTAGAAACCAGCCGTGGTTGTACACATTTGTACTTATTTCAGTTTTCACCCAAACGAGCAGCTTGAGAGAAGACAGAGAATATTTCACACACAGATAAAGGTGCTCAGGGACTTCTTGGAACTGCCTAGTTAATATTGAAAATTGTCTTTTGGCTACTTGAAACTTAAAATATCACTTTAATCTCTAATGAGATTCTGCTGATTGGAGGGAGGACGAAAGGGTTTGGAGAGCTGAAAGAGATGTGCGAACATTTGCAGGTAGAGCAGGGACAGGTAGAAGAATTTCCTGTTTCAAAGGTCAGAGGAAACAATTTTTTATGGTTTCTAGAAGGGCTGTGTAACCATCACCTGCTCTGCCCAAGTTAACAAACGAAAATCACTTCCAGTGCCAAGGATAACGAAGAACAATCACAAGTAAGATAGTCTTAGTCTGCAGTAGTTCAGAGTGCAGCACTTCTGCAGCCATTTTTGCTGCTTGTCATTTGTCACTCTGAGGGCTTGCTGAGCTGCCCTTTAAAAATATAATGAAAATGCAATAGGTTTATATTGACAGGGAATACTACAAATTTAATATATGAACCACTCGGTCTCCTTAAAGTTTTAAGCCAGGGTCCCTGATGTAGTGTTTTAACTATTTTATATTAGCTTGGAGCACTGCAGTCTTTAAGGCATCAGAAGTACTTGTAAGAGTTAACTCGATACTTAATCTCTTTCACCGGAAGAGCAGCAAAGGTGCCTCAGTCAGTATTTTTTTTCCTTCTTTTTATTCCAAACTCAGCTTTTTGCTAATGCATTTTAACTACTACATTTTGCTAATGCATTTGTACATTCTGTCGTAAAATCATTAGGCCAAAACCTGAGCTCCACACAAGTGGAAACAGAGACTCGATTGCAGGTGAAAGGACAGAGCTGAGGAGAGGTGCCTCAGGTCAGAGGGAATACAGAGGTCACAAAAGGTAAAGAAACCACAGTGATGGATGGTCCCTCACAAAAGGAGAGAAAGGCAGAGGAGAAGAGAGCAGGGATCCAGAATGACAGCAAATGGTGACCAAAGAGTAGAGAAAGAAAAACAGTAAAAAAATATATATATATCTGAGGAGTGTAGGATGTGAAATTTCTATCACTGCACAGTTAATTTACTTCAGCTCTTTGTGGGGCAAATTCTGTTAAACCTTTTCCTCCAGAAGTCATCAGAACAGCAATTAAGTTAGCTAAACATTGGAGTATGGAAAATGCAATTAGAGTGATTGTTACCATCAATCTGAATTTTAAAAGAGATGCTAGGAAAAAGGAGTTGGAAGGTGATTACCCCTGTATGAAATCTTCCACTGCCACAGAGAATGAAAACCAATTATTTCCATTTGAGATACACACCACAAGAACAAGGTAGCTGTGTGTCTAGGATCCCTCTCACTTCTACAATGGGAACATTCCCAAAACTAGTCAAGGCCACTTCATCTCCCTTTGGTTTTTTTCCAAAAGTTTCCAAGAGAAAGGCAAAGAACGCAGTCGTCTGCTTTGCTTTCTGACAAGGTACTCCATTCCCTTCTTAAAGTGGGTATTTGTACTGAGTTTTACCTCTTGCTTCTAATGAATGGTGCTGAAGGGCATAAAGAAAGCATACAGAGAACACAAAATGTGGACTGAAAATAGTGTTTGATAAAGGAGGAAAACAGGAGAATTCCTACTCATTGTGACTTTATTAACACAGCCAAAGTTTAAGACAAAAACGGAATATATATTTGACAGCTGTGATCCACATTATTAAATTATCCATAAATAAACTGAATTACTCAATTTCTTATCCTGTAAAAGAGATCAATGCAGTATAAATTTCTACTCTTTGTGTACATATGTATGTGTATATATAATATATGCACGTAATTAATGAAAGTGCCAGCAGACCACTATGAATACAATTATTACATCATGTTATTTGCTAAGGAAAAAGGCACAATACAGATTTCTCTGCTACAGTGGAATGGATGAGCCAACACTGTTTCTCTCCGAAGTGCCAACTAGGACATTAGATGCTACAGAAAATGGGTTTCATAAGCACCACAGACGAAACAAGCATTGCGCTTCTGCAAGAGCCATTTGCAATGTAGCCGCAAGAACAATTGGAGATCAGTGCTTTCCAAAACAACTGAAGAAGAAACATGTAGTGACTTCACTACTTAAACCTTTCAGGATTCTTGTTTTCAAAGACGACTGAAAAATAAAGAAGGCAGATACATTCTGACAGTAAGTCATGTCACAACTTCCCTTTCACCTTGGTTTCCATCCCCACCAGCCTCATTTCTCCCTTTCAAAGATCTGGGAGAATTCTGGGATCCTTGATACAGATTAGGAAGGAGTGTTTAAAGGATGCTGTAAATACAGTTCCTGACAGATTAACTTAGTCAAGAGTTGCAGGAAAGGTGGATCCTTTAGAAAGTCATAAGTGAACAAATAATCATAACCACAATATTACGCAAACATTGAATTTCCAAGAATACCCTCCTAACAGCAGTCAAACACTGAAAATCCCTGCACCCAAATTGCCTTTGTACTCCAGCACTGCATGGTAGAGGCTTTACAAGCAATATACTCCAGGTCTTTCATATTTCCATGAACCATAGTACCTCATTGCCCATAGGAGCAATGAGTTGATTAGATATAGTCTTTAAGCATTTCAAAAATTCTTTAGGGCCCACCAAAGAAATAGGGAAAAAATAGGCTGGGCATCATGAAGAGACACTTTTACTGGTATGATGTTCCACTAGGGCAGTGATCATCCCACTGCACTCAGCACTGGTGGGGCTGCACCTCGAATCCTGTGTTCATTTTTGGGCCCCTCGCTGCAAGAAAGACACTGAGGTGCTGGAGCAAGTTCAGAGAAGGGCAAGGAAGCTGGTGAGGGGTCTGGAGCACAAGTCTGATGAGGAGCGGCTGAAGGAGCTGGGGCTGTTTGGCCTGGGGAAAAGGAGGCTGAGGGGAGACCTTATCGCTCTCTGCAACCACCTGAAAGGAGGTTGTAGCATGGAGGGGGTTGGTCTCTTCTCCCAAGTAACAAGCAACAGGATGAGAGGACATGGCCTTGAGTTGCACCAGGGGAGGTTTAGGTTGGATATTAGGAAAAAGTTCTGCGCAGAAAGGGTTGTCAGGCATTGGAACAGGCTGCCCAGGGAAGTGGTGGAGTCATCATCCCTGGAGATGTTTAAAAGATGCGTCGATGAGGTTCTTAGGGACATCGTTTAGAGGTAGACTTGGAAGTGTTTGGTTAATGGTTGGATTTGATGATCTTAAGGATGTTTTCTAACCAAATCAATTCTATGATTCTATCTTTTAGGAGAAAAGTAGCAAAGCAGCTCTGAGAGGTGGAGCAGCAGAGGAATGGAATCTGTGAGATCCAGACTTACCCTTGAGTTAGAACATGCGCGGAGTTTTGAATATTTCACAGGCAAAAAGTTTTGGAAACTAAAATAAATCAAAGCTCCTGCAAACCAAAGGAGCAAAACAGAAATTAACAACAGAATAAGAAATAATTACAAAAGGAATAATTGGATGGTATCCAGGAAGTATAAGAAAAGAGTAAGTGTTACCATTTCCTTAATTAAGACCGTTAAAGGGCAATACGGTGACTCAGAAGTAACAACTGCATAGACGAAGTTTACATGAGCTTGTGACTTAAACTATAGGTTTTCTAAACAGGCAATTATATAATTGTAGGCTTATTTTAAGGTTCGACCTTTCTCCATTATAAATAAAGAACTCCTCAAGAGCACCTTATGAAGTTGTAAGCAGGAGCTAAATAAGATCAAATTTTTAAGTTCACCCTGGCAAACTGATTCGGACGTGGGCTACTATTTGCAGCAGGTGCTCCAACAAGGGACTTACAGGCCTCACCAGCAGAGCGAACTGTATCAGATGCAGAATAATAGAAATCCTGCTGATGCCACCATCTCTTCCCAGAGACAGCAATGCTGCCGGAGCAGCATCACAGACATCACAGACATGGTCTCTCCTTTCTTCTGCTCAGACGCATCTCTTGTAGCATCTTGCAGAGCTACAGCTGAAGCTCTGTATAAACCTCCTGCTTTTCTTCGACTCACTGGCCTGGGCTCTAGTACACAGACACAGAGCAGAAGCAATTTGCTGTTCAAACTCCGAGGCTGAAATTCCTGAAACAGCCTTTAGAGGACAGCGGAGAATTGCAAATGACACATATTTGGCTCTGGCCTCATGGTCTGGAATCCTTCTGTGTTTTTTCTATGAATTATGAGCTCCGATTTGAAGTGCAGATGAAGTGTAACTTCTGTATTAATGTTGCCTGGTTTTGTACTATGCCTTACATATATAAGATTGGGGCATCTAACAACTGTGTATTTTTAATTATATTGTAGCCTTTACACTGATTAAGAGTTCCAGCTTCCACCTGGCAAAGCTATAGCCTCACTGAACAAACTTTTGCGTTGTCAAAAGGATCTCAGTGCTTCATGGTCAGGTCTAATGGAAAAGAGAACAGTGTCCCCCGACAAAAAAACACTGGTGACTGTTGGAGACTGTAGTGACCCTGTGCTCCAACATGAGGACTTCAAATCTGTGAGAAATTTGTCATCTGGGTGCATATATTGAACTTCTCCTTCCCTGGGAAAAGTTGGGCCAAGATTTTTACGAGCTGTTGGCAATAATTAGACTGTAGTTGGGTTTTGCTCTGAACTGGTAGAAATCTGTTGGGTCAGCAGCACCAACTGCCCCACTGGGCAGATGCTCTGCTGCACTGGGTGCTGCTTGCTGCTGTATAACCTACATCAAGTTACGTATTTTTGAAGCAAGCTGAGGGCTAATGCTGGCCTGCAGTGTACATGCAACGTGGATAAAAGGTGAGGTCTCCTGTTGGCACAAGTTGGGTCCTGAATGGTCTCCCAGGTGTGATGGGGCTGCCCTGGGAGAGCCGGGGCAGTGGCAGCCCGGGAGCCTTTGGACAGATGGAAAGTGCCAGCAGGGCAAGGGTAGGGTCTGTTAAAATGACTGAGCTGTTCACACTGAAGATTCTGAAGTGCATGGCAGGTGTTTGAAGATAAAATGAAGCTCTGAGTTTTTTCAGGAGGAATAAATCCAGCATAACTCATTTGCTAACAATTGGGTGTAAATGCTTGCGCTTGCCCTTTCCCAGATTCCCTCTGCCTCCTTGCCAGGACTGTGCAACACCTGGCATTCCTGTGCAAAACACTCGTTGATGTCAGCTGTCTCTTGGGTTTCTTTTTCTCCTTCAGGGAATCGTCCAGCAGTTCTTGGTCCTGCTGACAACCAGTTCTGACGAAAGCCTTCGGTTTCTTAGCTTTAGATTGGACTTCAATGAACATTATAAAGCAAGAGAGCCGAGGCTTCGGGTGTCCTTGGGCACCAGAAGCAGGCGAAGCTCACACATGTGAAACGACTGCTAAGGACTGCACCTCGGTATCCGAAGGTTGTTGAACCTCTTGTTGGACAAGGCAATCAGTGTCGACATCACAAAAGCAAATCGTGCATGATCAGTGTCTCCCATTTCTGCAGGCAACATGTTTTCAGTCATGTGGTTGTGTGACACTATATAGCAGAAAGCAAAAAAGTAGGGTTTTTTTACACTGACATTTCTAGAATTATCAGACTAAATGGGCTGATTGAACCTCTTCTAAGTAACTTCTTAAATCATTCTTAATGAATGCGATATTTAATTCAGAACTTTCTCAGCTCTCCCCACTGTAACTTGGGTCTGCGTCCAGGAAATCACATGTTCTTTTATTCAAGGAAGCACTCTTTCCTTTTTTAGAAATACAATTCTTTTTCTATATGTTCTGCTTGAAATCACTTTGTTTAAAGCCAAGAGTTTTGGACTCAGACCTAATGTTCTTGTTAAGAAGCTATAAAAAGCATGTAATTATGCTGACTTTCAATATTGTGATATATTTTTGGCAAATTTGCATACCTTAATTTTTTCTCTGTTTATTTTCAAGGTTAATTTTACAAATAAAAGTAATTTAGTAGGGAAATTCTACAGTTACTGTACAGGAACAACCTGTAGAAGCAGAGTAGGAGTGACCTTATTGTGTTTGAAAAACCCTAAGAACTGAAGTTAAAACCTCAATACTGTTGAAGGGAAGTGTAGTTTATTTTCAAAATCTGATGTGTTAGCAAGAAAATGTCTTTGGCAATCAAGACTACTTTATTTCTCTTTCTTTTCCTACTTTTCTTTTGTAAATATTTATATATTGCTGTCCAGATACTGGGAGAGGGAAAAGCTTTTTTTTTTTATTTGCAATGTTGTCAGGTAATTGAAATATCCATATATTATGTTCCACAGGTACAAATTAGAAGAAGAAAAACACAATTATCTTTCAAACATGTTTTGCCTTTTGTGATTGAAAGACACTAATTTTTGAGCAGAGTAAGCAGGGAGAAGCTTCCCGTTCAGAGTGCAGTTGGTTTACAGATCTCTCTAGCAAACAAAGGCAGTACAAGGCTTTGGTACCAGTTTTAATTGTAATTACAGTTGTGTGCAATTCATTAATTAACAATTGTCCTCAAATACACTATGTCTGTGGCCTTTTTTGCCCTTTGCCCTTACTCTGAACCCCTGGGAAGCAGTGACACCTGCCAGGCTGTGTAGGAGATGCTGCTGTGAGTCATGACAGAGGTGAACTCTTGTGGGAATGATGTTTCAAACCCACAGGTGTAGACTAAGAGGTTTTCCCTCTGGACATCCAGACACTGCTGATGGCAGGAACAGTGCTCCCCAGTGGGTTATCCTGCAGGGCAACCTGCCTTTCCTAGATGGGATGGACACAGACTTTTCAATTGCACCATGTGGTATAAGATAGATGGACCTGTAGAGAAGAATGGAAGTTCAGGTGGAGAGCAAGTCCTGGGAACAGGGGTGGGAGAGTGCGAGGGAGGTGGGGATTTAGCTGTGATGTCCTGTTCTTTCTGGACAATTAGACTCTCAGGAGGAAGCCTTTAAAATTGAAATCAAAAGAGGCAGATTAACTTCTTACTGGGCTGCCAATCCCTTAAAACAAATCAACTGACCAAGACTTTGCAGATTCTGTAGTTGAGGCAAAGATGCTGTTTTGTCTCCTCCCAGCTCCAGTATAACATGCCCTGTATTTTTCACCAGAAGAATCTGGATGATACAACCTGCAAATTACACTGCCAGTCCTTTCAATTTGTCTGTCATTTTGCCATCTCACAGAGAAAGGTCATCTCTCAGCACTGAGTAGCTGATTTAGGCCAAGGAGGAGCAGGTCCCTGATGATGCAAAGATCTGGCACAGTATAAACTTAGGCTAAATTGTCTTTAGGCTTCTGAAGCAGTCAAAGGTCAGCCTCTAAGGTTAAGTAAGCAGTTTTACTACCGGGAGAGGGACCTGCCCTACATCAGCCTGCTCACTCTGCTGATAGGGGTAGCTTCTTCCTCAGCTACATTATGGGATGGCTGAGCTCTGTCCTGACCTAGGTGAGCTGTGATGATCTTTGCTTGGAAGCAGCTATTTTTGGTAAGATAAAATGTAAATCTCTAAGTTTTGCAACAAAACATCCATTACGGCAATGCATTTGATAAAACTAAATGTGACCTATTTAGAGGATGGAGACCTATAATATCAAACTGCTGCATCTTTCAGTGTCACTTGCAGGTGTTGTGCTTATTTAATGAAGAGAGTTCAACTCATCTTTTCTCCTGCTCCCTTCCCTCTGTTTTGCTCTTCTTCACTTCACTCAGCTATTGTATCTTTAACTGAATTGTTGCCATGTCCTCCCTTGGGTGGCAGTACAGCCCTATGATCTTCCCTTGAGCCTTGGAGATCTCTTGCAATGAGCTCCTGGGACTTGCTCAGTGCTTTGCTGATGGACTTCAAAAAGTCTTACTTCCCCTTCTCTTCTGATTTCTAGTTTTGTTCATTTTAGCTATAATAAGAGCTATGTTTCTCCTTTAAAGCAGAAGTCAGGCTTGTTGCCTCCTTCTTCTCACTCTTCTCCTCACCCAACTGGCTAAATCCCTGCATTTTTATTAAGCCACTTCAGCAACTGCCTGGCTTCACCAATTACAGTAATGAGTACAGACATGATTTAGGGAATGAATTCTTCACTCCTGTGAAAAAAAAATCCAAAGTTTTTCTTTCTGTTCCACTTAATGGACCTGCCAATGCAGCTTCATGGGAGCACTTGCAGACATCGTTTCGGCCCAAAGAAAATTTGGTCCAAGAGGCAAGTGTTGTTTTGTATGCAAAGGGCAAGCTGAAGGATTCAGATGATTCTGGTTTAAAGAATTGCCAAAGTAAGTTGCCTCTGGAAATCAAAGTGCATTTACAGACCTCCGGCAAACATTGGTGACCAACTCACTCTCCAGTATCACCAGTACAGTAATTGTGTTGCCATATCAGCTCTGACCGTTTGTAAAAACACAATATTGATTTACAGGAATGTTTAAATACTTCAATGGTCTCTGTATGTGCTACTGTAACTGTTGCAGAAGCGTCTCTGGAGCCCCAAATATTTATTCTCTGCCAACTGTTCTCATGTAGCCAATGCTTGTAACAAGTTCTACGTTGGTGGACCCAAATACCCAGGCAGAAATCACTGCAGCCACCTAGAATATGCTCCATTTTAGCCAGAAATATTTATTTTGGAGAGGAAAAGGGAGATTGGGCTGGTTCATTTCTCACTGCTGCTTAAGATGTTCTTAACATGCAATTAATTCTAATATCAGCAAGCACCCAAGCCTGATAGAAAAACTTTTTCTTTTTATTTTTTTTTCATTAGTATGATTACAAAAGAAAATTTAAATTTCAGCACTTGTAGTACCAAGCCAAAATCACACCAGGCTGCTAAGCCCTCACAGTACAAAATGACTAGTATTAAAATGGTGAAGTGAGATCGCAACTTCTCCACTGTCGTGAGGCAGGCACTATGGTCCTTGTCAGTTTTCATTTCTGAACAGCAGCTGTGGATACTAGGTTTTTGTGAAAGCTGTTCATGGTTTTGGGGTACAGTAGAATTGCAGAAGTTCTGGTCTTCTCATCATTTGTTTTTGATGCTGAATTAGTGTAGGATGTTTCATGAAGAGGCTGCTCTTCTGAAGCTGCTGAGTCCATACTGTTGCCCTAGGATTTATCTGCTGACAGCCACAGATATTTGACTGCAGTTATTATTGAGATTCACATTTTTACGGCAATCACATTCTCTTTTTTAATACATTTCTGGGGTTTGCCCGTGTTTGTCTGCTTTTGATTATTTTCTTGTATAGACAATGTCAGTATCAGTTAATATTCATCCTCCACAATAATAAAAATGTTTCAGAAAAGGACACTCAGTGATATGAATTAAGAGGCCAATTAAAACTAAAAAACCTTACAGCAAGGATTTCAGTAGATTATGGTTAACAGCTAATGTCACACTCCAGAATTCAGTGGTGAATACTGTAACTATAAACACTTAATTGCTAATATCAACCATCTAATAAAAAATTATGCGCATGGGGTGGGACCAACTGACTGTTTTATCTTCTCCATTGGTGAAGTAACTACTGAAGTCAACACTATCCCAAACAATACAAAACCAGAGAATACTGTAGAGACTACTATATGGTGTTTTCATGTGTCTTTGTGATCTGCAGTCTTCACGTTCCTGCTGCCTGGAGGAAATAATGCAATCTGTATGTTAGAGGGAGAGTCCTGCACTGCTGATAATCTCATGGAGTTTTCTCATTCTTGTGTAATCTGTCTTGACATTGATGGGATTTTTTTTTTTTCCACTTTGTTAGTGACTCTGAATGAGTGAAAATCCTGGTACAGTAACATTTTCTTGATTTCAGTAGCAACAAAGGGAAATTACAAGTCATTGCAAAGTAATGTGCTGTGGAGTCTCTCTTTAGACTGTCTGTAGAACCAGTTTCATGGCTATGGCAGTTTTGACTGTCATGATGATCTGATTTGGTAGAGATTCATCCACGTTCCCTCTTGTCCTTACAGCCTATCCAAACAGTTACAGAGGGTCAAACAGAAGGGGAGTCATCATTGTGTTCCTATGTACCTCATTCCTGTGTCAGGTGTTAATGATTTAAATTTGCTGTTTTATTTAAAGTTGTTTGTTTGTTTGTTTGATCTATTGATTGTTTGTTTTAATATCTGCACATGCTGTCTGGGCTCTGGAGCTCACACCTGGGCTCAAAGCTTTGACAGCTGCTCAAAGGGGACCTTATTGTGTAGACTGGGAGGCTGTAGGAGGCAAGACCTTGAAGGAACTTTCTGGTGCAACCATCCTATTGCTACTGCCATGTTAAAGGATCTTCTTCCATCAGTGGACTCAAGAGTTCCAGGAGCACCTAGACAATGCTCTTAGTCATATGCTTTAGTTTTAGTTAGTCCTGAGAGGAGCAAGGAGTTTGACTTGATGATCCTTGTGGGTCTCTTCCAACTTTAGATATTTTATGATTTTATGACTCTATGAGCTTCACCCTCAAAGCAGTGAATGCCATTTCTCCCCACCACTCCCAGTGGAAGACCCACCTGCCACTGAATTACTTCAATGATTACACATCATGGGTGCTAAACTTCTCCATGGGTAGCACAGAGGTATGTGTTCCTATGCCAACATCAGCCTAAAGGGTAAGTTTCTCTTCTTCCTTTCTTGTTTTCACACAGGACCACATGAAGCCATGATTACCCTCAGCCTGCATTTGGCCTTTAAAGTGGTTTTGGACAGTTTTAAATAAGTCAATATATTTCTTTTCCTACCCACTTTGGTAAAACTTCCATTCCTTTAATACAGCACTACTCTTGCTTAGTAAAACCAGAGACTACAGTAACAAGTTCCCTCCTTTCCGCTTTCAAGTTAATTAATTATTCTTTCCATATCTCTTCTTAACTGCTTTATTGTTCTTTTCTATGCCATCTAATATTTTGGTATTACCTCTTTTCAACACCTTTTAAAAGTAAAAAAAGTGAGAGACCTTAGAGCACTCTTTTTCTTGGGTTTCTTGGGTTTCTTGAAGAATAATTACTATCCTTAAGAGTTTGCTATAACACTGACCTCAAGCACTCACTTTGCTGCACAGTCTTCCCTGCTGAATTAGCATCCCCAGAAATAATCCCTGCGTATGGAAGCCAAGGCACTAACTCTGACTCACAAAAAAATATTTTTTGAGTTTCTTAGGCTAATTCCAGGGCAATAGCCATACCTGGTGGTATAGCCACGGCTAACAACTAAACTCCTACCCAGCCGCTCACACGCCTCTTCAGCAGTATGAGGCAGGGGGAAAATAGGACAGAAATGAGAAAGCTCATGGGATGAGATGAAGCTAGGGAGATCACTTACTAATTACTGCTGCAGGTAAAACAGACTGGAGTTGAGGAAAACTAGTTTCTTGCCAATTAAAATAAATATTTAATTACTGTACTGGGTAGTGGGAAACGACAAGGCAAGCCCTAAAACAACACCTTTCCTTCCCTCTTTCCCATGCTCAGGTTCACTCCTTCACTTCAGGCTCCTCTCCTTCTGCCCTTGTTATCACTGTAGATACATTCAGTCCCTTCAGTGAGGCAACAAGTGACACAAGGGGGGGTCTTTATGGCCAGTACATGGTGATTTCTCTCTGTTGCTCCTTTCCTCACACATCTTTCTTCTGCTTCAATGTGGGCTCTCCATGGGCTTCAACTTCCTTCTGGAACATCCAACTAGTCTGGTGTGTGCTTTTCCCCGCACAGTCTGCAGTATGGGCATCTGCTCCAGGCCTGGAGCACCTCCTCCTTCTCTGGCCTTGGTGTTTGCACCGCTGCTTTCCATTTTCTTTTTTTATTCCTCTGCCTGTTCAGCGTTTTTTTTCCCATTTAAGATTATATTATCACCAAGGCACAACCAGCCTGACTGATGGGCTCAGCTGTGGCCAGCAGTGGGTCCCTTAAAGCCGGCTGGATGCCTCTGCAGCCTGTCTGCTGCCAGCCCCTTCCCATTTATATCCAACACACCATATCACTTTGGCATCCAAAAATCATATTCAAAATAGATCTCTATGGGGAGGGGGAAGGGGGAAAGGAGTATAAACAAAGATAGCTCAATGTAGTAGAAGGAGACTTCCAGGATAAGCAACATTTCCACTGCATTCTTCCTCCCTCTGTTTAATAAATACTGTTCTTGCCCATTTCTCCATAGTCTACTACCTACAAACTAATAATTGTACTATTCTCATTGAAGATGTGCCACACGAGTATCATATGCTTTTATGCTTATGTATTATTATTATTAAGAGCATTACTGCACTTTCTTTGTTCTGTGGAATACATTTCAGCTGAAAGATATTGCTCAGCTAGACACATTAGTGAGCTTTAATTTGTAAAGTGTTTTCTTAGAGTCTATTTGATGAATCCTGAGACCAAATTTGCACAGCTGGATCTCAAAATTAATGCAGCAAATAGGCCATCAGCTTTGTGCAGTGTCTCATTCTCAGTTCTCATGTCTTGCCTTACCAGAGTTTTCCTTTGTATTCTAAACAACTTAATAACAACAAAAAAATCTGCCCTGGTATTTCTGTAGCTGAGGTCATATAGCAATAGAAAAAATGTTTGCTGTCTTTCAGCTGAATAAAAGCCAACTATAAGCCACAAAACAAGTGTTCAAAACCAGCATAAGAATAGCTGTGTTTTACTAAATTAAGAAATACAGGACCACAAGGACAAAATCATACCCCTCTTGTATTATGTAGCACTCATTTTAACTGCACAATCCTACATTACACAGAGATGGGCAGGAAGGGCAAACTGAAGTTCACCAGTTCAGTTAATTAGCTTACATGTTGGTATGTAAGCAGTCTGACTGGACGGCCTCAGAAAATACTTACTCTGCCTAGTGAAATGTGAGGAATATTTCAAGCAGAAAGACCTTGAAAACAGAAGGAAGATGAATAGTATTTGAGTTGGGTTGAGTTGTACTTGGAGGTGACTATTTTCCACATTGGCCTGATGATGTCTGTGGTGACCAATTAGCTTGGATACTGCAGCTGAAAACCTAAAATGAGGTTGGACACCACAGTGCTGTTCCTTGCACTGAAGTGGTCTAGTTGCTTTTATTTAGGACTAAGCAGAGCAAGTAGAAGCTCCTGTCAGCCCCTTTCTTCTCCCTGCTATAGGGACTTGGAGGCTGGTGGCATGCCACAGAGAAGGAGTTCTACCCTTTGGAGAACCAAAGGGCAAATCTCTCCTGTCAGGCTTGTCAAGGGCAAAAGGAGCAGAAATGGTAGATTCCTCCTTTTTCAGACAGGTGGTTCAGGTCCAGCTACTTTGCTAACACTCAGCATCTATCCACTGCTGAAGTTTCCATCGAAGTGCACCATCAGGCATCACAATCCCATGTGCAACTTAGTGCTGTTTTCGCTAGTGGGGAGATTCATTCGCAAAGATTTTGTCTGTCATGAATTTAACTGACACCAGGGCAGAGGGTGCTTTCATAATGTAAATTGTCATTTCCCTTTATGCAATGATGTTTTAAAACACAAGTCAGAAGTCAAAACACTACTTGAGCAAAAGACGCTACTGCTGCAAGTACAATTTTAAACTAGTATGTAGTATCTAGTCTTCTGGGAAAGCACAAAGTGCTATTAAATCCAACAGAGATGGGGATAAATAACCCCCAGCCCATGTAACTGCAGGGGAACGCAAACCATACTCCAAGGCTGGGCTAAACTTCACCTTCAAGCAACCTTAGCAAATTGTCCCTGAGGGCATTCTAATCACCACCTGCATCCCAAACAGTGATGTTAAAGAGTGACATCTCTGCCCCAGATACTGAGGAATGACAAAGACAGCCTCTCCGAAACTAAAAGCCCATGCTTTAGTAGGATCTGAATTTGGGTTCTATTTTAACACATTTCTTCAGATGTGACAAAAAAAGAGAGACCATTGACAAATAATGTGAGATGAACAGCTTACTTGCTTCAGTAAATCTTGAAAAAAATGTAGCTGAAAGTAATGAAAGTGACTTGGTGTTTATTCTTTTAACTTTGGTCTTTGGAAGCCATGATGGGATAATATATCTTGTTGACAGTAGGTTTCATTAGCCAAGAGATGCTGTAATTCCATGCTTACTAAAATGTAGACAACCTTTTCTTCAGTTGTACCATGAGCTTATATTTCCCTTAACTTTACCAGATTTTAAACACTCTAATTTCACAGGGACAAGGCTAGAAGCTGAAAGGAGAGTAAGGCTGGCAGTCAGTAACCTGCATGGGGACAGGATGTGGAGCAGGAGTCAGCCTGGTGAGCCAGCTGATGCCCACGCCTGGCTCTGTGCCCTGACTGCCTCTCTTGCTTGTACCAGACCCTCACACTGTGGCAATGGGTGGGTCTACAGCTTCCTCAGAAGGGGAGGAGGAAGGACAGGCACCAAACTCTTCTCTTTAGGGACCAATGACAGATTCCAAGGGGAATGGCAGGAAGATGTGTCAGGGGAGGTTTAGGTTGGACATTAGGAAAAGGTTCTTCCCCCAGAGGGTGTTGGAGCACTGGAACAGGCTCCCCAGGGAGGTGTCACGGCCCCAAGCCTGACAATGTTCAAGAAGAGACTGGACAAGCCCTCAGACACATGGTGTGAACTGTGGGGTTCTCATATGCAGGGACAGGAGTTGGACTCGGTGATCCTTGTGGGTCCCTTCCAACTCAGGACATTCTATGATTGTATGTTTCCTTCTAGCAACCACTGCTTTCTGACAACCACACATCTGAGGAGTCTGAAGGTCCCTGCAAGTGCAAAAACAGATGGAAGCACAAAAGCAATGGGGGATCGTGTCTCCAACGTGGCAGGATTCTTTAACCTGGACCCCACAGTATGGGTGCATGGGTAGCATCCTGCTCTGACATGTTGCTGAATGTCCCCAGAGGTGATGGAAAAGAAGAGGGCCGGGCCAGTCTGGCTCACTCCAGGCTGGGAGACTTCCTGCAGGCCAGGCAAAGTCTGCCAGTCTCAGCAACCCAAACCTGGTTGTGCATCTTCTCCGAGGCTTGAGGTCATTCTTCCCTTGGGCAACTGGAAGACTCCTTGTCCTGTGACAGCTAGTAAGGAGCTAGCCCCTCATCAAGTCCCCTGTGCACTTTGGTGTAAGCACAATCAACTGCCATGTTTGTTCCATCACAATTATAGAATCACAGAAGAGTTTGGGTTGGAAGGGGCCTTCAAAGTTCATCTAGTCCAACCCCTGCTATGGGCAAGGACATCTGCAATTAGATGAGGCTGCTCAAAGTCCCATCCCACCTGACTTTCAACACTTTCAGTGATGGTGCATATGACAGTTTGCAGAATGCAAATTAAGCACTTATAGCAATGCCTGCAGTCAGCATCATGACCTATATTTCCAGCATTAGGAAATGGCAGACAGTGTTGTTTTCAACATTGTTCCTACCTGGAACTCGTTCAGATATAGGCAGGGCTCATGCATGAGCTGAAGACACTCACCAGTTCCTGACATCTCAACACCAATGTCTGCAGAGCACAAGTCTGAGCAGTAATTGTATAACTGGAGTAGGAACAGACTCTGGGATCAGCTTGGGCTGGAACTGGTAGAAGAGGCTCTGCATAAGCTCTGTAGCTCACCAGCAAACACAAAGTGTGACATGGACTGTCATTGCAGCGTGGCTCTGGTTGACCCCTTCCCACTGCATAAGCAGTTTATCCACACGTGCTTCTAAATGTTCAGGTTTGTGAGAATTACAGGTCAGACAGTCTGAAATAGACCCATCGCGCTTGCCCTGATTCCTACAGTAACTTCTCCATCCTTTCAGCTGGCACTTCAAAATGTTTTGATTTTATATCTTCATAATCTGCTTTTTGAGTGTCTTAAGAGAACATTTATAGTTAAATCTCACCTGAATAAAATATTTAAAAGTAAATTTTTATTCTTTCAAATAAATAGCTTTTTTTACCATAGAATCACCCCGGATCAAATAAGTACAGAAATGATTCCCAGTGTAAATTTACTTCAGTAAATTGTAGAGTATTAAACATATCTTTGCAGAACTGAAATTGAGAAGACTGCACCTTCATGTAATATTGTATTTAAGGGTCTTTTAGAATACCTATGAATAGATCAATGGTCCTGGAATCGTGTACTGGTTTCCTCATTTATAGGATTAGCATAAGACAAGTGTGAACACTGACAGCAGCAGCAGGGATATGTGTGAGGTGTGTCATGGGTCTCTTGTACATCTAAAAGACCCCCATGACAGGGAAGCAGATCCTAAAATATGTTACTTAATGAAACTGCAAGGGCATGTGTTGGTTATTATCAGTGAAAATGCTTGCAATACAATGGCAAGATGGCATAAAACTCCCACTGAAGTGGGTATTTGGAAGTATAAGCAAATTGCAACTTTGTAATAAGAAATGGGTCTGTTTATGAAGAAAAAAAGCAAAAACTACAAAGGCCTGACATCTGACATAGCATGTCTCCATTGCTATAGGTCCATGTGGTACCACCTACTCTGCAAGCAGCAGAGGGTGTGGGAAGCAACACATCCCGCTGGAAGAGAAGCTGGGACATCAAGACACGGGTGACCCTGCTATTCAACATCACACAGATCAAATCACTTGCACAGCTCCTACTCTGTGTAGTGTCAGCATTACTGTGACTGGCCAATACTTTCTCACTGGCCAAAACATCCCAAGTTTATGGGATTATTGTACTGCATTATTCCTAGCTTAATGAGTGATGACTTCTTTAGTCTTTGCAGTGTTTTATGCATGTGCCCATTTTGGGTAGTTTTCTTCCACGGGACTGAAAAGAGAATCTCTCCAGACAGAATGTCTATGGTGACTGGGTGTCTGGAGTAGTGCATGGAGTCTTGTCCTTACATAATGCTATGCTTTTTCAGGGGTTGCATTTTCATTAACTCACCCGAGATGGTGCTACCAGTGGCTGTTTATTTGCCTGACTTAGATTTTTTTGCATGGCTTGCATGCTGCTTTGCCAGTACTGTGGCAGAAACCATAGAAATTACAGAAAAGTCTGGGTTGGAAGAAGGATTCTGTAGATCATCTGTTCCAAACTGCTGCTGAGCCTTCAGTTAAGTCTTCTAAGGCTTCCAGAACTCAAAATAAGTCCTGAATATTTCTAGTGAAGGAGATTTTACCATGTGTCTGGGCAACCTATTTCAATGTTTAATTCTTCTCACTGTGAAGGTTTTTGTCTTGTACCCAGACAGCATTTCTCCTGAAGCAATACCAGTCCACTGCCTCTCACCCTGGTACTGTGCATCCTCGTGAAGAGAACACCTCCATCTCCTCCACAACTCTGTTTCAGGTATTGGAAGACTGTGATTAGATCTCTTCTGAGCTTTCTGTTCTCTAGGCTGAAAAATCTCAGTTCTTTCAACCTTTCTTCATATCATGTTCTCCAACCCTCTAATCATCTATTTGGCCTTCCAGTTTTTCAGTGTTTTTCTTGAACTAGGGGGACCAAAACTGGACACGATGTTCCAGGTGCCAACAGGAGTGCAATAATCACATCCCTGCAATTGCTGACTGTGTGCTTGGTGACACATCCCAGGAGGCTGTTTGCTGCCTTTGCTGGCTCATGTTCAGCTTGCTTAACCCCAGGTCCTTTCAGCAGAGCTGTTTTCCAGCCAACCAGACTCTGGCTTGTGCTGCTGCTTGGGATTAGTCTGTCAGGTGCAGGGCTTTAAATTTATCATTGTTAAATTTAATGCAATTCTCATTGGTCCGATCATCCAGTTGAGGTCTATCTGTATCTGGCTTTTTCCCAGCTTGGTGTTGTCTGCAGTTTTGACAAAGGTGCATTTAATCTTGTTCATCTATATTGTTTGTAAAACTTTGGATAGTGTTGAACCCAGTATTGACTCCTGAGGAACTCCACTGATGAGATTTTACCAGCTTGACTTTTAATCATTGAATGCCACTTTTGGTCATAGCAGTTCAGACAGTATTCCATGCATCTTCTGGTCCATCTGTCCAGTCCATAACTTGACAGCTTATCAACAAGGATGTTTTGGGAGATGTTGTCAAATGCCTTACTAAAATCAAGGTAGTGTTCTCCACAGCTCTCTCCTCATCTACCAAGGAACTTGTTTTCATCACCCACTGTATGGCTTTTATCAGTCACCTTCTTGTCCTTCATTTGCCTGGAAACACCTTTCATGGGCGCTTGATCTGGAGTTTTCCCAGAAAAAGAAGTGATCCTGACTGATGTGTAGTTCCCCATACCTTCCTTTTTCTTCTTCTGTAGATGAACATAGTATTAGCCTTTTCCTACGTGTGTGGGACTCCCTGACCTGCATGATCTTTCAAAGATGATAGAAAGTGATTTTGCAATGAGGTCAGCCAACTCATTTAGCTCCCTCAGCTGCATCTCATCAGATCTCATAGACTTGTAAATACTGGGTTTGTACAGATGGTCCCTAACTCAGCTCTCCTCCACTATTGGTAAGAATTGTACATCTACATTTCCTGTTCTTCCAAACCCCCTGATAAATTGCACATTGTTAAAATGAACATTTCCTGTCATTGAATCTTTTTGTATAAATGTAGTTTTTAATTTTTACTTTCATTTTATTCTGATTGTGATTATATATCTCACATGTTAAAGAGAGAAGACTTTTATGCCATTTGACACATCTACAATGCAGCTGCAAATAAAAATACTTTTTTTTCACATAGATGTCATTAAAATTTTTTTGTAGATGAGTGAATCCAGGTTCTACACCAAGAGCTTGTGATACTTGAATATGAACTGCCAAAAAAAAAAAAACCAACCCAGAGGAAGCACTGAATAACTGTGTGCAGATAATAGAAAAGGCAAGTGGCCTTTCTTTTTTGAAGCACTCTTTCTTGCTCAAGGCTGAAATTCAGTCGTAAAACCAAAGCAGAACACTTTGCTATAGTTGCATGTGAATTTTGTGTATGGGTGATGATGTGGGTTTGGTACCATCAGCAGTGGAGGCAGTGCTTGTAACTGCAGGAGCTATGCCACTTGATGGGAATGAAGGACCAGCTCCGGGGCTGACACCTCTTCCAAGGTGGCCAGGAAAAACTTTTGCAGATTTTTCAACAAACACACACTGAGGCAAAACACAACCCAGAGAATAGAGGAGGAGTGGAGGAAAAGGCACAGGCATTGATATGGCCACACGTAGCCTATGTAGTTCACAAAGAGAAGGTGGTGTAAGCAGAGGACATCGGCTTGCAGGCCTGACCCGGGGAAAATTTCCCTTTAATGCAGTGGAAGTTCTGCCAAAATGAAAACCAGAAGTGGTCCTTCGCGAGGGTGGCACAACCACCTCACCGCATCCATGCAGAACAACGCATTACATTCAGGAAGGGTATGCAAGCTCCAGCGCTAAACCAATGACAAAGCTGATTTTGAAATGGTTTTAATGATAGACAATCTGCATACCAATTGACTCATTTGCGTATACGATAGCTTAGAACAATACCAGAGAAATATGTAAAAAGTCTGCAATGCTGTATGACAATAGCTTCCAAGTATGCTGACCTTCAGTAAACGAAACAAAGGGAAAGTACAGTACTCTTTTGATGAGGCATTAATGAAGGATTAGGAGCGGATACAGCTGCATCACACGAGCACTTTGTTAGACACACTGTTTTCACTCTGCGCCTTTTCCGTAATTACAACAGAAACACTGTGCAAGGCAGTCAGCGAGCGCACACTCTAGCATATCTCTATTTTGCAACAACCAGGCAGCAGGGAGCAGCCTGACCCCCCCCACTGGCCCTGCACTGAACGCTGTGGCAGCCGCTGGGCACCCACCAGGGCTGGCTGCTCTCTGGACATCCCTCAGAGCAGGGACCAAGGGGGAAGTGGGGATGGCAAAGGTCCCTGCCTGCTTCTGCCAAGGGGACACCTAAAATGAGTCCCAGCCAGCCAGACCACTGCCATGATGGAGGGTAAACAGAAGGCAAGAATATGAAGCCTAGGAAAAAAAAATATTAGTAAGTGAACAGGAAGGACATGAACACTTGTGCAACTGCTTTGTCACCAGGGCTCTGGCGTTGAGTGCAACAGCTGCAGAGAGCAAGGCTCACTAATAGTTTGTGGGCTGGACCACCACCTTTCTATGTGTGAAACAACCTTCTAGAATGCAGCTGCCCAAATCCATTTCAAGAGATTCTAGCTCTTTGAAGTGATGCTCAAATCCTCATTGGCTCAACAGTGTCTACTTGCATTTTTGCTCTTACCTTGTTGCCTTCTTTGGGTATCCACATCCAGAGTAGGGAGGCATGCCATTTATGTGTGAAACATAAAGTATATATTTTTCCTTTTTTATATCCTTATACCCTGTTTCTTCCAAGGCTTATTTGCAAGGAATGAGTTGAATAAAACTGAAGTTGCTAACATGCCAGGGTGCTTTCTATTTTAATGAATTGACTCCGGCTCCGTTCAGACACTGCAGGTCTGCTTCCTGACCCTTCCCACTGCCACGTACCCAGGATAACTACCACGGAGCCACTGTTTCAAGGAAAAGGTTGCCCTTTCTTTTTTTCCTATTTTTTTTCCTCCTTCTTTTTTCTTCTGCAGAGGCATATGCCCTGACTGGGTCCCAGATATGTCTCTAGAGTATACCATCCAGACTAAGAATCATTAAACCTAATTTTCATCTCAGTTTGTATTTGGTACTTCTGATTCCATGCCTTGATGTTGCTGGCTTTAAAAGACTATTAGAGGTCTAGATGGGAGCTTAATTCTCGCTGGCATTTCCATTCCCCCAGTACCAAGTGTGGATGATACTTGCTCTGGCAGCAAGTGCAAGCTTTGGCAGGCCCGTGGTTCTGTCATCTTTGTGGTAGAGCAAGGGTACCCGCTGCCTTCTTGAGAGAGTACTGACAAAGATATTTGGGATGGTGTGGTGAACCTCTTCATTTATTTTCATTGCAGGTCACTTCAGTCATCTGCCTTGGAGCTTATTCAGGTTACCAGCAATGCTGGCACAAGTGCAGTGAGTGCAGCGAAGAGGCAGGAACAAAAAGTTATACATCTTAAAGGTATATGTTTTAAAGTCAGTTTTGATGTAGAACAAAACATTAGTAGCAACACCAGGAACCCTTTGAGCCACAACCACCACAACGTTTTTTGAACCGATCTTCAATATCTGTATTTGAGACAGACCTGTTTAGGAAATGATTTCTAGTAGAGTACAGCTTGCGCTGAACAGGCTGCAGGTACAAGATAAAATCAGATCACCGAGATGTGAGTACTCATCATGTTTAACATATTTGAGGATTTCTGAGCAGTTTGACCTTTCCACTATTTAATTTACTATTTAATAACTTCCTGGTGAGTTTTTCAATGTAAGCTGTTCACATACATCTTTTCTATGTTGGTGACTACTAAGTAGCACACCTCAAAAAGTGCTCAAATTTGTGGAAAATGATCAGGGAAACTAAATGCTCCATAGTGCTACACAGAGCTATATGGACGGATACACGTATACTTTCCTGTGCTGAAGTGGTACACAGTTTTTTCAAGCTGTTCAGTTACTATATTCACAGTCAACATTCATACAATATTTCAGTTAGCTGCCTTGATGTTGAAAGACAACATATGAGTATAACATTTTCATAAGATGAAATTTGGGACAGTCTGCAAGCACTTTGGAGGACAGGTTCATAATCTAGAATTATTTTAGCAAACTGAAGAGATGATCTGATGTTAAAAAAAGAACAAATTCAATGTGAAGCACATAACACTGCATGTAATAAGAAGAAATCAATGCATAGATGTGAAGAGTAGAGATTATCTCTCGAAGTAGCAACATCCTATGGTGAGACCATGGGTTTAGCAGAGATCTGAAGCCTAATCTGAATCAGTGACACTTGTGACACTTGAAAATGCTTGTGACACTTTGTGGTAAAATCCCATGGCCGGCTTTGCACCCTGGACTTCAAGAAGAGGTAAGCAAGAACAGTGCCATGACAGTGGTCTTGCAGTACCTAAGAGGACAGATGATTATCCTTTCCTGTCCTGTGGGAAGTTGTCAAGAAGCTTAATTTGCCATAAAAATTTCGTAGGCTAATTGTAAAGAAAAGATTCTTAAAATAATTTAAGCAAGTTGGTTTTCTGAGAACAGATCAGCTTGGCAAACTGTGGACTCCTTGTGAGGAGAGCTGAGTTGAACCCTGTTCTGGAGCTGTGTAGGTCACTTGGTCTCAACACCCTGCCTGCCATTACTTCTTATGTGAATGCTCTGACCATGCCTGAATGACGTCCACCTGGAGGTCCCATTTTGATCTCACAACAGTCCGCATGAAATGAACTAGGTGAACTCCTGAGGCACCTTTCAGCCTGTCATCATATAGTCTATGCTTACCCCAATAATTGCTAAGAATTTTTCAGTCAACATGAATTCATCCAGAGCTTTTAAGATAATTTTGAAGCTTAAACCAGTTCTCAAATGAGCAGGTAGCCAAAGGTGAACAAAATTTACATTTTTGTTGTTCCTGTAATTGCCTTATCTTTGTACCCAACTGTTTAAATAATAACAACAAGAGTCAGAGTTCCTAAGGTACTAACCCAGAGCATCCACAAGTTTGTGGCAGATGAGCTTTCTAGCAGACAGTGTCAGCTCTCGGTTAGCTATTGTTGTTACTCTTGAGATGTGTGCTGGGTGTGAGGTTACACCAGGCAAATATTTTCAGGCCATTTCCTACTTTTTCCAATGTTTTTCGGTTTTAATATCATCTCTATACAGACTTATAGTTCCACAAAAGAAAGTGAAAATTCAAGATAAACTAGGTTCTCATTCCTGTGGAGATGATAGAAGTGGACTAGAGTCAGGTTCAATTCCCTTTTGCAGGCTGCCAAAACTTGTTAACTTCATTCACGAGTCTGTCAAACTTTACATTTCTTCTCTTTCTTTTAATCTGTTTTATCTCCAAGGAAACTTTGTCCAATAAGGCTTTTTGGCACACTCAGAGCTCTTTGATAAGAGGTGTATGGGTTTCTATTAGGATAATACTGGATAATGCACCTCATAGAGAGCTTATAGTCTAGGAAAAACGATCAGTCGAAACAGTAGGGATGTAATTTCTGATTTTGGCTCAGTTATGGGAGTAGTTTAAGAATACCTTGTTGTGAAACCCACTGGAAAATTAGTAAATGAAGTAGAGGCATATGAGTGGATAGATTGACAATAAAGACTACAAATTGTAAACTTCTAAGAGTCCAAAAAAGTGAAAGGGAAAAATAATTTCCATCTAACCTATTCAGACTTTCTTGGTAGGAAACAGGATTAACCACATCAGTTGTGAAGACTTGTCCAGAACATCCTTGGTCTTTCTTAGTAAACGGTGAATACCTGAAGTTTTAGAAAAGCACAGAGAAATCTCAAAATATAGACTTCCCTGTATGATGGTGAACAAATCATGACCATCATTTCATTTGCCTCTATGGCTGGAATATGAAAATAAGAATAAAAGAGAAAGCCGTTATCCACAAAGTAGACTACCTTTGCTCTTAACAGATACTACCACCTAGGCTACCTTTTGTGAATGAGTATCACCTCTTTTTAAACAGCATGCTTTAAAAAGACTGAGCTGATTTTCCTCCTCTCTTTGAACACCCTCTGAAACACATAAATTGCTGCACTGGCTCAGCCCCAGGCTTCATTTACCACAGCACTCTGTGCTCCCAAGGAATCCTGGAAATGCAGCCGATGATGAAGTCTCACCCTGTGCACTAAAACAGGATGGTGTATACTCAAACTGTTCCTGAGAAATGTTTGTTTATCCTGTCACTAAAGAGCTCCAGCAGTAGAAATGCTACAGTGCACTGAGTTGCACCTTCCCAGTGTTCTGCTGTTGGGTTGGAAAGTTTGTTTACTACCTTAAATCTCCAGAGCAGAGTAACCTGCAGGGGCTCTCTTGCCTCACTTGAGGGATTTTCAAATTAACCTGGGATTTCCAAGTAATTCAAGCAGGAAGGCAGGCCTGAAGGTCACTAAATTGTTGAATGTCCAAGAAAGAAGGGACAGTGAATTTCGTCGCTGGAGGTGGATGGAAAACAGAAGGGATAGAGGTGATTGATGAGAAAACATGGTGAACAGAGATTGCTGTGATGGAAGCCAGAGGCTTTGGCTTCCCACATTTCTTTCCAAGCCACTCCACACTTGTTTCAAGTGAACTGAGCAGAAGCTAAGCAAAGCTGTATGGATGTGGATCCAGGCAGTCTCATGCGTTTTGGTAAATGTCAAGGTGCTGCTGTTTGGCATCATTCATGCTCCTGACAACTTCTGGGAGGAAAAAGGCCTGGGAAAAGTGTCCAGTAAGACGGGGAGTAACAGTTTGTTGAAGTTTAAACATTTTTTTCATAGAAAAACAAGTTAGAGATAACTTGCATTACTAATTACTGGTTTTATTAACTTTGAAAGTATATTTAGATATATATAGAAAGAGACCTGCAATTTGGCAATATACACTGAATAGAAGGCAATTGCTTGTTTTAAAACACAAATGATGCTGACTATTATAATGTGAACTGTTTTCCAGATGAAAAGAATTAAAGGGATATAATTGGAGAAGTATGCAACAGTGGCTAATATGCTATTACTTGCAAAGAGATATTACAACTTATAATCTTCTTTCATGGGTTTATGTTGTTAGTGTTTAATCAGGCGTGTGAGTGTATTCAGGTGTTAAACCATTCTATTAGCTAGAAAAAATGCACTATTATTTACTGAGCTGTTTGTGATATATTGTTGTAGGCTTTTTTAGTTTATATTTCTTGTCTTCATGCAGTTTATGTAGTTGTCCTTTCTACTTTTGTCTTGTACAGATGCTTGTAAAGTGTCACTAGGGCAGATAAGCTATGTCAAAAATCAGGACTTTTTGAATCAATTATATGAATTATTCTGATTTCCTATCTTGTTTTATTGGAAGGTACCACAGAAATGGGCTAGTGCTTTTGAGCTTTTATCAGCTTTCCTCTGGGAAACAGAAGATCCTCTGGCATCCCCAGTCGTCTCCTGTGCTCAACACTGGTGACAGAGAGAGAGAAGAAGAACTTGGTAAAATAGCATTTGCTCCAGAGCCTAGGTCATTGGGAAGTTTGTGGTGATAAGGCTGGGCCAAAGCCAGCCCATGGGTTGGGCGCCAAGTGTGGGTCAGCGGCCACATGGCCAGGCAGGGACAGGGCTGCAGCACAGGAGGAAAGATGTACTCTGGGATCTTCTAGTGCAGGACATCATAGAGTCATAGGGTAGTTTGGGTTGGAAGGGACCTTCAAAGGTCATCTAGTCCAACCCCCCTGCAATGAGCAGGGACATCTGCAACTAGATCAGGTTGCTCAGTCTCATCAATCTCATGCTTGGAGTTAAGTGGGAAGTATTCAAAGCTGCCTCAGCATCATGCTGCGTGTGGACATAAGAGATGACTTTGGGCAACCTGTGTCTCTGAGCAGCCTTCCCATCTCCTCGGAAGAAAGGTGATGAACTGGAGGCACCAGTCCTCCTCCCACTGGATGACACTGATTTGTAGTGTTGTATTTGGGACAAGCTTCCCTGTTGGTTCCTGAATAGGAATGGCTTCAAGCATGTGTTAAATCCTTTTCTGAATCAAAACTGGGCCCTGAGAATTTGTGAGTTCAGGAGATGACAATAACAACATTGCCCACGCTTGTCCTGGACGAGTCAACAGGACTTATAAGCAGACTCGAAGTGTTTTACTTTAAAAACCCTAAAACAATTCTGTTCCTAATCAAATTCTTAGATCTCTCTCTGTCCTGAAGGTTGTGCTGCAGTTTCAGTCGGGACTACAGTGACAGGTCTGAAGGGAAAGGCAAGGTTAATGCATGCAATGTGATATAGAAAGGGTCTCCACACCTTCTCTCTGGTTGGAGTCACTGCAGCTTTCTTCCCTTTCGCCTGGGCAGCCTGTGACACTTTGCAAGAGTTTGCTTCTAACCTTAAACATAGAATAATATTTCCAGTAGATCCTCTGTTATATTGGATACCACATTTCTGTGAGTTGTTCATGCAGCCATATTCTTTGACTTCATCACACACCACAAAAACCAGGACAAGCCCTGTGATTGTTAAGACCAAAGTCTTATGAGTATAGGCAATTCAGTTTGAAACAGCCTTCCAAGTATGAACAGTCAAATCAAGGTTTGTCTTTTGGGGATTTCTTCCAAATCTCTTCTTTAAAAAGGCATTTCCACTAAAAAAAACAAACCCAAACAACACTAGTACCAACCCTTGAATTGCCAACCTTCTGTCCAATCCTTCCAAAAGACAATAGAATTGAAAAGAAAGGAAATGAAAAATATTCACTCAAAGCAGAGATTATTTATTTTCCCAAGGGAAAAAATTCCATGTTTCCAGTAAATCTACTCCCCTATGCTTATGCATTTCTTCAGATGATTAGGAAAAGCTCTCTCAATGCCTGTTATACACTTGAAGGAAGCATCAAGGCCTGTTCTCACTAACACAAGGATTTCAGGGTCAGAAATACTGTTGTTTATCTCTTCACTGTGGAGAAAAAGGCCTGTGTGAATATTTTTATTAATTACTGTCACTTTTTGACCATAATGGAAATAAACCTTCAAGTTTATGAATTTTGGCTAGCGATTTATGCCTAGAAGGGCAACAAATATTTTGAGACAACTGAGAAAGTGTTGGTCAAAGTTGAATACATTGTTAAGGGAAGTGTTTTAATGGAGTGAGATTAAAGCAGTCTTGAAAATTAATTTGTATGAATTTGAAACTTGCCTTTGCTGACAGAGTTCCGTCCTCATCTGCTTTACTAAGAAAATCTTCTGAAATGGAGACATTTCCAGAAGCTACTGCAATATTCTTTATAAACTCCAGGTTTCTTTGCTAAACCTCTGTTCTGTCAATGTGATCCTAATTGTCTGACGTTTAATGTCATCCATCAGACCAATTTTTAATTCCTTACATGCTGTTTCAAGAACTCTGATCCCTAATTCAATTAATGAATCATTGTTTCCTGAGGTATTAGCTGCATCTGTTCCTCTTCATTTTTTAAACAATTGCAATATTTTTTTTACTTGTCTCCTTGAAAATAAATGCTGTGAATTCATTGTGATGCTCTAAAGTGCTGTTGCTTTTAAGCCATTCTTCCCTTCCATGAGGGGCTAAATGTGACCCCCCTAGTGCCTCCAAAGCTCTCGTGTGGTCAGAGCTTCTTGCAAGCTATTCTATCTGTAGGTTTCTTCTGTGTAATGACATCTGGGCCCCAATAAAATCTGTGAACATTTTGACATCTGATATTTTTACTCATATTACATTTAATTAATTCATTGCTGTGAAGCTCTTTGAAAAGATACAAACACTTAATATCATTCTCTTTTATGATTTGCCATTCTTAACTCACATGAACTTCAAATTAGAGGATTTACCTCTTTGTAATCTGAAATCGGTCTTATCAAAGATTGACAGACTGTTTCCACTTTTCAAAACGTGCCTCCTCAGTTTTGGTTTAACTTTGCTTCTCACTGAACGAAGAATTGTGGAAGCGTGACCTGACCGAAGTCAACAGAGACCATGAGCCCATAGAGAAAATGTCACCTCAGGCACGACTGAACTCCTAAAGTGCATGCAAGAAAGATTTTAGGAAGTTGTATGAAGAGCCAGGGTTTAACTTCCCATCTATGGGATGCAGTCAAGCTTCCTGCCTTTGCTTGGTCTGCTTCTTACTCCAAGTCTGTGTATTAAAAGACAAACTCAGCCAACTTTGGCTGTCATCAGAGTCAGTGATCAGGCAGAGTCAGTGATCATGGTTTTGGATTTATGCCTGGTCTAGCTGTGCTTAGAAACTAACACTACAGTAACCAGTTAGGGCAAATTGTAGTTTCATCCAGAACTCTCAAAAACTTGGCCATTTATATTCAGTGCGTGAAGAGGTGTCACAAATCACCAATTGTGTGAAAAAAATTATTTTGCAGGAATAAGGCTGACCTCTTTACAAAAGTAAGACAAGGATTTAAGATCAGAATAATTTTTATAGAAAAGCTGTAGCTTTCTTTAATCCAGTTGCCCAAGTTCTGCTCCAAAGAGAAACCAAAGTGAATGTGGTGGGATGAGGTAAAACATTGTGTTTGGGTCTTACTCCTGGCTGGGCATGGGACATAGCCACACTGGCACCTTGGACCACAAGAACATTCCTCTAGACTGGGATGAAGAGGCACTTCTCAAAACCATATTTAGAAATCATCTTAATTGTGTCCTTTGTTAAAATAGGTGTTTTTATCTTAAGCAGTGATGTATTATTATTATTTGTTATATATATTATCATACTGCCTACTTATACGTGCATGTTATTTGAAAGTTAATTATACCTCCTATCCTTTCACAGTCTTCACTAATGTTCAGTTTTCATGCACTAACATGTTATTCTTGCATGACATGTATCCTGGATGCCAGAATAAAAATTAAATTGAAGTCTTAAGGTAAAAAGAAAGCTCATTTCAGTTAATTAATATTTACCTTCAACAAAACACTGACTAATTACATGGATGTTGTAGCAGAGGGAGAGACCCGTAAGGAGCTGGTTACCAATTTTCTGCCCAGAGTAAGGAGCTCTCCCAGCCCCTGGGAGCTGATGAGAGCCCTTGAGAGGCTTCCAGCCACAGTAATAGGAGCACAGATGCTTTCTGCCTCTTACCACACCTGTGTTGCTGAAGAATCAGAGAAGAGCCAGCACCAGCAGCTTGAGGCAAGCAGCTGGAGGCTGGTGGACAAACAGATTTTGTGTGGAACCTTGCAGTGCCACAAAAGAGGGTGGTGGATCACTGGACAGGCTCCCCAGGGAGGCAGTCATGGCCCCAAGCCTGTCAGTATTCAAGAAGCAATTGGAAAAAACCCTCAGAGGCCTGGTGTCCTTCAGTATTTGTTTGGTCTGACCTGTAGTCTGTTCAGGTGAATGAGGTTCTCATATCACCAGGAAGGAGCAGTGGGAGAGGAGTGTTCTTGCCACAGATCAGTCTTTTTGGAGGGTCTTGGCTCTGCTGCCCATTCACTGTGATCCTCCAGCACCACAGCACCGCAGTATGGCAGTCCAGCAGACACAGGGACTTGAGCTTGGGGAAGGAGGGCATTGACGCTGCCCTGCTGATCATCCCTGCTGATGCTATTTTGGGCAAATTATTTCAGCTTCATCTACACCTACAGCTTGCCAGCTGTAAAATCAGCTGTTTGCAGGTTTTTCCAAGGTCTGCTGATAAACAGCTCAATGGTAGCCCTAGGAATGTGGAGGTTCTTATGCAGATGGTCTTGTTAGTGCCACTGAGAAGCTGGCTGTCACCAGGAGAAGACCTGAGTCCACAGCTATGAGATTCCCACAGCTAGAATGAGGGAAATGGCTGCAGTCTTACTGTACTTTCCACTGGCACTGCTGGGATGGGGATTCCTTTCCCCATGCCCATCCCCTCACTAGAACTAGGCCATGTAATTGTTACACAGCCAAAACAAAATTCACTCTATTTTCCATTGAAGAGATCATTTAATATGTATCTCAAGTAGACTTTCTGACTTGATGGCCTAACAAGCTCAGGACTGAGTAGGTATCATTTCTCTAAATCACTTTTAACGGTTCTTCTCATTAATCTTTGCTGATCTGAATGATTTGATCCCACTGAAGTATGTAAAGCATACATTCAGTGACTGACTTACTTATGGACCCACCATTTAGTTCAGAGTTTAAATGCGAAGTTGTATTACACATAGAGTATTGCAAAAATAACCCCAGGCTTTTAGTTTTGATTTCCACTTTATTGATTTGCACTAGGTAAATTTAATTCCAAATCTTACAGATGGCTGAGATATTCATTCAATTTTGTCATTGTAGTGAAGAAACCATTAGGAAAATGGAGAGGTAAAGGTCACAGTAATCTTTTCTGGAATGAAGAATGAAAAACCAATTTTATTCAGAGGTCAGATTTGTACCAAAAAAATCTGAAGCACTCACACTATGTCATTCTTTAAGAAGTTATGAAGTTTCATTAATAAAGAACATTTGTGAAACACAACATTGTTCAACAGAAGGTGGAAAAGTGGGAAGCAGCTTCTTTCCTTTCATGCATGGGTTGTGAATTTCCCATGTTATGCAAGCAGGGTAATTATCTGTAGGCATTTCTGTACTCATTCATTCCATGGAGGTGTTCATATTGGTTCTGTGATCTCTGGCTGTGATGTGGAGAAGGACCTTGGATTTGTCTCAGACACATACCCATAAGCTCACAAATAATCACCATTTTTTCTTCTGAGTGATCGCTTTTTTCCTCCAGGGGTACTTAGAGGAAATACTTTCTGCTATATGAGATAAACTGAATGTATTGTCTTTAATTTTAAGTTTCTTCTTTTTGCACATGAAAGATATCCAATGTGTTTTAACAAAACCATTTCACACTTAAAAGGAGGCAGTATAAGTATGAAAGTCATATATTTGTTTCTTTGAAGAAAGGCTGGCTTTTACAACCACAAAGTTCTGATGAGTGCTTGAGAACACTTTGTAAGCCCTTAGCATCTAAATGCTGGGAGAAATTCAGGTGGTTAAAATAAAGGGGTCTAGAACCCCTGCAGACAGCCTCAGGATACCTGACTTGATTCCCCAGCTATCCTGTAAGGATGAGATGAAGTCTCCAGTATGTCCTGGATCAGACCTGTCAGCCTTGCAGATGTTCCAGGTGCGCAGGGTGCTCAGTGGCACGAGGCACCCCCACCACTTTCCATGGGGCTTCTGTGCTGAGAGGTGAGGGATGGATGAGAGTCAGTAGCTGGAGTTGGAGCTACTAAAACCTGATGTCAGGCTGTGCAGAAGGCTGTGTTTCAGAACCTGCTTAGTTTAAGACCCAACTTCAGACATTTTGCCTGCTTTAGTGTGCCCCACCACTTGGGAGTAGCCATACTGGGAACAGAATTTGGATGACTGGATTATTAATAGAAGACAATATTCACTTCAGCCACAGCTGACAGCTCCTTTTCCATCACATTACCAGCTCAAACATCAGCAGCAACTGAGCTTCATGTCCACATGAGGCTGTGGTGAACCATTTCCACCCAAAACCTGCTACCAGCCATGCCACGCAGAAGGATGTTGCAGCACCAGCTGTTACAGTGCGGGCTTTGCTCTCCTCTGACCGCAAGGATGCAGCCTTGCTGAATTAACAAAGTGTGGTTACAGAACTTAGAGTATTTGAAGTTTCCTCCTTGTTGTGGTACTGCACAAAAGGCCACTCACTACTGAGTCATTTTGATTGCTCCTCTCACAGAAGTCGTCACCAGTAGCTGAAGGTATCATTGGCTACCGGGACTAGAAACAGTTGAGTAAATGGAGCATTTTCTGCATAATTTCCTCTCTCGGTCTTTCAGTCTTCCAGGAATTATATCGATTTCCCACTTGTTGTTGCTTTAAATTCTTTCACTATGAACATAATGCACTTTGCCTCATTTGGTTCTGCTTCTTACACCTTTTACCTTCAATCAAAATGCTGCTGTCCTTCCTAGTACTCCTCATTGTGTCCTGAGTGCCAACCTTGAACCTGTGGCAGACTGCACACTCACAAAACAGAGATAAGTTTGTGCACTTTATTATAAGAAAATATTATGTTCGTTTTTTTTTTTTTTCATAAATATATATGACAGTCATAGAATTTTCTGCAGATTTTTTTCCTTTGGAAGAAAGCAGTAGTCCAGAGAAAACCAGTGGAGTTTTAGTTGCATTTATTGAAACATGATTTAAAAACAGACGTGGGCAGAACTAAAGACAGTAATAACCACAAAAGTCTTAAGGAAGTCCTCCCAAATTCTACTCTGTGTGTATTAATGGAAAAGTGTGCTATAATTGCACTGAATTAAAAAAAAAAATAACAGGGCAAGCAAAATAAGATCCCATTTTACATTTGGTATGATGGCAAGATTACAAACCTTATTACACTTTTATTTATGTGTTATGGTCCTCTGACTCTGTTCTGAGGTGACATGGGGCTGGGAACTCTGGAGAGGAGAAAGCCCCAGTTCACACAGGAAACACAGGCAAAGGAGGCACCTGTGTTTGGAAGAAGGGGGTGATTAAAATCTGCTTCATCTAAGCTCTCCGTGCCAGCTGCTCACAGATTCCCATTTTACTCTGACATATTCTGGGTTCACATCTCTGTTGGTCCTTGAAATATCCTGCTATCTTCCTTGAGCTCTTGAATTTACTGTATTGCAGCACTTTACAACAGCAAAGCTCTGATCTCAGACATGTTCCCCGGCATGGTGTTAGCAATACATGTGTTAAAAGAAGGGGGCTGGTGAGGACTGGGCCTCCTCCTGACTTTTTTGCAGACTCCTTGTTTAATTCCAAGTGAGCCCCACAGAGGCTTCATTTCTTCATTGGCCAAAGCAGAGTTAGCAATACCTGTGTTTCCTGATCTTGTGATAAAGGTTATCATTTTCTGAAAAGAAATGTGTATGAAGGACTACGTGCAAAGTGTCACACACATAAAAACCTGTAACTATACCTGTACCTCCTCATTTGACACTGAGCTATCACTGAATCATGTCGTTTTAATTCTTACATGACTTATTATCATGGGTGGGCAGTGCAACTAACGATTATTTACTTAATAATGAATCGCATGTGTTGAGGATTTCACTTTCTGCTTACTGTCCCTTCTGCTAAGGCCTCCTTCCAAACTTGCACCCCACAGGAATGCGCCCCTGGTTTCTCTGTTCACTCAGCACTGAGATAAACGCTCCTGTTTGTTTCATCTGTTGTGTCTTTTTAAAGGCAATAATCATAACCACAGAATCACAGAATGTTAGGGATTGGAAGGTACCTCAAAAGATCATCTAGTCTAATCCCCCTGCATGTATAAAGGCTAATATTCTACACAAATTTGATGAGATTTTTTTCAGTGGTTTCTAAGAGTGCCAAGATCAAGTGCCTAGAAGTGTGTGAGAAAGGGCGCTTTCCCAAAATTTCCTTAAAAGTGGACTGTACCTATGATGCAGTTGATATACTAATTTCTTCAGTTACTTCTACTGAATAAAAGAAAAAATACTTTTTAATTATGTCAATGCATTTTCATTAATAACATATTACATTAAATTTTCTGGTTTAGATTTTAAGCCCTTTTGTGCTATTGATGTACCAGTGATTTTCAAATGTTACTTTGGCTGAAATACATAGTAAAATAGAAAATGGTTTCAGAATCCTGGATTAGCTGTCACTGATGGCATAAGTCTGTCAATAGCAGCCAGTAAATGTGGGAGACTGACTTTTTCCTCTTATTTTTATTTATAAATTCCATTTCAGAATAGTAATGAGACACTACAGGACATGCATTTGAAAGGATTATTGCACTTCTCTGGTGACCAAAGTCACTTGCCCTTTAGCCTTATGTCTTATAACACCTCCTGAGGTGTTTAGAAGTAGTCCACAAATGCACAGCATGCTGTGTCTTATATCTCAAATATATTTAGCTTGATCATACGGAAAAATATTAATAAAGTAAGAGAATCTGCAAGGAACCCACCCATCTATTCCATTCTTTTTCATTCTTCTTCAATCAACTTGTAAGGAAAATAATTTGCATGTTACCAACTGTTTGTTAAAATGTACATGAACCATGGAAGAATTATTTCCCTGTTATGGTTGTGATATTTTGCTGTATATATAAAACACTAACCTTTTAATACAGTTTGGATTGTTGCATGATACAGAAATACAGCCAAATTCTTAAAAGGGTTAAACTGTTCCATTCTGCCTTAAATTACCACTGTCATTCAATTCATTAGATGAGTTTATGGAGTTATAATATGTCTGTAATTTATAGCCTGCTTACTGACAAAGCTTAATGCTAACATATGCCTAATTTGCCAAGGTTATCTCAAGCCCCATTCATCTCCCCCACTAACAATATGCTCCTGATTCCATGCTTCATGGATGAGGTACATGCGGTTTCATATTTAGTGCTATCAATCACAAGTAATTGCCTCCAGCTCCCCGCCTCAGTGTTCAAAGCGATTTCTCTTCTTTCTCCGAAGCTTGATGAGAATGGGACATGTAGCCAGAGGAGGGCATCCTCCTCCAGCCTTAGCAGCGACAGATCTGAAGGAGCTGGAAATCAGAGAGGAGAAGTGTACCTGCAGCTGACATCTCACTACTTTTGTCTTTTACATTCAGGAAGGTGCAGTCCTGACTATATGCTTGTGCAGCAGTGCCAACCCTCCATAGAAGCGAGTCGGCTTCTGGACTGGTGCCCTCAGGATTTCCCCCGTGATGTGCTAGTCTGATCTGGGACATCTCCGGCCCAGCTCCCCCAGGTCCCAGATCACAGCCTGGGGATCCACCACTGTGGTCCTGGGCCCTCCATGTGGTTGCACTAATGTGTGGGACGTGGAAGGACCAGGGTCTGCCGGATGAGGTGGCAGCTCACATGTGCGTTTTCAGTATCCACTGAGTCTTCTCAGTGGGATTGCTATACTGCAAACAAAACGTACCTTCTGTAGTATACATTTTTACGTTTTAAGAGCCTTGGTCCTAGCAACTCTTAAACCTGTGCCCAACTTTGTTTCTGGGAAGGATCCCATTGGTGTGCCTTGCAGAATTGTTTACAGCGGGTATGTCAAACTCATTTTCGCCAGGGGCCACATCAGCCTTGTGGTTGCCGTCAAAGAGCTGAATGTAATTTTAGGAGTGTATAAATGTAACTACTCCTACATGTATACAGCTCGAAAATTATGTTTGACCCTTGAAGGCAACCACGAGGCTGATGTGGCCCTTGGTGAAAATGAGTTTGACACCCCTAGTTTACAGTATCAGGGTCTAGGGAGACTGATTAACCCACAGTTCCCTGTTTTCTTCCTCTTTGCCTGCTTGCTAGTATTTTCTGCAACTTCATATTAAGCTATAATGACCCCTTGTATCAGTATGTACCTATGCCTCTCTCTAAGTAGGCTTTTTTGATATGGTCATCGTAGAAGCTGAACACTGAACAGAAAACTCAGCTGAAGAGTCTGATCCTGAACTGTTTATGCATATTCTTACTGCAAATCATGGGGATTACTCACATTCGTGTATGAGCACTACCATTTGTATTTATAGTACACGGATCAAAATCTTCGATTTTATGAACACGAACACACATACATGTACACACACATGCTGTCTATCAAATGAGCTGTAGAGCCACGTATCTGTGTAGTTTCCTGAGCCTTTAGATACATTCCAGAGATCTCTTAGATTGTGTTGTCAAACACAAAGGATGATTTAGCAAATACGTTTTGCCTAAAACACATCTCCTACTTCACTTTGGGATTTGACAATCAAGAATATATAGAAAAGGTTTGTCCTTGGATAATGTCCTATCAACCAACTGTAATCACAGATTTGTTGAGGATGTTGCTGTGCTTGATATTCAAAAACTTCCCCAGGATAATGGAGAGTGTTTGGCAGACCCAGTGAAACTCTCAGTTCATGTGAATTTGCTGTGATCTGCAGTACTGAAAGAAGTGACTGCAGCTAAACCAATCCTGAATAGATCAACAGATGTATAGGATCTAAGACCAGAGTGATATTCATTAGTTTTACCATATAAGAACATCATCATTTTAACATTCACCTGGAAAATGAAAAGCATTCTGGAGCAAAAATAAGTTTCATTAAAGAAATGGTTGATGCTGGTATTGGGTGTTGTTGTTGTGGGGTTGTTGTTTTTTCTATGAAATGAAAATCACTGTCCTGTATGGAAGTGACAGCTGATGATATGAAAAACAGTGTTAACTTCTCTTAGGGGTTTGGGTTTTTTTGTTTATTTTCTGTGTTGTGCCACAACTCAGGAGCATGCCATGAAAGGATAGTAATCATGGGTTTCTCATAAGCTTACTTAAGAAAGAACTAACTCCTATAACAATCAGAAAAACTATTGCACTTGCAGAAGAAAACAGTAACTCTGTGGCTGTGTGGTTGATTTTGGTTATGTTTGTTATGAACTGACATTTGGGTGAATGGCACTGTTTTTTGCTTGTACTTAAATAAGCTTTTATTTCTAGAGAGTCTGACAAGATGAAGTCAAAGAATCTGCTAATAATTTGTATTCATTTTCCTTCCTGCCCTCAGATAAAGGGCTAACCATTTCCTTTTCATAGCACAGTTCTAAGTTTACTTTTTAGTGAAATCAAATGAGCAACAGAAATACATGTAACACCCTTTTCCATATCATTTGTATTAACATGGTTTACAATTCAAGAGGACTGCTCCAGAAGGGCACCAAATAAATTACATTTAAAGAATACAATATTAGCTATTAATTAGTAGAGGTTTGGGGTTTTTTATCTAGAATATCTGAAATAAATACAAAAACAAATAAATCAGAGAATTTATAGAAAAAAATCTGAAATAGGAGAACGTTCTGTGATTCTGTGAATTTTAAAGATTTTCTTTTTTAATAGTAGCGTTGTAAGTCTTCAGAAAGGTACACATTTATCTAAATATAACTTAAACAATAGTAGCCAGTAAAAGAAGAGAAGGTTTCAGAAAACGTAACTTTTTGTTTTAAAGACTGTTTCTTAATCAGTGTTTGGAAGGAAATTTCTTTGTGAATCTTTGCATATATTCCAAAGGGCTCTAAGGCTAAGTGGCTGCACTTTGCATTGCGTCTGCTGACTTCCCATTCAGAGCCTCTCTGACAAGCGGGAGGTGGAGGGGTGCTGTGCTGTGGTTTGTGGGAATAGGCTCTTTCAGTTCTGGTTTATTACATGGCTAATTAACCAAGGTCACCAAGCTCCTTTATAAGTCTGCCAATAGAGACATCATTGGTGCTTTAACAGAACTGTTTATTATATTGCATGCCCTGATAATATGACAATGGTAAAAAAAAGAACCTATGGGGGACCATTTACCTGGAGCATCGTATAAACATGCAAATGTGGGAAGCAAAACTTCAACTGAAATAACAGGCACCTCAATAGTCTGGATTTTGACACATTCAGTCTTAAAACCATTTATTTTCTATGTTGTTCCACAATGGTTACGTTTAGCAAACATGCATAGTGACTATAGTAATTTATAAGCTGTAACAGTACCAGGTCACAGTAACAACTTGATTTACCTGTGACACAGGATTTTTGGCTAGATTACCACTCTGTATATGAATTAATTAGGAATGCATGGTGGTGAATAATTAGGGAGCAAGACAAGGGACTGAGTCTCAGGTTTATGTACCAGGTTAAGATAAGCCTCGGTGTCCCCAAAGCTGCCATGAATGCAGAACAGCGTCGCTTGCTGCTGACTCTGCACAGAGTCATCTTGCAAGTTGTCATCACCCTCATTTGAGCAGCTAAGGGCTCTCTTCAAACTAATGAGACCAGTGTTGTGCTCTGGCCCAAAAGTTCAGTGGTCAGAGGCCTCCTCAAGCTGTCCTTAGTATACATACCATTCTCGCTCCTGCCCACACTTGGGATGTAGGGCTCTTCCCCCTGGGAAAAGGACAGCTCTGGGAGGAATCCGCCCTTCCTATCTAACCTCAGCATCCTGGGGACTCCCTGCTACACCCTGCCCTGCCTGAGGCTCAATTCACCCTTTTTTTCTTAATGTGAGAGGAGCTGAGTTGGTTCCACCCTCAGCTGCAGGTTCTTGACTCCTCTGCACCCCCTACTCTGCTGCTAGGGCGTAGGGGGGCTGAGGGTGGATCATCAGTGGGGAAAAGGAGGAGAGGGAAGGGGGGGACTGCATGGCTGGGGGTGTAACACTGTTCCTTGGTCCCCCCAGCTTGTGGGGACCCTCTCCCCTCCCTCACTAACTCTGCACCCTCTTCCTGCGCCCCCTCCCCAGCAGCTCAGCCCTTGGCACCGTCTCCTCTCTTCCGTGCCAAAGTGTGTTTTGCCTTATCACAGCCCTTAGCTGTGATACCGTCCCTACATAAATGACAGGTACAGCACTTTCCAGGGGAGCTTTGGCAACAGCTCATCAATCCCACAACACCCAGCTTGTACCTGCTTCTGGGAAATCTTGTGACAGCTGTGCATTGCTCCCTTCTCACCTGCTGAGACCAGCTCATGGAGGTACTGCTGTTACATGGCAGTATGCCCAACACCAGCAAGGTATTCCTGTTCATCATGGCAGCCTCAACTCAGCTTTGAGATGAGCTTCAGCTCCTCTGTCTGAAACTGCTGGGTCACTGGTGGTTGTTGGTCCTGCATCTGAGCTTGCCTGTATGGATCCTGTTTGCTAGTGGCTACAGGGATATGTGCATGTGCCTCCAAAAGTCCCATCTGGGTGTCACACAGGGTGGTTTGGCCCTCACAATGCCACTGACTGAACTGGAATGGTTTAAGGATTGTCTTCAGGAAGGCAAGGGACGTGTAATCCCATCTTGAGTGATGGTGGAGGGGACAGTCTGCGCAGCCTTACCTAGGAGGTATTAATCTGCGCTTCTTATGCTGTTGGATCACTTCAGGGTTGCTTTTTCTAGGAGAGGGCTGGCAGGGCCCAGTGTGCACCCCAAAGGCCCCTTAAAAACTTCTGTAATGTTCACAGGAGTTGAGGTCTGTACTTTTGGTTCTAGTCCCCAGCTGCAGGTTTCTGGGCTGTGGTCTGAGAGGTCAGGTGCCTCTGCAGCTCCAACTGCATGTATTGCACTACCAGGGGGCTTCAGGGCAGGTGGACAGCTGTGATTCTCTATTGACCTTTCCTGTATTTCTTCTAGAAGCCTCCAGTGCACTATGGGGACCATCTCTAGGTTGACCTCCTTAGTATCTCTCTACATGCCATTCCCATCCTCAGTCTCATATTCTGACTTGGTATCAACAGGTGAGCTGTTTCCCTGTGGAAGGCAATATTCCCAAAGGGTGTGTAGTCTACTGAAAAGGTGGTCTCTTGGACCTTGACATCTCTCCACTGACTTGCAACATTTGCTGTGACTATTCCCCATCTTATTTGGCGCTGCCAGAAAAGCTACTACCTCAATTACTCACGCAACATTCAAACAAGCATCTTCCTGCTCTCTCCGTTTTATAAGAAAATTCTTCCTAAAAATTTGTAGTTCACCTCCTTTGATCAGATCTCTTCTTCAAGCTCTTCTATTATGCCAACAAAGAACCTGAAAGTGGCTAGGCTGCTGGTGTACAGAAACCATCACCTCTTAGATAACGCAGAAAACACCACCCTCTCCTCATCCACTTCTTATGTCTATTGTATTCTAGACTTACAGGGTTGGACCTTAGCTCCGAGTTAGGATATATGTACTTAGATATGTTTGTGTAGGTGCCTCATGTGGTTTAGAAGCCCAGGCCTCCCATGTATTCTTTTACAGTCCATCAGGCAAATCACATCATTGTAAATCACACCTATATCACTTGGTTTCTCTTCCTTACTGAAATAATTTCTGATCTTGTCTTTCAGACACAAGTATGCTTCATAAATATATGTTGTCAGAATGAAAAGAGAAAAAGCCCAGAACCAAAAGAAAAACAAACAAATTGCTAAACCTCCCAAACCCAAAGAACTACTCCCTGTCAGAGTAAAGTGTCAGTAGGAATCAGAGATCTGACTCCATGACTCCATGAAAATCAGGCAAGGAGAAAAAGTTTTCCTTTCTACCCCCTGCACTTCACCATTCAATAACCTTAGTGGATGAATCTGGAATTATATTTTGCTCTTTGGCTGTTTAATGTCCTGTTATGGTCCTTGGAATATGGGTCAAAATACTGTCCTTTATTTAACACGCTCTATTTTAGGCGTTTCACAGCCGGCAGGCTACAGAGTCATGCTGGTGACTTGGGTTAGATTACAGAGTGACGCTTATCACTTTGCAGCTCCTGTGTCACACATAGATTTGCTTCCTCACTGCCAAGAAAGAAATTCAAACACTTTGTTCATGTCCTGGGTGAGTGAAAGGATGGAACAATTACCTCTCACATTTTTGAAAAGGAGAGGAGTGATGGGTTCTCCATTTTTTATGAAACAAAATGAGACACCTCTGATTTTATTTCAAATTTAATGATGTTGTTACTTACAGGGCCTAAGTATTTCTACATGTACTGAGAGCAAGCAAGTTGTTCTTTTGGGGTAAGGCTTACAGGGAAGTTTCCCGCATACTTGTATCCTGCGACATCCATACAATCGTACCAAAAATTTAACCCTCTCGTAATGACTGTGTTTAAGGGAAATCTATGAGTAGTTTAAATTGGAGGTAACCTAAAATATTGGCTTGTTCATCACCAGTATAAAATACGTTATCCTTACCAGGATAATTTTTCTGTGATGTGCCATATTTTTGATTGTGGAGCCTTGGATGTAAAGACTGAATAAGAACATCTTTGTTGATATCAGTACTGAAAGGTCAATAGTAGCACCAAATACATCCAGTTCTTATTCATTATTATAGTTTGAAAGGGAATCTCACTGTTGCTGCCAGTCCAGTTGTAAGGACACTGTATTTGTAAACATTTAATTTCTTACTTTGTAAAACGTGAACTAGTGTTTTGTAGGAAAAATCAAACCATGATGTTTCTGGAGAGAAGAATGTTGAAAATTCCATTGCTTTTATTTTCTTCCAGCAGTGCTTAATATCTAAATGGCATAGATTTAAATCGCTTCCACAAAGCTGTTGAATTGAATAAGTCATGCCAACCATTTTACCAATAATCGCTTTTCCTTTCACATATATATTTTTCCCAGTCATGTGAAATCTGCTGTGTTTGGTATTAACTTTCTGTAATTCTTTGGGTAAAAAGATCAAAAACCTCCTTATCTTCATCATCTTTTACCCTGAACACGATTGTGCCTGGCTAATAATTTCATGCAGTATGAAAATTTAATCAGTTAATGTCTGTTCCCACTGTTTTTCAAGAGTCCTTTTGGTTTTAGATGCCCACACGTGGTCTCCTTTTGTAAAAATGGGTGCTATTCCCTTAAGCCACCATACATTCATTGTTTGCTAAACCCTCCATGAGTTGAGGGTTTTACGCCAGCAGGATTGGTACATAGTCCTCTGAAAGCTGCCATTAGAGCACTTCATAAATGTGGATAACAGTATAGTAAAGGCACTGTGGGTTGTAAAATATCTCCACATCTTGGATTTAAAAGTTCTGGTAAAGCACTCTGTAAATGCAGTTTTCACTTCATTATCAATAACAAAATGGTGAACATTATGTTATGTTAGCAAACTGCTGAAAGACCTGCTTGGAAAGTTCTGTAAGCCTCTCAATCTGTAATTTCTGAGTTTTACTTCTTTCAGCAAAAAAACACTTTGAAAGACCTCTGAGCCTACATTGCCCATCTAGTCTGCTTATCCTAAAGCCCCGGCACATTATATAAATATATGTATAACTATAAATATAACTATAAATATAACTATAAATATAACTATAAATATAACTACAAATATAACTATAACTATAAATATAAATATAAATATAAATATAAATATAAATATAAATATAAATATAAATATAAATATAAATATAAATATAAATATAACAACTCTGACATTGAAATAATGCAAATATTCAATGAATAGAAAAATAGAGATTTCATTGTGTAATCCATAACTGTGAATTACTCATCTCCATGAGGTACATAAGAACATCTGAACTTGTTTTCATACTCTTTTGGTGATCTTGGATAAAAGGCCCTTGCATGTTTTATGAAACTTTTTAGAGAGGGGGCATTGTACTAACAATGGAGACAGCTGGTTTTGAGACATTTTTACACCACTGTGTTGAGGAATCTTCAAAACTGGCACATGGAATATTTGAATTGTGTCACCATTCTGTACGTCTCCCTTCTCAGTACTTCGCAGGTGGTATTGGTGTCTCTCTGTCTTGTGGCCTGAAAGAAATGTTTATACTCTGAGTGCTTCACAGCCACCATTCTCCAAAATGGCCTGTAGCTCTATTTACTCAGTTCTGCAGGCAAGGGAAGAATGGACTCTCATTTTCTCCCTGTTATGTGTACATTTGCTAGTTGTTTGTTGTAGTTCTATTCTGGGCTTTCATCCAATACCTTTTATTAAATATTTTTCTTGGCTGTCTTTCCCATTTCACATCCTATTTTTAATGTATTTTTATTTTTAACTTAGTCCCACACTTGTGTGTGTGGTTTCTTTTTTTTCCTTTTTCTTAGCATGTCCTGCAGTCTTTTCTGATTTCACTAAGGCTGTTTCCTTCATGACATCCCTCAGCAAGGGCACCACATCTCAATAGCAATGTTCCATTCAGGCTGTCTGAAACAACTTAGTCATGTTGGCATCCACTGACCTAGGATCTCCTTACCCTACTGCTTTAAAATAGAGTGTGTTCTGGCATTCAGCTTAATGGTGGTCTTCAGTGACCAAAGATTTTATTGCCATTGTACAGAAATAACCTACAATTGGAAAATGTATTTAAAAAAAAATGCTAGGCTGCTTATTTAATAGAGCTCTTTTCCACCTTCTAATAGGATATTGGGGAAATGTTGTGGCCAAACCTGACACACCGATAATACTTTTTTGCAGACACGCTACCAAATAAAGGTAATACTAGGGCAATGGCTAAGGCAAAGCCACAGTGTGCCAGAGATATAGCATCTGAAAATTAATAACGAGAGCTGGCATGTTTTCCTTGAAATAAGTGTTGTGCTGTTCAAATTTCAGTCCTCTGAGGTAATTAGAAAAATGACCAGCAAACCCACTTAACAAGTATATGGACTTCTTAATCTCTTCCTACTGAGTTTTGTTCAAAACAAACAAACAAACAAACAAACAAACAAACAAACAAACAACCTCCAACCAACCAACCAAAACCAAAACAAACCCGAAACAACAAAACAAAATACAAACAAACAAAAAACGACAATGAAAACCAACCAACCAACAAACAAAAACTCCAAACAAATGAACAAACAAAGGGCACAGTACTTTCACAGACACCTCACCCAATGAAGAAAGAAGGAATGAGAGGGATAGTACGAATATTGGCTAAACAGGATAAATACTGTTAGTCCAGTGTTAATTTTCTGCAGTACCGTTTATTTAAGAGGTTTTTGGGGATGCACAGGACCATCACTTGAACACAGTGTGAAAATTAATTATAGAGAAGGGGGATCTTTGAATTCCTGATTTCTGGTACAGTAATTCCTCAGCTGCTTAGCAGACCTCTGCCTCATACTGTTAAAATGTTCCTGTCCTTCTTTAGGGGAAACACCTATTTCTCTGTAGAGTCTAAAGTGCTAGGGAGGCTTGGCTCTGCTTTTAGTGTGAGAACTCTCATATTCCAACAAATATAAATACTATGTGCCCCTTGTAGTCTCTTTGCTTTCCCACTAACTGGTGAGACTTGATGCATTTTTCATAAAGAGGAGGTCTGCAACTTTTGACTCTGAAGTAATTCTAACTCCACATAACTCCACATGGCTGCAAAATTTGGAGTCAGGATGTAGCATTCCTATTATTGTCTGCTTCTGTACAAAAGATACAAACTGGGCAGAAAATAGGTCTGAATATCTTTTAAGTTCTTTGTAAAACATACCAGTTTATGAGCATTTTTTAAATTAAAGACAGACATTTTCATTTTTTTCCATTTCCTTTTTTTTTTTTTTTTAATTTGTTTTATATTTCTATTCCTATTTTTCTTGTAAGAGCCTATCTCCCAGACTGGTCAAAACTCCAAGATGTACCGTGATAAATCATAATCCCAGGTATATGATGCACAAGCTCTGGTTTTCCATCTTTATTTTGTGATTCCCTGTGCCCTACTTCTGGTAGGGGAGGTGTTGAAATGGTTTGGGCCACTGTGGCAACATAGCAGTGCCTAGCAGCAGTTTGTCTACTTCAGGGCGAACAGAATCATTGCCTATCAAAAGCCTGACCAAGCTTGAAAGTAAGGTGTGAGCAAATTCACTCATTTTTAATCTAGGTGAGAAAGATCTGATTCTGAAGAAGGAATGTGCAGGAACATGTGTAACCTGGGGGAATAGAGATTTCATTTCTTGGTGAGTTTTTGCCCATCTTTCCACAAAGCACTGGCAGTACAGGAGTATGTTTATTACCCTATGTCCATCTTGGGAAAGGCGTGCCAAGGTAGGCATTGCCTTCCCAATTTCTAGAGTGGTCTATTTTCTCCTCCTGGGTGCATCCTTGGGGCTGGCAAGCTGTCAGGGAAGGCACTGGCAGGTGTGCTACCTGAGATGTGCCATCGTGGGACAGAGCACTCCCCAGGACTGTGTCTACGCTAACACAGCTCACCAGCCCTCCAGATGGAGCGCAGCAGTTGAACGGTTTGAAATCTACCTATTTCATTTCTTCTTCCTCTACAGGACAGAAGAGGTTAACAGGCACTTGAGCAGGACTTTCCCAGGGGTTTCACTGTCTAGCAGTCTAGTGAGACATTTTCAGTAGAGGACTCTTGACTCTGGAACTCTCTTCCAAGGAAGCCCAGAACAGATTCATTGACCTGTGGGGCATAGCCAGGCTTTCACCTGAAGGAGAAATGGGTGAGCTGTTTTTTTTTGGACTTATGTGCAGAAAAAAAGAGAAAAACTATTGTGCAATGGTGATTTGGTGAACTTTGTGCACCCAGGTTGTGTTAGGTGCGTATTATATGTGAAATGGATATTGAATTACTTGTAACACAAACCGTATATTAGCTCCCTATTTCCATCTTCCAATTTGTTTGGAACCCACCATTTCCAAAGGTGGGATTAATTTACTGTTCCTTGAATTCATTCATCCATTGTACTACCACCCCAAAAGGCTCATCCTCTCAAAAATGGAACAAAACTCAGCTGAATGTTCCCCAATGGCCTTTCAATTAGTTTGCAATTTGGACAACGATATTAAAAATCACTCCTAGATGTAAATGTCGGTAGACAAATGTGCTTTCGTAACCTGGGTGGCCATGGTGTCCCATTCTGAACACAATTTTCTGAAATCCATTGGTATTTCATGAACTCCAGATGGCAAAGAGTGTCAGAAAATCTATTCGTCTTCTTCTTCCTGAGATTTTTCATTACCTCAGGTAACTTAGAGTCACTCTGTGTAATTTACTCTGTGATGGATAGACTACATAAATCTGCTAGCATGATCTGCTGCTGCGGATCATTATTGAATCAGAAATGCAGGCAGAAGAATCTGAATGTCAAGTAATGCCAGAATTTATAACCCATTGTTTGATCTTGGTTAGTATTTTACAGCCCAAGCTTGTAAGTAGGTATATCTCCAGTGACTTCATTTTTTTCTGACTTCACTAGAAATTTGTCAAAGAGAAATCTGGCTCTTTCACACTGTCAGGAGCTCATAAAAAACAGTAGACAGCAATCTCGTGGTAACACTGATGATCAAGAATTGGAATCTAATGGACAATAACTCTTGCATGTGCAAAAATTCAAGCAAAAAATTGAACAACAACTCTTATTTTCTACAAAGGGAGAAATCAGCGTGGAATACAGAAGCATTGTGGGTTTTTTATCTAGTTATGTTTTTATCTAAAATTTTATTTAAATTATTACAGTTGGCTTTGGTAAAGAGTACACACGTTTTGAGAACTCCTGAGCTACAGTTGAACTGGATGACCCAGAAGTGTTTCCAGGCTCCTAGGCTGGGATGTAAACTCTTGCTGCATTTTTACTCCACGTTGGAGTGAGATGTATGTGCCCATCATAACATTGCTCATTCTTTATCAAAGGAACATTTGTGTATGGGCTAAAAAGGAGCTATACCAAGTTCTGAGGGATGGTCTCTGTGGACAAAAGGTGTTCAGTCAGGATGCAGACTTCATCAATGCAAATGGTGCAGAGATACAAGCTATGGCTGCTTTATTCACAACATACTCATAGGATAATAATGTTATTTTCAAGGTATCTAACCCCAGTAACTTGAAGCAGCTTGACGGTAGACAACACTTTGAATTACCTAATTAATGATTTTGCATTAGCAGATATTGTCAAGTATCATGCCAGTGGTGTTGCTTCCCATTAATAAAACTGTTCATATTTTACATGTCACAGTACAAAGGTGTACATGGAGGGACTTGGAGATCTCATGCAGGAAAAGGCATGGTGTGCCCAAGTTCAAATGCCCCCAAATTGCTTGTGTCTGTAAATGTGCACCTTGGGATTGATCCTTTGTCCTTTCCTTTCACATTGAAACTCCAACTTGCCAAGATTCCCAAAAGCCCTTTCTAAATGAAGGGATGAGGCTATAGAGGTTTGATTCTGGATGCCAGCAGCTCCTGGCTTCATAATCTCCACTGATGCCTGTTCTTGGAGCAATTTGCATTCCTGAGCGATTAAGTGATGCTTTGTCCTTCAGGTTTTGTAGGTCATTGAATTATTAGAAGCTTGCAATATTTTTGCCAGACTCTCGCTATCCTTCCTTTTCTCGAAAGAAAAAAAAAATCAGATCCTTTCATCCAGGACCTTATAAGAGTCATTGGTGATCTCAGAAGCTTTAATGGAGTTGTTTATTGTAGTTCAAATAATCTCTAGCGGCAGCTTCCTGGAGCTATAACAATGGAATGGTATTTTATAGCTTTGAGCATAATAGTGTCCTATGGAAAAGAAAAAAAAAAAATCTTTATTATCTCAAACTCTGTATCTCAGACTTAAGAGTACACTAGAGAGACATTTTTATATATCTTTAACTCAGTACTTAACAAGAACAGAAATAGACCCAAGAACAATCCTTACCTAAATTACTGAGCCTGCAGGACTTCTTATCTCACCATGTTTGAATATGTGCAGACAGTCTGAAAACAAGCCACCGCTTCCGAGAGGAGTAATTATTTTAATCTTTGTCTCAGAAACTCACCGCATTTAAACTTTGCTTGCAGAGCAGCCAGTCGGGAAATGTGAGCAGCTCAAGTTTGCTTTTTAAGAAAGCGTCCCCATGTCCTGCATCTCAGTCTTTGGCAGGAGCCCATCAGACAGACACCTGTGCTCCCAAACCTGGCCTGCTAGAAGTGCCCACTACAGATGTCAGAGCTCTTTTGTTGACTTCCTATTAGTCGCCACTTAATGGATGTGAGCCCAAGCACGGCTTTGCCTAAGCACTTATCAATAGACAGCAAACATTCTTCTTTCAGTGCGCAAAGGGTCAAACTGTTCGCCTAGTTATAAAGCTGTGCCAGATAATTGGTGGTGATTAGCAATTTTAATTACCAGGTGCTAAGGGTCGTTGCTTGTGGAGTTTGTTTTTGGTTTTGGTGGTTTTTTTTTTTTCCTGTTATTGTAATTGGGCAGGCTTTTAATAGGTATGGCTTATTGTGCGCATGGTGTATATTTTACAGATACATCGTGCATCCTTTTAAAGCAAATAAAAAAAAGTCAGTAACATAACCTGCTTCTGTTTGCATCTGATTAGCTGCATAGTCCTCCAACAGGTTTTTAGATAAAACTTGTCTGATAAAGGAATCTTTAATACAACTCGCTAAAGCAGCTTTTAATCCTCTTGTAAACACTTGTATGTACTATTGTTATTGAAGAGAGGCAATGATTTTAAAATCTTTTCCTGCTACATTGGTCATGTTGGAACTAAGCTTGTCAAACATGTTCTACCTCATTGGTTTTGCATGCAGACTTTTAGGGGGTTTTCATAGAATCACAAAACCAACAGCACAATTAGCAGTGAACTAATCTCTTCCCATATTCAGCAGCGAAATGGGTTCAAAACAAAACTGACACAAAAGACTCTTCTCCGATCTTCCTCACAGCAGTGAGAAAGTAAGAAGCTACAATACTTCCGTTTCTTTTTCTTTTTTTTTTTTTTTACTAGAATTTCCATTTATTTCCTTATATTATTTTACATCACAAGCCCTACAGACATATTGAAGGTCTCTGAAAGCCAAATGTACTGTATACTTATCTACTTGTGTTAGTAGATCAGGCTTGTTCTTTGAGGGAATACAAAGGATGAATACCTCTGCAGTACTGAGTTCTAGCTCTATTTTCATTTGTTCTGAAGTAATACCTCGTGTCCCAGCTCAGATCAGAGCTTCATTTATACCGGTAATAGCCAGGCTGTCAGTCCTGGGCTGCTTCCTGGTTGACAGAACAGGGCTGTGCAAACCGCTCCCTGGTATCTTCTGGTATCTTCTCTCCTGGGGAGCAAGGAAGCAGAGGCTATAGCTGGGCTGAGGACTATGTCACTTGTTCTAACCCCTCCACTCTGCAATACACCTTCTTGAGTGCTCCCCAGAAATCAGGATATGCAACCAGCCCTGGGGATGGGATGCTGGTGTGTCAGATGTTGCTGGATCCATGCCTGGGCTACGTGAGCAGGGAAGTGCTGCAGTGTGAGGCCTTGCCTGAGGCTGTTCTTAAGCACATAGCCCTGCCCTGTAAATAAAGAAGTGGAAAAGGGTCAGATTTTAGTATTTTTTTCCAGAAGAAAAGGCAAACAAGCCCCTCATCCCATTTTGATGGGATAAAGATTCACTTGAGTCTCAGGACCAACTGCTTTCACCTGAGAAGGACATTGCCTGGGATCAAATGAAGGGCGGCAGGGGCTGGTGCCCCTGGCTTGCCCCAGCACCCCACCAGCCTGTCCAGTGGCAAAAGTTACAGCTCCCTTCATCATTTCTTTGTCCCTAGATATGGATGTTTATGGGTCCTTGCCATTATGGCAAATCCCAGCCTAGGAATCTGGGAATTCCTTCTGGAGTACAGAAACACACAAGAGTGAAGGAATATAACACATGAAAAACAGGATTTTGAGCCAGGTGTGAAAGCATCGGTAGAGGGCAGATCCCATCTGGCCTAGCAGCTTGCTTTGAAAGCAATGCCATTGGATTTGAAGGCACCATTTGTTCACCAAGTGCTACTGACAGTTGAAAATGTCACTGGTCCGCAGCTCTAGGCGCACATGGCCATAACCCAGCTTCTGTGTATTTATGCATCCAGGATGTACATTTTCACTTCCAGAATTGAAAACGTTTTGTAGATTTTTCCTTAGGAACTGCCAGACAAAATCCTGTGGCAGCAGCTACCATTGAAATTGAGGGCAAAGCTTTGCTTGGCCTGAGGAGCTTTGAGACCGTACTGTCAGGTCACTTATGTGTCAAAAAAAATGAAGATGTCTTAATGCCCAAGATTACTATAGCAGTGGCTATGAAGCTCCTCAATCTGACACATTCTGCAGATACAGGTTAGCCATACTGGTTCACCTTCTGCTGTTAGTTAAATCAATCAGAGCTTTGAAATCATTGAAACCTGGGGCAGAAAAAAAAAAGAAAAAAAAGGCAGTTAGATAGTTAGTGAATGAAGAAAGATGCCACTGGAGAGAAGGATGCAGGGCTCAGGGTTCTCCCATGCCCTGTATTTCCATCGCACAGCAACAGGCCCTGACACCCTGTGGAAAATACGGAGCCTTCTGCTTTCCTCTGACCCCAAAACCTGTGGACAAGCCACAAAACCCCAGTGCAAGGCCTGACACCACTCCAGAGAAAGCTGCACATAACCCATATTCCTAAGAAGTGAGTCAGCCTGGGGCAGAATTTGTTTTCCTGAAATCAGTCTTTGAGCAGTGGGAGATGTACGGCCCTGGCAGCTGGTATTTTTGGCAGAGGCCAAAAATTTTGGTGATAGGAGTAACACACAGTCATGATAAATTGATGGATTGATTGATTTTCATAAACAACCTCTGTTTCCAGGGTTAAAATACAATCTTAGTTGTAGAAACAAATCTATTTGCTCAGGTATTACTGAGTTTGTCAGGATTCCCCCTGCACTTTCATGTGGAAACAGATTGTTTTGCTTCCTACCCTGTATTTTTTTTTGCCTACAGTGACAAGCTGAAGAAGTTCCTAATATTAAATACCACCGAAACATTATATATTGGTTTCAATATGGACTTACATCACCTCCTTTTTCATGCTCCTGGTAACTACAGTTCAAAAAGATGCAGAAACTACTGCTTGAGAGACAGTCCCTGTTGCCACAAGAAGAGAGTTCAAAAAATAGGTGTTTCCCCACCTCTGCTGTCACAAAACTTTGACAGACCCCAAGGAGCAACGAGAAATGTACAGTCGTTTAAACCCCACTTGTCCCAAACACCTTATGCAATTATAGCAGCCTGCCCCCAAAGTCCCAGGTTTTGGGCTCAAGTGCAAATACCAGTAGACAGTATCTTTACCAGATATTAAAAAAAAAATGATAGGAATCTGCATATAATGATGAGTTTGCTTTCTCTGACCATCTTAGTGGCAACACGTAGGCAAACAGACTTGACATGAGAGTTCAGATGCATTCATAATGCAATTCCTAAAGACAGTGGATTGTGGATAGAGTTTAACTTTGAATTGCCTTGCTTTTGTGGATTGAAGTTAGACCCACACAACATTATTTGAGCATAGTCTCTGGTACTCTGTTGATATTAGTTACCTGCTGTGACACACAGCACATGGCAGTTTCACTTTTGTACTCGGTAAAATACAGGTATTGTACACCTGAATTATAATCTTGCTGTGATAATATGCCTCTATTGATTCAACAAAACAAGTTGTCTATTTTGTCTTCGCTCAGACATCGCTAGGAAGGAAAGACTGACAATCAGAAAGGTAAATATTTTGGACTTCACACCTTGTAGCTTGATGAAAAAGATAAAAGTGCAATAATTTTGAAATGAGACCTTGCAGACAATGCCACTCCATTTGAACCAGTGAGATGAACTTCTTACAAAAAGTGTTTATTGTATAGTAGTGATAAAATGTTGTAGACCAATCATTTCAAAACCTACAAAGTGAAAAATGGTCTATTTAGTGATGTTCTACTGTCTGAACTATAAATATGCAGGCACTAAAATGTAAAATAAGGCTGCATTTTGAACTTTCACAAAATGGATGCTCTCTTAACCAATGAACTGCAACGCTTCACTTTCTTCAAGGATTTTGTACTTATTGTAATACACTGAACTCAGATAATGTACAGGTTCTGAAGAAAGAGTTGTATTCATAGGCCACTAATTTTAGTGTGTTCATGAAAATTAAAGTTAAAAAAATAAAGACTGTGTAGTTTTCTCATGAAAGATTTCAGTCTCATTTTGAAGTGGCTTAATTTTCAAATTTTATTTCCATACATTCACAGTAAATGTGTTGCAGTCCTGATGGAGCTGTACCCAACAGGGTGCCTTGGCAATGCTGGTTTCAAAATACCCTTATATCCAGAGCATGTGAGTTGTACTATAAGAAGCCACAATTCCACCTGGACCAGTATTATTTGACAAGAAATATCGGAGTGCCTGTAGAAAAGATCTGTGGAGCCATGAAAGGATGTGTCTTGAACCATATTTTTTATGCAGAATTTTCAATAGAAGGGTGGAGGATAGCTGGAGGCTACACAGCAGCACAGCTGGAGGCTGCACAGCAGATCTGGCTATCTAAAAGTAAGTGCGTGAAAAAATACTGCTACAAGCCCAAGGGTACTCAGATTTCTGCCTGGGCTTACCAGCTGCGGGGTCCAAAGGCCAAGTGGGAGCAAGCTGGGCAGGTGTTTGATTTGACCCTCCTGTCACTTCAAGGGCCATCTCGGAGTCTGTGAAGCCTCAAGAAATACCTTTTTTTCTTGTCTGGCACCACCTTATGCACAGGCTGCCTCTGTTACTAACCTTTCACTAGTACTTCACCAAGTCTGTGGTGCAAAGCAGTTAAGTGCATCTTTCAGTGGATATTCTTGCAGTGTTTTACTGGCTTTTTCAAGAACAAGTGATATTTAAATTACATCAATTGAGGAACAGGTGTTCTTGAATAAAACTTGAGTGGGCAGACCAGGAAAAACAGTCCAATAAAGCCATTTATAACAAAGCAATGAATCACAGAATCACAGAATCACAAAATCAACAGGGTTGGAAAAGACCTCAGAGATCATCGAGTCCAACCCTTGGTCCAACTCCAGTCCATTTATTAGATCATGGCACTAAGTGCCATGTCCAATCTGAGTTTAAAAACCTCCAGGGACGGCGAGTCCACCACCTCCCTGGGCAGGCCATTCCAATGCCTGACCACTCTCTCTGTAAAGAATTTCTTTCTAATATCCAGCCTAAATTTCCCCTGGCAGAGTTTAAGCCCATGCCCCCTTGTCCTATTGCTGACTGCCTGGGAGAAGAGACCAATCCCCACCTGGCTATAACTTCCCTTCAGGTAGTTATAGAGAGTGATGAGGTCACCTCTAAGCCTCCTCTTCTCTAGACAAAACAACCCTAGCTCCCTCAGCCACTCCCCATAGGTCTTATGTTCAAGTCCCTTCACCAGTCATGTTGCTCTTCTCTGGACCCGCTCCAGCACTTCAATGTCTTTCCTGAACTGAGGGGCCCAGAACTGAACACAATACTCCAGGTGTGGCCTCACCAATGCAGAGTACAGGGGAAGGATCACTTCCCTTGTCCTGCTGACCACGCTGTTTTTGATACAGGACAGGATACCATTGGCCTTCTTGGCCACCCGGGCACACTGTTGGCTCATGTTGAGCTTCCTGTCAATTAGTACCCCCAGGTCCCTTTCTGTCTGACTGCTCTCCAGCCACTCTGCGCCCAGCCTGTAGCGCTGCAGGGGGTTGTTGTGACCAAAGTGCAGCACCCGGCACTTGGCCTTATTGAACTTCATCCCATTGGAATCAGCCCATTTTTCCAGTCTATCCAGATCCCTCTGCAGAGCCCTCCTGCCTTCCAGCAGGTCGACACTCCCTCCCAACTTGGTGTCATCAGCAAATTTGCTGATGATGGTCTCAATCCCCTCATCTAAATCGTCAATAAAGATGTTAAACAGGACTGGACCCAACACTGACCCCTGGGGAACACCACTAGTGACTGGCCGCCAGCTAGACGCAGCCCCATTCACCAGCACTCTCTGGGCCCAGCCCTCCAGCCAGTTCTTAACCCAGCGTAGAGTACACTTGTCCAAGCCATGGGCTACCAGCTTTTGCAGGAGTATATTATGGGAGACAGTGTCAAAGGCCTTGCTGAAGTCCAGATAGACCACATCCACAGCTTTCCCCTCATCCACCAGGTGAGTTACCTGATCATAAAAGGAGATCAGGTTGGTCAGACAGGACCTGCCCCTCCTAAACCCATGCTGGCTGGGTCTGATCCCTTGTCCATCCTGAAGGTGCTGTGTGATTCCATTCAGGATGATCTGCTCCATAACCCTGTCAGGCACCAAGGTCAGGCTGACAGGCCTGTAGTTGCCAGGGTCAGCTTTGCAGCCCTTTTTGTGGACTGGGGTAACATTGGCCAATTTCCAATCATATGGGACCTCCCCAGTGAGCCAGGACTGTTGGAAGATGATGGAGAGCGGCTTGGCAAGTTCTTCTGCTAGCTCCCTCATTACCCTAGGATGGATCCCATCTGGTCCCATAGACTTGTGAGGATCCAGATGGCTCAGTAAATCACCAGCTATTTCCTCCTGGAATACAAGGGGCCTATTTGGCTTCCTATCTCTGTCAACCACCTCCAGAGATGAGTTGTCCTGAGGGCCACCTGTCTTACTGGTAAAAACTGAGGCAAAGTAGGTATTAAGTACCTCAGCTTTCTCCTCATCTTTGTTAACTATATTTCCCTCAAAGTCCAACAGAGAATGGAGGTTTTCCTTGCCCCTCCTTTTGTCGTTAACATATTTGAAGAAGGACTTTTTATTATCCCTGACAGAATTGGCCAAATTAACTTCAAATTGCACTTTTGTTTCCCTGATTTTTTTCCTGCATGATCTAGCTATTTCCATAAATTCTTCATAAGTAGCCAGCCCTTTTTTCCACAGTCGGTAAGGTCTCTTTTTATTTCTGATTTCATTCAGAATCTCCTTGTTTAGCCAAGCCGGTTGTCTTCCCCGACGGCTAGCCTTTCGGCACACTGGTATAGCCTGTTCCTGTGCACTCAAAACCTCCTGCTTGAAGCATGTCCAATGCTGGTGGATTTTGAATACCTGATGAAAGTGATGTTCAGGTCCCACGAGGACAAAGAGGGCTCAAGACCTCCTCAGAAATGGAGAGAAGCCCAAGGCATGCTTGGGAAACAGGAGGACATGGAGTGCAGAGGCACACTTTGACTTAGTATGTGTCTGCTGAAGTTCCGGCAGTTATGGTCCACAAGCTTTTTACTTCCTCACAGCTGCTATGTACTAACACCTACAGAGCAGAGGGAGAAGACCAGATCAGGAGGTCTCCTCCATGTCCTTCACTGTGCATGCTAGCAGCCTACCAGAAAGTCTGGGTTTTTGTTCAAGGCTTGATGAAGGGATAGAAGGGCACCCAGCTCTGCGGTGCCATGAGAACCAGGGCAATGGCAACCTGTACTGGGACAGTGTATGCCAAGAGGACATGGAAAGGAGTTTTATTTTTTGTTCTTCTGTGTGTCTCTTACACCATCTCAAACAGAAAGATAATTCCACTGGAACATGCATACCATGTGTTTCAGCCACCATCTATCCCCCTATATGTAAATTATTAACTGGAGTGCTCACAAGGTAAATGCTGAGAGAATGTGTACCAGCAACTGAGAGTCTTGTACAGGGGATTCAACACTAATACCTGGCCTTGAGGGACTATTACCATGGGATGACAAGACTGTACTTCTAAAAATGGTTGGCACACTCTGGGTCCTGGAAGTGTGCTAGAGGAGAAAGTGCTGTCACCTGTGCCTGCCAAAGTAAACTAAAAGCATCAAAACACAGCAATCCAGTGAGGCATTCAGAAGAAGACCATGATGCAGTGAGCATCCTTAAATAAATTGGGCTAGAGAAATGGGAAACCTGACCTCTCAGGATGCCTTCTCTCTCATTCCCCGTGGTGAAAGAAACAATAGAACACAGCTGATGGAGGCACTAGCCACTGAAGACAGGTGACTTGAGAATGATGACTGGGTCCACAGCAGGAGAAAATCAACAGAAATGAGATGATATATTAGTAGGACTTTCAGAGGTTGGAGGAGGAAGCAGAGTTTACAAGGTGTGAGCATAAAAGTAGTGTGATGAAAGAGGTTAATGTGGTAGACATCTGTAAGAAAGGATAAAAGAAGTGGCTACAAAGAACGTCTACTTTTCTCACCAAGGCTTTTTCTTGAAATGATATAAGGAGCACAGATGGGGCCAATTCTCTTGAACATTTTTATCAATGATCTGGACAAGGAGATTGAGTGCACCCTCAGTAAGTCTGCAGGCAACACCAAGGTGGGTGGGAGTGTTGATCTGCTAGAGGGTAGGAAGGCCATACAGAGGGATTCTGACAGGCTGGATCATTGAGCTGAGGCCAATTGTATGAGGCTTAACAAGGCCAAATGCTGGGTCCTGCACTTGGGTCGCAACAACCCCAGGCAGCGCTACAGGCTCAGGGAAGAGTGGTTGGAAAGCTGCCTGCAGGAAAAGGACCTGGGGGTGTTGGTCAACATTTGGCTGAATATGAGCCAGCAGTGTGCCCAGGTGGCCAAAAAAGCCAACAGCATCCTGGCTTGTATCAAGAATAATGGCCAGCAGGACTAGGGCAGTGATTGTTCCCGATACTCAGCACTGGTGAGGCTGCACCTTGGATTCTGTGTTCAGTTTTGAGCCCCTCACTACAGGAAAAACATTGAGGTGCTGGAGTGAGTTCAGAGAAAGCAAGGAAGCTGGAAAGGGGTCTGGAGCACAGACTGAATATTAGGAAAAATTTCTTCATGGGAAAGATTGTCAGGCATTGGAACAGGCTGCCCAGGGAAGTGTTGGAGTCACCATCCCTGGAGGTGTTTGAAAGATGTATAGATGAGGTTTCTAGGGACATGGCTTAGTGGCAGTGTTAGGTTAATGGTTGGACTCAATGATCTTGAGAGTCTCTTCCAACCAAAATGATTCCATGATTTAATGATTGTATGTTTGTGTACAAAAATAATATACCAGTGATTTTTTAGAGACTCTTAGATATGTGTGAGCCATAGTGACTACAGGACAAATGTGTCATGGAAAGAGTTACCTTAAGGTGTATCTACCAGAAATGTCAAGGAGATAGTGACAATAATCTAAATTGAGACCTACGTGTTGCCTTACTTATTGCTCTGTCTTGGTCCTTACCTTTTTGAAAACTCTTGGTCCCTGCCTTCAGTCTTCTTTTCTGGTCACTGCAGTTCCTCCAACTACTCCTTTCCTAGGGCCCTGGTCAGGGGTCTTCTCCCCTCTAGACCCTTTCCAACTTCACTGAAAACCAGTCTCTGTGACTAGACCCAACGCTTTAGCTGAGGCTTTTCCAGCATAGAGTAAAGCAGAAGGATTAGTCTGTGTGTCTTAGAGATGACCCTCCTGTTTACACATTCCAACATGTTGGGATTTTTTTTGTGCTGCCACATGATGTCTTTGGCTGACATTCAGCTTGTGATAGCTCCAGATCCTGCAAAGCTTTTAAGTAGTTAGTAATTTCCCACTCTGTATTTATGCAGCTGAAATACAGAAATGAATGTAGAACTTTGCATCCAATTTTTTTCAGACAATTCTAGTTTCTCAACACTCATTCAGATTCTGACTCCTGTCCTCCAAATCACTTCCAGCACCTCCCTGCTTAGAGTCAGCTGTAAATTTACAAAGTACGCTCTCTATTCCATCATCCAAGTTGATAATGCAAATATTGAATAGTGCCAGACACCGGACAGACTCCTGGGAAACCCCTCTCAATGCATCCTTTTAATTTGATGGTGGAGCATTGATAACTAATTTCTTAGCACAGCTTTCTGGCCAGTTTTGCATCCACCCCATGGCTGCTCTTTTGTTACTGTCCTGCAACTGGGGCCTGTTCCTGTAAGCACCTGCTCTTTTGTCCAAAAATGCTTTATTTTTTTTTCCCTCCCCATCCTGTACTCTCATGCTGGTAACTCCAGAGAACAGTAGCCAGAGAGGCAGCCAGCACACAGCATCTGAGGAGCTCCTCCGGGCCCGTAGACAGCCAATTAGTACAGGATGAAAAGTTGGGGTGCCTGTGGGCAATTTGTCTTTTCATTCTGTCAATTCACTCCTATTCAGTGCTCCAAGGAAATGCCCTCAGTGTTTATGCAGGCTTTTTTTCATATATTGCTCTTGTGTCCCTCAGAGGAAAGAAAGTATTTGTCTGTCTGAGAGTGAGCTGATGTTAACCACAAGTTTGTGGTTGTTTTTTGTTGTTGTTGTTGGTGGTGTTTTTTTTACTTCCTAGTACTTGATGGCTTTTTTCCTTAATATTGATATTCTAATACCATCTTTACTATGAAAAAAAGAATGTAAATAAAGGCTATGTGAACCCTGATACTCAAATACACTTTGGTCTGTAAGCCTGAAATGCATGTTGGAAACTGATTGCTCAGGTAAAGAAGTAGTATTTTGGAAATTAGAGGAAAGATTTTTGCTTGGAAAAATGATTAACCAGGTATAAGATCAGATTTTTTTACTATTCAGCTTTTTTGTAACAAAGTTGAAGTCATTTTTCTGGATGTTTTAAAGCCCTGGATTGAGTCCTATGCTTTAAATGAATATACCATGTAAATTAAGTAATAGGCAGCATTTCCCAGAGAGGACTGATAATATTCTTGAAATAAACATAAAAAGTTTGGATAGGATTCAGGAATAACTGGCATTACCAAAGGTCAGACTGTTGTTATAACCGTCCAGAGCAAGTGGAGATGGTTAACCAGAAGATCTTCTACATATTAAAAAACACACTTGTCAGAAAGTTGGACCATGGCATTTTAATTCCTCATCTTTTACAAGAGGAGCAGACATGAGGTGATGAGAGATGTTCTGAGACATAGTTCAGGAGTCCTTTACAATTGGCAGCATAGCCTGTAAGAACACAGCCCACTCTGGGCCCCACTTTGAGAAAGCAAGTGTTTGTGAAATGGTTTGATATTTAGAAGTACCTCAGATCTTGCCATTACAACGTTTTAGATGTCAAAGGAATGGATGGATAAATGCGAAGAGCCTTTAAAAAACGAGTATTTCAGATAGTGAAGTTGTAATCTCATATTCAATGAATAATTCACTCTAGAGATGTGAAAAATATTTACTGAACAGCTGGAGTGACTGCAGTCAATTCATCACTGTTTTAACGGGGTATAGAGGTCAGCAAATGTTAACTATGTTTAAGCAGGGATATGAAAATGAGTGTAATCAAGAATTTTAAAAAAATACAAACCATCTGCTTAAAGCAAGAGAATTAGAGGATAATTTCACAATATCAGAAGCTAAGCTAAGGGATAATTAGGAGAGCAAAAATATGAATTTTGAACTGCTGAGAACATTTCAGCTATCAGCAGAACACACAATGAGGTTAACACTAGCCCTAGCTCCAGTTCTAGCAGGGCGGGGGACTGACATACTCATTTTCACTCCAGGCAGCACAGCGCTTCCCTGGAGTCAGTGAAGCTGCTGGTATATTCCTATTGCTGGAGAAGTGGCTTCCTGCAAATATCTTTCTGGCATGTTGCTTCAAGAAAGAACGACACTGGGACTTTACAGAGCAAAGCTTCAGCTGGGCTGTCAGCATTGGCCAGATACACCTGCATCGTTGAAACGGGTTCCTCTTTGACATTTTTACTTCAGTTTCTTATGGGCTTGTGTGTTTTCCCTCTGCAGTGATTTGATCCTAAATGAGTAACACAAGGGTTTGCACAAAATTAGCAGAATTGTAAATCACCACCACCAGAAATGATAAAACTACTTCTAGCATCTTTAATTTCCAATCAATGAACAAATTAGTTTATTGGCTGAATAAGGGGTAGAGGATTGTCAGGCTTTTTAATTCAACCATTCTTCTGGTCTGACTCAGCTGTCAGAGCTGACTTGAAGGGAATGGTTGAGACAACACACAATCTGAGTTGTTAGAGGGCAAGGAAATCTATAGAATGAAAGCAATGATTATGACTTCCCAGGGACATTGATATGCTAAATCTGTGTGCGAGAAAGTTATCTTAGATAAGAGTTTTAAATAAATTCAAGATTTTTGTAAAAAAACTTAGCTTTTGAGGCCCACGAGAAAGGCTTGCATTTGAAATGGTGGCTGCCTGGATACACCTCACCTACGTGAATTGTCTTGTGCGATTTTTGGTTGCTAAGGATGCTATCACAAATAGATGGAATTTCAATTGGAGCCTGGAGCAGGCAGCCTGCTATTTCTGGTGGGGTGTGGAGTAACCTGTTCTCATCTATTTATGATTACTTTTGTAGCAAAGTTCCTGGAACTGGCAAAGCAATCTTTCTTGGGATGAAATGGGGAGCTGAAATTCAGATGGGGAGATTCAGAGTACCACCACGTGAGTTGAATTATTCGCTAGACCTATATAAAAAAATCAGAGCATAGGGTGTTCCCCAGGCCCAGGATATTTTAGCTTATGTCCACATTTGGGTCACAGCAGGTCAAAAAGGCATATTCGGACATAGCAGGTTATTATTAACAGTAGAACTGAGACAGCACAAAGCTCAGGACACACGTGGGAGAAAACCCCCAGTAAACACACTGAAATCAGTCCTATTAGGTATCATGGCATCGCAGTTATTCAGCCATCAAGACCCAGTTAGTTTTAAGCTAACTGTAATGTAAACATATCCTTGGTGGGGATTTGCTGGGGAGGAATGATCTCAATCCTTTTTTTCAGAATATGTAAGGACAGGTAATACCTCAAGTATTGTGTTTCATAGAGACACAGAGATGTCTGTGAGTTCCAGCCTCCCACGGGGGCTTTGAAAGTTTCCCTGCAGCCCCACAGTCAACAGAGAAGAGCAGGCTTGTTCTGTCAGTGGATGTTAAGAAGCCCCATTAAAGCAGTTTTCAGTATCTATTCTCTTTCTGTTGCTCTAGTGTCCTATAGTCAGGCAGCTTCTTTTCTCTATATATATAAATTTAGATCTAACCAAAGTACCAGAAATGTTCCTCTCCATGCCTAATTGTTGGCAACAGGGCTTACAATAACTCTTTAAATAAAGCTATTTAGCATAATATCTTGCAAGCAGCCTCCCCATTTAGAGTCCTCTAATCTCATAGTGATGATTCTCACCATTTCCAAAGGCCCCTCTGGAGAGGAGGAAGGAAGAGGGTACACCACCACCTCACAGAGCTTGAGAGCTCCTGCCCCTTCGGGTCTCTTTTCACTCTGCCTCACCTACCATCTGCTCTCAGATTACACTGTGACAGACAGCAAGATGCACATCGGCAATTGTTGCCCTTAAACATGAGATTCACCATGTAAATTTTAAAAGTGTTAGGCTGTGGTTGATCAGTTGGTCTTTTTCTGCTGCCGCCTCTTTTTCCCCCATCCTCTTCCAGATGTGCTATTGAAAGTCATACTTGAAGGAAGTTTGTTACTGGTGACAGCCCAGTTTCTTAACTAACAGTGACTCACCATGGTGACTCGAGAGGCATGGAATTACTCTTTTTTTTTTTTTTAATCTAGATAAGCTTATCTTTTCCTATATGAGAACCTATACTCCTTGTTATTCATTCAAAATGTATGTAATTCAGCTTAAGCAGGGGGAAGGGGAATCAGAAGGAAAAGGATGCATCCTGTTAGAAAATGGAAAATACTGTATTTATCATCTTTAAAAGAACAAAAAGATCTGCAAGTTATGTGGGTTTCTGTGACAGTAATTATCCTTCTATTCAAGAATGAGTAATTACATTATTCTGCATGCTAACTTCCCCCCCTCACTGGTTATGTGGCATGTGCAGGCAGGTGCACACACACACGCAATGTGGTTGTACTCTGAAGAATAAAAACAGGGTGCACTAGAGAAGGTTGTTTCTACGAATAATGGTGGTTATGGTACTTTCTTCTTTATGCTCAACACCAGTGGATGAGAGGAAAGAAAGCTATTTCTTACGTTAGGGAAGAAGGGTACTGCTCTGCCTTGGCACCAGCCAGCATGGTGCTTTGGAAGTGTCCCCTCCCTTCTCTCTGCACTGAGGGTACAATGAGAAAATATAAAGCACTGCTTAACTTAGAAGACAATTTGTGAAATGTATATATAAAGAGACACTTTATCCACGGCCCAGAACTTCTGAAGAGCACTTTCCCTTTGGTGCAAGGAACATGTTACCCTCGCCTTTTACATGTCCTGACTCATGTAAGGTAAACTGCATATTGTACGTGCCTTTCAAGGTCAAGTCTGCTGTAAAAAGTTGAAAGTCTATAGTCTAAATTCATTAGTTACATAGAATCATAGAAATATTTAGCTTGGAAAAGAACCTTAAGATAATTGAGTCCAACTGTAAACCTGACGCTGTCTAGTCCACCACTAAACCATGTCCCTAGGAACCTCATCTATGTGTCTTTCAAACACCTCCAGGGATGGTGACTCCAGCACTTCCCTGGGCAGCCTGTTCCAATGCCTGACAACCCTTTCCATGAAGAAATTTTTTCCTAATATCCAATCTAAACCACCACTGGTGCAACTTGAGGCCATTTCTTCTCATCCTGTCACTTGTTACTTGGGAGAAGAGACCAACCCCCTCCATGCTACAACCTCCTTTCAGGTGGTTGCAGAGAGCGATAAGGTCTCCCCTCAGCCTCCTTTTCTCCAGGCTAAACAGCCCCAGTTCCCTCAGCTGCTCCTCATCAGACTTGTGCTCCAGACCCCTCACCAGCTTTGGTGAATCTTCACAGATTAAACCTCCCCAGGGATGTTTGGCCTGCTTTTGCAGAACTCTTCTTGCTTTATGCAATGATGTGCTGCTGAGTAGCCTCTCATTTAATTACCTCTTTCTTACTTGTCATTCACCCACATCAACCCTCGTAAAACCTTAGGTAGAAACATGGATGTGACCTCAGGGGCTGAGCTAGTTCTTCCCAAGGTAGAATCACCTAGCCACTCTAATTCTTTAGGGAGTCTCATCCAGCTTGCTCTTAAGCAACCCTGATATTGGAGGTCCCATTGTCTCTTCTGACAATCTGTCCAACCGCTCTTCCATTCTTACTGATACAATGTCTTCTGTCATTCCTAATCTGATGTTTTCCTGCTACTATTTAACCCCAGTGTTGTCCAGCCTTCACAGAACACATATCAATAAATGTGTGGAGAACACATATCAATAAACACAGGTATTTATAGTAATTCTCTACATATTTGAAGACTGTTGCTGTATCTTCTCTAGGATAAATCCTTCTTCATTAGGAAGTGCATTTAGACCTCAGACATTCCTTTGCCTTTTTCTGGAAAATCTGCAAATATCCTGGATTTTTCTGTAACTGAGGGACACAGAACTTGACTCTTCTCTAGGCAAGTCCTCACCAGCTCACCTAATCTGCTTACCCACCTTGAACCTACATTTTAGCAGGTAAAGAGGCAATATTCTTAAAATCATTCTCTAAATTCCTAAAACTCTTGATCTCCAGAGAAAAGTGAAGTATAGGTCAGATATCTAAACATAGACTGCAGATTTCCTTTTTGGAAATCATAAGAACTGCCTACTGACACTCTGATAAAGCTTAAGCCGCTCCTCAGAGCTAGTCTTTTCTAGAACACATTAGCCACATCCATTTGTGACAGGTCACTGGTATTTCTTAGACCTAGTTATTATTTTTCTTGTGTTTCTTCAGTTCTAAACATCAAAACTGATGGGAGGGTTGTATCACATTCTGTCAGAGCAGTGGTTTTACAGCACAAAACTGAGCTCGTGTCAGCGTGTGGTGTGAGGGTTTGCAGGGGTGGGTGAAGGAGGCTGGGGTTTTGTTTTGGGACCAGGTAGGGCAAGTGAGTGCAGCCTTGCTGCAGTGTCTCCCCGCCTGACTGCTGGGACCAGTCTCCAGAGGGAACTGTCCCCTCACACTGGATGTGGTTGTTGTTTTAGGGCAAAAAACAGAGCTTAGGAGCATGATAACACAAGTGCAGGACCTGGCACTTGCCTGGGGAGCGAGGTCAGTCAACAGCTTGGTTGTGCACCGTGTTAGGAGATGAAGTTCTGTTCATAACATTTTTAGAGACATACAGTAAAGAAAGAACTGCAGGACAAACCTTGTGCCATGTCACAATAAAACAGTCTTTCTACATGTTTAAGCATCTATCTCAGCAGCTCAATGTCCACTTAAGAGAAGAACTCATCACAACTCTACTCTTATCTGTGGGAGTTTGATTTAACTATGTCAGAGAAGACCACAGAATAATGATTGAGATGATTAAAGAAATGTCTTAAGCAAGAGTTTGGTAATGATCTGCATCTAAGCTCCAACTGCACTTAAACCCCAGCTCTGTATTTAAGCCCAAATCCAATTGATTTAAACATTTATTTACTCTACAAGTAAGTTTGTTAGGGCAAGTTTCTCCCAGATAGCTATTTGAATGATTAGATAACTCATTTTCTCTTACAGTTTGTAGTAAAATAATGTGGGTTTTTTTCATTTCTTATAGTATTCTCTCTCTTGCCCAACTATTAGAGGGACAGACTATCCTTACAGAATAAGTTACTTACTCCTAGTCTTGAACACGTTTACCAAGCAGATACGAGTTTTAACAGGTAATTCTCAAGTCTGTTGTAACAAGTCCCTCCATTCTTTGATTTTGGTGGCTGTTTCCCTTGATCATATTCATTCTGCGCTGAGAGTCAAAGCAAAACAAAAAAAATGGAAAAAAACCCACAACTCTACAAAGCAAAACCCAGGCTTCAAAAGTATATGCATAGAGTATTGATAAAGTTCTTGGGATGTAAAAAATACAGGCCTGCTGTAGGTAATTCCATTACAAAAAATGGTACCAAAACATGCATATTCTGATATTAAAAAATAAGAGAATATTTTCTGTGTTTTCCCACTACAAAATAACAAGTTTCACCATGCAGAAAAAGAACACCTGAGTGTCAGTGATCTGGGTCAGTTTTCATTAACAACCTAAGTGATAGCACAGCAACTGTATTCAATACAATTGCAAACAAGCAAAACTTGAGAGGGGCTGCTGATGTGCTGGACTAGGAATAGAATTCAGACATTCTTGATAAATTGGAGACAAACTGAAAAAGCCAGATGTCATCCTGCAGTAAATAAATAGGAATACATCATGCATGATATGTCAAGTTCTTCTGCTCAGCATTGGCAAGGTCTCATGTGAAACACCATGTCCAGCTTGGGCTGTCACATTTTGGGGAGAGGATCCCGTGGGAAGCCCATGCTGGAGCAGGCACCTGGCAGGACCTGTGGCCCCATGCAGAGAGGAGCCCACGCTGGAGCAGTGAAGAACTGCAGCCCATGGGAAGGACTCGCGTTGGAGAAGTTCATGGAGAACTGTAGCCCATGGGAGGGACCCCACGCTGGAGCAGGGGAAGAGCATGAGGAGTCCTCCCCCTGATGAGGAAGGAGCAGCAGAGACAACGTGTGATGAACTGACTGCAGCCCCCGTTTCCCATACCCCTGTGCTGCTGGGAGGGAGGTACAGAAATCAGGAGTAAAGTTAAGCCAGGAAGAAGGGAGGGCTGGGGGAAAGGCATTTTAAGGTTTCGGTTTTGTTTGCTCATTACCCTAGAGTCTGTTTTGCCGGTGACAGTAAGTGGTGAGTGATCTCCCCATCCTCATCTCAAACCAAGAGCCTTTTGTTGTATTTTGTCTCCCCTGCCCAGCTGAGGAGGGAGGGGAGTGACAGAGTGTCTTTGGTGGGCACACAATGTCCAGCCAAGGTCAACCCACTGCAACACTGAAGTGTGACATGGGGGGTGTGGACTTACCTGGAGGGCTGCTGCCCCTTTTTGTCTAAGGCAGATGGGAGATAAACAAAGGGCTTACACTGCATCAAACAAAAATTTAGGTTAGACACAGAAAAAACCCTCCAACTACAGATGCAGAAGTGCTGGAATACATTGGGAGATTCCATTATTACTAGAGGTATTAAAGAACGTGTTAGATTGGCATCTGTTAAAAACTATTTGGGATGCTTGAGCTTGCTTGGGCATAGCGGACAGGGGTATAACAGGTATCCCATCAGTCCCATGGTTTTATGACTATATAAATAGCCTGTAGAGATAAGAGCATCAACACCAGACTAGAAGGTAGGTCCAACCTTACTGTTTTGTCATATACCTGTTATCAGAAATAAGCAAGGAAAGAGGTGCTGCCCCCACCCCCCCGCCTTAAAAGGCATTGGCGACTGAAGTACTGAAAGCTCTACCCTAACTTGCAAAGGCAAAATTTGCTTTCCTGCTGCTTTCACAGACACTATGTGATGGTGCAAATGTATTTCTGAGTTTCCATGTAAAAGCATACAGGATAAAAATAAAATTACATTATATCTGGATCCATGAAAGCTGTGGGTGGGTGGGAAGGCTGCTGCCAAAGCCCTGATTTTAAGCTTCATGGGAGAATTGGGGAGAAATTGTGGCTCCTCAGTGAGATTGATTCCACGACTGCTCAGCTTGATAAGCTCAGCAGAAGATCAGCAAGAAAAAAAATCCTAAAACCTGTGGGGTTTTTTTGTTTGAATAAAAGCCCATGTTATGAAACTGTAGTACTGCTTGTTAGTAGCTTTGCTTTGACACAAACATTACTCATCAACTAATAGTGTTAGTAATTATTTAGTATTTCAGCCTCTAATTAACAAATAGAGTGATAAATTCCTGCAGAAAATACAGTTGTACACTGGACACTTTTAAAAACTCGTTTTCTGTTTTCTCGCTAGGCATCTAAATAGGATTCAGCAATAGAAAGTTTTTTGTATGTGGTTAGGGTAGAAAAAAAGGGTTGTGTATATTTACTTCATAGTTTGAGAATTCAAGGGCTCAGAGAAGCTTTTGGCATGTACATCTTAGCTTTAAAGGGAACTGGGAAAGCTACACCAGGCTTCATTGTGCTTTTCCTGTAGATCTCCATTCCCTTTGCCATCTCTCCTCCCCTTTTTTCAGACAGGCTTTGAAACTCCTTACGGACCCGATACAGCGTTGCTCTAGGAGTTTCCTCATAACCAAATCCTGTCACATGAGGATACTGCTAAGAGGAGAAAAAGCCCTAACAAGTTCTAGCAATGCCAAATTACATTCAGTTCTTGTATTTTCACTTGGCATGGTAACACTTCCAAAGACCGATTGTTTCACAATCAGAACTTCTGCAGCCTGTTCATTTTCTTTCTCTTACTTAGCTGTTCAGAGACCATCAGACACCAGGCAAGCCAATAAATGTCCATCTGAGCAATTATATAGCATAAACGCCAAGTGACACAAAGTATTTCTTTCTTGCAAGTACAAATTAAAGGGACAAAACTGATAGCATCACTAGAAATAATGCGTTTGTATGGCAACTGTTTTCCCCTTATTGAGCTTCAGGTAGAAATAAAATTTAAAATCCTGGTTTTAAGAAAGCTTTTCTCCAAAAATATTCCCTCTGTCATGACAGATATGGGACACAATTCTCTTAAAGAAAAATCAGTACTAGCTGCCATGATTCATGTGACCTTTTCAGTAAATTACTCAAGAATATGCTAGTTGTTGCTAGGCTGCTTGGACTTAAACATGCTGAAAGTTGTATTTATTAATCAGGAGCTTGCGCCTGCATCATTTGGAATAGAAGCAAGTCTCTTTTCAGGCTAGTCCCTGGAAGAAACGCTGCTCTGCATAGGGATTTCGATGGATCTTCCATTAGGGATCACCGGTAACATCATTTAAGATGCTCTGAATAAAGAGCTTGAGTGGTTTACAGCTCTTTCCTCTGATCAGCATTAAAAGAAAATAAATTCCTTTACACAGCACAGCAGATGTGCAAAAAGATGACTGATGCTTAATATCCACGCTAATAGCCATGTTACCCACAGGGAAGTCCCGAGCAAGAGGGATTTCTGAATCATAGAGCTCTGAGGAAGGGGGAAACCTGATTTGCTAAGAAATTGATTTTGGTGAGATACTTGTGAAAAAGGTCAGAAACAGCTGGGTCTGGTTAGAGTGTCTTGCAAAACTGCAAAAATTTGCTTCATCCTTTGTTTCAAGGTCTGCATGCAATATGGAGGTGAACAAATGACATCAAGTGAATACTATTTGGAGTCTCAGATTAATTGCTGTCCTTAACAGGACACTGTCATTTAATCATTCTCATCCCAGTAAACTCCAGGTGTTCAGCAAATGGGTCTGTGCTGATGAGCCACAAAGGCTAAAACTCATATCTGTTGTCTTCAGATATCTGCAGTATAAATATCTATGTCCACTAGTCTCCCTAGGCTCCCTTTATATTATAATAATTGGAGTAGAATTTGACCCTATTTTTGGTATCTACTTTAAGATGGCATGAATCACACCTTGAAAATGCTTCTTTCTCTTTTTTTATTAGAAAAGCAGCCAGCAATGTCTAGCACAGAAACAGAAATTTAAGTAACAGGCCCACGAGGGTGGGAGAGATGGGTCCCAGCCAAAAGCACAAATAGACACGGTACACGTGGAGGCACATCTCTTTTGTCATGGTCCTCTGCTGATGTCCCATGACATCTGACTGGGCAATGTGAAGGGGCACTGCTGGGCTGCCTGTCTGCCTTTCACTGTGAAATCAGGGGGAGGAGAGGGACTGGATGCTGGCCAGCTCTCAGCCCAGTACAGAGAGCGGACATGGCTGCAGAACCCATCAGGTCCACGAACTCACTTGTGTTTTGGGTCCCCACAGTGCAGAAACAGCCAGAGTGCCTGCTATGAAAAGGCTGTGGTTCGATTGCCAAGAAACAACTTAAGCATTAGGTTGGGACTCCTCAGCTGGTGGCCTCACTTCCTCCTTTCATGATACTTGTCATGGCAAAAGAAGTCAAAGGCATCAGAGCACCAGCTTTCTTTCTCTTTTCATTTTCAGGTATAGGAAATTATTCCTCAGCAGGGGAGGCAGTGTTAAAGCAAAACCTTTGCTTAAAGGCCCAAGTACCTTCTCTGGTTGCAAATCTATCACTGTGTCAACACTGACAGTCTGGCAATGCACGAGGCATTGCTTCAGCTGAGGATGTTTGGTGGGAGCAGAAATAGTGAGGCAGGTCACCCTTCCTCATTGTTCTTCGACTTCACTTTCAGGTTATTTCAAAGAGAGGTTAATAAAGACTGTTTTTCTTTGAGCAAGGCTTGTTTTCTGTGATCATTTTCTGATAATATCATTTGTTTTCAGCCTGGCAGTAGGGCCATGGAATGAGGTCCCCTTGGACCTCCATGACTTTGTGTTTTACCTGGCAGTAAACATCTCAGCTCCTTCCCTTGTTATCTGATCTGGGATAAAAGAAACCTACCCCTTTCTTAAGACAAAAAAAAAAAAAAAAAAAAAATAAAAATTCCTGAGGGAAGGAATGGAAGGTGAGATGTATACTGTACATTTCCTGGCAAAGCAAATCAAGCCCCGAACTCAAACTCTGTTTGTTAAGCAAATAAAATATTTCCCCATGTGCAGCATGCCTGAGTCTGCAACAAACAGCAGAAACAACCTTGAAAACACCTCATGTGCCAAGCAAGGGGTGAGATAGCATTACAGTTCTTCAAGCTCTAAAAAGAAACCTTTGTGCCAGCTTTGGTGCAATATTTGGTTTGCCTGTAAAAAACCCAGTCTTCTGTAATTTATTGTAGGTGTAATGAAATACATTTAATTTGATGGAAAGTCCTTGATAAGATACCAGCAGTGGCAGCATGTGGATGTTTCCTAACTAGCATTTGAGAAAGCCAACATGATTTAATCAGGGCTCATTTTAAGTTGACTTGTAATTGCCTGCACAGGAAAGGTAGAAAGTGAGTTCCTCTGTAACTATGAGATTCTGTTCTCCACATCCAGCTGGAATATAATATTGCTGCATTGGCTTGTAGGCCTGTGGGGTTTAAATAGTGTCTGCAATCTGGTGCCATGCTGATTTACTAATCCTTGATCTTAGTTGAACATGATCACAGTCCCTGCTTCTGTTCATAAGGGATAGGCTTACTGTTAATTGACAGGCTTTGGCATCCTACCAAAAGAACTGCAATGTAGAGAGGGAACTAAAACTGAGCAGAGGATGTATCGGACAAGCCAATTTGGTGGGGGGTGAATCTATTTAGTAGATCTTTATGCCAAAAATTATTTTCTGTTTTATTGTTTCATTAAAACTACAGTGTGTGATTTGCATTTTAACATGAAACTAATAAAAACTGAGTAATCTGAAATGTGTTTGCAGGGTGATTAAGTAACTAAGATGTGGTGTTTGGAATCTTCCCAGCTGCTCTGCTTTCTATTTATTTAATTATTGTATGAACTTCCATGTTGGTGTCTGCTCAATGAAACTCGTGTGCAATGTTACATGCCATGTGTACCCAATCTCATTTTTGTGATACTGCTTACAGTTCTCAAAGAGGGGTTGGGACCATGTGCCATTTTACCCAGTGCGTTTGAAATTTGATGGAAAAATGTTAGTACACTGTAGTTTCTTTTCCAGTAATGCCCCAGAGGTTTCAGGCTGTCTTCTTTTTATCCAGAACTACGTTTGCCCGAAGTTTTTCTCCCTTTCTCTAGTTTTCTAAACTTGGAGAAACTTCAGAGAAAAATTACTGTGAGGGTAGGCTGAAGTCCTTTTAGATACATCTGTCTGATTTCTGCACTGCTGACCTTGTGGTCCTCATATTAAATTGAAGGGCAATGTCTTTCGTACTCCAGGAGAATAAAATCTTTCATCAAACAGTTTGCAGCCTTCAGTATGGCTGAACTTGCCAATATAAGTGTGCTTGTTTGATGACAACTTTAAAACTTTATTGTATTTTAGATGTGTCACTCATGCTGATTTTGAGCCCACCTGCCTACAGACAAGTGCTTTGAATTCCCTGGAAACTTGTTTTTACACAGTGAGCCAAGCTTTGGGGAATGTCCTGCCTGGTTTCATAATTTCATCTAACCAAGGGAAAAGACAGATGTTTTTTGAGGATTGTTTTGGGGATCAGTTTTAACAGATCTTTCACTGCTGTGTAAGTGAGCAGTAGGCTGGGATCCTTCCTTCTTGTTAGGTAGTTTTTGTAGGTTTAATAAAGAGGAGTGTAAGACTGAAAACCGAACAAATTATTTCATGCTGAGCCAGGGCCGAAATGTGAAGGAGGACAGTGCGTGGCATCTTTAAAAGTCTCCAACTAAACTCAAGCCAGGTGATACTACAAAGATATGGAGTCAACTTTGAACCTTTCTGGTTCTTGACTGCCTTGGATATTCAGGTGTCCCTCAGATAACCAAAATGACACTGGGCCGTGTCTATTGATAGTCTTCCAGTTTTGCCCAATAGACTGCATCATTACCTGGTGCTCCAGCAACACTGTGTTTTGCTTCTGCCATGCAAATCTCCAGCTGGTGTATTTCCCATGCTGGCTGTACAGAAGGTTCCTTCAAAAGTGGCTGTGTAACTACCTTGCACTCCCCATGCCAAATAATTTATCCCTGACTATATTATTACTTAGGGTATTTGGACGTGAAGACAGTGGTGTCAACAGTCATCTCATCGGTGTATGTGTAACCCACCTGTGAATCCTGTGGATAGTGGGAAGAGATGTCCACACCAACATGAGGGTTTTGCTCTAAGGATATGTTAGTTCAACAGAAAAATCAAACCTTCCTCCAAGCTGTTCCATGGCCTCTTTGGTGGTCCTAGGTCTCTGTGGCCACAACAGGCTACCAGAGCTATTGCCATATAACTGCAGGTCCTTGTAAGCCTCTGTCTTAATGATGTGCCTCAGTTTATATTGCCAAGTGTTGCACATGGATGAAGGCTTCATGTTCACTCTCACGCCTTTCTACTTTCTCGAGCCCTGTCAAGGCCTTCCAAACTCTGAGGTCAAAAGCTTACTATCTCAGGCTTAGTCAGCAGTGCCACAGCAATTTTTCCTTTGTCATCTGAGCAGCTGGGTAACGTCAATGTTTTGGTATCCGTGGAGTTACTGTACACCTCACTTGCATTTGGACTAGATGCTTTTAACAAAAAATTCTCATCCCTGCCATCCCTGCCAGCCATATCCTTATGGAAAGGATGGCTCTTTTCGTCCACCTCCTGTGAAGGGTTTTCAGGAATGTGCTCTTTCATGCTTGGGGCCTTGGCCTTCTATGGGACCTGAATTTGATGTCAATCAGAATGAGAGAAGTCTTTCTTCGGCTTACCTGTGGTGGTGTCCGTGACTTTACCTCAGCTATTCTGCAGCATGCCCTCTTCTCTGGCACCTTGACTGTCTGGATTATGCTGAAATACAGCACAGCTCTTCCCAGTCTGCGAGCCCTTGTTTTTGTCCATGAAGATGAGAGCACTGGAGTGAGGAACTGGGGAGAGGGGATACTGTACACCAGATCCTTACCCGGATTCAGATGCAGATGGGGTTCAGAGCTGAACACAGGAGCTGGGAGTCATTCTTGAGTTCAACACCAGGGAAATGAGCTGGACCATTTTACTTGTCATCTAATTATTCTTAAGCAGGTTAAAAGCAAACAAAGACATAAGCTTTGCCAGTCTTGACAGACCAATTTATGCAACAATTCATAAGTTGATATTTAGATAACAGTGCAACGTCAAGACAAGCATGATATTTTTGTATCAGACAGTTGCCACTGGTTTTCCTTACTGGCTCCTGGCATCCTGTGGTTGTGACAATCCAGATATTAAAAGACTTTTGTCTTCTAACCAGAGGGGCATGTACAATGGAAACACCAGACGGGCTATTTCTGGAGTTGTAAGAGAAGCTAAAGCCTCACATCTTGTCTTAAGGCTACTGGACTGTCCATGTGACTCTGAACTGATAATGACAGTTGTGTATTTTTGAATAACCTGAGAATGATCTTGTTGTAATCACTCAGAAGAGATCATTTGAATCAACAGAGGTATGAAATTGAAGTGGATTAGCTAAATCACATTAAAACTCTACGTGTACATTCTCATTCAAAATTAAAATAGGCTTAGTTCTTAGTTTCATTTATTTCCTGCTGTGATGGTTGAAAAGTGTTGCAAATCAGGGCAACTTCAATTCTGAATAGGAAAGCCCACAGGGGAGGTGAATATGTTTTACCTAAGGTGCATTAAAAAGTCAACTTGAATTAACTTCTTTAAGAAAATCTCTTACTCTTGTCTTGAATGAGAAAAGAACAGATTTACTTCATGCTAAAATTTGAAAAATGGTTTGTCATGAGAAGAACATAAAAGTGTGAGGTGAAAAATAAGACCTATTCTCAATAAGTTATTTTTTTTAAATCCCTACAAAATTCAGGAGAGTTTCTAATTAAACAAATTGCCTGGAAAATTCAACTATCCCATAAAGAACCATTATGTTCAATTTGGAGACAACATTCAGGCATTCTAGTGTGGAACAGTTTTGTTTTAATTGCAAACCTCAGAGCAGTGTCCTCCAGGAAGTTGCTTCCTACCTTTCATTAAGATTTAACTGTGAGGGGCATCTGCAAACAGCTGACAACTGCCTTATTCTAAATATTTTATTAAAAGTACTTATTTTATAAACAGCTTTATGTATTGGCAGAGACCTTTGACTTGTGTTCCTAAATGTTAGCGACAATTAAGTAGCTCACTAATAAATCAAAGCTGGGGAAAGTTATCAAAAGGATGCTTAAAAAATAAATCTCAAGTTAGAAATGAGGACATGTATGCTTAAAGACAGCCATGGGGAAAAAAAAAGTATTGTGGTGAGAATGTAATGTATTTGTAGAGCTCAAAAGGGTGTGCTCTGTGAAGGTATTGATAGGCAGTCTGTCCTTTTTTCAAGTCTTATCTTCAGGGTAGCAGAGCTCAAATGTGCCAAACACTTCTCGTGTTCAACTCTGATTGCATCTGTGCAATTTTCTCTGAGATTTATGTCTGGTGTAAATGAAAGCAGTGGGCATTCAATCTCATTGTCTCATTATATTTAACATATTTGTTAGATTAACCGATTGCTTAAATGTTTTTATTCTTATCACATCTGCAGTGCCAAAACTTCACTGATCAACAAAAGAATGCTGGCTGGACAGATAACGAAGTGACTGCTGCTTTGGGCAAGAAATGCAGGCTCAGAAGTGTAACTGCCTCAGCCAGGAGAGAACAGAGCTTGTGTGCCTACCAAAGCCACATTTCTGGTATTGAGAGCGAGGGACAAGTATGGTTTTAAGATTTTTCTAAGGGGTTTTGGGTATGCACTCCCTCACACACATTTTGCTTCTTCATTTAGGAGATACTGTAGAAAAAACAAAGACATCTGGAGCAGGGGAGGCAAAAGAAGCTGCAATGTGGCAAAAATATTCCCACCTTAACTTTTGCCGATGTTCTCTCAGTGAAAATGTTCTTGCAGAATGCTTCAGTACCATGCTACTGGCACGTGCTACCCCAGCACGCATCCAAGTTAAATGAATGTGGCTGTGGATCATGGATATAGGAAATCAATTGCTGTTGCTGTCTCTGTGTTGCAGCTCTTAATTCTAGAAGCTTTTTGGTAAGTGGCTGTAGCAGTTTGCTTGAAGTCAGGCTTCTTTAGCTTTCTGATGTGACTTACGGGGTGTGGCATTCTCAGGGCACATATCAGGGTCAGAAGAATGTATGTCTGCTTCTTGCTGGGTGCTCCTCTCTCTGGTTCGAGTTGGTGCTTCAGGACACTGCGCTGTTGGCCTTTCAGAAGAGGTGAGTAATTTACTCCTTGACTATGTTTGGTCATAAAAAGCCTTTCAGCATTATACAGTATGACTACATGCCCATCAGTAGCCTCTTGGCTGTTGGGTGATTAAGTGATCTTTATGTACGTATTTGCTGTATTGTTCTTGCCAGGGTGCTGGGAGACTGAATTAAGTACTATATTTACTCTTCAAGTTCTGCTCTGAGAAGTGAGCTGTAAATGGTGGATGTGGGAGACAGAAACCAACAACGTACACACTTTTACTTGTCCACTTTCAGTTTATCAAGTGCCCTTTACCCCTACCATCAAACACCAGTTCATTTCTTGTAACTGCTGTGGCGGAGAGGGGCTCAAGAGGGGTTTTAAAAGAGAAGTAAATATAAGCCGTATGAATCAGCTCACTTTAGGACCTTCTAGAGCAAAAAGCACTTACTGTGGTAAGAGGTCAAACCAAAGCTGACATCCCAGCCAGCAAGGGGAATAGATCAACAGGATGAGAGAAACAAGAGGGAGTAAACAGAGAAAGGCACAAGGTTAATTAGGAAGGATAAGACAAAAGCAGTGAGCTCGACAGAGGGAAAGAAACTGGTAAACTGGTCCTGGGGCAGAACATCAGGCAAGGAAAAGGACACCAGCCATTTTACCTGTAAGACTGTAGTATAAGCCACTTATTCTAGCTTCACCTTTAGTAATCTTTTAGAGCAACAATTTTTTGCCTGGGTTGTCCCAGAGTTTGCACTACCCTTTTCATGTTCAGGGTGATCAGGGATTTCCATTCTTTCTAGACTTTAAAATGTGCTTTTCTATTAATGTGAACAAGAGAAGTTTACAGAGACATAACGGGTACCATCGATGGGGTGGCACAGAAGCAGAGGCTATTTGTTCCAGTATCGGGCTCTGTGTGTGTAATATTGAGCTTCATGCTGCATCCTTCAGTGCCCTGTCTGTGCTTCTTTCAAACACAAACAGAGGGTGGAGCCTGAATATTGGAAAGTCTTGGTAATTTTAAAATTGCTTCTCATCCAGTTTAAATGTCATTGTTTAGACTGTGGGGGCCTCCTTTATGTTCCTGCACATAATATAGTTTCTTACCCAGAAAACAATGGAAAAACTTTGAAACCACATACATTTCACAATGCCTCCAAAATCCTCAAAAAATTGACACCTTATAATGCCCAAATATGCTCATTTGAAAGTTGGTGGGGAAATGGTCTAGGATGTACAATATCACACCGAGGTTTTGTTCAGAGCATTTTTTTTCATGAGGCTTTTGTTCGTGGTGGTTTTGTTTAAAATCTTTGAAAACAGGATTTGATGCTGATCTGCTGGAAGGTTTTATCCAGTGGTACTGCTGGCACTAAGTCACAGTGTAAACACAGCCTGACGGTACAAGTCACAATGGACCACAGCTTGAAAATTATTGGCTTAGCAGCCCTGGACAGGGAGCTCTCAGAGCTTTGCCTTTGAATCTCTTTTCCATTTCCTTTCTAAATTTTGCCATGAACAGTATTAAAACCAGCATTTCTGCTTCTTGCTTTTGCCTGTGTAAAGGGAAAAGTGCAAGCACAGAAATACATTAACTTTTTTCCCCCTATAAAGTCTTTATTCAGATGCTCATCAGCTTAATAGAATCACAGAATCACAGAATGTCAGGGATTGGAAGGGACCTCGAAAGATCATCTAGTCCAATCCCCCTGCCGGAGCAGGAACACCTAGGTGAGGTTACACAGGAATGTGTCCAGGTGGGTTTGAACGTCTCCAGAGAAGGAGACTCCACAACATCCCTGGGCAGCCTGTTCCAGTGCTCTGTTACCCTTACTGAGAAGAAGTTTCTTCTCGTATTTAAGTGGAACCTCTTGTGTTCCAGTTTGAACCCATTACCCCTTGTCCTACCATTGGTTGTCACTGAGAGAGCCTGGCTCCATCCTTGTGACACTCACCCTTTATATATTTGTAAACATTAATGAGGTCACCCCTCAGTGTCCTCTTCTCCAAGCTAAAGAGACCCAGCTCCCTCAGCCTTTCCTCATAAGGGAGATGCTCCACTCCCTTAATCATCTTTGTTGCCCTGCACTGGACTCTCTCCAGCAGTTCCCTGTCCTTCTGGAACTGAGGGGCCCAGAACTGGACACAATATTCTAGATGTGGTCTCACCGGGGCAGAGTAGAGGGGAAGGAGAATCCCTCTCAACCTACTAACCATCCCCTTTCTAATGCACCCCAGGATGCCATTGGCCTTCCTGTCCACAAGGGCACAGTGCTGGTTGATGGTCATCCTGCTGTCCACCAGGACCCCCAGGTCCCTTTCCCCTACACTGCTCTCTAATAGGTCATTCCCCAACTTATACTGGTACCTGGGGTTGTTCCTGCCCAGATGCAGGACTCTACACTTGCCCTTCTTATATTTCATTAAATTTTTCCCTGTCCAACTCTCCAGCCTGTCCAGGTCCTGCTGGATGGCAGCACAGCCTTCTGGCATGTCAGCCACTCCTCCCAGCTTGGTGTCATCAGCAAACTTGCTGATAGTGCACTCTATTCCCTCGTCCAAATAGTTGATGAATATATTGAATAAGATAGGCTCTTCCTTCTCCTCTTTGCTCACAGGCTTCCAGCTCTCCTTCTCCATAGCATTGTTAGCATTGTTAGCATTGTTCCTTTCTGCCTCACATAGTTTCTCCTCTCAGCATGGCCTACTGATGTGCCATCATGCCGAGCAGAGGAGCTGGAGCAAGCAAGAGCCTTGCTGACAGTGGAAGAGGCAATGCTGTGTCTCAATCCAGTGCCACATGTTCACTGATATCAAGAGTGGCTGGATCCAGCCAAGCTACTTCAGCTTGGTGTGACAGTGTATCAGCAAGGTAAGGAGAGAGCCCCAAGCCCCAGCGCACCTTGATTCAGGAAAGCATCCCCCAACAGACATGGTCTTTCCTTCTATAGAGAGGGGACTTCATTCTCCTTGTGTCTGTCCAGCAAGATACTTTTGAGTCAATGTGATTGTACTGCATCACTTGGCTGCCTGGTAGCACAGAGAAGATGGGGCTAAAGGTTTTTCTCCTGTATGAGTTCCTTGGATTACCTCCAAAACACAACAGCTGAGGCTCTTGGTTGAGAACATCACCTTGTAGCAAACATCCCCTCTCTCTGGATTAGTTGAAATTCGAATTCAAATTCGAATTAGGAAATGTTGAGTGTAAAGGTCTCCCCAAGGATTAGGAGAACTATGATGGAAATATAAAAAAGTACCATGGAAAAATCGCAGGATATCTTTTCTTGTATGACAACTTCATGTTTCATCACAGAATCTGTTATGTTGATTTTCAAGGTTCTGTCTTAGTTCCCAGTCCAAATCTAACACAGTAAACTTTTCTTAAATTGCAGGCCAGGCATATTTCTAAAGCACCATTGGTAATGTGAAAGTTTTGTCACCTATTCTTACTTGCTGTTTGTTTTAATGGATTATTTTGTGGCTGGTCAGATGTCATTTTTATTTACAGGTGATTCTGCAAAACATTTAGTTGGGGCAACAAATAGCTCCCAGCTTGTACCCAGGTAATCCATTGATTCACAACCATATTGACTGAATCAGAAGGTCAGATCCAACACTGCAAGGGTTAAATAGTCAGGTTTGCCCAGCCATGCCAAAAGGTGAGTGAGGTGGGAGCTATTAGCAATGAAGAAGAGTAAATGGACTCAATTTGCAGTCAATCCCAGATGCTTCTGAATCGGTTGGACTCTGTCTGGTGCCAGCTCAGGGACAGCAATACCTGTGATGGGGTGGGAATGCATGAGCGTGTAATTCTCCTTGCTGGCATGATAATACAATTTCCTTCTGTGGATGGCTGCCAGTGTCTGGAGAGAGCAGGGAATTGCTGTTGGCTCTTGATGATCCTGCTCTGGGTGGGATTTCAAGGGCAAAGGCTCCCTGCAAGCTCCCTTGTGTTCCCAGGAGAAGCCATCTACCCTGCCCCTGACTCAGCCCAGGATTATTAGTGATCTTGGTACTGCCCCCAGCAGAGCCTTTAGGTTAAGAACCCCTTTTGAATAACACAGGTAAATCTAAAAATAGTCCATAAGATTTGGTATAGTTTTTTCATATCAATGTGGAGTCTGCAAGAGAGAGAAAGAGAAAAGTAGAACAGAAGGAAAGCAAGAAAACCTGACCAAATCTGACACCAGGGGCTGACTCCACTCACCGCAAAACTTGACAGCACATGTAATTCCCCTCACATTACATGTGAGAACATGAAGTTCGCTTGCTCTCTCACACGCTCTCTCACAGTCTTCTCTTTTCCTAACGGTCTCTGTGACTTCTGTCTTTAGTCAGTAATCCTTTCTCTAGGTTTTTATAAACAGTAACTGGACTGTCTTCTGAATGCTGGACAAAACCTTTGTCAGAGGATTTGCTGGACATATATCCCCTATTTAATGAGATTGAGATTTGCTAAATTAGCAAAGGACTACTAAAGATACAATTATTTACCTGTAGTAGAAATCCTGTTTTACCAGCAACTATTTTTAAAGACCCCTATAACAAAATATATATGCTTGTCCATTCATGTTCCTGTATTTTATTTTCTGCATCAGTTTATTAATATAATGATCTGCGTGTGAGTGTGTTCTTGCAAATTTGGACATTAACTTGAGTACTTACTAACCTTGACCTGAAAGATCCCAAGTGTATAGGGACCATTTGAACACATTCCCCTGAATCAGTTTCATTTTAGCACTCTCTCTGAGTGTGCAGGTGGCTCTTAGCCACATGCAAAAGCCCTACACATAACAGTGTTAAGCCAAAACCAAGTACCATTGTAATTTGGGCTTCAGGTATTTCTGCTTTTATGTACTGTAATTAGTTAATGAATTCTTATCTCAGTAACTTTATTCATACTTGCCTTGGCATTTTGCTTGCTACAGGTTTTGGACTGCAAAAAACTCTTCTAGGAGCTCTTCCTTCAGATTCAGCATTATCATATGGATTTTTGTGGACTTCAATAATTTTTTTCAGATGTATGATTTTCCTCGTGATGCTATGATATTCCTGTGTTGAATTTCTGTGGTGCATTCCTTCATACCTGTCCTGGAAGAGCTTCTTTCCCTTTCAGCGTTATTGGGTTTTGTTTCTATTCATTTGGCTTATTTTTTACTCCTTTTCTGTCTGGGGCTGCCAGTAGAAAATGGTGTCTATCTTATCTTCAGCTTGTGCTAATTTTTTTTCTTCACATGCTGTGACTCTTTCTGCTAGAGCACTGATTTGTCATGGTAAATTATACATAGCACAGTGTAATGTGGATTTCTGTGCAGAGTTTGTTCACTATTTTCATTAGAGTCTAACACCTTTCATCAAATACTTTATTTTGCAGTTCAAAAAAGAGTAAATATCATTCTGCTTTTTCCTTAGCTGCTTTGTTGCAGACCCTACGTATTTTTTTTTGCAGCAACATCTATGCAAACTACTGTTTATCCAGAGTGTGTGCTGAGAAATACCACAAACAGGTTTTCAATGAAAAGTGGGAATTTGAGAAGCACTGTTATATTCTCCTTTTAACTCTTGACCCTGGCTATATTTCTCAATTACTCTCTGAGGGTTTTGTGGTGCAATTGCTGTTATTTGGTATTATTTATTTTGGCTCTGGGGGGGGTGAGCTGTGGACTGCTCAGATGGTTCAATGCCCTAAAGCCTTTTCTGGTGGAATGGAGCCGTTCACAGAATTGCTCTTTGCTGAGTTACAAGAGCTGTGCCCGTACTGTGCTATGTAACTGAGCCCATGTTGTTCTGAGCAAGTGGGGAAGCATTTTCTCATTCCCCTTGAAATGAAATTGCATGAGGGGAAGTTTGCTACTGGGAAAGAATGGATGAGGTGGGACTTGGTCTGGTTTTTACCTTAAAGCTTAGAAAATGAGCTTCTTTTGCTAGGTAACTCAACCTTTTTGCCAGGCCAAGGGAGGAACTGAGCCAGTGTTTGCTGATGTACATGGTAAGGGAGGCTCATAAAGAGTGTTAGTTCCACCCTGGGGAAACTGAGTCACTGAACAATGGAGTGATATTCCTGCTGAGCTACATCAGCCCTTCACACCATCCTTCACCACTCCTCAGCCTGCAAAAGCTGAAGCAAACTATCCCTCTCATTGAAAACAACCAGTTAATGGACTATTTTATACATGGAATAATTGAATAGGTGAGCTGAAGAAAATATTTTTTGTGGACTTCCTGGCTCCAAATTATAATTGCTGCCTTGTAACCAAGCAATTTTGCAGTGAGACAGGGAGGGGCAGATAAATGTCAAGTAAACAGTGTGTACATCTCTCTAGTTTAGCACAGTAGGACGAAAGATGAAGTAGGAGATGTGTATCAAAGAATAGTAGTACCATGATGAAAAGTGTCTTGATTTACTCTGAGGGTATAAGCTTTGGTCCTAACTCTCAGAAGAGGGTGCTATTACCTCATCTGATTTCTTTGTATTTTATATGTATATCTATATATTTTACATGCATATGTATGCATATGGAAACCCACTGAGGTTTTAAAAGCAAACTAAAACATTTGTTTCCCTTTGCTGTCTGTTTTAGTTCAAGTTTTTTTGGAACAATGACAAAAAAGGTGCTGCTTTTTTTGTTTTAGTGACACTCTAGTGCAGTATGCAAAAAAAATGAGTTACATTTCCAGCAATATGGGATTCGTTTGAAAAATATGAAGATCCTTGAAAAAGGAAAACTGGAGGAACAAAAGGAAAAAAGGCATGGGGAAAGTGGAGTATTTATTTCATATTGTACAGTGACTAGAAAAATCTACTGTCTTGTGCAAGAAGTGAAAGCAAGGTATTCGTATTAAGTGTGTATTAATAAGAAACACTGGGTTGAAAACTATTTTACTCAGCAAAAAATGTGATATTTTAGATTAAGAAAGCTGAAAATTTAAAAAGTCTGGTTATTGCTATAGTATTCCCACTATTTTATAACTCCTGAAATTAATTTTTTTGATATTAACACTGACTTGTTCGTTGCTTATGTCATTTGGCCATTCATTTAATTTGCACCTCTAAATTAAAAAACAGTAGTCATGTACATCCATCTTGGACACATTGCTAATGAACATGACTGACTTCCTTTTCTCACACCTGTCTGCCCCTGCTAATGCTTAGAGACATGTCACAGTTCTTCCCTACTGAAGCCCTGGTTTGGAAAATGATACCTAGGAGTGGATCCTCTCTCTCTTCATGGTGACCCCAAGGTCAGATGGAGGTCAGGTACTGAGCACCCTAGTTAGAATGGGCACAGTAACCAGAGAAAGCTGTGCAGGCAAAGGGCCCTGCTTAATCTGCAAAATTCCTCCAGGCATCCCTGGCAGATACAGCAACAGGAGGGCTGGGCTCCCTGGCAGGTATTTGTGACCATCCATGGGGTAACTTGATGCAACTTGTCTATGGGCTGCAGCTGGACCTTTGAAGAACAACCTTGCCCTCATGCTGCTGGTTTGCTGTCTCTCAGATGACTAGGTCACGATCCTGATTTAGGAGCCAAAATGCGGCCCTGGTATTAGTTGATAATAATTAAATCCCATATCCTGTGGCATTGTGCTTAGCAGCAGGATTTCTGTTTATTTGGGGTTAAGGCCATAGTCATGCTCTGGGTCTTACATGTGAACACAGATCATCCTAATCTTTCCATAGTGTGGAGCACTGCTTCCCACAGATGCCTACGATACAGACATCCTGCAAAAAACAGCCATTGGCTTCAGTGGGTGCTTTGAAAAGAAGAATTTTCAAGATGGTCTCTATTTTACATAGGGGCCTTCCTTTGCAGATATTTGGCTAGTATTTCTCAAATATTTTAAAAACAAAATCCTCAGTGCCCTGAGGATTGCTCCTTCTAGGTTTCTTATGCCCTATCTCCTTTGTGGTAATTTCATGGAAATGATTACATGGAAAGGGGTGTGAAGACAGTGTTAAAATTACATCAAAACAATAACCTTGTCTTTTATTCCTCACTTATCCAAAGGTCACATTTGGAGTTTGGTTGAAAAATGAATTGAATGTGGAACTTCGGAAGAACAGTGGCAGCTCCTTGTAAGTATTTCTCCAATACTAGTCTCGTATGTCTGTGAATTGTTTCTTCTCACCAGGGATAGATCACAACCTTAAATACCTACCTTAATATCAGATGAAGTACCTCTGGATGTGCACATTTCTTTTCAAGATAGCAAAGGAACCCTAATTTTAGACCTAGAGAGATATATTTTAACACTAAAACAGATTAATCCTATCATGTCTGACACCCCTGTGAAGACAGTTTAGCAAGTTTCAAGTGATTTTTAAAAGTGTCTTAATCTAGCCCCAGACAACTGACTAGCATCATGTTGACTATTCCATTTCTTAGTTTATGCTTCCTAAGTGACTTAGTAACCTCTGTATGTTGGAACTAAGCTAGGACAGTAACTATACACACACTTCATATATGCATTTAAGCAAACACTCAAGTGTAAGCAAGAGACTACTCATGTACTTATGGTTAAACCCATGAATAAATTTTTGCAGGGCTAAGACTTAAGGGGATTAGTTTATATGCTCAGGCAGTAAACTGATTTCTTCACGTCTTGGATGTGCTTGTGTTCTGGACAGTATTAAAAATGCACAGGATGAACACAAAATTGTCATCTCCAAGGATACAGGGTCTAGAGAGAGTCAAAATGTGGTTTCACTTCACAAGCTACTTGAATTTCTCCCAGTGGAAGAAGGGGAGTTTGAAGGAGATGAATAAGAGAAGGCTGTTGTTGTGTATTCAGAGGAGTTGCAGGAAGACTGACAGGGAATAAAGTCGAACTGTTCAGTTTGGTAGTTCTATTTTCTTTTACCTTGTATATACATATTTCAAAAAAAAGTGAGTCTATTTTTTAAGGTCTAAGTTTAAAGAACATCCCATGACATCTGTAATAATCTCATCTAGAATTGCCCGCTATTAAGATTTTTGTGATTTGTTCTAGATATCAATGACCTTGTTTGCACTTTGTATTTGTTAGCAAAATACAGAGGTTAAAATCCTCAGCATAGTTGTGGAAATTTGCTGATTTGTTGTCTGAAAGAATCATTCCACCTTGCATCACTGAAGAGAGCCATCCATGAGAGGGAGGTTAAGACTGTCTGTACTAGAGGCTGCAGGCCTCTCTAGGTGATGGAGAGTCACGGCTGGATGGATGGTCATCATGCCTGGAGCACAGCATATGCTCTCCCCTGCCTTGTGCTTTGTGCCATGCTGTGAAGACTCACTTTCTGTCCTCATGTCCAAGGCCCAAAGACTTGCTCCTCCTGCCCAGGAGGTGGGTGAAGCTAAGCCCTGCTCCTATCCTGCACAGGACCCAGGGGAGAAGGGCTCTAAGGGGTGCTGGACCAGGCCATACCTCTTAAAATACAGACTCCTTGGGAGGTGCTTGGTGGGGAGCAGTGCAGTCCTCCCAGTCTACACTTGGCTGTGCCAAAATCCCGTGGTCTGGTCATCTATGTGTACATGAATGGCAACCGTCTGTTGCCTGGTAACCAAGGTATCAATAAGCAGGTTAAGATGAGATTTTGTGCTGATGAGATACAGTTAGTTAATAAAGAAGATGTGGTAAAATCAATGTGAAGCAGAATGTGCAGTCTCCTTCTCTCTTTTGCTGATGCCAGCACAGTACACATTCCTTGCTCAGCTTGCACACCCGAGTGTGGAGATCTCTGTTTCTCATCACTGACAGTGTTGAAGGATGCAGGAATAAAACCTTACTGGATGCCCTGACTGGTAGGTGGGGTGGCAGAAAAAGTAGGTGAGTCCGTGTTGGAGAGGACCGAAACAAATCCTCATAGGTACCTGAGTGCAAAAGGATGATGCCTCCTTACTCCTTCTGTCATTCCTTATAGCTGTGCCATAGTCTTGGGCATCATCACCTTGGTGTTCTGGTACAGGCCACACAACTCAGTGCATAAGCTGGCACAGCACCCATTTTCCTCTCTGTCACCTATTTGTAATTCTCTTCTTGGCTTCACCTGCAGCTGACATTATTGTGTGCGTATATCACATATCAGATAGAGTAATCGGACCCTTCATGTCTGACACTTCTTTACTACAAGGCTGAATTCTCCAGTTTAGGTTGATAAGAGTGTGTAGTAGAACAGTCCATGGAATTTAGTGCAGAGTAGTTTCAGATACTTTCCAGCATTTTACTAGCATATAAGCAGTTAGCTGCTGTTGGAAATCCTAAGCTACAGACAATGGGAGATGGTAACCTCTTGTGCACAGGATTTAAAACTGTAGGAACATTGACCTTGAATCGTGCATGTAGCCTGGGAAATCTAGAGTTAAGCAGCTTGCAAAACCGTAAAAGCCAGACACCAGTCTGAAGAATAGAAGCCTTCTTCTAGTTTTCCTGCTGATATTCAATGTTGTTTCAATCAAAGTACAGGTAGCACTTGAAGAATGACAGATCTTGTGAGCTTTATATACCAGTAAAATGAGATTATGCTTCATGACCACACTGCATTTGACTTTTATGATTCAGGAATTCATTTGAACAATCCACAAAAATATAAATGAAAAGGTTGTTTTTTTTTTTTTTTAATTGCTGCTTTCTCATTAATTGCACATTGTAACTGACTCACAGGAAAGGAAGAATCATAATGAAGAAAATCAGAAATGTGTATCAGTGTATCAGAAAAACCTTAATGTGTACTGAAAAAATTACAAAATATATCATTAAAAGCATAGAAAACTATAGTTCTCTTACTAGCTTTATTCTTATAATATTATCACATTTTAAAAATACAATTTTAGAAAAAAAAAATGAACTATAGCTTTTTGCAGTGATAGGCGACAGGTCAGAAAAGCATTTCAGAATAATTTTACACCTTTTAACCTTAAAAAATACTTTGCTGACAATTGAGAAAGGGCCTTAAAAGAAGCGCTGATAGGCATTCTCACAGCAGGGTTGCCATGTCCCATCACATAGCAGAGGGTTTCTGCATAATGTATCCTGTAATAAGAAGTGTACTGCAAATCACAAGGCTTGAGTAGCAGTTTTAAGAAAGTAATCCTTGGCATGAACTGCTATTAGTGATGACACTGAAAGTTTGTTACATAAAACTCTTCAGAAGACACAAAGAAGGTAAACTGCTTAAAATTTTTATTTGAGCCTTGAAAGAACTACTTTGTCATAGAAATTTGTCTGCATTTAAATATATATTTAGTGTTCTCTGTTTTTTCATTTTCACTTGTGCTTGGACAGGCTTGTTAAACGAAAACTGCAGAGTTTAGTTAAATGAATGTCACTTTTCTCTCATTCTGTGCCTCAAATGGTAATTGTTCAAAAAGTGTCTTAACAATTACTGGTGTTAATTATGAATGCTAATACAATCAATGATCACTGAGAGTCCCCATGTTGCAAACCATTTACAAATGTGGTAAAAACTAAAAAAAAAAAAAAAAAAAGAAAAAGAAAAAAATCCAGTATAACAAAGGGTAAATCAGTCCATCAAAGCACAGCAAGCTATATTCATGTTTTAATAGCCAGACTAATCAAAATGGGATATGAATCTAGAAGAAACCTTCTTGTTGAAATTAATTTTATTTTTGTCTGTAAATGTAAATAAAAGAAAACGTGAAGGGGCCATTTCCAGGCAAGTTCTTTTCAGTGTTAATGATGCAAATCAGTGAAGTTTCTCAGTCCCCGGGGAATCTTTTTGTCTTTCTCATTTCCATGAGAATGATTTTTAGGTGATTAAAATAAAAATCTAATGGAAATAAAAATTCTTTATACTTTTCTCACAATACAGTTTAGTAGATATCTGAAAAAAAACAGAGCTGGAATTGACTTTAGAACTATAATAAACCTTCCTAGGAGAGGATTGGTCACAAAATGTTTTTGTATTTCTAATGGAGACATTTTTCGTTTTCTTTAACAGCATTTGAGAGAAGTTGCAGTCATCTGAAAGCTTGATGTTTCGATGTATCTATCGCCAGCATTTTCTCAGCAGTTAGTAATGGGGAATGAAATGTTTCATTGTGTTGTTTTCCAAGTGAGCAATATGAAAAATGGGCATCCACATAATAATTAAAAATTTGGCTTGCAATGTTCTTGGCAAATAGGGTTTTTTCAGAGCTAGATTTTTCTCACATATCAAGGACTGGACTGATAGCAAAATACTGGAAAAGCATTAATAATTTTAAATTATATTTACTCTCATCTCTCCTCCAGAAATAAACTACTTGAGTGACTCATTAAAGGGTTGCTGTTAAGCTGTGGCTTTGTCACAGGCTCTGTTTAAGGCAGGATACACCGCAGAGTGGCTCAGGTTTGATTTTACATTCCCTCTTTTTTTCAGGGAACACGGAATGGCAAAAATAGAGATTAATGTAGTCCATGTCAGCCCCACATTCGACACAAGTAACAAGTCCCTCCCTCCCGTGTTGGTGTATAGGGGAAGAACTAAAGGATCCCCTTGCCTCTCCTGATCCCATCTGTGCAGAGAAAGAGGAGCAATGTCGCAGGATCTGCTCATGTGCACACGTGCACACGCTTGTGCAGATAAACACATGTGCATGTACACCTCCTCCTTGTGTGGCCGAGGAGAGTGATGGCCTGTGGAGGAGATGGAGGAGCACCATCCCTGCCACCACCTCCCAGCACACAGCACAACTCAGCCCCATGCCGGCAGGAGAGGGCAGATCACAGTAATCACCACTGAGTGAGCTTGGGGGGCCTTACACATGTGCAGGAGCTGCTGCTGAGTTGCATGGCCAGGAGCAGAGAGAACATGAGAGGGAGGGTGCTCTTGTTTTCCAGGCAGTGCTCAGCAAAAGCTCTCCATTGTCATGTTCTCTGGCTGCTATGAGTTACTTAGGCCCAAACAAAGTAACTTTGAGGGTGCCAGAGCACTGGAACAGGCTGCCCAGAGAAGCTGTGGAGTCTCCTCTGGAGACATTCAAAACCCACCTAGACACATTCCTGTGTGATCTGCTCTGGGTGAACCTGCTTTAGCAGGTGGGTTGGACTAGATGATCTCTAGAGGTCCCTTCCAACCCCAGTCATTCTGTGATTCTGTGAAAGAAGCAAGATGGTGTCCTTGGCACACTCAGAGCCATGTTCTTCAGTGAGAGCAGGGCAGAAATAGGCAAGGAGAGCTGTGCCTTGCTTGCTGTGCTGGGGCAGGCAGGGGGCCCCACCACCAGCTCTACAAGGAGTCAGGGCTGCATGAGGGGGTTGGAGGCACATCAAGGAACTAAGCCACCATGCCAGCTCCAGACCATGCACTCCTGTAGCCTTGGCACCAGTAGTTACGGAGGCTACAGTCCTTCAAGAGTTTCATGTAGAAATAGAGCTGGAGATTATTGCAGCTTGGGACTGGATTGCTTCCCTCTGGGTTCCTTTTCAGCTGTTAATGAGCCACCAGGGAGACCCAAGTTATCTCCAGGGCTGGTTGGGTCCTGCATCCAGGTTGTGGAGGAATGAACAGAACTCTAAGGCTGGAGGGGACAGGGAACGACCGTCCAGGGCAAATCCACAGATGTCTGATGCCTCTGTGATTCTGAGAATTGATTTACCCCTTGATCCCCCATAATTCCTGGCTAAAAGCTGCCACTCCTGTCTCAGCCTGGCCCAGCCCTGAAGGGAGCCTCCCCCAGCTCCAAAGGGGGAGACCCATGAAATGTTCTCATCAACAGTGAAGTCAGAGGATTCCCAAGCTCTGCCATTCATTAGATATGAGTCAAAAAACAAAACCTGAGATGGGATCTAAAATCACAAACCAAAACAAAATGTCCCTTATAATGCTTTTTAATCAATAGTACTTTCAAGTACTTTTTGATGTTGACTTATTAACTGCTGTTTACTGTCTGATAATAATGTTAGAAAAGTTATTGTCTCCAAGATGTTCTCCAGATCCTGAGGACACTTCATTTTTTGTTTCCTTGATGCTGAGAGTCCCACTGAGTCATCTGAATTAAAGAGCCTGAGCTTTAAGAAGAAATACTACATACCTGATGAAATCACAAGTTTTGGCAACACCATCAGTCCATAAGTTTAATGACATTATTTCTCTGTGTTTGGGTGAGGTAAGGATCAAATTCCATGAAAGCTCTTTAAAGCCTTCAAGGGAAGGAATGAACACTACGGGGAACCCCTTCCGACCCCCAGCTCCTCCTCATAGCAGGGTCGTGAGCTTTATGCCATACAGTGTATGGGAGACCCCAAAACAGCCCACGCTGCCTGCCGTACCCAGCATGATCGAAGCGAGGTTCTTCCCAAGGCACCTTCCCCTGGCCCCTGGGTAGTCAGCCCTGCCTGCCTGTTCGCACATCCTTACTCACCCCCCTCATCATGGGAGACTAAAACACTTCTTCCAAAACAACTAAACAGTCCAGATTTCTAAATGTAGGACACAGCCAGTGTTTTATATAATCCTTTTAGATGTCTACTGTCCAGTGTATTTGCTGAGGATTTAGGAGGGTCCAGTCCCTCCTCTTTCTGGGAAGACATTCTCCCATTCCCAGGGTGTGCTTACTGCCTGGCTAGGAGCTTTCTTGCCTCAGCATTGCCACCCGGCATCCAGGCATTCACTTTCTGTGGTATGCCAGAGGGAAGGAACATGACTCTGTATTCTTGGGGCTGAGAGAGGAAATCTGAGATCTACTAATGTTTCAAGGAGAGATCTGAGGGCTAAAATGAGCCTTGGCCCCACCTTTCCTGCTGAGGACATACAACTGTATAGAGCTTGAGATTCCCTTTAGGAAGAGTAAGATGTGTTTGATTTCTTTCAGACAGAGGAAAGGTTGCACCTAAATTCCTCTTCTCTGAGGGAAGCAGAAGAACATTGTAGATACTAAACAGGTACTGGTGCTGCATTTTGCAGAGATCCTGATCTAGCTGGTGTGTAAGAGAAGATCTTATGCACCACGGAGGCAACTTGCTCAGTCTGCCAAGTCTTTTGCTGGATGCTCTCTGAACTCTTCTCCCAAAACGACCTGAACTTGGAGGGCATCGCATGGAAGGGGTTTTCAGTGGCAACTCATGAGCATCCCGTCTGGCCTAGGACTCTCAGTGCCCTGGTGTACTCCTCACGTGCCATGTTGCTAAGTGACACTTTGAAATGTGCATCTTGCAGTCCTGTCTTGCTTGTTAGGTGCAACTCCAAGGTGCTTCCCTCTTTGTCTTCAAAATGTAGCCTTATGGATTGCAGCCTCATAGGTGCCAGGGTGAGGTGGAGCCTATTCTGGGAAAAAGGTCCCAGCAGACCTGCAGAAAGAGTAACTGGATGCCACATGGCTGACATGAACTGGTGTGGAAGTGCTGTCAGATCATCTGCTCAGAAACTGGTTTCAGACCTTGTCATGTGCACATCTCGCTAACTGCTTCCAGCTAGTGCTCCCTGCTGCTGAGGGCCTGAGACAGGACTGCTCGTCCTGAAGCCCTCTGAGCTCTTGCTTCCTCTTGGCACTGCGTACGTGCACACTCATCCCATGGTGTGGGCTGGAGCAGGCTGGGGCTAAACAGGGTGATGTCAGGCTGGGTTGGGCTTTCCAGTCTGATGCAGGCTGCGTGAGCACAGGTTGCTCAAGAGATAAAGAGGCTCATGGAGTCTGCCCTGTCTGTTCCCTGTGTTTGTCTGGACCATTCATTAATTTCTCTGTGTTACTCTTATGGGAAGTCTTTGGCTGGTGAGATGCAGAAAAGACAAAATGGGGTCATGTAAGAAAACAAAGCTGGCCGCAACACAGACTTTGCTTCCTCTACCCTCTACTCCAAGACTGGATCAAGATGTCCTTCGTGTGTATTCCAGGTGTATTTGCAAAGTTAAAAGAGGAGCCATTTGCCAAACTGCTCCGTATAGGACAGAAAAGCAAGTGGCCTGCACCTTTTAGAGCAAAATGGGAGAATGTTGCAAATACTAATGTTTCTTCAGGGCTAGACAGCCTCTAAGCAGGAACTACAATTCTGGATTTAGACATCTCAAAATGCTTTTATGTTGTTTCAGGGACCTAAATCCCACCTGACTCCTCCAAGATATCTGGAGGACCATCCTGCAGAGAACTTCAAGGCACAGAGATAGAGAATTCTCACCAGAATTTATGGCGTCACGGGAATGAAACATCTCACCACCACCAGTCTAGGGAAGGTCCTCTGTAAGATTTCTGGGGCCATCCTTTCCAGCTAGGTCCTGCACACGTGTTATATCTCGCTGAGAAGCAATATGAGCTGGGATAGCTCTGGGGTTAGGTACCATAGAATTGCCTTAGAAGTGTCAGAAAAGTATGTTCAGAAACACGGAACTTTCTTCAGCAACAAAGTAAATCAGCAAGGATAAGGAATCCTGTTATATAATTAATTAATTAGTGCATTAATTGGGAAGGACCATGGAAAGTCCACCTGCTGATCCTAGAGGATAGGCTGAAGCCAACACTGCATTTAGATTTCAGTAAGGACAGCATATATCTCAGACAACATGAACAGGAAGACCAGCCTGTAGGAAGATGTAGGTCTGTTGCTTTCCCTCTGCACTCAGGTATTCCTTGGAAGAAGAATTCTGAAGAGGATGCTCCTGTTACTTGTGTTTCTCTCTGGTTTTGCCGGGGAGTGGGGGTGTGTGGTGTTGCCTTACCACAGTCTTTCATGAAGGAGACTGGAAATGCATCATACATTTGTAGTGGTTCTAATGGTTGATTTTGACACACCTCTTGGGGAAAAATGTAGAAGTTGGAGAAGCTGTCTTTGTGGTAGGGATGGTCTTTGGTTCTGTTTCAGAAACTGAGGTTTAAAACCCCAAATAAATACTTTTGCATTGCCAGAGGTGCACTACTTCTTTTTGCCACTGGCAGTTGCACCTCAAGCCACATGGCCCAATTCCTAGAAAATTTACCCACCTCCCATTCTTAAAAACCTCACTTGCCTTAGATCCACAACCTCTGAAAAAGTTGTCTTGGGAAAGATGCCCCCTCCCCTCCTCCTCCACCCTGCCGCAGGACCCATTGTCCATCGGCGGCAAGGCATAAAGGAGTTAACGAAGGAACCAGCGAGGAGGTATGATGGGGTGATGTCAGAATATTTCCAGGGAAAGAATGTGTTGGGGGCGCTGGCCGGGTGCAGGGGCTGGGGCTGGCGGCCCCCGGCCCCACCCCGACATTCTTCTTGTCCGGTTCCCACAGGCGGAGAGTGGCACGGGGGTCAGAGTGGACGAGCACAAAGGGAGACCCCCTGCTGCCGGGGCCATCGTGCTGGGCTGTCACTGCTACTAATTCATGACTTCACCTTTAATCTCACTGATCCATTATAGGTTAAAAAGAGACCCATTTTACAGCTGACAAGATTGAAGGGAGTGCAACCCAGGAACTGGGTGGAGGGGGGGCGGGGGGAGAAAAAAAAAAAAGGAGGGAAGGGGAAGAGAGGAATAACCTCTGCTAAAGTTTGTACAATTAAGACCCATCTGCTAAAAATAGATTTTGTCCTTTTTGCTTATTGTTTCCCTTCACTACAAGGATGTGTATTTTTAAGAGGTAAGCTGGGAAATGCAACTCCTTCAGAATTTTAGCACATGGGGTCAGAGGAAAAAGGAATCGGGAGGAAAGGGAAAACCAGGAAAGGAAAAAGAGTAAGATTTTAGGAGCAGGGCTGTACAATGGAAAGGATGGGAAGCACACAAATAGCTTAGCGCTGCTTTAGAGCATGTTTTGTGAGGTCATTAGGGGGAAATGACTAAGAAATTTATGAAATGCTAATGTCAAAGGTAAGCTGATCAAATCAACATTGATTCAGCAGAGTAATAAATATACGTGTGTGGCACTTACAGCATATTTATAATGACACAAATACTTAATGAATTCTCAGAAATCATTAGACCTACTGTGCTGTGAGCTGTAGATGAAGTCTCCAGAAGTAACTCTGCTTTTTATTTTTGTTAGTAGAGTAATGGCTTTTGATTTGTCCTTTAACAAAGATTTGTATGCTATTAGTTCAAGGCAGCTAAAATGCATGTTCTCAGTGAATTTCAGGAAAAAGCAAATAGGAAAGAAAAAACAGCGGGGTGATAATTTGTCATAGACTCGTGAAATGCTTGCTAGATTTTTTTTTTTTTTTTTTAGCATATAGCAAATAATTCTACATTCTTGCATCTCCTGATTTTGTCCTACATGAGTGAGGATGCTGTAGATATCTGTGTGCAGTTTTAATTCAGGGAGCCGCGGTATTGTTCCTTAGGTTTTTTACTTTTTCTATCTGCTTTTTGATGAAAAAATTGTAACTCCAAAAGCAATTTTATTAAGTCCACCAAACCAGCCTGTTCCTCCTCCTACTGTCCTGATGGTACCAGAGAACATCAGAGCCCAAGAGTGAGATTGTTTACTGGATTCTCCCTGTCTCTTGCCCTTGAATGACTGGAACTGCATCTCGTAAGATTTGGCAATGTAAATATGCACATTTATCCTGCCAGGCAGTTTTTGCATCTTCTATGACACCCTGGTCCTTCTTTTCTCCCCTCCCTGCAGAGGAGCCCTAGGAGTCCCTGGCATCATGGCTTCATGGGTGCCCCGCTACCCTGAGGTGAGGATGGAAAGCAGGAAGGGTTATCATAAGAATGTGCAGTGCTGCCTGAAATTTGTAAAGATTTTTGGGTTTCTGGGATTCCTGGACAAAGTCTGTGAAGGCAATCATCTGCTGGTGTCTTTTGTGGGAAGATGTAAGAGAAAATGGGGACCTTCGCACGAGTCACTCTGTCAGTCGAAGTCAGTGATGAAAGTGCTATTGAAAAGAGCCTCGGATCAAATCAAAACTTGATTTCCTAACGGTGACATTGCCTGCAAATAGAGGCAGATCGAGATCTGTAACTGGCCAGCGTTTTGGACACATTCTGCTTACTTTAGTCACACAAAATGACGTATTGATGCAAGTTTCCAGGATCCAAACAGGCAGCCCTTTCATAGGCAAAAGCCCTAATGAAGTCACTGGCAAGCAGCCTCACTGGCCTAAGGCCTGCAGGCTCTTTCGCTAGTCAATACACTGGACCTAATCTTATACCCCTGGAGCATCAAGCTCCATGTGTATTTTATGCAAGTTTTTGTTCTCTTTCTGCAAAAGTGCAAGATTTGTGTGCTGTAGAGAGCAGTGTCAATGAGCAGCTGCTTCTCCTTCAGCATGAGTTGTTCAGTATATAGACTTCATTTGCTACTAGTTGGGAAAAACCAAACTGCAAAGCTGAGGTGCAGAACAGTGAGGACCTAGACTGCCAAATACGAATTTCCTAACTTAATTTGCAAGTGTGTGTTCAAAACCGAAAGAAAGGGATTAAAGCAGAAGTTTTTTAAAACAGGTTTTGGAGGGTATTGTGAAAATATGTGGGTTTAGCTGGTATCCTTCTGGCTGCTTCTAATTTAGTGGAACACATAAACCCCTCTTGTAAGTTGACTGTGAACAATGGAGCTGTCTTAACCATGAGTTGGAGCTATCTTGCAGTTATCTAGGATTTCGTTAGCTGTTTGTAAGCACAGTCCTTTGTGTTTCTGATCAATAAGCAGAATTTATTTTTCCAGCTTCTGAGACTGTTAGAAATATAGATTGGAATGACACTTTCACATATAACCTGGGTTCCAAACTGTCATCAAACACTAATTTAACATGATAAAAATTTTAAGGATGTTTCCAGAGATACTTTGTTTTAAATGACAAACCCATGTTCTTTCTTTCTGAAATTTTTGAATAAAGTTTTTCCATGTGTGAATGTTATAATGCAATGCCCAGGTAATAAAGTAAAAGGCAGCTTTTAGAGCCAAAAAATTACCATCTCCTTCTCTGCACTCCTCAGAAAATGATAGGATGAATAAAATCCTTTTCAGCTAAAACATTTTTTCTTCTAAATTTCATACATCTTCTGTAATGCACCTGCAGGCAGGTGTTCAGAAGGAGTCAGGAAAGCAACCCCTGTCTATTTGACTGAATTAGGGCTGAACTGCTGAACTAGATGGCAACAACTTGGCCTGGAAGTAAAAGAAGAGGAAAGGGAGGCGATCCAGATTACCGATTAATTAGGAGCTGTCCCTGTAACCACATCCCTTTTGCTGAGCAGGATGGGCACTTTTAGGCCATGGGAAGTTAACTCTGAAGGCTCTGCCTGTGGCTGCTCCTCTGGCTGCTCTAGATCTGGTCTAAGCCCACAGGTCGGCTCACAGCTCCAACTTGCACCCAGAGCTGGAAGTACCAACATCTTGGGTGTCAGTTAGACTTTTCCAGAGAAAGGTACACTGTGAAAAGGCCTCAGGGCTGGGTCTCTCTCCCTGAGGCTCTCTGAGAAATGGTGTTATAAAAGTAGCATGATGCACCTTTTTAAAGGCAAGATATCCTAGACTAAAGGCAAAAGAGATTGGGATTTCATGACTGAGGGGGTTCGAGTCTCAAGCATATCTGAAAACCTGTCCCTTCAATATTTATCTTTTTGGGACCTGACTTCTTTGACAATCTGCATCCATGTTGTTGTCCTGCTTGATATGCTATAAAGAAATCTGCGATGTTTGATGCCAATCAATTAAAACCACGTCTTTATCACAACAACCTCACAGTACCTCATTCAGCATGTTCAAGGAGTTATCTTCCTGTCTCCTCTTTTAAGATGAAACTAATCCATTGTAAGTCCCATAACAAGGAGCCACTCACAGCATGAAAGTATAAGCAGTACAGTTTTTAAATGATGTTGTATATGTCTATGAGACTCTTATTATTAAAGCCACAGGTGTGAAAAAATGCTCTCTGTTTTCATGCAGCACTGCAGTGGAGATAAGGTAGGATTTTCCTTGTGCTTGCCAGAGGAGTTGTGCATGGTTTAATTAAAATGTGTTATTATGTTAGGGATTTTTCTTTTTTTTTTTTTTTAAATAAAGTCAAGGACCCTACTGAAAACAGGAACATTCTTGCACCCAAATCTGTGTCAGAGTCCTACTGGCAGTAAGAGCTTTTGGACAAACATCTGATTGCAGAGTCAGAATTCAACAAAGCAAGAAGAAACAGGCTGAAGACCAACTATCTAAATAGATGCAGTAGCATAGAGAGTGGGAAGCAGAACTGAGAGAACAATAAATAAACAATGAAAAACTTGAGCATTTATTCAGGATTCATAAATACAAATGTTGTAGTTCTAGCAGTGCATGCACAAGGTGAAAAATGTAATTCCTTCTTATCACTTATTTTTCTCTCCTTATTTCTTTTTTTTCAGGTCATCAATACCACTGGGAGAAATCTTGCTTGCAGTGGAAAAGAACAAATCTGAGATGCAAATATTGAGGGTGCTCAAGGGTCAGCAGGACAGGAATCAGCATCATTTTCTTGACCAGCTTTAGGAGACGACATTGCATTCAGAGGGCAATACACATTGTACAAATTGTGTTGGGAATAGTTGGTGCAGAAACCTGACCTCCTCCACACCCCCATCATGTAGTGCTCACTTGATCAGGAATAGCTGGATGAGGGAATCCGTATTTGCCATGTAAGAGAGCTGGGACAATACACACATGATGATCATGATTCTCAAAGCTCCAGAGTTTACAGTGTGGCTGCAGTGGCAGGAGAAGAGTGTTTCCTACCTCATGGGTGGCTTGTGGGTGGCTGATGTGCCCGCCTGTGTACTGAGGCTCTGTGGATGCAGAAGACAAGTGTCACCATGTGGATGAAGAGTCCATGAGAAGAATGGAAGAAAGAAGTTGTCACATCAGGGCTTGTTTAGTCTAGTACTACATGAACTACTTTTGACAACCATCAGACCAAGCTCTCTTGAAAAGGATGAAATAAAGCCAATGAGGCACTTTGCTGCTGTTGAAACTCCCATATGTGGCACCTTCATGGATTCCCTTCAGCACCAGCATACCCCATCACTGCCTCTTACTCAGGAAAGTTAGTATCCTTTTCCTGTTCTCTATAGTTTTCCTGCTGTTCATATGTTACTCTGCTCTCTGGTGGTTTTACCTCAGTACATGCTTCCCTGACACATGGTCCCCCTCCTCCTCTGGACCTCCTGCCTCCTCACCTTCACCCACTGGTGGTTCCAGCCCCTTCTGTTTGTCTACTCCTTGTACAGTGCTTTCTTCTTGCTCTGGAAAAAACAGTGCAATGATGCAATGTCAGGCAACTCTTGATGAAGAAGCAAGGGCTGGATCTGACACCCCAATGCACCTATAAGTCACTCACATTTGGAATCCTCTTAGCTTTTGCTGAGACTGGTTGCATTAGGTGACAGGGCTGCAGAGACTAGTTTATCTGAGTTTGACAGGGCAGTGAACAGGGTACCGCAGCTTTGAGAAACAAGTGTGATTACACAGAGGCATAATTTCTATTTAAATATAATTCTGAATTGGTCCTCTGTTTCTCTGTAAACATACAGGGGAAAAGTAGTATTTTAATTTGTTTTTCAAAACAACAACAAAAAAGAAACAAGCAAACAAGCTGATAAATCAATCCACATACTAACTGCATTGCAACTAATACAGTTACAGGGCTTCCTTTGGGTCAAGATTTTTCTCTGCCTTAAGGCCAAAAATGCATTTAAGCATCACCTAATAACCAAACAGCAAACATAAGCACCGGGCTGATGAGTCATCCATTTCCCACCTTCTCCAGATCGTTTCTGTCCATCTCATCCTCTTCAAATGGCAATGCAAAGCCCATATGCCACGGTGTCAGGGAAACATCCCCAACACGGCATCTGGCTGTGTGGCAGCTCCCGAGGCAGTTGGTGTGTCGGCTTTGGAGCTGCCCCTGCTTTTGTCACATACTCAGGCTTGGTGATGAGACTGCCCTGTCACCCCACAAACCACTTTGGATTCCAAGGAATCACTGTGTTTGTGTTTATCAATAAGGTCCCGCTTAAATGGCTCATGAGATCTTTATACAGGCCTCCTTTATGGCAAAATAATGAGAATTTTTTCATGCCTGTGTGTGTGTGTTTGGTAGAAACATGTAGGTTTAATTTCAAGTGGACTGTGGCCTGGTATTACAGGTCACTGTGTACTGGGATTTCTTTCTCAGAAAAATCTTGAATGCTCTTTGAAAAGGTCTCTTTCTTCTTTTCTTTTTTTTTTTTTTATCTCTTGCTCATGAGTGTAGAAGCCACTTCTTGTTGAATAGGATCCATAATGCCTGGAGATATTTGAGATCAAGCATATGGTCAACTGAATATGCATGTAAGAGGGGCGGGAGGGAATTGATGTGCGGCACCAGGGAAAGCGTGTCTGAAAGTTAAGCAGTGCAGAGTTCAAAGACGTCCTTTCTGCACATTTTGGGAAACATAACTTTCTGTTTCCTCTGATAAACTGGTTACTAGGAAGCAATTTATGGTCAAAAACATGGCTTAGGCTTTTAAGCACTCAAACTTTTGGTTGTGACTTGTGTTAGACAGGATAATACCATTTCACTTTTGGTTTCCCACAAAATGCTTTTTTGTACACCCAAAACATTAGACAATAAAATCTCAAGTTATTCCAAAGTACATATAGATAAGAAACTTTTTCAACCAACAAATGACCAATTCTTGACTAGGAAAAGAGCCCAGATGACTCTTCTTCACATTTAAATGAAAAGAGTGCTTGGCGAATATGCATTCTGGTAAGTTTTCCTTACCAGTGGAGTCAGAGAAAGGGAGACGGGACTGAATAGGAGCGATTGGGCATGAAGTAGTAACTATGAGGTCCTGGAAGCAGGAGAACAAGAGAGGGAAGGAAGAAAAAAGAGAAGAGAACCCAGCAGAAAGGCAAGGGGGAGGAGGGGGGAAGGAAAGTATATGTAGCAGTTTTTTAAGAGATGCCAGCAAAAACTGGGATGACTGTGTGTTTAAGAAAATGAGAGACAATCTTGAAATACAGAAATTGAGCCTTTATGAGGCTTTACTGGGAATAATTTTTGGGAAATTGTCAAATATATAAGATCTGAATTGGGGTTTTTTTGGTTTTGTACTTTTTTATATCATTGCCACAGTATATTTTTTTGCATGATGAAATGTAAATTAATCTCTCTATTACAAATGCATTATGGTTAATTTATTTAATGCACCAAAATAATATGCCACACTGTATTTATTGCTGAAAATCCTGGAGAAATGAAGAATTAGAGGACATTTAAAGGAGCCCACTCCCTCACATACATGCTGTGACAGTACAGAAACCACAGTTAAGTGGACTGTCATCAATATTCCTTCCACAAGAAATACTTTCTAATCATATTAGTAAGAGTGGGTGTGGGAGAGAAGAAAAATGCTTCATTACAACATGTAATGGCCCTGAATAAATAGCACAAAAAAAATGACCTCTTGCACATCAGAATCGAGTCCTACAGATGTGCCATTTTGTGAAGGGCAGTGTGTGTGTTTGTCTGTGTCTGTATGTGTGTCTATGTGTGTCTGCAAAAAATGCCTGTGGGGGAACATGTTCTGATACACCCTCTGCTTCAAAATAAACACCAATCTGAAGCAAAACCCAGAGGAAAATCTCTGGACCCCTTGCTGTCTGCCTGGGGCAGGACTGGCCCTTCTGCTCTCTCTCAACATTTACTTATCTCTTCGGCCAGTTTTAAAATCACAAAGAGGGGAAGAAAGACATTAGCTCCATATACTTTCATTTTTGTTGAGTTAAGTAGACATTTTCAATAGTGTCCTTGCAAGAACAGTTCTTCCCAGTCATCAGTCTGCCCCGTGTGCATAATGAAGATGCCAGCTTAAAGTTAGACCTATTACAACCAGCCCCTGCCCTGTGCACATGTGTCCTCCAAAGTGTTCATGGATGTACAGATGGTTACATAAAATATGATAATTTGCTTTCATATGAGTTTGTTTTATATATTCTTCTGAGGAAAGACATTTATCTGACTAAAAAGTTCCTATGGTAACATGAGCGTTCTCATGTAGGTATTTTGTAAGGTAAGTAAGCTAGGTTGTTTTAAAAATAAGAGTAGAATGCTGACCTCCTCTAAGGCATCTTAGTAGCAGGCTGGAGAACAAGCCTTCTGACTGAGCTGCTCGCTAGCAGTGATTTCTTCCTGGGAAATTCCATAGTGCAAGGAAGCCAAATGTGTTCAACCCTTGGCCCATCTGAATGTGCTGGAAGGGAAACCAGCCTTCAGTTGAATATCTTCTTCCTAGATCTCTTAAATTACTTTAAATGCTGTGTCTGTTGTGATAGGGAACATGGGGGCAAGACTCTCTTGTCAAAGCCATGTAGCTGGATGAAGTGGAGCGACCAGTCACTTTCCAAAACAGTACTGCAATCTCGCTAAAGACTTTTTAAAGTTAATGAGCATCTCTGTGAGCAGTGGTGCCATGCCTAAAATTTAAAGGTTAGTATCTCTTAACCAAACCATTCATTAGAAAAGTTATATAAAGAGAAAAACATATAGATGCAGGGTAGTTGTTCTCAGAAAGTTCAGAACAAAGAAGCATCTCGGATGTGTTTGTGTTCAAATCCACTTACTGTGGTCCTGTGCTCAACAAAATGAAGGCCAAGTGAAATATAATTGCCAGAATCTGGCTATACTCAGGATGTTTTCTGCATTCGTAATCGCTGCAGATCCTATTACACAAAGTGTTAAAACATGTGCTTGAGTCCAAGAAGCTTCTATGTCATTTAAGCACAAGCTGTAATGTAGGCCTGGCTTCATGCGATTGCTGAATAAGGACAGGAGCTCACAGATGCTTAAAGTCAAACAGGTGCTCGAGTGGTGCATGGAGTCATGGCCTCCTTCTAAATCTTGGCTTTCTGTTACTAAAGAAGATGCTGCTAAAGCTGTGCTCACCTCCAGGCATGCCAGCCCAGAAGTGAGGTGCCAGGCTTGTGAGGGGACTTATGCTAAAGGAAGCAGTTCTGGATAAATACATTTCTGGAGTGGTAAGAATGACAGTGGTAAGAATGATCACTGAACTCATACAAAAAATGGAATTTTTTTCTTAAGATATAGCCTACTCTTTATTACCCAGCTGCTGAAAGCAACAATGTGCAACAAGCACCCTTTGCAGATTAAAAGGTAGAATTTTCTGCACAGTGTCTAGAACCCAGTGAAAAATTGCCTTAATTAAACTGAAGGAGATCAAGGATAATAGGTGTATCTATATAAAACATACCTCAAACTCTAAAAACCCCCTTTGTATTGTATGTGCGTAACTAATTCCTGTTTGCTTGTTTTTCTCTTCCGTGAGCATTTTTTACTGTGAGTGCTTCTACGTCTATTTCCCCCACTTTACAGTAGTCACTATGAGGCTGATGTACATGTTGCAACATCTTGTCTTGCTGCCCCAAGTCCTGCCAGGCAGCACCAGGAATGTGTACAACTCAGGGAATTATGCAAACCTGTACATAGACATCAGAGATGCACTAAGGTAAGGATGGCGACGCCAAGATGGTTAATGCTTCTAGTGCACTTTGAGAGAAAACTAAATGCTCGTCAAGTCTAACTGAAACGTATTTTTTTTATTTATGGTAAAAAAGATTTAAATCTACAGTGTCTGAGATGGAAAACACATGTTAAAATCAGAAGAACTACAGAGCAAAGGATTAGAATAAAACTGACTTCTACTGGCAACATGTGACATAATTTATGGGTTTACTTGTGTCAAAAAGCATGCTTCTGATTTCCCCTGGTTGGGTCTTCACACTCTTCCTAAAGATTTCATCAAAGCTAAGTGATTACAGAAGTTGTCCTGCTTTGTACACAATGTTTTGTTTTATATTTGGATATCACTGATGTGCAATGGAAAGCTATTTTCCTGCTCAGGATCTCACAGAATAATAATGTGTTGGACACTGAGCAAACAAACTGGACTGGCTGGAAGCCTGATCCACCGCTGATGGCCCGCAGCTGCTCTGTGGCAACGGCTGTAGCCAACAGTAGGGGAAGGCATGGGAAGGTTCAACCAGCTGCCACATTTCTGAATTTGTTCCTTTTCTACTTTGCCTTCCCCATGTCCCTGCAGCTCTCTTTGTGAAGAGGAAGATGGTTCAGCAGAGCTGACATTGGTGTCATACATTGGTCCCAGGCACCAAAATTCCTTCCCCTGCTGAATCCTGCTGCCCACTGTGCTTGTGAATTGAGGCAACTTTTGTTCCTTTACAAATGGGGCATCTGTAAGGACAGTAATTGGGGCAGGATTTTTTCAGCGAAGACGAATATGGTCTTCTTGGGTGCAGGAGTGAATACAGGTAAAAATCAGCACAGCCTGGACTTCTGTTGCCTGAGAATATTTATGTCAGTAAGTGTTTGTAGAACCAGGGATGATATCTCTCAGCACTGGTGCTGGATTTCCACTCATTTTATACTAGGGTCTTCCTGTGAATCCCCTGTGGGAGCAGTTCAGTGGTACTTAAAGGGATGGCATTTCTGTAATTATCTACTTATTGCTCTAAGGTTCTTTCTTGGGCTTGTTAAACCTTCATTCCAGTTAAAGTGTAACCCCACACTATTGGATTTGGATAAAAATGTGATTGAGAATCAACATTAATTCCCCCGTAGTCTTTGGAGTAGGTACGTTTGGCTTACTTTTCTCTGGTTTGAAAACATGGAGTTCAGACCCGGTCATTCTGTGAATAGAGTGAAAGAATTCAAAGATGGTGCAGTGTGCCAGTGGGGCTGTGATTTTCCATTAGATTATTTACGTTGGCCTAAAAATTTCATGGGCATCTATTTCTCTGATGAATTCTATAACAATTTTGAGTCATCACTCAATTATCTGAATTTATGTTAATTGCTATCAATTTCATTCTTAAATTCTGAAATTTTCAGTAAGGAATCAACAGTGAATTGGATCATAATTAAATTCAACAAGTTTTCAGTTACTTACCTCTTACCTGATGTTGGTTTATGCTCTTTCTTTAATCCCTCCATGAATTGCCTCCCCCTGTGTGAGACACAGGAGTCTAACACAGAAAAAAACAAAACAAAACAAAACAAAACAAAACTATTTCAGGTTACTTCTTTCTGGTTCCTACTTTTTAATTTCCTTCACTTTTCACTATCAGCCATGAATATTGCATCTCCATTTGAATTTCCAGCTGCTGAATCATGATCAGCTGAAGATCCAGTAGCCCTGTGTTAGTGGATATAACTCAAGGGGTTATGCTGTTTTCACTGTTTGGCACATACTCAGGATGGGAACTTAGCTTAACAGTTGCACCATATGGCAGGGGGAGATAGGCCAGTATCTTGGATGAAGATGCATATATTTTGTACTCTCATGGTATGATGCATTCTTTTGCTTTGCAGATGGCACCTCGGAATTGTTGCTCTGAAAACTAATTTTGCCCAGCCACGCAGGTCTGCTGACACAAGCACAAGGATCATCTGTTTCTGTGCAGACACTACTGCATGCTACAGATATCCTAGGCAGGAATTTTTCTGAGAAGCACACCTGCATCTCAGTTGCTGTGGAGAGCAGAAAAAAGCTTGGGAACCTGTGACGAGCATTTGTATCCAGAGAGAACAATTCAGCCAGGCACAATCTTCGTGTAATACTTGGTTATTGCTTCTTCTAGAAGTTTATTACAACACAGTTGTCAGGGCAAGCATAGAGGGAATATGTTGATTTTATGGGAGCTGGAAAGAGGGGTTCATTCTAATTGACAGACTTAACATTGCCTTTGATTTCCTAGCAGCGTCCCTGTGTACAGGCAAACCATCAGTCCTCAGTGAAACTGCTTTTATACCACACAGAACTCACAGCACTAACAGTGTCACTCTCTGAAACTTGTTTTTGCTCTGTCTCTACCTCTCTGTTCCCCACAAAAAAACCATCTTTTTACATGTGCAAGGGGACCAAGGACTTGCTTGAGAGGTTTCAGGCAATAGATTCCATGCAGCTAACAGAACTGTAGATTAAGGTATAAGTACTTTCCATTCTCTGGCATCATTTGCATTACTTAAAATCACTTTGGGAAGATTTTCTAAGTGCAGTAGGCTGGGATGCAGTTTTTCTCAGAACTGTATTGCTTCCTCTCCAATCTCAGTATTTGCTTTCCTGTGTCCCTGAGCTGAGTCAGGCAGATGTATTTTTAAAGATCCATCTCCTGTGCATGAGGTGGCCTTCACACTAGCTACCATCAGGTCTTCTTAGCTTTCTTTTTCCCCTCTCTGCCTCCCCCAAATTTCTGTGCTCTCAGTAGTAGAACAGTACTGGGTACTAGACTGTGCTTTTTGCTGGATACCCTCCTGAAACAGTTTGGCAGCTAATAAAGCCATAGGTGATAGACACAAACAGTTAAATTCGATTGCCTACCTCCAACAGGAGTGCTAAAGGAGAAGTAGAAATCTAAATTAAAAATGGATCTGTCAAGCAATGAATGGGATACTGTCTGGAGTAATGTGGAAATCACTGCCAGCTTATTGTGTACCAAGGGGATTTTTTTTTTAATTTTTTTTTTTTTTTTTTTAATGATACCAAAGAACTATTATTTACAGGACCCCTGAGCAATTGTTTCCACATCGGGCTAAGACAAGAGAACAGCTGTTGGCACTACCAATAATATATGTCTGCCTGCTACCAGCAGGCTGGAAAGCTCTCATACTTCCAGTGTAAAGGATGAGTTCTGGGGAGGGAGCTCCTCCCATCACACAACTTCTGTGGGACACAAAAGACACACATATTTTTGACAGCATGTGAGTAGATAAGAGCACTTACTTCCTGCAAATGAAATGCTAAAACAGCAGAGAGGTGCCATAATCCCATCTTGAATTTGGATGTTGTGTAATTTAGCAAGTGCTTTCAGAAGGTGCCTCATTACCCACAGCACAAGTAACTGATGTGCTACATTCATAGCATAGATTTAAGGCAGATTTGAAGACTTAAAATAGAAAAATATCTGCCCTCTGAATTTATGGTGCTCTGTCTCCCTTATTTTTCACATTTTTAGACTCCAACTGAGTACCTGGGGTGCCTGATTTAGGCTTGCTGACTACTATAGCATCCAAAATCTTCAGTGATTCAGACTGCTAGTGACAAACTGGTTCTTTGTACAGTCACTGGAGAGGAGCAGTTTTTGTGCCTACGTGCAGATCTGACTTGGACCCGTCAATGCGTTTTCTGGTTTAGCTCCACGAGCAGGAAGAATGAATAATTCTGAAGCACTGGAAAAAATCCTGGTCTCATCTGCCATGGCTTCTCTGTGAAGAAAAGAAGGGGATCACAGATTTCATATCTTTTTCCATGTGTTTTGTTTACTTCAAAGAATGGACTGAGCTTTCTTTTCCTCTCTTGCCCTTTCTTTTCACAGCTAAGAAGCAGGAGAATATGACTAGCTCTTCGCTCGAGCCTATTTACAAAAGTGTGTTAAATGCAGGAACATTGCTGAAGTATTTGTTCATAGCTATCCCCATAAGTGTAAAGAAATTAAAAATCAGTTCTAAAAGAGTGCACAGCACTGGTAGTAAAAGAGAGGTCTATTATAAAACATTTTTAGTTAGCTTATTTACAAGAAGCTGTTTGCTTATTCCTTATCTTGATGACCAATTTATTTGCATCCAGGCACTTTGTAACAGTGCATTTAAAAATAAATAAATAAATAAATAAATAAATAAATAAATAAATAAATAAATAAATAAAGTCACCTGAGAAGAACTTGAAGTCTTTAGAGAAAAGCATACTCAGAAACTGCACTGGGAGGCATCTTCTCCGCCAGATGTAATAGGTCCAAATGGTGGAACAGGAGAGGTCTTGGAAATCATGGACAACTTTTCTGTGAGTTTACACATCTGAAAAAGAACAGCAAAGAAACTGAGAAAGGCTTTGGATTTAACTTTTGCCATAGTGATCTCTAGCTTCAGTGTTACCAAGCATCAGTTTGAACATGTACATTCTGAGAGGTTTTCTTTGTTTGTTTGGGATTTTTTTTTTTTAATTATAACTGAAAAGTGTCTTGAAAACATTAAGGGCAATAGCATGAATAGAAGGTGAAACTCCACTTGATATTTCCTTTATCAATTAGTCTATTTAAAGTGAAAACCTCAGAGATGAAAATCTAAAAAACAAAACAGTGGAAGGCTTGGAGATATCAAAACAGAGCATAAACAACAACAAAAATGCTAGCAGATGACACTAATGAAAGAGGCTGTCACTGTACCAAGAAATCAGAGGCTGTTTTATAACATTTATCCTTTGACACAGTACCTGAGATCTGTCATATACATGTTATGTACCTTATTTGAATGGTCCCTTGAAATCATTTGTGCTGTTTCATGATGTAAAATATATTAAAAAAAAAAAAAAGAAAATGAAAAGGGAATGAGAAGTCAGCATAGCACTATTAACTGAAACTAATTTTTCAGCATATTACGGGAGGAGAAGATATGGCACCTGAAGTTGAAAATCTATGAGACAGTGCAAATTAGTTTTGAAACAGGTATCAAGAATAAAATACTTGTTAGACTATCTGAGCCCTGGAAAGTGAGTTGATTAGTGCTAGCGTTGACACAATGAGGTTATTTTACCAAGTTGATAGACTGTAATTATTATCAAATGCGTTCACGGAAATTGAATCCTGTTTTCAAGTCAATCCCATCCAGAACCTGATTAGCTTTTAGAGCTCATGCTTGATTACCTTGACTTGATTAGGTAAAAAAGCACCACAAAACTAATGGACACTTTGGGCCATCAAATGATTTTTTTTTCCAAGTGGTCTCAGAGTGGATGTCACACAAGAAAGCAACATAAGACTGGCGTAGACATTGATTCTTCTTGATGAGAGTTGCACAGAACTTGTCGACCATCTTTTGCCTGTGAAAAAGTTTCCAGATGCACCTTTTTTCTTGAGCATCTATCTACAAGAACATGTGAAAGGTGGCAGTATACTGATGGAAATGGTTTAAACATCCTAGGTAGACACAAGAGTTTGTGTACATGGAACTGATGGTGGTACTTCTCAGACTCAGACTGCTTATAGATATTCTCATTAGACTGTGTGCGGTGCCCTTCCGAAGAGAGAAAGAAATATTACGGTCTAGTGTCAAGAGCCTGTGTTGTATCCACCTTTCTCTTATTTCCCCAGGTAAAAATTGTGTTTTCTCTGAGAACAGTACCTGGTAAATGGATAATGCCTGCCTCCTGCTGCTAGTTGTCATATTGAACATACAGCTGGAAGACTACATGGATTTATAGGCAAGGAGATATTAAAAGTTATTTCTATATAATGAGATATTCAAAAAGCTGTCTGGACATGCTCCTGCTTTAGGCGTCCCTGCTTGAGCGGTGGGGTTGAATAAAGTGACCTCCAGAGGTCTCTTCCAACCTTGACCACTCTGTGATTCTGTGGTAACATCACAAAAGCTTGTCAGATCATTGTCTTCACTCAGAAAACAACAGCTCATGACACAGTCATTTGATGGAAATGCTAACCATTTTTTGACATAGATTCTTGCAGATAGAAGTTATTTAGTGGTGGTTATCAGTTCAAGAGGTCTTAGCAGATACAGTCTGGGCTGATATTACATGTCCATGAAATTTAACAAGTTCATTTCTCATTTACGCCCTGTACATCTGACATGGCTTCACAGAACTTTGTGTAAAAATCATATTTATGTTTTGTGCAGATGCCCTTTGGGAGCCAGCGTGTCTCTGCACTGTGTGTAAGCTTTTGAAAGGGTAAGCAGGAGTTCTACTTGCATACCACCAGGTCTGCTGGTTTGCACAGCAGCTGTGGAGCCACTGTGGTAGAAAAATCAACCTGTCTTTGAAGGGCCTTGTTCTAGTGTCAGTGTGAAGCTGGAGCTCTGCCAGCATCTGTGTTGCCCTGAGGGCCAGTGAGGGCTGGAGGAAAGTGAGAGCCTCTCCTTCCCACCACTCTCCCTCGTGGGTCTTCGCAGAGCTGACCGCTGGCCCTTGAACCCGTGCACTTTAAACAATACTCTTTGAATAACCATTTTAATGCCTGATGTTGACAGATACTGATCACAAAAATCCCCTGATGGAGGTAGTGGAACTGGAATTGAATTCAATCAGATATAATATTTTAAATATAATGCATCGGCAACACAGTTTTGCCCATGGTGATTTTCTCTGTACTTTTGCATATGATATTTGCAAGCTGGGAACTCAAAAAAGGCAATAGAGTTCAAGCAATCAATGTATCTTTTAAATTGATGTGGCCTCCAAATTTTTAGAAGGTATAATTCACTGAGGTTTCACATTGCAAAGGAAAATGGTCATAGATTTCATAAACATTTCTGCAAATAATTCTTCCCATTTTTCTGCTACCTATCTTGTTGGTTAAAAATGGTCAAGTCTTTCATTGTCTTTGGGGAACAAAGAAGCAGTATTTTAGGATTTTTTTCTGGAAGTGTTCTATTTTGTTCTACTTTTACATTTATGGGGCAAACTAATGTAAATATAATTAGGGTTTAGAACATGAAGATATTTAGATCTGTGAATGTTGACTGAACTTGCTCCAGGTAAGTTCTGGAGGACCTGTACCACCCTGGAATATGGGACTTTGGCAAATTGCATTAACTGATTAAATTGGAGGTTGCACATGTTGCATGTGCCTGAACTTTGTCACTTAACCAGAGAGAGGAGAAAACTTGACCCCCACATTATCTTACATTTGAAATCTGGTACCTCAGAAATACACGGATGTCTGCAGAGTGCTGATAGCTGCTAAGTGTTTCTACTGTGTTTAAACACGATCTTCTTGGTGTTTGCGGTTGTTTGGTCTTTTTATATGGAAGAAGAGCTTAGTTTCAGCATGGCCCTATGAAACCTTTGCTTCTAGGAATGCTACTGCCTACCCCTGCTGTAAAGAATGTAAGAGGAGGATGAAGCAGCGAAGGGATTTATCACTAGCAGTAACTGCTTTTTATTTATGTTTCTGAAACCCAGCTTGCATGCTATTTAACGTAGTGGTTCTGATACATGTTCCAACTCCCACGTGCAGATAGCTACTCCCAGTACAGTTGCACAGGACAGTGAGCTGCCTACACTCAACAAAAATTCCAGGTGAACTCATGTTTTCATACAGGCTGCTTTTAGTAGGCACAAAGAAATATGGTGTAGACCTGTCATGGGCTTTCTGAGAACACTTCTGTATCCTCATGGCTTAGTATGGTTGGTTGCAAGCCCGTTTCCAGCATGATTTCTTGTCTTACATGTAGTTTTGCCATATTTCTCTGACCAGTGGGCAAGGGGGAGCCTTTTACAGGCTCTCAGGACACTATTTAAAGTAATTTCTGAGTAACTAGCAATTGGTTTCCGGAGCTGGAGGTGGTCTAAACTGAGCTCCAGAGTGACCATTAACTTTTTCTCTTTCAAGTAGAGCCAGTGATCATTTTTTCCCTCTGGGTGCACACTTGCATATCTTTACAAACAGGGCACTGTTAGATTTCTACCCTGCCATAAACTCTGACTGCAATACCTCATCTGTTACTGACCTGAAGTGAACTCCGAGGAGAGGGAACAGTAATAAAGCAAAACCCAGCAAACAGTGTGAAGCTTTTGTAAGATCTTATATAACTGAATTGGCTATATTGGGAAATTGCCTTTGGTTTTAATTATAGATTTAAGGGTGCACTTATCGGGCTCTGTGCCATCTCTTTGCTCCCTCCCTTCACTCTTGATTTGCTTTATATAATAAGCAGCCACTACAAAAAGGATGTTTTTCCCCTTTTCTTTCAGGAAGAGGAGAGGCCGACAAAAGTTCACTGGGGGTTGGGGAGGTCTAACGTGTTAATTGTCTCATGTGTTTCTCTGGTCTTGGGCTTTAGCTTGGTCCCTCCAGAAGGTTTCAAAGGTCAGCTGTGAGACCCCAACAATAATCTGTAGTGTCCCAATACTGACCCATGTTTCTTCCCAAAAGCCAGGGTTGAGTGACAAGTACTTCTTGGAATTCCAGGAAAATGTCAAGAGAATGGCAATCCTCAAATCTACCCAAATCTATCTCTTACTCACATCTGTTTCCCAGAATACACAAAAGTTGCTTTCACAGAAGCAGATGCAAAGCAATGAGGTCTTCTGAGGGTCTCATGAAGCATTAATAAAAACTCAGTAGAAATTTGAGGAAACAGGACTTGGATGTCCAAAAATTACAATATATCTAAGCCAGTTTATGCTGCTTGAACATCACTTCTCAGCTTAATCTTTAACTCAATTTGTATTCCTCTTCCCAGTGGCTTCTACCTCTCAAAGCATCTGCTGCATCAACTGTTACATGTGTATAGGGAAAGAGGCTTGTAAAGCAATAGGGGAGCTGCCCCAGCAAATTATCTCAGCTGTGCCTTAAAGGATAAACACTTGCTGCTTCATTTGAGGGTTTCCAAGCTCAGAAGTCAGGTTTCTGAATCTGTTATTCATATCAGGAGCTGGTGCCCTGAAGGGCTACCTGGAGCTAACTGCCTTGCCACATCCAGGAAGGTCATGATGGAACTGGTGGCTGTTCCCTTGCTCTAGCTTAGATGTCTCCAGCTTTTTTTTTTTTTCCTTCCTGTGAAAGGCCAGTGGTTAGTAAAATCAGCACAAAGGTGTCACAGGGTGAGCTGGATTCCTTTAAGTTCATGAACTGAACAATCTTGATCTCCAGTTTCCATAGTAAGTAGAGGGGGACTGGGATGTTGAGATAATAAAGATATTGGGAAGGAGGGCAGGATACCTGGGCAGCTTAACACAAAGACCGTCCAGATCCATTAAGGTTGATCCACAGCCTAGAGCTAAAAAAACTCTACTTGTCTTCCTGCTGCTCTAAAACTCAGGTAAAGCATAGCAGGGGAATTAAAATTTCATTGGATTGATAGCTTTTTAGGTCCAAGAAGCTTCATAACATTGTTCAGCACATCTCCTGTATTACAAATGCAATGTCATATCTCCTGGTTACCCTTTCACTGAGTTCAAGTTAGAAATATCGCTAAGAAGGACAGCAAAACTTTAGAAAGATGGTGAACGTGGTTCTCCCTTTCAGCAGACCACTTCACAACAGCTCTGTGACCAGGTTTCTGCTGCAAAATATTTGTCATACCAGCAAAGTTGTAGATTGTGCTGAGTTGCGACATGTGAAATTACAAAGAAGACTTCTCCTCACAAAGCTCCTGCTGAACAGACATAAAGTTTAAATCCTAAGACCTCACAGAAGCCACTGCAAAACATAGTATAGGTTCTTTGGCTTATACAGGTGTGTGTCCTCTGTCGCAGAGTAGGTGTGCTCATCCTTGATCCTGGCTCTCAGCTGATATTGCTGCATCCAGTTTTGCTTTATTTTTTTATGCTTTTTCCTAGGATGTGACTCAGTGCTTTTCAGAAAACAGAGCCTTTGTCTGCATCTTTCTCCCTGCCAGTCCTTCACATCACCTGCTTGATCCAGACCTGGGAGTGACTCATTTTTCTCATCCAAACACATGTGCACACAATGAGCTGTCTCCCATCTAATGGCCCTTCACAGAAACTTATATGTAGGGTCATGACTGTGTTTTGTTGCAGATGCCCAGTGCCCATCTGTAGAGGACAGTCTCTGTCTGTCTCAAGATTTATATTGTTCTGAATGCTTTAAAAGCTTTGCAAGTGAAAGCAAATGATCTATGTTGTGTTTTTTTTTTTTTCCCTTCCTCCCTCACTAGCTAATTTTGTATCTATTATTTACTGTGGGAAAGCTATGCCAAACAAGCAATCTCTGCATTTTGTTCTGAGACTGCTACAGAAGTGAGCTTGGACCTGTTTATGTAAAATTTTCACACCTCTCACTCACCACCTTATCTTTGTTGTTTGCCCCATATGTGAAGATGTGTTTTTAATGGGTTCTCTTAAACTGCATGGAGATACTTGTGGTGGGGTTAAGTAACTCAAACTTAGATATGAATGACTGAAGTTCAGACAACTACAGTACAGACATCTGAACTAGCTCACCTCTTCTTTTGCCCTGCTAGAGTCAATGGAAAGATAGAAGCACTTCCAAGCAGTAGTTTGGCTCATCCTAAATTAGATAGCTCCTATAGGTCACGTGACTTGCAATTAAGAAAATCCAAGGACTAACAGCTTTGATGCAAATACCTGTGTTTTGTAGATATCTAACATTATGCTGCCTTACACAAACCAAAGGTAGTAAACCAGCTGGTGAATAGAGCCGAGATGCTGCAAACCAGAGATTCAGGAATTACCAAATAAACAGATTATAACACTGCTACAACATGGTAACATTTTAATTTTAGATTTTAATTCCTCTGCTTAGAGTTCACTCAACCTTCACCTTAGCTATAGGCATCTCTATATCTAGACAGTTACACAGCCAAGTGCAAAGTTACATACTGTTATCTCACGGATTCCTCCAACAGCTTCTCAGAGTTGCTGGTAGGATCAGGAAAGTGGTAGACAACTTCATTTACCAGTTGCACGTGATTGCACTGGAAGAACTGAGCTAGTAGTACTCAGGTCGACCAAAGAGGCTGAATGTATCTCCAAGCACCTATTCAGATATCCAGACTGGAAGTGAGATAGCAGTGGAAGAATGGGACAAGATGATGGTAAGAACTTTACTCCTGGGCTCACCAGGATATTGAATGGCCTAGTAGGTTGGCTGTGACCCTTTCTATCAGGAAACGTACCCACATTATGTCACCTATCTTCTCTGCCAATCCTTTGCATCAGTGTGAATTACTTGTAATGTTTGTGACACTGTACTGTGCTCAGGACCAGTAGAGAGGACCCAGCTTCTGGACTCTAAAATGTTGGCAGTATGTATAGGAAGATCTGAGGTTTTCAGGACCCCAGAAGAACTAACAGAGGGAGGCAAGGTTTTGTAGAAATATTTAAGTGGCATCTTAGAGAGCTGAGAATATCTGTTTCCCTCTTCTGTCTCTCAACAACCCGAGGACAATGAGCTGAGAGCCTGACTGTAGAAAACAAACCTTGACAGTTTATCACACTTAGGTTGAATTTTGATGATACGCTCAACAATGCTGAGCCAAACTTCTCACTGCTTGTTATGTAAAAGAACCTATTTTTCTTGTCTTTGTGCTCTAGGGACCTTGGAAATAGATGGCCTTGGAGAAGCCCATTTCTGAAGACAAGCAAAAAATCCTGATGCCTTTCCAGGCTCTCTTGAGTGAGACATCGGCAATGTGTTTCACTACAGTCCTAGGAACAGGCTAGAAAGCAGATGACATTTCAGAGCATGACAGTCTTGCTGCCTTATTCCAGAAGCGGCACATCCTGTGCTGGCCTGATGACAACGTGTCCTCCTGCTGACTCTCTGGGGTAACAAGGATGGGCAGGGCTGCCAGTGGGAGGAATATCCTGGCCAGTTGGCAGTGATGTCCACATCTCACTCTACCCATCCAAGAATGACCAGAGGTAAAAGGCACCTTTCATTTTCTGCTGCCTGTTGTGCAAGGCAGGCCACAGACTGCTGCTTGTGTTACTTAACATCAAAATATCTCCAGGCAATATTTTTTCTCCTGCTTAGAAGACTATCTTTAATCCACTTATTCCTGATCTGCCTTCTCCCTAGTCCTCACACTCCCTGAACACTGTAACAAATCTGCTCTTATTTATTGTTAAAACAATGTCAGTTTTTCATAAGGCAAACCAGAAAAGGGTGTCGCAGAGTTATCCAGCTCTTGTTCTACCTCTTTTTTTCAGGAAGCATAAAAATATCTCAGCAATTCCTCTATCTGACTAAGAGTAAACATTAAAGATAGTACAAAAGAGAGCTTCACCTTTTTTTCTTCCAGCAAAAGCTTTATTTCTGTGATAGCAAGCAAGAGATACCAGAACTCTCTCAGTAGAGCTTCTTCGGAAGAATGAAAGTAGACATGATTGAAATGAGCCAACATAACATGGTCTTTGTTCATTTAATGTCACATTTTTCTACTTCGGATTTTATCCTTTTTGTGATATGAAAAATGATATTTTTCTCTTGAGTTTTGATTGTACCTCGATTCCATGCAGATGTTTTCAATTATAAAATAAGATAATTTAAACCCCCATGAATAAATCTAGTGAGTATTACTATAAGATTGTTTTCCCTTACCTTTTCAAGCAGTAACCCGAAATTCTATGAGGAGGGAAGATGAGAGAGACATGAAATGGAGTAATAAAAGATGAATTTTATGAATCTCTGTCCTGTTTCAATAAATCTTTTAAGTTTACAATATAACACATTGGTACTGAACTCCTGGGGATATTAACGGATGGGAAATAATTTCTGTAAGAGGCCTTGGAAACCGAGCTCAGCAGGAAATGTTGCTTCAGTTGCTGTGGCCCTTTTTGGAAGTTGCTTCTTGCTAGTAACTTGTTCTGTGCCATGTGTGTGACATCTTTCAGTGCCATTTCTCCAGACTCTTGAGAAACCTGAACACTGCTGAACAAGACCATGTCAGTACAGTTGGACACTAACTTTAACAAGCTGTCTTTGCATTTCAGGACAAGAGAAATAAATACCTTCTGTCTCTGTCTGTTTCGATACCGGTTTCATCAATCTTACATTTTACAACCATGCACAAACATGTATGATCCTGTTCTGAGAAGATGGCAATGCCTGCACTTAGCACATGGTTTGGAAATTAAGTCCCTGAATGGCTACACCATTGAATTCTCACTTCCACTCCCTGAGACTTCACTACCAGTGAAAGTTTCCCAATTAACCACAAGCTGTAAGAGCGCAAGTTGTCTTTTATAAATCGGCAAAGAAGAGAAGAGGGAGGATAATTTCTTCAGAGGCCCTGCCAGTGTACCTGGCCCCAGCAAACCCCCTCTGCAGGGGTTCATTCCTGGGATGTGCCCATGGGGTCTGCTGACCACAGCATTGCCACCTGTGGTAGTGTGCGGGTAGGGACATCTGTCCTTCAGAAATGGAGTGGGACCACCAACTGTTGCCACAGGTCAATGAACACAAACCTCAAGATAGCTAGAGGTATTCCTCTCCGCTGACCTGCATGATTTGGTCTGGTGACCTACTGCTTTTGTTTATTTTTTTAGGTTATAAAATATGCTTATCCAGCCTCTGTAAGCAAGTGTGCAAATCCGAGAGTTGCAGTTCAAGAAATCCACTCAATTAAAGGACTACTAGCCAGCCCTCTCCTGCCTTTAAGTACCTGAACCCTTTCAAACATACTTAGAGGTGCAGGACTGCACATCCTATTAGGAACCTGCTAAGTCAGCCTGGCATACTAGCTGGATTTTCGAGGTATTCTATGAAGATTATAATCCTCTTCTCTCTGGGAGCAACTTTATTACCCCAGGGAAGCAGCTGAGTCAAGATTGTGCCAATATTTCCACCACAGCGTTAGCTCTCTCTCTTTTTAAGTCTTCATGAAAAAGAAGTCATTTTGTCCCATAATTAAGAACCAAATGAGTTCTCATAGCAGCAGATTTTGTTTATGACTTTCACACAAATATTTTTGACAGCGTTGACATTTTTACAAGCATGACTAACTACATATTTACTTGGTTTCTTTTTTTTTTTTTTTTGGCACTAAAATGTGCTAAAGATAATGTAAGCTAAAGAGTTCCTAAGTCTGGCAAGAAGTTTACTACATGCCAGGGAATGTTTTGATTTATTTTAAAATAATAGTAGATCACCAAGATACTGAATTTGAAATGCACCTGCTGAGCTTGCATTGCAGTGACTATGATAAAGGATGTTCTTGTCATAGAAGACTTTCTTGGTAGCTGGTTTCATTCAAGGCTTTGCCACATTCTTTCTTTGTGGTGTTTAGTATGGCACAAATCTTACAGCTTTGTTTTCTTTCTCTGTGAAAGGAAGTTCGCTACCTACTTCACAGGAGTATTTGCAGCTTAAATCATTAGTACTCATGCAATGCTGAGGGAGGAAGGGACATTATAGCCTGGAAAGGACAGGAGTGTGACTGCACACAGCACGGGTACACATGGTGCTCACAAGTCTGCGTGTACATGGCTATACCTGTCAGCCAGCTAAGGACACAGATACCTTTACTTGCCTGGAAATTTATTCATGTACCTTCCTGCAACATCCGTCTTGGCCCTTGTGAATGCTATTATTAATACTTCTCAGGAAGCCATTTGGAGTCCTGCATCCAGCTCTGGAGCTCTCAGTACAGAAAAGACATTGACCTGTTGGAGAGGGTCCAGAGGAGGCCACAAAAATTATTAGAGGGTTGGAACAGCTCTGTTGTGAGGACAGACAGACAGAGTTGGGGTTGTTCAGCCTGGAGAAGAGCAGGCTCCAGGGACACCTTATTGTGGCCTTTCAGTACTTAAAAGGGGCTTATAGGAAAGACAGAAACTTTCTAGCAGGGCCTGTTGCAACAGTAAAAGTGTTAATGGCTTTAAACCTGAGGAAGGGAGATTCAGGCTAGACATGAGGAAGGAATTTTTTACAATGAGGGTGGTAAAATACTGGAACAGGCTGCCCAGAGAGGTGGCAGATGCCACATCCTTGAAGAAATTCCAGGCCAGGCTGGACAGGGCTCTGAGCAACCTGATCTAGTTGCAGATGTCTCTGCTCATTGCAGGGGTTTGGACTAGATGATATCTAATGGTCCGTTCCAACCCAAACTATTCCATGATTCTGTGATCTCAATCAGGCGAGGAAATACCCTGTGCTGGGCAAATCACACAGCAGCACCATCACTAAAGGAATTGTTTCTCAAGGCTTTCCTGCCCATGCCCAAGGTGTTTCTTTGGCAGCAGTATCATACTTGCAGCATGTGTGCTCCAGAGGTAATACCTGCCAGCGCCTCACACACAACAGCCCATAAGATACTGGTTTATCGTTTAAGTGTTAAGGAGATGAGTGGTGTCTTGGAAAATGTTGTGTGCAAACTGCAGGCAAATGCTGACATTTATGATAGCATCGCCTAATGGTTTTAATGAGTGTGGTAGCTGTGTGTTACTGACCCCACAAAACCTCTGTCACTGTACCCTGGTGCCACCTTTAGCTCTCTCTGTCCCCTCCAGTAGCTTCTGCTTTTTAGTATGCCAGTACTACACTCCTGCCGAGCAGCTGCCTGTTTGGCATGACTCATGCCAGACGTTTGGCTATTTTGGACGAATGGGGATATGCTATTTATCCCAAATAGCTGCCTGCCTTGGATAGCACATTGTCCTGAATAATGGAAGTACTATCAGCCTAAAAATCCTTTAGAATTCTTCTGCCTGCACCCACATATCACAGCAAAGAAACCAGGAAATAACATGTAAATAACTATTAATACAGCAGATGACAAGAGATACATTTTTGAAATGATAGCTTGATTCAAATTGGTTGTATCCCCGCTGAAGCCAAGAAGAAGACCTTCCATGGGTGCAGCGTCTGTCTGGCAACTCTTCCAGAGCCATGCGCTCCAACCTGGAGGAGCCCTCAGAAAAGGTGCACATACCCAGGTGGCTTCCCTAGAACCATCACTGGTCCCTGGCTACCCCCTGGCAGGCTTACCAGGAAAACTTTTCTTAATATTTTTTTAAGCTCTTGATTCAGAGAGAAGAAAGAGCAACTTTGGGTTTCAAAATCTGCAGGAGATACTCTGCCCAGAGAAACAAAAGAACAGACAGTTTGCATAGAAACAAGGACTTTCTTTGCCCTGTTTACCTGGGGATGTCATGTACAGGATGTGAAATCCAAGGGGTGTCCTGAGAGTTTATAGTATCTCAGGCACAAAACAAGGGGACTTGAAAGAATTTTCTGTCTTGACACAGACCCTCCAGGGAGAGCTTTTTTAATTTTTTTTTTTTTTCTTACTTAGGTTTCACAATCTTTTAATGGACCCGTTGTAATTTATAGTAGATTGTTGCCTCATGATGAATGATGTAGTTTGCTAATGATGGATTTGGTTACAGTGTGTGTGTTGTAGAGTGAGAGATGATTTTATCTTGTTCTGATGAAGGACTCAGGTTACCCAGAAGTCTTTATAGCTCTTTATCAATCCACCAGTGCAGCCAATAGTTTAAAACATGGGATTTTTCTACTTTTTCCTCTAAAACTTACTGAATTTTTAAACAGCTTTTAAACCTGGTTATTTCAGAACATTGCTGCCCTATTGGCCTGTTTTTCATCATTTGCATTGGTCAAATTTCCATCTGTTTCAATGTGTGGAGTGGAAAGGGTTGGGTATGCAAAGAATGTGGGGTCAGACCCGGAGAGACAGATACAGAGATGGACCCACAACAGGGCCAATGTCCTTGGTGAACATAAGGGTGAGCTGGTGATAGTGGTGGTAGCTAGCAGAGGGAATCAGTCCTGAGTGCAAGACTCTTACATGGATTAACCTGCCAGGCTTGTTTTTGGAATCTGTTCTGCATTCACTTCAATGACTCATGGGCATCCCTTCCCCCTCCCTGTCTCGCTTGAAGAGTTTTCATTTATTTTGCTTGTGTTTGGGAAAATATGTTTTACATTTCTAACATCCTTTATCATTTCCTGAGATTTAGCATGTTATTTTATGTGTTAACAAGTAGGGTTGCATTTGTCGTTGTTGTATTTGTAATCTAATTGGGAACTATGCCAATCTCCTATCAAATTAGATCCATATAATTTGGATACATGTATACGTAGCTAATTCACTATTGTTCACTAGTACTATTCTGTCTATTGTTCTTTTCTTTTGTAGACACTTTTAATAACCAGTTTTAATAAAATGGGTTAATATTTCTTTTTTTTTTTAGAGTTATGGGAAAATAAATCTTTGCAGCAAAATCCTTTAAAATTTTGTCCTTAAAATATGAAATTAGTAAACGAAAATGTGGCATTCAGAGACACTGTTTTGCAAAGGTGTGTGAGCTCTGCCACAATCATCTTTTGCCTGTGACAATAACCAGAAGAGTTCTGTATCTCTCATCACTGTCTTTTTCTGCACAAAGGTTACCAGTACGCTATACTCAATATAGAATTTTCAAATTTTGAAACATTTTATTATTATAGTAATGGCTATCACCATTCCTAACACATACCCTGTCAGAAGGTTTAAAAAATTTATGCCTTGCTTCATGCAAAAAAAAGGGGGGGATGGGGAGGGGAAGGAAAAAAAAAAAAGGTCAAAACTTTTAAAATGTCACTTCTTCTACAGTTTTGCATAGAAAATACATTGAAGCAGTGGGAGGGCTCCTTGCCCATAGAAACAGGCTGTAAGAAAAGAATGTTATCCTGCTGCTGTAGTTTCCACTTTCACTGGCAGCTGCGGGCTGAGCAGAAAAGCACTGTGGGAGCCTATTGTTACCCCAGCTGGGTAATAGTTTTCTTATTTTACAGTCAGCAACCAAGGGGGGTTGGGGTGTCTCAGCAAAGTGCCTGAAAATATAACTCCTGCAAACAGATCACTTTCGCCTTTGCTATGAGAAACAGGGATCCATAAATCTTTCATTTCATTTGATTCCTCTAGCAAGGTAATTAACTACTTCAAACAAAAGATCGACTTATTTTCCAAACAAATTTACTCTGCGTGGAAATGTTGCTCTGAAGGCTGTAAAATCCCAGATCCTTAATGGAGAGCTCAATAATATTCATCTCTCTTTCTTTGTATGAAATTTGATTGTTGAGGAGCAGATTTCGCAAGAGCGAACCTGGATGGATGATAACTCAAAATTTTACCAGAACAAACTTTTGAGAGGAAATGGTAGGAGTGAGGAGGTAAACTTTGCAAAGCCTTTCTTTTCCTGATATGGAAAGAGTGAACAGCCCTACAGAAGTGACATACATGATTCTATGTGGTATGGTTATAATTCACCAGTTTAACTCTTATAAGACTGTAGATTTTATGTAACAATGGTTTATCCAAGCAAGGGCAACTATTTCAGTCACCAGAGCAACCTAAGTTAAGCTGTGGGGGGAATGACAAAACCATTTAGCTCAGCAGACTTTCCTGATGTCTTTCATTACAATTTGAAAGACCAGGTGCAAAAAAGAGATGAATCTTGCCTGTGGTAGGAAATTTGACTAGCTGAATGATTTATTGATACAACATTTTGATAGCCTCAGGTGTCACCACAGTCCCCACAATGAAGTCCTGCCAAGTGCTCCATCAGAGACATGGAAAGATGAAATAAACCCCATCAGAGAACATGAGCAAAGATGCAGGGCCCAGCTGATGGGCAGATGACAGCTAATCAGAAGACTGTTTTGATCTGAGGACTTATTAATCCACTAGGGCTTTTCCCTCTTGCAGAGTCTTTGCAGCCCCTTGGGTAGCAAGGAAAACCTACTCCAAAATGGGGTGGGACTGGTTGTAGCCATGTTCACTAATTAGAAGAACCAAGTTGGGCCTGGGACAAATCTCTCTCTCTAGAAGTGGTGCAGAGGGTAGGCAAGAGGAGTATTTCCCTACCACAATCCCTAGCCTCTTCAAAGGGTTCTTTCTCCATGTCGGTCTCATGCCAGAGGAATGACTTGACCATGCTCAGGCTTCTAATGTTGCTGTACTTTGCTTTAATCATGTAACTTGTGGTGGTGGTAAAGTCTCAACATTGCTGGCTTCATGCTGCTGAGCCTTGACGGTTGTTTTCAGTTGGGTAGGTGGATTACAGCTTGCTTGGCTGCATTTTCCCACCCCTCCAGACCTCAGGGCAAACAGCGACAGTTTCTCTCCCTGATTTTCCTTATACTGTCTCTCCTCTATCTGTGATGCTCAGTTAGTCAGATGCTTGCTTGACTGACCTGGCTGTCTGGGTTCATGGGATGAAATACAGAGGCACAAGTGATACAGAAAATCAGGTCTGATGTTCTGCCATTCCTTTCTTGTCTTCAATTCGTGCATCTGTGATTTTATGGTTGGTGGAGACACTACTGCCCTGTTCTGCAGAGAAAACTCCTGGGAAGCACATATACTGAGCATAAGTGAAGCTGGAACACCCTCAGCTATTTACATCATGGGAAGGTGATGCAATGCTTGATGGGACTCCCTGGAGATGGCCTTACACTGCCAAGGTCAGAGCTCAAAGCCTTGGGAAATCTGTGGCTGTGCTAAATTCATATACATACCCGCTGGTATCCACCACTATGCTGGGGACAAACCTCTCACTCTCCGAAGTGGGGACCTTATATCAGGCTGTCTTGGTTGCCAATACTGAAGGTGTGCCCAGCATGTATTCCTGGATCCCACGGCTGAGGTATAGATGTATTCTCTCAGTTGTGGAGGGAGAAAGGAAGGGCTAAGGCTTTGAAAAGAAAAGAAGCCAAACTCCACACATTTTCTGGATCATCTTGGACAAATGCAATGGGATGGACATTCCAGGAAAGAATACTTCATTCTTTGCTTTCAATGCTTCCTCTGCAGATATTTTCAAGGGAAAGAACAAGCAAGGTTAGAGTTTGGCATTTAGACAGATGACAGTAACATTAACAACATACACTTGTTACACCTGTCAGAATAGAGTCTTGGATGAAGCTGTGGCTTGTACTTACTTTTACAAGCCCGGTTCAAGCTCAGTTAATAAACAAGCAAGGCTTGGAGAGGAATATTCATAATAATGAGGTTGGGCCAGAACTGAGCAGGTTTTTTGCAGACCCAAGAGGTAGACTTTCAAACCCTCACTCTGTATTTCAAGCTGAAGAGATTCTTATCCCTTTCTCCACAAACTCCTGGTTCAGTTCTAAGTCCGACAGACCAGCAACCACTCTGTGGCATACCATACACAGGAGGAACCCACTTTGGCTTTTAAATCAGCCATGCCCAAACTGTGTGAACCACCAGGAGCAGGAGCTTGAGGCAGCTTGATAAGTAGACCCATGAGCTCTTTTCCCCTTAGAGAGCTGGGCCAGCTTTCCTACTCAAAATCTCCCTCCTGTATGAAAGAGAAACTCATTGCTGGGACCTCGCACCTGCAGGCATCCATTTGGTGGTATGGGGTAGTGGATCATGCTCTGCTGAAAAGTGATGTAGAGCATGTACCCCATAGGAAGTTTGGGAGGTCTAGTTTTTGAGCAGCTACTCTAAACTGGCCTTTTAAGGTCCATTTTATGCAATTCCCGTGAATCCTCCCCAGCAGCATTCATTTAACACTCTTCTAAATGTTTGAAAATTTGTTGGAAGACTGAAAGCCTGGAGTGCAATGAGAGAGTAATATTTTAGATGAGGCCCTTCAGTGCAAATATGCACAGTCATTATTGTAAAATTGTTTGCTATTCTGCTATGTTTAGTGGATTTCAAGCTAGTTCTTTCTTTCTAAGAACATTTCCAGCTAGCTGAATAAATGACTGAGAAGCACAGGATTCCTGTATATTATCTATTTGTAGTAGTGCTTCAGATTCCAGTGCCTCTGTGACTTTCATCCCAGGTAATAAGTGAACTCATTCATTTCAAAGACAAAATTGTTGTATTTCTTGACTGAAATAAAATTTCCAAATGAAAGCAGGGGGCACAGAAGGAAAGACAGGAACAAGGAAGTTCCTTGTTTCATCACTTCAGGAAACAGGGTTAAATACATTGTGTAAATGTGCACAATTACATGCACAGGTATGGACATGCACAGTTTTCCATTTATATTATTAATTTAAATTTAATCTTCATAGTTAATTAAAACCTTCTTCTACTCTTTGTAGGATGTCAAGGATTAATTAGAAATGCCACCAACCTAACTGAATACTTGCTTTTACCCTGTGGGTGAGTGAACCAGGTGGCTAGCCAGACTGATGGACTCACACATGCAGTCGGTGCTACTAATCTCTAGATCAGAGTTTACAGAGCCCTTTGTGCTGCCTACTCTACATGCACAGAAGAAAAGACCCCAGATTCCTGTGAGAAGGTGCTTACAGTCTATGGATATGTCCACCTGGACTTGTGCTCTGCTGATGCCAGCAGCTGAGCAGCAGGAGTTTCACTACGTCTAAGAAAGCACAAAGATGGAGCTGAAGAACCTTTCTGAGGTTCTGGGTATGTTACCCCAGGCTTGGCATCACATCACCTTGGTCATACCCTTTCGGGTCAGGGTGTGGAGAGAGCTTGCTTGAATCTGACTGCAAAATGCACTGTAGCCATCCCCAGCACAGATAAAAGCGAAGAAACAGATGGTGGAACAGTTTCCCCATGGCCACACAGGAGGTCAGCATGAGAAGCAAAAGTGGAGCAGACATCCCCGTGTCCCTCAACAATGACTCATCTCCTGAGCTCAGAGTCTGGTGCAGCTTTACTAAGCATATTTAAAGCCTAGGCAAAACTCCATCTGTTTCCTCTACTGCCACCTCTATGTGAGCTGAGTCATTGGGTATTTGTGTCTGGGAGAACATGGGAACATTGTGTAGACTATTCTTTTGTTCATTAAAGTTTGAAATAAACCACTCAATACAGCAAAAGTCCAGCATCCTCCAAAGAAGGACTAACTTCCGCTGCAGGTTTCTGAAATGGTTCTATATTCACATTACCTTAATAGCAAATGGTAGCCTCATGGGGAGTAGGCTTCCTCTTATCTGTCTTCAGCCATCTAGATGAACAGACTAAGCTAGATATCTATGTCCCTGCTATAGCAAATGGTTCTCCCCATATATTTTAGACATCAATACGAGGATGGGGTGTCCTTCAGTTATAGAAGCAGCCTAGGCAAGTAGTTTAGTCTGGATATCCAACTTTCAGACAGATTACAGAAATTATGCATTGAAAATAATCCTACAACTTCAGTAGGGTCAAAGTTTCACTCCTTGTTTTCACTTGTTTACATGACATCTTGATCATCAGTATAGAAACACTATATAAGTAGATTAAAATCTGACTTCTGACTCAAAGAGCTTGCACACAAATTTTTCACAGACTTGATCTTGTGGAAGCCCAGCAATTCAAGTGGAATTTGCCATCAGTCTCACTCATAAAAATAACTTGTCTGGTTATGTTTTGCTTGTTTATCAGGTTATTAATCTGTAAAAGCTTTGTTTGAGCAGTGGGAAGTATTTAATTAAATTTAGTAAAAACTGCCTTTAATCCATTTTTCCTTTTCAAGGTGAATTACAACATAGCTATGAAGGTAAGTGCTAGTACCCCTTTTAAAAACATAAGAAACCCTGTTGATTTACAGAAAGTCTTTTCGGTTTGGTAAAGTTCTGCATGTGTGCAAGGCAGAAAACTAGTCTTAGAAAACAGCAGTGTCATGACTGAGTTGTACATTGTCTACTGCAATATATTATTACTTTGATAACACTTTAAAACTGCCAATGTTTTGCATGGATTTCATTTTAGGTATTATAACGTATCTACTTCATATATTAGAAAATCACCTGTTCTTTGGGAGCACTTTTTAATATGGTTTTTGGGTACTGTTTACTGCCAATTTTTATCCTTTAGCTATAAGCCATTTCCCTTGAGTTACAGGGAACTTTGTTCAAACTAAACCAAATAAGATGTTGATCTTTAGTCCAAAGGTGGCTCAGAGCTATATTGTGGTAGCCTTTAGAGAAGAACTTTATGTTTCACAAGTTTCAGTCATTTTATGCCTTTGGGACAACTGGATGGACTCAGTGGTCTCCCAGCAGATTGTTAGCTCTACTCAGAAATTTTAGTAAAAAGTAGACTCTGACAGTGAAAGGGCCCCTTGAACAGAGTTCCCATGTTACTGATTACACAGTTTGATTGACGTGACTAAGGACCTACAAACATTTTGTGGCTTTCTCCCTTTTCCACATTCTTCATAGGCACAAGTCATCTTTAAAGCACGTCTTCAAAATATATATATAAAATTATTCAGAGAAATTGCTACCTAGATGTGTCTGTCTTTCTCCATTGCCTAGAAAAGGAGCCTTGGGTGGAGAACTGCTGATGTTCAGGTTGGGTCAGTTGAATCCAGGCCATACCACTGGACAAGAAACTTCCAAGAGGCTTTCAGAAAGTTTGGAGAGATGTTAGCCTCTCAAGGAGAAGTTGGATATGATTTTTGTGATTGTTTGTGTTTTGTGACTGTTCAGAAACATGCCTTGACAAAGGCCTGTAACCTCCAGTATTTTTGTCTTTTGTTTTATTTTGTCTCGAATCTACTTTTTCTCTTTATTAATCATTCATATGTCCAAGAGAATAAATGGAAATTTTCTAGTTTTTCTCTTGAATTTAAATGGATTCCATTTGCTTTCAGAACTAGTTTGAATTTCATGTTACTCTTTTCCTGTTTTCTCATATGCTGGCATGGACTCCATAGAAACCTCTGCTCCTTGTTGATCTTCCAGGAATATGGATGAAGAAGAAACTTTTTTTTTTTCAAATAGAAACTGATGGGGAAAAAAAAAATTGTATTAATTTAATATTTTTTAAAAAGGGTTTGGTATCAAAGGCAAAAAAATCAAAGCATGGGATTCATTTACCTAAATGGAAATGTTTAGAGCTACTTTAGTCATGCAAAATATCTCTTTAGTTGTCTCTATCTGCCACTGCAGGGGGGTATAGGTATGTCAGATACTTTCTAACATGTCTGCCAACTCCTGACACTGGCATCTAAAATGGTTAACCAAATACTGGGGGGAATACCTTGAAGCAATACTGTGTGCATATGTTTGGAAACTGAATCTTGCCTTCTCTTTTTAGTTTCCTTTGTGGAAATTTGTCATTGTGCCTTTTTTAACATATCATGTTATGCTTTCATTATGTTTTTCTTCACGGAAATCCCGTCTTCAATATATGTACAATATTGGTTGGTCTCAGGTATTTGTCAGTAGAGCTTGCACAGAAACTGGCCAAAGATGTAACTCCCAACCATCACTCACATGTAAAGCTCCAGATATACACATTCTTTTAGCAATTACTGGGGAAAAATCTCTCTTGAGATAACTTTTTCTGCTTGCTATCTTTCTGCTTGAAGCACACCTGTCTACAGACTGGTGATTAAAGAACTGGTAGGAAGAAGGTCTGAGCCTGAACACGTGCAAGCTGAGGGAGTCAATGAACCCTGACACATGGTGTCCTGAGGGATCATTCTTCCTACAGGGAATGATAAGTAAGGGTCACCACTGTGTGTTCTCTAATGTCTGTATTTTTAAGAGAAGTAGCGATAAGCTTTAACAGAATAGAATAATGCCTTTTTTGAATAGGATAGAATAATGCTTTTATAAGAAACATGCCTCACCATGGGAGGATTTTGGAGACAACAAGGCACCTCCACTGCAGACACCAGTGAGAACCCAAAGTTTTGCAGAGGGCTGAGCCCCAAGATGTGTTCCTCTTTTTAGTGTTTCTCTTGGGTAGCTCTCAGCAGTGTCCTGCCTAGTAGGCTGGTTGTGCTCAATGTCCTTGGCACTGACTCTTCCCTCTTCTGTGTAAGCACCTGAGAGTTCAGCCTAAATTCCTCTTAAAAACCCATATGCCTCAAATCATCACACCATCTAACATGTACGCGTTGTTTCTTCTTTCCTTCTATTCCTCCACTGTAAAGAACCAATATTCTATGAGAAGACTGAAATCACCACATTATTTTTATACAGACACATAATGACTAACATACACAGTGGATTTTATAGTCCTAATATTCCTTTGATGACTACTAGCCTGAGCTAGTAAAGCCCCTTAGGCAGTTCCAGTTGTCATCAAAGATCAGATGGGATTGTACAAACTAAAGGTGATGAAAGTGTTGTATGAGATTGCTCTGCAAAAAAATCCATCTTTCATCCAAGTCGTTTCCTGGCAATACCCCTGTGAACAGCAGTGAGAATTTTGTGTGAGCAAGAATTGGTTAAAGATAGCAATGCTAGATCTACACGCTGGGCATTGCTACTATACTGTTGCTGTAAGAAGCAGCACTGGGATGGATCACACCCTTCATCCATAACAGCTAGTAAATTGATGCTCTTTCTGGCCTTAGTTTACATGAAATATTTCTCCTATTGTCTCTTTTTACTGTTGGAATATTGCTGAGAGTTTGCCCCTTTGTGGAATGGATAGACTGCTCTGCTGAGGTAGTTCTTGTGTGCAGGGCACCTTTGCTTCACAGGAACAACTATGGTCTGGTACAGCCACTGATGCCACCTGCCTCTTGTTTAAGTCCCTCCTGATGGTGTAGTTCCCTAATGGTGCAGATTTACTCCTAAGAGCAGCTTTGCCAAGGCTGCTGCTTCAGAGCCACATCCACTTCCACCAACCTCTGTTTCCCCAGCTTTGGGATGAGTCAGAGCAGAAGGCATCTTTCTGCTGGCTGTGCTGTCCTGGGGAAGAATGAAGCCAGAGAGCATTGCTTGGGCTCCTGCCTTCAGCCTCCTCCCAGAGGGGATTCCAGAGCTTTCTGGAGAGGCTGGAAGTGGCAGCACAGCTCTGCTCTGCACACCAATGTAGACCTACATGAGTAAGTGACCTCCTGTTTGGTTGCTTCCCTGCTGTAGCTGAGGCTAGTGCAAATACTCTTCTGTACCAGAGAGAGTTGTAAGCCCTTTCCATCACAGAGGTGGGTCCATAAGAGTTTCATGAGCCTGACAATTCTGTGTGTGATACAACACCGACAGACACGAGTCATGTTTTTGCAGATGTATTTTTCCATACGTGGAAAAATACCTTTAATCTTTGTAAACAATTGACTTACAATAGAACATGAAACACACACTGCTTTTCCTATGTCTCCATTTTTTGCTTCCTTAGAAGTAAGAAACCAGAAGAGTGTTTCCTTAGGTGGAAGCTTGAAAAAGATTTTATGTGTTATTAAGAACAAAGATGCAGGTAAACAGGACATGAGTGGAGGGAACAACAACCAAACTGGCCAAAGAACTCCTTCTCCTCTGCAAAGTTAATGACGACTGAATAGTAAATTGTTTTTTAATAAGTTTTGTATTCTCCTGGGATATGGTTAAAGGGTTAATTTAACGCTTGACCCATTAAAACTGCTGAGTGCAGTGAGAACCTTGTAAGGCTGATCAGATGATTATTTCTGGAAGATAAGTGGTTGAAAACTGAGCCTCACTACTTCAGGTAATCAAGGGAAATCGGCATAAAAGAGAAGATGCGGCTGAGTAAAGACAGAACGGCTACCTGAGATTCTATTACTTGTTGTCTTTCAAGCATAATAATGAGATTATAGTAACCCTAAACTGGCTGAAAACAGAAATCTGGCTGTCTGTCAAGTTCATTGTGTTGAGTTTTACAACACTCCAGATCTGGTTCCTCTGAACCTAAAATAATTATACCAGGAAGACAGGCTCAAAGAAACCCTTTTCAACCTTGGACCTTTGTCAGGTTTTGGTTTATGACCAGAATACCTTTGTTTATGTCATGGGAAAGAAAAAAAAAAAAAAAAGTTAATGTTTATTATTATTTTTTCATCGTGCAATTCTTAAAAAAGAATTGCCACAAGTCTTTCCTCACTCCAGCTGTCATGCTGCCTTGTGATTTTCTGAATGAACTCGTTATTGAACCACGAGCCTTTTGGCTTCTCTGTGGTTATTTTAGTCAGAGCCGTTTCCTGTAATCATTTTTCACACCTTCAATTGACACATGCCCTCACACCCCATACATGTGGGGTAGTGATCTTACTTTTTAAAAAATAGTAAATGGCATGAGATACAGAAACAAGGAGTCTATTACATTAACCTCAAATGTACATGTTTCCGGTCTGGACTAGTTCCAAATTCAGATTGTTTCAGTATGGAGATAATTGTCTAAAACATGGGATGTGAGATCCTGTTTTGAGATAGCAGCTGTAAGGTTGCAGTTCAGAAAGGTTTTGGGGCATGTTTGAAGTCCATCTGGCTTCAGCTCTGTCAGGTGCATCAATCCTCCTGCTCAGTGAGAGGCTTTACCTGCCCTTCCTTCTGTCTTGATTCACGCTTGTATAAATGCTTTTCCAGGTTGACGTAGGTTTGGGCTGCTGGTATAAAGAGATGTTTGTAGCTGCACCTCACTTCAGACTGTGAAGAAAACAACCAGCTTTAAAGTTTATATACATTGTGTAAAGAGCTGTGTCAGGTGAGGGTGTCACCAGCCTGTTCCTGAAGGTCATGGCTGTTGCCATTCTGCAGGTAAAGCTGCCTGAGAAGGCCAGGAGTTGGGCATCTGGCATTAACCTGGCTGCACCAACGTCCCATGATGGTCGGGGATCAGTGTCCCAACACAGCTCCGCTTTCACTTAGCGTGGCTGGAAGAGCAGACATCTTATGCAGCTTCAAGCCTCTGTGCAGCAGATGCTGATCTTCTGGCCCTTTGCGCTGGCAGATCAACTCTTTTAGCCCTATGTGTTTTGTGGTCTTGTGAACTGATTCAATTCAGCCTCTAGGGAACCATTTCCCCTGGTCTGAACTGTATCTTCCGGAGGGAGCCAGAGTGTAGGAATGTCTGTTTGCAACTCCAAAAAGTCCTTGAGACACGGATCAGGCCTTAAGCACAAGTATAGACTTAGGAATGTTATTAAAAGCTTTGTTGAATGGGGACCTGTGCTTGTAGTAAGTATCCTTCAAGCAGACACAGAGACATTCAGTGTTTGTTAAGGGCTGTGCCCACAGCAGGCTCTCTCATGAGTTTTCATAGGCTATGGGCTTGAGACATTGTTTATAGGCTGCCTTTATACCCTTTTTCAACTCCCGAATATTCATGTAGAAAAAAAACCCACTGGTCACCCCGCAAGGTCAAATTAGAAAATATTTACAGATTTTGAGTTTCCTTTGAAATGTATTTTAGCAACTATAAGCAGCATCGCTATAATGGGAAAGTTCTCTGACACACATCAGTGCTAGAATTGCTATTAACTTACCAGGTACTACTGTTCATGGAATAATAATTATCACTGATCTGCCTTCTGTGGTTGCCACGAAGTAGCAACTACTACTAAATATTTTTAGGTCCAAAATATTTTTTTAAGTCCTTAGTAATGGACTTAGTAGCCTGATTTTAGATGCAGCTATTTCTTAAATGTGTGTTTTGTATCTCAGCGTTTTTCCTGGAAAGGCCACGTCCTATATGCCTTTCTCATGTGAGCAATACAAAGTAGTCCAATCACCCTAACCTTAAAATTGAACGTATTTACTGACAACAGTGAGTTTGATGAAGCACACAGTGGATGTACTTATAGCAGATATATCTTTCCAGTTTGTTCTAAAAATCGAGATTATGTTCCTCATAACTAACAACCGAGGCCCACAGAACTACCAAGTTTATGTCAAAGCAGAACTAAATTATTAACAGCCTTTGTGGTGTCAGGCAGGGCCTGGTTCTTATAAGCCAAAATCTATTCAATTATGGCTCTGCAGCTCATAAATCACTGACTGTGAGAAATGGAAATACACTGTACTATGGTATGTGTAATTAATACAGGGTCTGTGGTGCCAAACCTTCTGAGCCCTCCAAAAGAGCATTTCGAGCTGCTTCTTAATATAGTCCTGTGCAGAACCAGCCCAGGAAGATGGAATACTGAAGTTAAATGGATTGGGGATCCTGGTAGCAAATCAGATTTTTTTTCACTGCAAAATGATGGTTCATCAAAATGGAACCATTTCATGGAAGTGTATGTTTTAGCAAAGCTGCCCTGGGAAAGTTTAACCAACATAAGAGGGGAGTGCAGGTCATTATGGAGAGACACAACAGCTTAAGCTCGGGGAGTGAGCAGAGCTGAATGCTTGCAAACAGAGCTACTAGCACAGGCTTCTTATCTGACTACACCTATTAATTAAAAAAGAAAAAAAAAAAAAAGTAGTATTCATAAGAGTTCAGTTACTCAAGAAAAAACAAATGAAGAATCTTGCGTGTGCAATCGTAAAACTCCTTCCCTTCCTGGGTAGTGCAGAGAAAGATGAGAAAGATCACAGCACAGCCCAAGCTCTCCAGAAGGCAGAAGGGTACAGGATTTGCCAGAAGGCTGCCCAGACACTGCCATGCACAGTGCTCTGTTCTTCCCTTCCCAGCCACACATCTGACCCTCAGTCTACTCTCATGGACTTAGGAGTAGCTCACAGAGCCCACACTTCTCCCATTTTCGTTGTATGTGCCTGGTTAGATGAAAGGTTAACGTCCATCTGCTTGTGAAATAGCAGGTTCTACTAAGGTAGAACTGAGAAACTCTTTCTTTGTTCTTCTTTTCTATAAATATACTCGTTTATATATACCTGAAACAGTTCAGTTACTATTTTACCCTAACATGGATGTAGGACCTCATCTTTATATATTTCTTTCTACAAAAATCTCACTTGCATGAACAAGTGAAACAGGAATGTGAAGAGAAACAGGAATACTCGAAGACCTGACAGAGTCCTGAAAGTGAAGAGTTAAGTATGCTTCATTTCAATCACCTCAGTATTAGCAGCTCTGGAAAAAACAACAACAACAACAACAACAACAACAAAAACAAACAAACAAACAAAAAAAAAACCACAACCAAACAAAAAACAATGTTTGCAATATTTAGTAAACTTCTGCAGTGATGTTGTGGCCAAATATTACAAAGGAGTTATGAGGAAACTGCAGAGTTAATAGAAGCGAACAGAAGCAAGGATTTTCAGAAGTGACTTAATCTGAGGCTTGAAAACTGAAAGAACTTTTATCCTTGTTGAAAAACTGCTGGCTCCGTTCACCCAAACATATTTATATAGATATTTAACTGATTTCACTAGTGAACAAGCTAATGTATTCTAGAACAATTTATTTTAAAATGTGAACTGTAAAATTATGCTACAAAGTTTATTAAACTTTCAGGTGTTACATTTTGACATACTCAGATCTTTCCTTTAACAATGACAGAATGCTACACAAAAATACTGCATTTCGTCTGGTGTAGGTCTTTATCTTATCTTGACAGATTATTGCTGGTTAAATTGTAGAGCTGACTTAAAGGCAGGACTCTTCAAGGGAGTGAGAAATTAAGGCTTCACCAAATGGTAATAAAGCTATTAAAAATGCAAACAGCAAACAGCTACCCTGTACAGGTTAGACAGCTAATCCAAACTAGCAGTTTAAAAAAGCAGAGCAATTACACTTTTATTTAAATGCAAGGAATATGAGCAAGAATAGAATGAGGTGCCTTGTTTAAATGCATTCTTTTGAATATTTATTAGAAATAATACATGTAGTTAAGCCACTTATCTGATTTCAGTGAATAAGTAAAATGCAAAAGATCAATTTTCATAATTATACTAAAGAAGTCTGTCTTTCATAAAAATCTCATTAATAACACCATTATTACTGAAAAAATATCTCAGTATTATTATTGTTATTCTAATTATCAGCAAAATGCTACTGATAATGTTGTCATAAAATTCCTTTTTAGTATCCTATTAAGGAAGATAGACTAAGTAGTGGTTTAAGTTAAATCTAGATCCTAAGTGGCATTTAAAAAAAAATCTTCTTTGTGTATTTGGCTAAAATACACTATGTGTATAATTACATAAATTACTTCAGGTTTAGCAAACAAGAGATATATAGATAATGCATGCATGCATCTGTATTGTTACATCTATAGGACTACATATCCAGCTCAGTCGGAAACACACCGATACATGCAAGCAGAGTAACAAAATGTTGCCTAAGGACAAAAATAGGTTCTTAGGAAAATTTTAGAAAACAGACATTTTCACTTATTTATTGTTATCAGAGGGCATGTCAATACTATTTTTTAGTGCCCACATGGATTTGTTAAGTTGCTAAAGAGCTTGGGATCCTCTAAAAATTAATATTAGAAAGGGCACATTATCTTACACAGGAAGGAAATTTTAGCTGCTCACATTATCCAGCATGCTTCAAAACTAGGCCAGCGTGGGTTGCAGCACAGAGGAGGGAGCAGGAAGGATTTTAGGAGCTGGAACCTGACAGTTCTTCATCCTCATATCAGACAAGGACCTGAAGAGCAAATACAGCTAAAGAAGACAATTTGTTTCTATCATGTCATTCATGATACATGGGTTGGCACGACATCCAGGAGCTCCGTGCGTGGACCAGAACCTTGGTGTGCAAGTTCCCAGGCAAACATGACAGCTGGTTTCCCACCTAAAAAGCTGATCAACAAATAATAACTATAGTAGCCACCAAAGCCAATCAAAAACATGTACACAGGCTTCGTTGGGATGTCCAGTGTAGTGAACAGCTTTCTGAAGCAGGAAGTACCTGGAGAATGAAGAGACAGTTGGAAAAGTTGCACAAGTTTTCGTGGGAAGGCAGTCTGCTACCCTGCTGCCCTCTCTGAGCTTCCACACCATACAAAAAGAAATATGTCACTGGCAGGATAGCAATCCTATAGCCCTTATCTCTGGGAAGAAAATATTGCAGGATATGTTCAGGTTTCTTGAGCAGTTGATTTTCATTTATTTAGATGGTTCTGCCAGTTTCTGGTTCTGCCTTCATAGCCACAGCAACTTAAATAATACAGGAAACAAGCTATTTGAATAGTACAAGAAGAGGCTAGTGTCTGGGAGGCAATGAAAAGAGGAGGCTGAAGGTCACCTTTCTGCTCAGATCTTGATTATTAATAAATGTATGTCCTTACTTGTGTAATAACATACAGTGTGAAATGGTTGGGAGAATGGATATTTGCCACAGTGCTGATTAAGCAATGCCTACAGGCATGATTAAGAAGGATCTAAGCAAGAGTTCAGGGCTTTTCCTGGACAGAGTTAGAAACAAGCACATGCCTAAGTAAATCACAGGCAAATTTTCTGCTAAGACATATTATTTTTTGTTAAGTGGTATGATGTTATGAAAAAACCTCCTGGCAAGTGAAATTTATTTCTATCTATAACTTGACTGCCTTCCCCTGTCTTAAAACACTTGAAGAAAATTAAGTTATCGAAGTAGATAGAGTCAGGTAACTTTCAGAAACACCTTTCAGTGTATTGCAATCACTAGATGCAATAGAGATAGTTATACTTATCCCAATGTGTCACAGGTGGCATTTACCACTATGCATGAGTGTTAAAGCAAACAGAAACAGCTTTTATCACAGCAGAATGTCATGATCTGCACTTAGGGTTCAATCTTTCCATCCACTATGTGGGCACAAATTGACATGCCTCGGAGAGTAGGATTGAATTCTCCACTTATTTTAGAAAGTGTTCTAAAAATACAATCAATATAGGGGGTTTTAAAAATAACCTTTTTTTTTTTTTTTTTTTTTACTTGCTAGGGAGAACTGTGCATAAATTATGGATTTATTTTCTTCTACTTGAGAATTATGTAAGTTGTACAAAAAGCTCAAAACCATTTAGTACAACCATTGTGCTTTTACATCTGCGTCTCTCTACTGATTTCTTTTTTCCTCCCTTTTTCTTTTCCGCCCTTTCTCTTGTTCTCTCTCTTCCACTCTCTGTCTCTTGGTATCTCTCCCCGTGACTTTCACGCACACAGACACATACACATACTCTCTGGTAGCAAGGTTATATGCAGTAGGCAAACCCGTTTTCCCACTTGAAAGTGTCCCCATGGCTTCCAGCATAATTTTTCTCAGCTTTTATGGGTAACCACGTACCTCTGCAAGACAAATTGATTTCTGTTGATCTCTTGGGTGCACACTTAGGGCAGGTTTCACTTAGTCAATCTCTGCCTCTATCCCACTGTTTGGATTTATTGTGGATACTGTATGAGCAGTGGCTAACTTTAAGGAGGAAGAGTACAAATAAAATAATAGCTGGAGTGCATGTTCTTCAGGACAAGAACTGCCTCTTTTTGTCTAGCACTATTTCTGCTGCTGTAACAAAGTAGATCATAATTAACCAAGGAGCCAAAATTCCTCACATTTGGGCTAAACGCTGCAATTTTCCTGTCCAAAAGCCCTCACTGGGTTTTCTTCATAAAAACTGTTAAAACTTACATAACGGTGAAGTTTCTGTCCCCAGTCTGCCTGGGAACAGGGGGTTCCTGGGGCTGCGTGTGCAGTTAAGCTTGGCCTCACAAAGCCAGCGACAAAACTCGTTCAAACCCAGGTGTGCTCAAACCCTCTCAGTCCTTAATTAGGTGATCACAAAGTGTCCCCCAAAATTATACGGATTTTGTCTATAAATTTGAGCACATGTGGCATTTTACAATATCCCTTTAGTCTAACTCAACTACTTTAATCTACATGTCAGAAGCTTTATTGCTGTAATCTCTCTTCTCTCCAACATTCACATTAACAAATTTATCAGCCTTGATGTGCTATGTACTTACTGACAGGAAAATCTTATTTTCTATTGGAGATGGTACTTTTGAAATGTAAGCGCTTAGAGATGTCTTTTAATGAGCTGAGTGTCTTGTTTGTGACTGCATCCTCTGCACAAAGCCATAATTCCTGTTTTTCCTGCGACCAGTCCTTAGGCTGTTTTAAGGCTCATATTCAGTCTTCTGTGTGTTAGGTCTCTTTTCCTTCTTTTTCTTCTCCTTTTTCTTTTCTTCTCCTCACCTCTCCTCCCCTTCCTTCTTTTTTTCCTTTTCTCCTTTTTCCTTTTCAAAGGAATTTGCATGTTTGTTTGTTGCTGATTCCTAAGTCAACAGCATCTCAGAAAGAATAATTTGTAAAAAAAATATTTTCCTAGAAAAAGGCTAGAGTATATGTGTACATTCAAATGTTACCTTCTCATGTTTTAATGAGCACAAAACCAGAAATAATAGTTATAGTAGATATTCATCTGGCAGTGAACTCCTGAAGCATCATCTTTTGTATTGAAGTGCCACAGCTTCTTAAGGCTACTTATATGCATGAAAAATCAAGTTTGGACACTTAGACACTTTTGAAGACTTGAAACAACCCACTAGTGAAATAACTGCTGAATCCAGGAAGTTACAGTGAAGTGATATGTGACACATAGTATCTGTCAGTGTTGCTGCAAGTGAATGTACTTCAGGTCAGATTGTGGCCAGCTACCGAGCATGGCAGGAGAGACAGAGCAGGCTTCAGCAGCTAGATAGCATTTTTCTTTCTTAAAATAAACTTTCTGTGCTATACTGTTGATCTGGCTGCTGTGTCCCATTATCAGGATGGGACCAGACAGAGACTTGAGGAAAAAGAAGATTTTGTTGGTACTCTGTGTTGTAAATCGCTGAATGTTAGGTTCAGTCCAAAAAGACTACTCCAGCCAGTGCAAGCCAGGGCAGACTCATGATTGCTCTCGCTTTGCTCCAGGGAGCATAAACCAGCCTTTGGAAATATGAACAAAGCACCTTGGATGCACAGAAAGAAGCACTCACTTCTAAATATACGTCAGAAACTATTTGACACATCACCCATTGAAAGTTACAGGAAGATAATGTCCATTAATGCTCTCCAAGCAGTCCTTAGACCAGTGATGTCAAAGTCATTTTGATTGGGGGCAACATCAGCCTTGCGGTTGCCTTCAAAGGGCCAAATGTAATTTTAGGACTGTATAAATGTAACTACTCCTACAGTCCTACAGTTTGACACTGCTGCCTTAGACGCACCTGTAACCCTTTTTCCACCTGTATTATCATGAACTACAATACTTACTTCCTTCGATTTCTAAATGTGATGTAACCTTGTAACTCCAAATCTCTTATTTTCTCTGTTATGTATTTCAGGTTCTCCACAACAGTTCCTTTAAATGTCAGCCTGGCTCCATATGTAATTTCTCTTCACTCATAGGTGTGTTAACATAGCATTACGCAGAAAAACATATACCCCATCTCTCCAGGCCCTCCATCCCAATTTCTCTCCTGATATTGAAGGTCTATTATGACTTATATTTCTATTTGGCACTTTAAGGGAAGGATATGTTTATAATTTTGACAATGCATATGCTTATGTTTAAAGCGTATTTTCTGTATCCAAGCAGGAAGGCAAATAACCATTATCAGCCACTACTTATTAAATAAAATTGTAGCTAGTAAATAGCCAACTTCAGCCATTTTCAAGTCCAGCCATTCAGGTAGTATGGCATTTCCATCTAGAAGATATTTACCTTTAAGAAAAATTACAATAAGAAAGATTATATGGGAAAGGGAGAGGAGGGACAGAATGAGTCATAGGAAGAGTCATGGCTCCCGTGGAGCTATTCTTTGTTTCACAACACAATTTGTGTTGTAATCCTGTCTGCTCAAAAAAACAGTGTAAAAGAATCTGTTAATTCACCCCTCATTTATATGGTAAGAGCACGTTGTGATCCCCAGCTGCTGAAGAAAGCAAATACAGTAGCCCATGCTCCTAATTTGACCTCTTTCTTTATGAAAAAGCACATTACTGTAAACATTAACTCTGGCTAATAGGCCTCAAAAACAGTGGCCTTTGTCATTGTTGTGACAAACATCAACCTGCCTCGGCTGTGAGATTTGCCCTCACTTGATGGTCCATGGCTCTCTTAAAGCTTCCTCTTGCCAGGCCAATGTAGCTGGCTAGCTGACCCAGCATGTTCATAACTGTGCTGAACAGATGTACTGGTGGCATGTCATCTTTATTGGCCTGGGATTCCTCATACCATTAGGAGTCCTGGGGGAATGTGTTTCTTTTAGCTGCATAAGCTTCACAGAATCACAGAGTGGTTGAGGCTGGTAGGTACCTTTGGAGGTCATCTGATCCAACTGCCCTGATCAGGCAGAGACACCTGGAGCCAGTTGTCCAGGACCACACCTGGACAACTGGCATATCTCCAAAGATGGAGACTCTACAACCTCCCTGGGCAACCTGTGCCAGTGCTCAGTCATTCTTACGATAAAGTATTTTCTTACATTTAAAATGAGCCTCCTGTGTTTCAGGTTGTACACATTGCCTCTTGTGCTGTCACTGGGCGCTACTGAAAAGAGCCTGGCTCCATCCTCTTTCTACCCTCGCTTCAGGTATTTATGTACATTGATAAGATCATCCCTGAGCTTTCTCTTGTCCAGGCTCAACAGTCCGAGCTCTCTCAGTCTGTTCTCTTATGGGAGGTGCTCCAGTCCCTTAATCATTTTCATGCCCCTTCATTGAATTTCCTCCAGTATGTTAATGCCTCTCTTGCATTGAGGAGCCCAGAACTGGACACAGTACTGCCCTTGTGGCCTCACCAGTGCTGAGTAGAGGGGAATTATCACCTCCCACAACCTGCTGGCAGTAATTGCCTAGTGCAGCCCAAGATGCCATTAACTTTCTTTATGACAAGGACACATTGTTGGTTCAAGGTCAACTTGGTGCCTAGCAAGATCCTCAGGTCCTTTTCTGTGTAACTGCTCTCCAACTGGTTGGTACCCAGCATGTACTAGTGCCTGGGACAACAAGTGCAGGACTTTCCACTTCCTCTTATTGAACTTCTTGAGGGTCCTCTCAGACCATTTCTCCAGCCTGTCAAGGTCCCTCTGGATGAGAGCACAACCCTCTGGCAAATCAGCCACTGTTCCCAGTTTTGTGTCATCTGCAAATTTGCTGTGGGTGCACTCTGCCCAGTCATCCAGATCATTAATGAAGGTGTTAAACAGGATTGGATCGCTGGGGTACCCCACTGGTTACTGGCTTCTAACTAGACTTCATGAGACTGACCATCACCCTCTGGGCCCAGACATTCAGCCAGTTTTCATTCCACCTCCCTCTCTACTCATCCAGTCCATAATTCAACAGCTTCTCTGTGTGGATTTTACAGGAAAAAAATATTGAAAGCCTTACTGAAGTACAGGTAGACATTATCCACTGCTCTCCCCTCATTTACCACATGAGTCATTTCATCATAGAAGGTTAACAGGTTGGTCAAGTATAACTTCTTTTTGGTGAAGCCACACTGACTGCTCCTGATGGTTTTCTTGTCCTTCAAGTGTCTGGAAATGGTTTCCAGGATGACTCCAGCACCTTTCAAGGGATCAAGGAGAGGCTGACCAGTCTGTAGTTCCCTGGGTCCTCTTTCTTGCCCTTCTTGAAGACTGGAGTGATATTTGCTCTTCTCCAGTGTTTGGAAACTTCTCTCAGTCATCATAATTGATAAAGACCAACGAGAGTGGCCTCACAATGACAGTTGCCAGCTGCCTCAGCACTCATGGGTGCAGCCCATCAGGGCTCATGTGCTTATGTATGTCCAGTTTTCTTAAGTACTTTATGACCTGATCTTCTTCCACCAAGGGTATATGTTTCTTGCTCCAATTTTTCCCCTGGTCTCTGGGATTGTTGAAGGCCAGTCTTGCTAGTAAAGACTGAGGCAAAGGTGGTGTGCAGTACCTTGTATCCTGCGTAACCAGGTCCCCCATTTCTTTCAGCAGTGGGCCTACATTTTCCTTAGCTTTCCTTTTGCCACCTATGTACTTATAGGAACCCTTCTCGTCTTTGACATCCCTTACCACATTCAGTTCTGGCAAATTTGACTGTGACTCTTTTCTACTGAATTCTGGGGAAAAAACATTGGATTTCTGCAGCACACAGGATAATTGTGATGAAGAACACCAGTGTCCAAGGGATGATACTCCCTGTCATCTTCTCTTTCTGCAGAACAGACTGAACATCAATTGAAGAGATAGTGACTGCTAGTCCTGCTACCCAAACACTGTGGCAGAATTGTCAACCTCTTTCTTGCATTGTTAAAGCATTGTTAAAATCAGGTGACAGCTTGTTGGGATAGATTGGAGGGATATTAGGAGTGTAGGAGCCAGGTTTAACTCTGCAACAAAGGCTGTGGCCAGTAGCCTAGTTTTGCTCCCAGAACACGTTCACCCTGACATTTTTAATGCACACATGCTAGTTCACACCCAAATTACTTCTCCAATAAATCACTTTTTTTCCTCTGGAGGGAAATCTGAGCACAATTAATAGGGCAGCTTGCTGAAGGACATACAACAGATAAACCACTTGGTTATGGGATGCACAAACTGTGGCTCATTTTGCCTTGAGTCATCCTGTAAAACTCTCTCAGAGGTCCTGGCACAACCTGTCAGCCTTACCTATGTGCCTGGGAAGATGATAGAACAGATCCTCCTAGAAGCTATGCTAAGGCACATGGAGGACAGGGAGGTGATTTGAGAGAGCCAGTATGGCTTCACCAAGGACAAGTCCTGCCTAACCAATCTAGTGGCCTTCTACAATTGAGTAACTACATCAGTGGACAAAGGAAGGGCTACAGATGTTATCTACCTGGACTTCTGTAAAGCCTTTGGCACAGTCCCCCACAACATCCTTCTCTGTAAATTGGATAGATATGTATTTGATGGGTGTACTGTTGGGTGAATGAGGAACTGGCTGGATGGTCACACCCAGAGCAGTGGTCAATGGCAGAGTGTCCGGATAGGCACTGGTAATAAATGGTGTCCTAGGGGGTCTGTACTGGGACCAGTACTGTCTAAAATCTTCATCAATTATATAGACAGTGGGATCGAGTGCACCCTCAGCAAGTTTGCGGATCACACCAAGATGAGTGGTGCAGATGACACACCTGAGGGACAGGATGCCATCCAGAGAGACCTGATCAAGCTCAAGAAGTGGGCCCATGAGAACCTCATGAGGTTCAACAAGACCACCTCAGCTGGGGCAGCCCCTGGTATCAATACAGGCTGGGGGATGAAGGGATTGAGAGCAGTCCTGTGAAGAAGGACTTGGGGGTACTGGTGGATGGGAGATTGGACATGAGCTGGCAGTGTGTGCTTGCAGCCCAGAAAGTCAATCCTGTCCTGGGCTGCATCAAAAGGACCGTGGCCAGCAGGTCAAGGGAGGTGATTCTGCCCCTCTACTCTGCTTTGGTGAGACCCCACCTGGAGTCCTGCATCCAGCTCTGGAGCCCTCAGTACAGGAAAGACATGGACCTGTTGGAGAGGGGCCAGAGGAGGCCACAAAATTGACTAGAGGGCTGGAACAGCTCTGCTGTGAGGACAGGGTTTGTTCAGCCTGGAGAAGAGAAGGCTCCAGGGACATCTTATCATGGCCTCTCAGTTCTTAAAAGTGGCCTATAAAAAAGATGGGGACAGACTTTTTAGCAGGGCCTGTTGAGAAAGGACAAGGGGTAATGGTTTTAAACTAAAAGAGGAGAGATTCAAGCTACACATGAGAAGGAAATTTTTTACACTGAGGGTGGTGAAACACCAGCCCAGGTTGCCCAGAGAGGTGGCAGATGCCCCAACCCTGCAGACATTCCAGACCAGGATGGACGAGGCCCTGAGCAACCTGATGAAGTCTCAGATGTCCCTGCTCACAGCAGGCCGGTTGGACTAGATGACGTTTGAAAGTCCCTTCCAACACAAACTATTCTATGATTCTATGACCTAGCATCTACATGCCATCATGGTCCCTCCCATGCCACACAGCACACACCACCAGCATCATCATGGAGAAACCTACTCCAGAAGGCTCTGATCCAGCACCTCATTATTTCAGTCACTTTACTACTGAAAGCCCACAAAAATCTGCAAAGAGTGCTGTCTCAGATCCACAGGGCGGCTGGCAGAGACCTGGATTAGGCTACTGCAGGCAGTGTTAGCCCAGGGCAGGGGGGACATCAGCCACATCCACCTCATGCAAAGGCCCCAAAAATGTCCCCTCAGTGCAATCCCCAGCAGGTGTGAATGTAGCATAAAACATAGTCTCTGTACCTGTACATTTTACTTCATGCTATTTTTCTGACTGAAAGTGAATACAACTGTTAAATAGAACATGGTGTGAAATCAAAGAAGACAGGAAAAGCAATAGCAGGGGGAGAGGAGCATTGGGACCATGTATCTAATAAGAAAACCATGTTATGAGTCATATCAATGAGACACTGAGTGCTTTCTCAATCCTTCTTCTTTACTTGTTTCTTTTAAAATAGAGGATAATTAAGAAAAAAAAAATTAATAAACACACACATCTGAGTGAAGTACTCAGAACATCTGGGAAATAATATTCCTGGTATAAAGGCTGGTCTGGGAGACTGAGTATAGGTGTTTATGAAGAAGGATGATAAAACAGATATTGGACCTGACATCCACTGCGGAGCAGAGAAGGAAGGAGAGAACAGGGACAACAGGTGGAAGAAGACATGGCCATTAGCAACAGTTTCATATTCTGACAGTTTCCAGGGTTATAACACTCAGTTTTGATCTCGCTGGGAATAATTCAGCCATCTTCACATTTAAAGGAAAAACAAAACAAAAAAAGTATTTTAGTGAAAAACCCCTTGTATGACATTTGTTCTGAACAGCCTTAGCAGGAAGAGATGTGGACTGAAGAAATGGTCAGATGGGTGAAGCAACTGTGAGAGAGGAGCTTCAGAAAACACAAAATACATAACTATCAGAGTAATAGAGGTAATAAATTAAAATAAAACATCATAGTATGGAATATAGTATTGCCTTGTTGGAACAGACCATTTTAGTCTCAGAAATATAGGGAAGTGGGACTATGAGAAATACAGCAGTTTTTGTTGAAAATCTGAGCATTTAAAAAGTGAATGAGGGGGAGAGACCAAGCTGCATTTCTAGGGAGCCCCAGCACATGGCAGAGACAGAAAGATGCTCCTATAGCCCAGTAAAACCAACTGATGGTCTATAACAGAGACTGCTGGGGAGAATGGGGATATATTCACTAGAAAAGTGCATCAATATTCTGTCATATGGTAAATGTTGGGAGAACTAAAGTTGATCCACAAATACTTTTTAAAATAACAGAAAAAAAAAGCAGTGATTATGCAGGTATATTAAAAATAGGGAAAGTTCTGAAAGGTTTTGATCTTTTTCTGCTGATAACAGAGCAAAGAGATATTTGAGAATAAGACTTTTTTGCAATACTGAAGAATAAGCATTCATCCTAAGTTTGTTACTTCGCATCATAAAGTCCTAGGAGCAGCACAGCAGAAGACAACTTAAAATCTGAAATGTTCATTATAATTGGTGGTTTCAGAAAAAATAGAAAAATCAAGTGCCCAGGAATCTTGAACTTCTGATATCAGATATTCAGCTTGAGCTGGGTAGGCTTGTGCTTGCCTATGAAGAAAATTAGAAACTATTTCCCAGTGAGAAAGCAGAAATTAATTCATAATTCCATTCCTCCTATTTATTAGTTCCACTCATCCAGTAATGGACAAGAAAGAACCCCATGTGACTTGGGGGACTAGTTACTTGGGGACAGTGGCAAGCAGTGAATAGTGAAGGCACAGATCCAACATGCAATAGGCTGAAATTGGCTGAAATAAGTTCCCAGCAAGTATTTCTCAAATACTTATAAATAACAACAAAACACAAAAAGCCCTAAGCTGTTCCAATTGGTTTGTTAAATAATAATAGCCCATCATTTGGTGAACATACTGTTTGCCATCAACTGTTTGTCCATCCCTCCCGCTGATGGGAGAGAACTCCGGCTGAGTGGACAGATGTTTCTTTCTGCTAACTTTGACAACACTTGGGTCCATAGTCCTTGACCAGAGGAACTAATTAAGTAATAAAATCAGCTCTTTGTAAGACAGGAAGAAAGAAAGGGTGGAACCACTGAAGAACTTGAGGCACTGATTAACTCACAAGTGTTTCCTGTATAATGCAAATCATTAATGCTTAATGCTCTCTGAGAGTCATAAACCAGAATCGTAAGTATAACAGCAATATCACAAATCATATACAAATCCTACAAGACTCTAGGACATCTTTCTTTCTTCATGAGTTGTTCAATCTGTAAGAAAAATTGTTTTAGCTTCTTATTTACTACTATTTACATTTTGATTCTATACATTGCAACTGAACTTATCTGGCACGTTCTTTGTAGCATGGGGAATGGTGAAATAAAATTAAGAAAACAGATCACCTTGAGTACCAAAATGTAGAAAACTTGCCAGAATTAGCACAAATGCAGACTGTGATCTGCCTAATATTATAATAAATGAACACTGACTGTACCTTTCCTCTGCCTGTTAAACTACTAATTGATGTACTACTGATGAATAAAAGGGCTGTCATTTCAGCCATGAACTCCCTTCACCACTGCAGTTTACTGAGAGCCCCAAGCTACTGAGCTCATTACAGATCCCTTCACTGAACTGGCTTTACAGGCAATTTTGTGAAGGGGCAGCATCAGAGCTAGCCCACTGATTGGGACTCCATCGGCTCAGCGGGGCTCCAAGAGTTCAGGGGAGAGAGCACAGCACTGAGCTAAAAATATGTCTTTGCCTCTGTAGTGCTGGGAAGATTGCCTGGCTGTGCTAATTGGGAGGTACCTAGAGATCTGGGTGGTATTTTAGGCTAATCTCGAGGTGGGACCTCAGCAGCATATATGTGGCTCTGAATATAATCTCCTTCAGCACTGTCATTTATACCATTGCAGGCATTTACAATCAGAACCATCCTTGATTGACTCGTGGCTGTCGCTGCACCCTCGACTCATCTTGCAGGAGTGAGGGGGGATGAGGGAAGGTGAAATGGCTGTGCGCTGAGCTGACTTGGGAAACAGTGTCACAATTTTAGCATGGCGTTGAAGTTGTAAAATGGGAAAAATTACCCTGGCAGGACCAGTGCTTAGGGGACTGCACAGATATATAACCCTTCCTCAGAAATTTGCTTTAGAGTTGCACAACAGGGAGGGTTTTCTTAAACCCCCTCTTGTCGGGATTTATTTTTCTGTCTGCCTTCTCTTCCTCCGTAGTCACATTTTTAATTCTCTGAACAAACAATATAGCCGTGATCTCAGCCATTCCCTAGCTTGCTTCTATTTAGAGCACAAAACCCCCATGTTCAAAAACCGGGTTGGTCAGAGGAGTCTGTGCTTCTGGTCGTCACACAGGGACTTGGTAAGGCAGAAGGTAGTAGAGAGAAAGAGAGTAAAACAGTGACGGACTGAAAGCATGAACAAAACCAACAGAAGCAGAAGTAAAAATCCTGGCAGAAAAGGCTAGAATAAAAACTTGAACATGGGAAAATTGAGCAACTAAGTATTTCTGCTTAAATAACACCTTGAACTATTTGTTTATTTGTTTGATCAGATATACAGTATTACCGGAGTATTGCTTGCTTTACTGGTAGGACATATTTCAGCAAAATAGAGAAAAGTAGAATATTTCACTTCTTCAAATTTGACAGGATCTTTTTTGTTAGAGCAACTTCATAAAATACCAGTGTGATTGGGTGAGAAGTGTCAAATGCTCATTGCATGAAATATCTCTGCCACGGACCACTCCACCAACTCTCAGTGACTGGCTGGAACACCTAAAATAAGTTTTATAAGTCTCTTCACATGACACAGCAGCATTTTCACAAAGAGGTTGTGCTGGAGATCTTATAGCAGATCTGAATTATTACAGTATAATTTTCCAAATACAATACAATTATGATGAAGTTTAATATGTTACTTTTGCCACTCGGGAGTGGCCCTCAAGTGCTTTATAAACTTCACTGGGATGATTGTTTTGCACAGCATCAGTCCTCCAACCATGTTTCTGCAGTGACCTTAACATTGGACACAAACGTGAGGCAACCTTCCAAGAGCAATATGAAGAATGGTGCCCTAACCCAAAGCAGCATGGGAAATTTTAAGATGTTGAACTGCATTTAAAAATAAACAAAAATAAGATATTTCTAGGTTATGAAATGGTACCTCTTGTCAGATTTTTACACCTATATTTAGAAACCCAAATGAAGAACATTACATTTATAAGTGCTGAAGGTACAAATACCTTTTATTTTCTCATTAAGCCCCTGTCCTTAAAGCTCTAACCCTGAAGTACCACCTGATATGTCACCTTTCTTTTACATCTTTTGCTATTTATTCCTAATGCCTTTATGACTAACATAATTCTAATAAGAACTTAACACAAACCACTGCTCCAGGTTTAAAGTAGTCTTAATTTTGCATAGCTGCCTGAGAACACCTTCCTGTAACCCTAGAGAATGTTGAAAAGACTTCAGAGGAGAGCAAGTAGCATGGTTAAAAGACTGGAAAGCATTATTAATGGTGTATGTAGAAGAAAGGGAAGGTACTCAGTGTAGATGAATCATTTTAAAGCCTAGGTTAAGGGGTGACTTGATCACGTAAGTATGTATATGGGGGCAGAAGGATGGTTGTAGAGGACTCTTCAGTCTAGCAGACAAAGGAATACATGTTAGAATGTCCCTGGAAGTTCAAGCTAGACAAATTCTGACTAAAAAAAAAAAAAAAAAAGGCCCAAAAAGGTTAATGGTGATGGCAACTAAGCACTGAAAATGTCCACTGAAGGGTGTGGTGGACTTTTCATCCTTAAAATTTCTCAAAACAAAACATGATTCTAAAGTATACTCTGGTTTAACTGCAGCTTTTTGATTTGAAAGAGGAATTAATTCAGGAAAGATCACAGGCATTCAGAGACCTAACACCTATAGTACTTGCTACATCAATAAAATGTAACACATAACACAGCAGCAGGCCAATCGTTCCATTTTACTGCTCAGCTAATTCTATCCTGAGAGTCATTGGCAATGCTTTTCCCAAGATTTTGCACAAAACCATCACTGACGCAGAACAACAAAAGAGAGTTTGCAGGTACGTCCTGATTTCAGATCTATGGCAGTCAATAGAAAAGGTTACAGTTGACTTCAGTGGGATTTGGTTCTGGGTCTTATTTAGGATTTAAGAAAACAGAAGCAATTTTGTTTTCTGGCCTTATGTGTAAGCAGGTAAAGGCTTAGAATATTTCTAAAGACTTAGAATCCTTTTAATTACCATGGGTTTTATTATGTCAGGCAGGTAAATTTTCCATGATCTGCTGCATATAACGTTTGGGATAAACTTATATTGGGGATTTCAGCAGAAGAATGTCAGCCTTGTCATGAAAGCTAGAAGTTATTTTGTCTCTAGGAAATTATTTCTGGATTAAGTGTACAAAATGAGCCCTAGAATTTACTTCAAAGTGTTAAAAATCATTCTGGGTATGGAAAACATGTCACTGTTCTTTGCCAAATGAGGTAGAGAGTGTACTTCTGCTTCCGCTTCTGTTTCTCTGGTTACATAGGGTGATTCGCCAACTTCAAAATTTTGAATATTTTATACTTTATATTGAACTTCATTCTGAACTCTGAATTATTAATACTTAATAATCATAAACTCAAATTTCTAGGTTCTGTAAATACATATAATCAATAAGTGAAATTAAGGAAAGATAAAAAAAACAAACAAACAAACAAAAAAAAACCAACATTTAGAGGCAATATCTTGCAACACATTTGATTCCACTGAAACTGTAAACTCTCCTTTTACTGACAAACTCAGGATTTTTTAAATTCAACAGTGTCAGCTTTTCCTAGCACAGGGAGACAAACTGCATTCATGCAGTGAATGACCTGATAAATTCTCTTTAAAGTCATGCTAAAGTGAGATCTGGACAATAAATTTGAAAGATGCCCAGCGTATAGTGGTAGAAAACAGCATCTTGAATGTATTAGCACATACAAAGATTGCTTTTTAAAACTGGTTCATTGTTTGCTTATAGGTTCCTGGTGGAATCTAGATGTAGGAGACATCTTTTTTTAATATTTTCTGGAACAATAAAAAATATAAAGCTCGGTATCTGTTTTGCCATTGTGTCCTGCATTTTTCACCCACCTGAATCTCCCACCACATATGGGATGCCCAAGAAAGATGAGAAGGAGCCATAAACATTAAGTGATTGCATAATGGTGAGCACACTGCAGTTCATCTGCACTGGTGAAGGGAAGACCTGCACATTAAGTATCCAGTCCTGTGAGTTATGGGTCATTTGCTCATTAGTGAAGTGACTAATCCAGTAGTGAAGAAGATGTCTAGTGAAAATAAATCGCATTATACTACTGACTGCTGTGATGGATTCTTTATATGCTCTTTGTGTTATCATTCAGAGGACGCTTTTTACCCAACCCTTGGTGTTGCAGCCATGTTATAAGGAATTTTATCAGAGCGAACAGGAGTCTTCATAAGGCAAGAAACAATAGAACAAGCAGGAAATAAATAATAACTAGATAACCGGGAAAAAGCACTAACACAATAGATGTTCAGTCATTAGTTTAAGCTGTCACATTTGTCCTGAAATGATCAGAACAACCACAGTGGAGCTGCAACAGCGAAGTTTACAATAAATCTACACTTGTGCGTTTTGAAGGCCACTTCAGGAGAGTTAGAGGAATAAAGAGGGAAATCAGGGGCTAAACTTGATGCTGAAAGCAGGTGAGCTGGAAAATGTTTTCAAGCATTTACATTCCTTAAAATTTTCAAGGCACTTACTGCTGAAAAGAAACATGGCTTCACTCACCCACTATTTATAAAGATCTAACACTAATACAATAATCTAGATGGGATGCTTAATTATGATGGGTTTCTTTCCCCTCATATTGTCTTCCCAGACATGGTTTAATAAGCCAAGTCTGTTCCGCCATTTCAGTTCACGTAAGTAGCACAAGATAGTTTCAACACGTGGAAATATCATTCTGCCACTGTCTGATCAGTGCTAAAATTTTACTGATTAGAGGTCATTTAACCAGACCACATTGATTCTGGATATTCAAATCAATAATATTTAGAAAAACATTGTAAACTCTGAAAACTAAGGTTCTTCACAACAAGATTTTATTATAATTCATCCTGTTCAGTGCACACAGGATGAAGAAGATGAGTAGATTCAAGATGGCTTTGTTAACTATTAATGCTTACTGACACATAAGGCTTTTGCATTATATTTGTAGCATCCTGACTCTTTCTTCGACTTTGATTTCTCTTTTATACCTCTTTTGTTGGAGATGCTTAAAAGCAATTCTACCAGTTTGTAAGTAAAGCAGTTTCTAACCGTAAGCAGCAAAGTTCTGCTTGCTTTGCTTTGCAGCTCTCGGAGTTAAGGCTAAGTTTAATTGGAGCTAATCTAAGTCATCACGAAAAAAAAAAAAAAAGAGAAAGACCTTTTTTTTTTTCTGTACACATTGCCAAACAAAGCAGAGAGAGATTTGAGTTTTTCATTGTGGTTGTTTATGACCCTCTTTGGTAAGACTTGCTGAATTTCTAATTATGTGCTTAACAACTGGAACAGGCTCAATATATTAGCGCATTAAAAGTCTCCCTTGATCGCTTTCTTCTGAGTTACATAGCAGCCTCGATCAGCGAAGGTGTGGGATTGCTTTCCTGACATTTATTGAATTACCATTATTTAAATTATTTTGCTTGTTTCAATGAATTTGTCATACATTGTATTTTACAATAGATTTTCTTTTCGCTTGTTATTTACATAAAAATTGCAATCCAGAAACAAGGCAATGAACACATGCATGTAAAAGTAAAGTGCAATTCACCCAAAAATCAACCATGAGCAGAAATATACCGAAAAGTGCAGATTTTTATTTTGCTAGCAAATTGTATTTGTAAGAAATATTTCAAATGAAAAGTATTTTCATTAAAAGTAACCCTGAGCATCTCTGCTCAAGCATTTCTAATTCATTCCAAATTAATCTAATTTCACAGGAAAAGAATGATATAGTAAAAAAAGCCTTTCTCAGAGTAGTGGTGTGAAGCATAGTGGTGTAAAAGGCCTCAATCCAAAGCCCATTTGAAGTCATTACAGTGACGTCGCTTTGCCTTGGATGAGGGCTTGAGCAAAGGATATATTGAATTTTAAACAGATTTGAGACCAGAATCTAGCTCAATATACAGATATTGTGCCACTTGCACTGAAACATATTTATTTTAGCAGGATCAGAGAACAGTTTTACCGTTCTGTATCTGTAAAACAACAAGTTGTTTTTCTGAAGAAATCTGAGTAACTAACAATTTAGTCCCAAGAACTATTTTCTTTCACATTTTCATTACAACTATTGTTCTTAACCACAACAACAACAACCACCACCACTAACCCAAACAGGTTTTTTAACAGTATTTTTATAGTTTGGAAAAGTCAGATAATTCTACTCTGAAAACTGAAACAGGAAAAATACAATGCTATATATGCAAATGGAACAAAAATATCTGAAGGTTTTCTTTTCCATGGCGTAGACATTTCCCAATAACCAACAGTTATTTAAATTTCATCTTCTCGCATTTGTAGGATTTCTTCAAAAGTTAAGTTGATAGTTAATTTAAGATTGCTGACTTAGATCACAATAGAGTAATTAGGCAAAATGAGAGTAAAAAATGAAAGAAAATGAATCAAGTAATACAATACATTGTGTAGTACTTTTTTCATGGGCAACTCCACTGATAATCTTACAGTGCATGAATTATCAGGGAAGAAAAATGCTTTGATTATACAACTCTGTTACAAAACTATCTTTGAATTAAGGTAGCAATGCATTAGGTACTAGCTTTCACTGAAACTGCTATGTATGGTTTTTACTTCCACTCTGCAGGTGTATTTTTGCATTCATTTTTATAATAGCAGTGAAAATAGCAAAGATCTCAAGGGCTGCACTGTGGCTCACAGTGCTCTAGTATTTTGGAGGAGTGTGGTTTGTTACGTGTCACTTGCTTAAAACACATTTTACAGTAAAATAGTGATTTGGAAGACCAGAACAAAACCTGGGTAAAAAGAGTTAACACAAACATTTTAAAGTAATTTTATTCCTTATCAGAGCATGAGGTGAAATGAAATATGGAAGGAGGAAAAGAAGAAACCATATTTCAGTGGAAGGAATGTTCTTGTCCCTTCCTGGAGTCACCGCTTTCCTCTAATTTTTAATTTCCTAACTGGGGTTTTCTGATCGTTTTTCATGAAGCTGAATTGCTCAGCTATCCCTTCCGCATAATTTTAAATGAAAACTGGAAGAATAAGAAAAACAAGACAAAACAAAACCTAAACCCTGTATGCTCCATTTGCTGAATATATGGTTTTCTTCCCCCTGTGTGTGCATGTGCCAGATGGCACTACACTGTGTTGGATGATAATAAACATGAAAAATACAGTCAGTGCATGAGCAGAGATAACTGCAGCTGAATGTACCAGGGCTGGGGCTGGTAGAGGGAAGGGGCAGATGTTCCAGCTGTGAAAGAAAAGCAAAGTTCGGCTCCTCAAGGGAGGAGCTGCTTTTGCTTCCAATTAGCTCATGTTGGCAAGGGGATGTAGGGCCAGTGAGAAAGGAGGTTGTCCCTGGTTATTGCAGCAACTTGCCCAAGGGGCAGATTTGTGATCATTTCCCTCACATCAGAGCCCAGCCCATTAACCTGGGGTGAGGAACACTTATTTGGGGCTGTGGAGGGACAGCAGGCCCGAGCAGGGGGTGGTTAACCCGCCTCTGGACTCTCACCCCTGCAGTGTGAGGCTGACAGGCTGTTGAGAAGGGATGAGTCTCAGCTGGCATCATGGGCTGGAAGTAGGGCTACTGGAGGAGGGGGACTTGCCTGGGTCAAGGGTGGTGCAATGGCCTTGTGGGCCCCCATCCTCCCCACCATGTTTTGGGCCCTGGTGAACATGGTCCATCCCAACAACAAGTGGGAACTGCAGTGTCCACAGAGTGGATCCCCAGCTCCACAGAACCCCATGGCAACACCTCCGCATGAGACATATGGAGGAGCAGCTGCTCCTCTTCGAAAGCCGCTGCATCCTCCTCCTTCATAATGTCTTTCTGAAGTACTGTAGCAGAGATCCAGATGGAGACACACCCACTTACAGCAACAAGGCATTTGGCCCCCAGCCATGTGTGTTGCTGCTGTCTTCAGCACAGGCACTGGCTACACAACTTTGCTTTTCCTCTGGGTTCCTGTATTCAAGTCTGCAAGTGTGGGGCCCAGAGGGTACCTGAAGCACGCACAAGACTTCCTAGGCCACAGATTTTGGGAGATCTGTTTGTCTAGCACATAGAGTTTTAAGGTGATGAACTGATAGGGGAAAGAGTCTTGAGGACATCCACTAACAAATGCCTGATTGTGAAGGGTGCATACAGGGCACATCAACTCTATTTAAACATTTGCGTGAAACAGGCAACAGTCTGAGTTCCCACTGTTACTCATTTGACCCAGAGGGCAATGTAGTAGGAAAATGGTTTTCTTTTAATCTAGTACTTGTCCTTGGAAAACTCTCTTTGCCACGAGGAAGGACATTTCCAGACAGAAGTTGAAACGGCACCTATGCAGTAATTTATTTGCCCCATTCACTTCATCCTCTCTTTGCTTTTGTTTGTTACTCTCATATTTTCCTTCTTACCAACACACCGCATTTTGAAAGGGGCAAACAAATTTAGGAAGCTAACCAAATTGTAGTGGATAATTATTTACTTTTAAATAATTCCATCCTTTGCTTCCTTTGTAATGTATGTGATGTTATTACAGAGCACATTACTGTAGCAAAAGGGAAAGAGTCAGTTTAAGGAGTAGGAAAGAAACACTGAATTATTCTTGGTCCTGCAAAGAATGTAATGCAGAGTTTCTTAGTTCGTTTCTCGTAGTCTGATGAAACTTTCTTCCTGTGTGAATGCTAAACATAGTCCAGACTCAGGGGTGACTACTAAAACGTATGACCACTCCATCTCCGAGCTAGATAGCACCTAAGGCTTGCTGTGGCTTTGTCCATCTCTGCAGGCTCACTGTAGTAACGCTGTTGTTCAAGAAGCATCTTTGGCTTCACCAGTACTTGCAAAATGAGAGACAACAAGGAGGGAAAGAAAGGTGACCCCCAATGTTTTAAGATACCGGTGGCACAGACCTTTGCTCCTTGAGCGTAGGCTCCTGACATGAGGGTGGAAGAGAGGGGAGTTTCCTCTGCTCACCACATGGTGATGACAAATGTCACCTACAGACAAAAGAAAATGAAAAGGAATGATAAGTGAAACATGGGCAATGATTTAGTTGCTTGAAAAAAGCACATTAATCATCCGACAGCTCAGCTGTACTGCAGTGAAAGTTCTTTTCTCATGTTGTGGTGAACCTGGGGACCAGTGCTGGGAAGCGGAGCTGGAGCAGGGCTGGCAGCAATATTTAGGAGCAGCAACTGCTTGAGTTCATTAAGAAACCGAGTACTAAAAAACTACAACTTCCTCACGGACACGTAAATACCCATTTTAGCTGCCGGTTTAGTCACCCGCAAAGACACTGCCTGAATCTTTTCAAGCCCCGTGTATCTGAAGTTTTGGGAGCGGTTGTGAATAAATACTTTGCTGCCTGCTCACAGCGACGTTTCTTCGGCTTTAGCTCATTAGAGTGCCTGAAAGAGACCCGACAGAAAATAAGTTAAATGCAACTAAAATCGTCATCCGCTTCGACTCTAAGAACAGCGAGAAAGGCGAGGCATTCACTAAAAAGTTGCAAAAGGCGTTTCAGCTGCACCGCAGCTATTAGGAGCGCAGGGAAAGGGACTGAGGGATGTGAGCGGGCAATGTGTCTGGGATCCCAGTTCTCAGTTGTTGAAGGGTTTTTTTTTTCCTTTATTTCCCGGTTGGGTTTTTTTTGTTTGGTTGGTCGGGTTTTTTTGCCTTTTATGTTTGGTTTGGTTTTTTGTTTGGTTGTTTTGGGGGGGGGATTTGTTTATTTGTTTGTTTGTTTGTTTTTTCGGGGGCCTGATGCTTTGGTTTTTTGTTGGTGGTTTGGTGGTGTTTTTTTTTTTTTTAGTGGGGGGGGGGAGTTGGTGACTCCAAAAGATGTCACGGCAAAGTGAAATCATTGCAGAGGGCTGCTCATGCATTCAGCCTGTGGAGTTTTCAAAATGTGATGTTTTGCAATGATGACATTAGAGTAGCAACCAAGGGTCCAAGACAGAAACGCCTGCTGCAGCTGGGCTTCGCTTTGAAATGCCCAAGACAATGGGGGCCACTGTTCTCCATCGCTTCGCCTTTCCATTCCATTTACATAGTCTGTTCTGCCTGATTGACCAGCTTGGGCTGTCCAAGGGACCAGCATTGTTCACAGATCACTTCAAGATGGCACAGATGACAAGATTCAGGTGAGAGATGAAGTGGGATGATTCTCAAATGCCATAAGAAAAAGCTACCCTGGGAACTTTTAACGCAAGGGAAACAGTTAGAGAATTGAGGCAGTTAAAGGATTTTTCTTTTTCTTTTTCTTTTTTTTTTTTTTTTTCAAGAAACCGATCGTATTTTGAAATACGGTGTCTTGACATATAAACTAGTAACAACAGGTTTGTGTGTTCGTTGCGGTATTTTGTTTGGTTTGTGCTCGGATGTGTTGCGGGGTTTTTGTTGGTGGTGATTTTTTTGTGTTTTTTTTCCACTCCAGACTTCACCTTCCCCGAGTACGATAAGAGCCGTGCCACTGGAAACCTTTGCAAACCACAGTTTCCTTAATAAAATCATAAGACTTCAATAAATAAAGCTCATCATAGAGGCGAGTTTTGAAATTCTTCCGTGCCTCCTCCGTAACTAAGTGTCAGGATTAATTAGTTAATGTTCATAAAGCTTTTTCGACGTGAAAAACCCTCCCAGAAATGCTAAGCGCGCAGAGAGCGGTTCACCGCCAACCCTCAAGGCGGGCGGGACGGTGATGTTTTCCCGCCCGGGCGCCGGGCTGAGAGCGGCGGGGAGGGAGGGGAGGCTGGAGAACGCCTGGTTTTCCCCGGAGAAGTTGCAAACTCTCTGCTGTCCCAGATTCCCGACTGAAATGTCACGGTTTGTCCTTTTTTTTTTTTTTTCCCCAGCCAGGTAAGCACACACACGGCAGCGCCCCTAAAATGAATTTCATTTGACACAGATGTTTTGACTTCATCTCTAAAAGGCAAAATCTTTGTCATACAAGTATGTTTTCCCTGGAGGGGTTTCCAGCACAATTTGCTATAATTTCTTTACACCTAACGGAACTGATGGGATCTAAGCAGTAAAACATATTCCCACAGTAGCTTCGCTCTCTCGCACTCTCTGTTACCCTCCTGGGGTTCGGATCACTCTTTAGTATAAATATTGCCAATAATTGTGCTAATATGGTGATTCTCAGAAGGAAGCAGAACCCTCTCCTCTTCGTATAGCAGACCTAAAAAACATGCGACTTCTACTTAATCTCTCGGTGTATTCTCTCCTAGCTGCTCGTCTTGCCCCTGCAGAGACTAATACACTTAATTACACGATCTACAAGAGTTTCCAACAAGGTCCCGGGGGCTGCTAAAGATCGACCCCCGCACGGCGACCAGGACTGAAGGTGCGTGCCTGTCTCTGCAACGCGAACACCTCGAAGGGAATGCGCGTTGAGCAGGACTCGGCTCTTCAGAATTATCCCAAAGTTCAGGCCCTCTTCTCCACTGTTTCACACACACAGCACCCCCCCTTACAATTTATGCTCTCCGATCCCTGGTCGGTTTGGTCCTCTGCGCCCCCGCCCCGAGAAGGGGGTTAAAAGCTGCCGATGAAACTTAAGTGGCTCTGGAGTTTGTTTAATTTCCCTCCAGTGTTTACTGATAATTCGAGAGACGCTTATCTCGGGGAATATAACGATTAATACAACCGCAGGTTTCCAGATAAGTGATTGTGATGGAGATTGTTGGCGAGAAAATAGACAATTATCCGCTGTTAGCTTTACATAAAGATCGCATTAACTTGAATTAGTTATCAGACAAAAGAACATCAGAAAGCTGCACCTTTCTGCCAAGGCAACCGCTTGCAGGCGGTGTGCTCCGCACAAGCAAACGCACCGCTGCCTCCCCAGCATCTCGTAAGCATGAAAGAGGCAGTGGGCTCGGGGGCTCCGGGGGGGACTGGGTCGGGGACGGGGACGGGAGGGGGGGCTTTCACGGCAGCGACACGCCACGCTCATGCGAAGGCACGGCCGCTGCGAGGAGCGGGGAGGGCTGAGCCCCGGGGCCGGGGGATCGCTTTAATATCAGCTGCCCGGCCGGGACGCTTTCATTTCCATAGGGCGAAATTAACATGGACGTGGGGCAGGCGCTGGGGCGGGAGGCAGCGCGCCCGAGGAAGAAGCAGCGTGGCTGATCGCCAAGGAAACCTCGCTGAAAGGGAAGGGGAGAGCATGTGGCTATTAAAACCCCCGACACAATAATAACATTAAAATAAATAAATAAATAAACCCATAATGATAACTTGGAGGCAGCTCGCTATTTGCATATGAAACCACCGGCCAGAAGCGCGACAAGTCCCCTTGCCGCATTATGTGCTCGGCGGTCCCAGGTCCACCCCCCAGACTGAAAAGCCTTTTGATTATTTCTCCTCTCCCTAGGAAGGGCTGATTCCTCCGTAATTGATAGCGGGGAAGGGCCGTAATTAATTTCGCAGCGAAGTGAAGTGCAGCTTCTTCTCCCGGCTGGAGGGGAAGGGCTGGAAGAGAGGAAAGGAGGCGAGGGAGCGGAGGCGGGGGGAACTCCCTCCGAGAACCCCCAATTAAAGGAAATCACGCCTCACCCTCTCCAGCACCAAGACACCCCCCACCCCTCGGCTCCTCGCCACCCCCTCGCTCCCCGGGGAGACAGGAAGGGCAGGGACCGTGGGCTGCTTTCACGAAGTCAGAAAGCATTCACCAAGCGTTTGTGTTGCGGGAGGTTTCTGTGGGAATCGGGTGGCTGGAGTAATTGCGGGGGGTGGGGAGGGGGAGCGGGTGCACTCTCGGCTGGCTTCTCTCTGGAATTAAAGGCAGTCTTCAAAATAGGGTGTTTGTCAGAGAATTTCAGTAGGGAGGAAACCTGCCATTTCGGATCAGCGCGTTTTCTGTGCTGGTTTTCCAGACAGAGCCTTAAATACTGTGTTTATACGCGGCGGGGGGAGAGGTGAAGAGGGGCTTTTCTTGTGTGATGGGGCAATAGGGGAAAAAAGCCGGCGAGGTACTTCAGGCGTCGGGTTGAAGCCTAACCTAAGCCTGAGGTAGAAATCAGCCGGGAGGAGGGCGCGGGGGCACCTCAGGTGAAAGCATGAGGCAGCCGCGAAGGGAGGGGATGGCAGGTGAACGGGCGCTACTCCCACCCGGGACACAGAGTCCCGGGAGCCGTCCCCAGCCGCGAGACGTGCCGCTGCTGCCGCTGGGTCCCCGCTGAATAGAGCGGATAATGATCCCCGGTTCCCAAGGCAGGCTTGCTGCTGCCTGGTGAGCCCTGGATTTGTGTGGTCCAAGCCTTTCCCAGCTTGTCCCATTCTGTCACCGGGATAAGGGGCTCCCTCGGCTCGTTTGCACCTGCGTCGCTTTTGGCTCCTTCAGGAATGCGCTGAAGCTTGTAATCAGCTTTGTGAAGCCATTGAGTGCACGGCTGAGTGAAACTTCCAAAGCTCGCAGAAAACTGGCCCGCTGAATAGGAGTCAGCATGGGGCTTCTCTCCAAGCCCCTGGCCTGCCAAATTCCAGCAGAGCCCCTCACAATCAGTCCACACAAGCTTTACTGCTCTCCCCGCACTGAGAGAAGCGAGAAAAGAAAAGCTAAAATACCAGTCACCGAGGTTAGCGGTTTGTTCCCAGATTAATGGCAAAGGCCTCTTTCCCTGATGCAGCTAACCAATTCAATCGAGAGTTGTGTGTGTACATATATATATGTGTGTGTATACATACAGATATACATACATATGAATATGCATGCATGCCTACGTATTTAATAAGAAAAGGAAGAGGGAAACGGTATTAATTTTTATTTTTATGTGACCGCAAAGGCTCTTGTGGCAGCAAACAGGTAGCGGGGCTGTCTTGCTGTCCCACAAGGTCACACTTATATCATCTCAATCTTTCCTGCGACGTTATGGTTTTAAGACTTGGGATGAAGGTGGCCCTCAACTGCCGTCTGGTTTACCACCTGGAAGTGATCGACTACCAAGCAAAACTCCAAGGGAGAGTATGAGAAAAGCAACGGGCAGGTTAAAGGTTCAAAACAAAAATCAACAACTACACCACCACTACTAAGAAATCCACTTTATGCTTAATATAACTCGGAGGGGCGAAGCGTGAATTTTTCGCAGGGCGCTTCGTGCTGTATGATACTCGCAGGATGGATTTGTCATACCCGAGGGTCGCGGCCGCCTCGCTCCCTCCGAACTGGGGACCGCGGGGATGCTCCGCTGCATCCTGGATAGCTTCCAGCCCGGACAAAAACGTGCACGGAAGGTCCCCACTTGAGGGAATCCCCTTATGTTGAGCATCCGTAACACTTGCGACATGTACCGATTCACCGTTACGTTAAGGCTTTCCCAGCGTCTGGTTGCACTGGCAAGCGTGACGCTAAGCAACTCTGGAATACTTAGCACGACTTTGTCATACTTTTCATCCGGGTTCTGAAGGTCTGTATGTGGTTGAAGATTCACTTTTATTAGGGGAAAGAATTACTCGAATTATACAAACACTTCGCTTTCTAAAGCAGCGCTTTCACGGAAATAAACGCTGTAAAATACCCTTAAATCTGTTAAAATTGTGAGACAAGTGCACGGTGGCATCAAATCTGTAAGTAAAGATTAACTGAGCAAGGCTTTATCTTCAGATATTGGGACTTTTTGTTCTGCTTATGTCCTTCTTCTACACGTATCTGAAGTAATTAAAACAACATTAATATGTTTTGCAAGTCTTTCTCCTGGGCTAGTGTAAGGGGAGAAATGGAAATTTCCAGCATTTCCAGAGATTATGTCTCCTGAAGAGTTTTCCCGTGCCTTTTAATTATGTCATGGAAGAGTAAGGTTTTCTTCATGCCCACACTGAAAAAGGCTCGGCAGAATGGACAAAACCAACTCCATACGGTTGGTAGATGTTTCTTGTAAGCTCAGAACGATTTTGTCTCGCTCTGCTGTCATACTGATGGTGTCTTCTCAATTAATGCATCTTCAGGAATGTTCAAGAAGTCGATGACGGCAGTAGGTGTTTTCGCCATTGCTGTCCGACGAGTCTGCACGGGCTCAGCGGTGACAGCTGATGGCACAGCAAACGATGGCGTGAGATAGTTTACCAGCATCAGTGCATCGCACTCTGATCCCCAAGTCCTCCCAAAAGATAACGTTACACACAGTGTAAAGAATTACGGAGCAAAAGCGTAGATCAAAACGTCTCATGTTGAAGTCTTGGCCCTTGAAACTGCGGCCGCACAAGAACTTCTACGTGTGGCCACAAATGGTTTAAAGCTCCATCTCATTCTGCCTGTAAAGTTTATTTTCTTTTTGGAAGTTTGATGTGCTATTTTCGACCGTGTTGCTTCTTCCAACCATTCTCAGTGACAAGTCATGAGGATATGCAGTAATTCAGAAATTAGTGAAATTTTATTCTTGGTGGGGGCGTTGGATTAAGAGGCTGGGAGAGTGTGAAACAAGTCAACGTGTAATTGTATGATAAGGCTCTCACGAGGAATTTATTGGCCAAGTTGCTATTTCTATTCCTTCCTAATCTCGTTTAGCACATTCATTCTCTGCAATCTGTCTCCATAATCTTCTGTGACAGAATGGCAGCCAATAGAAGCATGCATGTTTGGAGAGAAGAGAAAATATGCAGAGGCGTGATAAACTGATGCTAATTATCCATATTTAGGACACCGAGTGCAGAAGATCAAGGTTTACAAATAACAAACCAGAGCCAATGATGATGGCTTCCTAGTGTGGAATATATTGGAGGGGACAAGATAAGGGTTTCACATGCAGAAGAGATTTATTGGTCAAAGGGTTCACCTTCCACTTTTCCACTTTTATATAGCAGTAAATTATTTAGGCTAAATTCACCAGAACATTACTCTTTTATTTGGCAATGTGCCATGACTTGCTCTTTCTTTGTGTCCTTTCAATGCAAATCCTTGTAGTGTAACATCAGTTGATAAGAAACAAATAATTGAAGTAATAGGTAATTCCCTTTAAATTGTGCATATAGGACAGTAAGGTAATCATCTAGTGCAGAATGAGACCGGAGTATAGAGCAGATAGCTGAAAGTGAAACAATATCCATCTCGGCTATTAAATTACATTTGTACTGGAGAAAAATAACCTGCAGAAGACTTCTAGGTTGGACAAGAAACAACACTAGTCTAGTCAGCTTTACACCATTTTCCTATAGGCTTCTCAAATTTCTTTCACTTTAAAAGATAGCTTTTCCCCATTTTGTCTTGCTTTCTCTTTTTGCCTTTTTTTTTTTTTTTTTTTCCCCCGTAAAGCTAACATTTAAATTAGGGATGCTGCATTCTCCTTTTAACAAGTGTTGGCTTTGAGAAATAATGAGGGAATTCAGTTTGGCAATATCTGTGTATTATGGTTGAGGGTCAGTGGAGTGATCTGAGTAGTCTGCAGTAATTGTACTGTAAAGTTTCCAAAATGAGAACGATATTTGGTGAGTTTGTTTGTTTAGAAGTTCAGAAAGTATTCTGTATAGCGCCAAAATTCTTACTGTAATTTTCTATTAACATCTTCCTGTCAGGTGAAGATAACCTGTTCTTTGGGAAAGTCACTAACTATTATATTTTATGTCAACACTCTTTGCTTCTCTGGCTGTATTTTCCTGCGTTGGTGGCACGAAGATACTCAGCAAAACACAGAACGCTGTTGAAGCTGAAAACATACATCTCAGAGGCGTGTATATTTCCATTTAGGAAAACTCTTCAAAATATCTGTCATTTGGTATGTGGAAAGATATTTACTCAGTGACTAGTCTTTTAAGATGAAAAAATTTCACGGCCTTTTGTTTTAGTGCAGAATGACTCTGGATTTATTTCTCTCCTCCTCTGAGGTATACCTTTTAAATTGGTTTGTATTTCGTGTTTTGTGCATGGGGAAAAATACTGCAGTCTCAAGCTTAACATTTTCGCAGGTTTCCTAAAAAAAAAAAAAAAAAAAAAAAAAAAAAAAAAAAAAGATTTCTAGAAGCAGTCGTGCTTTTTCAAATTCCCAGAATTAGCCGACTTCCCCCAAAATGACCTCACAAAATACATCGTAGGAGACAGAAGGTGGGCAAGCAGACAGGATGCAACTTAGGTCATGAAAGTTGCCATTCGTTCACGGGTGGACTGAAATAAAGGGTAATAAAGACGAAGTCTATGGACCACGACAGCCTCTGGGGCACAGCTGGATCTAGGGCTGCCAGGCGCAGTCGGTCCCTGTGCATGAGCCACCTCTGGGCTCCCCGGTCAGGGAAACCCGGGGGTGGATCTGGCCTTCACTAAAATCAACCAGGGGCCAGACCCGCCAGTCCTAGGACGGAGGTGCAGCGTGCAGGCCCTGGCAGTCTGGCTGCCGCGGGTTCCCTGGCCTCGGTCCGGGACATGTCTCTGTCCTGTGTCCCCTCTCCAGGGACCAGAGGCTGTTATCTCCCCTGCGACGCGGTAGCCTGACCCCGGAGCTGCTCCCCGGGGACGTGGAGCTCCCCGCCCGCACGCACGGTGCCACCTTCCGGCCCCCCTCCATGTGAGATGGGGGAGACCTGAATCTGCTCTGCCAAAGACCCACGGCCATGGGGCAGCTGTCCCCGGGTGGCAGTGCCACGGCGGGGAGCGAAGGGGCCGTTCTCACCGATTTGTGTAAGAAGATATTTGGCGCTGGCAGGAAGGTGCGGAGGTGGGGAGGCACATAGGATAACCGGGTCCTGGGCTTCATTAAACCACGTTTGGCCACTAGTTAGGTTGATTTTCAAAATAGCGGACAGCAATGCCTGACCCACTTTTAGTCAGCAGCCCCTTTGGCAGGAGGCGCGGCTGACCCTGAGCCACCTCCCCAGTTGCCTTCTCCCCTCCTTTTAATGCAAAAGAGGTTTAATTCCTGTCAGTAGGAAAAAGGCAGTTTTCCGCAGCAAATCCGACCAGTTTTTTAAAGTAACATTTCACAGTTTCGTTTGTCATCCCCAGAGAGACACTAGAAATCACTCTAATCCGGGTGTTCTTGCTAACCGCGGTGTGCGCATTGGCCGAGGGAACGCCGAAGTTTCCCCTTCAAGAGTTTTGCGGCTGTGCTTACCGTATGATACCTGACGAGGGAAAGGATTCCATTCCAGGTGTTGCCCAGCTGTTTTACAGAACAGGAACGTAGCTTTTGTAATACTTTTTCTGCCCTTTCTTCAATTTTTTTTGTCTTTATGTCTCATACCACGAAAGCCAAACCTGATCCCTTGTGAATTTTAGCTCCGAATTTCTACCTCCATATTTCCAGTCATCATTCAGTTTTCACGTATGAAGAGAGTCCTGTACCTCGTAGGAAATGGACATGTCATATTAAAACTAAAAGGTATGACAAGATACTTCAGCTCTCCCGTATCTGATTCTGGTGCGCAACAATGTATGGAGAGAGGTTTGCATTCTCCAGCAAAAATCAGAAAATCATGATAGGACTTTCCCAAGTGAATGACGCCACGACATATATTTACGGAGGAGTTGCCATCCACAGTCTGAAAGATTTTTATTAAAGATGAACGACTATTTTTTTTTTTTTTAATTAGCTTTTGCTGGAAGTCACCAAGAATATTCTGAGGAGCAGAGACTGTGCTTTGAACAAGGGACTCTGAGCTTGTCTCTTCTCATGAAAATAAGTTTACCTTTCAACTGTAGTATCTTCTTCTTTCATCTATCGTCTAAGACTAGTCTAAGATACATGATAAATACATCTGTCTAAATAGGAACCCATCGTAACTGTGAATACATAAACGCGTGAATTAGGCATTATGAATCATTTAAAACGTGTCTGAGGCTCATGAACACATTTAATTTACCTACCTGGAACTATACACTAAATACTACAACTAAATAGCAAGTTCCTACCAAATTGTTCCAAATAGCTCATTTGATTTCCCAGGAGTGTCCTTTGAAATAACGCCATGTCATTGCTTTCCTTGTCTTCAAAAGCTGGATCTGTGACACGCGTATCACGAAGAGATTGTCCCACTTATCCAGTGAAGTTTGGTTTGCGACGCCTAAAAGGTGTTGCCGTATTCGGGAAAATAATGCATGGCTTTTCCCTACAGATGCCTAGTCACAAGAAAACGATTAGGAGACTGTTTCACACTATGTCATGGCCCAAAAGATGGTCTGCTAAGTGGACCTTTGGGATGGAGGGTTAGCAGAAACTTCCTTAGCCTTGCTAGAAAGTTAGAAACTGAGCGGAACATGAACAGACGAAGTGCTTTTGAGGGTGAGAAACGCATGTTCCGCTCTCGTTTCTTCGTTCGTTCGGCCGTTCCGCAAGACACGTGAGTAATGATGTGACACCAGAGCATGAAAAGTTCCCGTTTGGAAAACGCGCCGCATGCCTGAATCCCTTCCTCTCCACCCTTACGGCTGTTCAAGGCACACCGCTGAGAGGTTTGTTAGACTAAACTGCACGCTTCCATTCTTCGGCTCCTCGTGTTGTTTTGTGCGGTTTGTTTTTTTTTTATTTTTTTTTTTTTTCCGGATGTTATTCTTCCTTAGCTATTTTCTGCAATCTGAGATTCACAGTTCTCCTCCAGACCTCTCCCTCCTGAAACGTGCAGGCTTAATTTCCCTTACAGCTGTGTATTTTAAAAGACGTTTCCCACCTAGTTTTCTTTTCTCTTTCACTGTCCTTCAAGGTAGGGAATAAATGAGTTCACAGTGACTTCGATTGTACAAGCGTCTTGTTTTTCGCATTATTTTTAACGTTCTAACATCGAGGGAGGAAACACGCAGCTCTCACCTGCCCTGTGGCTGAAAAGCGATTTAGAGGAATGTAGGACTGATAATGCACGAAGTAACAGATAATAAAAATACCTCAAACAAACCCTAAAGGAAAGCAAAGCCCCTTTCTGCCTTCTGCTACGTACAGGTAAAATGAAAGGTAACTTGGAAAGCTAATCCGATCAATTGATCAAGTGATTATTCAAGATTTTTCCAAACTTTAAAGATATTAATGTGTGCGTAAGGCAGAAGGGGAGACCATGGTTGGGGTGTATGCAACTCCGAGACACCGTGAATGGTTTCAGAGCCCCCAGCTTTCCTCACCGGGTCGAAACTGTGTTTTGAATTCCCGTGCCTGGAGTTTTATTTCTCTCCTCCCGCCTTGGGTTGCTTGTGATTGCAGGTCCAAACCTGCAGAAGCTGTTACTTCATTCTGCTAACCTGATTGCGATTAAACTATCCACTGTCCAACATTTTAGCAATAAAATCTTCCTAAACAATTTTTCTGCATTGGTAGGAAATCAAAGTCTATCCCCGTCCCCTTCGTCCTTCCGTGGATGAATTTTACTGCCTAAAATGTATGGTGCCTTTGTTCACCCCTAGTTCCTAGTTGCTATGGAGAGTTTTACGCCTTAGTAAACTATATCTCACCTCCTCCCGGTGAAAGCTATTATTTTCCTAAATGCACTTTGCAGACTCCTGTCCTCCCCCCCGTGTCGGCTGCACTTCCTCAGCCCACACTGGTCTGCCCCGGGCTGAAGCCGCGTTTTCCCAGTCCTCAGAGCTCAGCTCACCCACTAGCCCTTGCCCAATTGTTTGGCCACCGCCAGATGCTCTCCTGCTTCTCCTCGGTTTCATTGTCCCCCCCCCCTTTTTTTTTTTTTAAGGTTTATACAGGATAGTCTCTCTATCTGAGAGCCGCAGTTAACCGTGGCACACGTCTTCTCCGAATCACAGAGAGGTGCCCAGGCTGAAAGCGTGGACAATGGGATTTTACCGAGCATGAAGCATATTACCCCCAAACCCATCCTGACAGGCCATGCTAAACCACTTGAATGACTTTCTTGAAACAAGACCTTTCTGAAGGCTCCTCCCTTCAGGGAATTACACCGTCCAGGAAAGATAGGCATGAAACTGCACAGGGGCACCCCGAGGCTTTGTAAATAGGATGCAGGAGCTTTTTTTTCACAAGGCCCCACAGCTTCAACCCCAAAGCCAGGAACCAGCCCTCTTTCCCTGGGCAGCTGTTCCTTACTTCACACCAGATCTGGGCAGTTTCAAAGCCTGGGGTTTTCTCCGGTCCTTTCCCTTTAGTATCTCCAGCCTTTTTTTGAGAGCCCATACAGAGACGAAAGTCAGTTCAGCCAACTCCTATTGACTTCTGGCATATCCTACACGGGCATCGACAGGGGTATCCCGATTTTATCATAGGCATAAACGCTAGGAAGGACTTCCAGGTCTCCTGCTAGCACCTCTTACCATCTCGGGGATACAGCAGAAGAGCGGGCCCCATACACCGTGCTGCTGTTACAGCAAAGCTCTTTGAGGGTCTCCAAAATTGAGTTGGCTAAACTTGACTTTCGCAAAGTTTCCCCCAAGAGCAGAATGACTCGCTGCATATCAAAGTGAACTCTTTGCTAAGGAAAGCCTCCCATTACATCTGTACCTGCACAGCCGGTGCCTGGGGCCTCGGCCCCTTCGCCAGCCACCCTCCTTTTCGGGGCCGCCCCTGTCCCACGACTCTTACTGACATTACTCAGCAGAGGCGCAGCGAAGCCGGAGCCAGCAGGCAGGCAGGAAGGCCGTGACCCCCCCGTATGCATAATCTCTGCTTTCCCTCCCGCCGCTCAGGCATGGGGTGGTGGGCTCCCACCGCTCCCTCGAAGGCCCTTGCTGTAACCGGCCCACTTCATGCCATTCCTCCCCTCCGTGTCCGGCCACGTTTTCTGTTTCGTTCCCTCTGCCTCTCTCTCGCTTTACCTCGCCAGAAGTGACTTTTCAGCCAAACTTTGCTACCCGTCTCCTCTCCCCCCTCAGCCGTGTGACACCACTTGTTCCAGACCTCAGTTTCTCTCCCGGGAAGCAGCACCCACCCACACCCCTAATCTCAGCACGAACCCACGGACACTCGCTTAATCTTGACCTATACCTCCTGGTCCCTGCCTGCCGGCCGCGGGCGCCCACTCTCCCCGGAGCTGCGTGGGTTTTCGTGGCGCTGGGGAGACGGAGATGGGCCGAGGGCTCCCCTCGGCACTTTTCGGGGACGTGTCTCTGACTTAGGCCAGGGCACTCTGCTTTAGCTCCCCGTTATCTCGGACGACGTGCACACAAGTGCTCGGGGTTGGTGGTGGGGTAGCACCGAGCCACCGAGCACCCTCGCGTTGCGGGGTGCTGTGTTTTCTGGAAGATGAAGGGTCAAAACACTGCGAGGTGAAGGGACTACTTGCTTCCTCCCTCCATAAAAAAGAAAAGCTGCTGTATGTCTCCTTCCCCCACCGTGTAGTGTCTGTGTGCGTGGGGTGTGAGCGGCAGCGTGGAGCGGCGGCGCCGATGCCCCGCGGGGCTCGGTGCGGCGGACGAGAAGCCCACCCGCCGCTGCCGACCCCGCTCGGCGGCCCGTCGGGGGCGGCTCCCCTCCCACCCCCCGCCCCTGGTAGCCGTGCAGCAGATGGCCTGCGGTCCGGGAGGGCGGCCTGCGCGCCGCCCGCCGCTAAACGCATGACTGGAGCCGGGCTTTGGTGTCTCCGGGAGCCCCACGGCCCAGGCCGGGTGGGTCCCGTGTGGAGTTTAAGAACGGCCTTTCCCGGCTGACAGCAGCGCGCTTGTTTTTCCCAGATATCTCGGCCCTGCTCCCCCGCCTCTCACGGCTGCATTCACACACCCCCACACCTCCCCGCCCCGCTTTCCTTTCCTCCCTGCTCCTCCGTGAGGGGCCAAAAGACTGCGGGCGGGAGATGGAGCACAACCGCATCATCCTCCCCACCACCATCAGCCTCAGCCCCCTGCTCTCTCCTTGGGACCTCTTTTCCCATGCACCCCCCCCCGCCCCGAAAAGCTGTAGCGTCTCCCTTCTCCCCCGAGCAGGGCCGGGGCCTCCCGCACCAGCCACCTGCTCCGCGGGGGGCTCTGGTTTCGCTGGCTGCCCTGCCGGCCGCTGGCTTGCAGCAGGAGCCGTCGGTGTTCCGCTGGGTGATTGTAAACGGGTTTGACTGGCCGTTCATCTCGGGGTCAGGACTCTCCTCGCTAATCCCTCGCTCTCCAAACACGGGTCCCCCTCCTTCTCCCCCTCACCCCGCTCCCTCCCTCCCTCTCTCTTCCCCCTTCTCCCCTTTCATCCCCCTCTTCCTCTTGCATCATTCATCTGGAGCCCCTCCGACGGGACCAGGGGCACCTCGCTTCGTGGGGCTGCAGTTCGCAGAGACCTACGGACACCCCGCGAACAACACCCCCGCATGCTCACTGCTCCGCGGCCCCGGGGGGGTTGTTTAGCGAGGAGGGGCCTTCCCGCAAGATCAGCCTCCGGCACACTCACATGGACACACGGACACACAGACAGACACACACACTCTCTCGGATGCCGCCCGCCCCCACGAGGCTGCCCCTTCCCGGCGCTCCCCCACGTGTTGCTGAGCGTGGGAGGGAGGGCGAGAGCTGGACCCTGCCGGAGGGAGCGGGCAGAAAAGGGTCGCTGGGGGTCGGGTGAGTCCCCGAGAAAGTCGGGGGCATCGCGGGGCGCAGAAGAGGGTCGGCGCCCGGCCCAGGAGCGCATCCTCTCCAGCTAACGTGTCGTACCCACGGGCAGCTGCCAACTCGAGTGTTTTAGCTGCTTTTTACTCTACAGAAATGCTCAGATTAGATGTTCGGTTTTGTTTTCCACGGTGTGGGGTGGTATTACGCGTGGTTATAATTTTTATTTTGCTTTTTCTTCCGTGGCTGTTTACGCATGGTTGCAAAAAGCTGTAACAGCGTCAGGCGTTCAGGTGCCTCTGGCCTGATGCTGCCTTCATGTGGTGCAGCTGGGAGAGAGACCTCCCGCCCTGCCAAGGGTCACCTCGGGGGTTTCTTGGCCCCCTATGGTCCCCCGAGTGCGTTGTGGCTGCGTCCCCAAAGCCTCCTGCGCGAATTTCTATAGCCTTCCCTTTTTATCTTCATGGACAATTCCATGTGCGTCCCCATCTCCCCGGCTCCGTCGTCCCATCGACACCACCCCCCTGCGCCCCCGGGCTTCCTGCGGTGTGACTCCGGTTGAGGGCGCGGGGGAGTGGAGATGGAGGGAAAGGCTTTTCCCCAGGGCCCAGCGCCACTCCTACGGGCTCAGTGAGCCACGCATGAAAAAAAAAAAAAAAAAAAAAAAAAAAAGAAGGAGGTGGGGAAATAAAAATAAAAATAAAAAAAAGAAGGGGAAAAAAAATGGGAAGATTAGTTGGGAAAAGAGCTGTGGAGTTCAGGCCCTGTTTGCATTTTGGCTCGAAGTTTGGAGCAGATGAAACCTGTTATCGCACTGTGCCTCCTGTCCTCCTGGCACGTCTGCTGTCGCCCCCCTCTCGGGACAAGAGGGAGCCGCCGGCAGTGCGGTGACCGGGGTGGAGGGGGGGGCTACGATCCGGACCGCGGGGGCATGACCCCAAGACGCCCACTCTACACGCAACCTAATTCTGCAGAGAGGGCATCTCTGCCCCGCTCCCCTTCGCCTCATTCCCTGGATTTTCCTTCCTTTTACTGAACAGGAGTTAGCGCCTTTTTTTTTTTTGTAATTCTTCCATATAGGTGATTTTAATAGCTCTGTCAATCATGCTATAGGAGGAACATTTCATACAATTTTAGATGTAACGTACTTAAACCATAAATCGTTTAAACCTATTCTTAGTTTTGCATATTCAATTATTCTCTTGCATATAACCCGCACAGCAAAAAGCCCGAAGACTGTATTATTTTTTCTGTATCTAAGCCCAACTAGTGTGCCTAGCAAAGTTATTTTAACTTTGTTTGTACAGCTAAACGTAAAGTTTAACTCAAGTTAAACTGAACCGCCAAACCAGTAAACCACGAACAGCATAAAATTCTATCCTTATGGTGTTTGGGCTGTTGGGTTTTGGTAGGATTTTTTTTTTGTCATTCACAGGAAGGATTGTATTTCTTTGAAAGGCGGGCTGAGAATATTCGAAGCTTATTTGAATATAGCCGAGATTGGGTCTGTTTAATCCCCTTGTGTTGAAAGTGCAGGTATTCCTATTATTCCAGGCACCACGCCATTGAGTCGCTAAATTGTGAGGGGAGGCGGGAAGACTCGTTAAAAGGAGCTCATTTAGAGCCGTGATATTTCACTATTAAGGCTTTCCGTAGTATTTCTGTTGTTTGGATGCGCGCAGATGTTTATTTGCTTGTCTTTCTTAACCGCTCCAATCCACCTGTTCATCAGTCGTGTTCAGCGATTCAAGATCGTCTCGCCGTGATTTTTCTCTTCCGCATTGTTAGAAAATGTGATTTTCAATAGCTATGACCCTTAAAGAAAAGGCACGTAACAAGGTTGCATCAGATGTATATGCGTCTGTAAGTGCACACGTACACATACACACACATATGCACTTCTCTTCGGTCATGATGCTATCTATAGTGTGTGTAGATATGTATGAGTATGTATACACATGATGGATAAGGCATTTCAAGAAACGGTTCAACAGGTACTCAGCTTATCTTGCATATTTAACGCTACGCCTATTAATATTTTAAATTACATATAGGACCGTGCTTGGCTGGAGGTAACCAGTGCTACAAAAGTGTTCTCACAGGTTCTTGCTTTCTGTGTGCGCTATTTGTACGCTGATTTCCAAAACGAGCCTGCTGACTTGCAGAATCTGCACACACCTCGTTTTAATAAACACACAAATGGAAAAAAAAAAAAAAAGGGGGGGGGGGGCGGAATTTTATTACCTGATTTGAAATCAATAGACAGCTTCCATTAAAATTTTGCGTTCACTTTAAAGAATTAGTGATTTAAACAAAATTATCGAAAGGACTACGAAGAATTATATATGGCAATTAGTGTGTCAGCATCATAGGTAAAGTGCAGTCTCTAACATGCACAGAAACTGCTCCTCATTGACCAACTAACATTGCCCCACTCCTGGATTGATGAAGTTCTCGTTCGCCAGCGTTGAAAAATGGTTCAGAAACCCTGCAGCCTACTGCGACAGACATTGCTGCGCTGGAAGTTAAAAGTTTTTTGTTTTTTTTTCTTTTGTCAAGCAGTTATGACCAATTTCAAAAATTATTTGCTACAGTATGATATTTAAATGCAACGCTTAATGCTGTTATTACTATCAGACGAAGTTTACAGCAAACTTTTAATTCCAGCATATCGAAAGGTAGTGATCAAGAGCTAGAAGAAAAAAAAAATAAATTACATTTCAAAGCGTTGGACGACATTCCTCACTGAACAGACACGTATCATTTTGCTCGACAGCTTTCGCCCCAGTCCCTGGAACTGGCGCCCCAGTTTGCGCGGGGTGGGAGCGTGTGATCCAGCCGCTCCCCGCTCGCCCCCCGGGAGGCTCGGCAGGGATGGGGCTACTTCTCGGGCTTGGGGTTTAGAGGTCGCTTTTCTTTTCGGGCCTCTCAAACCGAAGCGCTTTCGCTTTTCATGGCGTTAATTAGAGGGAAAGCGGCGCGCTCGCCAGACCCTTCGCGTCCCCCCGGGGAGGTCGGTTCCCCCCGGGCCGGCGGGGACTCCCGGCCGAGCGGGGGGCAGGGGCGGGCAGCGCGGCCGCAGCGCCCGACCTCCCCCCAGGGGGAAAGTTATGGCCCTGGGCAAGGTCCGGACCGTCGTCCCGGCCATAAAATACACAGAATGACCGTTCACGGCTAGGAAGAGTAATTCAATAAGTCGCCTTCCCTCGCAATACGGAACGAGTTATTAAGATAAATCTACCTTCATCCCTCCATTTTACACGGATTAGGAGACATCGTCATTCACTGCGGAATTGCACGTTATTCTGTTTGTCGCTCCTGTTTTAAACTCCGTCCCCACATTCTAGGTTTACCTGCTGTATTTCCAGGTATACCATGGTAAACACTACTATGTTCTTCCGTTAGGTTTTTTCTTTTAATTAAAAAAAAAACAGTTTACTTTTTCTGCTTTAAAATTTATTTAACTCAAAATTGAATGCATCCTTAGGTTTTCTTTTTAGCAGAAAGACTTTTTAGTAAACTATATACACAATCTGAATTCCCTCATAGCGCCTAAATAAAAATTATTTCACAATGCATTTACAAGAAAAGGTACAAAAGAAAACAAAATTCAAGAGAAAAACAAACAAAAAATATTCCGATACAATAAAGTTTTACAAAACCCAGAAAAAAACCAAACCAAACCAAACCAACCAACCAAAACAAAACCCCAAGCCATTGAAGCCTCCAAAAGAAAAATAAAGTTTTATAAATAAACAAAAAATAACAAAAAACACTCCCAAACAAAGAAAAAAGCAGGAACATCTACAAAAACAAACAAACAAAAAAAACTTTTAAGTGTTTTGGATTTGCCTTAGTACATAAGTAATAAATGAGAACTGTTTCCCCATCAACTTCGAGTTAATTGGGCAATAAAACGCCTTCTCAAGAAGCGATCCGTGACTGAAATCGTAGCGGTTCCGCGCGGTATAAAAGTTGGCATCGCCTACAACTTTGTGTGGTTATTATTGATATTTTCTGTCTTTTCGCCGTCGTGTTTTTTTCTTTTTTCTTTTTTCTTTTATTTTTTTCCCTTTCTCTTTCTCTCTCCTCTTTTGCAAATAAACGCTCTATGTCTCTTGGGACAATGATAAATACTGTACAAAAAGTCTCGATAAAACACGGAAGTTCAGTCTAAAACTAGTTTCATAAACTAGTCCTTCTAAAAAAAAGGTAAGTAAAGCAATCGTTACCTTTTTTCTCTCTCGTTATTATTATTATTTATTATTATTATTACAAGAACATCAAAACATTTCTGTACAAAAAGGAAGAAAGAAAAAAAAAGAGAGAGGCGGGGGAGGGCGGGATGGAAGGGGAGCAAAAGGCAAAAATAAGACAGGGGGACGCGGGAGCGGCGCGGGGCCGGGGCGCGGGCGGGCGGCCGGGGCTGAGCGTGCGGTGGCGGCGGCGGGCGCGCAGTCCTGCGGGGCTGCCCGGGGCCGTAGCCAGAGTCGGTGGCGGAGCCTGTACCGGTGCCCGCGCCCGCCTCCGCCGCTCCCAGCGCCGGTGCTGGCGGCCGGCGGGGGCTCAGATATGCGTCAAGGGGACGGTGCCGTTCACCCCCGTGCTGGCGCTCTGGTAGTGCTGGGGCAGGGAGTGGAGCCGGCTCTGGGCGGCAGCGGCCGCCGGATCCCCGCCTTCCCCGGCCGGTAAGTACATGCTGATCATCTCCCGCAGGTCCCCGGGGCACGGGGCCCGCGAGTGCGAGGTGACGGGCGGGCTCACGCTGGGCTCCGACTTCACCAGCGAGCCCAGGGCGCCCAGCGCCCCCGAGGAGGCGGCCGCCGCCGCCGCCGCTGCCGCCGCCGCCGCCGCCGAGTTCTGGTGGGGCTGGGAGCCGTAGGGCAGGGCGCCGTAGCCCGAGGGCGAGGCGCTCATGTAGCCCTGTGAGTTGGAGATGGGGCTGTACTGCAGGGCGCCCATGTCGTAGCGGTGCATGGGCTGCGGGTTGTGCGGGTGGTGCGGGTGGTGGGGGTGCGGGTGGTGCGGGTGCCCCCCGCTGCCCGGGTGCTGGCTGTAGGCGAGCTGCGCCTCCTGCATCATCGCCGCCGCTGCTGCCGCCGCCGCCACCGAGCCCGGGTAGGCGCCGTTGGCCCAGCCGTTCATGTGCGCGTAGCCGCCGCTGGCCGTGCCGCCGGGGCTCTCCAGCCGCTGCCCGACACCACCGGGGCTGACGCCGACGCCCATGCCCACGCCGACGCCGGCCGGGCCTCCACCGGCCGAGCCGGCGCTCAGCAGCCCCCCGGCCAGCGAGTACTTGTCCTTCTTGAGCAGGGTCTTGGTCTTCCGCCGGGGCCGGTATTTATAATCCGGGTGCTCCTTCATGTGCAGCGCCCGCAGCCGCTTCGCCTCGTCGATGAACGGTCTCTTCTCGGCCTCCGACATGACTTTCCACTCGGCCCCCAGGCGCTTGCTGATCTCCGAGTTGTGCATTTTGGGGTTCTCCTGGGCCATCTTCCGCCGCTGGCCCCGCGACCACACCATGAAGGCGTTCATGGGTCTCTTGACCCGGTCCTGGTTCGCTTTGTTCCCCCCGCCGCCGCCGCCACCGCCGCCACCTCCCGCTCCGGTCTGCCCCGAGAGGTTCGTGGGGGCCTGGGCTCCGCCGGGGGAGTGCAAGTCCGTCTCCATCATCATGCTGTACATTCAAGTAGCTTTTTTATTTTCCACCGGCGCCAGGCGTGAAAAAAGAATCAAACATAGAGGAGCCCGGGAGGATGGGGAGCGAGCGAGGCAAAACCCGTTTGTATGAAGGTAGCGACCGCCGTGCAAAAAAAAAAAAAAAAAAAAAAAAAAAAAAAAAAAAAAAGCAGGAGGAGAAGAAAACCGTGAGGAGAGTGATCGGCGACCCCGCCGGAGAAAAACTTTCTCCCTTTTGCAAATCACTTTCGGGGCTCGGCGGCGACGGGGATTCGAGCTGCTCAAACAGGTGCACGGCAAACTTGCTGCTTGACTTGGCGAGGAGGGAGGAGTGTGCGGAGCCGTCGGCGGTGTCCTCCGCTCTCCGGCGCTCCCCGGCAGAGGCGCGCACACCCCTCCGCTCCCGCTCTTATCCTTAACGGAGCTATTTTTTTTTTGTTCTTTGCTAACTTGGAGAGAGAGAGGGAGGGAGGGAGGGAGGGAGCGTGTGTGACTTGCATCCGCTGATCGCAGGTGAACGGAGCAGAAGAGAGAGGAGAACCCACCGCCACGCAAAAAGCAGGAAAAAAAAAAAAGTATTTAAACGTTAACTAAAAAAAAAAAAAAAAAAAAAAAAAAAAGCGGGAGGAGGAGGATCGGGGGAGGGAGGGGGTGGGGGAAAGGAACCCAACCACAACAAGGGCCGGGCCCGGCAGCCGGGGCGCGGTGGCACGGTAATTTGCTGGCGGTGGTCTCCCTCCCGCGGCCCGGGCGGGACGGGACGGGGCCGGGGACGGGGCCGGGTCGGGAGAGGAGGAGCCGCCGGGCGCGCGGTCGAGCGGCGGTTGCAGCCATGCGGGGCGCGCGCCGGGCCCGCCTTAAATCGCCTGGCGGCGGCCAATGGGGGCGCGCCGGCGGGGTGGCGATTTGCATGGCGCGCGCTGAGCAGTGACGTCCGGCGGGGCGCGCCGAGCCCCGTGGGTGGGAGGGGGAAAGTGGGGGGCGGGCGGCGGGGTCACGGCGAACCTCGCCCCACCTCGCCCCCAGCCCCGGCCCCGGACACCGGACACCCCCTCCCTCCCCGCTGGGCAATCGCTGGAGGGAGGCCTTGCACCGCGGGATGCCCCGTCCCCACCGGGCCCGCCCGAAACTTAGACGGCCGTAGAGTGGTGTTCGGGGGGGGGCGGGCTGGGCCACCCCAGGCTGTTCGCCCAGGCCGGGCAGCCCTCGTCGCTACCGCACCTACGCCTTTTCCACAGGACTTCGCCCGTTCTGGAGCTTTCGCTGGACAAGCGGAGGCAGACGGGTCCCCCCAGCTTTAAAACTGCTCCCAGACCTAAACTCGTGCACAAGGGCGTGTTGCATGCAGTCGTTACACACTTAGTCTTAGGGCAGTTAAAAGCGTCTGGAACTAATAAAGGTACACAGAAACACGTTATACTTGTATAAAGTAAGCACAGGCGTATGGTTTTTCCCCCCTCTTCCCCCTTATGCCATGGCTGTCCTGTGAGATAGATTACAGTTATTTTACAGAGGGGAGAATATGGTCCCTACTGAAATCCACACTGTAATCTTTAACTTCCTGTGAGGAACGGACGGTGTGTCGCACAAACATCCAAACACAACAAACCGCCACCCCCATCGTCTTTTGCCAGGTGGAGGAAGGGACACATGGCATCCCTGCTCCTCTCCTGGTTCGTGAGTGTTAATTTTCCCGACCCTAGTGGCCTACCAAGGGGTAGAATCACGCCGTAGTTCCCCAGTTACTGATATCACCACCAGAAGTTTTCTGCAGGAGGAGCACTCATCGTGCACAAAGCACCAGCCTCAGGAGCTGGGCTAGCATTAGACTTTTTTTTTCCTCCAAAGACTCGTAATGAAACAGTGATCTCATCACAATAATCTGGGTTTGCCGAAGAGAATAAAGTGTCTCTCCTCATTTCTCACGGCTGAAGGCTCGGCCTGCTATCTGGGCCCTTTGAGCTCAGTCAGGGTGTTGCTGTTCTCTCGGGTGGTGGGGATGCTTTTGGGGGGACTCTGTTCCCTTCCAATCGGCCCTAACGATGCAAAGGTGGGGGAGGAAGGAGGTGGAAGCGGTGTGGTATTGGACCTGCACTGCTCCAGCCGATATTTTCCCGAGCTGATGAGTTGCCACATCTGCAGGGGCAAAACAAGCAAGACCGGTGTGATTGCTAAATGATGTATTACAAATATAATTGATTGGGGTAGGAGAGGCGGGGGAGGGGAAGAGGTTACTGCAGAAAGACACGTTTCCACTTGGATGGCAAGCGAAGATATTAGGAGTAAAAAACACGAAATAAATGACACTGCTAGCACGTTATCCACCCAAAACCTTGGTGATATTTGTTTGCCTGAAATTTGATATAAAGATACTCGAAGGCCTCCTGACAAATAAATGGGACGAATCGGTGCGGGGCAACCTTTTCCAAACCAGTCCCCTGCACCCTGCGAGCAGGCGGACTCCATGGGAACACACGCTCACCCCTGGAAATCGGGGATACAGCCCCCACTTTCCTGCCTCTCACATGCAGGGAAACCGCGGCCGAGGCTGACCCTACTCTTCCCTTCCTCGGTGCGAGGGGCAGCCTCTCACCCGCAACCCCCGGGGGCTGCCCCCCTGCCGGGCTTTCTCTCGGTGCGGGGCTTCCTCCTCCTCCCTTCCTCCTGCAAATAAACACCGAGCGCCCCTTCCCTAAAAGTAGCCAAACCGCCATGAACACTGTCCTTGAGGGTGGATAAAGGCGGGCAGGGAGCGGGGGACGAGAAGATGCTGTTGACATGAGCCCCTTTGCCCCAGGCGCACCTCGATCCCCGACGGCGAGGGGTTGTATATCGACTGGGGAGGGGACCTTAAAAGCCAGCTCGGGAAGCAGAGTGGGGTTTTTCTTCTGAGGTAAAAGTAGTGCAGATCCCAACTGGCGGAACAGGGAGGAGGTCAAGCACTTTTGCGAGTGCCAGGAGTGCTCTGCGGGGGCTGGATTGGTGGAGGCGGGGAGCTGCGCCCAGAGATAAGAGGTCCCTGGACTTCTACCGAGGAAAGTGGAGTTGCAAACAGCCAGGAATCTCGTGTGCAGGGAATATGGGAGGCCAGGGGGGTGGGGGTTCGTTGGTGAAGACTGCAGGGAGGTAAGGGGGAGCGCGGGGAGGAGATCCTGCAGTAGAAGCGGGACCAGGGAGAGCTCAAGGTCCGGCAGCAGTACCGGCCGCCTCCCGGGCCCACGGAGGGGGCAGGTACTGGCTTGGCCGGCTGGCAGGCCGGATGGAGTGACGAGTGCCTCCGCCGGCCACCGCTCTCTACCGCGTTCGGGCTGCGCTGAGGGACGCGCCCCGGCGGACCGCACTTATCCCGCTACCGCCGCCGCGGCGGGAGGGCGACCCCTCGGGGCGGGGGTGTCCCGTCGCAGTCCCGGCCGGCTCTGTGCCCGCCGTGCCCCCGCTGTGCTCGGCCCCAAAGGGGAGGAGGGGGCAGGGGGCCGAGCCGGGCACCCCGGAGCAGGCGGCGATCGCCGTCTGCTGGCTGCCGCCGTGCCTCCCTCGCCCCGGGGCCGGCGAGCGCCAGCCCTCACCGGGGAGATGCCGTGGAGAGATGCTGGTTGATCCCTCGCCAGTCCCGTCTGAAACGCGATGGGGGGCGGAGGGGGCGATCGCTTGCAGCTCCTCTGGCCCTTCACTGCAAAACAAGGTGGTCAGCACGAAATGCAAAGTGCACTCGGGGAGTCGTTACCCGGGCCAAAGCGAGCAACCAGGAGGGCAGGAAATGGGAAGTCCCTTCCTGCCTCGGTGACTTGACAGCTCGGGGATCACGGTTTTGAACAAGAACTGCTACCCAGCCAGGATGGGATGGAGGAAAAACGGCGTCTGAATAAAGTCCCGCTTTCTTTTCCAGCATTAACAAGTCTTCCGGGGGACCCTACAGCCCCAGTCCCAAATCAGATACAGGCGCTCTGTGTGTTTTGTTGTCTTTTCCCAGCTTGCTGGGTAAAAACGTTTGGAGAATCTCTGGAGCTTTCGAGTAGGGGCTCACCCTGTGAACGGTACTCACACATATAATTCAAATTTCACAGCTGACCTGCTCTGAAAACCTCAATCAGCTTCTAATTGAAGGGAAAACAAAATATTGCTTCCCTACAGCAGAGCTAACGATTTAATCATTATATCAGACATTATAGCTTTTAATTAGGCTAATGCTGATACTGTATGGAAAGAGATAATTCAACACAGTTCTTGATGAATTCTGTAATTGGGTTAACGGAGGAGCAGTTGGGGGAAGAGACGTCAATATTCAAGCTGCGTATATAGCCACCAGGTTTATGAATGAAAGGGAAGGGGGGGGGGAAGAAAAGGGGGAGTGAGTAAAGGGCTAAAATTCCTTGTCCCCTTCGCCCCGGAGAGCCATGCCAACCAACGGGCAGCGTGATAAGGGTAAGGGCTGTCCTGCCGCCGCCTCGGCGCGCCCCGCTCCCGGCCACTCCTCCTGACCAGCTCGGGCTGTCGCGACAACAGCACGACACGAACGGTGGCCCCGCTGCGGCTCCCCGGAGCGGTTTGGAGAGTCGGCCCGGCTCCCAGGCCGTTTTCCCTGTATGTCCCCCCACAGCCGACGGGTCGCCCACGGCCGCGCTGGGAACACGCAGGGAAGGGAACGTCCCGGGCCACCTGCGCTGATACCACTCGGCAGGGTGCCCCGGGGCAAAGACGGGAAGAGCACGGCGGGGAAACACCGAGGGTGGGTACGAGGCGGAGCCGAAAGGTTTCTAAAGTCCTAGTGAGAACAGGCAGGTGCCCTCCGCACCCGGGGCCGGCGAGGCTGGTGCCGGGGCTCGGCTGTCGGGAGCCGCCCGCCCTGCGGGGAGCGGGCGCTGGGAAGGGGGCGCGACACAGAGCACAGATGTGTGCTCGGGAGCAGACTGCTCTGCACAATATCAAAGCGGCCGGAGGGCATCCGACTACTCCGTGTAGGTACTTCCATTCATTTATTTATTGTGTCAGGTAAAAGGGCGGCTGGAGCCATTTTTCTGAAGGAATTCTGCATCAGCCCCGTTTCTCCAGTAACGAGAAATCGCCCCTTTCTGAAGAGTTTGTATATCCCAGCCTTTTTGTTTTCGTTCCTTTCTTTCGATTTTTTTACTGGCTTTGAGAATGGGCTTTATATTTTCGTTGAGCCTAAAAGCAGTAGTATCGATCTCCCGCACGTTTGATCTCTGCTGCAGCCGGCGGGCGCCTCAACGCGACAGCGGGTCCGGGCGGGCGGGTGGGCCGGCCGTGTCGGGGGTGTCACCTTCCAGCACCGAGGCCCACTCTGCAGGCACGGTGAGGTACATCTCGGTGGGACGGTGGGACAGCGGGACAGTCAGTCCACACCTAAGAAAATATTTCCTCCCCCACTGCTCATCCTTGCAGGATGTACTGAGTGCCTCCACGCCTTGAAACGGGCCCGATCCTTCCTCCGGTGGCATTTACGGGATGGGGTCCTAACGCAGTTTTGCCAGAAGTATTTTCTAAAATGTTTGTTTATGTTACTTATTAGGTCGACTTCCAGCACAACATTGTTCTGAAAGAGGAAGATTCTGTATTGTGAACTATCCTTCTCTTATTTTCTCAGTAATTACAGTAAAATTAAACGGGTTATTGATAACATTCCAATGACACAACCCCCTGTAATTAACAGGCTGAATACACCTTTTTACATTACACAAAAGTTGTAATTTCCAGGTCTGTTCAGATTTTTTAAAAATCATTATTACTAAAGCACACACCGAGAATATGCGCTAATCAGAAGGCAAAACACCTCGCGGAAGATGAGGGTTTGCACTGTGTTACTTTCTAGGATTTTGGTTTTCCATGCAAAGGAATGACCAGAGCTTTTACTTTTTAAAAGATGTATTTGTCGATAGAACCTGTACACATAAATATCTACCCAGCAACTTACATTCTACTATAAGGAAAATATTTTGAAAGTACAGTTTTATAAAGCTAATCTTTTAATGGAAAAATCAGAAATGCGAAGATAGAGTGCTCATCGGGCTGGTATGACACGGGAGTTATTACGAAGTTAATATTTAAAATTGAGCTGCTGAAACGTCAGTCACGAAAAAATAACTTCACAAACCGAAGTGCGGTATCCCAATTACAGCAGGGCAATCTGGCTGTTTATGTCTGTGACGCATCGCATGGAGAATTAGGTTTTAGAACATAATAAAGGAAATATTTCTGGTTTGCATCCTCGTTAGTTATCCCCAAATTGCGAAGGCATAATTCAGGGCAAGTCAGAATGAATTTGTGCAAAAAATAAACGAGGAAAGAAAGAAATGAAATCATATAGAAGCTTCTTTCTTGCAGGCCATCCTGTTATTGCAAATTAGATTAGCTACACAGGCTTCAATATAAACATGACATGAGGTTCACATGAGAGCGAAAGTATCATCCACTCCAATCTCTCCTTTCACCGAAACATCCCACACAAATTACATCTTCTCCTTTAATACACTTTTCAATGAGATTAAAATATCACTTTGACACGATTTCAAACCTTTCGGTCGCATCCAGTGCTTACTTCAGAAAACAGCAGACAGGGGGAAAACTAGAAACATCTAAATAATGTCAGACCGCTAGTCTGGAAACTAAAGGTACCCAGGGGACATACACGACCCTCTTGCTCCATCCAGTGCAACACTCGGGTCATGGGAAGGAGGATAAGGAACCCTAGTGAGGCGAGGAGAAAAACCCGGTTTCCTTCCCACCAACTGCAGATAACGGCGATTTGGCCGGAGCCGAGTTTCAGTGATTATTTGCCTTTTGGAAAAGGGGTTATTTTCACAGACCTGTTTCTCACCAGGTCGCTGATTGATACTTCACATTACCTTTACACGGGTTCCCTGGTAGTCACCGCAAGGCGGGATAATAATACGGCTACTGACACCTCTAGCAAATAAATATTTTAGAGCGCTATCACTGGCAAACCTGAAAAAAAGTGCTGGGGGCCCCGGTTGTTCATAGACTGTCCTATTTAGGGAATAACAGCACTTGTAACTTTTCTAGGGCTACCTTTTACTTGCACCCCCAGCCCACCCCGGCGTGCAGCCGGTGCAGGGCGACAGCCCCGACCCCGCCCCGACCCCTCCTCCCCGCGCGGGTGTCTCCCTGCCCCCTCGCCCTCCCACCCGCCACAAGAGACCCTTTTCCCGAGGGAAAACTTTTGTCACGGGGGGCTGCGCAGCCGGCAGGCCCAGGGCGGGCAGGGGGTCCCGCAGCCCCTGGAGCCCTCAGCGGCCTCTCTGGCCCTCCGAGGGGCCGGGCCCCGGAGCAGCTGGGGCTGAGACGGGGCGCGCCGAGATGCCTGGGCAGCCTGACTTGATGGGAACGCAAACAAGAAGAGGTAGTTTGGCATTTTACTCGTCTGCTCGATACTGTATATTTGGGGAAAATTTGCATCCTCCCGCCCCCCCATCCATCCATCTACATACAACCCCCCCGCTTTAACAAAGAAGCTTTCAAACCACAACCTTTTATGGCAGCCTGCGGGAATCAATGCGATAAAACGGGTTTTTAATGGGTTAATTGACTGGAGCCGCTATCATGTTTAAACACCTGTTTCTGAAAAGAGATTCAGCCAAAACCCGTCCCCTCCCTGATCAATAGATGCACAGCCTTGCCTGTTGATCGACCCCAAACACTACCGTCAAATAAGAAAGGAAAAATCAATTTCACCTTTTAAGCATCCCGATACTTTATGGCAATAGGGGGAAACTGTACAGCCACCTTGGAGATGGGGAGGGAGGGTAAGACGCCGGGTCGGACCGCTCCAGGTAGCCCTACATCCCAGGAGTTTCTTTTCGCCGGGACTTCACTTCGAGAGGCTGGGCACAGCCTCCACGTCGAAAGGTCCCGGCAGCTGTCACCTTCACAGGGAACCGGATCCGGGGATTCCCCGTTCCCCGGGAAGATGGAGCCGTGCTCAGCCCGGCCGCATTAGCAATGCTAAGAGCCCATGTGAATGCTCGCTCCGAGGGGCAGAGATTAAGCAGGCATTAGTTGTAATAGCTGAGGGCTGCTCTGACTATTGATTTCCCCTTTTTGGCAGTATTAACAGCCAAGCCCGTCGGTCAGTCACAGCGAAGTTGATTCTTTGCCCAAAACACCTTTCACTAAATGGCACCCGCGCACCGACATGTTAATTTTTGAACGTGTAACCGGAGCGAGCGCTGAGAGCTCGGGAGGCAGCGCCGGTCACCGCGGCCCCGGCCCCCTCCCCGCCCCAGCCCGCCCGCAGCCCCCGGCCCCAGCCACCGCTTCCCTCCCCCGCCTGAAAACCCAGTGCAGCATCTTCCCCGGAAAGGCGGAGGAGGGCAGCCCAAAACACTGTCGTGTGTGTGTGTCCCCCCCACGCCCCAATCCGTGTCACAGCCGATAACCCAGTGATTGCAAAAGGCTCTTCCCTCCTCGCAGCAAAAGTAACTCGGAAGCCCTCCCCTCGCCGGCTTCCCCTCCTCCCTTCCCAAGACAGGGTGAAAACCCCCTCAAAAGTTAGAGGCACACTTACAGTTGCTCTTCCAGCTCCAGCCTCCTCCCAACATAACAGCTCAAGGGGCAGCCTTATTATTATTATTATATTTTTTTGTGTTGTTTTCTTTTCTTTTTTTTTTTTTTTTTTTTTTTTTTCCCTCTCCTCTAGCCTAGCTCACACCTTCCTCCGACCGTGCCCGGGAAGGCGCAGGGCAGCGCGACCCGGCCGAGGGCGGCGGGGCCAGCGAGCACTCCTCCTCGCCCCTCGCCCAGCCGCAGCTCCCAGGCGGCTGTGCCCGAGCCACGAGTGCCCGGCGACACACGCACACTCACCATCCGCGCTCTCTCCCTCTCTCTCCCTCTCCCTCTCTCTCTCTCTCTCTCTTCCCCCCCCTCACATACACACACGCACACACACACACACCCTGCACGGGAGAGAGGCAGAGAGAGAGAGAGAAGAAAATGAAATTTATTATTGATAGAAAAGACTCTAAAGACAATTTCAAGTTATTGTTTCGCTCTGGAGAGAAAAGAAAAAAAAAAAGGGAAAAAAAAGAGGAGAGGGGCTTTTCTCCCCACCCCAACATAATGAAACGCCTTTTGTGTGGCACCGAACAATACCAAACAAGTATTCTAATAAATAGCCACTTTTTTGTTCCGTCGCGGCAGTGAATAGAATTGAGCAGTTGGTTTGAGAGCAGCTGGAGCGCCGCGCCGAGCGGGGAGGTGGAGCCCGGAGCCTTCCTCCTCTTTCTCTTCCCCTTTCCCTCTCTCACACGCACTTTCTCCTCTAACCCTGCCTTTCTCCCTCCCCGTTCCTGCTGGGCCACTCTCCCTTGCCCCTTTCTCCGGGGGAGACGCCTCCGGGAAGGGAAGAGTGTGTTTCCCTCCCCAACAAGTGCTGTTCTCCGCACCTGTGCGGGGCAGTGATCACTGCGGGGCTCCCCCCGCCTCCGCCCGTCCGTCACCGCGTCCACCCCGGCCGCCCTGGGACCCCGCTGCATTGCCCCCCGCCGTTCCCTGCCGCTCCCCGGCAGCTCGGGACCGCGGAGGCTCCGAGCCCGGCCAGACCCTCCTTTGTTGACAATAAACTTGGATTTCCCAGGGAGGCTCAGACCCCCCCTCCTTCACCCTCTCGCTCCCCGCTCTTTCCCTGCCTCCCATCGCTTTACCCGGGATGGAGCCGGGCTTTATCAGCCTCCCCCTTCGCCTGGGATCGCTGCGGAGGGTCCGCACCTTCTCCGCCCTGTGCCACTCACTGCGATAACCTCCCCTTTCCTAGACAGATCCGCTAGTTTTCTTCCTGCATTTCCCCCCTCCCCTTAATACTCTTTTCCAGTCCCTTTCTATCAACATGACAACTGCTCTAGGAAAGACAGTCGATAGAGGTTATTAAAATGGACACAAATCAGCTAAAGATTTCCAGGTAAAGCTGAGAGTAACCCGTTTTCTGTTCCGCTCTGGCTGTGTGAGGGTGTGTGCCTGTCCGTGTGTGCCGGGAGGAGGGAGGTGTGGGGCAAGGAGGGAGGAGGGGGACAGAAGGAGGTGGTGTTGCCCGCTGCCGGGGTCGGCGGGAGCGGCCAGGAGGATCGGGGCTGCCTTTACCCTGCGGGGAGACAGCTGCACCGGGGCCAGAGCACTTTAAACGAACACTGGGGACAGTCGCCCTCCTGTCGCCGGAGTGCCTTCTTCTTTTATTGGGGGGTGGACCTAGACCTCGTTAAAAACATAAATTAATAAGTACTCCCCCCCTCCCCCCATACACCTCCGATCTCTTGACAACTAGAGCCCTGCTTGTCTTGCAAAGGCTACGGAAAGAACCCGAGGTTCAAACAAACCCCAACAATTGCTGCAAAGACTTCTTAGCATGCAGAAGTTAACCTTGCCAGCTATTTTGCGTTGCTCAGTCGCATACAATCATTAGACATCTTAAATAAAAAGCTGTTGGCTTTTAAGCTTAAACCATCGTTGCCTTTTACAGACTCGTATTCGCGCTTGGAGGGGGAACAGGGCAACGGACGGGCGTGTATTAACGACCTGAATTAAACGTTCCATCCGCATCAGTGGGGCTAGAAATGGGACGGACCTCGGCCAAGGCTCAGCGCTCGCCCTCCCTCAGCACCGTCCCTTGCACGTCCTTCCAGAGCTGCCTTGGGTTGGCGAATATCTAGAGGGACCCCTGGAGGTGGGGGTAGGAAGGGGCACCCCCACAGGGGAGCAAGGATGCCCTCGGTGTCCTTTTCCCGGAGTCCCTCCGTTTCCCTGGGGGGTCTCTGCGCTGTGCCCGGGTGCGCTTCTCTGCCTGCGCGGAAACATTTTAGCTCCCTCCCCCCCTTTCTTTTTTTTCCCTCCCCTCTCTTTTAAGTGGATTTTTGCTCTCACTTCAATAACACGCCGGCTCTAATTAGCTGCAATATTAAGAAACGCTGCTAAATGACAGTTTTATCGGGTTTGTGCAGATAGGAGGAATGCGGGGACCCAGCGAAATACCCATCCAATGCGTTCGGCTCTGGATCCCCGCCAGCAACCACCACTCGCTCTTTTTATATGGAAAAATGGCAACATTTTGGAAAGCAGCTTTAAAACTTTGACTTATATTTTACATGCTAAATAACGGGGAGAATGGCGACAGCGTTACAGAAAGCTTCAAACCCTGCAAATATTTGAATGGGGCTTTTTTGTAAAGTAGAGCAGCTGTCAGTCAGCTGGCTTTGACAGCCTGCCACAATTTTGTCATTTAATAGTGGGTGTTAGGCTAAGTGCAAAACACTCTGGCAAACAGATGTCAAACCTACATCTCATATAAATGGGGGTTGTAAAATTGAATTTTAACCCGCATATAGGATTTTAAAACGCGGTGCCAGTGTGTAAACTGTGTACAAAATAGAGATACTGACAATCTCCCGTGTGGGCTTGTTTTTTAAAGTAGGCTTATTTAGAAATCTAACCTCCAAATTATGCTAAATCTTCCTACATTTCAAACAGTAGAATATGAGAACAGTGCTTGGGAAAGTCGAAATTAAGGACAAATACGATGGCTCATTGAAACGGGCTGATTGCCGTATATACTGAAAAAACGGGGCTCTTCATTTCCTCAGCTCGTTGTCGCTCTTCCAAATCTGAAGTGCTGGAAGGAAGGAAGGGCGGAAGGAAAGGAGGAAGAAAAGGAGGAAGGAAGGCAAAAAAGGGCTTGTCAGGGTTCAGGTTTGCAGCGGTGGTTTCCTACAGCGGGAGCCGAGGGTTTTGATTTAGGAGAAGGCGGCGGGGGAAGGAAAGCCCACAAACGCAGCGAGCAGGCAGCTGCACAACCAGAGCCTCCGGAGGGTGAGGGAAGGACCGTGCAAGGAGGTGGCCAGAACTGCTGCAAAGGGTGGCAGGCACCCGCCTAGGACCCCTCAAAAGAGATTAGGAGCGCTAGCAGGGAAAAATATTAGTCACGGTTAATTTATTCCGAAGTTACTAATCCGAAATACGAGCTGCTTTTCTTTTCGAACTCACATTTCCAAAATACACCTCTTCACCGAGATGTGATTTGCCTCTGTGCTTCGAGGGACCCCCCTGACAAATTTCCTTTGAACATTTAAAAAAAGTAATAGATATTTATACTAAAAATTGTTCGTTGCCTCAGCTGGCTAGAACGAAGCAAGAAGAGAAAAGATGATAATTCATCGCACGAATGATATTAGATGGATGATATCAAATTCCCTAGAATAAGTCGGCACCCACATTATCGTTTTGGAAGCTAAACGTGTAGCTTCCAAAACAGATCGACACGAGGGGATTAAATGAAACATTTAATTGAAAATATTTTTTCGTATTAATAATTAACTATAGTTTAAGCACACGCTCAGCTGATTTCCTTGTCGACTACTCAGCCGCAATATTTGTATGGTCCTAGCTAACGTTAAATGAGTAGAGGAATGCACACGGAATGATTATTGATCATATGCCGCTACTGCTGTCTCCTATCTTGAAGTCCCATTTGATCTGAACCCTCCCTCCCGCTACCCCCCAAATCTCTGCTGTTTGATTACAGCGTTTTCCTCCTTGCAGGTTTTTGTTTGATATTTTTCAGGGGCTTTCAACCCTTCCATATGCAGAACAACACAGAATGCCTGGGACGTTAGCTCACCCTGCCTCAGGTGTTCAGAAAACACGGGGGAGCCGGGAATGCCGGAACCCCCCCCTCGCCGGGCGCGGCTGGGAGGTTCCCTCCGCTCCGCGGGCGGGGGGCGGTGGACAGCACCCCCGGGCTCCGGGAGAGGGGCTCAGAGCCGCCCCCAGCCCTCGCCAGGGCTTTTGGGTCAGCACAGCAGACACGCTGCTTTCGGGACAGACCTAAAAGCTGCTGCTTCTTATTGATCAGAAACCGCATTTTTATTTATTTTATTTTATTTTTTTTTAAGTAAAAAAAAAAAGAAGCCCAGCGGTGCCGACAGTGCTCCAGACTGAGGTTACTGTGGACTCTTTGGGCCACAAGCACCAGCCCCGAGGTAAGCTTTTTTCCATGCCTTGACAACGCCAACTACAGCCAAGCATTGGGTAAAAATCGTCGAAGAATAAATCAGGTTTTATTCTGGAACAACTGGCTCCGAGTTGTTGTCAGTCAATTGTAGCTGCAACTTTGGTGTGCATCAGGTTGTTAAAATACACAGGCTGGCTCTGCGGCCGGTGCCTGGCTCTGGAGAGAAGCCAGGGACAGTCTTTATTCAATAACCGAACGGAGAAAACTGCCCGTAGCTATTATCCAGCCCATTTGCCTGCAAAGAAATGCTATGGTAAAATCGCAACCCTTATTTCCAGACAAGAAACTGATCAATAAATCTGGAAAAAATATTTATTGATAGCCTTGATAGATAGTAAAAATCTCCTTTTGCCACCTAAAAATGGACATGGTGTTACCTCTAATGAGACTGCCTTCTTTACCAGCATACTTGCATTTTGCTGCTTTCCAATGCAGAAATAGCTGTCCCTTTTTCAGCATGCTGCCACAAAACAGTTCTGAACCTCAGAAGTAAAATATTATTGATATAGATAAACAGTTTATCTCCAATATAGCAGTTTATTAAGTCTTGAAATTAAGTCTAGTGACAACCTGACTATCCTAAAATTGGTCTGAAATAGAGATCTGCACCCTCTCTAGTTGCAGTGTCGTCAGAAATGCAGGTATTCAACTTGTATTTATTCCCATACTTCAAATGTTAACATTAGTATGTTTTCAGGGTGAAAATATTACAGCACAAATCTGGAAGTCAGAGCTGGAAAATTACTCTAAAATAACATGGGAAATGGAAATAAAGATGACTACAATTTGACTGCTTAAGGATAACATGAGGCTTGTGCTGTAGATAGGAAACACAAAGATCGCTAAAATTGTGTCTTCTGTGGGCTTGGTTCCTGTGACTGCAGTGAAGTTATACCTGATTTATGCTGGAGGGAAATCAGGGAAGCTATAAGGCCTGTAACATGAAGACTGCAAGCTATAAAAATCAACAGGTGAAATCTAATTGCATTGGTGCACAGAATTCAGTATTTACACTCTTTGTGCTGATTCTCTGTTTTCATTTTAGAGCACCAGATAATAATTGATTTTTAAAAAAAAATTTTCTTCTTTTCTACCTCCCCCTTGAATACGGTCTGACGTTTGAACCATTCAAGTGCAGAATATGCATTCCAAGATCAAGGTGCAAATCAGTTTTTCAAATGGCTTTTGAGTAGAAAGTATGGTATGGGAATCAGTCATCTTGCTGCAACATGATCCAGTCATTGGAGGAAATCATTAAACTTGAAAGTAATGTTGTAAAATGGAGCATGGCTTAGCATCAGGCCTTGTGGTTTATCAGAGAGACTGAGGAAAACTAACAGTCCTCATTGATGAATGAAGCATTTAGATGCTCAGTCATCACTGTCCTGAGCCCACTAGAACATGTTACAGCTTTAAAAAGTCAAGTTTCTTTCTGGGCATCCAAGCACATGTTCCAAAAGGTCTAACTTTTGCTGCTCATATTTTATATACATTTTACACTATATATTTGTATATCCTGGGGGAGGTGATAACACATTGTCCATTTGATGCCCTAGCTATAAATGCAAATAGAGGGTATATATTTTGTTCTGTTAGGTCTATATATGTTCCAGTGCTGGAGAAGACCATATTGAGGCATAACTTGCTGAGACAGTGACTGCTATGAAACTATTTGAGCCTTTCAGTTCCTCTTCCAGCGAAGATGATTCACTTTTGCTGGGTTTCTCCATTATAATTACTAGGACTGCTTTTGATTGATCCAGTGGGTTAAATTGGTTTTCTGCTCCATTAGGTCCAGCTGTGCTGTCGATTTGTTCCCCCAAGCTTCACCCAAGTGTTCTGATGTTCTGATTGTCCCCACCACAGAAATCCTGGGCTTTTGGTTGGGACGGATGTCTTGTACCCTTTGTGAGAAAACCTGGAGGAAAGACAGAGGATGGTTTGCTCCAGAGCCCTCTCCTTATAGGCAATATGGACATGAAACCATTTGATCTGTGAGCCATGGACTCATTCCCTGCTGCAGACCACAAAAGCAGTTCACACCATGCAATCAACTGAATGCTGACCAAGGTTAAGAAACAGCCTAAGATCCTTGGGTAAGTCCTTTAGACTTCAATATTTGTAGGGATCCAGGATGTTTAGACATAAAATTCTCACTGAAACTAACAGAAGCTCTGCAGCTAAATCCTGGATTTAAGTTTCCTTGAGCTGAAGATTTGAGATAACTGATTTAATCTCCCCAAGCCTCCACTGAACCATGTGTACACTGGCTACCATAATACACAGGAACATCACAGAGTAATTATGACCATAAACTTGCTGATACATTTGAAGAGATATAAAATGGTAGCAAATGTGCTAAGGATTATTACTCTTTACCACCGTGACACTCACTCAGATGGCAGAGTAGGAAATACTGTTCAGAATATCTGAGGAATGTTGCCTTGTTTGAAATTATCTCTGCTACTAATGGGATGACTGTCTAGTGGAGTTGTGGATGCTGGGAATTCACATACTGATTTTATAGAGAGATAAAAGAGTGGAGTTTATATGGAATAAACCCCTTTTGAATAAAACAATCTGCATAAATGCTTTAAGAAAGCCTATAATTATGATAAAAATGTTGCTCAGAGTTAAAATTATGAAGCAATCAAAATTTATAAACAGTCTCTCATCGACTTTTAATCATACTTTCTCATATACAAACTGTAGAAAACATATAGTAGCAATATATAACAATACACATTTTATTTTCAGTAATTTAGGGTCCCATCCCATGCTCTTCAATCAGACAAAGCTCAGCTTGTCAAGCTCTGCAGGACTACTCTCAAATGTCAAAAACATATAAAGGCCACACTTGGCTGATGCTTTATCCTGCTAGCAGCTGAACACCTCTGGAGAGGTTCTGTGCTCTGTCTGGACTAGATCCAAAGCTTTCTGTGCTCCTGTTCCCACAAAGAGTCTCTGGATCCTGGCTTCTGCTCCCACTGCCTCCTCTGGAGATGCTCATGGAGTGTAACACAGGAACTGACCCACACCTACCCTGAAATTCCCTTGTAGACATTGCTCTTCATTTGTGATTCATTAAGGAGAATGCTTAAATTATATGCATCATGTAGGACTTGGATGGCAAGAAATATTCAAAGGAAGGAATATTTGTAATGGGAACCTTAGCAATTTGAATGGTAACCTACCATGTCTATAAGCTCCATTGTTTCCTTCGAGCTGAACTAGCTGAACACATTCAGGACACACCCTGATAGCAACCTGCCTCTTTTGGCAAGTAGTAAAACTCACTGGTATTATTATTCCATGAAAAATGTTATCACAGATAGGGCCAATTAATTAAACGTTTGCTTTTTTTTTTTTTTTTTTTTTTTTTTTTAATGCAGTATTACTAGATTATTTTCTGAAACAGAGTACCATGCAGAGTTTTCCACCTGAATTCCTTATGAAAATGAGATCTTCTATTGAATTAACTGGCACAGTACTTACTGGTAGGCTAACTGTTCGACTCTCCTTAATTATCAGAGTAAACAGCCTTTTCTGCTAAAACACTGATTCAGATGCTGCTTTCAGTTAGACATATTAATAAGGAATAACTGCACTGAGTTTCACACAGTTTACATCTTTTTAATGGAGTGTGAAATAATGTCCAAAAATACAGTCTTTCAATGCTCTCAAGAGGAGAGACTCTTGCCCGACTTCCTATTGATTCCAACTCCCTTCAGGTCCTTGGAGCTCACCCACCTTTCCCTGACCAAAAGCCCAAAACGGAAGTCCCCAAGATGGTTGGTGCAAGGAGGAGGACTGGAGAAGGCTCTGTCTGCAGCCTGTGGAGCAGACTCTAGGAGATGCTTATCCTTTTAGTTTGTGGAACAATACATGGCCCTTGTGGGTGTTTCAAGGAAATAGCGCTGTATTTTATGTCAGTTGTGCATGCTGGAAGGGGAAACATGTTTTGGGCTTGAGATAGTGACACCTCAGCCTGATCCACTGCTAGATGATTTAGAAGGCAGTTTTTTACCTGGCAGAGAAGCACTGTGCATGTGATTTGATGTGCATTTTCTGACAGCATTCGGCTGTCAAGTAATGGTATTCCTGGATGTGCTCGTCATGCTCCTCCCCATGGCCAAACCCTGGCATGGTGGGACTTCCCTTTTCAGCCAAAACCAAACAAACAAACCAACCACCTTCATGATTTGGGACTTTGTGATTTTGTGAGAGGCAGATTTTATTTTCTTCTTTTTATAGCTCAGTTTTCTGAGTCTTTGCTCTTTTATGAGTTTGCCTACAAAGGGATGGCTACAAGTTATTATCTGTGATGAATATGACACTCCAGTTAAAGGACTTGTTTGCTATGAAATCTCTATATTTAAGTCTCTAATAACTGAATACAAATGTAAAGCCTCATTTCGTATCAATATGTTGGCCTAAAAATGTGGTTCTGTTTCTCACAACAGCTGGGATAGATGACTGTCATGAGCGCTCTGTGTAGGATGGAGGATAAAAATACTACAACAATACCTAAACAAACCTAAAGCACAAAACCAAACATTCTGTATACTTAGGTTGAAATTATATTGAAAACTGGGAGCACGAACTACCAAGCTAGGCTTCTTTCTGTTTTCCAAACTGCAACGTTTGTTTAAAAAAAACCCCTAAAGCATAATTGCAAATTCAAATTTCCTTCCCATTCTTACATTGACATTTGTGTTTTTCTCTTAACATCTCCCACATGTTAATGCAGCAGCTTCCTAGCCCTCTTGTTATATATCACATTCAATCTAACAGTTTAGCAAATTCTCCAATTGTGTTGGTGTTCGCTTTCACAGACATGGAGAGCAATTTGATGTGTCCTTTTAATGAGTCATTTTCATGCAAGGAGGAAAACAGTGGTTGGGGAAGTTATTAAAGCTTTCTGCTCATTGATTTTAAGACTCTCTACTGAATCTATGTTGCTTAAAACCCAGCTTGTTTTGTTAGAATGGTTATTCAAACCATCTTTTCTTCTAAATCCTAAGTTTGAAGAACTCCAGCTTCCTTTCACTCCTTTGCAGATGCTGCAAATTTGTCACTGAACTGACTCTGCCACAGAGCTGTGCAGTGAAATCCAAGATTTCTTTAAAAAAGTTTTTAATACTTGGGTTGCTAATGATAACTGTCCAAATGTGAAAAGGATGCCAACCCATCTATAAATGGTAGGGCAGATATTAATACAAGTTTAGCAGGGGCAGGAGTTCTCTTCTTTTTTAGCAGGCATTGACTCTAAACTATAATGGTGACAATAAATATATATTTTTTGTAAGATGTGCTCCTGTTGATCATTTCAGCAACGGGTCTAATGAATATATGAACCTACTTATCTTGGTTGAATGCTAAGCTGGACACAGGGTAGTAAGCCTGAGAGAAAACCAATTGGAATGGACAGTTTCTTCAGAGGAACAAGGAGCTCAGGACCCAACAAAATGGCTGTGAGAAGCGCATATCTGCCAAATCTCCTACACCAGCCACTGAAGTCACTCCAGTAATCACCAAAACCCTACCTATGGTCACATGTGGTTTTGCACTAGGATTCTTTTGGGGTTTCACTTATCTGACAAGGCTCCAAGAGATGGCAGATACTGAGATTTCAAGCAGTAATAAAAAGTGTTGCCCGACATTTTGGCCACAATGGGCCACATCAGGTGTATCATGCTGTTGGACACAGGTGTACTTTCCTAGCCCTTTTCTCTGGAGAGACAGTCCAGATATGGCCTATGGCTCCATGATGGAGATAGACTGAGGTACACACCATCCCATCCCTGTGTTCAGCTTTCCATCAGATACACTGGTGAAGAGCTGTGGCACACATGTCAGCGGGTTTCCTGATCTAAACCATCTAAATTCATGGCTGTTGGGCGTGCTGCTGAGCAGCTGCACCGTGCAAGGGACATAGTCACACTCACACAAGGTGGTGGGAGAACATTCAACAAAAAAACACGAGGAAAGGTGGGCCCCGTACCATGTTGCAGGTATGCGTAGCACACACACATTCTCGTATCCACACAGCATTTGGCAGGGGGTGTGTGCAGGGTGTGTGTGCACGAGATGCACTTTTGGTCACGTTGTTGGGGCAGGGGGTTGTGCTGGGGACCTTGGGAAAGAAGGTTACTGGTCACAAACTGCCAGAAAAATTAATCCAGTCTACAGTTCCCTCCCTGAGGCAAGCTGGGGAGTGGGTCACAGGGAAGAGGCTAGAGCAGGAGTGTCAAACCCATTTACACCGAGAGGCACATCAACCTCGTGGTTGCCTTCAAAGGGCTGAATGTAATTTTAGGACTGTATATATGTAAATACTTCTACATGTATACAGTCCTAAAATTACATTCAGCCCTTTGAAGGCAACCACGAGGCTGATATGCCCCCCCACCCCGGTGAAAAAGAGTTTGACACCTCTGGGCTAGAGGTGTGAATGAACTTTTTTCTGGACTTAATCTTGCCTGCTGGACACCTGCTAAGCACATTGGTACCACTCATTCCTATAACTCAGTCTCACAAAAGCAAATTTTGTTGGAATAAGGGTCTGTTGGAAAGCAGAACCTATAGGACTGATGTGAGTCCATTTAAAAGCAAAAATTTAGCTCAAATATATATTTTTTTTAAACTAGAGTTTTCTAAAAGCACTGATGGCCCACAATTTAGTGGAAATGTAGGTGATACTGGTAGCTGAAGCTACTGGTGAACACATTTTATAGACTGCAGGCCTAAGAATATTTTTAACAAAATACATAAATAAAATTACAATTACTTATTAAAAATCCAAATTCAATTAAAAAGTTTTAAGTTTCTTTTTGGGCAAAATTACATTGGGCAAAATCGCATTCTCTGTATATTACAATGACACAGGCCACTGTGAAATCTTAAGAAGTCTTACCACATAGTGACACCACCGCAGTACATGCTGAACTAGCTAAAATAGGCATGAATTGACTAAACAAACTAATTTGATATTGGCTGTTTTCCACATTTTAATTAGCAAGAGCAGACGGCTGTTGTGTAATCCTATTTAATGTCTGTGCTTGATACCTCCCGAATAGCTCAGCGACTAAGTTCATTGCTTGGTGTGGCTAAATGCATTAGCTGAAAGAACATCACTAGCACGGAGATTCACTTTCTGACACAGATGTAATAAAAGTGTGTGCCCTTCTGCTGCCTTAACAGAGAAAAAGCTCTATTAACTTACAGCCTGTTGGTTGCACAGATGCCCCAAGGTATTTTGTGCAAATGCATCTTGATGTCTCGTGAGTTTTCCCTCCCCAGCGGAGTTTCATTGTAACAGAGATCACCGTGCTCCCGTTAGAAAATCACCACTCTCCACAACACCCAGCCTAATCGTGCCATTGATCACACTAAATCAGAGATTTGGGAATTCTCTGAAGGGCTGTTTGCGGCTAAGCCTTTCAGTGCAGTGGGCTGTGTTGGCTGTGTGTCCCCCAGAGGTGGATTTAGGAGAAGGGAGGGCAGATGCTGCTCCTGCATTCTACCCATCCATAGTGACAAATCCCCAGGTGCCGTAGGGCTGTGGTACCCTCCCCTGCTTCTGTCACCAGTGCTGCAGTTTGCCACAAAGCAACCAGGTCTCAAGTTCTATTAATTACAGTGGCTAATGAGCCCCTCACATACCTGCATGCAACATGAAAAACACAAATTAAACTCTCGTCAGTTAAGACTTGAGAGTCATAAACAGTGAGAGTTCTACCCTGCACAGAACCTTTTTTTCTCTGTACAAGCTACAGAGTTGGCATCTCACTCCTGCTTCCTTATTTGAATCTTAATGTTTGAATAGTATTTTGTCCTGTGTCCACGTAAAAGGGCAGTGCCTTAAGTGTGCTTTACTACATTAGGATATATATTTTAAGATGTTTAACTGTTTCTTCATATGAGAAAAGCAATTTGCCAGTTGCACAGCAGGGACATGAGCATAATTGTCAGTGAACTTCTGTACATATACTTGGACAAATAAAAATTTACATAAACATAACTTTTAAATGTTTTGAATTGTAGAAATGAACATAATGAAAAAAAATTCTAAAGTCATTACATAAGATTTTGAGAATGTTACTATTTCAGCTCAGTTGCTCTCTCTAAAAAAACTCAAACCCCACAAAAACCTAATTATGCTATATTTAATTTCTCCTGGGATATATTTTATTACAAAAGTCTAGAACACCTATTGTGTAGCTTTCTGCACATTTTAATAATATCTTTTTCAAGGAAGGATACATATTTCTGTTCATCGTAGCATTTTATTGGATGACAGAATGTATGGATTTCAGTGAGATGTGTACATATGTTTTTAAAAGAAAATGGCTGTGGATAGCTGGTGGCAGGTTCATCTGGTGGCAGAGAGAAATACAATTTGAACCAGACAAATGTTTGTGGACAGATCTGAGATAGACATCAGAAAAAAATCTCCCAAATTCTAAAGTGAATTTTATGGTCCTGATTTGTAAGTCTTTTCTTCTGCAGAGCTCCTGCTGGATGCAAAAAAGAGTTCAATGGGAGAAAACAACTGTATGAGAGGATGATGTGGAGTATATTAGATTACACCTAGAATTAAGTTAATGTTCCCTTGAGGTGGACCTTGAGAAGATGGTGAAAACCAGTACTAGATATAGTAGTAACAAATTTATAAAGATTCCCCTTACTCCATCTGTGTCCAGCAAATACCAGAAAAAAATACAAATGCATGCGAGGATATTAGATTCATTATGGGGATTACTGTACTTGTTAATGATTTTAATTATATTTATTTAGAATAAAGACACTCAAATAAATTATAAGGCTCATTTCATTGTACTTCTCTGAAGTCCCTGTGATAACAAAAAGTTTGTAACTCCTTCGAGCAGCCAGAAGTGGCCAAAATGGGATGCAAAACATCCAGCACCAGAGAAAAGAGTTACTCAAAATATGGCCATTCTTACCCTCCATCTCTACTTCCATCTCTCTCCACTCCCAAAGACAGGTTATGTGTTAAGCTCTGCATCTCTTAGTGAAACCAAGTGTTTCCTACAGACATGGGTGTATGTAGAGAATCTTTAGAAACTCAGAGTCCCTCACACTGAATGCCTTAACTGAAAAGTTATGAGAATCAATGGCACATCTTAGAGAACACAGAAAACAAAAACATAGTCCAAGTAATGAATGGAATAACTTTAATTGTGTTTCATTTGGGTGTATAGACTCAGTAAATCTCACTTATACAAATGTGTTTTAAAGTTAATTATCTACTACAATTTCCATCTAAATATATTAAAGAGACGTTTTTCTCATTCTTAGTCTTCTGTGAAGTCATTCAAGCGTCCGAATGATTGAGCTCTGGCATAAAACTGTTGACATTAAAATAAGGTGTAATAAAGAGAACAGTGTAATTGCTAGAAGGTCAATGAAGAGAAAAGGAAGCAGCTGGGCTTAATTTAACAGTAGCACTGCAAGTGATGCTGGGAAGTGAAATAGCTGCCAAAGAATGGCCATTTGGATGACCTGCATTGAAGAAAGTCAAATAAGACATACCATTTTCTTGTTTTCAGATAATCAGAATCGAGCTGCAGATGATACTGTGATTGAAATATATACAGACAAACTGACTGGGATGCACCTTGCCAAAAGTCTGTGTTCTCAAAGTCTGTAACTGAGCTGGTGATCTGAACCCTCTGTAAAGTCAGTGGAAAGCAAGGGAGTTTTTTCAAGGGCATGACTGATTTCTTCCTGAAATACATGTCTAAAATCTAGGTCTCTAGAACCACACCTGTTTTGTTTTGTTTTCCACTGGATATGAACGTAACCTGGAGTTAACAAGCTCAGATGTGGACATCTACAATTAGATGACAGAAATCCCTCCAAAGGAGTCTCTGACGCTGGTAAGCCAGCAGCAATGCAGCAATGTAGGTGGAACAAGGAAAGACCAGGGACTAGCAGCCTTCAACACCTGCCAGCTGCTGCAACATCAAGCTGTTAGCAGGGAACTTAAAGAGCGTCCAGCGACACTACATAAACTCAGCAATTGTGCTAGCCCTCAGTTTTAAAGGATATATACTGGGGCCCCAAAGTTAGAAAGAGGACTCTTGTTTCATGATCTGCATCTTTCTCCTACTCATTTTGCTCTTGTCAAAGCTATTAAAGGATAATTCATTTCCCCATGTTTACACTAAAATTAATTCATTGAACAGCTGACTATTTCTCCAAATTGAGTGCAAAATCTCTTCCCACTGTGGACAAGGCTTACAAAGTATTTGGAACAAGTAAGGGATGTCTTGAGTCAGGTGGGAAATGATAGTCATGTCCAGGTAGGGTTGGTAATTTTGTCTCATAAATGCAATTAAAAATCAGTTTTCTCCCCCTTCCCTCCCAGTTTTGCCCCACCCCCCTGCTCTCTGCTTTTAATTCAGTTCTCAATTGTGATTATAAACAAACTGTGTATGCTGGAGTAATATTCAGTTTCTAGGGCTAAAGTCAAGCTCTTCCAATGGCTAATGCTGAAACTTAAGCCACACCATTATAATACACTTTTCCTGCAGTACTTAGATATTAAATTTTCAACTGAAAATTGCTTAAACTCCCTTGTCCTTTTTAAACTGCAGCAGTGCTTGCTGCAGCTATTGGTGTACTGCATAACTCTTTGTAAGGTTTCTTCCATTGCTTGACTTTGCTGTGATGAGGAACAGAAAACAAAGCTCCAAGTACAATATTAACCAAATATTTTTCCACTGTGATTTTCAGCTATTTGGACATTTGAAACATTCATGTTTTGCTTTCTCTATTCAGTTCTGGGCATCAGCCTGTTCTCCTGGGCTACAGACATCAGCAAACAGGTAGTTGAAAGTGCAAGTGTTCAGATATATATTAATGTATTTATTCTGTGATCATAAATTTGAAAAGGTTTTTTTGCAAGTACAATATAGAAGGTTAGGCCTCTCTTCAGCTGAACAACGTATCTCATCCTTCTCCCTTCAGTACCTCTTTCTTTTCTACACACTTCTCACTAATGTAAATCTCTAATGCTCTGTAATGGCATACCAATTACTGAAAGCATCCCATCAAACCACCAGCATTCATGAGACTTTGATCTCCAGCATGCAGCAAAACCCAGCTCTTACCTTTTTTCTATCAATTTATTCTCCAGAGCTATCTTGGGGCATTAATACTTTTTATTTTTTATTTATTCTAAGAAAACAAATGCTTATAAATTTCAGACTTTTGTCTGCTGACAGTCATGTCAGTTTATAGGCATAAAGTTCCCACTTCGTTTCTTCTCCTTAAGTGTATGAAGTAGATTTGGTTTTGGACTATGTCTCATTTGTATTATGGTACCTTAACTATAAGTAATGGTAGAAGATATCTAGGAGACTTGGGAAGCTTGAAGCCCAGCTCTTGAACCATTTTTCATCTAGCCCATTTATTGTCTAACTCAATTTGTTTCCTTTATCATGCACTAATGCTGTTGCATAACCTAATGCCACAGAATGGTTATAATATTACTGCAAATTTAATAAGAATGGGAAAGTACTGAGCTCTTGATACGAGCATTGAAAAATTTCCAAACAAGTCTAAGAAATTTGAACTGATTAGACACTCTGTTTGGGCCAAAGAAGCAGTAAAAAAGTATTCTGTGTAAAAATAACTGGTTTGTATCTCTTCTTGACATGTCAATCTATTGAATCTTCACACTCTTGGCATTTATTCCCATATGGTCTAGCAGCCTTGACTTTGTAAAAAGTCCCTGAAAGGTCAACAAGGGTGTTGCATGATGCAGTGCTTGCAAAAGGAGGGGTCTCAATTTGCTGATCCTAAAGATCCCCTTTTTTTCATAGTGAAAGAGAACTGCAAATGTAGATATGAAACAAGCCCTCTTCACTGGACAGGTAGAAGAAAGCAAATGTGCCTTCTATCTCTAAGAGGACTTCCCAAAAAGGAGTCCTAGTACAGATGAGTTTTTGCAATAGTCATTTTGGTTACCTAGAAATATCAGTACTTACGTGACTTAGGTTATGCAGGTCATGGATTTCATTTAATGTCTGAATTTGTAGACACAGCAGATGTCTGTGCTTGTAGTATAGATTGATACTTATGACAGATAGAAAGTCAGAAATCTAGGAGTTATGCTTATATTATCTTACATTAATGCTGCAGGCCTCCAGGTACTTTTCTCTGATGGTTCTTTGCATGGGACCATCTATTGAGGGGATGGCAAGGCCAGAAGATGTCAAAGTCCCTGCTTTAGGGGGGAAACTCGTAGAAAGAGCATATAACTACATTCATAAGGTATTTGAGTTCCTCTTTAAAGGAACACCTGTACAGTAAGCGTAGATTTTCACTTAGCCAAAATGAAACCAGATTACTGGCTTGGAAAACATTATTTTGTGTGTTTACTTAAACCAGGAGTGGGAAGAAATAGGTGCTGAGAAGCACTGAGGTCCTATTAAGACATCTGTTGGAGATTCAAATGTAATGGCGCTTTTTAGGACTGGTAACAGCCAAGGATAAAAGCTATAACAGTTACGGATAGATTGATGAATACAAAAGTAACTCTCTAAAGCTCATATAACAACTAAAATGCATGTGCTATGGATAAGATCACATGGGGAAGGTTGTATAAAAATAATAGTATTAAATAAAGGAGCTAAATAAATGCTGTTTTGTAGACAAAGATGAAATTCCTTTAAATGTCTATGCACCTTTATAGGAGGCCTAAAAACAAAAACCAAGTTGCCAGGCACTGGAGGAGAACCTATAATCTGCATTACTGAAGTATGGTAGAGTAACAAAACAATGGGACATTGTTTGCCACGCACATAGCCATACGGAGAGAACAGATTGTGACAGAAGAGGTGTGGGAGTGGCCCTGTGCCTGAAAAAAATTCTATAGATTACAACAAACCCAAATTTTTGAATGGGAAGGATCATGTGGCAGATCCTGCCTGAGGACAGACCTCTGCCTTCAAAACCACTGTGTGGAAGCCACTCTGGCTTTTACATCAGGAGAAAAGACTTTGGATTAAAACCTGACACCAATGAGCACATCAGTATCTTTAGGACTTTACTGCCTTTACTGGGAACCTGAGGCTGCCAGTGTAATCCAACCACTCTCCGATTTTTGAAGCTGCAAGTGCAGCCTTTGGTGCAGTGGGAGTAAGATCTTGGTGCTGTGCAGTGCCCTCCCTACCTGAGCACAGCTGGACCCCACTGGTGTCCTCAGGCTATGTGTGGAGCAGCCGTATATATGGAAAGCTGGCAGGATACCCAGTGCTGTGTGCTTACACCTGGTCCAGAACAGCTTAGGGTAGTGTAGGCAGAGACACCGAGTTTTAAGGGATTGGGAGGGCAAAGCTTATTCACAGAGATCAGAGAATCACAGAATGGTTGGGGTTGGAAGGGACCTCTGGAGATCATCTGGTCCAACCCACCTGCTAAAGCAGGTTCATCCAGAGCAGATCACACAGGAATGTATCCAGGTGGGTTCTGAATGTCTCCAGAGAAGGAGACTCTACAGCCTCTCTGGGCAGCCTGTTCCCGTGCTCTGGCACCCTCAGAGTAAAGAAGTTTCTCCTCATATTCAGATGGAACCTCCTGTGCTTCAGTCTGTGCACGTTGCCCCTCATCCTGTCATTGGGCACCACTGAAAAGAGTTTGGTTCCATTCGACAGCTAATGACACCTAAGTACAGTAAAGAAAGCAGTAAAAAGGAACAGTAGTGATTAATAACAACACTAACATCAATAACAATAAAAATGAAACCACAGAGTGAATTAGCATACAGATTATTAAATAACTGCAGTATACTTTTTTTTTGGAATAGCTAGTTTCAGAGCGAGAAAGAGTCTCTTCCTGAATTGATCCTATCAGTTAAAGTGCAATCTTCTCAGCTTTCCACACAGAAGGTGATCTGTTAATTACTACGTAATGCTGGTGAAACAGTATGAACATTTGTAACAGGAAACAAGAACTACTAAATGTAATTAAACATTTCCATAACACACTGGCACACCACCACTTTAAAGGCAACCAAAGAGTCCTGCTGGCGGGTCCAAGTGGCCCATGGAAGCTGCCATGGAGTGACATCCCTGGGTCAGAGGCACTTGGCCTCCCCCCATTCTGAGCCTGCTCCATGAGAGGGGGTGCAGGCCCCATCTCACACACCTTCCAGGGCCATTTCAAGAATCCAGCTGCAGGCTGTCCATCACAGGTAGCATCACTTAAACCATTTTATTTTGAAAACAAATTTCAAAGTATCCTAAAAATCAAAGAAGAACGCAGGCAGTTCCTTGTGGCTGCTGACACCGCCTCCCACAGGGAAAAAACAATGAGAAGTGAAGCTGCCAGAATCCATAAGCAAAATCACCACTACCAGTACAGAAGAGATCTCAAATGAGGTGTGCCCTGAGGGAAAATTTCCCATCTAGAATATTGTTCAACTGGTGTCTTTACTGTTTCCCTATTGAGCTTTCTGGGAAGGCTGCTAGATTTAACCTTAAGTTATTAATGTGAATAAGTGTTCAAAATCACATTTAAATTAGTACAGAATGGAACACATTTTGCCCTAGTTTTTTACCATCATAGTTATGAATGGTTTTAAAGGTAACATAGAAGAGGGAAGTTTAAGGAAAATCGAAGAGAGGGTATGTGTTTTCTTTATCCATAAAAAGAGGTATCTGTGTTATAGACTAAATAGGTACATCCTTCCTTCTTCCCCACTACTTCCTTTCCAATCAGTACTGCTTACTTTTGGAATAAAGTCAACTGGTACAGTGAAATGAACAGACAAACACTATTGCTGTGGCTCTTGAATTCATCAGCAAAAGCTATGGTTCACCTCCAAACTCTGCGAATGGTTTAGGGGAAGATATACATACATCTCATCTATGTGTTACACAGGTATATATCACCCTAGGAAAATTTATTGAAAGCACAAGTCCTAAGTCCCAAAGGCAGTAGAGATGAAAAAAAGCCTCAGATTTTGTGTTCAGACTGCAGTAAAAGTGCCTGTACATGGCAGACTACCTGAAGGGAGATAGTATCTATTTCATAACCAGCTCCTTCAGAAGATTCCCTGGGCCAGTTCAGTTACACATAGTTTACTCCAGATGACAGAATAATTATGGTCAAAGAAAATGGGGATGAATAGGTGAAAATCATCAGAGAACTCAAGTTACATGACCTTTATTCAGTTCTAAGGGGTTAACATACCCTTTGAATGAGAAAGGTGATAAACACTGCACAGAGAGATATAAAGGCTGATGAGTCACTTCTGTGACATTACTACTAAAGCCTCTCCCAAACAAAAATGGTAAGTCTTCTCACTAGTTTGCTGAAGCTGTCTAACGCAAATTTATTACTGTCTTCACCATCAACCACCATTTCCCCTACAATTGTTATTTGCTCTGTTATTTAGGAAAAAAGAAAAATAACCAGAATTTCCTTGCAGCTCCACTGGTGGAAGGACAGGCCAATTACACCACTGGTGAGGACTGAAGATATCTATACGGTTTCAAGAAGTCTTCAGTTTGGGACAGTGTCTAGTTGTATATATTCTGGATTACGGTTCCAAAATCTTATTCCTCCACCCAAAGTTTCTAAAAGTCCCATCTCAGAAAAAAATGAAAACAACCTATGGTGGCTTAATTTTGGTTTTGCTGTCATCACTATTACAATAATGACACATGGCCCCAGCCTGAAACAAGGCTTTTGGAAGCATATAAGAAGATGCAGTGTCTGCCACAAAAAGACCTTACGGTCCCAGAATTATCTGCAGGGCCCACTCTGTAAAATACAGATATCTCTTTCAAATACCTGTACTTGTGAGTATCTTTCTTCTCTGTAATTAAATGGCACCATGCCAGTTTATACTCTCACAGCAATGAGTTTCTTCCTCTCAGATATTGTCAACCTTTCTTAAACAAGCACATTAATAACATAAAGTTTGTTTCTTCTTGGTCATAAAATATTGAAAACAAGTAAGACAAAACCTCAAAGGGGATTTCTGCAGTTCTCCACTACACACCACTCCACAAGCTACACAGGGACTCCAGCAGTGTTGTATACCTTGCTGCTTCCTTTCTAGGAGTTCTCACTCTTTAGGAGAGCCACTGTTTGGAATAAAGAAAATGTTCTCAGGTGAAAACCAAGAGCATCACGAATGCATTTTACACATTGAAATAGCACAATGCTTTGATGGAGAAGATGAATTTAATGATATAAAAGGAGGTAGATTAGCTGACTGACATTGCATTTCAGGATTGACTATGCAGTGTATCTTTCCAACGGGATCTGTTGTTGGTGTGCTGGTTTCATGAAAGAGCGAGGGCTTTGCTGCGGATAAGCTCCTTGGGGTGAAGGGAAGATTAAAACCCTCCCACATCACCTTAAAAGGTTGGTGCTGAGTGGCAGTCTCCACTTAGGTTGGATCTACATGGTTCCTCTGTATCCTTCTCCAGAGGTCCACACCACTCTCAGGTAGACACAAAGGAAACTAACAATGATAAACCACAAAAGAACTGGAGACAGAAATTGTATTCCTGTGATTTGGGCATGCTAAATTCAACCAAGAGGTTTATTTGGGGAACATTGTCATCCTAGGACCCCTTCGTAATCAACAGAGAAGAACCGGCACTTCCAGAATGTGATTCAGATGAAGAATGGAGTCATTTTTGCTCTGGTGGTTTCCCTTCTCTCTCAATTACCTTTGCAGAAGGCCTTGAACAACTCTGTTCCTAATTAGGCAACTATGTTGCTGCAGGCTCAGCTAGATGCTTATAATTCGGTGTGGTAAGTTCAGGGCTTAGGGCAGTATCTGGTTCACATGTTTTTGGTGCTCAACACAAATTCAGGCAGAATTAAACACTACAGTATCTACTGCCTGTCAACCATGGCTGCTTGACTGTATGAGTGCCTGTATTAAAAATTAACAGTAAAGAATACTTAAACAGCAGTGACAGCTGGGACCAAGCCTCAGGACTCTCTCATGCCTGCCCTCACCAATGGGCTGCAAAATCGAGCTTGTTCTTACCTATTTTCTCTCTGCTCCCTGGCCTCGCATAGTGAGCAGAATGAAGAACTTCTCTAGCTTGATGGGTAGGATAAGCTCCGAGAAAAAGGGAATAGCGGTTCAAACCCCTTCAGTCTGAGAAAGGCTTAAAATCCATGTTTCCCACTTCTTGTGAGAGTGTTCAAACAATGAAGTTATTCTGAAGTGGCTGCTGCCTCTTCCTCCTCCATCATTAGCTGCTTGCTCTCAAGAGAGGACTCAGTGCTCTGGATTTCAAGTGGATGAAGGTGACTGAGGTTCAACACTTGTTCAGATCTAAACTAAGAGGTTTCCCAGGTGACTGGTAGGTGGGAGTCTCAGTGACCTCCTCAGGCAGTGGAGAGAGACAGGGTCCTAGCTGCTTTGAGTGATTTCAGAGGTGGCCACCTTTCTCTATCAATTATATTTGGAATTGAGATGTCTACCTCAGATGTACTGAATCATCCTGCTGGACCAGGTACTGTTTAGAAGCATGGCAGCACCCAAGTCGAGCAGTTCCTGTTGGCAGTCTGAATATCGCCTTCATTTCATTACACAGGTCTCAGCCATTTCCCTTCAGAAGATATCAAAGAAGTGATGCTTCCGTGACAAATATTCCTCACCTTCCACGACCTAACACAGCAGCCCAAAATACAGGAAAGGCTGCTTTAAACAAAAGACCCCCAAAACACATTCAAGGCAATTAAGGCTTTTTTTTTTTTTTTCATTTCACTTTCATAAAGAATCAGTGTGTTTGTGACCATGCTATAGAGCACACTAGGGAACTGGGAAATACGTATTCAGCACATACATACAGGTATGTGCTGAATTTTTGCCAGCCCCAGCATGACATGCTCTAGTCCATCCTTTAGTATAGCAATGAGCATAACAGGTAGAGAAAGTGTGCTCATGCCACTATAAATAGCCAGTTGCATTAAGTATAACATTTACATCTGCTTGTAGTTGTCTAAATTCAGAACCAAATTCCATGCACTACACTCATGCCAGTAGATCCTCTATTCCATTCCCCCGCCCCCCCACTTAATTGCACTCTTTTTTGCTAGCTACTTTTCCTCTTTCAGTCCTCAGCATGCAAATTATGCCCACTTTCACATATTTTCTGACCAATTTAGACCTAAAATTTATGCTGCCGTTCACGTCACTGCTGAAATTGACTCAGAGCTTTCCAAGGGAGTTGCACTTGTTGACAGCAGGTATGAATATATTTCTTGGATTTGAATGCCTTCACATGAAAAAAAAATTGCAGAGCACTGTCAAAGCTGTGGCTGATATACTGCATAAATGTATAAAGTAAATAACCATACTTACTATGATGAATTCTAGTCTTAGACCCTAATAACCACCTTTTGCAGGTAATAAAGTTGCTGATCTTTTATGTGGAAAATACAAGCCTGGCACCCTAACATTTATGTATAAAAAAGCAAAGGCTGGTTATCAATATGCTCACTTAAATCACAAAATTCAGTACATGGACAGGTGGTTAAAAGATTACCAATTACTGCCATATCATGATGGGCTCCTCCAGCGAGAACTTGAAGAAGGAAATCCCCCAGGACAGCTTGAGTCTGAGAAGTAAGTTCTATTTTAGACACTTTTTTAGGCAGAAGGTGCTGAGCCTCCTTTCATAGGGTATTGATTTGGAGCTTTGTATGATATATTGACTGGCCTGATATTGACCTTTGTCTGAACTGCAGCTGAACAGTTTTCAAAGATTCTGCTTACCAGAACAAAAGTGAACTGCAAAAGCATATTAGATACAAAGCACTGACCTCTCTAGACTGTTTGTTTTTTTCTTTTGTTTGCTGTTTAAACACGAATTTCTATTCTGAAAGGCAGCTTACTCAGACTGACAAATTCTCTGAATGAAATGTTAATGATTTGGTCATATCATATAACTTTTTAGAGAAATTTTACTCTTTAAAAATTGTAGAGACTTTCTACTTTACTAGCAAACTGTATAAGAAATTATTTCTGATATACAAGAAGCTGGTAAAGACCAAAATCTTTTACCACTGCAACTTTTTAGATTGAAACATTCAGTACTTTGAGAGGTAAATACTGGGGTTAAGAAATGAGTACAAATACCAGCAATGCATATGGCACTTTTAGACACCATGGCAGAATACGGGTGGAATAATGAGATGTAGATACTGGCATTCTTTTAAAGCAAGTAGTCTACAGTAGCCCTGAAAACATGTGCTTCGCCTTGTTACTTCACACTGGCTTTTATTAAACATTTCACTCTGATCCAGCAAAGTGTTTAATAATGACCATGGCTTAAAAAAACCTGATAGGTCTTCATGGCTTTGGCCACACTGCACATGAAGAAATCATGCTGAGAAATGCTCTGAGCACTGTTCTGGGAGCAAGGGCTGTGCGTCAGTGCAGCTGCAGTGGGCAGCTGGTGGTTGGACTGGCCCAGAGCCCTAAGTGCCCAAGTAGGGCAGTGGGTGTTGAGAGTGTGGTTACAGAAAGCCAGAAGTCTGCCCACAACACACATAAACACAACAAACTGGCCCTGAGAGCAAGGAAGATCTAGTAATCAGTTTTGCAATACAGGGTTATTATCATAGAATCATGGAATAGTCTGTGTTGGAAGGACCTTCAAAGGTCATCTAGTCCAACCCCCCCGCAATGAGCAGAGATATCTGCAACTAGATCAGGTTGCTCAGAGACCCGTCCAGCCTGGCCTGGAATGACTCCAGGGATAGGGCTTCTACCACCTCTTTGGGAAACCTGGGACAGTGTTTCACCACCCTCATTGGAAAAAATTTCTTCCTCATGTCTAACCTGAATCTCCTCTCTTTTAGTTTAAAGCTATTACCCCTTGTCCTGTTGCAACAGGCCCTGCTAAAAAGTCTGCCCCCATCTTTCTTATTGCCCCCTTTTACATACTCAAAGGCCACAGTAAAATCTCCCTGGAGCCTTCTCTTCTCCAGGCTGAACAACCCCAACTCTCTCAGCCTGTCCTCACAGCAGAGCTGTTCCAGCCCTCTGGTCAATTTTGTGGCCTTCTCTGACCCCTCTCCAACAGGTCCATGTCTTTCCTGTACTGAGGGCTCCAGAGATGGATGCAGGACTCCAGGTGGGGTCTCACCAGAGCAGAGCAGAGGGGCAGAATCACCTCTCTTGATCTGCTGGCCACACTGCTTTTGATACAGCCCAGAACAGGATTTGCCTTCTGGGCTGCAAGTGCACATTGCTGGCTCATGTCCAGTCTTTCATCCACCAGTACCCCCAAGTCCTTCTCTGCAGGGCTACTCTCTATCCCTTCATCCTGGACTGATACCGGGGGTTGCCCCAATCCAGGTGCAGGACATTGCACTTGGCCTTGTTGAACCTCATGAGTTTCGCATGGGCCCACTTCTCAATCCAAATGAAAAGTACAGTCCTGAGCATTTGCAGCCAACATGGCTGCACCTTTGTTGCTTTCAGCACATGAGTTAGAGAGCTTAAAGCCTCTATCTTCACTCTGAGAGACCTAACTTAAATGTGAAGCACCTGTCCGTATACTTCCGCACCTTAGAAGCACCTTAGACCTTCAGCAAGACATCAATGCGAAGTCTGTATGGAGGGCTGGGTGGTACCCTCATTCAAGGCCTTCTCCAAAAGGTGTGGGCTTTGGTGGAGTCAGTAAGACTATTCTTGGAGCAACTTTGAAAGCACAACTGAATATTTTTAAAGAGCCAGCTCTTCCTGCTGAAACAGTTTCTGTGGGGGCCCAATAGATCTTGCTGTCATTTAAAAGAGATAACTGGAAAGGAGCACAGAAATGTTTGAAATTAAAAGAAGATTCCCTTAAATGTGGGTTTTGCTTAAACTGACACTTTTCATAAGAAAAATAAATAGCATTTGAATACAGAAATAAGAAAGGAATTTCAAAATATGAAAATACCCATTGGAAATGGGAAAAAGTAAAAATTCTAGAGATGATCTAAATTTCCCATCAAAACTCTGCTTTTGAGAATAGAGCTTTTTAGTGAAACACCTGATACAATTCCTTGTGAAAACACAATTGAAAGAACCCAGCAATGAACAGGTTTCACCCAGTCGTTGTTTTCCACCAGGTTTTGACAGCTGCCTAGCTGAATTAGCATCTAGAAGGCCCTGGATCCACTCTAGCAGACAGCAGTAAATTTACTCATGGTAAACAGGTATGAGTAAGCACATATACATGGGCTAATACCACGGCTCTGTTTATTATTCTCTGGTAGGTAAGAAAGAAAGGCAAAAAAGAAATCTATTTAAGTGGCTGAAGGTATGAGGGCTGGTGCCAAAGCCAGTGTTCAAATGCTTGTAGCACTCTCCCTGTGCCTTGTGCTGAGCTTGTTTGATTCCTAATTGCTCTTTTCATATTTAGGTTTTCCACAGAATAGTCAGAGAGCACAATGAATATATTGAATGTTGAGGTCAGAAGCAGGCTTAGAAAAGACCAAGGATCTTTGCACTCGCCACTGGGCAGAACAACCTCCCAGAGGCTCAAAAGATTGCCCCAGCTCCCAGATTATAGTGCAGAGACTTCCGGCTGCAGGTTTAAGAGGCTCTAAGGCAAATGAATACCATGGTCCTTACAAAAAACAACCCCCCAGACCTCAAACAAACAACCCAGCTATTTGTGAGCCTAAGCAGCTGGTTTCCATTTTTTATCGAGAAGGGTTGAGTCAGAAAAAAGTCTAGGGTGGGGGAAGAGGAGGGGAGGTGAAGACAGAGCTAGAATTCAAGTTCACTTGGTTTGGGAGGTACAGTGAGGCTCAGAGGTCCCTGTGCAGAGGGTGCTGCTGCTGAGGAGGAAGCAGAGCATCCACAAAAGTGTACAGGTGATAAACTGCTAAGACTATTTGTGTCCAAAAGTGATGCCAATCCTCACCACAGTAAATGGCCCCTGGGAGCCCAGAGGTTTGTGGGTTACACCCTCTAGCGTTCATATTATACAGAAGGAGGAGGGCACAATGTAGGCGGGCGTATCCTAAGTTTTTTTGAGAACAGTTATGCAGAATTATGCAGTAATGCCACCTTTTGTGCCCCCAAAACTTAGCATAGCATTACTAAGCCTGAACAAATGCTTAAGCAGGCCATTCAGGTGCACATTGGTCCCATCACCTCAGCTGTGGGCATCCAGCCAAACATGGAGAAAGTAACATTTGACACCAAGACTCAACTCCCAAAGAACAGGTAGGGCAGTTTCCTTGCTCACTCTTCGCAGAAGGTGAGGAGACAGTGCACAACAAAGTAATGACTGATAGCACATGTATAAACTAAACTGACATAAAATAAAGAATAAGGCAGCAGTACAAGAGAGTATGGGTCAGCAGAACTTAACTGCAAGAAGCCGGCAACTTCTTTGCCAAAGTCTCTGACCTCTATGACACTGATGCCTCTACAAGATAAAAAAGTGATGTGCCTTTGTGTTCAATTCATTGCAGTTAGCCTCTCATTATTATGAGCATGAGTAAGAACTTGATGTGGAATCTCATCACAACAAGTCTTCTAAGGTATCTTAAAAATAAAATCCTCAGTACAGCACCATAGAGACTGATAGCTCACCTGCAGAAGTATGATACCATGTCGTATGACACAGAACAGAAAATGGTACCAATCCATTAAACAGATTGCTCCTGACAAGACATGACATTACGGCAGAGTCTTTTAAAGAGTAAATTCATGTAATCATGTCTGATTAATTGGACAGAAATGCGAGACTGATAAAACTTACTGTTTTAGCTAAGCAAGATCCTCAGTTATCCACACTGTCAGAATTTATTGTTGCTTGTTGGTCAGATAAGACCAAGAACACCACTCTGGAGAGTGCAAATCAAGGATAATATCTGAGTAATAATTAGTAGTTGGATCCAGTGTTTCAAGTAACACACATATTCTGTGATCACAGGGACATGACAGCAATGATCACTCATTTACCGTGTACAGAAACAAGTGCCACATTGGTAGAGCAGAGGCAGTTAAAATCCTGGATGTGCTTACTTATAAGTATGGACACCCCTAAATTTAAAAATATTCTCTGTCAATCCACTTGCTGTCAGGGCCACATTCAGGACATCTACTTTAAGAACATTATTTAAGTGTCAAAATGCCAGATCCTAGGAAGGTGGTTCAGGGCACACAATGCTGTCAGGTGGGACAGGTAAGCATTTCCAATGATCAAGCAGATCGCTGGCCCATGGAGTGAGTCAGAGCTCACTGACAGAAAAAACAAAGCAGTGAATTGCACATGCATCCACACAAGGTGCTGAGCAGGAGTGCTGTGGCCCAATTCGGAGCTGCATGTATAGAGAGGGCATAAATTCTACTGACAAACCCATGCCTGCTGTTTTCTTGCTGGTACAGGATGCCTTCAAAAATGCCAGACTGCTAGGAAACGATGTGAGGGGAATTCAGGCCATCTTACAGAATCATAGAACCATTTTGGTTTGAAAACACCCACGGAGTCCAACTGTTAACCTAACACTGTCACTAAACCATGTCCCTAAGAACCTCACCTACGTGTCTTTTAAACTTCTCCAGGGATGGCGACTCAGCCACTTCCCTGGGCAGCCTGTTCCAGTGCCTGACAACACTTTCCGGGAAGAAATTTTTCCTAACATCCAATCTAAACCTACCTGGTGCAACTTGAGGCCATTTCCACTCATTCTGTTGCCTGTTACCTGGGAGAAGAGACCAAGCTCCTCCATGCTACAACCTCCTTTCAGGTGGTTGCAGAGAGCGATAAGGTCTCCCCTCAGCCTCCTCTTCTCCCAGCTGAACAGCCCCAGTTCCCTCAGCTGCTCCTCATCAGACTTGTGCTCCAGACCCATCACCAGCTTTGTTGCCCTTCTCTGAACTTGCTCCAGCACCTCAATGTCTTTCTTGATCCAGATCCCCATTGTGCAGCCTTGTGTAAGACACCTAAGCCTAGAGGTTGATGAGATTCAGGGACAGAAATCCAGGCAAGGAGAAAGAAAGAAGAGCTGCAAACTGGTGAGTCTAGCAAAGAGTTACTTTCATTTTGCCTGGTGGAAATGAGATGAAAACTGCAGATGTAAGAGGAAGGTATTCAAAGAGCCAGAGGAGCAAATGCATTGGCAAAGCTCCCACAGGAGGTGTCTGAAGGAGCGAAAGAGATGGCAACAATGAAGGGAGCTGCGGCGGCAAGAGTAGGCAGTGGATTTGTCTTGATGATTTAGGAGACAAAGGAGATGGGAAGGTATTTATAGAGGCAAGCAGGGTTGGAGAAGGTATTTTCAAAATAGAGGTTGCTAGAACAAGGTTACTGTGCTTGTGTCTTTGCCACTGAGTCACTGCGACAATTTCGCATCTGTAAAACTGAGATAATAATACTTACCTGTCTTATAGAGGGAGGGGAGTGTGTTGTGAGGATTAATTAGCTAAGGTTTGTACAGCACTTTGAACATGTAGAGAGCGATATAAGTGCTCAGTACTAAGATTATTATTAATGTGGAAGAAATAAGCCAGGGTGGGGGTGGAGAGCAAGTGAGCAAGCTTTTGAAAGATAAGAGGAAGGAAGTAACAAGAGGATGACAGAGAACAGGAAGGGATGGGATTAAGGGACAGTTTCTTAAATTAGAGCTAAACACAGGGAGACTTTACTGGGGGCTTAAATGAAGGAAGAAAGCAGTAGGAGCAGAGCTGTTAGAACTGGAGGCCTATGAGCTCTGATATTATTCTTCTCTCATCTTCTCTTGTTTTGTCAGCTTTACACCACACTATGGGATTTTTTTGTCTTCCCAGAAGTCTTTATCCGGAACCTTGACTACAAGTAAAATAAATGCAAACTGTTGAACTCAAGCTTTAGCTCTGGCTCTACAGCTCCCACTAAGTCAATGAGTTATGAGTCTGAAAGCAGAACTGAAAAAATAAGTAGTTTCCTATTTGTGCTATTTATGCAACACTGTCTCTCCCCGCTCTCAGTAAAACCATAAGAAAGAAAATCAACCTCCTTTCCAGAGCCACTGCTAAAGATAGAAAACACCAGTATTTTTAGCAGGCCTACAAAACACAAAACTAAGTCCTTTTTTATCTCCTTCTTTCAGTGAGGCAAAACAGATGGGGATATCCTATTTGCCAAGGGACTGTGACAGGTTATCCAAGACTGGCAGTTTTAAATAGAGTGGATGTTGATCAAACAGGGAACAGCTCCAGGACATTCTGTGGTTGTCTTCTCCAAGGCAGCGAGCAAATGCAGTGGACACTCTGACTTTGTTATCTATAATTTTACAATGGAAAATTATTTTTCCCTCTGCCAAATGCCTGGCTTCTACTTTGTGACATACAAATTACAAAATAACTTAAATTGTTCTGAATTTTACCCAGAATAATCAGGCAAAACAGTTGGGGATATACCCTCTGCTCACCAAACAAAGGAGATACAGTAAAACCTTTTAACTAAGATATGCAAAACAACCTTCAGTGCACCTTACAGAGCTTATTTCAGCCCAATAAAAGCAAAATTATTGAAACAGATTATGTTTCTTACAGTACAGTGTGTGCCCAACCCTTCTTTGGGGATCATGGGTTGAAACTAGTGTGGTTCTAGGTGTATCTTTTGATTCTCTTGGTAGCAACAGCACTGAAAGTGACCTTTTAACATATCCTTGGGTTCATTAGTTTGTACAGCTGACTCTATGCATATAATCCTATTCATAAACATAAGGAGATAAAATTTCAAAGAAGTAGCTCCTTTTTCTGCTCTTCCCAGGTCCACAGAAGTAACTAGTGCATCAGGATAGGGTAAGTGGTCACTCTTAATAATATAATGAATCTTTGCTTACAAAGGGGGTTGACTAAAGCAGAGACAGTCTTTATTTATAAAGCTAGTATTTCTGCAAAATAAATCTAAAAGCCCAGATATGGCTTCCATTTGCAGTGACACGTGATGCTGGTAGGTGGTAGGTGAGGTGTCTGAAACAGCCTGAGAATTCACCTTCTGACAGTGAAGATCCTTGAAGGCTCTCAAGCTGGTTGTCTCCAATACAAAGGCTATTCCCATTTGAAAATATGGTTCTGATGTAACAGGGGAACACATCAGAGCTTTTTGTTGGAGCAAATGCACATTTGTCCTTGGAATGTAACAAAATCCAGTAAAGCAGGAAAAAGGGAAGCACTTTGTTGCTTGTGAACTCTCCCGAGAATAGTGTGAAAACACCTTGTACAGCCGTACTGATAGGGTTATATGAGCATTTATTCTCGTTTATTTAGGATGTTGACTGCAGTACTTTGTGGCTTTCCCTTTTGAGTTCAGGTTCTCAACAACTTTCTTCCATAGTAAATTATATTTTTCAAATTAAGCATGCTTTTAGCAAGGTCATGTTCTGTCTTCCTTACACTAATAGAACAAAACACTCACACTATTTAAATATTGAAGCAAACAAAATGTTTAGCACCAACAAGGAGATGAGGGTCCCCCTGCTGTATAGCTCAAATGAATGCAGAGATTCACTAAAAAGTTTGCATACACTCGTAGAAAGGTGTCCTTTTCCAACAGTTCCAGTCATAGCCTACCACTACGTAAGTCAAACTTATTCATTTGGAAAACTTCATTGGCATTGCCAGCCTCAGCCAGTGGTTTGCATGAGAGACAGCTTACCCACCCCTTCATGGGTGGAGCATGTGCTGCTGCTCTATTTGGAAGAACAGGAGATCACTGTGTGTGCAAAAGAGTGGTAAATGTGGTCCTCTCCTGTTCCTTCCCTTGCCTCCCTTTGGGCTGAGGATGGTATTAACTCAGTGCTCCTTGTACAAGTCATAAAGTTGTTTTTTCCAAGGAACTGCTATCCAAGCACCGTTTCAGCCTCCAGACCCCCACTCTTAACTTACACCTTAATTTTGCTGTTGCTTTAATGGGCCTGATACCTAAAGAGCAATTAGCAGCCATACTAATTTTTGCAAAGGGGAATTGCTGTTATCATTAATGCTGTCAGGTTCATCCATCCCTCCATCTCCGGGGTTTATATGTCTGCACAGCATTTCAATGACAAAATACAATCCAGAGAGTGTTTTCTGGACATTAAAAAATCTGCGGAGTGCTTCAAAGACGTGATGTCCGGGAGAGACTTCACAGCTCTTCCAACAATTGAAGTTTTAAAAACCAATACATCTTTAAAAAGAGGCCAGGAATTCGTGAAGGTAACCCAAAATAAGAATTCTTGGTGAGAGCTTGCAAGTAAAAAATTGAGGGTTTGTCCATGTGAGGAAATTAACTGGCAGAACTATGGCAGTATAATTATAATGCTGCAGCAGCTACTGCTTGTGTAACTCTCTGTATTCCTGCATAGACACTATTCTGGAATAAAAGTCTATTTTTTTTTTTTTTTTTGTCAGTAGACCTTACACTGCTTTGGAACTGACATAAACTCTTTCTGCCTCATAATCACTCGGCCCCCTACTACTGAAATCAGCCTTCCATTTTCTTCTTTGTGCAAATGCCCCTTCACCAAATTACACTTTCTCAGCACAACCAATGACTACAGAAAATGTCTGCAACTACTAATTATAGGCAAAAAGGAAGAAAAAAGCCCCACAACAACAAAGAACCTGACATGGTAAGGGAGTGTGTGCAAAAGAGTGATGGAAGGCCAAAGCCAAGACTACCACAGTACAGTAGCGAGGGGAATGGCGAGGTGACCTCTGAACAAGAAGAGAAATTGCTGTCCTCTATCAGATGATCCAAATTTTCTTTCCGTACTTTTCGGGCTTTGCCAGTTTATTGTGTGGAGCACTCGCAGACGAGCCCTAACAAAGTTTGGTGCAGTGATTTAAAAGAAAAACAACACACGGTTTAGAGAGAAAGCTGAAGTAGTTCAACACAGCACCTTCGGTGAGTGAATTTCAATTGGCTTTCAAGTCAGTATTTTAGGAAACTTTAAGAGAAAATGGATTGAAGTATTTAAAGTGCATATAAATCACAATAAAAATGGGAACGCTTTTTCAGTTATCTACTTGACGAATAGTATGGAGGAACAATATTAAGCTGGAAGCTTAAAAATTTAATATGGGATAACGCAGAAGCAGGTTTGGTCCAACTAAGGATCTGATATTGTAATAACCAAACAAAAATGGAACTTGAGTGGTTTATACGTGTTATCAGAGCTCTTCAGGTGAATGGAGGTCTTAGTAAGAGGATATACTTTTTATGTAAACTGTATAGTCTTCTGATAAATGTTTAATATGAAACTTATCTAAAGTTCTAATAAAATAAAACATACAAGGACAACATCTACATGAAATAGTTCAAGCTGCTTTTACTATGGCTCTAAGAAACAGTTCATATTGTGTTGGATATCACAGAACCCTGTTTAATAAAAAAGTGAGAATCTGAGTCACATAAATCAAAAAGTGGGAGTCAGTGTTACATAAATAAAAGCTTGTGACACACTAGATGAAACTGGCCGCAACACACTGTGCAGACTGGTCCATCAGTGCACACCTGCCTGGAAAGTACACCAGACTGTGGGCTCTGTCCAACAGATGTTGCTTTAACAGAAAGCTTTTCTCGTTTAAAAGTTTGTAGTCCCGAACTTGGTATGCTTCCCAGGAATGGGATAATAATGAAAACTAACCACCATATCCAAAGAAGATGCCCACAAAAATTCATATTTTAAGTGATATTCCTTTTGATACATTTTTAGGCTTATATACTTTTTCTACTAAAAATGCACAATGAATTAAGTTTATTGGTAAGAATATTAACCAAACAGGACTATTTAAGTATATATTGCAGAATATTTACCAGAAGTGAGTTCTTAGTAACCAGAAGTTCACCTCTTCCTAAATCCTTCCCTCTTCCTATCAGAAGACAGGAACATAGTGCGCGAACCATGTGCCTGAACATAGGAATTCTGAAGTAGAAAAAGGCATGAGCAAAACTCCAAAGAATAAATGGTAACATCACACTTTCGGTCTTATGATCTCCTTCTTCCTGTCTGGACAAAACAAGCAGGGCTGAGGGTGGCAGTGAACTGACTTGCCAGACTGGTAGAAAAATGAGGATTAAGAGTCCCATATTCCCACCCAAGTACTATGTGTAGTCAGTCGCATTCCTTGCTCACTACTGTAGGCTTTGTTCCACTCAGAGAACACCTGTAAATGACCTGTAAATGAATTCTATTAGCCAACCAATGCCAAGTAATTCCCAACCAGGAATATATGACCAAAGGGATTATATAGTTCACTCTGAATGACGAAAAACATAAGAAAATTTGAATCAGGATGAAACAGTCAGTTAAGCACAACACTTAGAATTCACATATTTTTGCTGACTTTGCATGCTGCTGTTACAAACCCCACTAAGTCACCATTCCTCTATCCTACTATTCCTATGGGGGTTCATTTGTCCAAACATGATCAGTCCCTCAGCATTAGGAAAGACAATGGGGATTAAGACACAACTGAGAATGAAAGACCTGACAGTCTTTGACTTTTAGTGAGATCTGGGACCCTAGTGGTCCTCTTCCCTAGAAAGATTGCATGAACATATCATTTCCAGATTTTAAGCATGAATTTAAATACAATCTAAGCATCATCACCATATTGTTGTAATGTAACTTCTTGGTATGGCTTTTCTTCAAAAGATATTCTAAAATATGGAGAAAATTGAATAGACTTCATGAACATATGCCTTCCTATGCATCAGAGAAGTGATAGTGCTATTGTACTCAGCACTGCTGAGGCCCCACCTTGAATCCTGTGTTCAGTTTTGGGCCCCTCATCATAAGAAGGACATTGAGGTACTAGAGAGAGTGCAGAGGAGGGCGATGAAGCTGATGAGGGGTCTGGAGCACAAGTCTGATGAGGAGCAGCTGAGGGAACTGGGGCTGTTTAGCCTGGAGAAAAGGAGGCTGAGGGGAGACCTTATCGCTCTCTGCAACCATCTGAAAGGAGGTTGTAGCATGGAGGGGGCTGGTCTCTTCTCCCAAATAGCAAGTGATAGGACAAGTGAAAATGGCCTCAAGTTGCACTGGGGCAGGTTTAGATTGGATATGAGGAAAAATTTCTTCCCGGAAAGGGTTGTCAGGCATTGGAACAGGCTGCCCAGGGAAGTGGTGGAGTCACCAACCCTGGAGGTGTTTAAAAGGCATTTAGATGAGTATGTTAGGGACATGGTTTAGAGCTAGAGTTAGGTTACGGTTGGACTTGATGATCCTGAGGGTCTCTTCCAACTGAAATGATTCTATGATTCTACAATTAAACCATCCACTGGAGGTATCTCCTCTCTGTAACCGTAAAAACCGACTTTCATAATCCTCAAACCAATCAGAGCAAGTTATCTCACCTCATTTTCTCCCTTTTATACCTACTCTTGTAGTGTATTTCCATAGAAATACTCAGGATATAGTTACTAGTGACACAAATATCTCTGAGTGCTGTGTTCTGTGAAGTCTGGGGCTCTACACCCACTTCTATCTAGGTCCCAACTAAGGTATTGCTTACTTGTTTAAGGCCCCAAAGAAGATAAATTTATTTTTTACTCTCCTTTCTTTTTGATAAATTAGGAATATGACTCTCTGCTTTCAAATTGAGACAGGAACGATCTGTTCCTTGTGTCTGAGAGGAGAATATTTCTTTCTTTGCAAGATGAAGTTGTATTTCTCATACACAGCTCTCAAATCTGGAGGGATGAACACATGCCCAGCCTCTTACATTTGACCCATGCTTCTGCCAGAAATTGTCTGGCCAACAGAGTTCAGCATCAAGCACTTTGACAACAGAGAGGTATTAGTTCAAGAGAAGACTTGCATTAATATGTCACTTTGCAGGGACTAAGCTGGGAATGGGTGCACTGATGACTTTTCACTCTGACAAAGAGCTGACTTAAACAGTATTCCCAAATTGTGGAACTGTTTTTTTGATCACATGTTCTCAAGTGCCTGTTCCAAAGCTTTGAGGAAACTGTTAGCATGTGAAGCAGGACATACCAGGTAATACAACCATAAATGTTTCTTGCTTTGAAGAAGAAAGCAAGCTAACTCAATCATATTCTACCTTTTCCTGCACCCTGGTAACACCAGTGATTTCATAAAGTGGCAATCAAGAGAAATGTTATAAATACCATTTATGAGCGTACAGTTCATCCTTGTGTATAGGCTATATTTCCATTCAGGAATACATTTAAGCAAGTGCTTGAGTGCTTACCTGACAAGGGATAATTTCCAACCAGGGCCTCTGTGCACATCAGCTCTTTTGCTAGGGCAAGAGTGAAAGCTAAGATTATCTTAAAAGTTCACTTTAATTCTTCATTTTCACACTGTCAGTTTTCTGAGGAACCTGATCCCCATTAAGCTACACATTTTCCATGCATGGCTTAGCAATGACCTTTTTTTTAACAGCAAAACTCTGTCCTTTTTTTTTTTTTTTTCCTGCTTCGAAGAAGGAAAATATCTTTTTGTCTTTTCTTTGTTAAAAAGGTTTTAAAATTTGGTTTTGTACAAGGTCAAGAAAAAGGGGAAATTAAGCGGTGTGTCCAACCACTTCAGTTAAAAGTTTAGCTACAAATTTCACTTGGTGATTACTGGCACCCAGAAAAAGAAATCCCTCAATCTCATTCACACATCACATTTATCACTGGTTGTAATTTTTTTTTGGCAGATTGACTGACACTTGTCAGACCCTACGGGATCAGTGTCCTTCAAAGAAAGATCAGGACCTGTTTCTGCTAATGCCATAATCCTCTCAGAACAGAGCTCTGATGACACACTGCCTGTCTTGTTTAACAAATAAACCTTACAGCAAGGGAAGAGCTTCTGTAATGAGAAGTGCTAGAAAGAGCTACAAAACCACAGGCCGACCATTCTTTCAATCTCTGGACTTCATGGTTCCACTGCTAATCCATGTTTAACTCTTTTTAATGTCTTTTGACCTCGCTCCTTGGTTCCCTTTCCCTTCTTTTTCATTTCCAGCTCAGTATCAGTGATTTCTTAGGTGTCTTTTTCTGGCCAGGTATTCATGTACAATGTCTGTGGCCAGCATTGAAGGAATATGTGCACCCAGCAACACCGTTTGGACAGATGTAAGAGATCTGCCCTTCAGCAGCAAGACTTAACAGCTTTTCAGTCCATCTAAGCTGTTTGCACAAAAACAACTAACATCTCAGCACCTGGATTCACAGGGAAGAACTTCCTCAAATAGCACGTGTCCCATCTGGCTTCCAAGTTGCTCACAAACTGGGCAAAAGAGAAGAAGCCTGTCATCCCCCTGCTCACCCCCAAACTTAGTGGTCATCAGATACAACTTAGTGGAGCAGGTGGAAGACAGAAACTGGAGCAGAAAAGCTGATGAAGGAACTTCCCTGAATGAACGATGGCCTGCCTCAGCTGTAATCTCCAACAAACTCTTTCCAGGCACTGTGTCTCCAGAACGTAGACCTCTCCTCAGCTGGAAAGCCAGAGTGTGAGAGACCAAAATTGTATCTATGCTAATGCACTGAGCAGCACTTCCCTGGCTGTGTGCTCTGGCAATATGCAACTTCATACTAGGGGATAAGTGGGTGCACCCAAGCCCTGTCCCCTGCTGGTGTTTCCACTCAGCAGGGATATGCAATGGCTGTTGACAGTGGTCTGTAGACATGTGCAAACATTTAAGAGCCTGGGGCACACCATGATGTGTACTTAGAGGTATATCTGAGTGTTCATCAAGGAACTTGCCCTGCTTCAAAAACTGTCAGCGTGTGAACAGGAAGGTCTTATTCTCAAATAAAGCTAATATACACAGAAGCTCTAAAGTAAATGATGGCATTGGATGAAAAATGGGACATGAGCTGGCAATGTGCGCTTGCAGCCCAAAAGGCCAATCCTGTCCTGGGCTGCATCAAAAGGAGCATGGCCAGCAGGTCAAGGGAGGTGATTCTGCCCCTCTGCTCTGCTCTGGTGAGACCCCACCTGGAGTCCTGCGTCCAGCTCTGAAGCCCTCAGTACAGGAAAGACATGGACCTGTTGGAGGGGGTCCAAACGAGGCCACAAAAATGATCAGAGGGCTGGAACAGCTCTGCTGTGAGGACAGGCTGAGAGAGTTGGGATTGTTCGGCCTGGAGGCTCCAGGGAGACCTTATTGTGGCATTTCAGTACTTAAAAGGGGCCTGTAAGAAAGATGGAGAGAGACTTTTTATCAAGGCCTGAAGGGACAAGACAAGGGCAAGCAGTTTTAATCCAAATGAGGGTAGGTTTAGATCTGACATAAGGAAAAAACTGTTTACAATGAGGGTGGCAAGATACGGGAACAGGTTGCCTGGAGAAGTTCTGGATGCCCATCATTGGAAGTGTACAAGGCCAGGCTGGATGGGGCTTTGAGCAACCTGACCTAGTGACAGATGTCCCTGCCCATGTTAGAGGGCTGGACTAGATTATCTTTGAAGGTCCCTTCCAACCCAAACCGCTCTACAATTCTGTGATTCTATGTGCCTTTGCAAGCAACGGAGTGTTCACACAGGGCTGAATGTGGATCAGTGTCCCCACAGACCAAAGTGAGGGACAAACCTTGCGATGCTTCCTTGAGTATGCAGTAAAAATTCTCTTCACTTCAACCACTCCACAGAATTTGGAGGAAGGGTATAAGTTTCATCCATTAATCATCACTAAAAATATGAAACTCAGCTCATTATGGAATATCCAATGTGAAAAGATGAGCAGAAAAAAGATCTTAGATTATAATCTGCTGTGTTGCATATGGACCTTTTCTTCTTCCACCAAGTGCAGAAAAAAAAAAAAATTAAAATGTAACCACCTAACTGGACAACAAACCTTGCTATTGTGGCTGCATATACATATAAATGGTGAGGTTATGTCAAAGGCTGATGCAAAACCACAAAACCAAATTCCGGCACCTAGATCTAACTGTCTTTTAGAACTTGGAGTTTTCACGCTTAGAAAACATAGCCAATTTCTGAATAAAAAGAACTGAAAAGAGGGAATTACTTAATTTTGTTCCTTTTTTACTGAATATGGGAAGTGTTAATCTGTTCCTTTCCATTTTTTGTACTACATGAAATGCAATTTTGATAACTCACCAAAGACAACTGGAGAATGATAGAGTATCCTCCATCCATCCAACCCTGTTTTTCACCATATCCCCATTTTCTTCCACATTTCTTTCCAATCTGAAGAAGCTGGTGCTAAGCTTCCTCTGCTCTCAAGTCCTCAATAAGAATTCATGAGGTGAAGACCTAAAGGCCAAACTGCAGAAGTCTGTCCTCTGTTCTTACTCATGCCTAACTGTTGTTAGCTTTTGACAAATTTGACTCATTTTTGTAACATTTAATCTACTTTCTTTAAAAATATTTAAAATAGCTTTCCTTTATGTAGGACATACAGGATACTGGCATTTACCCACTTATATTGGTGAAGGCTGGTGTGAAAGTGTAGTGCTGTTGGAGGTGGCATTAATATGTCACTGATGGCTTTGTCATGCATGAATAACATAGCAAATCCAACCTGATTTTGGTAACATAATCATTCTAAACCATGATATAACATTTTTATATATTCTGAAGGTAAATATTTTTTAGCTGTATGTGGTATACAGTTGAGCAAAAAAGCCCACCCCTAAATGACATAATGACATTACTGAGGCTTTTTGCGAAAATAGTACTTACAAAGTTTAGCACAGTAGTTGCTATATATTCATTCCCTCTCCCATCACTTAATTACATCACCCTTTAAGGCAGACGTGTAATGTAATTAGAGATTTGAACAGTTCACAGCCAGATCACTTAAAGTAACATTGTTAATGGGCTTTAGAAGTTCTCCATTTAATATTGCCAGTGTTATAACTTCTAATTACCTTAATAATTAGGGCTGTGTCATTCATGATTGAGGTAACAGTTGCTAACGCTAATGGGTATTAGAGGTCTCTCACAAGGCATGTTTTGATGTTCTCATCCAGTTGCTTAGGGCAGGCAAGAGCTATTTGTCCTTAGAAACATAGTGGTTGCTATGTGGTGGCCTGGGCAGAGGCATCCTTACTAACCACTTTAATACTGCTCGCACCACTGCTGTTTTCCTTGAGGAGTGACTATATAAAATGCATTCACCACGGACTACCCTTGAAATGCAAATGTGGCACCTATGGATGAAATCTGTTGAACTCTAATTGCTATTGTTGTTATTGCTGCAAATAACAGCATTAACTTGAATGTCAAACCTGACTGTAATTCAGAGAAATCCAGAGGTAACCCTTCCCCATTCCCAGTCCCCAAAATTAGCAGTGGTTAAGATTTTCGAAGTTTAAGATGACACATTTGCTTAGACACGCTTCATTGTGCATGGGTAATTCAGAAGAGTAACTACACCAGGTTAAAGTCAAAAGGAAAGCAATCGAGATTTGCAGCTATTTTTCTAGAAGTAAGACTAGTATCACCTTTTCAAGTATGTTTTCTCTAAAGACTTCTGGCATATACTAAACCCAAGTATTTTCTGAAGAATAAGAGTCAAAGGTTCTTCTGTATTTGGCTGAAACTAGAAGTTCAGAGATACCAGCCAGCTTGTTGGCCATGCCTCACTTTGAGGCTTAAGAGTATGGTCATGGGAGGGTGAAGAACTCAGGATTTACTCTACTGTCTCCCATATCTCAAATTAATAAAGATTTGTGTAACTGGAGACCGAAAAAAAGATTCGAAGAACTATCAAATAAAGGTAGATAGGAAAAAAAGGCAACTTCATTGGCCAGACATTAACCAAACTGGTTTTAAGGATCTCTACTCAGCCCCTGAGGGCTGAGGACAGAACAAATTATCTTATTTACTTTGCTGTTTGGAGCTTTATTACACTTTCTAATACAACTGTACTGGAAAATCTTAAATCCCCAGGGATGGGGGGAACATTTATTTCTTAGATTTGGTTGTTTTCCAGATATAGATTCAACTGATTTCCTGACTCAGGTTAAATTACACTAAACTGGTAAAAGGGCAACTCTGTGATGCAGGGAAGAATGCCCCGGGGATTGATTCATCCTGTTCCCACTAAAAAACCCCAGGAACTTAACATTTATTAGGCTGGACATGAAGGACATACTCATATAGATAAGATACACATGGTAAATTAGCCCTTTAAAGTACAGCATTGAAATCAATACACTACACAAACACCACAAAGACACTCCCATTCCTCTTCATCTAAATTAAAATCTAGGTAAAAACAGAAAAAGAGAAAGAAAATAAACCCCAAACTCATGTATCTACTTGAGCAACAAGTGTGAAAATTTCCCTCCCTCATGAGGTAAATATATAATGTGCTCAGATCAGATTTAATTTCTACAGACTTCTAATATTAGTTTGGCAAATATCCTTGCTCCTTTTGTGTCCACTTTCAGTGAAAACAAAATAATTACAGCAGTACTACCTTTGTCTGCCTTGACCTGCAAAAGTATTAGATACACTCCTTCACACAGAAATATAATCTCATCAAGGAAAGAATTCCCATTAGGAGTAATCATGTTTCCTGTCCACTACAAGATATAATTCCAGAATTAAAAAATCCCTATATTCAACTCATCTCAAACATTTTTAGAACAGGAGGTCACAATATGCATGAATATTCACATACATATATCTATGTATTCATATATAGTGTATGTGCATGTATGTACACACACACAAACACACACACATTATAGTGACACTAGTGTCAAACATTTTGATCACACACTCCTAAAAGTTTTCAGAAAATCTTTATGAGACATTTGGATACAAATCTATTTCATTAAATTTCAGAACTGTCATGACACAAATTCTACAGTTATGCCCCTAAGTAAAAGACAGAAGCTATTAGATCTTAGCTTACATGAAACTATGCCAAGATCATTTAAGGAGCATGAAGCTACTTGTAATGTGACAGAAACAAACACAAACAGCAAGTAATTCCAACTACTCTATGCAATATTTACAAAAATGTCAATCCTTGTCAAACAAGCTGAACAAAGAACACCTGTACGCACATTGTCATAGAGGAACTCTGCAACAGATTTCCAGGTACACTAACATCAGCTATTTATGGGCCTTTCACTCAATATTACTATGACATTAAATACCTAAGCAATTTCTTACATACACAATCCTATGTCATAACTATATGTGTATTAATAAAGTATGCATATAACAGTACTTCACATTAACCCTTTATGCTTGCATTTTAGAAGAATATTTAATGGAAGAACTTCCATTAGACTCAGACAAATGAAAGAAAGTAACCTAGTCACTCCGACTTGACAAAACATAGGCCCAAACCATATGGAAGAAAAATGTCTTTTAGCTCATGTACTAGGAAAACTTTTATCTTCTTCATGCACTGTAAGAGGACAAACCCAGCCATTCCATGCAATAGAGGGCAACATACTGGGGTTACCATTCCTCTAACTTCCAGATGCATCCTCTTTTCTGTCATGACTTTTCCAATGAGAGCTACCACCATGTGGGAAACAGTCCTGCTGCACCAGCCCTGTGCAGTTGGGCTGTTATCATATACATGATATTGAACCCATAGTACATATGTGTCAGCATTTACTGCTATGATGCTACGTAATAAACACATATTTCGTTGCCCGGAAAATGTCTCTCTCAAAAGGAACAGCAGTTAGACATAAATAATTAACGGTGACCCTGATATAGAACATTGGAGTAGCAAAGAAGAAAAAGAAGGTTATCCATTTTCAACTTAAAAAAAAATAAAAATAAAAATCCATGTTTTGGATGAAAGCTCATGGTTAACCTGAACTAGTTAATTCAATTTTTTATATTGAACATTACAGTTGGAAAGTAATGCAGGATTTTATATACATTATTAAAATTACCTCAGAGGAAAGGACAGGCAAAGGCAAGGAAAAGAAATATGAGTACTTAAAAAGGGCTTAGAAGAAATATGGGGACAGACTTTTCAGCAGGTCCTGTTATGACAGAACGAGGGGTAATGGTTTTAAACTAAAAGAGGGGACATTTAGGCTAGACATGAGCAAGAAATTTCTTTACAATGAGGCTGGTGAAACACTGGCCCAGGTTGCCCAGAGAGGTGGGAGATGCCCCATCCTGGAGACATTCCAGGCCAGGCTGGACGGGGCTCTGAGCAACCTGATCTAGTTGAAGATGTCCCTGCTCATTGTAATCCAATCCATCTAACTTGGCATGTTGTCCCATAGCTTGTCACAGGCAAGCCTGTCCAGTATATCTGATGGGCATGCTCTAACCCTTTTCTTTACAAAGTGTGTGAAACTGTCTCACTCTGTGGAGACTCCACACACAAAAAAAGAGCAGTGTCTCACTTGTGCACTTAAAGGCTTTGTCTAGCTGGTGGGACATGTGCGCCACACCACACCACACAGTTCTGGTGTCCTCAGGTCATCCAAATAGAGGCGTGACCACACCATGCAGTGATTTCCAGCCAGCAACATGCCTGTTGTTACTTCCAGTAAAAACCTGGATGTGGCGGGGATGAGCTACAGATAGGAGCTAAGACAAATCTTTCTGAATACCTGTTTAAAAAAATACCCCAGCAACAACATCAGTGTCAATGTCACACTTTGGCATCTGAGATCAACAGGAGAAATATATAACCTCACATCAAGTGTGACACCTTCTCACCTACCCCCAAGAGTGAGATACAGCCAGAAGGTGCATCCAGGTGCAGAACCAAAGAAACACCTCCAGGTCTCAAAGTACAGGCTGGGTAAAACTGCTTTTCATGCCTACACACCTCTCAGTCAACAAGCTTTCCTTGCATTCAGGTCTTAACCCTGACATACTCATGGCCTCTGGCATCCTGGGTATAGAACTAAAGAAAACAAACCCAAGATAATCTCCCTCTTATTTCAAAAGGATATAAAATGTGTGTTTTTGTAGCCAAAAGTTCACTGAATCAGAACAGTTTTCAAACTCTAAAATGTTTTACATATATTACGTACAAAACCCACTGTAAACGTTTTATGTACATGAAGGATAAACACTTAAAAAATTCCACCAGTGTTTTCCTGGAAGAAGCAGTGCTGGTTAAGAGCTTCCCACTAGATAAAATGAGGATACGTGAAACTGCTAATTCTGTTTATTAGAATTGAGCTATGGAAAGTATCTACAAATATGTCTTTCTAAAAAAAGCCCAGCAACATTCCTGCAAATGTTGCACTCTGCCACGAGAGTAAAAGCAGAAAAAAGCAACCTCACTCCAAGCTGTACTGTGATGTTTTCCCAACTTCTAAAAAGGCACAAGCAACAATATGTCCTTCTGAAATCAATATAACCAGACTACCAGTTTTAATAGTGTTTAAGGTGAAACTACTTCACTCCATTCTCCTTATGCATCAAAAAATTAATCACTGGAGTTACAAGAAGGCTGAACATCTACATGTTTATGAAGAAAGCAGTGATAATTAAGATAAAACCATTCCCTTACTGATCTCAGCTCACTCTTTGAGTTTAAAAGAATAAAATTAAATAATATGATAACATTAAAAAACTCAGAGGTTGCGCAAGCTCACTACAGGCACAAACAGTGATAGCTGCACCCATCCAATACCTTCTTCATTGACAAATCACTATACGACAGGTGCACACATATAGGTTAGCTTAAGGATACTGCTATTTGCTATGTGCTTTATATTTTTTTATTTGTATTGTTCTCCTTTGAACACAAGTACACTACTTCATTAACAATTTCAACATCCTTGAAGAATATTGGAGAAGTGGATACTGTATACACACACTCATGTGCTATGCGAAAATGGTGAAGTCAGCTGCAATTACACAGGTCTGTTTCCTTGCAAAGAGTTTCAGCAGTTCATTGTTAAATAAAACCCCATTTCTGCCCCTCTCTATCATATGCTTTAGCAAGTGCAGGTTTTTAAAAAAAAGTAATCGCATTTGAGTCAACCTGTATGCACTGAAGTTAAGCATTGCTTAAGTGTTTGCAGGATTAGGGCTTAAGCTTCCAGTTATCCTCATTGGAGCTGTATGTCATAAACCCCAATGAATATTTCTCATCAGTTTTAGTTCTTTTGGGGGACTGAAAATGGCAAACATGAGTAGAGACTGAGTGTTGTTTCTGTTAGGCCTGCACACCTAATAAACCATAATATTTAATTTCAATATTATCATCAATAATTGAGTTGGAATTAGAGAGTCACTATTTGGCACAGTGACAGTGCTATACGTGCCAGTTCACTTTAGGTAACTGTTAACCTGGAGTTTTGAATGCAAAATTGCATAACTTTGTAAGACATAAATATAATATATATGTGTGTAACAGATTCAACCACATGTCACTGGAAAATTACTATCAATTACTAGTGAGGCTTTGCAACTGGTATTATTCAGTATTTCACTGTACTGAGTCACAGGAGTCCCTGCTTACCTTGGAAAATACTGGCAAGAATTTGAGGTTGCATGGGAATTGTTAGGAGGGCATTTTGTTCATTGTTAATTGCACAGTATTATTTTTGATCCAATACCCCATGGAATGTGAATGCAATCTTTCAAAAAGGTAGCGATGGACAGATCTGATTAGCATTGGGTGCCTCCAACACTGTTGCTGAATAAGATGCCAAAGAATATGTATAATTTTGGCAATTGTTCACTAGCAAAAAGGTTCTTTAAATCAGAAAAGTCATCTTAGTGATTCAATACAAACTTTTTTTTTCAACACAGTAATTTTATTCATTATTTTAGTCCTACTTCTGCAAGGGAAATAAGAGTTCCACAGTGTCATTTAGGCTTTACCAGCATTTGAAACTTCATTGCAAAAATCTTTAGTATGCTAAATAGTTCAGAGTTCAGGACTACTTTCAGTGTGAACCTGGGTGTTCACGTTGGGAATTTGCCTCTTATGTTCACTTGGAACACTACCTCCATGCTGATAATGCTTTATGGATGTCAGAAAAACCCTTTATCCCCAACCTCCAGCCAACATACACAGCAGCGTGACTGGCTCTGTTCAAGAATTCAACACATTGCAGAGAGGAGGACGAAGAGGTTCTTTATATACACCATACTGACACTCATATCCTAAAGCTGCCAGTGTGACACACATCCTGTTTGAATTAAAAGAAAGTCTCTTTTTCACCAAATAGGTCCTACCAAAAATAGTTAAAAAAATGTCAAGACTGCATTTTGTTGAACACTAAACCCTGCTATGGTCTTAGGTATAAATCATATTTGAAGCAGGGAAATATGGGTATCCTACTGTAATTTTTGTCACAAGATATGGAGATTAATTAAATCAGTATCTTGTCCATATCAGCTTGAAAAACGCACAGACTCTTGCTGCAATATTACTACCTGAAATTTAGATCCATGCGTAAGAAGCTGAATTTATTGTCTGATGGCAGCAAAACTAGCAGTGTGTCCTGAGAGACATCATACAACTATTACAAATCATCAATACTTGGCATTATTTCCTCAAAAAGAAACCACTCCTAAGGTTGTAAGGATCTGACTTTTTCTTTGCTTAAGGCTGTGTTTTGCACATCTGTCAACATAAGTCTTGGAGTCACAGCCCCTTACCAACTAGACAAGGCCACTGTCATCCAGTCAAATGGAAACCTGGATGCAGAGAGTCAAAGTAAAGTTTGGCACATGCCTGGTTGTGTTAGTTAAGATTTCTAAGCAAGCCAACAGTCACATTTCAGAACTCTCACCAAGGTTAAATGGAAAATAAAAGTTAGAGATTGGAATAAAATCTAACTCTCCTGGCTTTTAGTGGCATTTCTTAAGGTGTCGTGTGTTACTTCAGCTCTCTGTGCTAAGAAATAAACACTCATCATGCATTCTGGTATATTCAGTCTTGGCAATGGAATCTAGGACTTGGCTGAAGGAAAGTAAGAAATACGGTCTTAACCCTCCTGTTTGTTTTCCATACAGCACAGAGGCAGGCAGCAGGGAAGAGAAGTGTTCATCGTCACCCCTCACACTGTTCTGTAAGTATAAAAAATCGTGGCCAACAACAGAAAAAAAACCCCAACATTTTAATACTGAAGTGAAGAGAGGGAGCAGAAAAAAATGTGTATAACAACTGATGACCTCTAACAATATAGTTTTCCAGGCTGCTGCTGCATAGGATGTATTGGACGAGAAAAGTCTGTCTGTTCAGGTACAAATATGCCAAACCATAACCTGCAGAGGGCTTGTTGGAATATTAATGGCACAGTCCATCCCAACAAAAACACTGTGGAGAAGCCAGTAATTAGACAAAGATCTTGAAAGAAAAAAAAAAAGAAAACAACACCTTCATGTGTTGTCTAATTTGGGTGCAAGCTGGTGCATAATGGAAACCCAAGCCAAGGAAGTGTTAACAGTAATTTTAAAAAATTTCATCCTTTTAAAAGCACGTTTCCATGTCTTCTTTGCCCACTCTAAACTGTATGCATAAGTGCCTGAAAGCAAAGGTATTTTATATTATGGATCTGACCAAATAACTCCTTTACCATTACAAATGGATCTAATCAGTAATTCTGTAAAACCTCTGTGACACAGTAGATCAATTCAGTGCCATGATATGACATAGAAGGCCAACTCTGGCTTGCTTATAAGGCAGGTGAAGCCTTTCTTCTGAAAACAGTTTTATATACATTCATAAAGTAATGGACTACTGGGTTAGGAAATGCACACACTACAGCTCAATGATAAAGCTCCTGACGATACTGCAAGGCAGTGGTGTGGGGATTCAGTTCTGCTGCACTGCAGCTTCTCATAGCGCCTTTTCATAAAGCCATTGGTAATTTTAAATGTGGAGAAGTCACAGAGTTTTTGGAAGGAGGGGTGGGAGAAAGAAGGGTCTAGATAGAAAACTTCTATTGACATCAGCAGAGCTCGTCCTACCTGATCTCCTGTAGCCTGAAAGAGAAAGGACATTACTAGGAGGATGGAAGAGTACTGCAGAGAGAGCAAGGCTTACCTCTCAGCTGGATGGGGGCAGAAAGGAAGTTTTATTTTTTCTCTAGTGAGCTATGCTTCTGGAAATGTGGCCGAGCACCAAAACGCTGAGTCCTAACACATAAGCACAATGCTTGTGCAGTCATGTGGCCAAAAGATTTCATCAGTGTGCAACCCCTTGTTTTCTGCCTTCTAGCAGACACCTATGCTAGCTCAGTACTCCCCAATGGTTCAATAATGAGCCTGCATTATTTCTCATTTAACAACGTGCACTTAAATGGTCACAAATAAGAAGTGATATCACATTTGGTGGGAAAAAAAAAAAACGTCTAAGGCAGTAAAATGTGAACTACAAAGAATATGCAGATATGACTTTAACTGCAGAGCTGTAATTATGTGAATTGTAATGCTACCACCTATAACCTGTGTTCACTCCTTTTTTTATTATTCTATCAACTTTCTTCTCTTCATTTAGTTGTTTGGTCAGTTCCATAGTGCACTGATTGTTTGCAGGTTAGAAAGGCAGACCATCATCAGACCATTACAGATGGCTCCATACTAAGGCCTTATGCTTCTACCATTGTACAAGAAAATTAGGTTAATCAGGTGTTATTATCACCACTACTGTACTTTTACAGTAATAGAAAAGGGCAATACAAATCCATTGTCATTACTGTTTTTAATTCCAGTGTGTTATGTATCTATTTAAACAATGGCACTAACAAAATTCCAGTGGCTTATCATTTAAGTGGAAGGAATCTGGCTGAGATAACTTTGATCCGACGTGTGTTTGTTTCTATTAAACACACACAGTGCATACTGTTTGAGTGCTATGGCAGGATCGAAACATAAGGGGAGAGAACGGTACTTACTAATTTAGCAAGCAACATTGTTCTCTGTCTGATCAACACAGTTTTGCATTTTAGGAATTCAAGAGAAACACCTGGTTTTACCAAGACAATCTGGATTTAAATCCAAGCATTAAATCCATCCAGCAGGAGACCACACTGGTCCAATTGTCCTGTAAAGATGGTGTGTGTCATCTGCCAGCAACAAATATTGGAAGACATCCTGCCATTCTGTGTCTTGCATGATTAGTAACATGTAAGAACTGGGTCCATGAAGCTTTTTTTTTCTTTTCCAAAATGCTCTGATACAAATTCTTCTTCAGTCTACAGTTTGAAGCAGCCCTTTGAGAACCTCTCCACAGTAAATGCCCCCAAACATTTCTTTTGTAGATTTTCTTTGCATTTTATACAGACTAGTCTTAAAGAGAAGAAAATAATATCTGAAACAGAGTTAGATTTCTCTTCATTGTCAGTAAAAGGGTACAAGTACTGCTTCGATTTTTCAGTTACTCTATAAATAATGTCTCACTGCATTTTCTTTACTATATAAAAAAGCCTGGCTTTAGTATCTTAATGCACACAGTGCATTCTATAGAGAGATCAAGGCAAGTTCACCCCAATCTTCAAATTCTCAAAAGCCTTAGGTAAATTACTGTTACAAATATTTGGGGGTTAGAAGTGCACACAGAAATTACTGGTAACATTTCCCCTTTGATTGCCATCATTATGAATAACAAACACTGTCACAGTAGAAAGAGAGCAAGATGACATGATTCCATATAAAATGACACTATCAAAAACATACCTGTAAATGAAAGCTTTGAGAAACTACTATCTTTTTAATAGGAAATATAGCTCACTTGAATGAATATGCAATATTCTCTGAGGGTTTGAATTAAATACAGACCTTAATAATTACCCTAATTACTTCTGTTGTGATTCTACCTTTGAGTCTACATGAAACAAACATCTAACAATTAGTTACAGTTTCATTTAATCAACTGGCTATGAATAAATGGTTGTTAGTATTTCTTTTAACAAACTTGTTATTTTAGAAAGACCAAAGATAAAACTGTTTGTTTCAATATAGCATTCCACATGTCATTGGTTTGGACTTTTTTTAATTATTATTTTTTTTTTTCCCAGCAGCTGAAGTCCTCTCTCTAGCCACAAAAGAAAGGCAACAAAAGCTACAGCAGAAGGTGGAACACATTATTTGGTAACACATCTCAAACACAGCCTGGACAAACCACCTCTGAGGGTAAAAACATACATCACGTTTCAGCTTCCAAGCCCAATTTAGTCTTCAGTCTCTCAACTGAGCCTGTCAATTAGGGTGTCAATTAGGCCTTGATCCAGCAGAGCACCGAAGCATGTGTGTAATCTCAGCATGTGAATAACCCTGTTGCTCACTGCAAATCAGGATGATGGTGACGGGGGACAAATGAACAGGGCTACCAGTTCATTCTCACATACAGCAATTACACCACACTTTAAAATATTTTCTTGATGAAGCAACATACTGGAAAATTGTGGCATTTGTCATCTGTGCTGCTTTTGGAGCCAGTATAAAACAAGGCTGCTGTTCATCATTTTTTTCGGTTGGTAGAAAGAAGCTAGATATTCTCTCCTCTAAAACTATCTGAGAAATCACCTCCCTTCCAAAACACACCTGATTTAAAGTGGTGTCTCTCTTTATAAAGCGATACAATTAAAATTAGTTTCTTACTTACAGTGCAAACACTGGATTTTCAGTATTTGACTTTCTAGTAGATTCAGCACTTGCAAAGCTGCTGCTCCTAGATGTGTAACTTGAGCTGATTCACTGTTTTGTACCTGAGCTTGCCTGTACCTGGAAAGAATGGTCCTTCTCTTTTTCCATAATACTGAGGTCTCCCAATTTATAGAATCATTCCTTTAGAGTAACTTTTTGCTGACATTGCTTAGGCATGCATACTGTGACTTCTGAGGCAAGTCAGTAGCCATTACAAACTGATGCATATTACTCTCCAATAAAGTGAAAACTGCAGCTCCAGCACGAGGTTCCCCCGTTGGAGAATCACACAAACAACTGCACAATGGGGCACCTGCAGAAGTACGAGCTGAAGCAGGGCTGGGAACCCCAAAGCTCAGTCCATTTTGGCAAAGGACTCCACCAGGCTGTGGCAAAAGTCTCACCCTCCAGATGTTCCCTCAGTAACTAGATGAGAAATACAGAAATGTCATCTTTAAGAACCTCTACCTGACTTCTTCCAAGTTTATTCCAATGACAGTTTTAAAATATCACAAATCTTGGAGTTATGCTACGCAAACAGGTCTCTGTCATGTTAACAGAGACATGCTCTTACAGACATGCTTTCAATGCTACGCAAATGCAAAATAAAATACCATGATAGTACTGAAGCACATTTTCCTCCCAAGTCTGATCCTTAGCCTGAGATACTGACACCCAGACAAATTCTACCTTAAGTGTAGACCAAGTGATACAACAATGAACAGAAAACTAGGCTCAGGGTTTTCCCACACTCAATTACAAAATGCTTCCACACTGGGTAATACCACTCACAAAGGACAAGAATCCAGTAAGAGCCTCATCTTGCTCCCACTGGAGTTTGTAGCAAATCTTACGCAGAAACAGAATGAAACCTAAATTTGACACCAGTGTTAGAATTGATGGACTCCTTTCTATAACCTGTCAAGTCAGTGATGGGTTGTTTGTACCCTTGATTGTTACAGGGAAATTACCAGATCAGAATTCTGAATCCCTGTAATAAATGAACTAAAAAAATAACTCTTGCTTCTCAAACACTATGCCACATGTTTTGTCAGGATAGTATAATACAAAAGGTTGTGATGTATACATTAAGATTTAAACACACTCTCTCTGGAAGTGACATGAAATGTGCAGCCTTTCCAGGATTTTTTACACAAGAAAATTAACTTATTATTTCTATCTGAAGATTAAGCATCAGAAGTATCTGAACAGCAATGTTTTTTAGCTTCTGATAACTGCTGATCCTGAAATGCTTTTTGCAGCTTCCTACAGAGAGAAAAAGAAAAAAAGTCTACAGAAAAAGAATGGTATTGGCAAAAACTCCTCTGTCCAATGCATCAGCATGTTTACCCATTTACACATGGCCACAGTTCACCCAAACATCTCTCCTCTGTTGAATAAAACATCTTCCTCAGATTTTTGGGTTTAAGCTGAAGAAAACACATGGTGGAAGGTGTGCACAGTATATCACAGAAGAAAGTCACTGAGCCAGAAGACAATTCTAAAATGTGTACAGGGCTACAACAGTTAAATCTCAAAGCTGCTGAGAAATTGCTTGGATGCTATGAGCAAAAAAGTGTGGCTCCAGAGTATAATCCTAGTGATACACTATGTTCTTTGCAAAAGGTTGTGAGGCCTTGGCCTAATAAGCATAATCTCATTACACTGCAAATAAAAGTTTCCTATTTATCTCCAGATTTCAAATGAATCTAATAAGGCTTATGATACAGTCACCCAATACCCTAATCATATTTCTGCCTATCTAAAAGCAATCAGTAATTGTGTTATAGCAGAACGTGCTGACAATACCTCTGACACAGAAAGGAGAATGAGAGCCCAGCTGTACTAATTAAATTAAATGCTAGGCTGATGGAATACATTTGCTGAAGCTTGGAGAGTATGGGTGCAGAATTAATAAGCATTACAGCTTAGAGCAGGAGATGATATCATAATGGATGCAAGGTTTTGATGTGGAGAGCCTCATTCAGATTCAATGTACCATAATGTACGGATGTGACAGCTGCTTAGAGAGGTGCAGAACCTTGAACAAAGTGCACAGGAACTTTCTCTCCCCCTCCTCCTTTTTTTCCCCCCTCCCCTCTCCATCCCTCCTCCCCCCATCTTTTTTGTTACTCGCTTAGGAACTGTATTTTAATATCATACATCAGCTCCAAAAAATACACTCTTGGGGCCACAGCTTACTATTTATTATGATGCTATTGCTTTGCACTGTGGGGTTTTTTTTTTTCTTCCCACCTTCTCCTCCTGTCTTCCGTTTTAAAAAAAACGTCCTTGGAAAATCAGTCTGCCATGCAATAGGTACGCGGTTAACCATGATTTTGCCTGTCTTATTTTTAATGCCAGAACTCCCGAGTGCAACTCCTGCGAGGGCAGGGGAAGGAAACACCAACCCCAGCCCACCTCACTCAGTGCGGCCACGCTACTGGGGCTGCTGTGTTTGGCAATGAGGAAAAAAAATCACTTAAACCGACCCAGACCGCTGCGTTTCCCCCGGCCGGGCCTCATCCCCGTGAGAATTTTGACAGGATATTAAATTTCCTAATCCCGAACCTTCCGGACTGACCCTTCCCTCGCCAGCAAATAATACCGGCGCCTGCCGGCGAGTCCCCTCCGCCTGCCCTCAGCATGTTTTACAGCCCTTCGCAACACCCCCAGCACACACAGACGCCCCAGCGCCGGAGGCTCTTTTGCCGGTGGGTTTCCCGGCAGACACCGCTTCCCCCTCAGCCGCCTCCCTGCCGCCCCCGTCCCGGCAGCCGGGCCTCGCTGCCCGGTTCGTGTCTCCCGTCCCGAGGCGCGGGGCTGCCCGGTGCCTTCGGAAAGTTCAGCCCTGTGCGGAAGCGGGCGCGGCCGGAGCCCGGGGCTTGAGGGGCTGCCCGGAGCCCAGACCCCGCTCCCCGCCTCGGGCCAGCTCTTCCCGCCGGCCCCTTACCACCCCCCCCCAAAAAAAAAAAAAAAAAAAAAAAGGCCCCTCCTGAAAACACAGTGCCTATTAAGTTGCTGAAAACAGCAGATTTCCACTGATACTATACAGATAAAGCTGACCATTAAATCGCAATTTAACATCCCCAGGCAGCAGTGGCTGCTGACAACCTCTAAAGCTTGTAATCCCATTTAACCCCCTCCTGTCACGAGCAGGCCCACCCTTCCAGAATAATGCAGGCCAAATTAAACCTGACACGGCAACAAGAGAAATAAAAACCCCTTTAGCTTAAAAGTCATGCCACAGTGGGTAACCCTGACCTTCAGCTTCCCCCGCTCCCTTCTCCAGGGAGCCCCCCCCAGTTGCTGGCGTTGACAGAGATGTGTGGGGAATCGCAAGGAGGCTGGATGTCCCTGGGGACAAATTAAAGGGAATTTTACTAGACAATACAAGGAAATTTCACCTTTTTTTCCCTTTATTTTTCCTCTTTTTTATTTTCTTTTTTTTTTTTTTTTCCTCCCTCCCCTTTTTTAAAAGTCTTCCTTCAGTAATAAAAGATGAACCCCAATTGCTCCCTGCTGGCTGCACCCCTGGCAGCGCTGCTCCCTGCCCGGCCGGCCAAGGGGTGTCCCTGCCGGCAGTGCCCCAGCTTGTGCCGTAGCCTTCCAGCCTCAGAGGGAAGGCTTAAATCTTCAAAGCCCCACAGCTGGCAGAGAGCAACGATTTCAGGAGGAAGCTGGCCGCTTCTAAGGTCCCCTAAAATGAACACAAACCCACCAAAAACCAAAATAATTTTCCTCCTTAGCTCAGGCTTCTGCCTCTGGTCCATCTGCTTTGTTAGGAGAGGAGGGGAAAGGCACGGCAGGGTGAGACTCGTCCTGCATTATTCACACACTGTTAGCCCAGGAGGAGCTTTCAGACCTAATCCGGGCAACGTTGCACTCATTACCCTGATCTCGTTTGGGAAAATAACGCCGTTCATTTGACAGTATTTTCAAGAATACTGGACTACATGGACAAGCCTTTCTAAACAGTGTACAGCCCCACCAATACCCCAGCGCTTGCAAATGCGGAGGATGGCCTTTTGCACCTAATCTACACACAAGCAGACCGCTACAAATTGCTCCCCAGTTCTCCTCTCTGTTCAGTGCCTCCAGAAGAAAAGAGCCAGAACTCAGAAAGCACCTAGATGCAGGTAAAAGTCACATTACCACTCTCCTCAGTTTCTTATTTCTCTCTTTGCTACAGATGCAATGGGAATACAAGCCTATAGCCAAAATACAAATCAACATATTTTTCTACCTGTCCATCTATCTATAAATCTACACCTATAAGAAGCCAGACCTGCCCCTGCCATCCATCACACTTTGCTCAACATTCCCCCACCTGCCCTTATTTCTGTACACTGATCAGCATGCAAACAAGCTGCCTTGCAAAACAGAGCTGTGCCTGCAGCAGGAGAGGAAAATTCCCGGATCGAGTGGAAAGTTTGCTGCAGAAGTTTGCAAGTTATTCGCAGCGAGCCTCTACAGCCACACCACTATCTGCATCACACCACTGCCCGGACTCACCAAGTCCCTGTCCCAGAGGCCCCACGGCAGGAATGAACTCGCAGCACTTCTAAATAGCGGAGCACTAAAAAAACGGGCTCATTACCTGGACACATGGCTTCTCATTACTCCATTGCTTCAGATGCCAGATCCCTTGATGCTGCAGATCGGCTCAAAAATTTGAAGTACTTCTTTCTTTTTGCCCCCCTTTCTTTTATTAAAAAAGAAAAAAAAAAGACGCTTGACCAAAGTTAGCTTAAATTTGTTAAGAATAAAACCGGCATAAATGTTTATTTCAACTTCCTAGCGCAGCAGTGTACCGAAGCCCAGCCCGCCCAAGCCTCTTTAGCAATGGAGTGGTTTATTTAATTTGTCAGTATAATAGAAGCAGCTGAGTGAGAGACAGAGAATGCAGTGTGGTATAAAAGAAACAAAGGCTAAAAGTACCACTATTTTGATTCCCTTTTTAAAATTACTTCCAAAGTGTGGTATCTATTGTGAAGAATAATGCTGAACAAAGCACAGTGTCTTGGCAATATTCACAGAGCTCATTCACAGAGCCAGTTCTGTCTGTACATTCAGAGGTAGAATACACTTATAAATGATGCATTGGAAGGACTATAGTTCCTATTGTATTCCCAGTGTAAACAAAAAGACAGACAGAAGCTGAATGGCATATGGGCAGCGGGGCCACACTTTATTCAACCATTCCAGCACCATTGTGAAGGTAAAATGCAATGGGAGTTCTCTCCCCCTCTGACTTCAAATCCAGTAAACACATGTTGGTTTAGGCTAACAAATTTTTATATATGTATTTTTATATGTTTAGATATATTTTTATATATGTGTGAAAACACAGATCTGGTGGTAATTTTGTACACTTATTTGCAAAAATGATCTTTAAAGCAAGCTGCAAGAGGGGAAGGCTGTTGAGTTGTGGAGTTCATTCCCAATGGGAGTAAGGAGCCTCTGGAGAAAACTGGCTGAAAGAGGGTCTGTGTGGTTGCTGTGCAGACGGGTTCTTGATGCACGGAACCAAAATGGTCTAAAAGAGCAGTTGCAAAAGCTGGGAGGAAGGCTGAGATGCTCAGGATCTGACCTACCTGGACAAAGATGTGCTATTGAAAGGGGCAGTCTTTGTATGGACTGGAGTCTCCCGTTCTTTTCCCACCATTGCCTCCTGTTTGTTTTCTGGCACAGACTGAATGTGCCTGCAAATGGAGATTGGCAACTTTGCCAGATGAACAGAAATTGCTTTTACTAAGTCAGGCAGTGTCCCTGCTGAACAGTCTACGGTCAGAGTAAGCATCTTCACTGTGCTTAAGGGGAAGGAAAAACCACTCACGTGGGGGAAAGATTAAAATTACATGTGTCCTTTCTGCCCTTGCTGTGTCAGCTGGTGCCGGGAAGTTTTATGATCACTAGTTCCTCTCCCTCCCTTTTTATTTTCAGCTCTCACATAAAGGCTCATGTGCTGAAACTCTGCTCACTGGATTCAGTCTTTCCGATTCATGCAGGCGTGCCTGTGTCTGTGCGATACAGCGTATCTGCCACACATCACACTCCTTGGTGGCATATGGAGGGATTTGTGCAAGCAAGTAGTACTATGGGACCAGTCCGCCTTTTTCTTTCTTTTTTTTTTTTTTTTTGATTGGTCTTGTTGCATTTGTTCCTCGCTCACCATGGGTGATCACTGACTGAGATCCAGCAACCAGACTAGGAACCGCTTGTTCGATTTTGCCTGACAGCTGTTTTGTCCTTACTACAGCTGGGGCCAGGCAGGAGTTCACACCTGTTTGAAGTCACTGGAGAACACTGTCCTTTGGGAGCCAAGGCGGCGTTCCAGTTGGTATTGGACCCCTCTGGAGATGAGCCTAACTGATCTGTTATGGTATTAAAAAGCATGGCAGAATGTGCTTTGTTATGTAATAGAGATTTTGCAAGTTTCAGCCTTAGATAAGTCACTGTCTTATCAAGATCTAACATGATCATATAAATACAAGAAAGCTCCAGATGAGGATTACTCAGCTTGATCCCTAGAGCTGAGTGCCAGCCTCTCTTTATGAGTATTTATAGCCTTTAATTAAAATTGAATGTGGAAACTCTGTGTCTCTGAGTACTTTCTTAAATTCTTTGATTCTATTCACAAGAATATAGTGCTTGGATTAAAGCATGCTTGATGTTTCCAGGGGAGAAAAAAATACTTTGCTTTCATTGTGAACTGCTTCTTCCCAGAACTGATACCAAGAAACCCAAAATATTTTAGTGACTGTGTTCAGATGTCAACCTCGATTACAGATGTTTGTGTCCTCCCACCAAGGTTTTTCTCCATGGGGACCAAGTTAGCAGAAGGGGCAGTTGGGAGAGGGTCTGCGGCTGCTGTAGTACCACGGTCAGAGCTTGATCCGAAGTCCATGGGTGGATGTGATGAGCATAGTCGCTCTCACACCACCAGGCTCTGGGCAGAGCCCTGGGTGGAATAGCTGGTGACGTCACATCTGGCTAAAGGTTGAGTTAAAAACAAAGACTGTGCCAACAACATGAATAGACGAGTGACTGACAGAAAAGAGCTTGGAACTTGGAAGAAGACGCGGATAGACTCACTGCTATTCAGGAGGTATGAAGTTGTTTTTCTCTTGTCAACATGCTAGAAATTACGTCATTTTGTGCTGTGAATTTGAGATGCAGATGGGCATATTTTGCCTGTTAGAAACCTATTTTAAATGGCATTCAGAAAACAGAGCCATGACGTGAATGTGGGAGTTCATGATTTTTTGCACATTCTTTATTCTGTGTCTCAGGTAGCCACACTCTTTTAATTTCTGAGAAATTATTAAAGATGCACAGATGCCTGGGGACACCACTAACCAAGGGCAAAAAAACATTGCTGAAGACACAGCAGTAAGTTATCTCTAGAGGTCGATAGAGTTTAGACAGATAATACAGACTTACTAGACACTTATCACAATCAGTGATGAAGAATTGAGTTTCAAAATGGGCCAGCCTTTGCCACTGTTTTCCAAATCAGTAGGACTCCTTCACCCCTAGATATTTCAGAAAAGGCTGCTGTATCTTCACATGGGAGGGACTTCTGCACATATCTTCACACTGGAAGGAGTTGTATAAGCTACGTATCTATAAAAATATGTTGTCTCTATTTGGCATGTTGATATCCTTTGATTCTGTAACTATGCCATGTAAATGAAAAATAATGTGTTTCTCAGATGCATATTGTGACTGCTGGATTCCAATGCAGGTATGGTTGTCACTATTATAACTTAAAGTATTAGAGGTAAAGATAAAGTCTACTCACAATATCTAAGAAGTGTAAAAGTATCAGTGGGGTGCAAGCTGTTACTCGGTGTGCTGGAAAGAGGAATGAGAATTTGTGTCTTTACATATAGGGACCACCAAAGACTCCCATTAAAGTCATTTGGAGTAATTTATAGCCTGATACAGGAAAAAAAAAAGCCTGGTCAGCCACTACGCCAATAACATTCATTGTGTTCTGAAAGAAAATATTCTTTTTATTGCTTTGTAGCACTTAAATTCTTCAAGAGGTGAGTCAACACCCATAGCAGAGGTTGTTCTTTCAGGAAGAAAAAATTGTGCCAAGACTGGGCACACTAGGTGTTGAATTTCAGTGATTGCCTTAGCACACTGCAGGTCGTATTAGAGTATAGGTGGAAAAGGAACATTTAAAAAAATATTAGAGGAAGAGATTTCATGGTTAAAATTTTAATGCCCTATGGGTAACACGATGTGTTTATGACAGAACAGAAATAGAAACTACAACTCTGTATGTCCTATTAAAAACAAACTAATTGAATTCAAATTTCAACTACTTTCTATCCACAAAAAGACCAAGAAAAATTTAGAGAAATACCTTTTTTGAGAAATTGCATGGGGACTACTTTTGAATTACAAATACATTCAAGAAAATTACAAGATGATTGAAGATAATTCATTAATAGATAAAGACTGAAATAATTTAATACATTATTCATGTTATATTATTCTCTCAGCTCCCTTGTTGATGACCTTCTGGTTACTTTTTTTTAAAGCGCTAGTAAAAGCTATTTTTTACAAACGAACATCCAGAATTCCTGACATAGCTAAAATAATAAAATGTGGACATCACTGACAGCATGAGCAGGTTTTATCTTTTGCTCATGATTGTAAAACAACTTCTTGCATCAGGTCAGCTTGGTGTTACTTCTGAATTATACCAGCCTAACTACGATTAGAAAAGTGTCTTTTTGCCTCAAACATGGCACAGCTTCCCCTTGTTTTCCTTTACAAATGCGTACCTTATGAGCAATTCACCCAAACAGTGTTCTAAGTACCTGTAAGCGTTGAACAGTCTAACAGCATTTCACCCTTGAACACTAGTGAAGTCACTAGGTGTGCTGAGGAAACAAACAGCTCCAGGAGGAGTGGAGAGGGAAAGCCTGGGTTCCTGTGGATTCACATCCTTCATTCACGGAATCAGAGAATGTCAGGGATTGGAAGGGACCTCGAAAGATCATCTAGTCCCATCCCCCTGCCAGAGCAGGAACACCTAGATGAGGTTACACAGGAAGACGTCCAGACAGGTTTTGAATGTCTCCAGAGAAGGAGACCACAGAACCTCCCTGTGCAGCCTGTTCCAGTGCTCTGGCACCCTCACTGTGAAGAAATTTCCTACAGCACCATGCTGTATGGACTCTGCTTCTCCTCCCTGTGCCCTGTGGCTTCGCCTCCACAATAGCCTGAGCCCCTCCCCAGGTCCTCAAGGGATCTCCTTCCCCACACCCCCATGCTGGAGTTCTTCTCCACTAATGCACTATTACTATATTTTGACCACCCCACAGCATTTCTTACAATGCCCCACAACTTCCCAGATTTTTAAAATTCCCTGATGAGCCTTCTACAGATCACCAGTTTCCCCCTTCTGTCTCCAGCTACCAGCTGAACAAGAAGCAGCATGTCTTGTGGGTGATTCTGTGCTGCATCTGTGCTTGTTAACTGCGCGGTGTTTATTTACTGGTTGCAGAAGAGAGAACATCTGTGTGTGTACTGCAATCTTCTGCCATTGGTGGGTAGGGATTGCTTTCGATTTCTTGCCTTTTCATTGTGGCTGCTTTCATTGAAACAAGTAAACATTCAGTATCTTGGAGACACTCTTGGTTGGAGTTGTCAAAAGCTAGTAGGGATGCGAGAGAGCGGGATAGCTGAAGAGCAAAAATGCATAAGGCTACTCTTTTTAGGAATCTAGGCTAAAATATACTTAATGGCTAGATAGCATTTTCAGGCTGTTAAGTATACTGACTTCTAGACATTTGTTTCTTACCTAATTTCAAGTCCGTGTTTAGCATTTCTTATCATCCAATAAAGCAGAAGAATAGGAAGAGCAAACTGTATTTAGTTTATTGTCTGGCCCTCTATCCTTCAGTAGACTGCTTAGTAAACAGAAATATGCCATCCATTTTTTTTTGTTTTCAGTTTTTGTATTTTCTCTCTCCCCTGATTCCTTTCTGTCTGCCACTGTTTTATGCTTTACAGTTTTATAGTCTTGTTTCCCAACTACATTGTATTAAATCTTCTCTGTTATAATCCTTTCTCCTGGTGCCTCAGTTCATCACTTCTTTATTGCAGAAACTCGATTCTTGCCTTTTTATTCAATAGCTAGCTGTTACCTTACTTTTGTTTTATATCCTTGCAAAACATTTTTCTCTTTTCTGCCCCTGCTCCTGTTTTTCTCCATTTTGTATTATTTTCCTTTATCTTTTGATTTTCTGTATTCTCTCCTCATTATCCAAACCCCATTTTCTGCAGTAAAGTCTGACAGGTAAAACATTATTGCTGCCTTATATGTTCTATTTGCTAAATTCCTGTTTGAAAGAACATTTGCTTTGTTTCCAACATGTCTGAATGTTACCAGCTGTTGAATTAACATGAGCAAGTTTTCAAAGTTCTGTCTTCCGCAAGAAAGGTTATTACTTACTTCTTATGATCCCAAAGTAAAGCAAATTAATAACTGTAAATTAAACTAAGGATGATAACAAGATTTTGCACTTACAAGATACTTCTTACCCAGATATTATATATGGATGGGTAAGTGCTACAAGTATTGCATTTCTTGACATGAAAACTTAGGTTCTATAAGAGCCTAGCAGGATGGAATTTTCTTTCCTAAATTCCTGTTGTAACTCTGTTTGACCCTACACAGATCTGAAAAGAAAAAGCCAAATCTGCCACAGGTAGCAGCTCCTTAGCCTGACACTCTTCAGTGTCATTCTACTGCTTTTACATGCAGCTACACGTGAGTTGAAGATTTCGTCTTATGGGAGATGTCACTAGGCATAGGCAGGCAGGTCTTCAGGAGCAGATACCTAATATTTGGACTTGCAGTGATTGCTAGACAGATTTGCCTTGTTGTACATATTGTTCTTCAATGCCTGGGGGCAGTGAGTAGCATGCTGACATCTATGTGTTTCACAGAAGATGGAATGATGTTTTTGTTTTTGTTTTTATGAATGCTGTTGCTATTTTCTCCATGATGTCCTTTGCTTTTTATGTTAATTATCTTTTCTGGAATAAGGACTTTCAGACCCTCTGCTTTAGTGCTACAATAACAGAAAATCTAAGATAAAAATGCTAGCAGTTGTTTCCATGGGAAAGCACACCAATCATATAATTTTCCATCACCTTTATGTTTACTTTGGGATAAACAATCACTTAGCAGCATTGGAAGTATTAAATTGTTAAATATAATCCCAAGGGAATCTGTAGGGGCAAAGCCCATCAGTCTTGCGCTGGACAAATGTGATGGCAGGTTGCACTTCCCTGAGGCTGTAATAGGTGGTAACAGCCAAAGAAACGAAGGCAGAAGAGGTGTTCTGGCTTGATACAGAAGCCAGTTTGATCCTAATGCACATCCTAATGAACAGTGAAGGCCAAGAGCTCCTATAAAGGTGGACTACAAAATAGTGGTTTTGCTGAGTAAAAACCAGTGGACAAATCACCCAGAATCTTCATAGGGACCTTGTACCATTGACACACCATGGGCTTGCTGCACTTCTCTCCCTTTGTGGTGCCATGTTGGCACTGGCTGGAGAATGCTTAATGCAGATTGTCCAGGAGAGGCAAAAGCACCATTATTTACATTGTATTATATTAAAGCTGGACTTTGAAAGAAAAACCTGCATTTACACCATTTACTGTGTAACAGTGCTTCAGTATACAAGTGGCTGTGGTCGGTAGAGAAGTGAACTTTAAAACCCAAGGGCAAGTTATAGCAATAAAAGTTGTTGTTGTTGTTTGTTTTTTTTTTTTTTTTTTAATAGAAGTTATGTAGTTGCATTTTTTCTTCTAGAATTTGTTTTGTTAAGTTTTCCTTTGCTCCAATTAATTTATCACTGATTAGAAGTGACCTACATTGTAAAGCTGGAAAGAGCTATTACAGTCAACTGTTATGACTATTGGTGTAATACAGGCTGTGGGCTTTGCAGAATAAGTTTTATTTGGTCTTAGGGATAGTATTGTGTAAAACACGGAGTCTCAAGAGATGGAGAATCAACCATAGATACAGATTATTTGAGGGGTTAATTATGTTTACTGTTAAGGACAAAGCTGTTTTTCCCAAACTCTATTTGTCACTTTTGAAGTTTGTACCCTCTTTCTTTCACTTGTTTGTATTCTAGTCAGAAGAGCCCTCCATTAACATATTTCTGCTCCTTGTGTTTATACTTACAAACTGCCATCAACTCACCTCTTAACCTTCTCATTTTTCAGTTAAACAAGCTGAATTTCTCTTGCTCTAAATCATGTTTCCAACTTTTAAAACATTTTTGTGGTTCTTCTTTAGAGTCCCTTTAATTTATTATCCTTGTTCTTGAACTGGGGACACAACAACCAGGAGAAAAAAGCAATCTCAGCAGTCCTACTTTCTACTCCCGTTTCTTTATGAACTGAAGAGCTGTACTAGTACCTTACAACAGTAGAATACTGAGAGTTTGTGTTCAATTTGCAACCCATCATGGCCTGTTTTTTTCAGAATAGTTTTTCCAAGTATGGGAAATTCTTGTATTCAAATGATCTTCCAGCTCTATCTTTTGGAAGAAATATAATTTGCTACTAACTCATTTAATCCTTCAGATCAGACTTCTTACAATTGTAAAACATCCAGGAATTTTCTGCTGCCGTGAACTGTCCTGGCCAGACTATGTTGTAAAGGAATCCTGCCACTTGAAAGCCTTTGAAAAGTATCATTCATGTTTGATGCACTGTCTTAAGCTTGAGGAAGGACATGTGCTCAATGAAAAACATATAAAGAGAGCATTTGACTGAGAGCTGAGTATCTTTAATCAGGGATTGGCCAATAGTTTATTTGTGGCTTGTGCAGCATGTACTCACCTTTTCATTGATTCATTGTCCATAAATCTGTCCCTTTGCTGACAGTTTCTAGTGTTTCTACCCATATGTAAAAGCTCAAGACCTTTCAGATGGCTTCTCCTCTCACTTCTTCCAAGTCCAAAAAATAATTTCTTCAGATATCTGTGTTATAACTAACCCCTTCTTCACACATTGGTTTTGGTCCTAACTGTTGCCCATACCCTTACATCATCTGTCTTGAGTGCCAGTCTCACCAAGAGCTTCCTCTCCTCACTTCTCTTTTAGGCTGACCGCTTCATGGTCTGGAGGAGAACTGAGTGAATAGAGGGTACAAAGTCAAGGAGCGGAAGTGGGAGAGCAGGGACAGATGCCCTTTCTGGAGCCAGCTGAAGGTGTCGATCACATCAGCACTCCCAACAGCTTGTCACCACCAGCTGAAGTGCGGGTCAGGAGAAGAGCTCAGTGGATGTTCCCTGCCCTGCTTCAGGCAAAGACAACTGAGTTAGCTCAAGTCACAACTTGCACTGGCTAAAATAACCTCAGTTTGCCTTAGATTGGGGGACACATTGATAATAGTACTTTATTCCACTATGTAACCTCCAGTGCTGGTGTGGGAACAAATGGTTGGGGATGACAATTTCTGAAAGGTGTGGCTGCTAGCAAAGTGCAGCTGGATGAACTTGATCAATCTGAGCTGGTTTGTACACTATATCTTTACAATTCATCCCATATGTCTTTGTGTGCAAATGTTTCCTTACTGGCTTAAATGCATTTGTACTTTCTGTTTAGCTTGGAGTTACCTGTGTAAATTCAGCTAATAAAACTCAAGTTAAGCTCTAGTGCATTCTCGAATTAAATTGCTGCATTTAATATAGACTGCTGCAACATTGTAAATTCAGGAAAAAAAGAAAAAGTAACAAAAAGATGAAATGGATGAAAGTATCAATGTGAGGGGATCAAATGCAACACATTTTCTACTTCAACAAAACAACTGATTTAAAATTCATGTGGTAAAATTTGTGCCATTCTCGTAACAATAACCTGTCCCAATTAAATCAATAGGGTTGCCCTCAAGTTCTCTTTAAAGGAAGGACTTAAGCTTGTGTGTGTATGCATGCTTACCTTCAAGCACAGAAGCATTGCCATTGCTTGTGTGCTTACTTTAAGTGTAGTCTTACATGCTGGATCACAGCTGAATAGGCCTAGAGTTACAGCCTGATGCTGCTACAACTTGATGTTGTCCTCATCTCATTACAGCGTGATAAAATACTAGAGAGGTTATTATTCTGAATAACACAGCCCAAAGCACATTAATAAAATAAAATTGCTCTCTTTTCAAACCAAATGAAGTTAAATTGATTGTTTAAAGAACGTGTAACTGGATTCTTGTATTTGATAAAAATAACTGATATTATACAATAATTCACATTCTTTGTATTTGTGAGGACAAAAGGAATTCTTATCCCATAGATGAAGCAGCAGATGACTTAGCCAGAATGCAAACCAACCAGAATCACCACAGAAGACAAGAACCCAAATAATCAAATTGTCAAATAAACAAAAGTAAAGAGCTAAAAGCATGAGGTTACTATAAGCTATTTTCTATAATAACCCTCCCACTCCATGAAGGAAGAGAGAAAAATCACTAGTCTCTTTGTGAAGTACATCAAATCTCATTTTGTTTTAATGTGTTAAAGTGCACACTGAAAAAGGCAGAGTTGACTCCTGGGGAAATAATGTTAAATCAGTTCAGAAAAGTGAAGTTTGGAAAGATACTTTCATTTTCCTTTTAGTATTGCAACAAATGTATTCATCTGCCTAGATAGTCTGGCATTTTAAATAACTTCGCGCTTAAGCTCTGTCAATTTGATCTCCCAAGGTTAATTGATTATTTCTATAACAGTCTTGCCAGGAAAGATCAGAGCGCTTACATCTTTCCATTAATCCTTGCTGTTCAGGGAGAGGGTACAAAATGAGAGTACTACGATTGGCTTAAATCTTTGCAGGTTTCTTATTTCTCCTCCTCGAAAGTTGTCTCATGTCTGCTTAGTTTCACATCACGGCACTCCATTTCATTAGTTTCACTGACATGGCGTTTCAAGTATGGTCTGATGATGGGAACATCAAATCTCCTTTCAAGCATCCATGGCGGGTTACCACCCAAAAGCTCCAACCCCTTTAGTAAAAAGGATGATTGAGTCAAGGGTGGTAAAGGAACAGTGAGAAATTGAGCTGATTTACAAGGAGAAAAGGCAAAAAGTTTCAAAACATCGCTTTCCTAAAACTGACATGCAGCATTTTGCTGCAGTAAACACCCATCAGCATGCGAGACAGTCTCTCGGGGCTTTTTGAGAAGAGACAAGCTTTATCAGCAATTGCATATTTGTTGTTGCCGTCCTTCTTTGCCGTGGCATAAGCAACACAATGGGGGATTAACCCTCACGCAAGGCAGTGTGACAACTCATCAGTTGAAAAACAGAACCTGGTCAAATGGCAGGTTTTTAAACCAGCATTAAAACCGCTGGCGTAGAGGATCCCTTAAAAACAACTAGACAAAAGCCCTGCTGTGGTTTGTGGGGAACTTTCCTTTATTTGAAATGATGGCAAATAGTGTTTTCCTGTTGGGAAACAAAAATATTTCCAGACCGTCAAAAGGCTGAAAATAAGTAGAAGAGAGAGGTTGTATTCTGTTATCAGGCCCTTCTCCTGCATTCACCTCTTCTCTCCCCTTCAATTCAGCTGGCAGTGACACCTATTAGTGGTTTCCTCTCCCTTTTGTTTTGAATGTAAATGAAGAGCTGGAGTTTAAAGAGATGTTGATTTAAAACATGCAAAGAGATGTTGATTTAAAACATGCGTAGCAGTGGGGGTAAAAGTCTCTGCCAGTGGCACTCCTGTGAATTGAAAATACCATGGGTAAAATTCCCATCCTGGGGGCGGGTGCAGGATTTGGCCATTGGGAATGTGTGAAGGCTGGCAAGGTGTGCCAGGCTCTCTGCTTGCAGAAAAAAATCACTGCTGTCTTGAAACCTGAAAGGAAAGGCCACGGCTTTACTTAAGCAGCACTGGGGGTGCAGGATTTTATCAGGTTTAGCGTAATAAATGATACAATGAAATACTAGTGACCATCTTCCTTTGCAATGGTTTACACTTAGATCAGCAACAGCAAAGTCATTCAGAAAGATCCAGGGCACCAAAATTAAAACATGTGTAAATTAAACACATGTGAAGTGCACAATATGTGGCTAATTAGTACAGAAAATACTGAGAAATTTGCATCTTCAGGATTTGCCTGCACACCATGATGTGACAGGTATTATTGCCCTTTGTACAATTATTTAAACCCTGTAGGAATTCCCAGTGTCAGAGTATGTCAGCATACTGTTATTAGACAAGTTTAATTAGGATCTACCCTGCTGCTCCTAACAAGTATTTAATTAACTTCTAGGCAGGGTAATTAGCTTTAGATTGTGGCTGATTTTCTGCCTCACCTTCTGTTGACACTTGGCCTACAGTAAGGCAGCTTGCTTTGCTGACACTGTAATGGATAGTAGCTTTGGGAAGACTAATATCAAGGCTGACTAGTCTAATAAAAAAAAGGAGGAAAAAGAAAGGGGAAGGAAGATGAAGATAATAGACTAAATAATGACTACCAGGTCAGGGTCCGAAGGGATATATAAAAAGCCACCCACCAGACAGGCAGACACAAAAACCTGGTAATGTGAAAGAAACAACCTGACTTCAAGCATTTCAGAAGTACAGAGAAAAAAGGTGTGATATTGAAAAATCAAGCAGAGCAAAAGGATTTGAAAAGTATTTATTTCGTGTATTTCCTTAAACTGGATAAATGATGAAGCTTAATTACTATTTACATGGTACTATTGAGGTGTGCCTGTACTTTTCTAAAAAAGTCTTTCCAATATAAATGTATTCTTGAATCCCTGCTCTAAAGAAATATGCCTCACTTCCCATCAGCATAGTAAAGAACATGTCACAAAGTGAGCATTTAAAACAATTAGCATAGACCAAATGAACCATAGCAAATTGGTCAGGTCACCGTTTAACCCGTTGGTGGCTTCTTGAAGAGCTCTGTGATTTCCAAGGGAGTAGCTTTTGATATATGGTATGCTATTCTTCTACCCAGTCCTGATATATCATTAAAAATAATGGGACTGCATTCAGTGCCGCAGCTACAAAAATTTTGGGGCTAGAGGGAGGCAACACTCAGGAATTTAAAACCCCTGCCCTATCATTAGGACAAAAGGGTTATAATTCTCTTTCATTTTGAAAGAAGAATAATTTTTTTAAGAAGTCTTTTAATTTTTGCAGGGTGCCCCAGGTATCAAAGCACTAGTTCTCCCAAACCTGCCTTAGTAACAGAAATACGCCAGCATTGCTCCAAAGCATTACCTCTTGCAAAAATACTACTGCTAGGACTTGCACTGTTTTTACAGAGTAGGGGAATGTTTTTCCAGTCAAGCTAGGCCTGATCTGGGCTACTCAGGGTAGCCCAAGGAGATTAGAATAGTCACCAAAATATTGTTTAGAAAAGGGACCTACGTGTTTCATATACCTTTTCATTCTAATGTTTCAGATGACTTGTAAAGGCTCACGTTTGTTTCAAAATTTTGACAGCAGCTCTGCTTGACAAAGAGGCAGCAACACCCTTGAGCTGAGTGGGGAGAAAACCAGACTTAGGGCTGCAGTATCACTCCAGAGGTGTCCACTGAAGAGCAGCAGAGGATGATGTGCTTGAAATCCCTCCATGAATTTTGAAAACTTCCTGTAAGATAACCATGCCCTTTAGAAGGTGGACAAGGATTGCACTGCAGTTGGAGTGAGATGGTTAAAACGATGTACCTGCATCCCTTGTGTTTGGAGCCATGAAACACACCCTAGTACCATTAAAAGCACCTACTAGATGCTTTTAGCGTGGCAGTGAATATGAGCATTCATTTAAACTAACAACCTTAGTTTTGGATAATCTTTACAATAAATAATTCATATTGGGTGAATAATGACATTGAAATAAATTCTGAAAAATTAAATAGAGGCTTGGATTGATTTCTTTTTGAGATTGCAAGAATAATACCCTTATCACCAGCAGAAAATCAGATCTCTTACACCTGAAATAGGGTTAACTGGGAGATGCTTCAGCTGACTGCAGCCTTATTTTGACCTAGAATTCTGATCTTATGTTGTTTTATGCCATTCTATAAAACAAGAGTGAAACTGGAGTTAGGTCTGTGACCCTGGGAAAAGCCTATGCTTCATTTTGTGTGTGTGTGTGTTAAAGAAATCTCTGTGGAGTAAATAATTATCTATTCTTCTCTCACACAGCCAGGCCTACTGAGAAAAAGGGAAGAACTGGAAAATATAGTGAAAGTGTTCAATAAATTACTAAAAGTATGCAGATCACGCTTTCGCTTTCCCAGTCTGGATGAGCAGTGTTCAAGTGCACTAACTAAAAAGATTTGAGGGGTGTCAGATCAGACTTTGACAACTGAAATTGCCACAACAGCCAAGGGAATTTTAATATCTGTTTCCCTATCCTGAGGTTGCTTGCAGCGCTGCAGCCTGAGGAGCTGGAAAGGCAGACAGTCTGCCTGGAGGCACCTGTGTAATTCCATAGAAATAACAAACCTCAAAGATACTCCTGAAAGTTTTGCAGGATTTGCAGGCTGATAGAGCTGCCCCCTGCATGTTTCCACATCCCAACCAACCAGGGAGACTCTTTGAACTACCTGACTATCAGGTCCAGCATGGCCCAGCTGAGTGACACACAATAGCAGAAACTTGGTTTATTGCGGTAGAATGCAGTGGGTTGTTTTCCATGTGCAATAGTCACAGATACCTTTTGGTTTTACAGTCTTACTTTAACGTCCTTTTTGTAAATCTGAATAAACCGCCCTTGCTCTCAGAAGCAAGCATGACATCTTTACCATGGCTGATACTGGTACTCATATCTTCAGACTCCTGTATTAGGTTTATGTGGCAAGATCTTGGTAGTGGCGGCGGGGAAGCTGCAGAGGTGGCTTCTATGAGAAGACAGGAGGAGCTGCCCCCATGTGAGATGGAACCAGTTCCAGCCAGATCCAGGAGGGCTTTTCTTTATCCAATTGCCTTTATCTTGACCCACAGGGTTTTTTTGGTCTGGTGGGGTTTTTTTGTTTGTTTGTTTGGGGTTGTTTGTTTGTTTGTTTTGTTTTAAATCTTATTTAGAGCAGCTTGGTGGACACCTGGCAGCCAGCCAAGGTCAACCCACCACAACTCCCCAAGGCAGTGACTACTTATGGAGGTGCAGAAAGGGATCTCAAGGGTGGGTCATCATTCTTTCAGTCAAGACTTCAGCAAAAGGAGAAAGAAACAGGAAGAGGAGTCAAATACACAACGTTGACATGTGCCAGTGACAAAGCAATATTGGTTTAGTCTTCATAACAATCATAAAAATTGTTCTCTAAAGATATTTCACTTTAAAAATAAATTGATGTCCTTCAGTGAATCTTTTAGAACTCAACAGAACAAAGTGCACTACAGACAACATCACTGGAGGATGGAAATGAGAAATATGACCTTATAGATGTGATACATTTTGTAATTTCTGTCCTGCATGATGCAGTCATCTGTCTGCCAAATAGTCATTATATGTTTTCTAGTGAAAGCATTGTAATACCTGTTATATGTTTCCTAGTGGAAGCATCATATATGAGAGATGAATGGACCTTCCACAGGAGACATAGATGTTAGATGAGCCTTTAATGAAATGGATTAGCAGGGTTACCCATAACAGCTAAGAAAAAGACAGTCTCTTCGCTGCTGGGATCCAGTTAGTTAGTATAGATATGCACGTAACGATTGCATACCTACAGGAGGTCTTGGATAGCACAATGATGGATCCGTACCTATAGGGCTTGTAGACAGGCAGCTATATGCTGTGCCTTCTATGTGTAATAGAATTCTGGATCCAAATCACTATTCCTACTGTCTGACAAACATTTTATAGTAGACAAATGTATATGGATCAGTATTCACTATCATACATATCTATAATCAAAATGAATTACGGAACTCAAATGAGGCTGGTTAAACATTTAACTTTAATTTAATTCTTTTTCTAGAGCATGAAATGCACAATTTATCTCATAACCTCCTTGGCTGTAGCTATCAGGAGCACTAATCACACCCCTGTGGGATTAGAGAGAATTGGCTGTTTCTCCTTGCCTCGTAAGACCCCAGAGGTGTGATTATCTCGTGGTTACCACACCCCTGTTGTGTCTCACTGCTTCAATAAAATAAATGAACTGTTAAATTGACAGTTATAAATGAAGTTCCTGCTGGCCAGCTGACTGTATGACATTTTGAAAAAAAAAAAAAAAAGACAAGAAAAAGGAAGAAAGAAAGAGAGATACTAGGGAATAGTAATTTTTAAAAATTGTTTTCTAATTGTTTCATAGCTTGTTTCTTCCTGAACTCGTGGTGTGGAACTAGCATGACGGAAGACTGTCTTCCTGCTCAGTGCTTCTCACCGAGCAATCTGATACCATGGAACTTGGAAAGCTCAGCATGAACAAGCAGAAAAACTAAGCAAAAAAAAAAAAAAAAAGAAGACTGCTAGCTGTCAGAAAAAGGCAAAAAGGCATTTTTATAGAGTGTATTAGTAGTTCAAATGCGTCAGTCACAGGAGACTGTTTGTCAGGTTACATCTCACCCAGAGCACTGTATTTGGCTTTCATCCTCGTGACAAATGATTTCTCAACTTCTGTACCGCTGGCAACCAGCCAAGAGACTGAAGCGAGCACTCTAATACGCCGCCCCCTCCCTCTGCTGTCTCACCAGCAGTCGCCTCCACAGCTAGAAAAGCTCCTTCTCCCCCTTGCACATGCACACATCCGTCTCCCGGCCACACAAATTCCCCTGCCTGGCCCTGGGGACAGAGTAGCGGCTCCCACTGCAATTATGCTGTTAAGTAAAAAGAAAACGTACATAGCGAGGATAAGAATGAATGTGTTTTCCTTTTATCTTGCACTACCCTGTGCTGCTACCCATCAGTTTTGTACTTTTTTTCCCCTAGGTGCTGTAGATACCTGAAGTTGCCAGAGGTGACTTTTTTTCTTGTGGTCCTCACACAAAATGCCTGCGCCTGCTGCACAGTCGCTGCTCCTTTTGGGGTCATGAGGGGTTGCAGCCTGTTTGGGAAGGCACATTCAGGACCCTTTTGGATGGAGATTCTCACTCCTAAGAGGTTTTAGTTTTTTTTCACCTTTTGAGTGGTTCTTGTGCTTCTTCTGGGAACCACTCCTTGAACCATGAGCAGCAGAATTGGGCATGATGTTCCAGGGGAGACAAAACCAGTGCCAGCTTCAGTAATAACCTGCTCTATTCACTCCTACTTTTCCAAAGGTGGTTTCAGTGATATGCTGGAAGCTCATTTTGCTCTCATTACACATCCTCCCATACTGCTCTTTTCCACTTTTTCTTTTCCCACTTTTTTTTTCTTTTCTTGTATTCTGGTGACTCATTCTGAGTTATCATATTCAGCATCATCTCTAGTATGGCCTTGTAATTGTTGCTTAGGCAGCAGACTGCTTTCTGCCCAGGAACTACCACTGAAATGTCATTTGGCAGAGTTAGGTTAGGTTAGTTTCTTCTTTAGTTGGTGACAGAATTGCCTTCTTGTATGGATAAATCCAGATCATTTCCTCATTTAATAGACAGACACTCATTTACTCATGGCATCTGCATGCCACTTGCAGGGTAAAACAATCTTAAAATGAGAGGACTTTCATGAGTATGTTATGCTGACAAAGCAATGTAAAAAGGTTTTGCTGTAAATCATAAAGTGGAGTCGAGTCTGCCCTACAACTACAATATATGCACCACTTGACAGGGCAAAGAAGCTAATACAGTGGACAGAAAGGCATATCTGTCTATGCAGCTGTGGTACTAAAAAAATATCTACCAACATGATATTTGGGCTGTCCCTGGCATTTACTATGGAAAACAGACCTCAGGAGATCCTGTGAAGGGGAACAGGCATTGCATAAAAACTTGCAGTTCTTAATTTTCAATCTCCTGCAAAGCTACTTGCTTTTGCTTGAGTTCTTGTTTGGACTCTGTCCCCACAGTAAAACCATACAATTCAAAGGGGTTTTTGTTTTTTTTTTTTTTGTTTGTTTGGTTTTGTTTGGTTTATTTGTGTGTGTGTGCGGTGTTATTTATTTATTTATTTATTTAGTTTTTTTTTTTTTTGTCTTAAGAAGGAAAGAGCAAGGGACATAGCAGGGAGTAAAGGACAGCAACCAACTTAGCAGTTTACTTCAAGCTGAAATCTGTTTACCTTCTTTGTACTAAAAACTGTATTATGTGACATTTAGGTAGCACATGAGAAGTACTGCCACATGTATTTATGAACTCTCCATTCACATGCATTTTTTGGAACAGTGACAAATGTATCTAGCACTAGTTATGGCATTGTGCTGGATGCTAAAATATTTAAGTGCAGCTTCTGCTTGTTGACATGTCTCTAAAATATGAAAAAGATTGCACCGTTGAAGCAGAACATGTCAATATTGTTCATTTTTAAACAGAAAAAGAAAGATATGTCTGTAAGAATTACAGTTTGCTGCTACCATGATTTTTAAAATAAGACACTCATTTTAAGTACTTGTTAGTGATCAAAATCTGATTGAAATACAACAGAAAAACATAACACTTTATTGTTCATTGTAAGAGGTAAATATTGTGCATAAGGTGTTTTATTTTCATTTCTTTCCCTTCCCTCTGGTTTGCCTGTTTTGTACATCAACCATCTGAAAAAAGCAGGGAAAATTATAAAGTTTTCCTATTGGAAACAGAACAGCTGCTTTCCTTATCTGCACATCTTTATCCTATCCCAGTAAGGCAAAGTCCAGTATACTCATTCTAGTTCTGCCAACCTCATTACAAGATATTCCTGACAGACAGATACAAAAACATGCTGCTGATCCAAATTTATTGCAACTAAAATTAGGCTGTGATCTTTGGAAGTCTCTAAAGCAAGCTGAAGGAGACTGGTTCTATCAGGCTAGAATTGTCCTTTTTGAATGGTACTTTTTCTTTCTTTCTATAAGATATAATGAGATTCTCAGGTCATCTCATGACTCCAAGTGCTAGAATATGAGTAGAACCCTCATTATCAGGAGGCACGTGAGAACATTGTAAAAGCTGGGGGTGCCGAGGCAGTTTAGACACTGCTAGTAGGAATGGGAGAGAGCTGGCAGAAGAAAACCCTCTACATGAAGCAGTTTCTTCTCTTTCCTGCTCAGATCTTGACTAACTCAACTACCAGGAGAGAAGAGAAACTCTGGCGATATTATGTCTGCGTGAAAAAATACCCTTGGATTTGGGGAAGACTGAATTAACATTGTTTTGAGGCTATGATTCCTGTTCTGGATACTGGCCCTCTTCTGCTAACATTTAATTACTTCCCCTGAAAAGATACATAGTCAAAGGGGTCTGATGCCTGAACCGGCCTATTAAAAAAATATCAGAATGAAATAAAAAGCAATATTTTTGTTAGAAGTGTTCTCATGTCTCTCTCATTTGTGAAGATATACGTGAGTGTGTATGTGAATGCATGCACTATATTTAACATATTTTAAGCTTGCCAGTATTTCAATCTTCAGACAAGAAATTGGAACAGTTAACTGAAGCAGAAGTCTCTCTGCCAGCTTCTTTTTGGAAGTTAAGAAAGTGAATTCTCTGCTGAATGCTGGCTTTTGTAGGTTTTCCCCTTGGATGCAATAATCTCTGATCTTGCCAGGGACTATGGCTGCCAAAAAGCTCATGGGACTGGCAGGTAGGAACATGCCTAACTCCCACATTGCTCATGCTTGAACAGCTCATCCTGACATTGGAACTGGGAATGATACAGGAGGCTTCGCTTGAAGCTGCAGAAGAAAACTGGCAGTAAAATTGTCAAGACTGCCAATCTCTTCGGGGCTTACCAAGTGGTGGAGAGAAACAATTCATAGAGACAGTGAAAAACAAAAATGAGCTTTCCTTGGCTTATCAAAAGGAGAAGAAGAAGGAAAATGAAAAAAAAATGGATGAAGGTAGCATCTACTGAGTGAGAAAAAAGCAAATTTTTGGAGCAGTGGCACGTTTTGGCAACCTTTTGTCACCAAGTTATTGTCATAAGATTGGATTTTAAATATGTGCGTATGTGGTCTGCTGAACAGTGAAATTGTTATCACTGTGCTTATTTGTTGTAACAATACAGTTTTCTCTCTCTGTTCCTCAGACTTCTCCAGCATTATCTTAGCAATAGCATTTTACATCCACTAGGTAGGTAGGAATGATTGCAATATTGAATACAGGTTGGAGAATTAATCTGCCGCTAGTGTGGCAGAGGCCTCACAGCAAAACCATGAGTAGCAGCCTTTTAGTCTGTCTCTGAAAGAGGTAGGTGTAACCTCCCATGGTGTCATGCTGAAGAAATGCCAGTGTCTTGGGGAAATTTATTTCAGTGGTGCCCAACAATAGGACGAGGGGCAACAGGCACAGGCATTGGAGGTTCCATCTGAATATGAGGAGAAACTTCTTTACTCTGAGGGTGCCAGAGCACTGGAACAGGCTGCCCAGAGAGGCTGTGAAGTCTCCTTCTCTGAAGACATTCAAAACCCGCCTGGACACATTCCTGTGTGATCTGCTCTGGGTGAACCTGCTTCAGCAGGTGGGTTGGACTAGATGATCTCCAGAGGTCCCTTCCAGCCCCAGCCATCCTGTGATTCTGTAAGATCAGCTCACTGAAACACACCGATGAAGTGTCCACCAGGCAGTGGAGCTAGCAGAGGTGGGAACACTGGAGCAAGTGGTGTCTGAGAAGACCTATCTGGCAGCTGGTGAAGGCAGGTTCTGCTGTCAGGAGAGAAGGCTGGACCAACTGTGTGGTCCCAGTTTGTGCTGTGCCAAATCGTTCCAGAGATGGGGTTTGGTGTTAAGCACTGCAGCTCCATTTCAACCATACAAATTAGTTAGCAGAAACTATAACCTTCCTTGGAGTGTAATTGCCTTAACATTGAGAATTAATACCAGGGGAGAAAGACCAGAAGACTGTGTAACTATCTTCTTTTTTTTCTTTCACTTAAAAAAAATCTCTAAATAATTAGAATGATAAATTTATGAAATCCTGTGTGAGGCTCTGGCTCCATGGAAGAAAGCAGTGCCTTTGCCCTTGACATTACCATAGCAGGTTCTCCTTGCTAATATCTAGTAATTATTTTATAATTCTACTTTGATATGAGTTGTGGAAGTGAATTTTAAGGTTATTTGGATAAAATTACAACTTCCCTGAATGGCAGCAGAGTTTTAGGACATGTAGTTATCTTGGTCTACTTATAACTGTGTTTTCTGAGGGTAATTACACCTTGAGGAGTTAATTAGAAGTTTACCACCATGTATTTACAGGTGCGTATACGCAGCTAAACTGGTTTTCTGTACAGCTATAGCATTTTGGTGAGCAATGCAAAAGTTGGAAGGCATTCTTTTTAAAAGCTGGTGATTTTATCAAAAAAGCTTCAAAGTATTTATTTGTTATTTAATTGGTGTTGCCTAATTAGTACTGAAGAATAAAGGATTGTGTGAAAATTTTGAGTAATTTTAGATCTTTGAGTGACCTCACTGATACAATCTTTTAAACATGAGATTTCTGCGAAACCACTCTATAGGACTGTGGAGAAGATACAAGCCTGATGTTTCAGTATTACTGACATTTTCACTTTAGCAAGCCTGCTTTTTCATCTCACAGGACAACTACTACAAAAAAGCATAACGAACTGGTATCTCATTTCTGTGTACTTTACTAAATTTACAGGGAGACAGAGAACTCATCTCAGGGCAAAATATGTAAAACATGCTCATGACAAAATTTCTCACTGGGTAATATAAACTGCGTCTTCAATATCTTCCATGTAAGAAACTCTCCAGGTGACTCTTCTGAAATGAACCAACCTGTATGCCATGTTCATAGCTCTCCTGATTTAGGTATTGCAGCCCATAGAAAATTAAACTACGATCAAATGTATACATTTCTGTAACCAGCCATTTCAAATTCTGTGAATTGGTGCATTCTACATAAATAAAAGGACCTGATTTTGTGCTTTGAAATCAGTCCTTTGCCTTCTGTTTGCTGCACAATGCCATCTGACTTCTTAAAAATTGGCTGATCCTTTTTCTTCATCTGCACCTGCAGAAATATCACTTAGGGAAATCTTAGACTAGTTCTGTCTGCTCTGACGTTAGCTTTGCCATCAGGAACAAGGAAGAGGTGAGGTGAGAAAAAAAAAGTGTAATCCAAAACAACGAGAGGGAAATGATTAATCTAAACAATCAGTGCATTTCAATTTCATTTGAAAAAAGAATGAAAAGGCTCCTAGACCAGTGTGTTGGCAAATTTCTCACAAATAGACACATTAGCTGATATCATCAGCCTACACAGGCTGTAGACTTGCACTACCAAACCACTAAAGTGTGTGCTTCACTTCAGGTATTTTGTTCTTTCACCTACTTTCTTGAGACTATTCAGATATTTAAGTTTATAGCTCTGTGTAATTGCTTTGGACTGGAGCCCTATGAGGACATTTTATTTCCTATGATATAATGACACTCAGACTACATCATCCCCAACAGCTTCCCACGTCTTTAGCTGGAGTGGGATTTGAAAACAGCTATGCCAAGGAAGAATTAGTGATTATAAAATCATGGACAGTAATGGACAGTTAGGCACAAAGGTGGAGGGAAAGGTGCCATTGGGTGACAAGACCTAGGCATGTCCTAGGCTCTCTCCAGGTCTGCATGTAGGCAGCCTGAATCACCTTCCATTCTAACTTTGAGAGGCAGTTAACACATGACAAATTCCCAGGTGGCTCTCTTAAGTGAAGAAGTTTCTTTAACTGAAGGGAATTAATTATCTGAAGTTTAAAATAAATTTGACACATGGTTTTCCACTTTTTAATGTTGTTGCAAGGTGTTAGCTTTGAAGGTAAATCATTTTGCCACGATCTTTCCTACAATTCTTTTTTCTAGAAGTCATCTGTCTGTAATAAAGGGTTTGGCCTGTGCCTGTTTAGTCTTTGCTTCCTTGAATTGCTCAGATAAAGGGAGGAACTCCACTGTGTGCAGGAGTGAGACAGACGTATGGGTTGCCTCCAAGTCCTGAGCTTCCACCTGGTAGGAAGAGAGGGACTCTGGTCTTTTACTGAGACTGACATCTCCAAAATGTTTAGACTTGACCAGCCATGCTCATCATGGCTGAGACTGAACTGTATGAGGAGACTCCAGGACTAAAGACTTTGCACTCTAGCCTTTTCCTTGGAAGATGTCAAGAGGTTAGAGAAGTGAATAGGGAAGTCAAATGAAGAGACAAAACTGCGTTAATGCAATGTATGAGCAGTGAAGAACTGGTTTTCCAAAGGATATTGTATGAGTAGGAAAGAAAGAAAAGGTAGACAAGGATGATAGGAGCATGATTCTGTACAAGAAGAGCTTAAATAGACTAGAGCTCTTTTTCTTGAGAAAGACATAATTTAAGAGGTTTAGAGATCCTGAGTGGAATACAGAAGCTGAACACAAAATGATTATTCTTCATCTCTTTATACAAGAACTAGAAGGAATCAATTAGGAGGTCAGGTAATAAGTTCAAAGTATGCAAGAAGGAAATCCATTTTCATGCAGTAAAAGGAAAGAGTGGGATGTACTGCCAGAAGATGTGGTTATGCAAAAGGTCCTTGGCTTCAAGGATTAGACAAGATCATGAGAAAATAGTTTGTCAAGGGCATTTAAGGATTCGTCTTGGGGCTTAGAGTATCCCTGAGCCTGTGATTTCTGAGATGTATGAGGGTATGGGCCCTGTATATGTTCTCCTGGCCTTAGGAAGAAAGGTCTGCAGGAAAAGGAAAACAAGGAGAAAACAGTGGGAATGACAGATGAGAAAAGGAAAAGAGAAGGTCACAGGATCAAAGGTGTGCAACTGGGAAACTAGAAGGGGTGCTGAGCACCCTGACTGCTCCCACAGCTCCCTGGACATATCTGAGGTGCCAATGGATGTTGCCCTGCCTGGAGTCAAGGTATGAAAAGGGAACAGAAACTGCTCCCTCTCAAACTTCCTCCTGCTGGTGGTATGAAAGGCTGGATTGCCTGGGGACAGGAGGAGGTGATGAGATGACCTTGGGGACTCGGTGTGTCTCTGGGAGGGAGAAGGGTAACAGCTTCAGGAGGATGGTCATTGTTGGAGGCAGGGTCCTGGATCTAAGGGTCTCTCAGGCTGACTCAGTACAGTTTTTCTGGACCTCTGCACCACTGTGGCTGCACAGGCACTGTGGGGCCTTTGATGCCATGATGGGGTACCTTCAGGAAAGCAGCTATGAAATCTTTTCTTAAAAGACAAAGAATCAAGGGAATTTAGGACTATAGCTGAAAATTGGCACTATTTCTTTAAACATAGATTTGCATTCTCTAAATGATGCATACATAAATAAAATTTGTCTTTTCACTAGATGATGCAATGTAGACTTAGCCTTGTATTAAAATTACTTATCTGCTCTACTCTAATTTATCTTTTTTTCTTGCTTCACAAGATCATTTACCTCTGCTCTCCTTGAGTTATTCCCAATGTCCCTATACTTCTGGCCAAAGATGAGTAGATAAAACAATATTTTTTCTCACATGGGGGAACAGGTGTTCCTGTTGCTGTCCTGAGAAAGGACCACTTGCTCAGAACTTCTCCATCCTCCTGTTGTCAGGGATCAAGCAAGGGGCATACAGGAAGATGGAGCTCCACTTCCATGAATGTTAAAGATGATTTTACTTGATAAGTGTGAAATTATGTCTAATTACAAAGTTAATGTAAGTGAATGTAATCAGATAATTACAATGGGTAATTACATGATATTTACAACTTATAATGATCTTGTTATTATACTGTATATAATGACATTATCAAAATTCTTTCTGAAGTTTTTTCTCTCTTTAATTGGCCTTTTCATATAAAGCAAATTATTTTAAATGTTTTATAAGTTTCTGTCTGAGTTCTTTACATTCTAACATATGAGTTCAAAGCATTCTTAAGTGATTTGGTAATATTATGGCTATTTACTTAAATATTTTTCTTACAAAAATGAAAAAATGGCACAGCTTTTTTTGAGGTGTGATATAAGGAACCCTTTGAAAAAGTCTAATTTCCATTCTTTTTATTGCACACCACTGGAAGAAGTGAGCAGAATTGTTAATAGGAGGCAGCATGTGGGCAAAACCCTACCTTAGGTAGCAAGTGACCTTGGGCTATTCTCTCGGGCAAGTCATTTTGCTTTTTTATACCTCGGTTTCCCTATCTGTAAATGGGGAATGATAATATTTAATTTCATCTGTGAAGTGTGTCATAATACACAGATGAAAACTGACAAATATCACAAGGAAAAGAAATTAAGAATTCACATAAGGAATGAAGACAGACTTTAATTGGAACTAAGGCCTTCCACTTTCGTAAACAACAGGCTTGCCTAATTTATGAATATTGGTGCATGTCCCCTACCCCCTTCACACAAAGCTCAGATAATTGGTCTTTGTTCGGGGAGCTGCCTATGGGTTGGAATAACAGCAGGAGCTCTCTTTGTGAGTGCTTTGGGCCCAGCTCCAAAGGTCCTCTCAATACTGGTGTATTCAAGGCTGCTGCAAACACGAGGCCTGATTCATGTCACCCACGTTACACCACTTGTATGACAGTGTAATTCCATTTAAAGTGATGGAGTTGCTCATGCAACATAATACTGAAGTGATTCACCTGATTTCAGTGAAATTACTCTGGCATAGAACTGAAGTTAAACAAGGACTGATTGGAGTCTGTAAGGCTTGAATCTTAATTGCTTTCTGAAGTCTCCCGGGTCTAAAATGCTAGTATTCTGACCTGTGAGCATCTGACACCTTCTCTGCATGGAAGCAAATGATCCCACCAAGAAGGCCAGTGCTTTAATCCTTCTCAGTGCTGCCTCATAATCCCTTTTTATGTTAGGATCGAAAGGGCCCAAAAAGTGGATTCTAAGCTTGCCAACAGCACAACAGAACCCTCCTTTTTCTTTGCTCTGGGTAGATGAGTCCAGGGCACTTAGAACACATTTGAGGCTCCATCCGAATGGCTTTAACCAAGTCAAAGACCATGCTGATCAGCAAACAGCTGCCCTTTGGACCCAGAGGTGGAGTCCTTCTAAGTCCATGGCTGTCCCTCAGTGTCTTGACATTGTTAATTACAAGGATAAGTCATGAAGAAACTATGACTTTCAACTTCCATTAATGATTTTTGCATCTTTACTATAGTGTACTAATTAAGACTGCTATGTAATAAAATCTGTGCTGGAGCTCCCAGCAGCTCAGACAGATAAACGGGAAACAATGAAAAGAAAGAGGCTAGAGAAAGCAGGTGTTTGACTTGACCTGTGCTGCATATCCAAAGCAGAGGTGGTTACCCGTGAATATGAAGAGATACCACTGACTTGGTGTGGCTGACTGGCTGGTGTATGGCTGACATTCCATATAATGCATGAGTAGGTATGGCATTAAAAGGAAGGAGGTGAAGTAGGTCTAGATGTGACCATCACCATTCTAGGGTTGCTGCCTGGGTGGCCATTAGGTTGACTCATCCACTGGGGCTTTTACAGCAAAAAAGAAAGCATGCTTAAAACTATGGAAGGACTTTAAACACTGCAAGTTACAGACTTAAATCTTTGCAGAATCTAGGAAGCAGAGATAATTTCTGCATATGAAACTGGATATGAAGGATGAGATGGAGAAAGAGAAGGTACAGGTGTTTCATCAACGTGAGAGGGGAGAAGGTAAAAAGTGAGAAAGTCACGCTCAGCAGGAGTAGCATTTGAAATATGGGGCCTGCTCCTGCTTGTCCCCCCTGCCGATTTTTTTAAAAAAATAATTAATTTATTTATTTATTAAAGATAAACTAAGAGCAGCAGCCAAAGAAAAAGATATGTCATTAGATTCTGAAGACAGAATGCTTTAGAAGAAGGCTGCAAATTTGCAGGTATTCTGTCATGTCAAACACCAGTTTGAATCCAGGTAAAACGTGGAGTTAGCTGCAGTATAATCCCAGAAATATCAGACTAGAAAAAGGTGATCTCATGTTGCTGATGTACAAGCAAACAGTATTAATTCTATTGAACCACAGAAGAGTGCTTGTATGCAACCCAGGGAACACAAGACCTCCTGTAATTCATAATTTCCCCTCCAGTTGTAAAACGTAGTTTCTATAGTTTTGCACTCACAGCAGGTTATTAAAGCAGCAGGCTCCATGGATTTGATCACAATATACCTTCTTCTATGGAAGGCTGGAGAGCCGGCAATGCTCTCCTCCAGCAGACCAGCATAAGAAATACCACCCCCCCCCCCCAAAAAAAAAACCAAGAAAAAAGACATGTTTGATATAAGCTCCCCATATGTATCCTCTTAGATTCCTCACATGTAGACCTGGTCACTGAAAATGAGACAGTGTCTTCTTTAGTGACTAAGGATATACGATATGGTTAATCCATTGCACAAGTATCCACTGGTGTGATGTTCAAAATGGTTTCCATCACAGGAAGCTAAACAAGTTTCTTTACATCTTGGAGTGGATGTAGAGGGTCTCCATTTGGGTGCTGAGATGGGAGCCATTGGAAACATGCAGAAGAAAGGATGAAAAAGCATATACTAATTCACAGGAATAGTCATTCTGGATTTCCTGCACATCTGTGGGAAACCTGAGCACCTTTGAAACATTTAACACACCAAGATGCAGTGTACTCTGTTGGACCAGAGAGAAGACATCAAAAAAGAAAGATGAATACAAACCGTAAAGGGGCCCATACACATCCTAAAGGTCTGTTATCCTAGATCATGAACCATATTAGAAAGGGGTTAAAGCCAACACTATTTCAAAATCAGGTGTTCACAACACACATCTGCAAAGAGAATACACAGCGGGAAAGCCAGTTCAGTTCAGGAACAAAAATGGTCCCACGAGTTCATTTGTGGACACAGGATGACCATCCAGTTTAACCACGAAGATGGTCACATGACTGAGGGTGCAAACTACTATCAACTAATTAGCCAGAGTGCCCCTCCGTGTGCTTATTTATCAGCTCCTTAGGTAGGGTACTGAACATTAAAAATAGAAGTTCCAGCAGTTGGGAAGGTAAGCACTGGTGCTGGATCTAGCTATCAAGTCAAGGAGAACCGTATATGGATGGAGTGTTGTTCCTAAGGCAATAATAGAGGTAAGAGAAGTGGAGAAGGAGGAAGAGCAGAAGAGCACATAGAATTCCCTTTGAAGAGCAGTTTGAACTCTCAGTATGGCTGTCAGGAGAGTCTTTCAAGAAAGAGCTGGAGATGATGGAAAAGGAGACAAAAATCAGAGAGAAAGAGTGCCTAACACAAAGCCCTTGTTTGACAAGATTACATGAGAAAGCTTACGTGATAGTTTCCAGAATAAATCAGATTAATTCCTAGGAATGGGATGATGTTGAACTGGAAAAGTGCAAGACCATGCACACAATACTTACTCATAACCAGCTGTTATATAGCAAGGAGATGGGCCTGTTAGAAAAAGAGATGATGTATTAATAATACCACTTAGACAGAAGGGAGGATGCAGGAGACAGGGCAGTATAGAAAGCCTCTAAGTCACTGTTATGACGTAGCCAAGAAAAAAAGACAAATGCTATTTTAGCTGTTAGGTTATGTGTTTTCAGTAGAGATGGAAATTATGAATGTTGTTGTCCAAGATACTTCTATGATAAAGAATCTATGTTAAAATGAGGTGAATTCACGTTTTTGTAGCTACAGAGAAGATTTTCTACAGTAATCAGGGGAAAGGACAGTCTATTTTGCAAGAGGAAATGAGAAGCTCCGTTTGTTTAGCCAAAGAAAACAAAGGTTGAGAGAGGGAATTACTGTGCTCTACAGATATGTCAAGAGAATAAGCATCAGAGAAGAGGAAAAGTATTTAGCTAGAGAACATTATTGACATAAGAATAAAAGGCTGTAAACCAGCTAGGTATACACTTAGACTAGGAATTAGAAAACACTTACAAACATCAGAGTCACAGGGCTTGGGAACAGACTTCCAAAGGAGCTGTGTGAGCAAAAAATCTCAATCACTTTTCAAACAGGAACAAATCAGTTCATGAAATAAAATCTGCAACATGATCCACCATGAGAACAGGGAATTGCACCTCATGTTTCTGAAGGTATCTTTGAATTTAGTGCTAAAACACAGATGACCTGTGTTAATATCTATCCCTATGGCCCAGCTTTATCATTTAATAAATGGAGATAACACTGTTAACTTATGCTACATGTTTATTTTGAATGATGTCTAGAGTACCAAGTACAGAAATTTGTAAGTGTTAGTATTACCATTAGTTCGGAGATTCCAGAAAGGCCCAAACATTCAGAGAAAAAATGAGAGGTGTGTGTGTATATATCTAAATATATATTTGTATTCATATACTGTATATATTTTATTTACCTACAATTTTAATATACTTTACACTTTATTTCTATTTATATATAATATTTTGTGCATCTACTACAGTAGTTATGATACATATGTAATTGCTTGTAACAGCTGTTTTTAAACCACTGTTTGCTTTTATGTCCCACAAATACTTATCCTGTCTACAGTTTCCTGAACCCCTGAAAATCTATTATAATACTTCATTTGCACCTACAGTATGCTCTTAAAAATAATGGGTTTAGCACTAAAAATCACTACAGCAAGAATAAAGATTGACAGGCTAATGTCACTCAGCATTCGATGTCTTCAGTATCATATTGTTCAGGACACAAACCTTGCAGGTGGTAGATACAAAAAATAAATCCGAAGCAAAAGGGAACTACCTTCACATTCAGTTTTAGTATATTCTGAGGAATAAAGCTTGCCTCTAACCCTTCATAATAGCCATGTGTAAGTAGAGACTAGGTGGTATTGGCCAGAAAGGACAGACTTCGCCATTTACTGCAAATCTCTGCTTTTCTGACTGCATTATTTATGAAAATATTAATTATAAATGAGAAACCTGCTGAGTATGGACAGAGAGCAGTGAGAAACGGAGAAAAGCCCTAAGAAGGAACGTGATCATTTTGAGAGTGCTCCTTGCTACAGAGCGTGGCTCGGTGCTGAAAGGTGAATAACTGTGATTGCTCTCGGTTCAGACCTGCAAGCTTTGCTCTGTCACCGCAGAGAAAGGAGCTTATCAGTTTCCTGTTGCTCCCAGGTACGTTTCCTCCTGGCAGGGGGGTTATGCATCAGGCCTCCTCTGCATTCTCTTCTGACAGCTCTCCGTTTTGTTTCCAGTGTCTCTATTAAGGGCAGGATTTTTTCCCTGCACAGTTTTAGTTTCAACAGGTGCCAGGATTTGAACTGGTCAAAGTACAAAGATGCATTCATTCCTAAATTGTCACTATCACAGCCATAACTATCAAAGTGTTGCCATGCCACTTCCTAGGTCAATTTATGGCATAAATACCCTGTCAAAAGCACAATGATTTATTCATTCCCCTCAAAGATAAGTATCGTATGGTGGGACTCATTATATGATTGATTTCAGCTTATTTGAATGATTGCATTGCTGATGGTGGACGCAAAGGGAGGCATCAGAGTTCTGGGAACTAGACACATAACACCAGTGTGTTTTTCATGGGAGCACTTTCACTCACACGCTAAATCTTAGGCTTCAGCTGGGTAATTCATATCAGCTCCAGTAAGGTTGCCAGCCCCCTTAAAAATAAATAAATAAATAAAACAATTCAAAGCCAGTTTTGCTTAAAACCCACATGAGAGTTGTAAGGATCCTCGGAAATTTGTGCCTGTCACTCCTGATCTCTCTGATGGCAGTTTCACTAAGTGCCTGGCTCAGTGAGATAGCAAACCTCAGGGAACAGAGCAGCCTGGGAGGAACAAAACTTGCACAGTTTCTCTGGCTGTTGTCAGATCACAGGTCTTCGCTGATGGCAGGTGGAAAAGCAAGTGGATGACATTGGCTCTGCTGAACACTCACAGTGCCCCTCTGTGGTTCCACACACCAGCAGTTATTTCAGTGCTGGTAGGACCTCGTAAAGATGTAAGTGGAGTTGAACTTGGGATTGAAATGGGAAGATTTGTTGTTTGGGGATAAGTATAAACTTTGTTGTATAAAATACACAGTGCCTTGAAAGATGTACCTATATGGCACATCCAGATTTACTGTATAAATGTCAGGATTTGGTTCCCCCATAGTAATGAGTGGTGTTTTGTAAAATCTGTTTTAATGAGCTGTTCTGTAACAGAAACTTAAGAACAGAGTTATTATGATGAACCTATGAATTGGCTATTTAAATAAAATCCAGTGTCCTACATACCAATTCAACACTTCACAACCTCAAGCTGTAGAAGCAGAGAGTAGCTTCTTCTTGGATGTTGAGGGTACATCAACATTCACATTTGAGTTCAGAGTGCTAGTGTGTTACTGAAGAATATCTCCCAGTTGCCTCTACTTGCACTTTGTTTTGCATCGTGGAGCAGTCTCAGAGTAAATGAACTGGGTTCCTTTCAAATGAAAATAAACTGGAAGATCAGTTCCAGATGTGCACCTACTGGTCTCTAGCCACAAATAGGCAGAAAACAGCTATCCTGAAGTGACCCCCCCCTTAAAAAAAATCCCACTCTGCAATGTACACTTTGAGAACATCAGGTCCTCAGCACTAATTGCTTTACAGATATTCACTCCCACTCATCCACACTGCTTGTGATAGGGACACAACCTGTACGAGGCCTGACCCGTGGACAGCATGGTCTAAGAGACTGGTGTGACAAAAAGTCCTCACAGTCCGACACTGTGAAAATTGCAAGCAGCATTTTCTTAGCTTTTCACACAAACACCTCAAGCTAGATACAAAGAAGTAACTTTTTACAATGAGAGTGGAGAAACACTGGCCCGGGTTTCCCAGAGAGGTGTTAGATGCCCCATCCCTGGAGACATTCCAGGCCAGGCTGGACGGGGCTCTGAGCAACCTGATGTAGTTGCAGATGTCCCTGCTCATTGCAGGGGGGGTTGGACTACAAGACCTTCAAAGGTCCCTTCCAACCCAAACTGTTCTATGGTTATACGATTCTATTGCCATAAGTGAAGTTTTGGGTAAGTGTATTTACTGATCTGTTCTTACAGCTGGAGATGAGGTAAGGTTTGAATACAAGTGTTGATAAGAGCTCTGACATTGTCCTTTCTGCCTTGATAAAAAAACCTTGCAAAATTTGGTGGTTTTTAAATCTGCTTCCCAGTTTTGAGAATCAGTAACATGGAACAGAACTGAAGGTCAGTTAAAAAGTTCCCTTTTTAAACTTTACCTGTGGACAGAAAAAATTTCAAAATGTAAACTCTAAAGAACAAATAGTAAATGAATGACTGCCTTTCTGTTTTCTCTTATATTTTGTGTTCTGGACCTGTTTTATTAACATTTCAGGATTATAAAACTGAGTAGTAAATTCATGTAATTTAAAAACTCACAAGCAGTTTCTCTTTCATGTCCAAGCCTCTTCCCAGTTCCTCCCGCTCCTGTGGAGGCACCGTTCTGTTTGTACTTGCAGCAATATTTCAGTAGATTCCCTGGAGATGACTGGATTCAGCTAGTGTAAAATATTTTGCAGAATCACATTTTCTCAAGTTTAAAGGGATACCTGCTTAAAAATGGTGCCTTGCAAAGCAATCCATTGGGTCTGACATGAAGAGATTATGCTGCTGGCACATGCAGCAGGTGACAATTGCTTTATACTTGCTGTTCTCTGGACCTTCTGATGACACTTGTTTATTTTCATGTCTCTTCCTCCAGAGTAAAATACAGCTTTAACTCACAGATAAACATATACAGAATAGATATTTTTTTACCTCATGGACCATACAGAAATATCGATGTGGTTTTATCCATTCGATCTTGAACCAGTTATTATAGCTCCAGAGAACCCTGATATTAAGCTGCTTTTTGAGTCTTAACCAGGCATAATGTGCTGTTCAGTTGAAAGGCTGGCACTGTGGAGAAGATGCAGAGCTAGATGAAAAAGAACTATTAGAAACCAAACCTAGCACTCGATGTGTAATAAATGACCAAGAGAAAGCCTATTTGGGAACTGTTTCCACAAAATGGCAAAATGCTGTCATACAAGAAAAAGAAAGGATTCTGTGCTAGTTTAAAAAGGTCAGCTTTTCAGGATAAACTGACAACACTGATATTGGAAAGCTGCCATATTTACCATCACCACTAATATATCTTCAAATTCTGCCCTCTAACCTTTGTAAGGGGGCTGAGTTTATCAAAGGGATGTCTTCGTAATCCTCCTTTCTCCCTACTTGCCTCATTTTTAATTTTTTTCTTTTTGGACGTGGATTATCTTTAGGGTCATTTTTAGGTCATTTGTATTCAGTGATTAAAAGGAGCTGGAGCATTCTAGGTATTCTTGATGCTCCCAGTGGACTTTTTCTCTCTCTTTCCTCCTCCCTGCCAACAGTGCTCAGCGAAAGTGCAGTTCCTCCCTCCTTCTCAGCATGGGGAAACATCAGTGACTTCCCAAGCAGAGTCTCCGTGGGGAACAGAGGAGGTCAAGAGCAGTGTTAATAGTCACCTGTAAAAAAGAGGAGCAATAGCCAGTGAGGCCAAGCATCGTTTAAAGTAAATGTTTCTGAGAAGTTTGTATTCATTCACATCTTCTACATGAGAACAAGTCCTTCTCAACAAATCATGGAATCACAAGGCTGGGAAACGTCGAATATTCAGCCCAATTGTCTGTGTCAGGCATACTTTATGCCAAACTGAGAAGCGTTTTATTTAATGTGTTCTTTGATGCTGAGGTCTCTGCATGCTCTATAGGGGACTGAATTTATTATAGTCTTTCCTGTAAGGAGATTCCTGCTGGTTTTAAACAGTTGATGGATGCAAATAAAACATCTACACAGGTGAGAAATCTGTAGAGAGGTAAACCTCCCCACTGGCCGGACCCAAAGGATCTGGTTTGGTATGAAGGTTTAGGGTGAGATAAAGAGAAGAAGAGAATAGGGACAAGACAGGAGGTGTTGAGGGAAAGCCCTGTTTTTGTGATTCTGAAACAGCACTAACAAGGCAGACACTGGCTGAGTTCCTTTTTGCTAACATAACATATCATCACCCTTAGCCCATACATGATACCCTATGAGGCTTATGAATTATTATTTTTTGATTTTTAATCACTCCCATGTCTTTCTTTCTTTTTTTTTTTTTTTTTTTTTTTTTTTTTTTTTTTTCAGTATGATTCAAGACTGAGCTCCAAGAAACTGTGCAGATATACACAATGTATTTAAAGGGCTGATCTTAGGACAGTAGGGATAATTAAAGCTTAGATTCTCCAGTGGTCTGTGTTATGTAACTTATTGTCATTGAAATTCATTGGTATTTGGATCTTAGGCTTTTAAAAAAATCCCAGCAGAACTATGATTGATCATCAGAAAAAAACATCCTTTGAATGCTAATAAGATTAATCTGATCTTCATTAAACCAGTGGAAAAAATGTTAGTGGCTTAGGGTTGATACTGCTGAAGATATTGTAAACAGAACAAATAGTTATTAAAATGATTATGGTAAGCTCATGTGAGAAGAGTAAAAGCAGGAGTAGAAACTAGAGTCTTGGGCTGAAATAATGGCTGACTTATTTGTAGAGATTTATGCATAGTGAAATAACAGATACTACAAATAACAGCCCAGATATCCAAACGAGCTCACCAATTTCTGTAATGATTTCCTATCAGTAAGCTCTTGAAGTTCTTTAGAAAATTTCATAATGCAACTCAGATAAGTGGTTTTTATGTACAGTGGCATTCCCTGTATATGCAGACACATTAGTTGACACTGCTGTAGCCTTTAATATAAAAACAAATTAAATTTTAGCTAGTTCAGGTCCTAAAAACTAAAGCTGCACATGCTTTTGCAAGCTGAGCATTTCAGAAAATTTTCTATATTTATGAATTTTCAGAAGTGATAATTTTCTCACCTCTTTTATGTATAAACCAAACTGGCTCCTTAAATATGCCTATTTTCACTCATTTGCACAAGACATTGTGGTCTGGCAGGCAATCTCAGGGTTGGTGTTGGCTCCACACAAAACGATGCAATCTCTAAAGAAGGACGGTGGTGCTTCTCAGTTTTTGTACCACACCTGGGTAGTCTGAGGGTTGACCTATCATGTAGGATGCCAGTCAGGTTCCATGTCTGCCTGAAGTACCTGAATGCCAGTTCACCCTGTGAAGTGTTCTCTTCTTTGGCCCAGTGACTTACAGTTGTTTTGCTTCCTTCCCTCTCCCTTTCAGATTATTTGAAGCTGTTCTTCACATGGAAGACCTTCTTGGCTGGATAGAAGGATTGGGACTGAGCATGGTTTTCTGTCCTAGTGGGTACAGATTGCTTTTGAGCAGGCTAAATCCCAAGGTCCCAAGATCTGCTGGTACCTCTTATCCAATGCTGGTTGTAGGTAAAATATAAGAGCGTGTGTAAGAACAGATAAGAGCAGGGACTAACAATCAGCTTTTCTTCCTCCTGGAAAAGTCTTTCTTTACTCCCACGCTACTTCTCAGTGAATCTTTTAATATTATGTGTACAAAGGAGCTTCTTCAACTGGAAAACTAGAGAGAGCTCATCCCACTCCTTATGTTCACTCTAGAAGTACTTGTATTCCCATGGTATGGCCTTTTTTTTTTTTTTTCAGGAGATTGGCTTTTACTGTGTTTTGGGGTGCATGCTTTAACCACTGCTGTTTTTCACATTGTGGTGGCAATGATGGCATCTTTTGGTCCCACATTGTAAAGAAAGAGGGTGATTCCTCCTCTGTTTTTGAAAGGTTCAGTCCCCTTTTCAAGGAGAAAAGCAGTATGAGCACTGACTGAGCTGGTAAGAGTGGGACTTTCTGATCATGGCACTCCAAAACTCATGCTTACTTGCTCTGAAGTGGTGGTGAGGAACATGGGAATAGAGGGGAGCCTTCCAAATGTGGGGAGGAGCAAGAGATGCTGCTGGAAAGAGCATTATTGTGAAATGTGGCTGCAGTAGTATCCTGGTTTTGTTAAAAACAAGTTTCTCTTTTAGTGAATTTGCCTGTCAGCTAAAGCCTTCATATTAGCTGCATTTTTCTGGAGAACCAGACACATGTTTTGGTAAACCTAGCAATGGAATGCAAACTTATTGATAAGCATGGATGGACATCTCGCGAGAGGGGCAACGAGAAACCGGTGACCAAGAAACTGACCGTGTATAACATTCCATTCACGTGAATACTTCATATAAAAGTGGGAGATCATGAGGATCTTGTGCCTTTCCTTTTCACTTCTCCTTATGGCTGACATTAGGAGAGGACCTTGCTAGTCGTCCCTGTGAACTGAGGCCTAGTGAGAGACTGAATCCAGCTCCGGTTGGCTGCAGAGTCTAATCCAGGACTTTGGTTGCCGGCTCTGCAGTTGCTGAGACTTTCGAGATTGGTTTTGTATATTTTGTATTATTTTCTCTATTCTTATTAGTAGCATTAGTAAAACATCTTTAATTTTTTCCAACTCTCTTCTCTCTGTCCTTCTTTCCCTCCCGATCGCCTGTCCTTAGTGGGAAGGGGGGAGAGGGAAGGGCAAAAGGGGGAAGTGGGGCGGAGAGGAGGTTAACAATACATCTGCCACGGTTTTATTGTCACCCCACAATTTAAACCCTCAACAAGTAGTGAGGAGGCAAGGCATTTCTAGAAGGTGGCTCCAGTGCAAAGAAACAGGTCATCATCAGCACTGCTTTGCTGGGGATCATGCATCCTGCCTGTATTTGAGGATATTGATATTCTAGGGGAGAAAAATTTGTCCTTGCTTCTTTTTATGAGCTACTGAGACTCTTTACTGACTCCTTACAGGAGGCTGTCACTGGCAGACTTTTTCAGTCATGCAGGGCTGGTAGGTGGTTGCGGCATTTAGTAAGGGAGCAAAAAGTAATTGGAGAATGAAGCAGGTATAGCAGCCAATGAGATAGGTAAAATATTGCGATATGTAGCATGAGCACAACATGTGCCTTTGTACCAGATTTTCTTGGCAGAATACAGCAATACAGCCTCATCATCCTGCTGCATGCCAAACAAGTCACTATAAATTACATCTGTTCCTTCTGTGTGGTACATACCCAGCTCACACACACTAGTTGTGCAAGGGATCAGGGCAAACAAAAGTCTCTAGTCCCTAATGCCCTCCCTGCTATAGTAGGCATTAGGGAAAATGATTGACAGTGTTAAGTACCCTCCCTTAAGAAACACCTAATCTGTCTTGGGAGGATTTGAAGCTGGCACATCATACCCTTTCACTAGCCCATGTTTACACACATGTAATCCAGGCTCCGCTCATACTGTCCATGGGGTTCCATGTAACTTCAGGCACAGGAGATGAGGGGAAAGAAAAGCAGGTATGACCCAGGAGCTGGCCTCGGCCTGCAAACTTCGTTCCACCTGTGTTGGTCTCCTAAGGATTGGGTTAATCTTATGCTAAATATTTTACCCTGTAACTGAGGTCAAATATCCACTATCTCTCCTGTAGGGTAAACATGTAAGAGCTGCATGGAATGGAATGCAAACACACTGGGACTGATCAGCAGGCCGTGCACTGACCATTTAGGAGTCAAGCTATGCAGCTGACCACCAGCGGGAAGAAAATGCAAGGGGCCAGGACTCCTCTGAGGGAGCTGCGTGCCAGAGGAAAATAGTTGGGACACCAAGGAATCACAGAGAAAATATGAAAAGACAACCTAAAGACATAAAATAGCAATATTTGTAGCAAAACCCTAAGAAAACTCACCCCCGAGAGCAAGGACAGAAGAGCATGTATGTTTTGAGGAATGAGGGCAACCCAGAGAGAGACTTGGAATAGTAAGCAAAGGCATTGCCTCTAGATGCTTTGTGCCTCCTATGTTTGGTGAAATAAGACTTTGTATTCTTATTCTTTGTAGTTAGATCTGACCTTATTGAAGATATCTGTTTACTTGATCATTAAGTAGGTGGAAACAGCCTGTGAAGTCATAATATTACTTAAGGATTCAAATCCAAACAGGAGATTCGATTCACTTTTACTAACTTACTTTTGCGTATGGAAAAGTTCACTTTACTTAGCACTTGATGAACTTTTCCTCTAATTAGGGCATGTCATTAAGGTAATACTACCTCTTCATCCTAGGGAGGAACCACCAATGATTATCCAAGCTTCACTTGCTACTCAGGTCACTAAGTCATCGGATAGCATAATCTTCAGGTAATTTAATGCCTGAATTGGCTTGGATCTAAGCTTAGGCATTTTTATTGCTCAGGCAGCACTGGTTTATAACTCATTTACAATACATGCAAAGAGCACTACTATGTGATACACATGTGTTTCTGTTTGGAAAATGAAAAGTAATCTGACCTTATTAAGCCTGATGGTCTGTAGGTTCATTATTCACTGGACATGTTTGAATTTGATATTTAAACTATGCTTCACAGTCTCATGATCTCTTTGGTGCACACAATGGTAGATAGCATAAGTTCATCAGTACCAGGCGGAACAGATTGCAAAGAACAGTCACTCACCAATGGTGATGATAAACAACCTTTTACAACAATTATCTAGTTAAAACACCATTAACAATTAATGACACATCACAGAACTTACTGAACCCATTTAAGACTAATTTACTGACTATAAAAATATGGCATTAGGAATTTATGGATCATTAGGTTTTATTCCAGAATGAAATATTGCTGACTGAAACTCGCAAAAACTATTGAAAACAATCACTCATTAAAACCACATGAAATTAAATGAAATAATGGGAGAAGGAAAGGAAATGGAGGCAAGGTTTGTAAATGTTTGGGTAGAGGAAACTAACTTCTTGTGTCACTGAATGGATGAAGATTGCATTTTAAGACAAGATTGAAATCTACAATTAAATAATTCAAACAAAATTTTAATGCACAATAAATTCTTCCTTTTCTAACCAAGAAACATTAGATCCCAACTGATCAAAATTCTTATCATGGTCTATTAATCACAGTCAGTTATTTTGAAACACTGTTAAAGACACTATAACAATGTTAAAGTTAATTAACTAATTCCTCCAAATAGTTAATACATAAATTCAAATTTAGCAGCTGCTCCAGTCTTATATATTAGAATTTCAATTACGCCTTGAGGCCAACACAAGGCTATTAGAAATGGATTAGAACTAACTATGATTTACAGTTCACTGTGGCCCAATGAGACTAACTCAGAGTGGAGCTCCACTTATTTGTAGTAGGAAAACTGTAAATCTCATATACTCTAAAATTCTACAAAGGGCTTTTAAAATAAGGTGAAATACTTGCATCACTCTGCAGTGCTTCTGTAGGAAATACTTTTGTATGTGTGTGGTTTTTGTTTTCCTGAGAAACTGACTCCTGAGTGGTTCTGGAGCAAAGACAGCAATATTTTCACAATATTTTCTAGATTATTTGAGGCTGAGAGTCTAAGACTTGAAATTCACACAGGAATGGCCAAATCCCTAACCATTCACACCAGTTTCATTCTGTAACTTCTGTAATATTCTGCAAGCTACCTCTGAAGGACAGCAGCACAAAAAAAGCATTGGGCCTTTGGGAACAGCATATTCAAGTTTGATATATAAAGCAAAAAGAAAGGACTGTTGGCAAACCCTGTATTGGATGTGTCTAATGTTTTCTATTATAAAGTTTTATCCCCTTTTCCACAGCAGTTCAAGTGTCCCCATGATTTGCAGAAGCATTTTGATCTTTGACAACAGAAGAACCAAGTCACAGGGCAAGCTAGTGCAGTATTTAAATTTAGATTGCATACTTTCCAAATCAGTTTCCAAACTGCAGTAGAGAGCACAGAGGTGGTTTGGAAAGTCAGCATCACCCGCAAGAAGTCAAGACAAACCAACTTGGAGGTTGTCTCTGAACTGTAGACTGTCAGGAGCTCCGGTCATCATTTTCAGAGTGGAGGCAGGTTCTTCTGTCCCATGAAGAGCCTCCTGGTAGATACTGCAACAGTCTGAGAGGCTTCTGTCTCTCCCCAGTGACTCTTTATGTAAAAGTGCCCTCAGTACTGAGGTGGATGGAGGGAAGGCAGGAAGGAGAAAGGGTGCAGTGTTCATATGACTACCGTGTAGGAAAGAACGCAAAGTTTACTGCCCCAGACAAAAGTAACACAGAGTAATAAAACAACCTAGAGTGACTCTGTAGCTTTAAAATTTGTGTGATCAGTTAAGAAGAGTACATCGAGTTGTACTACGACCATATTCTTTGAGCATCTGGATAAAGGACCTTATTTTGCCATAGAGGAATAAGTCTCCATTGCATGTGTAGCTGATGATTCCAGGACACTAGGTGTCCACCAAGAATTCAGATTTGGCAGTGAGTCCCTTCCTTTCCAAGTGCATTCCACCAGCAGGTTCTGCAAGGCTGCAAAACCTTCACAACAAGCCAAACTGGGAAGTTTTTATGATATCACTTTTGGATCTGCAAACATGATGGTAAGCTTGATGAAGAGATGATCAAAAGGATCATGTTTTATGATTTCCTCAATATTTAATTTACCAATGCAGCACAAACTTCAGCAAAATGTCTACGCTACTGCAACATCAGCAAGACTAAGTACAGCGTTTCTTAGGACACCTACCCATTCTTATTTAGACCCTTGCCAGAGCATTAAAAGATTTAAAGAGAGACATAGATTTTTTTTTTTTTTTTTTAATTAATATGGAATTCTTGCTGGCTACCATCTGATTTGCAAAACACTGTATGTTGTATGCTTGCAGCTTTAGCAAAAATTTTTTAATCTACACTTAAGCCAAAAATCTTTCTCAGAGGTCACAGACTAAGCATTTTGGACCATTTTACAGTGTGGAAAATTGTTCTCTTGACTTCATTCCAGGAAATCTCTGTCACTGGATACATCAAGAAGACAATACTCAGTTTATAATGAAATCTAGTCTATTTTATTCAGAATATTCCTCACATATTGATTTCCAAGAACCATTCATGTTCTTCTTAAATTTTTATTAAATAAAGAAAACATGAACTGAATTATGCCATGTTTTCTCATTGGAAAGACTGCACTAAGCTAAAATTAATAAAGGCTGTATGATTAGAGATATTGCCACCTCATGATATACAAGGTAAATATAATGAAACAATATTTATATAATGGACATGTCCTCAATGCAACTGTACATATCTACGTCATTATTTAAAATTAATACCTGTGTCTGCATATGGATTTATAAACTCTATGTTAAGGTATCTGCTTAGATACAACTGGTGCAGAAAAACATTAATTTTTGGAGAAGCAAGTTACACAATGAAGCATCTGTTTTAAATTCCAATGTGATATGTTTTGCAAAATACTGTATTTATGCTTCAAAACATTTCATACACATTTTTTCTTTGATTCCAATATTTGCAGGATTGGTCTCTCCTCCACACCCAGATTTCTCTAAATTCAAGATCAATTGAAAAAATCAGCTGGAACCACTTAGTTTTACCCAAATACATCTTAAGATGTGAAACCACAAATTTGACAAGCTTAGAATGCAAAATGATCACGTACTTTAGTCTCCTTCAAAAATGCCTGTAAATATTCTCCAGAATATTTCAAACTTCTATAGTTCATGTACAAAACCAGCCTTTACTTCCATTCAACAGCATGATTTACTGTCTTGTGAGAGTGCAAATACAGTTTGCAATACTAATATTGCTATAGTTTGGTGGTCTAGGTACACAAATCAATACTCGTTATGTTTTTAGTTTGTTTGGGTTCTTCACAAAATCATTCTTTGGAAGTGTCATAAACATTTTCATATAGGACAGGAAAGGACCATTTAATTAGGTAAAGCTTTGGGCAAAGTTCTTCTACAGTTGTACACTCTTCTGAGTTTCATCCAGAATTAGATTTGCCTTGATGTTTTTCCCCAGGAGTGTCACAACTTCTGCTCATATTCACTCAGCAAACTGCTGTAGCAGCAGGTCCCTTTCTGATGGATTGCTGCCTCTTCGCTTTTTCATTTTGTAATTGTGTATCTGATGTCTTTTGAAAACCTACAGTAAACCACTCAGATATGAACAGATGTGAATGAAAAATAATTATCTTAGAGATATGCACAAAACTTACTACACTAGGTACATGTTTTACTTGACCAAAAAGTTAAAAATTCATCCCCAGTAACTCTTCTTTTAGATACAATGTTTAATGTACTAGACTCTGGCACTTTCCTTTGGTTTCAGCACCATCTGATTCTCTCTCTGTGTAACTCTGTGTGGGTATGATTGTGTGGCAGTCAACACAATCAGGTGAGTGTAAGAAAAGGACTATATTATTTTTTGCTGCTTGCTCTTCCTGGCAGTTTTCCTCCACAAAAATGGGGTATGGGAGAGTAAGATGAAACCACTTTTCTTTGAGAAGGTTAGAAGAGAGAAGCTGCCATCACCTCTTGTTTAGGTTCTTGTTCTGAGACCACATGTTCATGGAGAGGATGGAAGACACACATTTCCAGGTTATTGTTAATCTAGTCTGAGATGTAATTCTTCCCATGGATGGCAGAACATATATTATTTCTCATCCCTTTGTAGAATTTGTAATAATTCTGTGAGGCCTGTAGTAGGTGATGAAATTGGGATTCATTTAATTTGTTTGTGTGTGTGTGTGTGTGTGTGTGTGTGTATGTTCACACCCATGGTTTAGACTTTTGTTTTGGGTTATCAGGTAATAGGGAGATAAGAACCTTAGAAAATCATATTAAAAATTATCTTGCAACTTGTTCATCTCTCCTCTCTCTCTCTTTTTTTTTTTTTTCTCTTTTTATATACACAATGAAGTTTATAATAATAAATTGAGGTTACTTCCTGTTTGTGAAGTAATAATTTTCCTCTTTGCTGAATGAATTGATTCTGAGGGCCATGTTGGTATTATTTCATTAACTCAAAGGCCAAAGACCTTCTAGTATATTAGCTTAGGGTGTAATTATTACTAAATTAAAAGGAAGTACCCTTGAGATATTGTGGGCCAAATCCTCAGTTGGTTTATCTCAGCATTACTCCACTGAAGTAATAGCAAGGAGATGTGCATATTCACTGAGAAACAATTCAGCATTGATTAAAAAGAGCCCTAGGAATGATTACTAATAGCTTAGTTATTGAGAAATAACTTCCAAGCAGTTAACTCCATCTACTTTAAATTATTTTAACTAATTTGGAGCACATAAAATGAGGAGTTTAATTTACCTATACAGCAGTAATGGAGACAAGGAGGCTTCTTCAGAAGGTAACTGAGAATAGTTATCCATTTATAATAAATGGTTATCCATTTATACCAGGGCCGAAATTAGTTGATTATGTTCTCTGTCAGGAGATAATAATGTGATTGCATTCCCAAACAGATGTATGACTTAGCACTTGCTCGCTGATGCCAGAACGTGAAGCCAGAAACAATTTCTATGGGCTGATGTCACACACCATTTAATCCTGGCTAAAAATGACACTAAACCTTATCCTACCAGTCATTTGCCCCAGGGCTTTGAAGAGGGGCTTAGAAATTTACCATCAGCCTAGAGCGAAATGTCGTGCTTTCACAGTTTTTCTGAGTAAAACACGGAGATGTATTGAAATGTTATTAAATAGAAATGTGAAGATAGAAAGGGCCCTCAGGAGGTCGCTTTTTTGCCTTCCTTCCCAGAGAGGCAACAAACACACCTGCTTATACATGCTAATATGTATTTTCCCCAGCAGATCTTTATCCCTCCAGTGAATGAGGTTTTGTAATGTTTTGGGCAATGACTTCCAGTGCTTCTCTTTAGGACTTTTTGCCTAATACCTATGCTAACCCTGTTCTGCTGTAAAGCTATTAAATTCTTGTTATCCTTCCCTGGCTGGACATCAAGAACTGATTCCCATGCTGTCTATACATGCCTTCTACAGTGCAGCTCAAAGTGTCTCAATGGAGTAGGCAAGACTGAAAATCTATAGTCAACTTTTAAGGAGAAAGACTGAATCTATACTGTACTTGCAAGCAGAAAGATGTAGAAAACAGATCTTGTTGCTCCTGTCTCAACCCTGGACAGTGACTCCTGCTTCTAGGATCTCCTCTTGCTCCCTAGAACAGTCCAAACTCTACCCATCCAAGCCCTTTTCTTGGCAGCCTGGCTTTAGTCTAGAGCTCTGGAATAGCACTGTGAGTGACCCACAGACCTTTAGCTGCCTCTGTTTACCCATTGTAGAACTCTCTCTGCCTTTACATGTGAAAGAACTGCTGTATCTCCTCCTTAACTTGATTTTTTTCCTTCAGCCTTTTATCCTGTTTCTAAGTGCTTTGTCTATTTCTGTATGTTGAGTAAATGGGACATTGTGGTGCAGTGCGTGCCTGACTGACTGGAACTGAGCAGAACCAGTGCGTCGTGTTTCTTACCTGTGACACTCTTCTGAGTTTCATCCAGAATTAGATTTGCCTTGATTTTTTTTCCCCAGGAGTGTCACAACTTCTGCTCATATTCACTCAGCAAACTGCTGTAGCAGCAGGTCCCTTTCTGATGGATTGCTGCCTCTTCACTTTTTCATTTTGTAATTGTGTATCTGATGTCTTTTTCAATGTAGTGCTCTGCATTTGTCTTCATTGAATTTCAAGTTTGACGTCCAATGTATCAAGATCAATTAGTTTTCTGATATTGTCTTCCCTTGTGTGCTTAACATTGTGTCACCACAAATGTCTTAAGTGTATATGTGTTCTGTCACCCAAGTCATTCATGAACACATTGAATCAAATTGGGTCTAGGACAATTCAGTGCACAATCCTTCTTGAATCATTCCCATGCTGATAATGCATTTGAGGCATTTGTAGTTTAAGTGCACTTTCAGTCAGTCTTGCATCTATTTTATGGTGATTTTATCTAGGCCATATTTCTGTGATTCGCATATACCAAAATATACAAAACAAACTCAAAAACCTCATCAAAGTATAGGCATATCACAGGTATAACTGTGTCTTTTTCAATCATCAGAGCCGGTGTCCTTCTGCAAGAAGAAAGTAGATTGATTTGACATGATTTACTCTGGACAAATCTATGTTGGCAGTTTCAATCACCTTAATATCCTAAAGACGCTTATACATTAATTCTTTGTCTAATGTTGCTTCTGATACTGAATTAGTCTATGGTCCTGTTCCTCTCTTTCAATGATAGGTACTATGATGACTCCTGCAGTTTTGTGAATCCTTCTGGACACTTCTGAAGTTCTCAAAGGTAGTTCTAGTGCACCAGGGATTGCTTTGAGTGATTCTTCAAGTGCTCTGGGTTAAATTTCATCAGGAACCATTAACTTAAATGCATTTGAATTAATTAAGTATTACTGAGCCCACCCCTTCTCTGTTCTGGCCTCCATACTGTTCTCTATTAAATTAATTGCAGTAACATTTGCTACACACCCCCCCCCTTTTTTTTTTTTTTTGTGAAGACTGAAGCAAAATAAGCATTGGAAGTTTCATCTTTCTTTGTGTCTGTTATTTGCTCTCTTCCCCTGTTAAATGATGAATGTATATTTTCTTTTATCTTCCCCTGATTTCAAATGCATGTTCTTATTGGTGTTAAGTAATTTTGCACTTTAGCACTTCTACTTTTATCCTCCATGCTTCGATTGTCTCATTGTAAACATCTTATGGGTATAGATGGAGGTGCTGTATCTTCCTGGAGTGGTTGAAAGAGCCCCTTACTGTTCATTACCATCCCATTGCTAGAGGTTGCTGCCTCCATACCTGAGGTGTTCCTAATCAATTGCGATGGTCTGCTAGGTAAGTAAGTGTAAGTCTTTGATACAGTAAATACAAAAGCTGCTCTGCAATACCTTCAGTCATATATTGCTTTTCCTAATTGTCTTTTGATTTTCAAAGGACTCTGTAGTTTCATCTTGCTCTGCATCCTTCTTCCTTCCACACTGATGTGTTTTGCTGTTGTGCTTTTTGTGTAGCATTTTCCAATAACTGCCAGATCTTTTGCACTTCTATTCTCAGCATTCGTTTACCCTGGAAAACCTACTTCAATGAGGTTTCCCGACTTTATGAAAATATGCCTATTTTGAAAAGTTTGAAAAATTAGATATAGGTGTTGACAAAGCCTGAAGTGCATGAAATATTTTTCTTTTTGTTTTAATAGGAGGCTAAAATATTTCTCCCAGAGGCCTGTAAAGCATCTACCTTTAATGTGAATCAAGAAGGCTGATGACTTTTTTTGCAGTAAGAAAACCTTTCAGACATTTAACTCAGACTATCTTTGGCTCACATGCGTAATTCTAAATTTGACATACCTTCTAAATGATCAGGCATGTAAAGTAGTAAAGATTGTCTTAAAACCAATGCATTTCATTCTCATATTAGTTTCTGCTTGTCCTCTATAAGCCCTGATTTGCATAGCAAAACTGAGTGGCAATGAAAGGTTTAAAGTAAGAAAGTAAGCTTTGTTGCAGAGCTCTCAAACTTGAGAGTGAAGCATGGGTGGTCTCATTTGCTATTCTCAGCCTTTTCCTTGTCTTACGAACAAGTTGTCAGAGAACTTTTCACTCTTGCTGTGACATGGTTAGTGTAGCTACAGTCTCAAAGCAAAGAATATTTGATGAGATGTTGTTGCTAACAATGTAGAAGGAATTGGTATATTGGAGGGACCCAGTCAATTATACATCTAAGAGAAACTAATAGTAGATGCTGCAGAGAAAGATGCTTGTTGTCTTTAATCTGGTACATCATTGTAGTGTTATTGAATACCTTTGGACTTACTGGTTCAGAGGATAGCACTGTTCTGTGCTTAAACCAATTGATGGGGCATCATCCTATTGATATATAGAGAAGAGTTGTACTACTAAGTGCTTTAATTGTTAACTTGTTATTGGCTGGGAAAAAAAAAATAGATATATTTTTTCTACAAGCTGAAGTGAGATGGTGAGACTAATTAGAATTCAATATTCTTGAAAATACTGCTCCAAATGTGTAGCCATACTGAAAGTTCAAGAAAAAAATAATTGCAGAATGAAGGATAAAGAATTAAAAGGGGAAAATGTTCATGAGTTCGTTTCCCAAGATTTTTCCACTTGACCTAAGGGAAAATGCTTTCAGGTCTAATGCCATCAGCATTTAAGTATTAGAGATTACTTCTAGGAAAATACACTGAAATAAGTTTTCCTACCTTGCCCTTCATTAAAGAGGTCAGTTTTGAGAGGGCAAATAGTACAACTAATTCTAGCAGCAAAAAGGTAAGCAAGATCTCAGCCTCTTAAAGAGAAGGAACATAACTGAGAGATTTTAAATCAGCTAAGCCTGATGAATTTCCTCCAAAGGTATTTACAGAACTGACTCATGAAATCTTGTGGCTGTTCACAGTTATCTTTGAGAACTTTGGAAGGGTGAATGAACTGCCAGGAGATTGTCTCTGAACAACCATGGTTTCTATTTTTAAAAGAAATAATGCCGAGAAATTATAGATCACCTGGTTAACTTCAGTTTCTAAAAAGAAATGAACAATCAAATAAAATATTTCTAAGTATCTGAAAAGTAAGGAGATGAGGAACAGTCACCATTAGTTTGGCAGGAACAAACAACAAGAAACAATTATAATTTCTTTATCAAAGCGGGTAACAGACCTTGCTCGCTGAGGAGAAATAACAGTTATTTTTCTTGATCTTAGTAAATCTTCTGACACTGTCTCATGTGACATTTACACAAGCAAGCAAAGGAAAAAATTACATAGGCAAAAAAAAAAAGGGTATGTGAAAAATGAGTCTGAAAACTGTACTTAGGGAGTACTTAGTGATGTTTCACTGTCAAAACGGAAGGCTAAATTGTATGAACTTTTGCAGGAGTCTATCTGATACTGTCATTGATAATCTGGATGGTGGAAGAGAGGGATGTCAATTTTAGCACTGCAAGGCATGCAAATCCTTCTGTTGAGTCAGTGCCAGAGAGATTTAGATATTAATAGCTTTTTTTTTCTTTCCTGCCTTCTTGCCGCAACCAAGTACTTAGAAATACAGCTATGCCAGCTTGCACACTTAAGAGAGCTCCACCTCTAAAAATGCATCCTGCCTTGTTCTGGAAGGGATTGTGCAACACCAGGCTGGGTCCCCAGAGTCAGTTGCAGAGCCACTGTTCATCCAGAAATGATTCCCTCCCTACTCATTTGCAATGAAGCTCCTCATACTCAATGAGCACGACTGTATACTCACCAAATTAATATAAATGCTGTTGTTTGTGTGGGGAGAGCAGGGGCATGGTTGTGTTAATGTCAATCAGAAAAAACAAGTAGGCTGCAGGACTGATGAGCATTTTCACACTGTGACATTGCAGCCAATTGGATCAGTTGTCTGACTGCCAAACACATCATTAATTTAGACATAATGGCAGTGAAACAAGCAGCAAGTAAAGGGAGATGGGTCTGAAAGGCGAGGCCCAACAGGTTTCACAAAAACACAAAGCAAAACAAAACTAAAGCAAAAGAGGATTTTGTTTGTCTTGCTTTGGTCTCATTTTCTGGTATGTTGAACTCTACTAATTGATTCCATTAAAAGGAGACCTGTCTTTGTGAGGAGAATGGAGTTTTAAGGACAAATGCTTTTACAGATTGAGTATATTATAAAGTTGATGTATTTGGCCTCCTGGGCAAGATGCAAAACAACATCCTTGAAGTTCCATTAGCGGAACACAGTGTTCACATCTACGTGATCCCCATGATGTCTTCCTTATCAGCATATTTAAAAAAATAATTGGAAGTTGAGCAAACAGTGAGCAGAGTCCCTAGGGGAAGGTCATCTTCATGAGGAATCAAGTTCTTCCTTATTCTTCCACGAGGAAGATCTCTCACAGTTTCCATTAGACCATGGAAATTTCTCAATCTCAGAGAGCTTCGTGCCAAGGATTCAGTTGCCCTGTTCCCTGGCAGTACCTCTAACTGCCTTTACAAGGCAGATGGGCAGAAACTGCTCTGTTTTGTAAAGTCAGGAGTGTAAGTTTTTAAAGAGACCTTTTTAGAACAGAAATGGTGATTCAGAGAATCACAGAATGGTTGGAAGGGACCTCTGGAGATCATCCAGTCCAACCCACCTGCTAAAGCAGGTTAACCCAGAGCAGAGCACACAGGAAAGTGTCCAGGCGGGTTTTGAATGCCTCCAGAGGAGACTCCACAGCCTCTCTGGGCAGCCTGTTTCAGTGCTCTGACACCCTCAAAGTAAAGAAATTTCTCCTCATATTCAGATGGAACCTCCTATGTTTCAGTCCGTGCCCGTTGCCCCTTATCCTATTGTTGGGCACCACTGGAAAAGAGTCTCTTCCTCTTGACACTCACTCTTGAGATATTTATAAGCATAAATAAGATCCCCTCTCAGCCTTCTCTTCTTCAGGTTGTGCAGATCCAACTGTCTCAACCTTTCCCTGCAAGAAAGATGTTTCAGGCCCCTAATCATCTTTGTAGCTCTCTGCTGGATACTCTCCAGTAGTTTTCTTGAACTGGAGAGCCCAGAACTGGACACAGTACCCCAGATGGGGTGTCACCAGCGCAGAGTAGAGGCGGAGGAGAACCTCCCTCCACCTGCTGGCCACACTCTTCCTAATGCACCCTAGTATACCACTGGCCTTCTTGGCCACAAGGGCACAGATTCAGATCACAGATTAAAAAAGCAAACTCTCTGTTGGACCGTGTCTCCTTTTATTGAGTATGTTCAAGATTATATTGTACTCCTAACTTTATTTTTACCATATCAGTGTTATTTTCACATAGGAAGGTATTTGCGTTATGATAACAGTGATATATTGCTCATCTGAGCCACAAGAACTCAATGGAATTGATAAGGAAAGCCATAGGGTTCATACAGTAGGGTCTCACGGATCACGTGACAGATGGACTATAGGATTCTGCACAAATGTTGAGAAGCACTATAACATATAGTTCAATAAATAGTACAGGAATTTCCTCCAGTATATTGCCAGTGAGACAGTCCATTAAAATAGACAAGACTCAATAATATATCCCGTCACTTTCAGAACTTCTCTCCGTTTGCAACTGTGATGGTCAAAAGCAACATCTGTTCCTTAGAAAATAAAAAGGAGGTTCCACAAACCCCTGAAGTTCGTGCTCTGTGAGAAAAGTTGTGATATTGGAAACTACTGTCTATAACCTATCAGTGATATTTTTTATTGGTGGTAGTGTGGGTGCCCAAAAAGGAACTTGTAATTGGAGGGTATTCATGTGGGCAGTGACAGAATGCAAGAGCTGTATTCATTTTACCTGGCTTTAGGTCCACAGTGATAATGGTTGCATATGAAACATTTGTCTAACTGATGGGTCATCGAGAACTCTATTTCCAGTAGATAGTTATATCACATTTAATACTAAATAAATAAAAAAACAAACCAAATCAAAACTTATTATGAGTTTCTGAGACACAAGATCCTATCTTTTGTTAAAAAACACAATTTCCTATTAAGGAACATCTCTTATAATCAATGGATTCTGTTATTTCACAAGTGATATTAATAAGGAAGGGGTTATATGCATAAAATGAAGGTATAAATACCTGTTATAAACAGAATGTTCTCAATACTACTCACGAGGTGGCCTCTTATAGAGTAAGACTGTACTATTAAATAGGGCCCCTTTGTTTTAGGTTGATTTATTCTTCTTTTTTTCTTTTTTTTTTTTTTTTCCTGTTCTATTATGATTACTTAAGCGGCAGAATCTTGTTACTGGGAAAAAAAAACATCACTATTTAATAACATAAAGCTGAAAATACGTGCAGCAGCTTGTGACAATTGCCTTGTACCATTTCAAAATTTTGTTTTGGAAGATAGTACATCTTGGTAGAAAGAAAATCTTCTAAAATGTGGATGCTGCAGTGCTATTTTCATGAATCTACAGGTATCCAGACTGAATCAATAGTTCTAAGAGGAGTGCAAACTGTACCATTCATCTTAATGGAGTGTTTACTTTGAAGCCTATTTATAACCTTGTAAACGTTATTTTTATTTTTTTATCGATTTACTTACTTACTAGAATGGAAGTTCAGACTTCTTTCTGGAACAAATGGAGCTTTTTGAGTCCAGTTTTTAGGCTGTGCTCCCTACTTTATCTGGTCCTCCTCTGGCAATTTCACCAACACACAGCTAAAAAAGGGCTAATTTTCAACTCAAAACCACACTTATAAAAGTAAAGACCTTCCTGAGGCATCAGGTAGGAAATCAGGCATCCTCAGAGACCAATGCCCATGAAAAATTCTGGGAAAGGAAGGAATTAACAGCTGTCTTGGTAAGTACTGTTGCCAAAGCTGACAACTGAGAAATCAAGAATTAACAGCTTGTTTCCATCAGAATCAGAATGAGATGTGGGGGCATTTGATACTATTTACTCCCAGTGGCAATTCATAGGCTGCTTCATGAAGCTGTCAGTTGATGTGACGAAACAAGGATGCCCATATCTTCAAAAGCTCTGAACTATCAGCACAGAGTAAACAGAAGCAGAACAATTATGAAGACATAAGAAACTTATTTCTGCACATAACTGCAGATTTTGACAGTGGGAAGATAAAAACCAAACCTTACTGTCACTGTCACTGCTGAAGACTCTTGTAGGATGCTTGAGTTGTTCAGACTAGAGAGTGAATTTATTTTTTTACATAATACAGACCTCCACTAATGTTTATTTCTGTAACACAATCAAATACACATCTCTATCAATTTACTTCACATAGTCTTGCTCTGTAATTAATTTTGTTTAAATATTGGAAATTTCAGGATATTTCACTGAAATGAGGAATATAGAAAGATTATGCAACTCTTAAATTTTTTCCAACATCTTAAAATGATAAAACGTAATTTCTGGTGACAATAGTAGGACATCAGATTTGCATACATTGCCAGTCAAAGGAAACAGTTCAGACCATGCGCACACAACTGTTTTGTCATCTCTGCTGATGAAGCAAGCAGAGGCTCTTTGTCTAGTGAAGAAGAGGGAGACGTGAAATGCTTGAACTAAAGGAGAGATTCTGCTGCCAGAGTCACCTTTGAAAGGATTCCCAAATGACCAGCCCCACAAGAGCAAGCAGACTCTCTGATGGCATGAATGAGATGACACACTGAAAACAATACCGAGCACTGAATGCTTCCTCCCTCTGTCTGACAGAGAAGTCATAAACCTTGCAAACCAAAAAGAAGGAGACTTCGCCAGGGGTGCATGCTAACAAAATAAAAACGCTTTTATTCAGCATTTAGTATGCTGTGGTGGGGGCTGCCTCTGCAGTGGCTCAGACCCCCTGGGAGGAACTCAGCACCCTCCTCTCCCACTGATGCAAAGGGACCAGAGCACTTGCGTTCAGCGCATCCTCACACCAAAAATCACCCATGCAAAGAGTAAACAAGGTTTGTTTATTCAATAAGAAACGGAGGCTTAGTGTGTCTTGTTTTGTTTTGTTTTCCCCTCCTCTTTAAATTCACATTAGAGTGAATTAAACTGGAAACACAGGGAACAGCAGGGGGTTGTATAGTCTAATCTGAAATGGACGTGCCAGATTCTCAATTGCTAAAATCCCTGATCAGCCACGAGGTGGTTCAGCAGATGAGTCTGATATTGAGTAGGCGTCCTTCAGTCTACATACTTTTCTGAACTGCTTTTGTCTCAAAAAATCTTATGACATGTCTCTCTCATGGGCTGAAAGCTCATCCTAGTGTCAGTCAATCAGACAGTACAAAAATAGAGCTTCTCCTTGATTTATCAGAAGAACAGAGACATTTTCTTACTAGTCTAACCACAGTCCTCGTGGCCCATGCTGCCTGCAAGTCTGTCTTGGAATGGCCCATGCCAGGTCTTGCATTTAGAAGATGAACAATGTGAGAACAGACATTTTCTCTGACAAGCTTGAAGAAAAAAGAGCATTTATCAGACGTGGTGTCCTCATCCTCAATTATTGCTTCTTTCACTTCCTGAGAGTCCAGTAGAACCACTGGTTCTCTAAAAACCATCCTGCGCTGCAGGTATTTACATAATACATTATTTTGTGTTGTTGTATATCCGCTCCTCGAACTCCCTCTCAACTTTCCTAATTCCTGTCTTCTTTTACCTCTTGTAAATTGTGCTCTTGGCTTCAACTGTGTTTGAATTTCATTCTCCAAAGGACATGTCCCTGATACAGTCTTGAAGCCTACCGTCTAAATGTGTTGGCGCTTTTTATTTTTTAATAAATTTTCCCTTTTAGTTCCCTTTCTGTTTAGTTACCTCTGGTTCCTATTAATCAATTGTAATATGCTTAAGTGGTTAACTTGCTGATACTATGTGTCTACTCACTCTTACCGTACAGCAGGAAATTATGTCAGAATTAAATGTGAATAAGTGTAGATTTTTTTTTTTTCTTTTAATATTGTAATCTCAGTTTTCAATCTAAGTAAAGTTTGTGTGAGTTTAGCTCTAGGTCAGTACTAGATAATGTTCTGTCCAAGCAGATAGTCCAATCCTGTCCAAAACTGCAGCAGCAGGAACAGTATGTGCAAACACTAGCGTATGGTTATTTAAGTAGCAATCTCTCCTGCTTTGCAGTTTTCATTAGTTTCCTATATTTAAGTGAAGAGCCTCTGAGTAGTGACTGAAGTAGAGAAAATGGGCTGTTTAGGTCTTTGAAAGCATTCCAATGTTCTTCTATTTACTATGAACAAAGAAGTCAAATATAGCACATCTAGTGATTTGGAGGTCTTATAGTGATTAATATTGCTTGAATGATCTGAAACATGGCTTGATTTCAAGATTGACTTGACTGCATGACTACACAAACTTTAGGTGGAGAATAGTATGATTTCTATTAAGATGTTTAAGGTGAAGACATTTCAATAAATGCACTAGCATCGTTATTTATGAAAATACTTTTCATGCCAAACCCTGTCTCTCTCTTTCTTTTTTTCTTATTCTGTGATATCAGAACCTTTAAAAATAAATTTGTTTGCACTGTCTGCCCGTGTTCAGCGATAAACATAGGTTAGACTTCCCAGTTTAACTGCACGTATTTACTATTCTCAGAATTATTCTTCTGGTGTGTCTTTTCACCTTCATTAATGAGGAGAAGCACTGCTTAGTGAAAATATTGCTATTGACAGAGCATGTGAGTTCTCCCCTACGGCTGCATGTTAAAATCTGTGAAAAGGCAAGGGTGTGTTAGTGTTGACTGCTGAGGCCAGCAGGTGCCCTTCAGCCCAGTGCTGTTCCTCGAGGTAGCCAAGCTGCTGAAGCAGTGGGGGGAGAGTGCAAGGGTCTTACACAGACCTGCAGCAGGGCCTTGTCTGCTCAGAAATTTTCAAGGAAAACTATGTTCAGTGGAAGAATGGAGAATCATCCATGACTGTCCAATTGGCAATACATATTTTTGTTCCCTCAGCAGATTTGCTTTCACTTGGTGTCCTTTTTCAGAGGATACTGAGCTGTGTACCTCTTTTAGCCAGAGGATGACATGGCCATGCCTTATAGCAGAAGCAGATGAAATGAGCAAGAAGACATCTAAGCTAGAAAATGAAAAAAAGCTGAGGAGAAAGAGCTGCTTAAAAAGCCTACGGTTCTTAAGAAAGCTCAAAGTTGGGCTGCAAGGAAGTGCTGTGAATCTGCTCCTGAAATCAAGTGTCTGCAATAACTTCACCTTTCCCATCCTTTTCCTTTCACTTCCTCCCTTGCAAACAATAATCAGCTTAATGGCCATGACCAACTGATTACCAAATAGTTTGGGAGAACAAGAGAGGAGATCACTCCATTTTCTTCTCTGCCTACCGGAGCTCAAACCCCTTCTGATTATGGCAGGGTCCAGGCACTGAGTTCAGGGTTGTCATGTCCCATTCTCTTCTGATGAGACCTTTCCACTTTACATATGAAACTTCAGCACACTAGAGGATTAGATGGATTCCACATCCCTCCTTCTGGATCAATGCTCAAATTACTAAACTAGTGAGTTTTTATCTGGCTTTCTCTCAAAAAACCTCAGTAATTTCCAAATTACTGGAATGTTTAGTAGGAAAGGAGAGATGGAGGTGTGCTCCCAAAATACCCTGCCCTTTAGAGGCCAGTCACTTTTTTAGGAGATGAAACATAGGTTCTCTTGCTTTTTTAGAGATAGGAAAGAGCTGAAGCTGTCTTTCCACACAGAAAAGTGTTCAAACAGGAGGGGAGAAGGGTATCATTCATCTCTCTTGTGCCACTGCCAGCCTAGTGTATTTTATTCTGTTTTACAGAATCACAGAATCACAGAATGTTAGGGATTGGAAGGGACCTTGAAAGATCATCTAGTCCAATCCCCCTGCCAGAGCAGGAACACCTGGATAAGGTTACACAGGAAGGTGTAACCTAGCAGCCTGTTCCAGTGCTCTGTCACCCTCACTGTGAAGAAGTTTCTTCTCAGATTTAAGTGGAGCCTCCTATGTTTCAGTTTGTACCCATTGCTCCTTGTCCTATCATTGGTTGTCACCAAGAAGAGCCTGACTCCATCCTTGTGACACTCACCCTTTACATATTTATAAACATTAATAAGGTCACCCCTCAGTCTCCTCTTCTCCAAGCTAAAGAGGCCCAGCCTCCTCAGCCTTTCCTCATAAGGGGGATGGTCCAGAGAGATTATTTTATTATTTTATTTTATTTTATTTTATTTTATTTTATTTTATTTTATTTTATTTTATTTTATTTATTTTATTTTATTTTATTTTATTTTATTTTATTTTATTTTATTTTATTTTATTTTATTTTATTTTATTTTATTTTATTTTATTTTATTATATTTATTTGGGTTTGGGCCTTGTAAGTGAGACAGGTGTCTATTTTGGAAAGGCCAAAAGAGCTTAAACAGAATAATGATGCCCAGCTGCTATGTGCTGCTCATGGCTTGACTGCACGGACATATGTTTGTCACAGAGATGAAAGTACCTTTGGGACTTCTCTGGTGTGTGTACATAATTGTAGTGCTACTGTGATGTGCAACAGTTTCGAGCATCAATATTTTGAATCCAGCCTACACCCTGTAAACTTGTGTTTGCAACACGAACAAGCAAAGTCCTCTCAAGGCTTTCAACTAAATCAGTGCCTTCAGAAGCAGAATTCACACATTAAATCATGCATGATTGAAACTGAAGTGAACTAAATGAAGAAATTCAATGCATGATTATTCACTTAAATGGTTATATTATTATACTACAGAAATAGCAGTTTCAGTCTCATTGTCCTGTGCCACTGAGCCCAATGTTAATTGTTGATCATACTAAACCATGCAGCACACGCAATGTATGCCTGCGCATCTTTAATGTTTCTTCACTTTTACCAAATGTTTTATGGTATACCTGGGTCCTAAAAGAGATAATTCCAACCAATTTAGCTGTATTTACTTTTTAAGATGTGGTGAGCGATAATAAATATGCTGTCATTGGGTTCTGTGTCCCATTCTCTCCACATGGGTGAGCAGAGCATATAACCCTGTTGTCATACTGTAGTCTCATTATTTGGGGTGATCTTCCCTGCTTGAATATTATACTATGACCTAGTCCTCTCCCAATACTTCTCACCTGCCTTGTCTCTGCTATGGACTGCAACATTTCTGAGGTAAATACTGCTTGCATGATGAATACATGAGCCTCTTGTGTATTTTGACTACATCAGAAATATAAACAAATATGGTAATACTGTTTAATTTTATGTCATGTGGGAGTGATTTATTTCACACATGTGAAAAAAAATAAAGAACCTAAAACCCCTTCTCCTAGCATGTCAGGCAATCATAACAATAATTCAGGTCAGTAATGACTTCTGAGGACCATCTGATTAGTCCTGAGTTCAAAGCAGTGCCAACTTAGTAGTTAGGTATGGTTGCTCAGGTGTTTGTCCAGCAGCATACTGAGTACTTCTAAGGGTGGAGATTCCACGGACTATGTGGGGACCTCTGCCAGTGCCTACCCACTGCCTTTGTGACGATTATTTTCCTTGCCTTCTGTCAGTATTTCCCTTGCTGCCTCATGTCTTTTCTATCATTACCTACTTCTCTTGTCCCACCCTCCAAATCCTATTATCTGGTTATTTGGTTTCTTACCCTTACCCCCAATACAGATATCCAGCTCGTATTGTTTTACATAAGAAAATATCAGTTGCAAACTCTGTTCCTGCTGTGCCTTTCTCCACCACTTGAAACTAGAAGACACCTAAGAGTTCTCTGCGTGTGTATGTATAAGAGAAAGTATTTCTCAAAGCCCATGTTGTTTTTCTACTGATGTCTCTTAAGTCTCTGGAGACTTAAGGGCTACACCAGATTTTCTATAAAAGTTATTATTCTGTTACAGGACATGTAGGCTGCTGTGTTAGGACACAATCCTACAAGCTTATGGCTGAGCTGGGCGGTCCCAAGGCATGGGTCCACACCGCAGGGCAGCATGGTGGTGTCTCGATGCTGCTTAAGCCCAGCTGCATGAAAAGCTTTCAAGTTCAAACATGGGCCTGGCTTAGAGACCATCTCTGGGGGTAGGTGACTTACCAGCAGCCAACAACAAATTATAGACAAGGACCAGATATAAATGGAATCTTAAAAGCTACTTTTGAGCACATCCTTTTCACTGTTACAAACCAATAAAGAAGGGAAGGTGCATTTAGCTATTCATGATTCCTTTCATTAAAATATACATAAGGCTCTTCAACAGGACATTATAATGGTGTTGACACTTTTCTGTGATTGTAGCACTATGTCAAAATCACTCTCCAGTGAAGAACTGCAGGGGATTTGGAAGACCTAAGGGAGCTTTTACTTTTTAAATTTGTGCTTCACATTTTTTTTCCTATGTCATAATTCTGAAAACAGAGGAAGAAAATCAGGTCTCTGACCTTCTCTAGTTATCCAAGTAGAGCCAGTTTTAATTTTCCATTTTTTACATTTTTATTCATGATAATGTCTGAATGAGTACTATTTTACTTTGCTTCTCTTGCACCTCTTTCTTTTAGAGTTATGTTAGTTAATGCTGCTTTATAAAACATACTCGTCTCAATATATGCAAATCCCGTAATTGTAATCTTTTGGTGATAATGGGAAATATATTTATATTCCTGCAATACACTGAATTACAAACTTATTAACAGTTTTTTCCCCAGCTTCTATTTTCTATAGATATGGGTGTAGATTTTGTCCCTACCAGGACTTCTTTGTCCCAAACTATGATGCAAGCTTCATTTTAAAATAATTTCATTGTATCTTAGACAGTAAATGTTGCATGTTTTGTATTTTTGAATGCCTTTTCATTTTGTTTATGTTTTTCATCCTGCACAGAAATAAGCTGTAGAAAGTGTCTCTCTCGTTCTCTTTTTGTGTATATATAATACATACGAAATATCTTCAGTATTTGTGGAGACTCATTTGTACAGGCTGAAGAGATATTTTGTAGACTATTCCTCTGGGATATATTAAATGATCTTGAGAGGGGAGGGTTTGAAGTACGGATTTTAAAAAGAGAAACACAGCAATATTTCTGCATATTCATTACTCCACACTGCAGGTGGTCAGAATGTGGAGGAACCTCTCTGTGGACCTTGGATTTGGTAAAGCAGAAGTTACACAGGCTAGAAAGCTGTTGTCAGTAAAAATACTTTGGAAGTCATGGCTCAAAGCTATTCTTTCCTCTTTAGAATCAATTCAATTTGTTCACATGAATAAGCAGTGTATTCTAGTGGGTTCTCAGGAATCACAGATTTTAAAAATGGTTTCTGCTACTATCTGTTGAAGCAGCTTCTAAAGTATTATGGCCTACCCTCTCTTTAACAAGATTGATTTGTATCTGCCAAAAAGCATGCCTATAATTTTTTGCCTTGCAATAAATGATGAGCACGAATCCAAGATTTCATGATTTCAGCTACAACAGAAGGGTGTTGTTTTTGAACAACCAAGAGGTTGAATTATACTATAGAAGTTTCTTTTGTAGTGGTGTATGGTGATGGAAAATAATTTGTGAGTCATTCTGCTGGCTTCTTGTTGGACAGTGCTGAACTTTACAACACTCACATATAAATGAAGCACAGATATATTCCTTCTGACCAAAAATCTTATGTATGTGTAGGAAGAATCAAATCTGGAAAACTTCATTTTATATATAATGATTAGATTCACTTCATAAGCCAACATCAGTATTTATGACCAATAGTCAGTAGTTGGGTAGTAAAAATACCTCCAGTGCAACTATATGGATTGCAAAGAAAATGTGAGACCTGCTAATCATTGAAGTCCTAGGTCTGTGGCTCTTCTCAGTGATGGTGTGGCGGCACTGCTCCTCACTGTCATGATCTCAGCCTCTGCAGGACTGTCCTGCAGGCCTTGGTAGAGGCTTAAGATCAGCATCTGCCTTCACTTCACCTGCATGACGGTAGTGCCTATGTGTCTGGAGACATATGTATGTGCCTGATTGCCTTGGGTCTGCCTAGTGACTGAGGAATAGACTGAGAATGGAGACAGTAATAAGTAAGGAGGAATCATAGCTGTAGCCTCCTGGCATATACATATACTCTAAGTCTTGCTGCAGGGAACACAGGTTAGGTGTGAAAGAGAGAGGTGTGCCAAGGTTCTTTTGGTGTCTCTTTCAAAAAATGCCAGAGAGGTACTGGAAAACTGAGGTGGTTCCTAGGAACAGGCTGAGAGAGGTCCACTAAGGCCAAGTGTCTGCTAATTATTCCAACAGTCGTGGAAAAGACATTTGCTCATTCCTGAGCCCAGGGTCCTACTGTCAGCACTACCTGCCAGTCCTTATTCTCTTTGCAGTTCAAATGACCAAGCTAGAGCTGTCTGCTCTGCAGTGCTCTTATGGCATGTTGGTCCTTGTAACCTCTGGTTTCGAAGTGAGTGTAAACTATCTTGGAAAATATGTTTGTTTTATTCAAGTACTGGACACATATTTTTAAGAAAAACATGGTCTGCTTCCCTTTACTTCCACTTATTTATTTATTTGTTCAATTTGCTTCCAGTTATTTATTCATACCTCTGATATTTACCAATATAGAAGATGAGGAGTGCAAAAATGTAATATTTAAGCAGTTAAAGTGCTATGAAACCTGATAGTTTCTATCCATTTTGAAAGAGCTCAAATACACAGGCAACAGAGGTAAACCTGGAGTTACCAAAAAGAGCAGTGACATGGATAATACAGAGAAGTGGATGTGACTTGCCATGAAAACAAATCCCAGTGAGCATCTACTGTAAACCACAAGAGGCTGCTGTCAACAGTACTTTGGGGAATAATGGCCATTTCTTTCCAGAGTTTTTCTACTGTTTTTCTTCCCAAATGCTGTCATTAAACCAAACCCACCAGTGCTATGGCCAATTTCCAGCTTCCCTTTTCTCCTACTCTTCTCTTGAAGCATCTACCAGCTGCACAGTAAGGTCCCCCAGCAGCAGCACAGGTGGAAGCAAGCGCAAAAGAGGGCACAGCAGTACAGTTTGGGGGTCTGCTACTTAAGCTGGGGACCTCACTCCATCTTGGTGTCTTGTATGTACTACAAGGATAGCTCACAAGAGCACTACTCTGCCACTACCTCTGAGTCTCCGTAGGCCAGGCAAAAATGAGGCTACAGCTATAAAATTTGGGAGATTTCCCTCTCTCACTTTAGACCATGAGTTTGTTCATGTGCCACACAGGAAACCTGCTGCTAGGTTTATGCCTCAAGAAAACCCCTCCCTGACAGTGTTGGAGGTGCTGGCACAAGTATACTGCTTGGTTTTACTCCGGGATCCCTGCCTTCCTGGAGATGGCTGAACACCTGCCTGCCCATGGGAATTAATTCCTTATTTTGCTTTGCTTGCATGAGTGGTTTTTGCTTTGCCTATTAAACTGTCTTTATCTCAACCCATGAGTTTTCTCACTTTTACTTTCTGATTCTCTCCCCCACCCCACTGGGAGGTGGCGGGAGGGCTGGAGCGGAGAGGCTGTAGAGAGTGACTGTGTGGGTCTTAGTTGCCAGCTGCGGTTAAACCAAAACTTTCATTAGACTTTAGCACTGTAGCTCTTCAGGACCATGATTCTGGATATGACTAGCCTCAAGAAAAAATAATGCAAAAGGTAAAGAAAAGCAAACAGCAAAAATAACTCTATAATAATAATTTCTGTAGAATGTAGCATAGAGATGTGTAGCAGTGTTTACTATCTTCTAAAAGAGTTGCTTTGTAGACATGACAGTTCATTAAAATGAGAATAGCAGGGAACCTGAGTTATTTTGCTGATTCATGAACTCTGCAAACACAAATGCTGGTAGAGTAGTTATTCAGTGTGCTTCCATTACATTAACAGAACTGTTCTGGGTATTACTACTAGAAAAAACAACCTATAGAATCAAGTACTTAGGATCTGATTTTCAAATTACCCTCCTTTTTGCATTTGCATTGATGTTTTGCATTTGTTTGAAGCTTGCATCTGCTTCCAAACAATAAGCACTAATTTTAAACCTGTTTAGCACTCATTTAACCCAGATAGTTCTTTTGTGGCCATTTCACATGCATCTGGGATTCAGTGCAAAGAGGTTGCATGGAACAAAATGAGAGGAAAATGCTACTAACCAGCAGCTGCAAGAAAGGGCCAAAAGAAAAAAAGAAGTGATAACACCATACAACTATGCTACCATTATGACTTAAGAAGCAGGCACATAGATAGTGACCCTGTGATCCTGATAGGTAGACACAGTTGTGGGCTATGACTGGCTACTGGGAAACTTAAGCTTAGTTTGTGTGAGATATATAGTTCTCACTGTTTCAGTGGATATTTGGTGTACTTTAAGTAACTTGCATTACTTACATGTCAGCTGGGAACCAATGAAGATTGCCAGAGCCTGACATTCAGAAAGGCATTATAAGGAACAGAATATCAGGTAATGTAAATTGGCAATATTAGGAACTCATTTCCTATAACAATTAAAGCATCTACTAAGAACTGTTCTCTTGTAGAAAGTCCAAAAAGGCATGGGATTTATTCATATAAAGGGATTTTAAAAATGTCTTTGCAGTGGGTCAGACAAACTGAAACAGTCCCTGCAGGTGATAGAGATGATAGTTTTCCCATCCCCCAGTTTGGGGTGGCTCCCAACTTCCAGACACTCATTTCACCATATGATGGTTGAGATCTTCCTTCTAAAGGAGGCAAGCTTGTACTAGGATGCCAAACTGTTGCCTGAAATATTCAGAGTGAGGGTGTGTGTTCCCATCTGCTGTCTCTCCTGTCAACCACAGGCAAAAATGCCTTATGAACAGTTTATAGGGAGGAAATAATCTTTTTAAAAAGCTATTTATTCACTGAATGTGAGCCACAAGTCAAAAGTCCCTAAACAACTAGCTCACTTCTGAACAAGGCTATAGCCACTTTTGATATTTGTAGTTATAAACCCCAAAGCTAATGAGGACTGAATAGCTGAATGCATGCTACCCAAATACTCCATGGTCCAAATGAAGCTCTCATTTAATCAGTTTAATTTAACTGGAAATCAGTGACGTGACCTAGTCAAAACTCCACTGAGGTTAAGAATGTGTGTACTCACTTAGATTCCATCATTAGGTAATAATCATGGGTGAGAGGAGAGCTCTCCACTCAATTTAACCACCTGTAACACAGTACAGCATTACAAACTCCTTGTGATCCAAACCAAAATAGATACAAGCTTGGAAACTCTATCCACTAGTGATCTGCTGGGGTAGCACTTGTCTTCTTTCATTACATCAATGCTAATGAAACTTGTGGATGACACGGTGCTTCTCAGCCTAAAACAGTGGTTGCATTCCCAGAGCGGCACCTGTCAGAAGTTGAGTTTTTGCAATCTGACGCCCCTGCTCCCACACTAGATTTATTATTACCTTTTTCCTACAGAGACTCAACATATAACACTGTGATAGACACCTGGAACAAGTCACAGTGCCAAATGCCACATCTGCAGATCCATTTTAAGGCAAAGAGAGGACTTGATGTTAACCACTTCTATCAACTGTCAGCCACTGACATCATTTGGGAAATTAGCGGGAAAAGAGTGATGCCAAAATTTCCCTTTATGTATATCTGAATATGATTCCCCTTTCACCTGTCTGAAAATGTGGATGATAAGGCATCTATTTTGATTCCAGCATATTATCTTGATCTTAACACTATCTTAGCATTATCTTAACACAATGAGCTGGTCTCGCTTTGACTCAGGTAAAAAGCAGAGAGAGTGTTTAGGAAAGCATAAAATGTTTCTGCACCTAGAACCTTTTCCTTGCTGTACAGCATGAAACTGAAATGAGGGATCATGTTTTCAAAGTAGTGTGTGTAGAAGTTGGACTTCAGAGCTTCATGGTTCTTAAGTAGCTGTTGTTCCTCCTGACATCAGTGGGGATTTTCAGGAATTCAGTACATTTGATGCAGTTCTCATTTAATAATACTCAGAAACTTAAAAATTGAATTTAAAAATATAACTTTCTGGAAATGTAACCTTGAATTAATTTCCCTTTTTTAAGTATGGAGAAGGTATTTGTACAAAACGAACCCCACCCTTTGCATGTTGCTTTCCTTGATAAAATGAACAGTTCAAATAATAAGAAAAAAAAAAAAATTAGAGACCTGAGTTCACTGGCTGTACAGTCTAGTGCAGCAAGAATAGATCTCAAAATAAAAGCAGGTGACCATCAGTTGTGTCTCCTTCACCCAAGGCTTCCATGTATTACTGGATCAAAACCATGAAACACTTTAATGGAAGACTACCCAATACAGCACATGTAATTGAATAACCTTGAGAGGAAAGATTGGGGAGTCAAGGGAGATGATCAATTTAAAATCACTTAATGGATGGAGGCATTTGAAATTTCATAGACTGAAGAAGGTGAAAGGTGCTATGGAATAATTGCTTCTATCCTCTGGAGATAGTGTCTTAAGATGTAAATGAGAGTCCAAGTTCCAATGATTTATGGTGTGAGAAAAACACTATCACCAAAGGAAAGAAAATTTGGAGATAAAGAGTAATTTTATGAACCCTGGAAAGACAACCTCACCTGAGGCTTGATCCAGTGTCCACTATGATACAGGAGATATTTTGTTCTCACTGAAAGATGTCAGTGGACTTCAGTAAGTGTCACAGGAGACTCCTTATGATAGTGTAGTTTTGCAGAAGAGAAACAAATTGTTATGAAATAGATGTCAGCTCCTGAAGCTCAAGTCTGTAACACTCCTCCACAGAAATAGCCCTCCTGAAATGAACCTGTCTGGTCAGGGAAAAAGTTTTGGAACCAGACAGACTTAAATACTCTCTCTAAACTGTTTGGTAGATGCGGGTGCATGGCCTGGTCCAAGCATCACATGCACCACATCTTACAATGTGCAGCTACGTTGTAAGAATCAGAACATCTGCAACTCAGTAGATTACTTACCCAATAACATCTTCTTGTATTCAGTATCGTGAATTTATAAATAGGGCCCTGCACTGGCTGCTCTGTCGTAGATTTGCTGTATCCTGTCCTTAGAAACGAGTCTTGGGCATATGGCAGTCTGAATAAGTGTGGACAGTCATGCTCAACTCTTGTCCTTCCATGCTGCAGAGAGTCATGGATGTTTGGGACTGTTCTAAGCAGGGCATAGGTCCAAGTCTTTGTTGTGCCATGTCCTGGAACTCATATAAATTCCCTGTGTGAAAGCATCCAAGTAGGATCAAACTCCGGGATTTACTGGCTTCAGTGTAGAACTGGACCCGCTCTTAAAAGCTAAATATACCTTACTAGAGGACATGGGAATCACTCTTTGGCAAAGATGCCTCTCAAGGATGGAGTCAGTTGAGGCCTGCAAAACCAATTTTGGACAGCTTCTTGCATGTGGTGCCTCTAATTTCATACAAACAAACAGAAGAACTCCGTAAACAGCTCTATGTGACTGGCACATCACACTTTTCAGCTGATATGAACTATATGACATATTACCCATCTTTTAGCAGATATCAAGGTATTGCACCAAAGTCTCATCCTTTTGTTTCCTTTCTGTGTTTTGTATTTTCTATATAATTTAACTTTCCCCTGCTGACTAAAACACAGGGGAAAAAAGTCACATAACCCAATAAAGTTTTCTTAGTGTAGAAACTTAAGTGCGGAAAGCCTCCCGCACTGTATGCCTCTCTCTTCTTAAATGCACATCAGCCAATCTCTGCTGGCCTCGCCAGAGGCTGAAGAAACAAGCTGACAAAGTAGAGATCCTCCTAACTGCTGTCTCACTCTCCCAAGCCCTCCATCTCACAGGAAATGGTTCTTTCTCTAAACTCTGACACTGCTGCCGCTGAAGTGCACTTCAGTTTTGAACACGTTATTCTACCATTCATAGGCCTTTGAACTGTTGCTTTTAAATGTGGCTGTTGAATTAATGAATAATTTTGCCAGGTGTTGGAGCACATGAAGGGAATACCAGCCGTAGGCATTGGTTGATCTGTGCTCATTTTTACATTGCAAGTTGTTTATTAGTGTAGGATAAAAGGTCTGGCTGATTCACAAGTCTTTAATATGAAATCCAAATAATGAAGACAGAGATAGCAAAAAACTTTCAATAAATAAATAAATAAATGTGATTTACAGAGCCAAGGAAACCAAATTTTTTGTGTATATGCAAAACTGATTTAAATATTGCTTATTTAATATGACTTAGATTAAAGGAATAATCCTGTTATATTAGGTTGCTGTTTTTTTCTGATTAGAACCATGACATATCAGTGACTACAAAATACATTAAAAAGAGAGGCTTCAAATGTTACAACACCTGAGGTGCTTGATTTTTTGGAGGAAGCTGAAAAGAGATTTGGTTGCCATTCACTTTCTGATAAGTGAACATCTGTCTTTGTAGTTCTGCCTGATCCTGAAGAGAAGCCAAGGAGTCCTTCTCCCAGAATGAATTGCTTTTGAGCAGTGGTGGTAGGGAAGTAGGATTGCCCTTCTTTGAAGCTCCAGAGATAGGCCTCACCTAAGTGCAAACTCTGAGTGGGTAGTGGTGCTGGAGGTGGAACTGTTTGTCTGTGCCTGGACTTAGGTTTTGATATACGCTATGGCGTGTTTAGAGGTGCCAGTCTCCCACTTACCCAGACTAACACCTCTGTAGGGCATGGTTTATTCTCATCTGGGTTACAGGGTGAAGTTTTCCCCATGTAGAAATCAGGACAAGGGGAACAGGACAACAGTATCCTCCCAAGTCTTTCTCAAGGATGAGGTGTATATGCAGAACTGGAGGATGGTCACTGCGTGACCTGGTATAGATTTAGCCATAATGATACAGAAAACCTCTCCATGGCCATTTGTTGTGTTTTGCTCACAAGCTTGCATTAATGGTCACTATTTTTGTAGTCCAGAAGGAACATATTCTCCTAACAGGTCTGACAAGGATTATCAATCTTTTTTGTTTTCTCTTGAGGTGTGATACCCTTCCTGCGGTGTCTGGATAATCAAGAATATAGACCATGGGATATTGACTATCCTGAGATCATTACCTCTCTTTTACAGTGGCAAGGCATAGCTTTTGTGCCTTGTGATAATTCATGCTACAGTTTATATTCCTGTACTACTGATAATTAACTTTCTTGATGTGCTTTGTCATCAAGATATATGGCATTTGCATTCAAGAGTGCAGTGGAAGTTTCACACTGTCTGGTCTCTGGGGCTTCTTGCCTCTGGCTTCCTCTAAGTCAGTGAAAAGAAACAGCATTGATGCTTAGGCACTGACACTGAGAATCTAGCTGGAAGGGACTTGCTTTTATGATGAGGCAGTGCCTTATGGCCTGTTGAGAAAGTGTCCTAAGAAAGTTTTCTGAGCTGAATCCCATTACATGCCTTCCTCTCGTGAATAGGGTTTGGTGTTCCCTTCCTAGCATGTCCACAAAGCCAAATCTACCACGGACACAATTTTTCCCCTGGAGGATGATAGGAGAGGGAATAAAGCATGTACAACAAAAGCTGGTCTCAGCACTCAAGGGGAGCTCAGCATCGGGAGCCACAAAGACAATGTGAGAAGCTCTATAGAACGTAAACGTTACAATGAAAATCTGAGAAGGGATAATGAACAAACACATGAACTACAATGTTTGTCACTTTATAAAGTTTTTTATGATGTGCTTAGATCAACTGTTCTGCTATCCAAGAAACAGTGTTTTCCCCTCTGCTGGTCTTAGCCAGCAATTGCTATTTAACACCAAGAAACAGGCGTCTTAAGAAAAAGGACAGAGACAAAGAACCTCTCCTTGAGTACACTGATATTAAGATAATGAAAGGTTTCAATGGTAGTATTATTAAAGGCTGACAATACTGGGTTTTATGATTCTCTTTATACAGTTCAGATAAATGAAATAAAACTAGCTCTTATCTATACAGCTTTCTAAAGCCACGCTGTAACAATAGTCTCAAGATCATCTTCAGTAAGATACCTGAAGTCAGGGCAGGTCTGTGAGGAAGAAGCGAATGTCAGGTACAGTGCTTAGACTGCTAAAAGAGGTACCAGCAGGACCAAAGCAATGACCTACAAATTTCCTGTATGTTGCATGTACATCAAATACAAAGGAAGAGTAATCAAAGTAGCATGGTAAAGATAAAAACAACAGAACTTATGGTAGGTATAGCACCACTGACCTCTTAACTGGTAGCTCAGTGTCAAAGATATGATGCATATGAAGGTCGTTGTCAGTATTTGTGAGGTGTGACATCTACCCAGGACTGACATGATGGTCAAACTGCAGCTTCTGCTCCTTCAGCAGCTCCATTGATTTCTAATGCAACCCCAAATATAAAGTGATTAAGTAGAGCCTAGGAAAGCCTTTAGAAAGAATAAACTATATTTAAAACCATGTTCAACTTCTCGTTGGTAAACACTGTGTCTGTCTACTAAGATATATTGAGAAAATTAGTGTTTTCGTGCAATGTTTTATGGTACATTACCTAAACTCAATGAGCAACTCACACTCTGTGTTTCATCACTAACAGTGGATCACAATGTTTCACTACCAACTATGGGTGTCACAGCAATAATTTGACAGGCAATAAAAAGAGAATGTGCTCTTTGGGGCAGTTTTTACAGTCTATTCTACATAGTCTCAATCACTGAAGCAGAAAAAATGAAGATACACAGCTTAACCAGTATGTTTACATGCATCTAACTAGGTATTTTCTTTAAAAATTAATGGAATTACACATATAAACAAAATGCTTTGGTTACGGCTTTATGAATTTGAAGGAGCTTTGAAAGAACTGTCAATGTCAGAAAGGAAAAATGCTGCATTTTTCCGATACTGAAAAAATGACACTTTTTTCACACAGTGAAAGAAGTGCCATAATGTCTTTTTTCTTTGGCATTTTCCATAACACTAGGCCTTTAGTTCTTCATTAACTGTTAAACTAACTGTGAGATTTTTGATTTCCAGATGAAACCAAAAGAATCCCACAAGACTTACAGAAGAAAAATCTCAAGCCATTTTAAGAATGCCAATATTGTCTCAGCTCAGCAAGGTACTTAGATATATAATATTCAACAGGGTGCCTCACTCAGATTGAGTATGTGCTGATGGAATCCTACAGCAGGGCACATCTGGCTGTTTCTTTCCTACAGTTCCCTAAAATACTGTTGAAGTTGCTGCAATGAAATTTGGCTATTTAGAGGAGTCCATTCAATGACTGTTAAAGTTGCACAAGTAGGAATTAAAAATCAGGAAATACTGAAGAAATGGTGTGGTCACTCTTCACTCTGTGTAGTACAGCACAATGTTTAGTTATTGGTTTGTGTGCTGTTCCTTTGAACTACATGATTAAGTGCTCAAGACCTGTTTTTTAATTATTTCATAAAAAGCCCCAGCATAATCTGTGACATAAAAGCAAATCCCAAGCATGGACCCCATTGATCTTAGGCTCTTTCAAGACAACTCTGTGACTGCCCAGCCTCTAGACAGAACATTATCCCCTAGGCTATACGCATCTCATTTTTGGGGGTGCACTAGGTCTTTAATTATTTAATAATAAGTCATATTGCTTCAGCACAAGGCATCCAGTTACTAAGATTTTAAATAGAATATGGTTGCCTCTGTACCCTATGTAACACTTGCTCCAAAAGGTGATTTCAAAGAGCTCTTACTGACCGACAGGGACCTCTTAGAAGTCAGCTTCATGACGGAAAGAAATGCCTAGGCGGTAGATTACAGGAGCTTAGGTGCTTGGTGTCCATAATGATTCCCTGAGATACACACACATGAATGCACATATAACAAGACAAATGTAAAGACAACTTCAATGCCAAACATTAAGGAACTTCTGCAGTTATCAGCTCAGTGGTGGTTTGATGAGATTTGGAGCTTAGACATCAAAACCTTGCCTGAGTCTCACTAAGATTTCTATGCAGCACAATACAGTGCCTTGAAAAGTAGGAGTCATTTGGGACAATTTAGTCAAGGCAGGATACCATACTAATGTGTCTGTCTGGCATCTCATGCCTAAACCAGTTCATTCAGGGCTAACTCAAGCATCTGTGTGTGGTATGTTCTGTACCATCTAGACATGCTTTTAATGGAGAAATACCTAAAAGTATATTGCACTGCTCTTGTGCTCCAGAGGGAAGTCATCTGCTGCTGATATACAGTTATACATTTTCCCTGCTGTGATGATTCAGCTGTGCTAGCTGGCACGCTGAAGGGAAGAAGCCAAATCTCCACTCATTTCCTTGCTCTTCCCACTCACTCCCTGTGAAGAAGAGGCATTAGCAGCTGTGCAGAGGCTCTGTTATGCTGCTGCCTGCCGCTGCAAGCAGCCCACACAAAACCAGTAACACTCTTGCTATTAGTAAATAAAATAAATGCCAAGATCATTTAAAAATGATAAAATGACTCTTAAGTGAGCATTTATTGTGGGCTGACAAATGGAGCCAAGTCACAGTGATAGAGGTATCTACCTCACTTCTTAACTCCTTGCTCATAACAACAGAAACAACTCCATGTTTTGATGATGAGAATGCCAGGCTATCTATTTTTAAGGACATACAGAAAAAAAAAAATCTCACAACCCTGCAGAGGGGAAAGAACCCCATAACTGGAAGGAGACATGATGAAAGAGAGTTTCTTACACCTTCATTCTTAGGGATGGGATGCCATTCAGAGAGACTTGGACAAGCTCAAGAAGTGGGCCCATGTGAACCTCATGAGGTTCAACAAGGCCAGTGCAAGGTCCTGCAATTGAGTTGGGGCAGCCCCCGATATCAATCCAGGCTGAGGGTGAAAGGATTGAGAGCAGCCCTGCCAGGAAGGACTTGGGGGTACTGGTGGGTGAAAGATTGGACATGAGCCGGCAATGTGCACTTGCAGCCCAGAAGTATCTTGAGCTACATCAGAAAGAGCATGGCTAGCAGGTCAAGGGAGGTGATTCCGCCTCTCTGCTCTGGTGAGACCCCACCTGGAGTCCTGTGTCCAGCTCTGGAGCCCTCAGTACAGGAAAGACATGGACCTGTTGGAGAGGGGCCAGAGGAGGCCACAAAAATGACCAGAGGGCTGGAACAGCTCTGCTGAGAGGACAGGCTGAGAGAGTTGGGATTGTTTAGCCTGGAGAAGAGAAGGCTCTGGGGAGACCTTATTGTGGCTTTTCTGTACTTAAAAGGGGCCTATAAGAAAGATGGGGACAGACTTTTTAGCAGGGTCTCTTGTGACAGAACAAGGGGGAATGGTTTTGAAATAAAAGAGGGAAGATTCAGGCTAGACAGGAGGAAGGAATTCTTCACAGTGAGGGTGGTGAAACACTGGCCCAGGTTGCCCAAAGAAGTGGTAGAAGCCCCATCACTGGAGACATTCCAGGCCAGGCTGGATGGGGCTCTGAGCAACTGATCTAGTTGAAGATGTTCCTGCTCATTGCAGGGGGTTGGACTAGATGACCTTTGAAGGTCCTTTCCAACACACTCTGTTCTATGATTCTGTGAATCTACAATTTTATGATTCTTTCAGTCTCATGAGAGGTCTTAGGCAGATAAGTCCTTTGCTGACAGCCATGACACAGACTGTCAGGACTGGAAGGAACCTGAAGGCATCATCTGCTCACTTCATGGTCCAAGGCAGAAAAATATCCAGTGGCAGACATCACAGCCTCCAAATCACCAGATGCAAGGCTTTGGTCTTTAAGAGGTTTGATCTTTAAGAGGTTTTCTGCATATTCAACCTCAGTCTCCACTGTCACATTAATTTAAGGAGAACAGATGCTCCTATTTTTGCTGTGCAGTGATGTTTCATGTTCCTGAAGGCCACTACATTCTCCCCCTGTCCTCTTTTCTACAGACAGAAGCTCAAATATTTTTACATTTATTCACAGCTTTTGCCTCTCCATCACTGCTGCTCTCATCTTGACTTTCTGCTGCTGGCCAGTATCTTTCCTGACACGTGTTAATGGAAGATGAACTCAGTATTGTAAAAGGGATGTCACAAGTGCCGAGCCACATAGAAGACCACAGAAGGTTTTATCTTGTTGTTTTTAACTTTAAGTAACTGTTTCTTTTGCTTGTTAGTCTGTAATGGGAGATGTGTTATAGTGAATTGTACCTGGTGTAAGTGGAAAAACTCACACACATCCAGAAGGATTTAGTAAAAATTATCCCAAATGAGTTTCAGACATCTTACTTCTATCACAGATGAAGCAGTTGAAATGCATTAATATTTTTTTCAGTTAAAAATAGTGAAGCCAGATGTTTTTCTTTCAAATTGTGCTATGTCTCCTGTTAGTAACATGTTAATAATTAGTAAGCCACCTACAAGTCTTAAAGAAGACTTAAAGAAGATACTAGAAGAATTGTCTAACTGGAAGTACTTAAAGTAAACTTCTTAAAATTAGGGGAACCCCAAAAGAATGGAGAGTTGCAATGAAATGTCACTATTTAGAGGAGCCCATTCAGTGACCTGGGATAGCAGGGTAGATTCATTTGTTTCATGAAAAGTTAATTTGTGATTCTAGCAACACAGACTTAGAGATTAAAAATCTAATTAATGACAGTCAGCGTGGTATCATGGAAAGCAGGCCTTGTCAAACAAAACTGATAGCTTTCTTTGACAAGATTACAGGTTTGCTTGATAAAGGCAACTGTGCTGACACAGTTTATGGATTTCTCCAAGGCATTTGGCACAGTACTGCATAATTAAAAAACTTGTGTTGCATTGGATTAGCAGGTGCAAGTTGGGTAGATTAAAAATTGGTTCAGTGATAGGTCTTAAAGTGTGCTTCCTAATATGAAGACATCAATAAGCATTACTTCCAGGGCTTCTAGGGAACAGTTCTTGGCCTCACAATATTAAAATTATTTTAATGAACTACATAGGCCAATAGTTCCCAGACTTTTCTGCTCATGGCTTTCTGCTCCACTCAGACTCACAAATACTTCACCGACACAAATAACTTAATGTCTGGCAGCACTCACGCCTCTTACTCTGCATTCACCAACACACTTGTTAACTCTTGCAGCCCTACTCAAACCCTAATTTAATTGCCACAATACTAGGTAAAGCAAGACAATGTTTTCTAGTTAAATTTCTATATGACAGACTAGGAAGTTAATAAAGTGGATCAGTGAGTGAACTGAAGGGCAATCCACTGATATGTGCTTTATATGGAACGGACACATGTAGAAATAAAGATTGCATTCGGAAATCTAAGAATGAACATTTACGTATGAACATTACAAGATCTGTAATGTAGAAGCCTGTCTTGGAAAACTCAGAGGAGGCAGATATTTCCATCAATAAGTGCCTCAACCTGAGTTTTATTTGTGATGGTGTGACCAATGTAGTCCTTGGATAATTAGAAATATGAAATAGAAACCAATTACTGATTTTTTTTTCCTTAATGAGGCTTCTATAAAAATCTTGTGTCCACATTTAAGATAGTCCTTTCTAGAAGGATAGGAAACACTCAAAAGAGTTCAATAAACGGAAACACAAAAATGTCCCAGAAGATGGAAAAAAACCCATACAGTGTCATTCTTAGGAAACTCTATCTATACAGTTTATTAACAAAAGGGTTGATAGGAACTTGATCACTGTCATTAGATTATAACACATGGAAAAGATATTCCGTAGGGGGAAGCTGCTCAGTTCTTTCAGACAAACAATAGCTGGAAGGCAAAATCAAACTGGAAAAAAAAATTCTTAGTAGTTAAGTTAAATGCTGGAAGTGCTTGCCAGGGCAGGTAGCAAGCTCATTAGTCTCTAGGGTCTTTAAAATGGTGTCTTTCTGCAAGACATGCTGTAGTTCCAGTTTCTAGGAAAGGTGCCACATCCAGTATGAACAGGTGATACAACCAAATACTGCAGCATTTCTTTCTGTTCTCCAAGTCTATGGATTTTTGAATGAGGGAATAAAATTCAGAAAGCCTTTTTCTGTTTTTTTAGGAGCTTAAACTTTAAGTCCAGTGCAGAGCTCACTGACATCAGCTGAAAGACTCATTTACTTTCCTATTTTTTTTTTTTTAAAATCAGGCTTATAAACTCTAGACATTTAAATTATATTCCAGATCAGATGTCACCATTGGCTGCCAGATGTTGCTATTGCCTGTAGCCAACCCTCCATCTGCCCAGAGAGTGACCTAGTGTTCATTCTTGAGAACACTTTCTGAATGGTTTTATTGCTTTCTTTTTGTGGGTGTTAACAGAGATTGACACTGGAAATAAGGATCTGTGTTGGCATTTAAGCATTTTCTGTCTGCTTAGGTCTTACATTAGGAGTCAGCTGGCTGAATTGCTTGTAGGGATTGAGATACTGATGTTAAGAAACATTTCCCAGGGTGCTTTGCCCTTGTCCAGAGTGAGGTTTGCCTCTCATACCTCTCTTCTGCCTTTCCAACCATGACTAGAGCTTCCCATCCTCTCCATAGGAATCTAGGAAGGTTTTTACTCTCAGCATCTCAGGGATGACCCTTTCTCCTGGAAAAAAGCTGCTGTCTTTGGGATAGGGGGTTGTGGGTTCTTCTCACAGGGCATGTGAAAGATACCTAAGAAAGCAAGCTCTTGTCAATACACATACCTTTGAGCAAGGACAGAATTTAGGTTTAACTATTGGGTTATAGAAATGATGGGGAGGAAAACAGTAAAAAAAAAAAAAATTCTCTCATTCTCACTCTCCCTTGAGTGTTGTTATAGATCATTTATCCTGAACGGACTTTTAACTAGAATACTTGAAAATGTATTATGCAGACGCTATTTACTTCTCCCACTTCTAACAGAGGAAAGCAAATACTAGTGGCTCTCCAACTAGGATAGTGCCAGTTGCTTACACAAATAAGCAAGGGAAGGACAGCAGACCACAGACATCAAGGATCAGGAAAAAAAAGAATGCATTTCTGAATACAATTACCAAGAGGACATTCCAAAGAGAAATTCAGTACACAGATTAACTTGACTCTGCACAACTCTGTGTAGATACTTCATAAGACTCCCATCACCGAATTATCTTGGGGAAAATAGTTTAGTGAAGATAAATGACAAACTAGTCCACAAATATGCACAGTAGGCCATCAGAAGGTTACGAACACTATTAGTTTGGTACAGGGATGCAATTAGGAGACATTCTACTGGAATATTAGGACTTTGGATGCATCAAATTAATTCAAGTTTTACTGCTCTCTTTCTGCTTTTCCAGGGCTTTAATAATGTTCACCACTTCGCCTAGTGAGGAAGTTCAATGACCATAACCTTTCCAGCTGTACACAGACATGATAATACCAGACACTGCTTTAAGCATTTAAGAATTATGTGCCATTCATTTGAAATGTGAGACAGTTTTGTTTTGTTTCATGTTTACATAGAAAAGTAAAACTTGATCCTACTTCTACTAGAAAACCTGACTAAAAACAAAGCATGAAGATATTTCTCGTGGTGTTTATATAGGCATAACTCTTCTCCTGATGTCGTGACATCAGGAAGATACTTTGCTGTTTGACAGTGATTAAGAAGCAATAGGAGAGGCAGCTTTGGAAAAACATTCTCCATCCCACCCAAGTAGATTATCTACCTGCAGCAGCTGCTCTGTGAGAAAAGCTGAAGACAATTTTGGAATTTATAAGTGACGTTCATCTTCACAGCCAGCCACCTATCTGTGGGTGTCTGCAATGCAAATGTCTACATGGGAGGAAGGTGCTTAAGCCCTAGTTGTACACAGGACATACAGTTAATTCATGAAATGCATGTTAATGATACTATGTTCTTAATGGGAATATGTTACAGAATACAGCTGTATGCTTCTAAACAGTTAACTTTCATTATATGACGACATACTGCAGTGAGTGGTTCCTAAGCTTTTTTGACCATAACCTCCTAGAGCATGTTCAATCAGCTCTGCCGAGTTCATCAGCCCATTTGGATTCATGTACCCTCTAATGAATCAGTGCTATAACTTTGACTTGTAGTTAAAGTTTGGTACAGCCAAAGAGATGAGACACAGAAGCAGACAAAATATGGCTATTCTGCAAAGAAAACATCAGTAGGTAATATGAAGATGCTCAGGATAAAATGTGTATTTCATTATTCTTCAACATAAAAAATTAAAGGAAAAGCAAGGAAAGATAGCACTTCAAGGGTGCATACTCTGGCTGGAACAGGCCAGCCTACCCCCAGATCCTTGATGATGCACCTCTGCTGGAGTCCCATAAGCAAGAAGGGATTTTAGTTAACCTTAGAAACAAAGACTAATCTCCAGTTTGGTGCATTACTTTCCCACCCTCTGGCATTTCCATGGAGACCTTGCCCTACGTCACACCCATTTGATAAGACCAGTTCAGCAGAGAGCTATCGAACACTGTGAAGGCTACCTCTCACTTTCTCCCCTACTCCTCTTTTCTCTGCTAAGAGTTACTCTTTATAAACAAACCTTCAGAACAGGAAGCTGCACCCAGAGTGAAGTCAGTGGTCCATGCACTGAACTCCTGAAAGATCACAGGGCAAAACAGGTCAATGAGAACAACTGAGTGAGAGATGTGTCATGTAACCTCTAGGAAATATTGATGCAAAATGCAGGCATTAGTTGGGTGTTCAGTTGATATCTCATTTACAGGATGTCATTCTAAGTTTTGTTTATTTATCGATTTATTTATTTGTTTGTTTGTTTGTTTGTTTGTTTATTTTAAAGTGGAAGCAGCTGTGGTGCCTCCTGGTGCCTCTTCTGAAGTTAGTTTATAATGGAATATTAATAATCAGATATCTGTCTAACTGCAGTCATAGTTTTTGCTCTAAGTTTTTTCACAAAGCATTTTATCTAAAAAAAATTGCAGTAGCTGATCTTAGCTTTCTTTTAACTGATACTTTGTAACCATGAGAAATGGAGAGAGATTTTACAAGCTGTGGATAAAATAAACATAACTTCGATGGACTCTATGTGGATTTACCTAGTAAAGAAAACCCCAAACCCTAAAATCTGACACACAACACACTTCCTTTATGTTCCTCTGTATATTATGGAAAAGAAGACAACCATATGAGAATAAAAGCAACTACTTGCACATGAAAGTTTAAGCAGCTTATCCTGCAGAAACAGAGGAATCTTAGGATGCCTGGTTCAATTCTGTTCTTGATGCCCACAACCTCCTTGCAAGAAGGTATAAATATTGCTCTCTGCCTCTGTCTGCTTCCAAAATACACACTGTACACTTGACTTTTGGATTACTACAGTTAGCTGAAATTAATCTTCTTGGTAGTTAGGGTTGATAGTAACACTGTCCATAAGCGCATAGCCATGACAACTGTTGTTATAAACCCTCAGATCAAACTTTAGTAGTAATCTGGCCTGAGATTAATCAAATTCTCTCTCACCTAGTCTTCCTTCTTTCAGTATTTTATCTGGACTTCATTCATATGTGCAAGTTTTGAGTGTAACAAAGTGCACAATGGGTCCTTTTTTTTTTAAACCTTCTTGCCTTTCTTCAGTCCCCTGACCCCCTGTTCCTGTTTTCTGGCACGTTGGACTATTAATTTCTATCTGTCTTCTGACAGAAAAATTGAAGCAATTAGTCCACAGAGAGCTTTTTAGGAAGACTCTTCTCTACACTTTGTCTGTGTTACTTTGTTTATGTGGAAACGTGGTATCTTCTGTTTTTCTTCTCCCCTCTGTCTCTTTACTCTTCAAGACCCACTTCTGCAAGTGATACTTAAAAACACAGCCAAAAAATAGTGGTGGAACAGCTACGTAATGATAGCAGTCATTATTTTTTCATTTATAAAAGGGGTTCTTGAAAATTATTCAGAATCATCAAGCTGTGACATTGCTAACCTATGTAATGAGTAGGAACCCACTATTCTTTCTTTCCTTCTTTCCTTCTTTCCTTCTTTCCTTCTTTCCTTCTTCTTTCCTTCTTTCCTTCTTTCCTTCTTTCCTTCTTTCCTTCTTTCCTTCTTTCCTTCTTTCCTTCTTTCCTCATTCATGCTCACCTCTGTCTTGGAACAAATTAGAAAGCAAGCTCTTCAAATCAGAGACTGCATCCTCCTGTATCTTGGGGACCTGGAGTGCAATAATCGTGAGAAACCTAGGTTACCTATAAAAGTTATGATTCACTGGAGACATGCATAAATTGTGAACAAAATTAATGACATACTCTGGGTCAAGAATGATACAGCTTGTGAATGATCAGAATATTAGAATGATCAGAAAGAACTTGTGTCTTCCTCTGCAGGAAGAGTTCTCGATAGCGGCACTGAGGAGGGAGGCAGAGGAAACAAATGAAAGGTGAAATAAGAAGCAAAAATTGCATATTTGTATGGCAGCCTGTTTACTGCAGAAAAGTTTTGAAAGAAAGTGAACACTAAATGTGACCTTCTGTTACAACTCCAAGAAAGAACACCATTATTTCTTTTACCCTGCATGGAAGGCAGCCAATATGTCTACCAGCTTCAAAGATGCCTCTTCCCATACCCTCCAATGTGAAAATGTATGTAGGCTGACATATATCTGTTACATTTCTGCTGATCCTGGGGACACTTTTCCAGAGTGTTCCCAAACACACCAGCAGGCAGACCAGCCAAAAGGTTGCATGAAGAGTTGCACAGGTAATCTGCAGTGTTCCCCAGATAATGTATCCCTCAGCTATCACTTACAATCAGGTTGTGGCATGTTCTTTTCATCGAGTTTCATGACATTTAAACCACAGTTCAGAACCTGTTGTGATTCCTCCTGTTAGGCATTCATATGGCAAGTAAAGTAATGGAAATGCTTTATCTGGAGAGAATACTGACTTTCACCATTGAACGAAAGAGCAGGACATGGACATCAGTCCCATGGGAGAATGCTGGATTTATATAGATTATAAATTTGCTGTGATAAAACATTCCCTGAATGGCAAATATGGGCCCCATGGATGTGGAGGTCACATGCTGGAAAAGTATGTGGAAGAGTTAGCTTGTTGAGGGTCTTGTCAAATACGGCACAGACCAAAAAAAAATCTACATAAAATTTATACTATCTAGAATGACACTAGGTCTGAAAACAGCAATTACTTTTGGCAAGTGGTTTCCATTATGATTATAGTGCCTCAGAAGACCAAAAAAGGGAAAAATCTCACTTAGGAGTAATTGATTCCCCCTGTAAATGCATAATTTATGGGAGCAAAGCTTAGCTTTATCCACTAAAAGAACTAAAAATATGTATATATGAAATATATATCAGCTTCTTCCCACTTGTCAAGTCCTTGATACATACCTTTCCACTCATACGGGCAAATTCTGTGTTAAGTATTAGTGTTAGCTTTGTTATCAAATCCAATGTGGCAAGAATTTTGGTTACACACTAATATATATTGTGCTTGATAATACAATACATAGGATGTGTCTGTATGAAAGAAAAATTAATTCTGTCTTATTGGGCAAAATACTATGGTTCAATCTGAAAATGCAGCTCTATCAACTCCTCAACATTTTACATAAATATTTACCAAACTTTAAATCAAATGCAAATAAAATAGGTTTCTGTTAGAAATATTCCAAATTTCTGGCAGCCTACTCAATAGTTTACGTGAGAATTCGTTGCTAAATATGTGTAAACATTAATATGGTTGATTTGATATTACAAGAAGATGATAAATTGCAATTGAGTCATTGTATACCTAAGTGGGCTAATAGTTTTGTATGTGAAGTGGTAAAAAATGTGAGGGGATTTTTTAAAAAAATAAATTCTAAAATTACTTTTGCTCTGTTGCAAAAGAAAAATGGACAGACTTTGGTGAGTTACATCAGTCAAGTAGAAGTGTCTTCACTGAGGTAACAAGCAGTTTTTATATGGAAAATTTTCTCTTGCTCTTGAAATCAAAAGTAATTTTGCTGAATAAAGTAGAGTGACACAGTGGCAAATGGGAGAGGAAGAAATGTGACTCTGCAAAACATCCCGAAAATTGAAATGTGTGATAGCATGCCATTATACTTTTAAAAGAAGAACTTATGCAGTGCACTGTATTTGCTCAGTAACCTGTTCTACACACCTTTAGTCATAAACTGTGCTAGGGAAAGCCAAATCACCATGTCTCAATAACAAAACGTATTGCATAAGGGAAGAACTGTGACCATAGATAGTAATTGTGATAAAGGTGGTTATTCTGCAGATTTTTCCTGCACTGTACTGTGGTTTGAGTAATTCAATACATTTCCTAATCCTGCCAGCTATTAATGTGATCTTCAACTTGCATTTGGACACTCAGCAGCAATAGAGAATGAATGAACACTAGTATCATGTTTGGTCTAATGGTTGCTCCTGTAGTACTAAAACACTGAAATCAGAACCACTGTATAGGTGATATGTATGATGCCATTAATCAAAAGCAAGGAGGCCATTGGGGAAGTTTGGGGTTTATTTGGCCACTAGTGCATTTTATTTTAATTCTATGATATTGTATGTCCACCAACATGCTGATATCAGTGAACGGATTCATGTTGCGCCCGTAAATTACCAGGCATTCAACTTGAAGGCAATATTTAAATATTAGGCTCCTATTCTGCCCATCTTAATATGGAAAACAGTAAAATAAAGGAGTGGATTAGAGCATATAGAGATATTTTAGTCACAAAGATCCCTACTAGACTCAGATCCCAGTCCCAGAGGTGAAATCCCCTGGCACTGATATAGAAGAGTAACCCCTTGCCTGCTGATCACCCCCTTGTCTCTCTTGACACCACCACAGCCTTGAGCACCTCATCTCAGATAATTATGCTGCATATGAATCATTTTTTTAATGTTTGGTTTAATACACACAGATTCTTTAAACAATAAAAAAAAATCAGCAAACATCATCACGATCTGGAAATCTCTTTCTTAACTTAGAAAACGGTTTCTTAATGGCACAGGGGGAGAACACGACAGCAAGCTTGACAACATAATTAGAAGATTGTTACGAGGAAAGGGAAAAGCATTCTTTATACAGCTCTTACTACTTTCAATAAGATTATTCTCCCTGAATAGCTAATCAGCTTTTCTAGCTTCTCAAATCCATGTGCTTTAAGCTGCTCTCACAGTTCTTCTTAGTTGCTAAATGGCAAACAGTGACACCTCCAAAAGGGAAATTTAAAGTGTTAACCAAATGTGAGCAAACAGCATGATGGAGACTGCAGATAAAGAGATCTTTGGCAGATTAGTGGCAATTTAAGAAGATCACACTGTTACACCTGGGTTGACAAGAGCTGACAGGGTTTGTTGATCTCTGCTCCTATCTCCAATTTGAGTGTCATGTTTCAACAGAAATGAGAGGAATACAAAAAAAAATCCTTTCAGTACCGAACATTGGCTCCACAGCAAGTGTTTATGGCAGCTGAAACAAAAAGGAGCTAAAGAAGTAGATGAAAGGATTAAAATAAAACTGTTCATCTCTAAGTGCACAGAGCTTCCTCCTAATGCTGAGTGTCCCATTCTCTTCCTTGACAGAACCTTGTCCCAGCCACTCACTACCCACTTTGATGTATGGAGGCTTTTTCTGCTGGCAAAATCTTGCAAAATAATAAAGGTTGAATTAGAACTAGGAAGGAGGAGGGGACTAACACAAAAATCTTAGTAACAACAACAGCAAGGACTGGTTTTGCATTGCTAATGATACAGCTTGTCAGAACGTTTTTTTTTGTATGTGTGGGTTGGTTTTTGTTTTCTTTTTTTTTAAAAAAATTTTTATTTATTTATTTTTCTTCCTATAAGTCGATTATGGGGCATTTATTTACTGAGACTGTGGTGCTCTCCACTAGCTATCTTTGTCAACAGAGGGGTCCTCTTCATCTGAACTTGGTCGTTCTCCTTTGTTCAGAAACCTTTATTGATAAGAAACCTTACACACATTTCCTTAAAAAGGAAATAAATTATGACTCCCCTCTAGTAGAGAATGAGAGGCACATGAGACTACTTGAACAACACTAAACTCATCAGCCTCATGAAGTAAAGAAGTCAATAAAAAACCAAAATGTATCTGGACATCTATAGAGAAACATATCTAGGAAATGACTAAATCTGTTTTTCCACTAGGGCTCATAAGCACCATTCCAGCAGGCTTAAGGTGGTTCTAAAGTGGACATAAATTTAATTTCACATTTAAAAAGCATCTAAAGAGCAAGTAAGTGGCTTCTGCTGGGCAGATGATGAAAAGGAGCCCAACATTCCTTAAAACAAAGATGCTACACTGATGATACACTGAGATTGTGTAGACAGGGATAAGGTGAACCCCTAAAATATTTTACGGTAGCTGTCAACCTGTGCAGAAACAACTTGAGCTCACTTTTGCTTTTCAAGGCTGCAATTCAACCTTGAGCTTAATCTAAGCTACTGCTGACCAGCAACTTATTCCAAACACATGCTGTCTCCCTTTGGCCCCTTCCCAGGGCAGTGCAGCTGTCTAGTCGTCCAACCATGAACCATTGATTAGTTTTTCAGTAGTTCAGCAAGTTGATCCAGGTCATTACATGGCCATTCAATGGACAAGGGACCTTGGAACTGGAAGGAAAGGAAAAGACAATGGTACCACCCTTTGTTCAGCTAGATCATGCTCAGTATGATGTGAAATTGTGCCATTAAAGGGTGGCTTCATGGTCAGATTAATCCAGTCTAAACCCAAGCTTCTACTATAAGAGTTGGCTACACTCTCTTCCAAACTTATCTGCATGGTCACACACTCTATCTTGTGCCTGGACTGATGACTTTTTGCAGCCATGGCATGGACTGAATCACGAAGCTTCTCTGTTTGAAAACCCAGCCTTTGTTCCCTAGTTAATTTTAGTGTGTATCATGTTTCCACATGTAGCTGTGTGATTGCTTGCACCAACTGGAGGACAAAGGTGGTGTAAGTAACACAGGTGTCCAGTCAGGAGTAGTGGGAAGGAGAGTTGCATCTCCAGTGACATTTATAGTCTTAGTTGACCTCTAAACTTAGATAACTTTCTTCTGTTATTACAGGCAAGTATCATTTAATCTGGGCTCTTTGTAACACAAGAGCTGAGGAAGACAGTATCTCTGTTAACATGACCAAACTCCAGCATCACACTCTGCGTGGAGTTTTTCAAAAGCCAAGATTTTTACAGCTTTATCTTCAGCCACTCCTATTGACATCAGTGAGTGAAGGTTCGGACCCTTATTTGCAAGTATGATCTTGGAAGAAAAGGTCTTTAATGCAAAAGTTATTAAGGTTTTTGTTTGTTTGTTTTTGTTTTCCTGCTTAATAGCTCTACAAAGACAGTACAGACAGTACTTCTTGCAATCTGAAATTTAGTCATGCCATCTAAATGGAGAATTAACCAGTGATCAGAGGGATGGAAGACTGATGGAGAGCTGACACTGTCAGTCATCTGCAGCAGGACTTTAAGGCCTAATTTTCCTAAGAGAGAATGCACTTCTCAAATTGCAGTGCAATTTTCAAAAAGTGGGAGCTGAATATTTAAATGCTTGCTTCCTCCGCACCACCATGTTAAGCACCCAGCTGTGCTTTCACCTCAAGTCAATTTGGAAACAGCAACAAAAAACCATGCTGCCTGTAGTTTACACATATAATAGCATCCATAATAATGCACAAATCCTTCTAGCTGCATTAACAGTCCTTTATTTTTAATACACAACATAGAACCCAATTACACTAGCAATATTAATATCCCAGGCCTTGTTCTGCATGATCGTACCAGTTCAGCTAAAGGGATTATGGCCAAGACACAAAATATCACTATATTTCATTCAATCCTAGTCATAAAACTTACTTTGTTTATTAGTGTGAGCTTAGACATGTCCTCTCCACCTTTCTGAAATGATGGCCGAAGCTCCTGGAAAGTAGTAAGACACCGTGCTCAGTTTAAATGGACACAAGCATTTGGTTAGATAGAAGCTGGAAAGCAAGTCTGAAGATGAGAATTGTGGCTGATTTGGGTTGTTTTGGCAGAGAATCAGAAAAGGGGTATTTCTGACCCTCATCTCACAGTGAACTCAGGCTGAAGAGTTGGCACCTTTTTATTTAAAATGAAACATAGCAAACCCACAGACATCAGCATCAGGGTTTGCCAAAACAGACGTGAAATGGGACATTCCAAGTCATTACAAGTAGTGTTTAAGAGGTAGGCTCGAGGAAAAAAATGCTTTATTCTAGAAATTTAATACTTTCATTCAAATCCTTTTTAGCCGTCAGATACAGCACCTAGGAGAACCCCGCAAACCACAGTGCATACATTTTCCTCTCTCCTTTTAGCTGTCCTTGTTCCCAACTATAGTGACATCAAAACCTTATGTTAGGACATTTTTTTTTTCCCCAAGAAAAGCATAAGGAGTCTCAGCTCAGAAACCACAGGGTACTCTGGAACTGGTGGGGCAGGAGTGGTGGTGGCCTTGATGCTCTCACACCTTCCCACAACACTGGCTGCTGGCAGCACAACCCAGCACCAGCAGACACAGCCAGCACCACTGTGTTGCCAGCAAAACCTGCTAATTGCCAGCCAGCAGATTTGATCCAGCTGTTGGCAGGTTTTGGGGGTGTATTTCTGAATATAGCTTTTGCTCAGAAAAAGAAGGGAGATGGTGCTTCAGGATGGGGGAAAGGAAGAATTATTAAAGACTGTTCAGAGGCAGGAGATATAAACCACCAGCAGTGCAATATCCCTGTATTCGTGGAGGTCTGAGGCAACACTAGGAGCTGAGCCTGGCTTTGCTGAGCTCACTCATGTCCTACCCTCATATTCATCCTTGAGTGACCAAATTCTCCCTGAATATCTCTCATGAGTGACAGAGGTTCCAGAGCTAATGTGCTTATAGGAAGGTTGGGCTGAGGATATTAACTAACTGCTCCAGGTTTTTTGGCTTCATTGTAATGTGCCAAAGCTGTTGCCGTTAGATTACCCTGTCTCCTAGTCAATTATATTAGTATTGTCAAAAATAATGCCAAGGCTGTATCATGCTGCTCTTGCCAGCTGAAGAGACATCGTATTTATGGGTTGTCCATATCTTCTGAAATTAACTTGTCTATCTTCATGAAAAAAAATATATTACTAAGGAAATATATTACTAAGGAAAGCCAGAAATATTTCACAGCTAATATAAAATAGGAAGATGGATAATTTATTTCCCCTGCTGGCTACCAAATACTATTTTCCCCCCCCCTCAGTTTTAAAGGTATTCTTCATTTCATAATCTGAAGAAACAGACCAAGGCATAAGAAGAAGATTAGCTGAATGTTACATTGATACTGAATATAGTACACGAGTTTCTTCTCGGAAAGCAAAACAGGCCAAAGATTACCACAATGAGAACAGAAAACTAAAACAGACTGATCCTAAATACATATTGGTACCAGAATTTGAAACGCCTGAGATGAAAGAGACCAAAGGCCATCCAGACTGTGTCCCTGCGAGTGTGAAATTATCTGCTCTATAGTTTTTCTAGTGGTAGGTACATTTTTTTTTTAAAGGTCTTTTTATTTCCATTAGAATAAATTTTCACAGCTTAACAAGAGCAAAGTTTTTGCGAAAGCCATTTTAAGGGTTTTATTTATAGTCAGTTCATTAGTGTTAATTACACAAGGCACAGTAATCACAAGAAACACTTCCTCCTTGATGTCTATATCAATATAAACGGATATGTTAATATTATGCCATTCCCTTATTTTCCTCCACTCTGCTTATCGCCTTAGTTGTTGCTTAATTAAGCAGCAGATTATATATTTATGTCTATGCCTCAGTCTACCCAATCTTTTAATCAGTTGTGTTGCTCCTCCAAATTCCCTTCAAATCGGCAGAGACTTTCTTACTAAGTGATGGTTGGCCAGGATTGACTTTGGTTTTCCAGGAAGACTCACAGAAATTCCTTTGGAAAAAAGATGCCTTTAAGCAGACAGTTTAAAGCAGTATTCAGGATTATCTCAGCACGGTGACAATGAAAAACTCATGTCTAGTACACTATGCCTTCCACTCTGTGTTCTTTTCAGTATTACCAGTGTCTTGGTTTCACCTGCATATTGAGTCGTATGTTTCAAATTATATTACCCGCAACACAATCACTCACATTTTCAAAATCCGGATCTCATGTTATCTCATGCTGATGTTTGTAGGGTCTGTGTGATTCTTTATTCTCGGCTTTGGCAAAGTTTGCGGTTCTGTCCGCAGTAGTGCTAGATGAAGGGCTCATACCATCCTTGAGAGCTCTGCAGGACTGCAGTGACTCAGGAAGAAAAGAAATATTTCCACTGCACTGGATAATCTGACCAGCTATCTAATATAATTGCTGTATGGTTATTTGCTTGTGCTCATGGTCATAAGAACTTCTGGAGCAATGTGAACATGCAGGGATTGTGGTTTGTCCTGCTAATTTTCAGAGAAAGGTTCTTGTACCTTTTCCTCCAGGTGCTTACAAGCTCCTACAAAAGGCATCAATACTCTCTTCTTTACTTACTCTTTCATGATCCTTGGTAAAGATAAAAAGTGGGAACCCACCTCTGCACCCACTAAAAGCTGAACCATTTGTGTGACAAGGAAAACACAAAACGGATAGCATTCACCATGACAGATTTTGTGGGAAAATCACACTTCAATTGGGGAGTGATCAGCCAGCACATCCTATATGCCAGATTCCAAACCAGGTTCCTAAAGATGTCAATCATACAGAGATGTTTTCTGACAGAGGAACACAGTGACTAGGACAAATTCTACAATTGACTCAGAAGTGTGATTGACAGAATACCAAAACACAACTTACACTTTGTGATGGGTGACATTAATGCCAAAGTAGATGCAACAACCAAAGAATGGAATGAGCAGCAGGGAAGCCTAGGAGAGGAACGTATCAACCCCAATTCAAGGGACTCTGGCATTGTGCTTTGTGTCTTACCCTGTCCTCATAAGCAACCTTTTCCTTCTAAAATACAAATATACAATCAACATGAAATTGCCAGACAGAAAGAAAATTGCAGAATAATGCAAATCTCTGCTTTTTTCATCTTCCCAACAGGCCAGCCATATTGGTATAAATTTGAGATTCAAATAAACTGCAAGATGCACTAACTTATGGAACATTCAAAACCTAAACAAGCCCCACCGAAACTCATGTCACAAAACAACACCATACAGAAAAGACAATGATTTATCTTGGCAACCTGTTAATAGACAAAGTGGGAAGGAAAGGGAAGGAAAGGGAAGGAATGGGAAGGAAAGGGAAAGGGAAAGGGAAAGGGAAAGGGAAAGGGAAAGGGAAAGGGAAAGGGAAGGGGAAGGGGAAGGGGAAGGGGAAGGGGAAGGGGAAGGGGAAGGGGAAGGGAAGGGAAGTGAAGGAAAGGAAAGGAAAGGAAAGGAAAGGAAAGGAAAGGAAAGGAAAGGAAAGGAAAGGAAAGGAAAGGAAAGGAAAGGAAAGGAAAGGAAAGGAAAGGAAAGGAAAGGAAAGGAAGAGAGAAAGAGAGAGACAGAAAGAAAAGAAAGAAAAGAAAGAAAAGAAAGAGAGAGAGAGAGAAAGAAAGAAAGAAAGAAAGAAAGAAAGAAAGAAAGAAAGAAAGAAAGAAAGAAAGAAAGAAAGAAAGAAAGAAAGAAGGAAAGAAGGAAGGAAAGAAGGAAGGAAGGAAGGAAGGAAGGAAGGAAGGAAGGAAGGAAGGAAGGAAGGAAGGAAGGAAGGAAGGAAGGAAGGAAGGAAGGAAGGAAGGAAGGAAAGAAGGAAGGAAAGAAGGAAGGAAAGAAGGAAGGAAAGAAGGAAGGAAAGAAGGAAAGAAGGAAAGAAAGAAGGAAAGAAGGAAAGAAGGAAAGAAGGAAAGAAGGAAAGAAGGAAAGAAGGAAAGAAAGAAGGAAAGAAGGAAAGAAGGAAAGAAGGAAAGAAGGAAAGAAGGAAAGAAGGAAAGAAAGAAGGAAAGAAAGAAGGAAGGAAGGAAGGAAGGAAGGAAGGAAGGAAGGAAGGAAGGAAGGAAGGAAGGAAGGAAGGAAGGAAGGAAGGAAGGAAGGAAGGAAAGAAAGAAAGAAAGAAAGAAAGAAAGAAAGAAAGAAAGAAAGAAAGAAAGAAAGAAAGAAAGAAAGAAAGAAAGAAAGAAAGAAAGAAAGAAAGAAAGAAAGGAAAAGAAAGAGGTAGAGAAAAAAATGAGATGATGCTCTACAGTAATAGAGAGGCACTGGAATGGTTTACAATACCATGGAATTAATCTCTAATGAGACAGACAGCACTCCATGACGTGCCTGTGTTCACTCTTGTTCAGCTCAGTGATACACATCTGGAAAAGTATATGTTCAAATATGTGTATTTTAATTGTCACCCTGATCTGAACCAGCTGAATGAACTACACATGCCTTGTCAAAGAACAGATGAGTTTTCACCCATTTCACCCAAGGACCTTTACCACCTGCTGACCTAAGCAAAAAGGTGTAAGCAAATAATTCTAGCACATCCTGACCTGGAGGTAATGCCTTGGCTTCACAGCCACAGTCTTAAGGTTATTTGTCTTTTAATGTATTATACATCTCTTCTTTTTTCATTTGTTACACATGCTTCAATACAAATATTTCATTCAGTCATATCAGCTTACTGTGGAGTGTAATGTAACAATTTAGTGCCCATGTGACACATCTAAAACAAAAAAGTACGGTACTTCTCGCATGGTCAGGTACTTCGTACTAGTCCAACTGGTGGTGCAAGCTGCTGAAGTGGTATGAACAAATGTCTGTCACAGATGTCAGCTGGCAGGTCACCAAGTACCCAGAGACTATCTCAACTTTCAACAATGTGAAAAGCTATCAGGCAGCTCTCTGAACACTGTTTTTGGACCTATCTTCCTTAAATGTTTCCACTGTAAAATTCCCTGCTTTCACTATTTTTTACAAAAAAAAATCTATTTGGGCATGACAGTGCAGTTGACATTTAAAGCTCAAGCTGGAAATGGTTTTCCTCCCATAGAATATAATTTGCGTGTATACGTGTGCATATGCAGACATGTGCAACTATTTGTATAAAGCTATATCTGTCTACCTAAAGGCTTGTGAAACCTTAGCCAGTTTTAATCAATTAGAGATCTCAGAGCTACAGGTTGTATGGAAATAGGTAGCTGAGTAGAGAAGAATTATTTTGTCATGGTGTCCTCTCTAGGAAAAGTGGGCTCAGACATTAACAGACACTAAAGAATTTACTATTCAGTTAAGGTTTCTGTTCTGTGTGGATTTTCAGGGTTTTAATAAGGCAAAACCCACAAATCTCAGACTTTTCCACATTTTAAGCATTTGTAACATCTCTCCTGTATGGATTCTCTGGAGTTTATAAATAATGTTTGTAAACTGCATCTATTAGTATAATTCATTTCAAAAGTAAAAAAATAACAAGGAAACAAATCCATTGGAAAGAAATGTTCCAGTTTTCAGGGAAAAATTCTTTCTATTAAATGATTTTAGTTCTCAATTACAACTACTTAAAAGGATAATAAGAAAGTATGTTGCAACTGAAAAATGATTGCAGGCTAGCAAAACTCAGTTGAAAAGTCATACTGTGTGCGTTTTCCCTTATTTTAGACACTATTTCAAACTTTGTTAAGAAAATACCCCTTAAGCATTCAAGCCCCTCCCTCTTATGCCTTCCTTCACACAAGTATTAATTCTCTGATATCAATAGGAAGGCCTTCTGTGAAAATATTTCTCCTGCAAAAATTGTGTTCTGCGTTCAAGTATTAACAGGATTCATGCTGCCCAATCTGAAATACTTCACTGTAGAGCCAGCACCACGAGTTTAGTCAACAGAAACTGAAGTCTTCCCCTGTCACAATAAAAGAGTTTGAGTAACTCTCACAAAAAGGTCCCCTAGAAAAAAAACTTGGATTTTTTAAGTTCAGTTAGTCCTGGCAAGATGATGAAACTTGATTAGCATTCACTTCTTAAGAATCTACACTGGATTCCATCTCTGGTATTAAGCATCTTAACTTCCAGCATGCTCCAAGTCTGACTGTCCATGCAGAAGTTTAGCTGAATCTTGGGCTTGCTTCCAGCTTTTTCACTCAACAAGGAATTGTGGGCATTATTGAAAAGGTGACACCTGGCTTCAGGGCCTGCACCTGACAAAACAATATAGATTCAGGCTGCACCTTGAGGTGGGTTTCCTGTTCAACAAGAGTCCACAGTTATTTCAGTTCCTACACTCTCAGACAGTTCCTACACTCTCAGACAGTTTCATACTCTATTGTGTCATGCTCTGGAGCAGGAAAGCTGGTGTCACCCTATAAGAAGACCATCTCTGATAGGCTGCGATGTCACTTGCTTTGAGGACCAGTTCCTTTACTGCTTCAGATGTAGTCAGCAATCGCTGGTACAGAGCACCAATCCCCTGCTGGGAAGCTGTGTTTGATCCCCTGCCTGTGAAGTGTGTCTATGAAGAGTCGTCTAATGATGTTGTAGATTATACATGGCAAATGACTTGGCTTCCATCACTCATGGCTTGCTGATTTTCAGACCTTTGTCTCAGATCCTGTCTAACAGGAAAATCAGAGGAGCCACATGAAACAACCTGTTGCTGAACTTTTATGATATTTATTTTATTCTTCTTTTGTGTTATTTTTTCAATGTTAAGGAACATTACTGCTTGCCCCAGAAAAACAGATGTGAACTGTAATCTGCCATAACATACATGTATTTGGTTTACTCTTATTCTCACCATTCAGCCATTTAAACTGAAACATAAATCAGATGTGAAGGTCTGAAACTTTCAGATGTGAGAGAAAAGACTGTAAATCCTAAATAGAAGGTGGGAAAAAGAACTTAATCTGTTTTAGAGGCCCTGTGATACATTAAAAGTACATGGATTTTGTTTGGGGATTTTTTGTCCTGCCTTATCATTTTAACAGCTTGGGAAGCAGGAATATTATTGTATTCTTACAAACTTTGCATGCTGATATGGCAGAGCAAAACGACCTGAAGATACACTTTAATGTGAGAAGAAAGGATTATGAAAATAAATGAAAACGACTCACTGTGAATCTCTCTTACTATAGAGGACTGGACTGCAACCACGAGACATCATGATCAGTGTGTCGTGTGCAGCTGAACAGCCTGGGAGCAGTCTAAGAAAAGAATTGTGACTCAGAGTAGCAATTTGGTCACTTGTTTTTTCTTGGCTTTAGGAGTAGGTTGACAGTAGTTTGAATGAGCCCCTTAACAAGCCCAGCGTACTCTTTTCTATCAAACAATGTTTGGGTGGAACCCTGGGACGTACGTAGAAAGAGAGCAGAATCTATTAATTTCTTGTGAATTCTCCATCCTTTCATGGTGAGTTTTCAGACAGATTACCCATGCAGGAATGCAAAGGTGAGGTATGATTTTGTAGTTTCAGAATGAACCCTCCGGAGCTTCTTTTCTCTCTTGCTCCACAGAACACCCAGACTATCAGATCATACTTCTGCAGGCAGTCAGACTGTGGAATCTGGTGCTGGACTGTGGCCAAAGAGCTTGATTTCTAGCAGGGATGCCTTGAACCACAGGACCCCATATGTAGCATGCTCCAATTGCTAAACAGCTTGCCACCCCCTCCTATACTTCTGTATCCATCAGATTGGAGTGATCTGCTGCCTAGGTCAGGGCAGGAGCCCTGGAGTGGTGCTGTGAGCGACACGTTTGATTCAGGAACCAATGGTATGGAGTCTTACTCTCACTATTGGCAAGTTAGTTTTAATAAGGGAACAGGTTTCCCTCGTTTTCTATGAATTTAATCTTGATATCATGACTTCAGGCCAAAATCCGCCATCTTCGTCCATCTTGAATAGTAGCTTTCCCTCTGCTCCTGAGTAGGAGTTTTAGGCCCCTCACTACAAGAAAGCCGTGGAGGTACTGGAGAGGGCAACGAAGCTGGTGAGGGGTCTGGAGCACAAGTCTGATGAGGAGCAGCTGAGAGAACTGGGGCTGTTCAGCCTGGAGAAAAGGAGGCTGAGGGGAGACCTTATCTCTCTCTGCAACCACCTGAAAGGAGGCTGTAGCATGGAGGGGGTTGGTCTCTTTTCCCAAGTAACAAGTGATAGGATGAGAGGAAATGGCCTCAAGTTGCGCCAGGTTAGGTTCAGATGGATATCAGGAAAAATTTCTTCACAGAAAGGGCTGTGAAGCAGTGCAAAAGCTTGCCCAGGGAAGTGGTTGAGTCACCATCCCTAGAATTGTTTAAAAGACATATAGATAAAGTTGTTAGGGACATTGGTTGAGTGCTAGAGTTAGATTATGGTTGGGCTTGATGATCTTAAGGGTCTCTTCCAATCAAATCATTCTATGATTCTATGAGGATGTCTTTAAGCTGTGCTGACAGTGACTTGCCAGGATACCTCATGGGGTGTTGGTTTTCTAAGGGCCTAAAATGAGGTATAAGTTGGACTCTGCTGGAGACACTGCCCTGGCTAAGGGTAGAGGTTTTCTTTCTGCAAGAGTCAGGAGGTGGCTGGGAGAAAGACGTTTCACTGTGATGTGGTGCCAAAACATGGCCAACATGACATGGTCACACAGGGTCAGGAACTGCAAATTGTGCATGAATCAGGATGATATGCATGCAGATATCTCTCTAAAGTGGCATGCTCTCCCACACAAATCTCTTTCTCTTTCAAGAAGCAGTGTATTGCTCAACATGAAGAAGACTGGTAAGAACTAGATTTATACCATCTCATTCATTCGAGTCCTGAATTCTTTTTTCACAGTTGTTATTTACAGTCTATTTACTGTAAATTTGAGCCAGCAATATAATTATGATATGAAGATTAAATATAGAAAATTTCAAGAGGAAAAAACATTTTTTTTTTCCCCAGAGGAAATTGCTAAAAACAACAATTTCAAATCCTATCTTTTTATAAGCTATTACAAAGGAGGGGACTCCAAGCTGCAGGGGCCTTACTCATGCACAGACCAGAGAATTTACATTAGTTTATGTTTTCCTTTATTGACTGCTTTTACAGAAGGGGCAGCTGTCAGTCCTGAATTGACCTCCCTCAGACTTTAAGCAGTATATAGAGAAACCACTGCAGTCACAAACATGGGCTGACTTAGAGAAATTTATATTTACAGGGAAAAATCATCAGCTATCAGCTGGCTGGAAAGGTTAATGTTTCTATTATGGCTTGCATTGTTATGACAGGTGGAAGACCTCTCAGGACCCTTGGTCTTCTCCCTCCAGATCTCAATAAGCAATGCCAGATGCAGCCTTCCCAGTTGTGTGTATAGCAGCAGCTACACAGCTTCCCCTGATTCCCTCATGCAGCTGCTGCTGCTCCTGGGTATGTTTAATTTCAGGGCCAAACCCTAGCAGGGACTATGTGGAATGACTTATGTGCAGGAATTATTTCACCATGAAAATCCTCAGAGTTAATAGAGAAAACAGAGAGAACAGCCAGACCTCAAGTGATACCTTGAAAATAGGTTGTTTGCACCTTTCAAGATATTACTATGAGTACACAAAAGGTTTCAGGGAACTTATTTGTATAGAAGACTTCTGCATTGCCTGGGGCCTGTATTATAAGAGACACCTGCTTTCGCTGTTACCCTGCCTTAAAGCTAAGTGTATAATCTTCTTGTTTATTAATTCATGTGTTGATACTAGTAACTACTCCCTAAGGTACTTGTCTTTGTCCTAAATTTACTCATTCTAAAGTGAATAGGTAAATTTCTACTCACTTCAAAGAAAGAAGAATTAGGGTAATAATGAGGGCTTTGGCAATCTGGTTTGGTAAGTACATGAAGACTGTAAGATATCTGTTGGCAGTAACTATCTAAAAGAGACACAGAAAGGAAAGGGTCATGTGGAAACCCAGAAGAGAAGCTTTAAAAATTAAATATTTGCTCTTTTCCTACCCTTTTAGTTCCCTCTGACTGCACAAATGTAAAATGCAGCTTTGATTCAATGTAAAATAATAAGCAAAAGAGGAAAGAGTTGATGTGTCAGACTCAGCTTGTTTAAACCAGCAGAGCAATCTATATCAGCTGAGAGCCCAGACCCATGAGATTGTTAAATGATTGTTAATTACTACAAGAAAATAGCTCTTTTCATGGAGTTTTCCCTATTCATCCCCCAAGAAAATTCACATAATGGTTAATTTCTCTCTGTCAATTTCAAAGAGTTTTTAGATTCTAGTGTAACACCAGAATAAGAGAATAATATTTTAGCATTTTATTTATTACTAAAGCTATTTATTTATTTATTTATTTATCTTTGAGAAGTGGGAAGAAGACAAAATAACTTCTTTGGATGTGTAAAGATAAATGCTGAGAAAAGAATTTTTGAATGAGTGGCTGCAGATAGTGCATATTTAATGATATAACAAGGGGAGGTAGTTACAAAGGGTCTGTAAAACTAAATCTCTGACTGAGGTAAAACAACAAAACATTTAAAATACATAGCAAGCCAAAGCTAAATTAAGGAAAACCTACAGGACTTCTACTAAACCAGCAAATAATTATTAATTAGCCAAAACCAGTCATGAACAATGCTGACATTCCAATCGGCTGATAAAATATTTGTATCATATTAGTTTTGTCTTACATAGAGTCTAATAGTAATACAGTTCATACACTGTAAACATACATGTGCTGCAGACATGTTAGTGTGTTTTTAATTTCAAAATCAGATTTACTTTCTGTATTTCTGCCTTCATTTCCACTGAGCTGGCCTTAATTATAGTGATGCTGGAGAAGAATACCGCCTAAGTTTCCAAAAGTGATGTTGAAGATAACCAGCAAAAATACACAGATCAATCAAAAAAAGGGGTAACCAGAAGAGTTAAAAGGATTTGAGGAGAGTTTTGTAGTTACTACAGCACTGAAATTTATGCTAGAAGGTCATAAAATGTGCCATAAATGCAAACATATAAGTGCTTAGAGAGTGGCTATGAGACCAAAGGGGAAAGGTATGCAGGAAGAATAACAATTTGTTGTAAAGGAATACAGCTCTGCAGCACCGTTCGGCTCTGTATTAGAACTTGCTTTGACCCGGGAGGAGGGATGTACACCAGGGGAATGAAATTTGTTGATAACACATACTAGGAAGGAGCAATCAATAGAAAGAAGAAGGGCAAAAAAGTCAAGATGACTCTGACAGAATGCGCCCAAAGGAAGGTAAGTGCCTTATGCAATTAAACTTAGAGAACTGTAAGATAATGGCATTAGGGACACAAAATAAGAGAAGGCGCTTATGCCCTATGTAATCACGTCTTACTAAAGTATCTAAAGATAGGCTGAGACCAAAAAGCTTCAGGACAGTGGTTAACAGTAATATAAAATGTTACCATTGATTCAGAGAGGAAACAATAATATCATAGATGAAGTTATTCGAGCTGCTGCATAAGGGATTTATGAATGAAGCTGCATTTGCAATACTGTGAGGAGTTCTGTATACCTCATAAAAAATAGCAGAGGCAAAAGGAACTGGACAATAGAATCAGGCAGACAGCAAACTTAATTATTCATAAAGGTCAGAGAACAAAACAAAATTGCCTGCAGTCTTTGCAGAGAAGGAGAAAGTGTATCACACTGAGGAATTTGAGGTCTGGAAAATTGTAGTGAGGATAGAAGCAATTGCAATACAATTTGATCAAATAGTAAATATAAGAGTAAAAATGTATTTGGATGGAAACATTGAAAATAGACAAAAATGCAGAGTGAGCTGCGGTTAATAAATGGAATATGTTGCCAATGTCAACAACTGGAGCAACAGGAATAAGCATAATTCCCTGGATAACTATTTGTTATCCAGCTGAGATTTGTTTCCTATCTAACTTTAGGTAGCTAATATTTTTAGAAAGGCTGAATTCTAGATGGACTGCCTCACACTCAGAATATTCCTTTCTCCTGCTACTAAATAGGGAGCCAACAAATATATGATCGCTTGTAATTCAGGAAAATTGTCAGTTGTCTAAATGATGGTAACAGAAATGTGCGTTTCAAGAAGAACTTAAATACAGGAAACGTGACTTAGAGCCTGTCATAAGAATCACGATCCTGAAGTCCCAGACTGAGCTGCCCCTTGCCTTTGGAAGCACCTAAATTCTGCTGACATAATCTTTAAAACTTCTAATTTCCCTTTACACATGTGAAAGCTACTTGTTATTGATAGAACTGCATACTGTGGCCATGCTTACCTGCAACTGGTGTCCAGAAACAAAATCTTTAGGATGCATTTACATGAGTGCACTCCCTATGGAGTGCAGTTGCACCCATTTATTTGTTTTAAAATATGGTCACTCTCCTCTTTTCATTTAACAGATACCCAGCTAGAAAACCTACACATATGGAAGATGGAACTCTAACACAGTTTTCTTTCATGAGAGGATGAAAATTTTTATCTCCCACACATCCTAACCATGGGCCTATAAACTCCTGTCCTGAGGAAGAAGCAGCTCATCACTGCTCAGGTAAGTATTTCATTATTTATGGGGCTCAGAAGGATTTGATATTAATAAATCCTTGTTGTTTAGATGTGGCATTAATAGTGCTTTGAGTCTCTAGGAATTATATTTCTTATTCAAAGTCAGTTCCATTTAATCATGAGAGAAAGGCCTAGGAGGTCTGATTAGAACTTGAATCTCTCTTTTTCTCAGGTCATGGTTAGCCAGCAGTCCTTCTCCCTTGTAGGTATGACTTTTCTACCTTCTGATCAATTTTGAATTCCTTTGTTAATAAGGTCACAAATTAAACCTGAATTATGGTGACTATCCTATGTACCCATGCTTAGAATAAATATTAGTGAGGAGATTCAAATTCACCAAGCTAGCTTCTAATTTCCTTTTCTAGTTTTAAAGTCATCTAACAATTCTATAAAAATGTTAATGCAGTGGCTCTGCCAGCCAGGTTTAAAAGGCAAAACCCAAACCTGAAAGGAAACAAGCTCACAAGCCTGCCTTTAACCGGGGTGGGCTGTGAATGCCCAGGAAGTGGAAGGGGTTGCTTGTATCTCACCTTGAGCAACACTTGGTAAAACAGGACATTCACCTCATCTAGGTGTTTCCCTACTGTATGCTGAATTTAGGTAGCTTATTCTTGTCTCTTCTGAGCTATCAAACGCTCCCATGGCAGAGGGTCATATAACCCAGCTCAGCATAGGTGTCTTTAGAGATCTAAAGACTCCTGAACTCTCTCTTTATAGATTTAGCTCTGAGCCCATCTGAGGATGTCCATCTATATGAGTACATGCACGCGTGTGTATATGTGTACTCCTGTAAGCTGAGGGCATGTGTGCATTCTGTCTCACCTTTCATCTAGCACTTGCCTTATCTCTCCTATTTCCGAGTCTTTGATTTGAAAGCCTAAGGACTACTGCAACAGTGTTTCTTCACTGCTTTTTGTCATCCTTTCAGCTTACAGCCTGGACATGTTGGAACAGCTGCTCCTTTTTCACAGGCTAGGAAGGACCATATGCTTGATATCAGCTCTTCTAACACATCCCTAGTATAACAGGTGGCAAATGTATCTCAGTTGCTAATAAATTCCCATTTAGGTTTTGAACTGCCTGAGCTCCAACTCCCATTATAGCAATAACACTTCAGAATTCAAACCTTTGCATACTAGAAATCAAAATGACACAAACTAGTTCAATTTGTTTTTGTTCAAATTACCAACATACTGCTCTCTGCTGGTACCTATATCGTTATATTAGTTTCTAACATGTCAGGTTATGACTGGCTTTCGTAAATTTGTTACTTATTTTCATGACTTTGTTTGTTACACTACTATAATATAATCACACTATTATAATACAATAATACGCACTGTAAGCATAAGTTGCCCAAATTGATTAGCTTCCTAATCAATTCAGTCTTTTAACTATGAAATACTGATAATGGAAAGGGAGAATATTTTAGTGATATCTAAGGCCTAGGTACATGGGACTAAAATCTGTGGGAGCAAAATCCCTTTCACAGATTTGTTAGTTAAAACCTGAATCCCACTAACTTTCTCTCTTATGATTGATTTTTTTTTTTTTTAATGAAACTGAAGGTGCAGCACTTTGGCAAATTTTATTCTAGATATTTTCTTTTTATAAGCTACCTCTCTTCAAGACATAGATCATAGTGTTTACAATAAATGAAGGCAGAAACCAAACAGCCTTCATTGTTAGCAAAAGGTATCCAGACTGGTTGATTTTAACAGTCCCAAAAGCTCTTTCTTTAGCAGATATTGCTGAATTGCACTCTTCAACTCAAATAATCAACATTTACATTGAAGAAAAGGAAAAAATGTTAGTTGTCAATTTTTAAGTGGAATTACTGCCTCTGTCTCTTATCAACTTCAATTTTCCCCCCACTTTGTGCAACCTTCATAGAGGGCAGCAATATTTGGTATGTTTTTGTCATCAGATTTGCTATTAATGTGTTTCTATTACTGTGTCTATTATGTATTTGTACATTAGGAGGCATAAAGTGTTGCCTCTGATCATCAGCAAGGTTATAACACTGGGGTGTGTTAGACTTCATAGTAATCCATGAAAATAACCGATGAAATTGTGCCTTAAAAAATGCTTTAACTCTCTGTAAGCCCTTTATATCCAAATTTTGAAGTCTGAATGTCAGTCTTCACAAACACAGATGAGCAGTAATGGGTGGATGAGTGGCTCATGTACATGAAAACACCTGTGTGTACAAAGATTCATGCTGTATCTTTTGAAAGAGGAATAAGTATGTGGCCTCATGAGTGGGTTCAGGAACTGAATGTGTGAGGGTGACTGCACACTTCTCAGGTGATCCCAGTCCTGTAGGCAAATGTTTGGGTTCCCATCCTGCCATGTCTGTCCTCTCCTGACAGAAACTGAAATGCTTCACTCAGGGCAGTAGCTTCCACTTTGGCAACCAGGGGTAGAAAAAGAAAGGCCCAGCCCTTTGTCACTGTGGTAACACACACCAACCACCAATCCACCTGTCATGAAAATTTGGGGGCCCTATTTCAGCTGAAGGGAATCGGAAGGTGAGAGTTCACTTTGCATTGCAGTTTTAACTATTAATACTACCAGTTTGAAAACTTGGAACATCAGGTGGCAGTTTGGGGTGAATGGGTGACAGCAGAACAGAAATATCTGAACACTGAGAAAATAAGAGTGTTGATATTCAAAGCTATTGGCTTTTGTTATATTTTACTGTTATTACTTATTGTGATGTATTAGAGATCAGAAAACAGGTAACTGCATTTTGAAATTTTCACTGTTATACTCAGGTGATTATACTCTGCTTTTCTTCAACAATTCTGAAACCTCTTTAAATTTGTATAGGGTGACGCAATTCTACTTTGGAATAGCATTTGAGATCTATGTGTTAGCAGAAAAGGATTTGAAAACTTTTTGATATAATATTTCATCTTTGGACTGCCATGAAGACAACATTTATTTGAACAGGACAAAGAAGAGAGATACCCAAACGTTTGAACTTGATGTCTGAAGTTAGCTAACTCGTTCACAAGCACTAAACTAAAACCAAGCATTTCCAGGGGTTTTGAGCATGTCAAGGTGGTTTGTTCCATTGTGGGGAGTAAAATGTTTTAAACTAGTGTTCTTACTATCCTATAAAAGATTTTTTGCAACACAAAACCACCAAGAGCTTCCTTTCAGGATCAAGGTCTCATCATGCTGAGCACAATAACAGCATTTCTGTGAACATGATGCTCATAAGAATTTAATGTCTAAAAATGCAGGTGACACAAAGACTGAGGAATAAAATTGATATAGTATAGGTTCTGTGTATACTCACATTTATAAAAGTATATAGACAAGAGTGACAATCATTATATGATTACTTCTCTCATAACAAAATGACATTGTGTTACCAATGGGTCCTGAGGTAAGACTGGAAATATGTATGAGAAATGGGAAGGATTCTACATGTACAAAAGACAATAAGCTTTGTACAAATGAGATTACAAACAGGAAGGACATAGAATGGAAAACATGTTAAAACCAAATAAAAGATAAAGGAAAAAGTAAACATATACATACACACACTATTTTTTTAGAAATACACACACTTGGAAATGTATCATAAACTATTAGAGAAGTTGCTAATATAGTGATGATGTTGAAAAATGACAACTTGCTTTCTTCAACAGTCCAGTCAGAGACCATTTGTGAGGTACATATTTATTACATCTTAATCCTGATCCAAAGCTACGTGAGGTCAGCAGACATCATTTGACTTTCTTTACTGGACTTTGTTTCAGTTCCTCACTTCATGCCTAGGCACTGTATGGTAACAGCTGGATTTAATGCAGTCACTATGAGCAGGTATTAATGCTGCCCTGTTTGTTGGTTCATTCATCTTTACCTTCACAAAACACCTGTCTCAGTAGAACATATGTTGGGAATGGGCAGTTGTTTCTGTGGAGCTTTGCTGTAGGATATACCTCAAATTTATCTAATGTGACCTACATGAGCAGCTGTGGAGTTCCAGCTGTGGAGTTGTACTCATTCCTGCTGAAACCATAGATACTGTCTCTTCTACCATCAGTACTTAAGTTCCAGCATAAACCCCTTTATCTTTAGTTTGAGTTACGCTGAGTATCGTTCGCTAGTTTAAGGCAAGCTATTGATTGACATGTGGATATGCAAAAAACATATTTGGAGATGGAACAATGATAGCAGAATACCCATGACAGAAGAAACGTTATTCTTAACAAGACAGAACTTACAGAACAGTGTCAATGAAGACAGAGGCAGAAAACTAAACAGTTTTCTAAAACCACATCAGTGTTGAAAAAGAGACCAAACTTTGCATGAACCATGAAACTTTAAAATGAAGTAAAGCTTCAGTGCTCCCCAATATCATCTTTAAAGAGATATGCCAAATAGTTTGGGATGAATTCAAATATTTCCTCAAATGAAGACAAGTGCAATTGGTTTTGGAGAAGCTTGGCAGCATAGGAGAATGTCTCCAGAGTAAAGATAGATTTAAGGTACATTGCTGATGGGTGTGAGACTTGATAGAAAACACCTTCTAAGCAAGGAATAGCAGATAACAGTATATTTTACAGAATAAAGTCATTGAAATAACATCCTATAGTGGGAGAAATAGCATAGGGAAACCACTATCCTTGTTCTTTTACATATTTGGGGCTTTAAATGAGGTGTGTCTGTTATATATAATCTAGGATATCATCAGAAAGCGGTGGTGGAGATTTAAAGCCACAAAGTTTCTCTCAGGGTTTTATTCCCATATAAGATTGGACACTCTGCTGGGCTATACTTGACTGTTAATATACTTGACTTTACCAGGTTAAAAAAAACCAAACAAACAAAAAAGAAGCAAAACAAAACAAAAAACCAAAACCAAACCAAAACAAAAAAACCCAAGAATGATAGTAAAGTTGACAAAAAACCAAAATGAAACAAAACAAAACAAAACAACAGCATTGTGTGAGGAGTTCCAGAGTTACTGCTACAACACTGCCTGGGATAGCTGATGGCCAAATCACACTACCTCAGGGAGAGAGGAGAGTTACACCCTATCTTTTCTTTACAAGAACCTCTAATGGACAGGTTGTTAATGCCAACACTAAAATGATGTTTCAGGCCAATTCCTCTTGCATTCAAGACCTTAGGGAATAACTATTAGGGGAAAAAAAAATGTTGTCATTCACATTGCCAAAAATTTACTAGGAGAAGACTGTCAATATCAATACTTCCGTGACTGTTGCTCACACCTTCCTTGCTGTAAGACCTCAGGGCTTCTGGAGTTTCTTCCATATGTGCAGAGCATGTGACAAGTAGAAGTGGACCTTCAGTAAGAGTCCATCAGAGTGAGTTTTCTTGGCTCATGTCCTCCATTTTTTCATGGTATTGAAACAGTAAAGAAATGGGAAGGATAACTTATGATACCACCTTCTCTAAGAAAATGCATCAAGAAGTTGAACATATCCCTCTTGGTGAGTTACAGGCACTTCTGCTTCCATTCTGCTTCAATTAATGCATATATTAACAAAGGCATCTACTAGAGTATAAAGATCTTATTTGATTTTGAAATTTTTGCCCATTTAGTCTAAAAATGCAAAAGTGATCAATAGTTACTGCTTGAAAAGTGTCTGTATTATAGATTGATGATACAATTTCCCTCATTCATAAAGTGATCTGAGCAGATAACTCACAGATTAAACAGCTCTGCTGCAGCTTGAACCTTAAAATTGACATTTAACTTAATTTTTCTACCAATATAATCTGCTCCCAATTTCTACCCGATACTTAAAAGACTATGATAGCAGGAAGTAATGCATTCATTAACAGATTAAAATGAAATTTTAAATCTGTTCCTTAATATTATATAGTTCCATACTAAGTCTCATTCCATTTGCAGATATGAAGAAGAGATTAGCACATTTTCATGAAGAAAATTATTCGTCAGATATACAAAGAAAATGCAGCAGAGAAACCTATTGTTTCATATCAGTCTATCATGATGTGGAGTGATGCTGTGTCCCAGGAGAGAGAAGAGGGAACAGGGTCGTGCACTTACTATCTGAGAAGTGGCGCCTAAACGTAGAATCATAGAATACTTTGGGTTGGAAGGGACCTTCAAAGCTCATCTAGTCCAACACCCTGCAATGAACAGGGACATCTGCAGCTAGATCAGGTTGCTCAGAGCCCCGTCCAGCCTGGCCTGGAATGTGTCCAGGGATGGGGCATTTACCACCTCTCTGGGCACCACTAGTCCTCCCACAGCCACAAGACCTTTCCTGGGAGTGGCATGGGAGTGGTGTGGCAGGTGGTTCCCTGGACGAAATCTGGGGCTCAAGGCTGACACAAACAGAGGGAGTAAATGCAATTTCAGGTTCTTAAATGTAGATGCCTTAAAGCAAAAGTTAAAACTCACACAGTTTTCTGAGACATTCTTGACTGCAAGTGCAAAAAAAGCCAACAGAAGGACAATGTAATCTTGCTCATGATTATATTTCTGTGGTGAAAAAAAATACAATAATTGGATCAATCTGACGTTAAAACATGTACCAACTGGCACTTTAAAATGTCTAAGTACTTAAACAGACAGAACAGCTGCTCTGTAACAGGGGAACTCTATCCAGCAAACCTTGACCTCATGGGCTTTTGTGAAGTTTGATGCACTGGCAGTGCCACTTCAGTGTTTCTGAAATAACTTTAATACATTTTATGCTGAAACAGAAGAGATCATGAGTATTGGAGTGGCATTTGTTCTAGATATAAATATGACAGTATTTTTAATGGAATACACTCTTTTCACAGACAGATTTAGTCAAGCAGCTCTGATGAACTCAACAACATTTGAGGGCAATAACAAAATTGAAGAGATCAGCTCTTAAGTGAAGGAATTTCACTAATCGCCAAAACAAGATATGTTCCTGTGGAAATAAAAGAGTTCAATGCTGAGTGGAAACAGAGGACAGGGATCAAATTATACAGAGCTGACATAGATTAGAGGTGACCAATAAATGAAAGGATTTATTATATGATGGCTGACTGATGATGTGTCTGAATGGATTTGGCCTTCCTAGTCTCTCCTGTAGTTGCATACCTCAACTCCCACTCCTGTTCGTCAAAATAAAAAGGTAAAGATTTAGTTGGCTTGAAGCTGAAGTCCCTTTCCTGCATTTGCTACATAGGCCCAGTGAGTAATAAAAATGTCTCACAGTAGGTAAGATTTTTAATGGGCTCAGTGTGGTCCTAGTTTACACCTCTTCTGTGAATTTCCATGAAATGGAGATATACTGTCAAAAAAGGTAAGAAAAAGTGAATTTCAAAGTTAAAGTTGTCTTTATTGAATATTATTTTTTAGTTCAAGCATATTAGTACTGACAAATGTGTCACACAAATACATTCCACAAAACTACCCTCATTGCCTGATCAATCACAAATAACTAAAGTAAATCAAATTGCGAAATACACTCATAGCGAATGGTACACAGAGTTTAAAAAGCTCACCCCAAACTAATCAAATACTTTGAATAATGAATAGATTAGACAAAATCATGGACTGCTCGTGCATATGCCACAATCAGACAGAGAGGCTAAACTCATTGGATGCATTATTCATTGTGAATTATTTGCTCTACCTATCGGTGGGGAAGCTTGCAAACACTACCGCTGTATCTGTGATCATCTAACAGCCTGAAGAAGGAGATCTGATTGCCCTTATCATTACGTAGCATCTTGCCATTTAGATGAGGATTCTACTTATTTATTTATTTATTTATTTAGTCTGAGAAAAATGTTGTCCATCAAGTGCTCAAATGTGCTAGGGACAAACCAGAATGGCTGCTCTAAAGGCAAATCATGTCTCTTCAATCTACCAACAGTCTTTGCAGAAGTTAGGGAATGATGAATAAAGAAGAACAGAAAAGACAGTGGGTTTGGTCTGTCAGCTAATCTACACTAATGTTTTTTCAAAAGGAGTGAAGAAAACAAACACAGGATTGGTAAAGTTAAGTAACAGGCTGTAATGTAGAAAAAGGGCAAATAATAAAACCCAACATTACACTTTCAAAATATAATGAGTTAAGGCCAATAAAGGTAAAATAATGATCTAGAAGGGAATACAGAGTAAAGTTTTAACATTTGGATGTGAAACAATAGTTTTTTTTAGTGTGGATTGGTGTGAATACAGAATAGGGTAACAGAAAAGAAAGGAGTTCTTCCACCATATATGAACTTTTTCTTATAAAATTTTATAAAACTTTAATAAATTTTTATAAATTTTTTAAATAAAATTTTTCTGTGTTGACTGCATTCTGTTATCATCTCATATGAGTATAAAAAGGAACACTTGCACATAGTGGAACTCCTGTTTTAACTTTCATACACTTTATAAATGAAGTTCTTGAAATTCTTAGTACATCAAAGGGACTGACTCTTATTCAGAATACTGCAAGGGGGCAACCAGTGATACTAAAAAGCCCCAGCACCTATGTCTAAAATTTTCGCAAAAAGTTAGCTGCTGCCAGATTTTATGAAGCCAGTCTGCCTAGAGATCAATACAAGATAAGACATCAAATTTATATGAATAATAAAAATCTCACTGATTTTTATAACCTACTTTTAGTATGCTTTGTGAGTGTTGATCACATAATGATTCAGGCAACTGAACAACTAGTTGCTTCAAGAGTATGAGCAAGACGTTCATATATGCAATTCCTAACCTCTAAAATAATGCATTTATATAACTGTTATCTCTGTGGAACATATGTATAATTTTATCAGCTTAATGATGCTAAGATATTAGAGTGGTCTATTTTAGGTACCATGACCTCCTTTGAAATGTCTATTAATGGAAAGAACACGACAAAATGTAAAACAGTGTTAGTCTGCATAGGAATGGCAGCTTCTGTATTACAAAATTGTCATTTTAGCCTCTATAAAAGGGAAGAATGGACAACAGTGGCAGGTCAAAGGAGTGAATGGCAGCCTTTCTCCTTTTCTGCCCTCTCAACCAATGACTTTGAAGACGTAGAAATGCCAAATTACCCAAGTCTCCTCCCTTTCACTACTGACCATCTGGATTTAACATCACTTTAGTTGTGCACATATATTCTTAACTCAACATGTTTCATCGATAAATAGAGAGATGCTGTATCAGGATTTGGATTTGAGGAAAAATAATTCTGTACAAAACCACTTCACTTCCACGCCGCATCAAACAAATATCTCTACATAAGTTTTAGAACACTAATTTTGGGTGGTTTCCCTTCAAATGAGCCATAAATTATATCTCTTAATCATGGAAAAGGATGTTATATGATCTATACTTCCTCTGTTGTCCTGTCACTAAAAAATCAAACCTATTCTAACATTAGCCTGAACAGTCCAGTTCTGTTGAGCAATTTCTTCAGTGATGATTTTTACTTAGAAATCAAAATAAATCAATTTTAAATTAAGTTTTATTTTCCACTTAAAATTTAATAACTATTTTTAAAAATTCAATGCAAATGAAGTCATTATAACTAGCAAAGATAATTCACGTGAAAAACTTCTTTTTTTTGTCATTTCCTTCTTAAGTATTCCTTAATGTTCCAAAAATAAAAAAGAACAATACCCAGCATATTGAAGGATTTCTAAAAATTAGAATATTGCTGTTGCTCTGTGAGTGCAAAATTCAGTCCTGCAACTTCTTTGGTAGAAACCTGCCAATAACATGAACTTTAACAAAGCACTAGTATTGCAGTGGTATCAAAATGTGATGTGAAAGGCTTCAGTTACCCGAATAGTTTAATGCATTGATGTTAACATCATAATAAACATTCTGAAAGATACATAAAAGTTTAGGGCTTAAAACCAGCTAATATTATTGGGGTGAATGAGACAAACATTGATATGTATATTAGTACTATCAAATAAGTGTTTTAACAGACTTTTAATAAAAGTGTGAATTAAGCTGACAGACAAAATTGAAATGTCTCTGCACTGCGAGAGATAAAGTTCAGAAACTGGCATCAGACTGCAGAGACAGGCAGAAGAAAATGACAACTGTACTATGGTTACATTACAAACAGAGGGTGAAGAATGATAATGCATGGGCATGTGGGATTTAGGTTTACATTCAGATGCGTTAGAGGCCCAACAGAAGTTGGGGTTTTGCACTGCTCTCTCTAATAAAGGCAGTAGGTTACTGAGTATGTGCATGGCTTCAGGAAGAATCTCCCCTTACTACGGCTTTGACCTGCTCATGAAGTGGTACCCATGGCTGCAGCACAGTATAAAAGCTGTGCGACAGTGAGATAAAAGACCATACCAGGACAAAGGTAAAGAACAGAGAAACTGATGAGGAAGGAAGCGCACCAAAGCCTGTTAGAGTTGGTTATACCAGCAAAAGGATTTGTTTTGCTAACAGATTTTGCCAAAATATCGGCCGTGTTACCCTGAGAAGACTCTTCTGCCTCTGTACATAGGTTTTGCCAGCACTGCTGGGTGAGTTAATCTTCCAGGGTGCCGTGGTATAATGTCTGAGTAGTGTACTCTTGAACCACCTTTTCTAAACTTAAACCCAAGCCTAGGATCAAACCCCAAGAAATAAGGAGAGAGTTATGTAGGCTTAAAGCTTCATAGCTCACTAAAGGCATTGAAAGACTTAGTGTAAAATTACTGTTCTGCTATTGTAAAGATAAACCAACAGGCAATGAGATTTTTGCTCTTTTTAAAGATTTTTCATGTTTTTACAAATGTTTACTAAGTGGATTTGTTTCTCCAGTCAGAGAGTAGGCTAATGTAGTAGTTGTGTATTTTTATGTGAGAAATTTCTGCCTGCTTCAACTTAAAATGACATCAAATTCCAATAAGATCAAGAGTGGCCTCAGTTGCTGCACTCTTCCAGCAGAGAAAGACACAGACCCAGGAGGGGTCTTTGGTTTCCTAATTGAGAGATGTCATCTCTGCCTTGTAGGACAGAAGAATAACCATGTCTGTGCTTAATCAAACTTAGAGTCATAGAACGGTTTGGGTTGGAAGGGACCTTCAAAAGTAATCTAGTCCATCTTGCCCCCAACGAGCAGGAACATCTGCAACTAGATCAGGTTGCTCAGAGCCCCATCCAGCATGGCCTGGAATGTCTCCATGGATGGGGTATCTACCAGCTCTCTGGGCAGCCTGCATTGTAATGGCACTGCTGTGGCCACCTTCCTCTTTTATGAGGCCATAATCCAGCTCCATCAGTTTTCCACTCCGGAATATCAGGAAAGCAACACCTGTGTTTGTGCAGAGCGCACCACCAGATTTCACTGGGAGGGGCTCTCTCAGAGCCAGAGGGGCAGAGCAACCATGAATGGGGTCCCTGACCCTCGCAAGACCCGAGGCCAGGCTTGACCCTGCTGCAAATTGCATCTAGGATGGTCCAGGAGGAAGCCCCAGTGGGGAGCTGGCATGAGGCTGTGAAGCCGGGCAGGTCCAAAGGCAAGTGCTGTGGGGAAGAGGCCTCAGGCCTCTGCCTGTGCAGGGTGGGTTGCATAGTGGCCACCACTGGCCTTATGCACATTGCTGGGGAGGTCAGGATTTGTGCCAGGAAGGGAACAATTTGCCTCACCTCTGCAAACAGCCCAGAAGGGCAGTTTCACTATGCAGTTCATGTCTAATGTTAGATATTATTCTCTCTGTTGTTTCCGTAGTGAGGGTGTAAGACCTTTCTTTTCCAAACCAGTTTTGTTTTGTTGTCAAATTGCATTGGCCAGCCCAGCTGACTGATGAGCAGCCCACTTGTTGGGATTTCTTCAAATGATTCTGACAGGTAGGTTTTTGTCAAAAATATGCCACAACGGTGACTGTCTAATCCCAAAAAGCCTTTATTTAATTTTAAATGTGCCAGTGCAAAACATGACCAAACACAACAAGCAAATACAATCAACTGAGTGTGTAACATGGATGCTGAATTGTTGTTATGCTTCAAGAAAATCTTTGTTATTCCTTTGTAAAAGAAAAAAAAATATGGAAAGTATGAAAGTGATATTAAGCAGATGTTAGACTGGAGTTGTCAATCTTGTCTAAGCACGCAGGTGCTAATGTGTTATAATTATCCCTTCTGGCAGTTGATATTTAGGATTTTGGATCCCACCTAGTCAATCACAGCTGTAATTGTTAAGCTACTTACATAGCTAATATGCTGGGTAATAACCAGATCAAGATTTAATATTTGACGTTAACCATCAATTATCTTTTCTTCTGACATACATCTCCCCACTCAGGTTCTTGCAGATCGGAACACTCTTCTGATTTCAGTAAAATAAATAAGAATCTGGTTATAGAAAATGACTCAAATAAAAAAATATTCCTGTCATTGCCTCCTATCTCATTGCCTCTTGTTTCTTCGAGAAGAGTAAGATATCTTCTTGTTACAAGTTTTACAGGTATAATCATTTGATTTAGAACAATTCCTTCTTTTTTTACTTTTTGATGGATTTATTTACAGAAAATCTCATACCTGCTGTTGCAAATATGTGGTATAAATATGTATAACAAAGCTAGGCATGTATTCAGATAACAATATTTGCTGGGAAACAGCAAGTGTTGGCATTAGTTTTGTAGCTGGAATATATATGCCTATGTTCACACCATGTACATTATACCAGAGGATGTTTCCTCCTAAAAGCACTAAAAAAATTAATTCTGGACTTAATGTGTTTTAAAATAAAAACTAATTTGCCAGTTCTGCAGTTTTTACTCTTCTCCTAATTAAAATTTGTGTTATAAAATTTCCTCCAATAAGCACAATTGGAACAAGAAAAGCTTTTACAAATGTTCTGGAATTTTTTCTTGTGCGTTTAAGCCAAAATTCACAACATTAGAACACTTCTGCTTCAAATCAGAATGCAGTACTTGCAGCACGCTCAAAAGTTAGGGGCATAGCTGTATACTGTACAGAGGACCTGTAAAGAACCCTGCAAATGAGGTTTTCTGTTTCTATAATTGCATGAAAATACTTCAGATCTGCATCAAAAAGAGTTCTCTATCATTGTTCACCTCAGGCAATATGACATGGTTTTCACCTTAGCAGAGAGTAACTGGGGCTATTTCTAATGCCATAATTGTGTCTCAGAAAAAAAAAAAAAAGAGGCAAATTCATCATTGGTCATGATTTAGCAAAATCTGCCCTCATTTAGATACACTGTCTGTGTTCTATTTTGCCTTTTCTATTTCCTAAAAAAAAAAAAAAAAAGAAATGCAGGTACTCGAACTTTAAGATGAAGTCATTTTTACTATAAATGAACTAAAGCCTATCAAATGCCAGGAAGAACATATTTAGTCCATGCTATCACTTTTGGATACTTACACATTTTTTCTACAAGGTTACCTACTTTAATGCTCTTAAATAATTTTCAGTTCTAGCTTCCCTATGAATGTGGTCAGGTAGCATAAGTTAATTACAATTTTACTCAATCTTTTGCTTAACAGGCAAGCTAGCTCCAAATCAAGTAACAGTGGGTAATATTACACCAATGGAAGCAAGATAACTAAGACTGAAAAAGCATTTTTACAAGCAAAGTTCTCCCTCTTGTCTAGAGAAGACAGCGTCTTGGTTCAAGGAGATCGTGCACAAAGTTTGAATAGGAAAAGGCTGCAATCAGGCAGCCAAGGGACATGAGTACTTCAAAGCAGAACAAATGAAACTAGACCTTGTCATTTTGCAATAAAATGTGAAGTCATGTAATAGTGCCCTTTTAAGCCACTTGTGACTTTTAAGACTTCAAATGAAATGCTATTAGCACAGACAGATAAACATGCTAAGCTGTTATTTGCCTGGGGCGATACCCTTGTGATTTGTAACAGGCAATGAAAATATAGCAGCCTAGGTGTTTGGGAAGAATGATATGAATACCAGTAATCTCTTCACACTGATGCCAAGACCTTTGATAATAAATCCTCCAGAAAGTCTTGGGTTACTCATACAGACTGGCTATTTTTTTTTTTTACCTTATTATGAAAGTTTTCTAAAACAGGAAAGCATTTCTAAAACCAGATGAAGTTTGTAGAGAGAAAAAAATATTTAAATCAAAGTCACACTCCGTCTTAAGTCAGAAACAAAAAAAAACCCCATCACTATGGCTTTTTATCAGAGTTACAAATGCCTGCCTTGATTCTACATTTCTGCCCCCCAATTTACTTGCCTTAGCAGTCTCAGTGAAACTGCTGATGACATAACTTCTCTGGGAATTGTAACGCAAGGATTTGCAGAACCAGGAGCTCAGACAGAAACCAGACCACATCTGGCTAAAAACCTGTTGTTCAACCTCTGCAAATAAAGGAACAAGTCTCCATCACAACTTATATGAAATTTCACTCACTATTATATTCGTTCTGCTCTAGTGTTAACTGGAAAACAGTTAGCAATTCTGCATTTAATTTTTTCTCCAACTCGAAGCTTGTATGTATTTCTTGCTAGAGAAAGCAAGAGTGACACAATGTTGAATCTCTTCCCTTGAAGTTTTGGAGTATGTAAATAAGAGACTGAAAAGCATCACTTTGACAGGAGGTTGGGGTTTCCTATGAAAGGGCCCAGCCTTATAAAAAAAAAAGCCCCGTCTTTTGCAGAGCTGCATCAGAGAGCTCTGCAAAGGAGGTGCCAATCCAAATTAACCTGGAGTGCCACAATAGGCCAGGGTGTGAATTCAAACAAAAACCTGGATGGCAGCTTCGTTTTTTAACGAGGGCAGTATATCTAGTCAGTAACTGATGTATGCTCTGTTTTTCCAGCTGGCACAGACTCCTGGGGTATGCAGGCACATATTTCCAAGCATGTTGTTCTACTGAGTTGTTTGTGCTTGGACCATAACTACAGTCTAAGCAGCCAAAATAAAATACGCCAAGTAATATTGGCTGAGAGACAGATGGATTGGAGCAGATTCCTGCCTCATACAATGCGCTTGACATCAGTCGAGTCACACAGTAACAGTTCATTGTTCTCCACTTTCAAACACAAAATATGGAGGGGGCTTTAGGGTAGGACGGTGAAGGCATTGCTGCCCCTGCCTTCATGAAATTGTCTCTGTTCTCACCTGGAGGCAGCAAGGAGTCGTCAGCCATGAGGATTCCCCATTTGACCAGATTTTGTGACCACATGCAGACAGGTGTGGTGGCCTTGTATAGGTACAGGTTTACTTGAAAAGGACAGGGAGGCAGCCTAACAGCTATTTTGGTTCCCTCACTCCTCAGTGACAGTGTCACAGCTCCTACAGTGCTTCCCCAGGCACCTGCAGAAGACATGGGGCTGCTAAGATCCATAAGAAGATCCATGCCTGGTTTGTGGATTTTACTGGTGACCCAAAAAGTGACCCACACCACATTTCTCTGCCTGGATTCACCAGCTGCAAAACAGGGGTGTAGAAATGCTCACCTGCTTGAGTGGTGCTTGGTACTCAGGTGATGAAACTGATACAGCGTTTAAATAAAGGGTTTAAATAAACTTTCTCAGTGAGGATGTATTTGCGATATGTATGGCTCAATTCTGTTCCATCATTTGCAATGAAACCTGGAGGAATTTTCTTGGTCGGGAAGACAGACTCTGGAAGGAAAATTGTAAAACAGTTTTTATGGTGCACCATATTTTATGATTAAAATCTAAACTAAATATATATGAGCTCCAATAAACAAAAATAATGTCCTATAGTTTGCTTTAAAGCACCATGCCATTGTCTCTTTAAATAATAATGAAAAAGGAGAAAATATTCTACAACTTCCATAAAAAATGTCATATTTGTATAGACCCCAAATCCCCTCTGTTTAAACAGGGTGATTAATATCAGCTCCTGTAGGAAATTAAATTCAGGGAAGAACAGTAATATGCAGATATGCAGATTTCTAGGCAGAATGGCTAGCCCTGGGTAAGAGAGTCAGGTTGATTAATCTGCATCCTCAGAATACAAAATGAAATGCTGGGCTCTCCTGGGTTAGCACCAGAAATGACTTTTCCTTCTTACGTTAGAAATAAATGGACAAACACGTGCACGTATATTGCAAAAGGCCTTAATATCGCATGCAGTGTTTACGAATTTGATAAGAGTTTAATATTTAAAATATCCTATTTCATCTGGGAGGGGAAAGAAAAAAATGAGCTGCTTCTCATTAGGATGAAGAGTTTTATTTATGCTAAAACAGTTGGGGTTTTTTTTAGTCTTTCATAAAGACTACATAATTATAAAGAAATCCTGTATCAGCATGCAAGTGCATCTTTAATCTGTTTATAAGCATTTTACTAAAGTAATACCATCCAGGTAGATATTGGACTCAGACATGGTCATAGGGGTCTTAAAACAAAACCGCTCAATCCTAAGTTTTTTGTATAAATTTCAGTACATTTTTCTTCTTCATTGCAACATTAGAAATACAATACAGAAGCACAATAGACCACAAGTATGATTCCACAGGCTTAATTTCCACAAATATAAATTCCTCCATAAATATAACCTTTGTCTCATTTCAGAATAACAGCTTTTCCACATTACCAAGAGTAAATATGCGATTTTTAATAATTTAATCTTAAAAAAATACCCCCAAAACCTCAGAAAAATATTTACAGCAAAATGCAAAATGTCATTTTCAGATTTTTTTTCCCCCTGTCGTTACTGGAAAACCAAGCCTGTTATTTAAAATCATTCAGGGTCTCTCCAATAATTGTATAGAAGTAGGCATTATGCTATATTATTAAAGCTGTAATTTCCTGCTGAATCTGGCTGGATGTTTCTTTTTATCACTTGGCAATTTCTATCTAGTTATGGCATAATTAAGTTTCCTGACCCTTGCTCACTCTCTTAACAGGACGCTTAGAAATATACTAGAATTGCAGATCTTCAACCTGATGTCCTCTCTCCCCACACAGTAATGGAATAAAATTATTAATCCAGTAATTGTACAGAACACATTACTTTGCATTGAATGTTCCTATTTCTCATTTTCTGTTAGTGACAATCAGGCAGAGGTACAAATCATTTCTGCAGGGAGCAGAGCCCTTGAAAAAGCCTCTCATTCACTCCACTGGAGCTACCTGTACAGCTGTGATTATTCAAAGTCTAACACAGTACTAGGCTCAAGCGAACAAAACAAAGTTAATAAAATGGAATAAGGAACAAGATATTTTCCTGCCTGCAGCCTCCTATGTGCCAAAATTAGAACCTTAGCTCCAAATGATAAACCACACATCCAATTGCATTTTTATAACAAGACTAATGAGTCTCAGCTAAGCATTTCAGACTTGGGCCATCTACTGTGCGGGTATCCTCTGTGTGCTTAGACCAGTTTGGGGGGAATGTGAGGGGAAGGCAAGGAAAGAATAATTTGGAAGGAAGACAAAGGATCCTTGTTTTTGTCCAAACACCAACGGTGCATGCCTGCACCTATTAAAATCTCCGGAGAAGAAATCCTAGCTGCACCACAGTTAATCGCAAAATCCCGACTGAATTCAGTAGAGTTACTATTTCCTTCCAAGAAATATGCAGTTTATCCTGATGTGCCTTGACCTGAATCTCAGTTTGGTCATTGCCCGCGTGGGACTTCTGAGCCCAGTAAGTGATATTTATGCCAACAGATGTTATGAGCTCCACGACTCAGCAAATGAATAAAGGCTTTGAAAACAACTTGTTTTTAATAACACTCATCTTCTGAACCAATCCACCTAATAATTTTGTTTTATTTTCTGTTTAGCTACAGCTGGGGTGGGAAGTGGGGGGACGTTGTATTTTATCACCATTTTCTAAGAACACAGGTTGAATCCGCCCCTGCACAGAGTGCCTTGGCTCTAGTAGTGGGTCTCTCTAAAATATGTTGTCATAATCTTTGCACTGGTCTCCTCCCTCTTTCATGATTGCTCCAGTCTTATCCCCCCTCTGCCTCTTAGAAGAAATATATTATCTCACTAAAACCTGCTGGTTTATTGGACTGAAGTCCTGTGAATATATCTTCAGCGTGCACTTAAATTGATGGAACAAGCTAGTGAGAAAGTCTCTGAAGCAGCATTGCTCCCTTAATAAAACCCTGATCTTAGGGAGGATAAGTAGCAAAACAAAATCCCTATCTGCATTAAGAACTCTAGTGATTTTATTCAGATGCAATAACATGTTTCAGACTGAAACAAGGCAAAGAGCTGTGTATCATTATACAAAAGAAGCACAAATAAAGCATTAGGATACACCATTTGATCACATTTCTTTCTTTGTATTTTTTCCAACTCTTGCCTTGTCCTCTAATAATGAATATCTTTGGATTTTACTCAAGAGCAGTCACACAGCCAGAGAATGCTGGTTGCATAAGCATTTCCATTACAGACTGTCAGGTTTATAAACTCATCTGTGTTCCTTCCTTTACGCCTATACAAGACAAATGTGTGCAATTTTCACTAGTCTGGTAAATCAAACTGATCATATAATAAAAATACTGTTCTAAAGAGGCCATTTCCAGTGATAAACAATACTATAGCAGTCGTCTCAAGGTGGGTTTATTTTTTTGGCTGTGGTGTTTGGGTTTTTTTGTTTTTTACCTGCTACAAAATATCTCTCATTTTATTTCCATTGAGTCAGTCACTGCAGAAAACATAATCACTGTAATCACAGCAAATATTTCTGCCTGTCTAGGACACTTAAGAGACTACTATCACTGTAGTATCTGAGCAGCTTCCAGAGTAGTTGTGTTTCATGGAAGGTTTGATGTGGACTAGCTTTGTTTAATGTATAAAGCAAATCATTGTGTCTGTGACTCCCACAGTCATCTCAACCACTTCTACGATTAATAATCAGCTTTTATACTGAGAATACTTCCTAAACTGAGGTGGTAAATGAGAGATGGAGAAAATAAAACTGTGAACTTTAAAAATATTTTTTTCTCTCTCTGGTATTGTCATTTTAATTCAGCATACACTCATTGAAGTTTATTTCTTCTTCTATGACTAACACAAAAGCTCCATTTGCACAGATCAAGTAGCAACCAAATAATGCAGTGATTTATCAAATTATTTTCTCCTTGCACATATTTGGTAAGTGATGGACTTGCAAGCATATCATGGACAGAGATGCACGGTATTAATGTATAAAACAGTTGTTAAGAGTATAGCTTTACACCATTGGTGTCTGAGGTTTTGCCTTTGCAACAAAAACACAGTCAGCTCTTTGAACACAGAAATTATATACTTGCTCAAATTATAAACTTTTGTTTTATACAAAGATCTTTATGTATATAAACAATTTCTTTGGCATATCTGCAGGAAGCAGAGTGGTTATTTGCAGACATACAGGATGTCTGGGTTCAACTTATTCTAAAATGTACGTTTTTCCAAAAAGAAGGTTTTACACTGTGCCTTTCAAACTTTTCCTCCGTTTCGGCACATGGCAAGCACACCCAGGCACAGACAATCCTGTTCAGTCTGCTCTGGCTGTCCTGACTTAATGCACAGGGGCTGGGACACTGCATATACTGCTCTAATCAGCATAATTCTCATTCTCACAGTCCAATGATATTTATTTAGGTTTGCTAAACACCCTAAACATAAGCATCATAAACAAAAGATACATGTATAATCTATCCATCTAAGCAAGTGACCAAATAGTTGCATGAAGTCCACAGTATTGCATATGTTCCCACAGTCAAACCATGTCAATTCTTATTTGATGTAATCTGTGTGAACCTAATCTTTGAAAACGACATGTTGATGTTTTGTAATTTCATTTACAGTGTTTCACCTAATAAGAGACTAATGGTGAAACAGTTACAAATTCTGCAAATCAACTCCTGATAAATACATGCATTTCTTATGAGGCAGTGGCGGGAAGGAGCTATCATTTAGCTACCTATAGTTTCATTGATAAAAATGATCTTGGAAGCAGGAGACTATATTAATTTTTTTCCTTTTGGACTTTTTTTTTTTTATCTAGAAGTCTGGAAGACATTTCTAAAATAGATCTATTTTCTTTTCATTCTGCAGAATAATGCATGAATGATTATAACATATGCTCTATCTCCAGTTTTTTCAACCAGTGGAAAAGTGCCTGACACAATAATCACAACTTGTTGGGTTTTCAATCTGATGCTGTCCTATTTTATCATGGTAGTTAAATGTCCATTCTTGTTCAGCGTGATAAATGTTATGGCCATTTAACAGTACCGAAAAAGAGAGACATGTTAAACCAAATATTGCTTCAGATTGTGTCTTTTATTCTCCTTTATCATCATATCTTAATTTATAGTATAATCATCATTATCACAACTGTCAGCCTCATTTAACCTTCCCTGCTCTCCCATGATTCTCCGCTGTCAGGCCTGATTGCCTGCCTTCTGCTGACGGGCTGATAATGCCTGACTGATTAGCCCTCCCCGAGAAGAAGACAATGATATATAGAACCGCGCCGCTCGCTCTATATATTAATGAGGAGCTGGCAAAGCTTTGATAAGGCGGTGGAATAATCCATCAGCCAGAGAAGGAGCTTGTAAAACTGGTGGAACATTTCATGGGGGGGGCTGAAAAAAAACAACCACCCAAAAAACAACCAACAACCAACACCTAGGAAGGATGTAATGACCCAGCAGCTAAATACCTCTCAGTCCTCCTTCCCCTCTTGTAATTAAGATCAGATAGCGGCTGCCTGGATTGCGCCCAGAGCCTTATCGGTCCCCAAATCCCGCTGACGTTCTCCCCGTTTTGCACCCAGGGCTTTTCGGCTTTTACAACCTATTTAGTGAGCGGGCAATTAATAGCTCATTTTCCTTGGCGTGAGGAACTGTTTATCTTCTGAACTAGCTCTTATCGCTGAGCGTTACCTATGAAAGGCGAGAGTCATCGGCGTTTTTGTGCTCTAGTTGTTACACTTACTCAGCAGAGGCCTGCTTCACCATTAGATACAAAGCTTCTGATGGCTACTTGAGTTTGAATGCACTGTTATTACAGGTATTATATGAAATTGCTTGTGTTATGTGAAGGGGATTATAGAGGTTCTGGATCAATAACTTCAGTGGATGTTGGGAGTGATTACAGTGCTCTGTCAATTTTTCCCATTTGGCTGTCAGTACTGATTTACAACACACCACCTCCTTTATTCACATCAAATCACTCATTTCATTGGTAAATTCTATATATCTCAAATTACTTTAAGTAGCTGATTTGTGTAAAATAAAATTACTTCCTCTCTTCAGTGTATGTGAGAGTGTGTGTGTGCACATATACACACAACAGACATAACCCTATAGAGCCATAAATGGCACCGACATTTCCAAAGCCCTTTGTCCTCTTGGAAAAGACAACATGTAACATCATACAGGTCACCTAAATAAAAATAAATAGATACAGTTGAAACATTTCTCCAATGGCTAGGGTGTTGGTGTTGGGGGTTTTGTTGTTGTTGTTGTTCGGTTTTGGTTTTTTTCCTTTAGACAAGTGGCAGATCTGTTGAAGTGCAACTGTTCAGAGCATACAGCTGAAGTATTTGACATCTCTGGAAAACAAACAAATAAACAAAATAACTTGAAGTATAGGACTTTGAAATAAAGAAATGTTGCCCCATATAAATTTCAGGCTTCAGACTTGAAGCTCGGTGTGGAAGGTCCATCCTGGAGAAGGAAGCTCAAGCCCAAGACGTGGAGAATACTCAGGAGACCCACCTCATAAGACTACTTGGATAGATTTTACAGTGCTGATGAGGACTGATGGAGGCTGATTCCTACAAGGAGGTACTTGGCATTTTGCAAAGTCAATGTGTACTGTGAAGGGAACTGCATTTTTTTAGAAAATATCAGGCTTCCTGTTTCTGGTGACTTTTTCAGAAATGTCAAAGGTTAGTGAAAACAAATGAGAGCTTTTAGGAATGACCAGTGATAACTTAGATTTAGCAAAAGGAAGAGCAGTGAGATGGAACATGATGAAACAGTCAGGAATTTATGTACCTGTTGACAGTCTGCATTAGGAGAAGGGTCATTGTGTGGAAGCTTTCTAGCAAACACTAGTGGAGTACAAATATATGTGTCCAGTTTTATGTTTATGGAGTTATTTCATGCTGTGATGTATATATATCTGTTCTACTAATTCTGTAATAAAAACCTATCAATGTTTTTTATTAACTCTGATCTAAAAGGGGTCCTGTATTTTTTATTAAAGTAATAAGCAATTTATAGGAAGGCTATAAAGAATAAACAATTAAAATCTAACAAAAAGAGCTATAATTGCATATGATTCATATGATAACACAAATGCTTCCAGTGAAGTGTTTACAACTTTTATTAATATAAAACAAGCCCATAGATTATGTATTATATTTATGCTAGTACTAAGAATTAACTGAAAAAAAAAGTGTAAGGAGATAAACTCTCTTTCTCTGAACATTCAATCACTGGAGGCATTAAGAAAATAAACACAGGTTGAAAATAGTTTTGAAAGGCCGAGCTGGTTGCAGGCAGAAGTAAATATCAACCAAAATTCAAAGCTCAAAATAATTAAACTGATAAGCCACTTAGCCACAAAAATACAGACTGTTACACTTATTTGTACTGCATTGCATCTGCGGATCAAGAGCAGTTTTGCCAATATATCTTGTGGGCTGAGCTGGTGCTTGGTGGGAATAATGCTCGCAGTACTTACTCCTGGCTTGTACACAATTTGAGTTATTTGTGCTTTAAGAAATTACAGTCAAATAACTGCACTGAGACCTAGAGAACTTAAATTTTAGTTTTGTAAGAGCCTGTGTAAGTATCCCTGTGCCAAAATTAGGCACAGTTGTAGGTAGCTTAATAAATCAAAGCTCTGTGAATCCTTTGCATGAATTTTGGCTCTAAAATATTTGGAACATATGTGACAAGTAAGGATACATTCTGCATTTGAATAACTTGTTTAAAAAAGATTTACAATAGCCAAAATAAGAATTTATGTGTGGCTCAAAGTCATCACATTGTCTTGGCAAAAGAGTATGTGTTGCCAAATGTCCTATAAATGCTGATTTACAAATGAAAAACAAAGAGTCTTGAAGACAGTATGGCCGTATATTGGTAAAAGATTACCAATAGATTTAAATACTAAATAGCTATTCCTTCGAGAAAAACACAGGGTAAATGGCAATTTATGAGAAAATTAATATTTCCCCCTACCATCATTTTATCAATATGTGTTCACAGGTTTCAAAGTAGGTACATGAAGCTAGTCCTGCTTTCAGTGCAAACCTGTAAAGAAAATTTCAGTGGTAGGAGTTTTTCTTAAATCTTTCTTCATCTTAAACAGATGTGTAATATCTTTGAGATGTGTTTTATGACTCAGATCCCTGTGCCTTGATGCACACGTTCACGGGTCCATTCTCTTTTGCACATCAGAAGCGCTCGGTTTTCTCTATGGCATCAGGTTCTGCTCTTTCACTCAGTTATGTTATGTGAGCTGGCAAGATGATGATGTTTAGGAGAGAAGTGTTGGATATGGGATGTGCTGCCTTGTGAGGGATGTGCTGCCTTGTGCCTGCCAGCTTTCCAGCCAACTCTCCTTAGTCCCCACATCCCACCATCGGGAGCTGCTTCGGCCATGTCCACCGGAGAACAGAGAACAGACCTCTCTGTTTTCAGCTGAATGAAACCCCACAGGCAAGTGTGGTCTTCTGTTTCACAAAGAAAATTTAGGCTTTGGCGAGAGTTTCTCTCCTCAGTTGCCTAACACGAGCTTGGATAAAGCCCTAAAATATGTACAGCAGGGAACCAATTCTCAACAGCAGGCAAGGTCAAAGTCAAGGCTGATACAAGCGTGACTGCCTATGAAGCCTTGAGAAGGCTTTGAAAAAGTAGTAATAAGTATTCCATGAGTTTTAATTCACGTGTATTGTTTATAAATCTCTGTCACTCTTAAATGGCATTTCTTGAAATATGCTACAGAAATGAAAGGCAGAAAAAGTGTTGTTTTGATGAAAGCTTGAGAACCTCATACAGCTCCCGTGTTCAGGGACTGTAAGAAACTAAAAATAATTATGATGTTTGTGATGAAGCTGTCTGCCAGGCTGAGGCCATGGACTAGATACTAGGAGATAGTGAATTTAAAATTGTCAGGGTAATATGAACAATTGAAGAAGTAACTTCAGCAACTCTCTGACTATTTGAATAGTTAATGGCATGGAAAAAAAATTCTAAAATTAACATGTAAAAATTGAAGAGTTTCTTTTCCAGGAAGAGTGGAAACTAAAAATATCTAAATGATACTTCAGTCCACACTGTACTGAAACCTGTTTAATGTTTTAATGTTCTGATTCATGGCAGTAACAAATTGTTGACACTGCAGCTCCTCAACAAGGCTTCATGTCATTTACTATGAGGGTGGCATGAAATATTTAAAAAGAACTTGTTTTGAGGCTGTTTTTTTGTTGTTGTTGTTGTTTTAAAGGAGAGAAGGTTAGAGTCAAATGCTTATTTGTAAAGTTTCCATGAAACTAGAAGAACTTTATACAACTTTTCCTAAAGTAACTTTTTTTTTTTTTTTTAAGAATGCTTTTAGGGTGTAAACAAATTAAGTTAGGATTTTTATTTTACTTAGTTGCTATCAGTTCTGAAAGAAAAAACCTGTGAGCTGCTTGGATAGTCTTTCTTCAAAAGCTACAAGCAGTGTCCCTGCTGATCATCTATGCGCGTGATTTAGTCACCTAAACAGACAAATTTAATCGCCTTACTTGCCTAAACAAGCTACTACTCTGTTGGAGATGGGTGAAGGTCTCCAGGTTGCATTTCAGCTGTTGATACAGAGCAGAGTTTGTCTTCTGTATCTCCTGCATTGTACCTGCCGGCACCATGAGGATGTCTCAGAAAAACTGAGTTGGCTCAAATGGTTCTAGCTGTCTAAGTTGAGACAACTGAAGCAAGGCCACAAGATTGACAGCTAGGTAAATGGATCATCTAATCACATCTTTGCTTCTGTGTGCTGCTTGGTAACTTGCAAATAATAGCTATGAGCACTACCTATATGTGTAGGCCTCCTGTTCACTTGAATGAATCCATAGAAATAAAACTCTAATTGCTAAAATTCTACTTTTAGTTTGTTCTGAACACTGGATTTGGCAAAATCGGGCCTAGATATTTTTTCCCCATTACACAGAGGAGGTAAGCATAGATTGAAGAAGTCAAATGATTTGTCCAGTCTCACATGGGCAGCAGGTTCAGGAGTTACGCTTCATGACTTTCAAACCAGTGCAAGACATCTCAGGCAAATATCTTCAATGCTCTGATTTTATAATTGTTAAATCATACTTCAGCGTTCCACTTCCTTTATGAGACTGCTGTAAAGATGTTTTTTAAAAGTTGCCTGTGCTTATACAAGGTGAAAATCACACACAGCTCATGGTGAAATGCAATTTCACACGGACATGTCTGCCTTGAAACTGGAACTATATTTGCATTGTTGATCACTCAGTAACACAAGAGATTTTTGCTACAGGCAAAAAATGTCCTGAAAAGTGTGGGCTTATTCTCTCAACTGTCCTGTGCGACAGTATGAGGACAGGGTACCTACTTAGTTGTGAGAGACATACAAAGTGGAAAACATACAGCAGCTTGTCACTGTACTGAGTCATCGTTAATATCCTTTTCCACAAATAACAGTATGTTTTTCTGTTTTCACTGCAACCTCCACCCCTCTCAGATGTCACATATTCATTTTAAAAGATGTTCTCTCTTAAATCCTACAGCCCAAAGCTTCCTCTCCATCACTCCTCACAAATCCCTATACTCCCAGAAGTCACAGGAGGTCAAGTACTTATGCCCCATGGCTTTTAATCCTACAAAAGAGGAGCAGGGCTAGAAGGCTCTTGGGAGCTTTGCTGCAGATCATCCCTGAGGGCACTTGTGCACAGTCCTGAGCCAGAGCAAAAGGTCTGGAAAACACAGACCTCTGGTTTTTGCTTGGCAAAAGTACATTTCAAAGATGACATAAGTAAGATAGAGCAGCTTATCCTGGGATGGGCGGTTCCAAGTATGCACTAATCAAATGTGGTTGTGAGGCTTTTGCTCATTCATGAGGACACACAAGTGGGCTTTCAGTTCAATCTGAACTGCTTTGCTCTACTTCAGAAATGCTTTTACCCCAGATGAACATGTCTCAAGCATAGCTAAGGATTTTGTCTAAGCCCTTTGCTATGACATTTTCAGTTCAACACAGGGTTAGGATCCCAGTGCTCATGTTTAAATTTGAGCTTTAGCTGTCACTCAACCTCAATCTCAGATTTCTCTACTGTAAAATGCAAATAATGTTTTTTGTTTTTTTTTTTCCTGCAAGCAAAACACCATGAAGGACTGCAGATTGCCAATCCCCATGTGCACTTTTAGCAGTAAGGATCTTTGCCCCCCTCTACAGAGAGGGCAAAAGCAAGAGTTTGCACTTCTCTGTGCCTGGCCCTGCAGAGGAGTACGAGGCACTTGGCAGATCACAGAATAGTTTGGGTTGGAAGGGACCTTCAGAGGTCACCTAGTCCAACCCCCGGCAACGAGCAGGGACATCTGCAACTAGATCAGGTTGCTCAGAGCCCCGTCCAGCCTGGCCTGGAATGTCTCCAGGGATGGGGCATCTACCACCTCTCTGGGCAACCTGGGCCAGTGTTTCACCACTCTCATTGTAAAACATTTCTTCCTCCTGTCTAGCCAGAATCTCGCCTCCTTTAGTTTAAAAACATTACCTCTTGTCTTATCATAACAGGCCCTGCTAAATAGTCTGTCCTGATCTTTCTTATAGGCCCCTTTTCAGTACTGAAAGGCCGCAATAAGGTCTCCCCAGAGCCTTCTCTTCTCCAGGCTGAACAAGCCCAACTCTCTCAGCCTGTCCTCACAGCAGAGCTGTTCCAGCCCTCTGGTCAATTTTGTGGCCTCCTCTGGCTCCTCTCCAACAGGTCCATGTCTTTCCTGCACTGAGGGCTCCAGAGCTGGACACAGGACTCCAGGTGGGGCCTCACCAGAGCAGAGCAGAGGTGCAGAATCACCTCCCTTGACCTGCTGGCCATGCTGCTTTTGATACAGCCCAGGATACTATGGGCCTTCCGGGCTGCAAGTGCACATTGCTGGCTCATGTCCAATCTTTCATCCACCAGTATCCCTAAGTCCTTCCTGGCAGGGCTGCTCTCAATCCCTTCATCCCCCAGCCTGTATTGATGTTGGGTGTTGCCCCAACCCAGGTGCAGGACTTTGCACTTGACCTTTTTGAACCTCATGAGGTTCACACGGGTCCACTTCTTGAGCTTGTCCAAGTCTCTCTGGATGGCATTCCATCCCTCAGGTGTGTCAACTGCACCACTCAGCTTGGTATCATGCAGTGCTCTGCAAGCAAATCCTCATCCATGAGCCAGACAGGATTCCCACAAAAGATGGGGCTGCGTACAGAGTTAGCCTTCCATAATTGCTTTGCATGGCAGCTATAGGGATGTCATTCCTGGGCATAGGAATGGGAAACCAAAGCTAGCAGGTCAGAGCTTGCCCACTATTTAACCTGCCAACCCAGGTAAAGAGAATGCTGGTTTTCTGGCTGACAAGAGAGTTCCCACCCTTTGGAGGACCTGATGGGGAGCACAAATCCTGAATACCCCACCAATGCTACTTCTGATGGGCTTTGCTGAATGTGGGTGGGAGAGAGAGGTTGCAGTTAGAATGTTCACTGAGACATAAAATATCAACACGAGGAACCAGCAAGAAAGGCTAGTGACAAACATGATGATAAAATCTTCCTGTGCCAAGAGGTTGCTGTGTCTAGCTCCATGATTTCATGTGATGGGTTGTTTGTCATAAACCCCCCATCCTCCATTTTACCTAATTTACAGGTCTGGATTTTTTCCCACATATGAATATGCAGGATCAATGTTTTATCATGAGTAGCACCCAGTTCTTTGAAAACAGGAAAACATCTGAGGTGGCAGAAAGGCTGTAGACAGATTTGGCTGAAAGTTTCACATGAACCTGCTAATTCTGGAAACTGTGTTAAAACCAGGTGAAATGGAGAGATTCATTTTCAGCATACATGTCCATGCATTCAGTTGATCAGTAACTACAACTCCAGAAATATTCAGCTTCCTTCTGATTTCAGCCATTTCAGAGACATAAGTTTATCCCCTTCTCCTTCTGACACCTGTCCTCTCCAGAAAATGAAACAAAAAGGGTGTTTAATATATTTTATTTCTTAGTGTGGGAACACCTGGTTATCGCTTGCACACCTGGTATCAGGAGTTGGTACTTGCCCTTTCTAGTGCGGATGCTCACATCCAACAGTGGCCTCAGAAAACCTTATGTTTACCACTTTAATACTATGCCTATGCATTTAATGAGCATTCCCTATTGAAATGCAGAAATCTGATTTAACTGAGATCAGTCCAGTATTCTGATCCTGTATTTAATTTACGGATGAACAGATACTTTAGTTTTTTTATACTGCAGGTGTTTTCCTTGCTGTTAACAAATACCAATCAATCTTAATTTAGTTGCTATATTCTGCAGTGTTTTAGTTGGAACGCTCTTCTGATAGGACAAAGTCATTCTTTTTTTAAAACATGGTAATCTATGTGGGTGAAAACAGCAATGGGGAATTTCTGTGTGACACATTTAATAGTTCAAATGAAAAATAATTGAATACTTTGCAGCTCAAAAGTGGTTTATCACCATGGGTATTGCAGTGTTTAGAGTTACTTAGTTTGACCATGTTAAAGCAAGAATGGATTGTTCAGTTGTGAAGCATATTATTTGTGGTCTATTTAGTCTGCTGTTTCTTCCAGAGAAAAATCCTCTTTATTCAGAGTAGAAAGCCCAAACCAAAATGTGTAGGGAGGGTAAAAGCCTGCCATAATAAGCCCTTACCTGAGGTGAAAACACTACTATTTTGAAAAACAAGATAATTTGGGAGCCTGACTACACTTACTGATTCCAAGCAAAAGTGACACACCATCTTAGCTGTTAAATATTGTACAACTCAGCCTTGTATCTTTTTTGTTGTTGCTGTTGCCAATCTTCTGTAATCATCTTCATGAAACTGATCACTGAATTGGGTATTTTAGTGTCATGATGATAATAAGCTTTCAGGTCAGCATCCATTTTTTGACACAGTCCCTGTGAAGGTTCATTAATGCCACGTAACAAACCCATGACTTTGGGGACAGCGTTCTGTAATCTCTACTTACAATTATTTTAATATCTGTCACCCTGAGAAATGTCAGAATCCTCATCTTAAAAAAATATTGCCCACCCTGAGTGATAACTTTGAAAACTGATGTCTCTTGCACTGTGAGGGTCACACATTTGAGAGAGTCTGTTCCTTGGAACAGCACTGAAGATGCCTAATCCATTTTCTAGTCCTGTAATATTCAGATTAAAATTCAAACATACCAAACCGTAGCTTCCCACATGTAGGCAAGCACACAAACACCTCACAGCTACAATGTAACCAGCTGATTAGAAGCTGCTTTTATTTCTTTTATTACAAGTTTTGCTCAATTTTAATGCTGAGATTTGCTTTATAGGGAAGTGTCTGCATACCGCCTCCCTTTTGTCTCAACCAGAGGGTTTAATAGCTAAAGTAACTGAAAAGGACTAGCACCAGAAAGGCTTTGGTTACCAGAGTAACCGTAAAAACAGACCCCAGTCTCCATGGCAAAGAGAAAAGCTATTTGCTGCAGCCTTTTCAGTCCTTGAACAGACACTGACAGTTTTCCTATAATCAGTGCAGATTATTTGTAGCAACTAACTATATTATAATGTTAACTATAGGAGGTCTTTGAAAATATGGAGTGCGAAAAAGGAAATAAATATAGGGATTTTTTTGCTAGGTTAAGTGTGACTGTATCATACATTTAAAAATGATAACGTAAATCAATTTAATGTTGTATTCCAATGAAACCACCTCCTTCTTAAGGTTTTCTCCCCTTTCTGTTTTGCTCTTGATTTTCTGTTGGAAATCTGTGTCTTTTGGGGTGTTTAAACCCGTAAAATCCTAGTGAAGAGGTTCTTATGATAAAAGTATATGCTATAGTTTTACTTCTTGCTGCCTTCTATATGCTTTTCCAAATACTATACATCAGTGATGCTTTATCTTTTCTGAATTACTTGATAGCTGATTCTTCCTGGTATCCGCTTCAGGATATGTTCAAATTGCACAATATATATTTTTAAAAAGATCTCTGTAATTCATGGGTCTACAAACCCTGCAATACAATTACCTAGATTACCAGTGCACATTGTAAGTGCTCCTTGTGGCTAATCACTCTGTCCTCAGTGAATTGCCTGACTTACCAGTGGCTTATTCTCTGTAACAGCACTGTTCAGCCTCTGTCCTCCAAACCAAGGCTTGTGATCAGAGTCGTTAATTCCAGAAGGAGTAATGATGAAACTTAAGTCTTTACTGTTTTAACTGTATCTATTTAAATAGCTGGTGGTTGCATTGTGGAGGCATATACTACATTGTATTTCCCAGCTAGATTACTTTCGAAAGAAAAATTTAAAGTGAGCACTCATTCTGCATTTTAATGAGTGAGGTGAAAACATAATGAATAGAAAAAGCAAATATTTAGAAGAAACATTCATTTAAAAATGCATATGTGCATATCTAAAATAATACCACAAATATGCACAACAGGTAAGTTATAGGTGTGGTAGCAGGCATTCTTTAAAAATGATGACCTAATCTATTCTTTATGTTGTTAGTAACATAGACTTTATATATATATTTTTAAAATTGCAGTTAAAATATGCAGTATGTACAATGTATGTAGATATAGGTATTTGTTTGCATATTATAGATATTCACTAAGTTGAAATATACAAAACATACACAAAACCCCCCAGAAAATTCAGTATCTCTTCTTTAAACCACTCACTAAAAGTAGCCAAAAATTGTATTGGAAATACGAATTCAAAACCAAAATGATACTTTTATTTGCAATAAACAAAAAGAACTATGTTAATTATGTTAAGTTTATTTTTCACTGTCTGTACCTGTGTTGCAGAGAAGCAAAGAATTGTCTAAATAATAGAATGTCAATTATTGCTAGATAGCTGTCATGCCAAAGGGAAATAAAGCTTTTATCACCTCATATAATGCTTTTGCTTTAAAGGAAACTGAGGCAATGATTTTTTTTGCCTAAAGCCACAGAGCCTTGAGCATCAAATCTAAGGAAAGAACTCAGCACAACATGACCCCTATGACAGGGCCCGGGTTATGATTCTTCACCTTTCCTCTAAAAGCCCTGTTTTTAAAGTATCTCCTGTGTTTTGTTGCTGAAATTAAAGGCACACAGCTCTGTGAGCTCAAGTAAGCTAATTTCTGGAAATGAGCTGTAGAAGGGCAGTGGTGGAAGGGTTGGAGCACTTCTCCTTAGAACCAGGATGCATATTTTCAACTGAAGGCATTTTCACTCAAACTAAAAAAGAGGGAGCTTCACTGAGGGATGAATAGCACAGTTTACTGGAATAAAAACTAGAGCAGTGAGATCATAATCTAGTTCATCAGTTTATCTTAAAAATGGCATCTTCACATGACAGAGAAACAACAAGAAAACCACATTGTCTTATCAAAATCTACTCATTTCAGTTAACTCTTTTCTGGAAAAATGTTATCGAGTGTGGTTAAAATAGAAACAGATTGAAAAGGCTTAAAGCTGGAAGAAGCAGAGACAGAAAATGTTGGCTCTTCCAAAATGGGATTGGAAGATAACGGAAGAGATAGCATTAAGGAAATGTTCCCAGAATAGGCAAAAATCAGGGTCCTACTACTCTGGACTGCGGAAGACATGGATCTGCACTACCTCCTGCAAAACTTATTAGCTATTCTAGACTGCTGCTTCTCTCTAGTGTCAAAACTCTCAGAGCTTTTCAGAAGTCTGCAAATAAAGCTCCCTGAGGCAGGCTTTATGGGAATCTAAAGGCATCTGAACTTCAACTCACTATTCCAATGAATAGCTGTAGCCAGAGAGATCCACCCAGAAGAGCCAGCAGCCAAGAAGGCAGGCCAGTTTGTCTGTGGGAGAACAGCAAAGCAGACTTTCAAAACAGAATTTCCTACAGTTCAACTAATTGCCTGGATTATGAGGTTACTGGCTGCTCTTTGGTCTTTTTCTTCTGCTTTCTTCATCCTGACGTGGACTGGGACTTTTGGGAATCTCAGGAAGTTTTGAGAGATCCTGTGCCAAATCTGAAGACTAGTGAAGAACATCACTTTCAGTTTTACTACAGGAGACTTCCTGCTGTACCAGTCCACCCAGTGATGCCTAGGATATAGGAAGAAGTCTTCTGAGTAGTAAGGTGAAATGAAAAACTTGTGACCCAAGCTAGTATTTAAAATCGGTCCTCCAGAAAATGAAAAGATAGATGGCTTTTTTTTAAGTTACACACTGAAATAAGTCTCTTGAAGATAAAAGACCCAAATGTAAAAACAAATCCATAACAGATAGAATATAATGTGGAATTTTGAGTATAATGGTGAGAACTCCTGATGCCCCTTATATATTTAAAATTGCCATTCAGTTGCATTGAATGTAATTCATGCTATTTTTCCAAAGTATAATCCCACAAGGGTTTTGACCAAACAAAAATGCTCTAATGACTGCAAATGGTTCAAATATTCTGTCCAGTGAGTTGAAGTTAAGTGATAAAAGTTTCCATGTTAAAAGAAATAATAAGTGGAATTTCACACATATTATAGTAATTGTGAAGCATCCAATTTACATAGAAATAATGTAAAAGAATTCTGACCATGATGGTTTAAGTGAATCATTACATGCATCGCTGATACATTTAGAAAACTGCAGCATGCCAGGTATGTTTCTTTTAGCATAATAAGTCTTGTAATGGAGCCTTTAAAAGCCTTAAATGTATAGTTAGATTAACCTTTCTGTTTGGATTAAAAAAGAGAAGAAGAAGAAAAAGAAGAAGAAGAAAACAGATCATCATTAAATAGCCAATTAAACCAACATTAATTTCCCTTTCCAAGTCAGTATAGTTTCTTCTGACTGTCCCTCTCTACAAGAAACATTATGTTATTTACACTGCTCTCACATTTAAATAGATTTGCTGTGCTAATGTGTTTTAGTTCCATAAGAGTTCACTCCTCCTCTCTGGATCAGTTACAGTTCATGGCAGTGCTGAGGTGACATTCCCAAGTAGCTGTTGTGCACAGACTGATATTAGAACAAAACTGTGGGATCTAAGGACTCAGACTTCAGGTGGAGAAAGCCCTTCACCTATACAAATTGCACCACCGGTGCTATAGGCAAACAAGATGAAGTAAGTTGTTGCGAGTGTATCTCCAGCAGTCATCACTTAAAGGTGCCAAACCAAATTTTTAACAAATGCATAGGAAAAGTACCTTGCCTAGGGGAAGCTAAAGAGGTAAAATTTGTTAATGGTATTGCATGTGTTTGCAGGTTTTCAAAATTAAGTTCTTGTTTTTTCAACACCTTCTTTTCAGTTTTAGACTCTACCTTTGTTTCGGTTTTTTTAGAACAAAAAATATTTTTTCTGGTATTATGAAAGGAGTGCTGAAAACAATAATTGGAACAGATCAATCAGTTCCACAGAAGTGCATTTTTATCATCACCACTGCAGAGCACAGAAAAACCTCTTAAATTACATGTGAAGAAATTTGACTATCACATTGGCAGTCACTGAAAATCAGACCTCTCTCCCAGGCTGTTTCACCCTTATTCAGTTTTTTTTCTTGTGTGGTCTGTGATTATCACACCATTTGTCTTTTCTGTTTCCTTCAGACCTCGAGGGAATGCAAAATAATACAGATCCTAGAAACAGATTTGGATTGAATTTGACTCTTCCCAATAGAGAGTTCAAACAGCTAAAGAGGGTCACAGAATCAATATGCTCAAAAAACATGGGCATTTCAGAGAAAAACTCAGTCAGGATAAGAGTGGGGGAAAGCAGCTGTTCTCCCCTCTTCACCTTCACCCTTGCACTGTTACTTCTGCCCTTCTTTTTCCATTTCCCTCCCTTTTGGAAGCTGCTTTCCATTATCTTTTTTTGTGCACCCCTCCTCCTGCAGCTAGCCCTCTCCCTCATCGGCTGCTGCTCTTTCCCAACGCTGGCTTCTTCTGCTGCCTCCTTCACAAGGCTTGTGCAGCTCTGCATGCTAATTCACAGGCATGAGGTCACAGATAGACTCCAGGTTTTAAAGAATCTTCCATTCACTGAAAAAAAATCCCAGTCTGACTACTTCCCACAATACCTCGTACTTTTAAAAGTTAATTTTTGAGCATAATGGAGACGTAATATAGATGGACATCAATTATACCAAATTCAAGACCCTGCAAGGTGGCAGATTTTGAATATTTCCAAATAAGCACAGAAGAAAGAAAAAAAAAAGCCATACCACCAAACTTTGATTGTAACAGGTAAGTGTACAAGTGAAATAGTCCGAAGTTGTTAATCAGGGTCTGACTCCATGACTGTGGGTGTAAAGTAGTGATAGTCCTTTGGACTATTCTATGGGCAGCTCTATGACTTTTTTTAGCATTCATTAACAGACACTAGCAATAGTAATTTAACTGCTGTTGTACTGGCTTTTTTTTTTGTTAGTGATGTAATTCATGTCAATTCCCATGGCATATGTGCTACATGCAAAGATACCAAGAAAGACCCTTCCCACTATCCACTCTACCCTCATGAAACATCAGGTTGAACTTGTCATTTGCCAACTCCAAAATGGGTGCAGAGGAGAGCACAAAGCAAAACAATATGTGGGCTTGAACACTTCTGGTCTAGGAGTGTCCTGCACTGCCACAGGCATATTACAGCATGGAATTACAACCAGAGCTTCTCCTCCAGGAGACACTGGAGACGCGATGTGGCTGGTGAATGTACACGTCCTGTGAAATCCACCTTAGCCTCCAAATGGCATTTCACAAAGGCACACATCACCTACAGGAGCCGAGCTACACCTAACAGTCTACTGCAAATATCTTGGCCAAACTAAAGCACCTGAAATATATAACATTAGAGGTCCACGCTGGGTAGCTGGATCCATCCTTATCAGATTTAAATTTTCACAATATCTCAGAATTTAAATTTCCACAGCAAAAGAAAATGTATAGCCATCCTCCTTACAAAGAAATTTAGAAAATATGACCTGTGTGTAACCAATACTTGTTGAATTCATTGAGAGCTGGAAGCATCTCTGAGAAATATTCACTGACTTATTCAGTATGAGGGTGTGAGTTTTTGCAGCACACAGGTTTAGACACTTAGCTGAGCTTTAAGGGGTAAGGCAGCTGGCTAGTTTCCTCAGCTTGCCTGTGCACAGAGTGATACCTATGGTGATGACAAACAGACATGGGTCAGTCTCAGTCTTTCTGCAGCAACTACATAATGACACCAGGCTGATCAAGCTGCTGACTTGGCCAGTTAATTTCAGTGTGTAACTGTGAATGACCTGAACAACATTATTGTCAGCCCCTGCTCTCTAGTGCCTTCACAGTATATCCACAACATAAGGTCTGCAGGGGCGAGAAGGTGAATATCAGAGGCAATCAACCCATCAGTGCATGAATTAATACCTTGAACGCTGATGATTCAGAATCTGAATCTGAGAAGGCTTCTGCCACTTCTATGGACAGAAAGGAGGAAATACTCTCATCAATCAGCCTGCAGGAGACATTTTTTATGCAGGAGTCGAAGGACAGGGTCAGCACAGCAGCTCAGAGCTCTGGGTTACAAACTGTTCCTTGATAAGAGGTTGGCCACAGCCAGCCACAATATGATGTAGCCACCAAGAAAGGACCTATTCTTCCTGTTACATTCATTCTAAAGAGGGTACAAATCTGAACAAAAACTTCATTTCCTGGATTGTGAACAAGGATATCAAATGACATCTACAGAAGTAAAAGTTTTGAAGGTTGTATACAAGCAATTATAAATGACCCAGTGGTAAGGAAGGGTTTGTACACTGATCTACCATACCCTGGCAATTTCCTACACCTCTGTCCAATGAAGGGCTCCAGCACTTGCCTGACTAAGCATGTGAATAGCTCTGTGGACTTGCAGACCACTACTAGTGTACTTCATGCTAAGTGCATGTTTGCATCAGCATCCTGTAAGATGCGAAGGTGCTGAGGGACATCCCTGCAACTTTCTGTAGAGCAAATTGTGGAAGGTGAACTCAAGATTGGAACAACTTTTCTTTCAGAGATTCCAGCTGGTGGCTGAAAGATTCTTGTAACCTTGTGAGATAAATGAGGGAAATTCAGGAATGTTTTCCACAGTGACAATGTCAACATATCGGAAGAAGAACTCTTTTAAGAGAACACAATAGACTCTACCTATATGGAGTATTTAGCATGCAAGAATATAGCATTAAAAACTATCCTCTAGTGAGAAACTAAAAATGCCTTAATTGTTCTTTGTGTCATACTTCGTGTTCTCTGCCATGATAGACTACCTGTGTTAACCAATGCAAAACCAAATTCTATTGAAAAGCCTTGAGGAAACTTATATACTGAAAAATAGGTTATATTGTAAAAGGAATAGATTTTATATATATATATGTGGAAAATATCCTTTCCATCATTTAAGTAAATTATCCAACAATACAGCTTAGAAGAAAAAAAAATTTTGCAGTTACTAGACCTAGTGTAACATCGGATTTCAACAGACACCGGGAGGTACCTTATTTAATTTTGTGAGGCCGGGATATGTGTAAGCCTGAGGAACTAGAAGTGATTACAATAAAGTTATCTCTTTAGCAATGGCAAGAGCTGGCCAACACTGCCAGAAATATACCAGAAAGCACAAAAGTGTTTCATGGGAACGTATTATTTAATTGTATTCTTTGATAGAAAGTAATCAAGATGTTTCATTCAATGCTTCGTTCTTATCCAAGCAAACTATTTCAAGAAATGCTTTAAATATCTCAAAAACATTTTCCAAAGAAAATGTTGGCATTTTTCTAATCAACGCTAAAAAGGAAATCTCAGCAAGAGGAAATATTTCCCATGAAAAACAAGGGAGAAGTTCTGGCTAGTTCTAAAAATGACTTGGAAGTGACCCAAAACAACACTGCATGCAAGTCAATACTGCAATGTAAGTTCTAAGCACCTTCTTTTCAGATGTTAAATCAAAATTGTTTCAAACTGCCCAAAATGACCATTTCCTTCCCCCTCTGCTTATGAAACATACAAATTTAGAATGGCACTTTCACAATTCTTACTAAAAGTTCAGTCCCCCAACTTCATTGACACCATTGTGGAGAAGAAATGCCCATGTTCTCTGGCACATATGGGACTGCACAGGGCCTCCCTTCCCAATTTCATAATGATGACTATTGTCTGTCTTACAAGACTACTTGCTTTGATCACAACAGCGCTTTTGAGAAGATTTTTGGGTGTATCTGAATGCACAAATTTGCCCCATCTTGCTCTCATCTGGCTGGATATGAACAAGCTCTAGCCCATGACTTGTAAAGCTGTGCAATTATGGCACCATGCCCAAGCTGATTAACCCCTGTGGGAACATGGCCAGTTTGCAAAACAGACAGGTGAGCATATATCTGTCTGCATCTGGCCACACCAATGCGTATTCAAAGATCCATTCATCGCCTACAAGGAAGATTCTATTCACTACACACATGCACAAATATGCATGTCTCTATATGCATCCAGAATGCACAGAATACTCATGTCCAGATATATATGCATCAGTGAATGCAGAAAAAAACCTTTATATTCTAGCCTCAACAAAATTAAAAACTGATAAACAGAGAAAGAAAATAATATATTCAGCTAATTTTAATTTTACCTTAAAAATGTCAGGCAGATAAGATGAATACCAATGCCAAAATCTTATCAGGAATATCTTTTGGATGGGGAGAGATTACTGGAAAATACTACAAAAGAGACATTAGACGGTGTAATAAGTGCAGTTGTTACAGCACTGGGAAGACGGTGGGTGGTGGCAATTCCAGCAGACTTAGCAGCAGCAGAGGATGTATTAGAGAACACCAGACTCACTCACAACCAATTAATAGCATGGAACTGAGGAGAGCACAGCAAGAAGACCCAATAATAAGCATTCTTAAATATAAAAAACTGATGCATAGGACGAATTAAAGTCAAGGGCCGTGATTTTTTAGGAAGCCAATTGTAGCTTACCGTCTATTTAGTGTAGCTTCTCCTGCCAATTGAAGCAATGCTCATTATGTGAGATTAATACCATATGTGTTTGAACTCAACTGTGTTCTCCATGCTACTTTTTCTTATTATGATGACTGTACCTTTTAAGCTAATCAGCTAAAAAAAAAAAAAAAAAAAAGATGTTGCTTACTGAATTTTCTCCTATTTTGTACTATAATGAATGCTCATTTCACTCTGAAATGATAATTAAAAACCCTATCAGCATAAGTGATGACTATCCACAATAGAATCTGCTAATAAGCAAAGTTCTTAATTCTGGAAAAATAGACTGATGATTCAATAAAAATTAAATGAGAGATCACCTTTCATTTAGGTTTTATTTCATTCCCAGTCCAACTTCTTATATGAAAATCCAAGTTCCTGTCTGGAAATTGAACAAATTCTAAATAAATAATTATGATGTTCTTAATAAGAGCAATGGATAAAAATAAAGTTAGCCACTTTTGAAAGAGTAAATCACATTAATGACCAAAAAATAATGACTCTAAATAAACAGTTTCTGACAAGTCAAGTGCATTTGCAACTTGCATTCAGATGATTGTTTCAGAAAACAAAACAGAACAAAACAAAGCCCAGAAATTTCAAAATTATTTGCTACAGCATTTCTGAATAATTTCATTTTTTCATGTCAAATTCATAAGTGATTTTATAGTTTCATTCATATAGCTGTCAGTCATTCCAAAGTTGATACTAGTTCATTTTTATGCCAGTGTACCTTCAGTTTGCAAAAGGCAATCTCAGGTTGCATAGTCCAGTGGATCTCTTCTATTTATACTGAGAGATGCCAAGAGAAGCTGGCTAAAAATGATCTTTTTAAAATTTTGTATTAACCCATACTACTCAATTTGTGTGACTGAGACTATGATTACACTGTGACTTTTTTAAGCTGCTTTTAAGTGACCACTTCATTTTGAAGAACTTGGAATCATAGCAAAGACCAGAGATCATGATAGCAAATATAATTTACTTATAAATTACACACGAAAAAATGAGAAAAAATTCAGCTGAGTAAATTCTACAGTTTTGCTCCAGGTAAATATATGAAATCATTGGTCAAAAGAGAAGTACACCCCTAAGTACATTTATTTTGAAGGAAAAATTTGGCAAAATCCTAACAAAGAAGACAGAAACGGAATAATACTGTTTCTCTTCTGTTGAGATGAATCTCCTTTTAACTATAACTACAACTATAACTTAGTGGCCCTAGTGATTCTTATCAACTAAAAATAATGTCCTAGAAGCTTATTATTTTAACCAAAACCAAAAAGTGAACCAATCTTCAGTAGTGACTTGCCAGCAAAGACGTACAGCTGTTTTACCCAGTGGTAACCAGTTCAAACACATAGTCATGACGAGAAATCACATTAGCAGATGTCCCATCTGAGTAGGAAGATATCTGTGAACCAGAGAAGTGGCTCATTTCACTGCTGGACAACGCAATTACTCTAGTCCCATGTTGGACAACACCATCATGATGTGTCACCATATGCAAGCTGAGAGCAGCTGTCTTACGAGTGTAACAATTTATTTTAACGGTTTCAGATGTTAAGTGCGTGAGACTGATTCAAGCATTTCTTTGGTGCTGTCTTTTACTCATCATACAGACGGATCTAAATCCACTCTCCCCAAGTCAGGAGAGGTAGAGGATTTGAAGGCAGCTTTCTCTCTCCCAGACTTAGGAGCATTTTGATATCTTCTCGGACTGAAAAGACTTCTCTCAATGTTTCTCTATGTCTATCTGGCCTACGCCTAGGATTTCCCTTCCTGGTTTATTCTGTGTCTTCTATTTCTGTCTTGCACTCATTTTCACGCTTATTCAAACAATATTTCATGAAGCCCTAAATTTAAATATTCAAATAGCCTGTTGGACAAGGACATGTTTTGCTCCTATTTCATGGTCATCTTAAAGGAGGGCTGGTTGATAAATGCTCACCATTGGCAGTTATAGGTTAACTCAACCCATAGCAATACTTTTTGTAGCAAGCTCGAAGGGAACATCTAGAAACTGTTCCTCTCATGCAAAAAACCCTTCATGCATTCAGGACTCTGTTTGGCTCTCTGGTCATCATCACTGCCTGCTTGAGCCTTGAGCGATTTACAACTGGACTTTCAGTTTCTGTGTGCCTACACAGTTCTTAGACAGGACCTTCTCATAGGCAATATCATTTGGCACTATGAGATAAAATATGAAAGGAACATAAAACCCCAAATCTGTGCGAGTCTACAAATCCAAATCTGTTGAGAAAACAGGAGCACTGGTCATATTAATACAACAGAAATACCTAAATCGTTCTTTTGTTGCCCAGCATGAGTAAAGCCTTCCAAGTATGGCATGTTCAACTAACACAGTTCTGAAGATTAGATAAGTACCTAATTTAATAAAGATAGTTTATTAAGAGGATGAAACGATAAGACATGGTTCTGCACCTTCATCACTCTGGGTAGGATATACATCCAAGAAATCTCACAGTTTCCATTGGCCTGGGGAAAGGAGAGCAAATCTGGCACAGTCTGCACAAATGAAGGCGAAAAATTGCTGATGAGGTGAAGAAAAACTCCTAAAAGGTTAAAGAATGGCCACTAATTAATGATAAAAAATTATTCCTGTTGTGAAAAAAATACTTCTCTTGCGACTATCATTTTACCACTTGATAATGATTTTGTGTATTTTTATACACAGATATAGTATGAAACTGCTGCAACACTGTCAAAGGACAGGTAATAAATAAGTGACACGTCAGTGGTGAATATCACCTCCTCCCTTTTCCTTTCTAGGTACATTTATATGTCACAGTAGGTGCATATAACATGCTACGTCCTATTACTGAAATGATACCTTTATCTCTGTAAAAGTGAGGTAGGAACTGAGGAGTGCACTAGATTATGTATACTCTGTCCTATGACATGAGCAAATCAAACACCTTCTGACATACCAGTAATAGTGGATATGAATTAATGAATGATGTTAATATAGCTAACTCATTTTCCAAAGCTCAATTTTCAGTGTATTCTAAAGTAATCACAAAATTCAGGCAAATAGCCCTCTTTTCTGGGGAGGGCAAAAAGAGAATTGGCACCTGCAGATGAACAGTCAGAGATCTTGCTCTTCTCCCTCAAAGGGGCACTGCTAAACAGTGGCAACAAAGAAGGGAGAGACAGAGAGAGGATGCCTTAGAATACATTCTGTATCTATTGTTGTCTTTTATTAAGCTGTCTTTTGTGAGTTTTCTGTCACCCAAACTTATTTCACTAATAGCAAGGAGAAATGTCATAAGGAGTGCTGATGAATAAGTATTTGATCTAGAATTAGGCTTTACCAGTAATATCAATACAATGCTGAACACCGGCTGTGCAATATCCAAGATCTCTCAGCTCCACTTATTACTTCTTAAGTTTCTCAGGAAGAGCAGAGTGAAGCTTACTGGATTTCTACACACTAATGAAACATGCTGAAAATCACAACAACTCTTTTTGAGACTTATTTTTCTTATCACAATCTGGGGCAACTGCAGAAAGATTCTTCCTAAAACTTGAAAAAAAACATGTGCTCGTTATGGGTAGAGTATTCTATATAACTTTGAAACTGATTTAACAAACATCTCATCATACGGTTTTCATTTCTGAACTCTATTTTGCAGCATACAGCTCCACCTGTTGAACAGGTTTTAGGAAAATAATCTCTACTATACGTTTCGTTTTCACCTTGCTGTTTCTGAGAACTCTGACGTTTCAAGGTCTCTTGAGCAACTGGAAAATCAATTATGCAAAATTTTCTGACAACTCAGAAATAGAGAAGAAGATACAACATATAGCCAACCTCAGTACAAGTCAAAGGGAATTACCCTCCAGTCAACAGTACCGGTGGTGATGTAGAAAATAATCCTCTCAGATCTTATTCTGAGAAAGAGTTTTATCTGAAGTACCCAGAAGATGCATATCAGAGAAAGCATGAACTCTACAGCAAATTAGCCTTTGTTAGAGGTGAGTTCCCACTTTTCAACACAATCAAGCCATGCAGCAGGCATAAGTATTACCTTTGCTTTGAAGTGCCCATAGAGGACAGAATGAAAATGCTAATTGTCTCATTGACTTTAAAACATGTAACAATTCAATCTGTTATGAAATTTTAGGAGAAACTTTAAACCAATATATTCTCAGCTACTATTAAACAGAAAACACCCCGAGTCACCTTAGAAGGCATAAATATACCTTAGGCCAAATACCCTGAATTACAGCAGTACTAATCGAGAACGTGTCAGCTGAGGGTGATTCCGAGAGAGTGTAAAGAAGAGATTTCTGCCAGTGCTTTAAATATGCCACCAAATTGAAGAGATAATTAGGAATATCCTGTACATATTGTTTCTACCAACGACTCCCAATATCATAACTCAGTAACTGATACGTATAATTATTGTGTTTTGCTACCATTTCTCCAAGGTAACCTGCCGTTATGTAGGACACGTATGCCTCTTTCAGTTATCCAATTATAACTGCTCTGACCAGGTTTCAGTGGCAAAAACTTCCAGTAACTTCAGCTGAAAAGAGTATTAGAAGGAGCATTGAAAGGCCTGGCTTTCCTGTGCCAAGTGTCAGCAAGGCCACAAATATATCATATTATAAAACATACATAGACTTAACCATGTATTTAGAGGATTTTATTTCTAGCATGTCCTAATACAATAAATAAATAGATAAATAAATAAATTCAAAGTAAGCAGTCAAGATATTTATTACTTCATATCATCATCATCATTTATTGTAACATTCTCAGAAGATTTTGCTGATGTCCAGAAGAGTTTTGTTGTCTAACAATTATCATATTAAAATCAGGGAGATGGTGTGTAACAGAGGATTGATTGCCTCAAATTTGTTGCATTTTTGACTTATTTAAAAAGGACCTACAATTTCATAAGAAGTAATTTAAAAAATAAAATACCTGAATTACTTCTGTTATTCTGAGAATTATGAAAATGAGAGATATATGCTGAAAAGACAGGGAAATTTAATTGCCACTTTACTGAAACACCTATAAGTCAGTAAAATAAACAAATTTTATTGTGTACAGCAGTCCCATGAAAGCTGTTAGAGCAGAAGTTGCAAAAACGGCCCATAGGCTTGTTTCACTCCTTTTTCAGGGAAAATTTATACTACTAGATATTATAAGCTTTTTAACCTGTCTCACCTCTCTTCGCAGTGCTGATTCTTGGCAGGCTGAAGGATACATAGAAAAAAATATTACATTGTCAAGGCAAGCTTGTATTCCGCACAGGCAATTTTGGAAGTAAAAGGAATGCAGTCTTCACCAGTAAAAGTCTTTTAAGTGCGAACAGCTTTTCACCAATGGAAATTTTTAATTATAAGGTGCATTTATCCTGAATTAAATTTGTGCAAAGATCCATATGAAAACACACACTATATACTTATATTGACGTTTGGATTTGTATTTACATTTATATAAAATTTTACTGTATTTAGCTTTAAAATACACCTGAGTGATGTTTTATGGAAGTTATGGTATGCGAGATGCACCATCTCTGAGACTGGTCTCAGTACAGTAGCTGGACTGTTGATGCACTGGTCCTTGATGCACCGCAGCCAGAGGCTTCCTGCAATGCACAACAGTGATTCCCTAACTGAGGAGACTGCTGGGCATCTTGGGAGTTACATTGCCTGTCCAAGAAGCCCAGCTGCAGCATTCAGAAGGATTTCCACTGTGAATTTCTGAGGTTTAGCCAGGAATTTTCTAGGGTTTGTTTTTTGCTGGTTTTTTTCTTTTATTGTTGTTGGTTTGATGTTTGGTTTTTTTGGTGTGTTGGAGTTTTGTGTGTGTGTGTGTGTGTTTGTTTGTTCTGTGTTGTTTTTTTTTTTTATATGTGTGCTTTTTTATACTGCTATTTTATTTTATTTTATTTTATTTTATTTTATTTTATTTTATTTTATTTTATTTTATTTTATTTTATTTTATTTTAATTTAATTTTATTTTATTTCTTTAAGGAAAAGATCCAGACAATAATAATGTTTCCCTTTTGTCACTCCTCTAGGCTTCTCTCACATGCTGACAGATTTCCCAGCAAATTCTACTCTCTAGACTTGCCAGTTTTATCTTTTGGCAAAAAGTGTGGAAGGCCACAGTAGGTAAGATTCAAATGCGTAGTTTCACAGCATGAACAATGCACAGTGAGCAACGACCTACAAAGTTTGCATTCATGCACGTCTTTAGCTTAGTTACAGCCCTGACCTGGGGAAGGGGACACATCCCTAGTGTACATGTATAGTGCCATTAGCAGAGCACCAGCAAACAGCTGACACACAAGGAATGTTCAGTTGACTTGCAAGTAATTATGATATAAATACAATAACATCATGAGCCTTCAATTTTATTACATCCTTGCCATGACATGGCGGCTGTTGATACAAATCAGCTGAAATTTTCTGAAAGTCAGAGGACTTGTCAAGCAAAGAGGGTGCAGTGATCATTTCTAAATGATGAATCTCTGGTAACCAGATGAAGGTGCACATACAATTTCCCTCTTCCAGGCTGGGTATTCTGTAGTGAGGAGTATGCAAAAGTGCACACACACTTCTACAAATTCTTTATTCCCACTAAGAGTAGCAGCAGTGAGGAGGCTGAAAGATGAAGTCTCCTCATCCTCCTGAAAATCAGGATAACATGTAGCAAATTCCCCAGACAGAGACGTGGCCAAGCTGTATTCCAGACATTTTAAACCATGTCAAATGAAAATAGCAGGTTTTAGGTAAGGATTTGGGGTTTTATATTATTTTTTTTCCTGTTAAAGGATTCTCCTTCTCACCCACATTCCCTTCCACTGTGCAATACTACACCTGATGTGGGATACTGCGCTAGCAGGAACTTGTCAGGTATTTTCTTCACAAAACATCATGCAAATCCATAGCACTGCATAAATAAAACACAGTCCTATTAGCATAATGCTAAAAAAACCCCCAGATTGTAGATGTCAAGTTGTGACTTTGGTATTCTGTCACCAGTATTTTATGCTTTCATATCAGTGCTTTGACAATTTTTTTCTTGCATACGGGTGTGTAATTGAAGAAAGATCCTGCAGCTGGACATCACAAAGGAAACAGATTTTTTAATGACAGTTCAGTGTAAGGGCAGGTTTCTATTAAAGATTTTTCCTAACATTATGTGAAACTGGGATTTTAGGAAACCTAACAGTGCCTGAGATAAAAGAAATGTCATTAGGAATGAATAATAATACTGAATGGTGTGAAAAAGAAAAGAGGAGATATCAAGCTGCATTTTTAAAGTCTTGTTTTACTAGGTACAGTTTTTATAAAATGTGTGCACTTAGAGGTGATGATCTTGGCAAATATCAGAGGATAAAGGCGCCTCTCTAGCTTTCCCTGGAACCTTAGTGGGAATAGGCTGTGATATTTCACTGCTCTCATCACGTGAAGTGTATTAACCTGCCAGAAGTGCCTCCAAACTGTGCCTGAGGGTAAGGGATCATGAAAGGGGACAGCAGAGTCCTAGGGACTTATACCAAGTTCTAATGCCAAGGCTAGAGAGAAAAGAGGTCATGGGACAAGGAAACGTGGAGCTAGGCTGCTGTTCAGCGATTATCCCTTTTCTCTGCAAATATTGCCTTCAGCGCATTGTGTCAAGGCTATTCCCTTGAGTCTGAATCAGAGCTGCATTGAATGGCAGCTCTAACAAAGTGTAGGGGAGGTGGCAGTTCAGTCAGGAAGGTACAGACAGTACATTCTGTGGGTAATTGCAGGATTCCCTGTAGTATGTAAAGCAAATTAGAAAATACAAATAAGTGAGGGGCAATTACTAAAATGTTTGCTTTCAAAACCAGAAATATTTTTTCCCTGCTGAAACTCTTATTGGCACCTCATTCTCTCATGGATTTAGAAATGGGTCTAAAGCAAAATTTTCTAAAAAAAATAAGTTGCTTCGTGACCAGGGGGATTTGTAAAACCTAGATTCATCTTCATCTTTCTAATGGAGACTCTATGATGACTAATAATATGGTTTAGCTGAATTTATAGCATATATCTCCTTAACATGGCTGTTGTTTTCAAGAAACTTGAGAGAATTTCATCTGTTGGAGACCTCACTTTCTCAGTCAGACTTAAGTGGAATGGGTCAAAGCATTCATAATTTATATGTGGGAGCTGCTTACAGAAGACAGTGCAGTCAAATAATGCCCATTTCTATAGGAAATTACTAACATTGAACAGGAAATCTGTAACCAAATTCCCAAGTAACAATCACGGAATCAAAACAGTTCTCAAGAATATTTTTACAATTTTACCGTGACCAAAATGTGAATTGGAAGGGGAGAGTAGTACATGAGATTAGTTGCATTAACCATTTAACTCAGTCCACACTCTGAACCTGTGATAAATGTTTTCCACTGGATCCTGTTTATGCTACTGGATGTGAGCAACTTTCCAGGTTCCACTGACCGCTCTGGCTTAATAGCCCCTGTTAGACATGATAGACATGATGGCATGCCTATCACATCAGGGATGGGCAAACACCACGAAGCATTCCTGGCCTCAAATAATTTTGGAAAAAAATATAATAAGGCTGAAAAAGGCACTCGGTCTTCTTTTTCACCGATCCGTAGAAAACAGGCACCACAGCAGAAGTACTCTAAGAATTATTAGTTGAATAAGGGTTCAGCGCACTCAAGCAACTTCCTTTTATTGTCTGAGGCTTTTTAAAAATCATGAACACTGTTAGGGTTTGTAAGCTCTCATTGAATACTGGGTGAGTTAAAACTACACCATGTCTCTGTTTTCCTAAAAAGGCATCCACTGCGTGTGCTTTGATGCTGATCCAAAACCAACATTCTGTGTTTGTCTCACGCTGGAGGGTTTTTGGCTACTCTGCCATAATGTACCATAGCAAACAGAATCAGGCATGTGACAGTTTGCTACATCTGTGCAGGGATAAGTCATTCATCTCAACCTGACACTTCTCTCTTTTCCAAGTGACACTGCAATAGAGAAATATGCTTGCTCATTTATGGGAAGGAGAGTAATCAGTCCTGGCAAACAGAGATGAATTTCATTCATAGAGTACATAATTCACAGTTTGTACTTTCATTAAATTTCCATGGATAGTTCCCCACTAATTTCAGCCAGAGAGCTACACTTCTAAAATTATTTTACCATTGAGCTGTAAAATGGGGTCCTGCGAGGTACTTTAAGAGACATTCTATAGCATCAGGAGTAAAAATAGCAGTACTTTCTTCAGAAAAATTATAGCTGCCAGTTCCCGATTTTCTGTGGTAATTAACCTAGATGCACTCAAGTGATGAGTACTCTCCCTAATGACTCTATTGGTTCAAAAAGAGAACATTTTCCTGTGATCTCCTCTGACAGTATCATCAGGATGTTGTCAGTGCAAACAATACCCTTATCTAGCTTCTTTTCAAGTCACCTGATTAACTGGAGAAAATAGAAACAGAAAGAAAAGAGCATGTCCTTGCACAGAGGCTGTAAATGTCACTGAAAGGCCAAGGGACCAGTTCCACCTGTCCTTCCTTCGTTAGCTCAGCTCCTCCTGCTGAAGTGGCGGCTTACTGGGGTGCTTTATTTCCCAGTCTCTCTGCCAGAAGGTGGATCTTTACGGTTAGAAACCCAGTTCATGTGTCCTGATCACAATGGCGCCTTTGTAAAGGGAACAGTGGGTACAGGGCTTGAAAAACAACTTTTCTTCCCATTTAGAACCCTATAGGCTCATTATTCAATAGCACAGTGGTAACATAATGCATTTTCATTTACTTCACCCTAAATGTATGTAAATTAAAGGGTGGGTTTTTTATTAAAAATAACACTGATGTGTTTTTTGTTATTCAGAAAAGAAATTGTATTAGTGAAAAACAGCACTAATGACATTTCACATTCAAATTTGCCACTTGCTGGAAAAAGGCAGGTCTCACCCTGTGCTCAAAATATAAAAAATAAATACAAAATCTCTACTAATTGGTACTGTCATCCATATGGTTAGTCCATATGTGTATTTCATTTGTCTTAACTTATGATTGTCTCTTTAGATGTAAGATTGCAGCCAAATAAAAAATGCTGCTCTTTTTACAGTGAAAAATAGATCTGAAATGAAATGGCAGAATCACTACACTGTATTGCTTGAGGGATTTTGGGGTGGAAAAGTATATCTTTATCAGGGAAGATGACAAATTTATGACAGTATTTAGTGCATTAGGAAACCAGGGACACTGCAAGATGCAGAAACTTGCCTTTAACATTTGAATTTTTGAAGCATCTAGGGCTTGAAAGCTAATATTATTTAGCCCAAACATTTAAATGGCTATATTGTAAGATCCTGTTACTGTGCTCAGATTCAGTGTTTGGCTTCAGAATCAAATCAAGATACTCTTCTTTCAAGGCTGCCTCACCTGTGTGAGTTCTGCAGATAAATGATGGATTGTCTATGTAATTATGGCGTATAGAGAGACAGTGTATGAGCACAGATTGAAGTATTTACTCACATCTGAACTCCTTCTACAGGGAGGACATTTACCACTCTCCTCAGTTTTCTGTTTGAAGGTCTTCCAGTCACATCTCTGGAAGTGACAACCTCATACACACAAGATCAAGTGTATAAAGAAGATGGAGGAAAAACCAAAATAATAAAAAAGAAGACATTGACTACATGTGTTGATGTCAAACTGAATGAAAGCCAATCAGAAAAAATAGTTTTGCAAGATGTTCAAGCCTATGGTTTTTTATATTTCATGATAAATATTTACATCATCTACTTCATTCTACTTTCCATTCCTTTTACAGTTCTTTTGATTCTATTGGACCAGATCTGTCATGAAGGTCATCTCTGTGGAGGAAAATGCAATTTCTGAAAGAGGTAGAATCAATCTCATGGAGGACTGTAAAAATCAGAAAGAGACCTTGAACTGGGGATCAGAATTCAATGGGGCGAAAAAGTGAAGAAACAGATTTGTTCACAATTGACCTGCATTGTCAAGCAGGCAGTCTGCTGCTTCCTTGATTAGTTGAAACTCTTTCCAAGGCATTTTCTTTCTAAGTATACTGAACTGAAACAATCGAGCCTTGAAGTCAGAGTTATGAATGTGTAAGTCAGTAGGCCCAGACATGAATTCAGTCACAGAAAGCAAAACTGCAGATGGAAGGTCAGGAATGTTTTGTTGGTCAAGGTGTTAAGACTTTGAGCAGCCTCTAAAAGTTCAAAAGAACCTACTAAACGGAGTTCAAAAGAACCTACTGCAATTTAGAGGAACCTGAAGGAAGATACTTTGAACAGTGGGGGAAATACTAAAGTAAGCAAGTTCTTGTGAGAGCTATCCCTGAATTCTTCTGTAACTTTGTTTTTAATCTCAGTACCAGTTTTAGCTACGCAATGAAGAACTGCAAGAAGCCCTCGTCAAGCAACATACAAAAGAGAGCTCAGAAAGGGGTCATGGAGAGATAGATTCTTACTGTTTTTTTCTTCGTCTGTGTTTCTGCAGTATCTTTGTCATCTTTATGTAGATTTTGAACACTCTGAGTGAATTGGGAGTTTTCTGTGGTTTTCATGAAACCAAACAATACAAGATACTTTTATCCAACTTCTTCTGCCATTTGGGGACTGGGATACTTTCATTCAGTGACCAAATAAAGTGAAAGGTTATGGTTGTCCTTATCTGTAAAGAGTAAAGATGGATGTGAGGTTTCTGTACCGTGTCTTGGATTTAAGTTTGGTGCTACTAACAGCTGGCAAATTGCAATAAATTATGCTTATGCAAGACCTCAACCATATTACTGAGAAGAGTGACACCGACTAGGTGGTTGCTCAGAAGCTTAAAAGCTTGAGAACTGTGGTTGCTATATAGGCTGCTCTGGGTCTGATACTGAAATCAGACAGTTCTACCTTGTGTTCCAGGTGTCCATCTTGAATAGGGCAACAATATTGAGAAATAACAGTCCTCAAAACAGAACAAATGCGGTTTCAGGGCTAAAGCTTTGAATTTTCAGCTAAACATTTTACACTGTGAGGTATATGATACTTGCTGAACATGTTTGCCTTTTCTTCCATCTTATTTATTATTAGTCTGAAAAATTTATCACTTTTTTCTCTGACTTTTGCTCTTCATTCTTTAAGTATTTTGCCATGATTCTCTCACAGGTAATCCCAGAGATGCAGTAAAAGAAATCCATTGACAGGTATCTATTGCGGTAGTTGGGGAACAGAACAGTACCTCAGATATCTTACCCTTGAGATGTTTTTGTTGGGAAAAGCTGGAAAGCCATACAAAAGGATTTTCTGTGAAGATGTCAATCCATACTAGATATAGCAAAGGCCTTGCTTGCACTGTTTAGCATGCCTCATGTTTTTTTCAAAAAAAGGGTGAATCTCTATGCTCTCTATTAAAAAAAATGACAAGACTTTACAATTCTAAAATAAAGAAATGTATCCCTATTAAATGTTTTAAATAAGCCCTGCTTAACACCTCAGCAGTATTTAATCTGGGTACACAAATGCCACATTTTTATTTATGAAGCCGTATAGTGAATGAAAATCCATGTGTGATCATTCATAAGAAGTGATCAGCTGTGGACGTACATTTCTTTGAAAATGAGGGAGAATTTCACAGCAAACACAGATATAGCAAAGGAAACGGTCTCTCACACTCTGTCTTATGTTCTTCTGTTATATAAGTCAAGGTTAATCACTAATGAAAATAAGCTGTGAAGCACAGCTACTGATTAAACATCAAAGCCATCTGCACCATGTCACTAAGGTCCAGTATAAAATAACCATAATTACTAGTAACTTTTGGTGTGCTCTAAAAATTATTACTTCTGAAATGAATTTTCCACACACAAACTCACTTACAAGGGACAAAGTAAAAATCTAAAAAGCCTTTGTGAGTTAATGTTGGAATTTAATTAAATCCATAGTGCTGCCTAAAGTGGATTCACAGTCTCCAAGTATGCTGAAAAAGAAAAACTGTAAAACCAATTTTCTATGTCTTAGTGGTATTCTGATATGAATAAAAGCTATTAGAGTAATAAACTCAGTTCTAATTAGAAACATTGGAGCTCTCAAAGAGAACAAAGTCTGGAGTTCAATAAATGTGTTATTTTTGGAAGGGTATATATGAAGAGGAAGTCTTGATTTCAGTTATCCCATACTGGATAGAAGAAAATGTATAAGACCAGAGAGCAATCCTGAGAACTCTAAGTGAGAAAAGAGAATTGGTTGCTCTTGGCAGTTGCCCTTATGATACCTTATAAGCTCCACAAGACAGACTAAAACTAACTTATTCCAAATAGGCTGGCTGAGATAAAACAAACACTATGATTCTGCATGGACCACACTGTCTTGCTGAAACCTGGTGGGGTAGCATCTGCATAAGAAAGATGCCAAGCACTATATGCCACTTTCTTTTAAGTGATACTACAATATGGCCAAGCAAAATCTGAACACAGAAAAAAAGTGGGTTTTGATAAATGAAACACTTGTTAACAGCCCCATCTCAAAACATCCCTGGGAACATGATGGTTTATGAATTGATACATGTCTAGTAGGTCAACAGATGTACCTCTTGTTCAGAGGCAATTGCAGCATCTCAGTAGAATCTAGCTGTGATCAGTTCTCATAAACACTTGCAGGTTGCCCTACAGGGTCTGATAAAGGGTAAATGCATGCTCATGGAATCATAGAACTATTTAGGTTGAAAAAGACCATTAAGTTTATTGAGTTCAACTTTAAACCTAATACCGCCAAGTCCACCACTAAGCCATGTCCCTAAGTACCACATCTACACATCTTTTAGACACCTCCAGGGATGATGACTCAATGACTTCCCTGGGCAGCCTCTTCCAGTGCTTGACAACCTTTTTGGTGAACAAATTTTTCCTAATATCCAATCTAAACCTCCCCTGGTACAACTTGAGGCCATTTCCTCTCATCCTGTCACTTGTTACTTGGGAAAAGAGATCAATATCCACCTCGCCACAACCTGCTTTCAGGTAGTAGTAGAGAGGGTTAAAGTCTCCCTTCAGCCCCCTTTCTCCAGACTAAACAGCCCCGGTTCCATCAGATCCATCATGTCTCACTCGTGCACCACAAAGCTCTTCCTCTTGCCCTTACCTAGCACGGAAAGCCAAAGTGATGGATTTTAACCACTTTATTTATCACTTCTACACTCTAGAGCTAGTCAAGAACTGTTCAATCTTAAATTAGAGTGGAATTAAAGGTAAACCAAACAATTCTTATCCAGTTTGTAAAGACTCCTATAGCAGGGTGAGACCAAACATAGGCGTGGTCTAGTCTTCTCTCCTAAATGTTCTTTCAGAGGGAAACACGGTCATATGTCACAGGTAGGGCTTGACAGCAGCCTCTTCTGTGTAATTCCAGGTACATCTCTGATCACCTATGGTACTTCTCTGCTCAAGGATTACAACAACTAGTGGTTGGTTGGTGAACCAAGACGAGACGCAATGGAATGAGTCAGTAGGCCCTTTAGAGTCTAAAACACTGCAGTTGCAAGTCTTCAAACCCTGAAGTGGTACATCCTATTAGTTTTGCTACACATAAAACAAAATAGGAGAATGCAGACTTCACTGTACATGGAGAGGATAGAAAAGCATTAAACAAGGGCTACTAGTAATTAAAGAGCTGTAAGTAAAACAATCGTATTGCTTTCTTTACCTGCTTTTGTACTCTTTCAGCCTTAATGAAATATGTGTTACATGAGCTTATATTCATACCATACTTAATCAACCACTTACCATTATGAGCATTTTATATACTGTTTTTATCACATTGGGACTTAACTCTTACTTCTGTCATTTCATAGAAGTCCATTGAATTGCACCAAGAATTAATTTGGCCCTGCACCTCTGCAGCTGTGTGGAAGATGTTGGCTTTTCACCAAGTTCACACAAAGATGGAAATATTCATTTTCCACCAGTAATTTGCAGCTCCCACACTTGTCAAAAGCAAAAAGCATATTTTTACTTCCTTATTTATTTTTCCCATGAATACTGGTTTACAAAGCACAAACAGAAAAAAAAAAATAAACCCACAAATAGAAAATATAACATTTTCCAACCATAAAAATTCTCCAAATTAATGAAAACTTGCAAATATGTTAAAAGACACAATTTGAATGCTTTGAAGTGTGTTTCTGTAATTCATAGAATTTAGACAAAATTTGTTCTCTATGAAATCCTAACAGACTTCTTCCTCTGCTTTCACAGTGGTTCTTGCTTATGGCAACAAACATTCACACCAGCTCTTTATCTTTCAAGCTCAGGCCCCAAAAGTTTATTTTTGAAAGCCTACTATTGAGACCCATGAAGGTAAATGCAGAGATAAAGCTTGGACAGGAATGGGTGCTGACATTGAAGCAATTCAGTCCTCAGGAGTCAGCTTGAACTCCACGATCTAGCAACTCACTGTTGTTTATTGTTAGAGCGAGATAAGGACTCAGCAAAACCAGTCGATTCAATGTGAATCACGCTAAGCCATTTATTACAGAAACAAGTCTCCTTATATACGTAACTATATTCTAATCACGCGTCCACGCTCCAAGCATGGATTCGCTAAATGAGTATCGTGGGCTGTCAGTGCGCTGGAGTCTCACTGATGATACGTCCGATGATTCACGCCACGCCAGGACCCCAGTGACTGAGGAACGCCCCTCTTTCTCACAGCAGACTCTGATCTCAGCTTCTCGAAGAGGCCTTGGGATTCCTTTGAGCCTGACTAATTCAGCAACAGGTCTTTATCTATCAAGACCCCTCCACAGTTTATGGATCTACAGTCAGCAAAGGCTGGGCAGAAACTGCAGGTTGGAACTGACAGGCACAGGTCTGCTGTATTAGTTCAAGAATTAACAAGCATCTAAAAGAGCATTAAGAAGAGATACTGGTGTACTCTGGATCAAGGAACACACGAGCCATGTTCCACTATAAAGCACAGCTCCTCCTCAGCCCAACCTTTCTAGGGGGAGAGCTACTTAAGTCTTCTAAATAAGACACAGAGATGGGAGCATTCACTCAGAGATGGAGTGTGACACAGGTGGCAGGGCTGCGCTGACTGCGTGAAGGATGTATTTGAACCTATGTGTTCAGTGAAATCACAAGACATGAAGGTTACCTTCCACCAGCTCAACATATTATCCTCAATAAAGTCTTACATTACCCAAATGCCATTGTGCATTTTGTCTGTCTTATTTTTTAATTAAAAAAAACCCATTCATTGTAGTTCCATCTTTTAAGCTCCTTCAGGATCCAAGCTCTTTTAAATTACATATCTGCTTCCTTTGCAGTTTGATTATTATGTAAGGGTCTGTGGCACAGATGCCAGGAGTAGTGAGAAAAAACATGATCCCATGGATTTCAGAGACAAAACTCTCAGACGCTTTGTTAAAGTTTGGTTTACATGCTGAGCTCTACTAAAATCTTGCTGTTGAGACTATGGCCAGATCAATTCATTTTGTACTCTTTCTTCTCCCAGATTATCATGCTCAGACACACCCATACCAGTGAGTCCCTTCTACATGCTTGCTAGAGGTAATTGGGAATTCTCTAGCAGTCAAAACCATCTTTGTCAAAGGATGAATTCAGAAGCATGACCCAATTCAAGAAAAGTTTGGAAAATATTTTGAAATTGTCAGGCAAAAATTTTGACATTTTCCAAGGAGAAAATTACTTTCCTTCTTGAAATATCACCATGCAAAATATCTAGTAGTATATGCAATTTTATATGTAGCATATGTACAGTATTATATAACACAATTATATCTTGGTTTTAATACATATGTCTTAAAAGATAATAAGACCAAAGGTGAAGGTCAAACGAAATTTTTTAATTCATTGAATTTAAAAGAGTGTCTGGATAGGCTTTAAAAACTGAAACCCCAGCTTTTTAGAGTTAAGAATGGAATGGGATTTTTTTTTTATATATATATATATATATTTTTTTTTTTTTTAGTTTTGAAAATTTTAATAGGATGGAAAAATTATTCTAGTCCAGCTCTGTCAGGTCATATGAAAATAGATGAAGAGATACAGGGCCAATAATAAAGGACTTGTGTCCTGGACATACCCCCTGTATAAATGGTTTCTCAGAAAATAGACATTATGAGCTTGGTCTACTAACTGCTGATGGCTACCCTGTGAAGTGCTGCTGGATCTTCTCAGTTCCCATTGTATTCAGGGTAGAAAGAGAATCCTAAACGTCCTGTGGGGACCAAGCATTACCCTGCAGGTTCTTTCAACAAAAGCTGAACAATGTCTTATGGACATTATATGGCATTATTTATAGTAGAACTTTCTGGTTTCTACACATTTTTTCACTATTTCATGGTAAAGAAGATGCTATTTTCCACCAACCCTGCTCTTTACAATTTTTTTCAGATAGGACATCTTACAAAGTGCCAAATTCTGTTAACCTTAGTCATACTGAACAGTGTGTCATGCCAGGTTTGGCATGGTCTCTACAAAAATGGGTGCGTAACACATGGTTGTGAATGCCTTTCACTGTCCAGACAGAGCATTTTGTAGCGACTATGTGGGACTTGACTTTCTGAGGTGTTAAAGCAACTGCTTTTTAAAAGGTCTCTAAAGTGTTGAGCCCACCTGTGTTTCACTGGCTTCAAAACAGGAGTAGTTTTTCAACAGCTCAACAACTAAAGCTTATAAAATGAGAAGGTCACATTTGACAGGTGAAAATTTTAATTAGTACCTTCACATCTTCAATGGACAACATAGTCATTCAGATTTTTTTTTTTTTCAGCTGCAATGTGGCAGCTACCCAGGACCAGGACTATTTTTGCACCATGTTTGGTGTCATTCCAGTTTACCTGGATTTAACCTGAGACAGAAAAGAATAAACCCTCAGCCTCTTCGCACCCCAGTGGCTGCCACTGCTTCTCCCTCCTATATACAAGGAAAACCCATCATGAATGAAGAAAAGCATAAAAAAAGAGGGAGCATAGCCCCGTTTTTGAAAATGTAGATATTTTATCTGTAGATATTCCTATTGATTCGCAGCACACAATCCTAGGGCAAATGCTTGGGAAATGGGTGGGCTTTGCAGAAGCAACAATAAATAACAATAAATAAATACTAAATAAATAATTAAGTTAGACAGTACTCTATTCTATTGGTGATGAGCTTCCTCAAAGAAGATAAAAGGAATATCTATATAAAAAATTCCTCATTCAAATGTCCCCGATGATGTCATCTGATACTAGCAGTAAATAAAAATATAACTCAGATACAGTGCAGTTTGACAACTTTTCCAAATAATTTCTCACTCCCTGGTATAGTTCTCTGTCATGCTGTATAGGCACCACATCAGAGGAACAGTCCTAAGTGAAGAGAAAGGACCTAGGTGGTCTAACAACCATAATAAAAGGTTTATAAGAGTATTTATTACTAAAAATATTGATAAAATACAAGCATTGGAGTACCAGTGGGAGAATAATGATTAAATTATCTGATTCAGGGAAGATACCTGTATTGTGTTAATAAACACTAACATTAGAGCCTGACTTGCAGTAATAATAACCAGCAACTGATTATAAGCACTTTGCCTTCAGTGTTTATTTGTCTGCACCTGGATATTGCTGCTTGGCAATAATTGGTCTCTAATCACTCAAGTAAGCTTTAAATTTACCAAGTGTGAGCAAAACATGCTATGCTCTGTTTACTCAAGAACAAACTGATCTCATTCAGAGAAAAAATGCCTGGTTGCCTTGCCTGACTGAGGAAAATAAAAATCAACTCTGCAAAAGAAAATAAAGCTCACCATTTTCTTTTAGTTGTCCATATTGTACTTGACTGAATTATTGTCCAGACCTTTCTGGGGTGCAGATACACTTTCCCATAATTTTTAAGAAGCCTGGTAGTAATGTACAATGTGGAGACTGCCAATATACCTTACTCTTGGCAAGTCTTTTAGAAAAATATGTTTCTTTTAAATTGGACTATATTAAGAAATGCCAGTCATCTGATATTGGTATGAGTTCTCAGGCAGCTAATGAATGGGTGCTATCTTTTCAGAGGGTAGGTTTGTGGGGTTTTTTGTGGGTTTTTTTTGTTTGTTTTTTGTTTTTTGTTTTTTGGTTGGTTGGTTGGTGTTATTGTTTTTATTTTTGAGGCCAGTTTCAGAGAAGAAGAGAGATGGGAAGAAACATTTAGGGGTAGCTCATTAGCACCTCTAGTGTTTGCCAAAGTCTTTGCTAGATCAAATGTAACTCCTGCATACGTTGGGCATAAAAGGTACATCTAGGAAAGTGCTCAGCCTTTCAAAGGGAGGAAAGACCCTCTTGTAGAGATGAACTAAATTGTTAGATTTATAAATATTCCCTGAAATAGACATTTATATATATTTTTAACCAGTCGGGCATTATTCGGCATGCTTAAAACCTATGCTATGGGCTTGGCTATGACGGGTGCTGGAGAAATGCATAATTAAAAATGAAAAAGGCTTTTAGAGCCTGTTTACTTCGGTGACTACTGTGAAACAAATGTTTCTTTCTCCTTGCATCGCCCACCCACAGAAAGGGAACAGAACAAAGATGGCTCTGTCAGGCCTCTCTCCACTAGAGAACGCCTTGAGAGGCCAGAATGTATTAGGGCCCTGCTGAGCCCATTCAGCTTCACATAACACTCATACACACCGTACAACTAATTACATGTCAGATTAGCAATTTCATTATTACCACACTACCACTAATTAAAACTGCTTTGATATTGCTCAAGTAGTTTTGTGTGTTTACACAGTTTTAAAGTCTGGGTGTTTTTTGAATTTTTGGGTCTTTTTTCTTTAGAAAAATCAAATTAGTATTATTTAAAGGGTGAAAATAACGTATTAAGGAAGCAAAATCTAGAATGGCACTTTTCTCCTGCAAACCAACTTTTTTACAAGCGAATTTTAAGTGTAAAGCCCCAACTGTACCTTGGTCTGCAAATTGACAGATTCGTGTCAGCTTTCCATTCCTAACACTGCCCAAAGCTTAAGTTATCCCAGTAAATAACAAAAGTTACATCATTTTAATCTACATTCATCGTTTTAATTGCCTGAATCTTCACTCAGACAAAGTAGCACTGTAGTTTTATGGTATTTGATTAATGAGGGCAAGAAAATTGAAGTTTTGCAATAAAACTAAAAAAAAAAATTCAACAGACTTTTATAGTTTTTTCCCTTATGATTTTAATTTAATGGCTCGTGTTTTCATTACTGCAGAGGCTGTACACTTTAGCTTGCAATTATGTCCCATCTGTGAAGCACTGTGTTATTACAGTTTATTCTAGTAGCTTTTCAATCACTTTTGAGTTGTGCTTTACAAGTATTCTTGCAGCAGGTGGGCTTACTGGCATGGGACCAGAAATACACAAAGCGCAAAGCTGGAGTTTAATGGCAGCCATATGCATGTGGCACAGAGCGCCAGCCTTCCCCCATATGCTGCTAAGCAGCCCCTTCAGCCTGCCAGTCACTCTTCTTACTGACTACAGGCTCTAAGTAGTTTTCTGCCAGGGAAAAAAAAAAAAAAATATACCAAGGCAGCAAATTTCTCCAGTGCACCATCCTTATTACTGAGACAACCCTGTCATTAGCAAAAGCACAATGAACCTGATCTGGAGATGCATACCAATTAGGTTGCATGGAGCACTTTTCGTTCTTATCTCTATGGAAACTCGGCCTCCCTGGCTGCAGTGGACAATCAGTAATGTTTCATCCACCCATATGTCACCTAGTTAACACTGTACACTTTTATGTGAACCAAAAATCTGCTCGAATCCTCTCGACAAGGCAAAGTAAAGAAATTAAAGAAAGGGAAGGAGCAAAGTGCCCCGCGCGTTTCTGAGCAAGTGTGTCTTTGCGACATGCAAACCTGCACAGTCAGCACTCCTGGTCGCAGATACAGCGGAGAGAATTGTAACTTTAGCTGTGGCAAACACAAAACCTACATCTAATTCTCCAGGTTTAAATCTGAGGAAGCTTGTGTAGATAACACAAAGCCAACTTCGCTATTACAATAGATACACTCTTTAAAATCTAAAAATGCCTTGCTACTTGCCTGACCCAGGAGAATTCTTTACACTACTTACCCCCACATACCAGCCTTAAGCATGGTTTTACCCCATGTACATAGGATATTTTTTTTAAAAGCTAATTTTTTACTCAGAAATTAACAAATATTTGTGGTCATTTGCCTGAATAAAGAATAAGGTCTCCAGAAATAAACAAATGCACTTGATTCATTCCTTCTCTGTTTGTTTTTATGCCTTTTTACTATTTATGGTTTTGCTCTCATTTTTACATTTCTCTTTGTTTAAAAACAGCAACAGAAGGGATTGGGACAAGATTGCCATGGTATTGATTTTAGCCTCTATAGGTTTTGTCTGCAGTTTAATGTAAGAGAATGGGTATTAATAGACATGCCATAGTGGCACCAAGAGCTGTAGTTTTGATAGTACATATATCATATACGTAAATAAAATACAGCCTCTTCAAGGCAAGAGAAGGTGCTTTTTAGCTGTTTACAACCCATGTTTCTCACCTACAATGTATCACCCCCTATTCACTTTGTTCTACAGTATTGTTTCTTAATTTTGTATAATAGGCAGCAAATAATAACATGTGGAATAGCTGTACTCCATGCCCTTTGGGCAGCAATACCTTTCCTAGGAAAGAATGTCATCTTTATAGTGATACTAAATTTGTAATTAGCAAAGGAGCATCTCATAGATGCATCGAATATTGTCACCAAAATAAAAGAGGCCATAAATGTCAAAAGGGAAAATGGAAGCCTCCTTTTGAAAGCATGCAGGTCTGCCTGAGTACAGACTTTGAGAATACTCCATATTAAATGCAATGAATGCGCTTGATATGGGCACTAGCACATCAGGAGAGGTGAACTCATATTGCAGATGAACAAACAGTTAAAGAAGCTGAATGCAATTAAAATAGCATCTATCAAACAATGGATGTTGGAAAAATAAAGCCAAGCTAAGAACTGGTGGTGACTCAGGAAGCTGCGTGAAAAGAAAAAGGAGAAAGAGGAGCTCAAGGACCGCTGGCTTCTCCCGCACAATTGACTAGACTTATGTCAGTGCTGTTGATATTCCCATGATACTGTCACTTATAGAACATTTATTTTTTTATTATAAAAGCAATTCTGGATATGTGTAAAATTCTAAGTCTCCTAGTGGGAGCAATTTAAAACTGAATAATGCTCTCCTGAGGGGATTGTACTCCTCTTTGGGTTTTGGTTTTAGGTTTAACTCATCACAGGTAAAACTTCTTCTTCAGAAGTAATTATTATTAGTTGTAACCCTTGAGAACAATGGAGAAAGAGTTAGTAGAGAGTTGTGAGGGAGCCGTTCATTCAAATGTTAAATACACTTTTTAGGAAAACAGAAAGGACTGTAAATCAGATTGAAATGGCCCAGCAGAATTTTGTCAGTCTGGTCAGTGTTATTACCAACCTGCCATTCAGCTATTTATGGGTCGCTACAAGCAGAGGTTCAGGCAATTTATTTGGAGATCTTATTTTATAGATACAGCAATGTATTTTATATTTTTCGGTAAAAGAAGTCACACCTGATGTGAGCTGCATCCTTTATCAGTTCAAGAGAAAAAGAAAGATAGAAAATAACCTAAATGTTTCACCTGTTTCTGTTTCAGATGAGAAATACATTGCGTTTCTGAGCCTGCAAAATTAGCTCTGGTATGCTTGCTGTTTTTGTACCCTGTAGCCCTAGAAGGGTAATGTTACAATAAGGCCCCAATTCTGTGTTCAGTGAATAGGGTAAGGAACAGTCTTTTTAAATGAGCTTCCTTTTGTTTTTATTATTTTCTTCTTTTTTTTTTTTTTTTTTAAATGCAGTCATTATTTACACACATTTTAGTCTCAAAAACAATGACTGAAAATACACTGTCACTTCGAAGAAGCAAGGAGCAAGAATGAGAAAAATATTTTTATACCCATGGGATTTTAATTATTATTTCACAGAGACTTGAGTATATTAAAATTTTTTGCTAAACAAGAACCATAGAAAATTGATGCAAAACCAAAACTTTTTTGTATCATGACTAAACAGAAATTGTTTACAGAGGATGGACATTTATACAGTAGAATAGAAATAACTAGTCTAGGGTTGAGAGCCCCTGGAATTTCACAGTCATTCTTGTAATTTAGCAGCTCTGTCCTAGTTATGCGGTACCTGTCATTGCTGTGTAATGAAATACAGTAGTTCTCATATATAGTTGTCTTTCAGGCTATGAAGACATGTTCCTGGTAGGCCTTTTCAAATATGTCCTTATTCCTTCCAGGACAGACATTTAAACCCTTGTATTACATAAAACTTTTTTTTTTATTTTCCCTTGATTTATTTCAAACTTTTTCTTTGCTTAAGGCAAATTCACAGATGATTTTGGTTTTTCAGGGAATTTAATGACATGATACTTTTGAACAGGAGGGTAAAAACTGCTGCTTCACCTTGCTGTTTATGATGCTTGTATAGAAACCTTTGAATTCAGAACAGGTCAATTTGGGATCAAGGGTTATTTCAGTAAACAAAGGAAGGAATGTAATTGCCAGCCTTCACAGGCATAGGGTGAAATGGACTTCGGTCAGCATAACTACGCTATACTTGTACTTAAAGTTGTGAGGATCAGTTCAATATAGCATGCTGCAATTTTTTCCTTGATATTATGTCATTGGCACTTTGCCAAGTTCAATATGTTCTACTTTCTGGTGTTGCCATACAACTCAGTGGGCACAGTCTCAATGCAAAGCCATGGAGACAAATTTCTGTGATCCGAGCCATGCTCTGCTGAGGACCTGAGGAAAGCTGGAAAGATGTTTGAGCTGCTTTTCTATGATATGACTTCAGAGCAACATTGGGAGCATCAAGGAGCATATGCTGGGTTACATCAACAGCAACACTCTTGTAGGAACCAGCTGAAGTGCAAGCAGCTTAGCTGCCTTCTGATAGATCTAATGTAACTTCAGATACCTAGTTGAAGAGCTGAGCTAGGGGCTTGCCAAACTCATCTCCCTCTGTAGTCAGTAGAGAAGAAAGCCCGACACCAATCTGAATCATCTTCTGAATGTGAACTTGTCTCTCCATGGGCCATTGTGAAGCATGAGACAAACACATTCCTAACATTAGCTCCTCAGCCTAACTTTGAGTGGGAGGAACCTGCACACAAGTGACTGACCTTTCCAGAACAATATGGCATGCTGTGGCACTAAGGCAGAAGACTCACTGTTAGTAATTAAAAATACTGCTGTGTTAGCAGGTGTTTCGTTAAAGTGAGTTTACTCTTGACAGAAGCAATCTGAGTGACAGGTCTACAAAATGGTGTCCTTATACCAGCCTTTACTGAAAAGGCACTTCGGGTTCCACCTATTTGAAACTGTAGGTTCTTTTTCAAGAAGCCCAAGTGTTGCTTGTTATTGACAAAATAAACGAGTTGGGTTTCTTTCTTTTTTTTTTCTTTTTCTTTTCTTTTTTTCCTTTCTTTGTTTCCTCGTGCAGAGTGAGAGCACTGCCTCAGCCAATCACTTCTAATGATGCTAACTGCTGACTAATACTGAATTCAACTTGGCTGTAAAATAAGACACCTCAGAAAGCTACTGCATATTTGTCTGTCTGCCATTCCACAAGAAAGCAAAACCTATTCAGCAGCTAAGAGTCTAATATGCATCTGTAAGTAAGATTAAAAAGTCATACAAATATACTAGTGAAAATTGAAAATCCAGAAAAACTAAAAGGAAAGAAAATTCCTTGGGAAGCACTGAAATGCACAGTCATGATCATTGCAAAGACTTAAAGTCCATTCCTGCCACGACTCCTGCAAAAAAATAGCAATGCAAGAGCAACATTTCCATCCATAAGGTAGGCTTTTTACAATTTGTAACCCCAAAATGCAAAAATAAGGCCTTTGTCTGTGGTTTTACTGAATCTAGCCTAAAGGTATTGTGTCTCCTTCATTGTTCTACCAGACTGGGACAAAAAAAACCCTCTGTTTCTGAAAGTCCAGGATCCAGAAAGCAATAAAATAATTAAACAAAACTAAAAATATGGCTTCATCTCATTTGCATATGCCAAGCACAAACTGATGCAGTTTTGTACATCACAGAGCAAGGTTTTTCCACTAAAGATGTCACTTCCAGAGGTTATTTAAAGTGGTGAAGTGGAACACCATGCATAATATAGCAAATAATTTATTATATCAGGTGGGAAATCAACATTCAGACTTGAAAATTTCTTTGCAATTATTGCCAGACTGGATAGAAAATGAAGGCAATTTATTGTCACAAGTCCTAAAGATCTTAGCAAAAGTCTTGATTCAAATATAATCTTATAGTTGAGTTAAATTTATGAAGTTAGGATGGTGACAGTTCAAGGGCCAATAGTTCATAATTACTTCAATAAAATTAAATGGAGTCTTTCATATTTTCTCACCGTTATTTCTCTATTTTTTGGCTAAATTATTCCTTGTTTTTGACACATAAGTATTCATTTTAGGTTCTACTCTGGAGCGGGTTGGTTAAGCCTGTCTTTTTCTTTCCATATGATTTGGTACAACCCATAATCAGACTTCAGTGCTAGTTTGCAACTTCACAAACTTTTTTCTAAGTTTGTGATTGAAAGCGTGTGTTCTTCATTCAGCTTTAATTTATATAAATTAGATTCTTAATTGGCATTTTATGGTTATTGGTGGTTGTAGGATATTTTTACTAGCCCTTCTTTGGACATTTATCTAGTTGAGCTACATAGTCGAATACCCAAACCATATCATGTTATTTCTGTTCCCTTCTTGAATGATCCAAGAAGCACATACACACCACACACATATATATGCATTTACGACTCATCTCTCTATATATGCATCTATACTTATATATGCCCAGGGGAGGGGAGGGGAGGGGAGGGAAGGGAAGGGAAAAAGGAAAAAGGAAAAAAGAAAAAGGAAAAAGGAAAAAGGAAAAAGGAAAAAGGAAAGAAGAAAGATAATTTCTCTTCCTTCCACATTACACTGGTTGCTCATTCCTCTTCAACAAGGTGGAAGAGCTATCCCAGTTTTGGACTTCAGGTACATAGCTTCCCTAAGTCTCAAATATGGGTTCACTCCTGCCATGTGTGACTTATGTGAGGGCAAGTTTCCACCCTGTCCTTCAAAGGCAGAATAGTACAGCAGGAGAATGTCTAAAAAGCAAAAACTGTCAGCAACAGAAAAAGTTAGGAAAGGAAATGGTAGTTACAGAAGATTTTGATTGTCCTTATTCTGGGTTTGCATTATTTTGAAGTAAAATTAGAAACATGCTTCTACACTGTGATGGAAGTGTTTTCTTCTGCTAGGTGTAATAAATATGCAGCTTTTTGCAGCTTTTTCCATTTTTACCTGCACACTGACTGGATGTGCATATTTACTCTTTTCAGTGCATATTCAGTGTTGCTAACATATGTTTTCTTTCCCATAATTCAGATAAGACAGCAGGACAGTCTCTAAACTGTAATCAATAATACTCAAAAAATCTAAGTTCAGCCAAGGAATGGAAAACTGCAGCTTAAGAGTTTGAAAATAGCAGAATAACCATATATAAGATCCATGTCCTAAAAAGGCTCCATAGAACATTGGATTTATTAGTAAATATTAAAACAAAATGACTACTTAACATACCCATTTTCTGGCTTTCAAATGTACATTACCTGCCTCTTTTTTATATTTCTGTATGACTGCCCTGTTCCCAGAAACCTACCTAAAAATACACCTTAAAATTGCATCTATATTAAGACCACAGATAACAAGTCACAGCTCCATCTGAGCAAAACCATATGACTAATGACTCTTAAAAATGAAGTTTTTAATGGAAATGCATTTCTGATAAAATGTTGACCCCTCATACACTGGAAGCACTGCAACTCTCACAGTGTGGCCCAACTGAAAGCCTACTGAAGCCAGTGTAAAAGCATCCATTGACCTGGATGGCCTTTTTACCATTCCTATGGGATTAACAGGGTACCTCTTCATATGCATAGGGGAAGTAAAAGTGTTTATAGCAAATTCCACTTAAGTACGGGGAGAACTTGTTATGAATCAGCCATTCAAATTTGTACAGCTCAATCGGCAGCATTTTCTCTTTATGAATTTTCAGCTTGCAGGGGATGTGCACATGGTTTATGGAACATAAATAAATAACAACTGTCTGCAACATCACTATTTTTTTTACACTCATCTTACTTTACACATACTATGACTCCATGGGGAAAGCTTTATGTGTAGGGCATCCCCTCATTCTGGACAGGAATAAACAGTTATTCTAAAGATGGATTTTCAAGAATATCTGAATACTACATAGTCATTCCCCACCACTTCATACAATGTGCACACAAGAGCAGGACCTGCAACTTGTTTCTCAATAGCAAATGAAATGTAGGGTTATATTAGAGATGTGTCTGAAGTAAAACTTGCAGTTTAAATGCCCTCTGGCAGGTTAAACTGGAAAATGGTAGGTTGGAGTCCAATGTCGCCTATTTTGCTTTTTTGACCTGAAGCAGATGAATTAGGTAGCTTGTGAAACAGATGCCATTTGGGTGTGAGGCTCAGTTTCTTCTCATCCCTTCATGTCACAGGTACTTCCCACATGCGTATTATCTGCATGATTTCAGAGCATTTTGTAAGCTGAAGTCCTGATTCTGCAGTTGCATCCACAGCTCTGGAGACAAAGGGAAGATCTCATGGGACTGGAAAGCCTGCTTGGTTTCAGTGTACAATCTTGTCCACACAGGAACTGCATTTATGCAGGAGTGACTGCACACTCAAGGCTTATCTATGAAAACCTGATGGAAGGTAGAAACTAAACATCAGACTACAACATCGGTTGGTAAAAAAGAGCAAAACGAGAAAATTGGCCCAAAGTAACCCCAGGAAAAGTGAAACTACCCCATCCACCCTTAAGTTCTGCCTACTGTGGCTTCAATTCTTATTGATCAGTTGAAAAAAAGCACATCAAGCGAAAAAAAAAAAGGTTTTTCTTTCTCAGAAGGATTGAATGTTCTTTGTGTCTGTCAGGATCTGAGATATTTAGCTAAACTAGTGAATTATTTCAGATATTTAACAAAGAGCAAGAACCTGAAGTCTGTGGAAATTACAGCTCTGCAGCAAATGATGCTTTGAAGTTTTGCCTGGAGATGTTTCCAAATGCTCACCAATGACTTGACTTTTCTCACAATATTCTATTTCAGTATTTTTTAAAGAAAGAAAAAGAAGGGAATGCATAAAAAAAATATATCCTTTCTTCTCCCATCTCTGTCCATTAAATGACTGATTCCAATTTAATGCATTGATGTTGAAGGTCTTTGAAATTCAAAAGTATGTTTCTCTTCCCAACACTAATGGGATAATAGCACATACTAATGCACATGCATTTGTTCTTTTAGTCACAATTTCATAAGAATTGCAAGTTGCAAACATTATCGCTTTATGATTATTCTGCAATTAAACAAAAGAAGACACATATAGAGACAGGCAAAGGGAGAGGACAGAAGATTATGACATCCAATAATATAAGCTTCTTTTTTCTAGACTACACAAAGTTCCATATATAGTTTGCGTCTTTCTCAAATTCATCCTTTCAAAGAACTCCAAAACCAAATGCCTAAAGCCTGGCAGCATTTATATTGTTCATTTGCCCACTCCTTAAACCCTTCACCTGATACACAGCAAAAAAAGGAAGCAAGATGCCCTAGTATAGCCATGTAAAATGTATAATAAATTATTTTTAAAAGGAAGCACTTTAATGCTAGCAAGCACCAGTGATCTGCTTCAAAGCTGTCACCAAAGGACACTTTAGACATTAGAGTGCATTATTGGGTAGTAATAGTAAATGGCTGCATAGAATCTCACTGATCGTTATTGCTATTTAATCTTTTTCTTTCCTGTTTGCGAAATGAATAAATGAGCATTTTCATGCTCTCAGAACAAATAGTATAAATCAAAACTGATGAAATAATTTTAAATAGTTTTCACTTTATAAAAAGTATTGTTTTGATCCACTGCAACACCCCAGCTATATGTGACAACAACATATATTCTTATATTTTATTGAATTTAGATTATTACAAATTTAAAATGGAATTATCTGCTTCACAGCTGCAGGCTCATTGCATTGTAGTAAGCTCAGGAATTTGAATCATGGATGGTTGTACCACGTAGGAATTTGTCACAGCCCACGAGACTCCATCTCCATCTCTAACCTATGCATTCATGAACTGCATGGACTTCAAATTATACTCATGTATACCACTTATGACTAAAGCACAACCATTGTAATGCTTAAAAAACACAGATAATAGAACATCTCTCCTTTGCACTGAGTTTAGCCCTTGAAACGCAGTTTTGGAGCAGGTTTCCACGTGTGCAATGACTTCTCCACGTGACAGCCTGTGCATCTACTTCTCATTCACATGTCCGTCCTTAAATATGTCGTAATCAAGAGCACATAAATCTAAGTACACTGCATCAGTTGTGCATGTGCGAACATGTGCTTCATGCTGCAGACAAGAATTACCCTCAGAAAGGTGGAGATAGGAATCTACTGTAGTTAGTATCCATAAGTGAAAGAAGCACAGACCTCTGGTTGGGTGTGCACCCAAATGGCTCGGCAGGAACGGAGAGTGCTGTGGCTGGGAAATGCAGAAGGCTGGCATGTCATTCTTAATTTTTCCTCTGACCTATAGTGGTGTTCAAAAAAGTGTTTATCAGAGAAACTAAGACAGACTTCATTTAAACAGTGAAATCTTGTCAGGGGGAAGGTCTGACTTTCCAAAGATCACTAAATCACCCAATTCACATTCGAGACACCTGCATTAGTCACAACAGGCACACAAAATGCTTTCAGTATTTAACTTCAAAGCATTTTCCTGTGCAAACAGAAAACAACCGGAAACAAAACAAAAACGAAACACATTTTAAAAAATCCCCAAAACCTCAAAAAGAAGGGAAATACAGGAAAAGCTTAAAGAAAAATTGCTTTTTCTGCCCAGTGTTGGAGCCGGGAGTCCCTGTGTTATGCAGAGTGAGGAGCGCTACCGCTGCTGCAAACACGAATAGCTTCTGTCAGAAGGAAGCGCAGCTGATTAATCAACTTGATATTACCCGAACTGATTAAACAATGAGACGTCCTGGGGTTTTGCTGTCTGTCCTGATGAGTGCTCATCATAACTATTAGTACAAAACCCCAGCACGTCTCCCTTGGGAGTAAACTACCTTCTAATGTTTTTCCTCTAAAGATTAATTCCATTGTTGTGGAACCTGTGTATTAAAGGAACTATAAACTAATCATTAGTCATTTTCAAACAATTTGACCTTTCCAGCTTTGACTGGTGGAGTGTTTTTGGAAGAGGTCTTTTTCAGTTTCCCTTATTCACATAAGCTGGTTTGCTCAGACAAATAGAAAAGGGACTGATATGTTTGCAGCATTGTGTTCATTTCTAAAGCAGAAAAAGTGGACAGTTTTTAATGAAGATTTTTTTTTTTTTTTTAAGCAATGTTTAAAGGATTAGCAGCTGTGGAAACCATGAAAACCTTTGCTTTTTTCCACCAAACGACCCAAACCTCTGCCTGACCTCCAATACAATAAGCTCTCTCTCTGAAAGACCCCACCAAACTTCAGTGCTACCTGCAAATGGGAATAGTTTTTTTACACATGCACTTTTAGACAGAGGTTAAATACTGTATGTGTCTCATGTCAAGAAACAATTTCTAAACTTGGATGAAAACAAAAAGTCACACTTGAAAAGACATGTTCTTTGCATGTCTGAAACGGGTTTCTCTTGTCTATCAATCTTTTTAAAATATATGATTACTAGTGTGTTCATATAGCAATAATTCAGGTATAGAAAGCAAGGTGATAAAATTACACTGAAGTTTCTCTTCTAGGAGGTTAGAGAAGGCCCCAACTTTCCACATTACAGCATATCCTTGTAGGTGTTATGGAGCATCAACTTTTCACCTTCCTTTAAGTCTATTCACAACTTCCCTACATCTCTGCTTGAGAGAAAGGTTCAATCTGACTAAGACCAGAGGTGGGAAAAGGGACTTACTTCTAACTTTGTATTCAGGCACCTTTTTTTTTTTTTTTCTGATTTCCAGTGATAGCAGCTTTTCAATATTTAACAGCTTTGTTAGACTAAAACAAATTTATATCAATTTTAATTCAGATTTCTGGATTAAAGAATGGGATTTTTTTTTTAATCTATTAAAGCTTTAGCCCCCAGGGAAAAGATTTTAAAAATAGTTTTATACATGAAATTCTCAAGTCATTTTGACTGGATTCATCAATGAGCGTTCTACCATGCGTTTTCTCTGGATTTATTCCAGGTAACTTCCTTTTTCTAACTTTTCCTGATAAGTATACAGGTCAGAGTAAACAAACCCATGAAAAACTACCAGTCCAAGCCCTTGAGGATAAAGGACACAAAGAGCAGCTGGCCAGCTTCAACCCTGCAGGCATAATAGCAGTAGACGGGTGATTCTCAGCTCTTCAGTTCCCCACAGGGGCATACATCTCAGCACAAAAGCTTGCAAGGTTGTTTGTTCGTTTGTTTTATTTTCTTTCTCCTCTCTTTTTTAAAGGTGTGCACTAGCTTAGAGAAATGTCATGACAGGGCTCACTCGTATTGGTTGCTCACAAACTATCAGGTGCTCAGATGCATCAAATCCAGAGGCAAGTGCTAAAATTTGTTTAGTTTACAAATACTGCACGTACGTTTCCGGGTTATTTATAAGCGATAAATGTTCTTAAAGCTTTAGAAGTGTGCATTTGTTAACATTCCTGGTAAGCACCTAAAACCAAATTCTATATCCTATTGGTTACCTTAAATGGCTATCAGTTCAGTACACTGATTTTTTTGTAACTACTGTTCTTTAGACGTTTGTGCTTTTCCTAATTTTATATAATTGTGTCTAAACACCTACACATGTTTAGGGTTGTGAATGTTACACAATTACAATGTGTGGCATGATACATCCCTGCCAAGAAAATAATCCCATGTGCCTGACAATATACTTGTGGAAGTTAAGAGGAGTTTTGTTCACAACTCAATAAAAGCAGGGGCTTAGACCTTAACATCAACACCTTTATTCCTTTGCTTCACAGCTGTATTATAACCCTTTAGAAAAAAAATGACTTCTTAATTTCCATTACAGTCTATAGAAGTTTTGTTCAAATAAGAAAAACAACCTGTGCTTTTCAAACTATGCTCATGAAGCCCAGTGGTCTACACTGTATTTCTGAGGTGTGTCTGAAAGCTAATTTAGAAAAAACAGACTATTACCACAGACATTAACTGTACATGGGTTCACTGAAAAGTGTCATGAGGTCCTCAGTGTAAGGAAGGTTGACAGTCTTTTGACTGCAGAACTAGATTTACAGTTTGTGGACAAATCAGATAAGCTGAAGTGATCCCAGTTACTTTTTCTGTTCCCACAGAATATAATAAATTTATAAATATTTTTCTCCATTAAAGATGGTTTTAGAAGTGGAAACCTTATTTCAAACCTCCACCCAATGAAACTATTTCCTTTGATTGTATTGCTGGCAATTTAAAATATGATTTATGATTAATCTTTTAACATGTTATTTTATAAGATTTCTTTCAACTGCAATTGCAGATTTTTAAACCCATGAATAAGGCCTGTATGAAATCAGCTACTATACAAGTGTCATTAAAAGCTAGTAATTTCACTTACCTATGCAGTAGTTGACTCACAGTCAGCTTAAAAACATGAACTAGAAAGTCCAACCCCATCCCGTTCCACCCCACAGAAAGTGTTGCCAGCAAGATTTCATTATTTGTTTGTTTTCTAATCAATAAAATCTATTAGCAGACAAGGTATTGCAATTGCCAAAACATCAATACAACTGGTTTAACTTCAGATGCTGGTTGACTCGGGATGTCAAATCTCCCACAGTTGTTGGAGTCAGGCATTAAAAGAACAGATACAATCCTAAGCCTAAATGTTAACAAAGCCTGTTGGCATCCCAGAGGAGATTAGGTTGCTGATCTTGTAAGGATCAGCTACTTACTTAGTGATGTTTACACTGACATTGATGTAGTGACATCCTGATCTAATTACATGTCAATAAACCACAGTCCTGATGTCCTGAGATCAGGAGAGGATTACAAGAACTCCATTGCCAATCCTTAAAGCCTAAGGAAGCAACCCTGTGATTTAATTATCATGAATTCAGTAACCGTAGAACTATTGTTTTAAATGGGCCAATTCTTCTCATAGTTAGATTGCATCTCTCCCTTTAACCCTGTCACCTCCAAATTTTGGAAACATTCTGCATAAAATTCACTGCTTTAGCAAACACTCTGGAAACACATTTAGATGCCTCCAGGTTGTCTATGTCTAGTTCTTCTTTGAGTCTGAGTACTTTTAAAGGTTTTGCTTTAAATGTATGTAATTGTTTTCATGTTCTCTGGCATGCTGCCAGAGAGTAACTTCAGGACTATGTTAATTCTGACAATCAGTGGGTGTGTTTATATCCTTAATGCCGCCAGCACTGGGTGACCTATGCTGCAGTTTTAGGGATGTAGGGATGGCTGCTCCTGCTCAGGGAAAGGTGGAGTATCATCCTGAAGTTCAGTGACAAAATGTAATTTTGCTTGAACAGCTGGGAAATCTCACAATAGCTTTGCCTTAAATGTGAGAAAGGTTCAGGTCTGTAGAACAAACAGAAGTACCTCTATGCATCATCCTACAGATGAGGCTTGTACCTATTTTTAAGCACTTTCGGCTAAGTACAACTTAAGCAGTCCAGAACTAGTTTGGTTTTGTTTTGGTTTGTTTTTTTTTAAGCTTGTTGTTATTGTGCTTGGAAGCCTTTGTTAAACATAATTTAACACAGGGAAATGTAAGTACAGTTTCCCTTTGGCTTATGACTAACTGGAATTGCTAGTGTCACTGAGTCATTAATTAAATCACTAGTCTTCCTAAAAACTCAGAGGATTTTTAAAGTTTTGACTCATTCTGAGCACATTGTCTGCCACACTTGCAGGTGGGATTTTGGTTATGGTCTTACTAGAAAATACAAACTTCTAACGTATTGGTGAGGTGCAGACAGGATCCTGCAGCTTGGAATCCTCTCCCAGTACAAAGCACTCATGAGTGTTCTGCATAACCACAAACAAGATATTCTACCTGCTTCTTTTCTTAAACCTTGGGATGGTGGAAGGGGCTGTCAGAGTTGAGTGCAAGAAACCTTGCTGGTTTTGCACAACTAATCTTCCTAGAGCTTTAGAATATTTTTTTGTTGTTGTTTAAAAAGGAATGTACTGTATTCTCTCTGCCCTGCTCTGTATGGGAGATTGAACCAGATGACTTCCAGCTTAAATTATTCTATGATTCTATGTCAAGTGGTGAAATCTATATAAAAATACATATTTTTTCTACTCCTTCAACCTTCTCTCTTGCTTTCCCTAGTCTCTTATTTCATAATTTTATTCACCCTTCAAGTAAACTACCGAGTAGAGATGTATGAAGCTTTCATTATGATACCCAAAGGTGCACAGCTATTTCATGTTACTGGAAAGGACACAATCCTCAAGAGCAGTTGAGTAACTTACAAGTCTAAGGCCCACTTTTAAAAATGACTTATGCTCTTTGAAAGTCGATGTTATAGTGCCTTTCCACGGGAGATGACAACTTTCAAACATTTTCTGCAATACAACAAATTGAAAATAAAGAAGGTTTTCTTTAATGGTAAGCTATTGAATGATGAAAGCGCTTGGGGGGATATGGATGATATTGAAAACTGACTCTCAGGGTGTTTCAGCAGTTTTGCAGACATATTTTTACTGAAGTAGGTCCCAGTGTGACCTTAACATGATTTGCTACAAATTGCGTTACAAATAAAAACAAAAAGGACCAGGTTCAACCCTGACAGGTTTCTACTGACCCCATTGAATTTACACCAGGGATAAACATGGCTCAAGTTATTTCAGTGTGAGTATGTGAAATAACTACTTTCCATGAATACTTCCATTCTGCATACCTACAGTATGCTCTATAATAGTGGTAATAACAGCAGGCACTTAATGCTTTCATCTTCAAAGCACTTTGCAAACATTAGCCCATAGGAGAAACTCTTATGAAAGGACAGCTGATGAAGAAACAGAAATTTGGAGGAATAGATAGATTTTGTTGTACACTAAATGAGGTTGTAGAACTTTTCAACTCATAAAAGACTGTAAAAGGAAAATATTTTACTGCAATTGTATCTAGATTACATTGCAGCAATATACTGCAAGGACAAAACACCTCTAGTGAAGGCTGCTGTACATCTTCCTGACCCCAAAGCTCTGTCAGATGTTGCAGATTACTAAGCTATGTGCCCTTGTGTCAGCAACATATGTGAGGTTGTCTTCACCTGTCAGCATATAGACCTGCTTTCTTGCCTGAGACACTCACTTCATTTGACTCCAAGCAGTCAGTGTGGCTGCTCTCATTACCCTCTGAAGACTCTTTCTAGCATCTAAGGGAACCTAGGTTTGTAAAAGCAATGGTTCTGAATCCCACCTAAATCAGGACCCCAAATTAGATGATGTGGATATCTGTTCTCCTCTGAGGGTGTCTGCTGCTCAGTTTCAAATTAACTCGCAGTATTTCAGACACTTTGAGCTGAAAAAAAAAGCATCATAAATGCAGTTCTTATTCAGCTAGTATTTTAGTTACTTTTGTGGATTACAGGATACTTAGAAGGATTAGAAGGGACAAAAGAAAACCAGGAATTCCCAAATGCTGAGGATTTCAGAGTACCTGAGCACTCGTCTGCAATAAAGAGACCAACTGAGTAATTATATCAGACAGCGAAGAAGCTGGGCTGCTAACAGAGAAAGCTGAGCAGACCACTGCTCTTTATTGCAGTGCATGTATAGCACTGCACGACCAAAAGTCGTGCACATGAGGAAATGTGAGAAGCACCAAGTGTTTATGAAGATAGTTCACTTGTGGAGTTCACACAAGCCAGTGGGAGTTTCTGTCAGTGTGTGACCATCTCTCATTTGTGCAAGTCTTTCCAAGTCTACCTAGAAACTTGAGACGTTTCTGGCACTAATTTTAAGCCCTGGGACTATCTGTCATGTCATTAGAGTTTTCCCTGGGTTTATATTTAAAAACAAGTAAGAAATTACATAGAAATAGATGCCCTCTGTTCTGGTTGACGGCAAGGTGAACATGAGCCAGCAGTGTGCCCTGGCAGGGACCTGTGTCCTGGGTGCATCAAGCACAGCATGGCCAGCCGGAGGAAGGAGGTGATTGTCCCACTGGTGCGGCCTCACCTGGAGCCCTGTGTGCAGTTCTGGGTGCCACAGGATAAAAAGGATATAAAGCTACTGGAGAGTGTCCAGAAGAGGGCTACGAAGTTGGTGAAGGGTTTGAAGGGGAAGCCATATGAGGAGCAGCTAAAGTCACTTGGTTTGTTCAGCCTGGAGAAGAGGAGACTGAGGGGAGACCTCATGGCAGCTACAGCTTCCTCACAAGGGGAGGAGGAAGGGCAGGTGCTGATCTCTTCTCTTTAGTGACCAATGACAGAACCCAAGGCAGGAAGATGTGCCAGGGGAGGTGCAGGTTGGACATTAGGAAAAGGTTCTTCACCCAGAGGGTGGTGGAGCACTAGAACAGGCTCTGCAGGGAGGTGTCACGGCCCCAAGCCTGACAGTGTTCAAGAAGAGACTGGACAATGCCTTCAGACACATGGTGTGAACTCTGTGGTTCTCATATGCAGGGACAGGAGTTGGACTTGATGATCCTTGTGGGTCCCTTCCAACTCAGGACAGTCTATGATTCTCTGTCCTAGTGGCTATTTCTGGACTGGTTGATCCCACCTTGCCAGAGAACTCTTGAGCAAACAGGAGACAGCCTGCAGGAGCAGAAAAGGCAGCACTCTGGAAATGTTGTTCATCCTCCTGCGTTGCCTGGCACAAGATCCACCACAATGTGGCAGCCACAACACAACACTCATGGACAGATGTGCAGAGGTCTATCCCAACTAAATGTAGACATCGAGTCAAAGTGTCTTAATTAGAGTTGTCATTGTTCCTATAGTCTATGAAAAGAAAAAAAGATACTTCAAGAGCATGATTCAGTTCAGTTAAGATCTGAATCACTTTCTGGAACTGTACATTCATCTCTACTGCTTAAGAAGGAACATTGCCTTAAATAATGTGTGTTGGCTGAGTACTAAATTTAAATGGGATGCCTGTGGGCCAAAACCCAATCTGCAATAAGTAGCTGGGCCAATATTTTAGTTCATCTCCTTCTTTATGAACTGATGCACTGGAACACAGTGGGGCATCAAATTGGTGGTACAAAAGCATGTATATATCTGCAGAGGGCCTCCCAGCCTCTTCTTTCATAAGAGATCTGCATGGTTTCTACTGTTGCTCAGAAAAGAACAGTCGAAGTCTTCCCTAAGTAAATAATTGCAGAAAGCAGAGGCAGAGAATAGCAGAGGCAATGGTTTCATAATTGCAACAGAAAGCCACAGATTTATGTAAATGAAAGCTAATCTCCACAAAACAAAAAAAACAACAACAAAACCAACATGTAAAAGATTCCTGTATCACATAAAAACTTCTGAATATTTTATTATCTACATACACCTCCATCTCAGTTTGACAGAACTGCAAACCCTCACACTGTGCATAAAACTGAGCAACTGAATCATCTCCCTGTTAAATCTCATTTTCCAGGAAAGAAGAGGGGAAAAAAACCCACATCCACAGTGATTGCTTTAAAAGAGAAACAAACAAAGAAAAACAGTCTGGGAAAACAGATCTTTAACAAGTTAAGGACACACTGCACTGCAACCACTTACTAGCTTATAATTAAGACATCATCTCTGCAGCAACAAGCAGAATGGGAATCTTCCTGAGAAAGAAGAGACCTGTTTACACCTTTTCTTACTCACAGTCAGCTTTTGCTTGTGATTGTATATTTTTTCTGCTGTTCAATATTTACTAAAAGACTGCAAAATTAAAAGAGATCCCACAGTTACAGAAGACAACATAATTATAAGGGTCAACTTGATAAGACATATAATCTTCAGAAACCTGCAGGTTTGCCTAATAAAATATTTATATCAGTCACTGTTGGACACCAAGTGAGAGCAATGGAAATTAATTCCTCAGGAGTAACTTTTCAGCACATGTGAAAATGTCAAAGAAATGTCGTATTTGGGAAGATATTCAGAGGAAGCCAGTATTTTCCTCTTTCTCTTCCTTACTTGACATATTTGTAATTTTTGAGCACTTTCTTTGAGGCATATTGATTTATTTCTTATTTTACTGTCACATGATTTTTGTTTACATTGTCCACATATCTGCAGCTGATCATAGATTTGTGTAAAACAAGTCAGTCTCTACCAGCTGAAGATCCACATTCTCAGCTACAAAGTAAACGTCAATGTGCACAGCAGAAAATACTTATTTTTGTGAAATTATGGGACAGTCACAACATAAGTAGAATAATGGGATCTTACATATAAGCTTTAAGCTTTACTGAAATAATAAGGATCTACTTTCAAATTTCAATTTTGAATTTAACCATATATACGTACCTTTAAAATATCTTGAGACCAATTCATCAAAACTTAAAATACAAAGAGTTGACATAAAAGAAAGATAAAAATTGAAAGTCTAATAAAAAAACATGTGAGGAAAGTAATGAAGAGAGATTCTAGGGTTCTGGATATGTTGGTGTCAAGCACAGAGCCAAGAATAGATCACTCATACAAAAAGACAAGGATGAAACAATCAACTTGCTGTGAATCTACTCAGAAACTATTTCTTAACACTGTCAGAGGAACCAAACATCAAGTTGTAGAATCGCATTGAAAATACTTGCTGCAGTATCTTATATAGCAACATCTGTTTTCTTGCAACATGACTATGGTACTGGAAGCAAATGGGGGCTTCTGGTCCCTCTGTTCATTTGAAGTGTGCTAGCAGAAATACAATTTCTGCTTTTTCAAAGCCAAATTTCCAGGTACATGAGATATATTGGAAGAGAGGATGGAGACGTTGCTGAAAGGAATAGTTAAGAGGAAGCTAAGGTCACTACCAAGCAGTGCAATAAAACATAAGAGTAATTTAAAAACAATGTTGGTCTTATGAAGTTTTTAGACTGAGGTCAGGAATTTGGTTTTCATGAGAGATATCACCAGAGTCAGAGCCAAGTGGAATGGGGAATGATGAAATCTCTCAGGAGATATTTCTGAATGATCTAAACAGAAGCAAATGAGATCTTTGGATGAAAAGACAAGGATTTCACAGGTGGCAGATGAAGAATGGGGCTCACAAGCTTTCCTTCTACAGTGGAACACTATGAATGATGTGGGACAGTAAGGGTTGTCAGAGATAAAATCGTCCAGATCTTCACACCGCTTCTTTCATGTGTGTGTATTTTTAAGATACACTGTTCCAGAGTAGTGCAGACCCATTAATACCCAGGCACAAATCTTTTGTAACCTCTGTTTTGTGCTGAGACAAAAGCAAAAAGCAATCAGTGATGAGAAAAGAGAGAATCAGCCAGCTCGGAGTCTAACAAGTGTCACTGCTGAGCCTCTTTCTGGGTGGTAGGAATTACAGCACACTTCTCTTCTGGTATGTTTCAAAATATAATTGCAAATTAATTACCATGTGATAATAAACAAACAGCTACAGTACACAGCATATTTACTGTACAGAGCTTTATTCTGTCTCTCTAGTACTCCAAACAGGTGTTCAGTGTTACCTACAGCTAGGATTGGGGCTACAAATCAGCATGAGATTCATCAAAATGGATCCCTGCCATTTCACACTATTACTCCAGCAGATATAATTCATACTGCTCAGCAGTGGAAGCATTATATGCACCTTCCCCCAGCCTCTTTCTCCGTCCTTGCAAAAATGTCAAGAGAGACAGAGAGAGAATATCGAAGGAGATCCTGAGTGTCAGTGAAATATCCCACGGTGCTGAAGACACAGAAAACATTGGCAAGCTGCTTTAATAAGGGAACTCTGCCGTGCCATATCCAGGCCCTAAAAAGAGGGAGCAAAACTATGGGGAAGAAAAATTGAGATTATATATATACAGGCTACAAGATTTAGATATAAGTAATTGGAAATTGTGTAATGGTCTGTAAGCTCTTTATCTGGAGCTGAAACTGAACCGACATTTCAAGGCTCATCATTAAGAAGCTACAGGAGCTGCTAGAGAGCTCTTTAAGGACATAGTATGTTTGAAGTTAAATTATTAAAATAGTATTGTATTTTATGTTAACAAATGGCTGAGATACAGTGAGGTTGTGCTAGTTTAAATCCATATATACAGATTTATATTGTGTACTGATCTGCATGTGCTGACTGTTGCATAGACAGGTTCCATCTGCAGGAAGTCTGGATATGGGTCCAAAATGGAAAAATGAATCCAGATGCCTCAAAGCCTTGGAAGAGTTTGATTCAGGCCAGTGGGTTTTTCTTCTTGCTGTAAGGAACTTCCACTTGACTTTGCAGATCCTATCATTCACGTGTCACCTAAAACGCCCGATCTACTATAACAGACCATTTTCTCTTCTGTGCTTGACTTTTTATCCCTGTCAGTCTCAGCTGTGACACTGCAATGGCTGGAAAGTGTCTTTCCCCCAGAAAAGGCACTGAGATAATTTGTCATGGAGATCAGCGAGATATTTACTTTTCAGAAGGCTGTGCTCAAGTGAGACTCTCCTGCACTCAGTCTCATCTCCTGAACCAGACTGAGAAGGATGTGAGATGGCATCCATCTCTAAAAGTACAGTCTCCTACAAATTCTGGTAGTCTCACCAGTCTGATGCCAACCTATGGAGACAGTTTTTCCTCTATTCCTTTGCCATTTTCTCTCAGAGAAGGAAAGTAATAATTGCCCAATTTGTGCTTATCTCAATGACACTGTAGCATAGCCTCTCCTTTCCATCAATTTTAAAGACCAATTTTATCCTAGTCTAAGATCCCTTTAAACTTCTAAGAGAGAGCAAAAGCAACATCATGGGTTCAAGTCATTCATGCTGATCCCTGAAGTCGTTTGGTATTGGTATACTGGGCATGAACCTAAGACAGGTGTAGTGGAGCCCAGCTCCTTTTCTAGGTTGTGCAGAAAGTAGATGGTTGATTTTGATTTGACCAAAATATCCTCTACAATCCTATTTCAGCATCATTCCTGTTAAGCACAGGTACATGACGCAGCAGCAAGGGAGAAGCCTTCCAGCTCCTTGCAAAAACAACAAGAGAGAGACTGTCAAAGGAGACCCTGAGTGTCAGTAAAATATCCAGGGGCACTAAAAACAGGGAAACAGTGGCAAGTTGCTCTGGTCTGGGACCCTATTCTTTCAGTTGTACATCTTGGCAAAGTAAGATGGCTTCAGTGTTACCAACAGTATTTTAGTGCATAAACAGAAGCTCTGATTGAGTCAAATGGGTATTTTCAATCTGCATGTAGCAGAGACTAATGCTTTTCTTTTAGATGTAGACCCACTGCCATTAGCCATTGTTTTGCCAGTTTAAGTTTGGTAAAATGTGTTATATGCGGCTATGCTCTTAGAACTGTAGTTTAAAGTGAGTTTAATGTTGATGTATTATGTTTTTGTCTTATTTCTACAAATAATTCTGACCTTAATCTTTTTTATTCTGCAAGACCATCTTTATATCACACTGTTGATTGCAGGCTGATGGAGTGGTTTTGAACCAAAACATTGAAACCCACACACCTAAATTTAAGACCCTTACTCTGTATTTGAAGTACCTAGAATTAAATGACCTGATTTTCAGATGTTTCAAATATCAGTGGCAGTGAGCATTACCACACATACACACAATAAATTGTTTCTGGGCACGGTGTTGATGTGGAGGGTGCTGCATCCCTGACACATGTCACAGGGATGGTACCCGCCTTGGTGAGATTATCAGCAGCATGGGAATAATAGAGACTGCCTGTCTGCCTCCTGCCCTCTCCCAATAATCCACCCCTCACAAAAACAGAAACAAATTTATAGCATTTCCAGTTCATGCTGTGGTATTCATGTTTACACATTACATTATTTTTTACTCATTTTGGTACTGTTCTGTTAGTGGCTTACATTTGAATTTCTGCATGCGGTGAAATATGACTGTGCCAGGTGAGTCACAGCTCCTCAGAGACACGCTCCTGTCATTGCAGCAAGAAATACCCAAGAAACTTCCCCTGTGTTCTCAAATGCAGTGAGATTGAAGCCCTGTTTTAATACCAGCATTGCTAGAAAACCTGAAGTAACACAGGAATCATTCCTCTCTGTTTCCTAATTTACGAAGAAAGAGTAATAGGATTTTTTGTTCAACAAACAATCTTCAAGGGTTCATTAGCTTATTGGCTAGACTCTCAGCTGGTGTACATCAGTATAATTAGATGGTTTTGTGCATCAGTGTAACTAGTACTGAGAAAATAAAATATTCCCAAATTTTCTATGGCTTTATGATCTACCTAACAGCATAAAAGCAATGGCAACTAGAAGTGCATTTCTTTTTTTATGAGATGAAAAGTGCTCCAGGAGGATACAGGGTGGAAACTTATGTTTAAAACTTGTTGCAGTATAAACCCTTTCAAACCTTTAAGAACTTTTGCATCCTTGACCATCATTGCCCAGTTTAAAAATGACTGAATATTTGACATAAATGAATATCAAAATGAAACCTGTGAATTTCAGTAAACCAGCTGTTTGCAGATTGCATTTTCTTTTGAGAAGGGAAATAAATATACATATAATCACATAATCTTTTCCCTTCCACATGGCTAAGCACTCGGTTGTGCGAATCTAGAAGACTGGGCACAAAAAGTTCAACAAGCTCTGTATGAAATTATTTTTTGAAAGATTAAAAGTAACTTCACAAATTAAGTCAGTGCAAGACTGTGATTTAAACAAAAAGTAACAGTTTCCCACTTTTGACGGGTCTTTCTGCTGAGAAAGAAAAAAGACAGTCTCTTACATACACAAAAACATGATACTCAGCTTCTTCAAACATATTACAGCCACAAAAACAATTTTAACTATTCACTTCAATTAGATTCTACAGTGTAGAATAAATTGTAGTGTCTGGAGTTACACAGACTTAAGGCTCTTGAGTGGGAAGCAGAAATAAATGAAGTTTCAGAATAAAATGTTCATCACAACTATCTCAAGCTTGACACATGAAAAGCTGCTTCTTCTATTACTACAAGTCAATACATAGCAGTACAATATAAGTGTCTTCCATTTTCCCCTATTTCACGCTAGATTTGTCTGATAGATGAGTGTACTTAAGTAAATAGCACATGCAATTTTAATAGGACAGGTGCTCTGAATGTACAGGGAAGGTCATTCCTATTATTTCAATTAACAGCATAAGCTACAAAAACACATGAGAGTGAATTAATTTAAAGCTTCAATTTAATGCTACTAGTAAGGACATCCTTAGGCCTCTTGGTTGTCTTGACAACTCCTGCATCCCAGCCAGCAGAAGCCAATCTCTGCTGTTCCCCTTCTCAGCATACAAACAGTTCAGATAGTACATTAGCAAAGAATATGATGCCCATGTAAATGTTGAAATATTTTTGTTGCCATAGAGATAAGAAGAATGGCAAAAATACAGGAGCACTTGACATACTCCAAGGCAGACTTTTAATTAAAAAAGCCTCAAATGACAATGCCAAGATGGCTGAACATACCATAGTGCTTTTATGCTAACCTACTGCATACATAATCTGAGTCCAAATAATATACTTACTGCTGAGAGGTCTAAGAATCACAGATAAATGATAAATTAAGAGATCCACGATTTTCAAGAAGTGAAATAATAATGATTTTTTAAAATTAAACATTATAAAAGAACACATTTAAAACGGCACACAATTCATCATAACACTGTGATTTTAAATATGTTCGGAGAAACAAACGTCACAAATATTCATGAAAAAAATCCAAGCTGGGAAACAACAGTAATTAAAGTGTCTTGCAAATGATATGACTAGGCAAAACAACATTGTACCCAGTGAGGATCAGTATTTCACCTCTACATCTATTTTAAATATATGTTTAGTTCATGTGATGAATACATACGGAATCCTAAGGGGTTAGAAAAGCATATGCTTAATTTATGCTGCTGCCATTTTGTATAGAGCCATTTGACTTCAAACTTGCTATAGAGATGTCTTATTTACACTAAAGACGTGGAAATGTTGGCCTGAATCCAAATAAATATTTTATCCACTTGGTGTAGACTGGAACTCCGTCTTAGGTGAATAGAAAGTTTTAGTTTACAGCATATTTTAGCTGCCCTTACTCATTGCATTTGCAAATATTTCTCTCTCTCCTAAAGTTGGCAGATGGACTCAGGTTCCGAATTCTGACCTGTGTAGTTTATGAAAAGACATGTTATAAAATGCATTCATGCACAGGTCTATTACCGCTAAGCTTAAGACTGAATTTGGTTTATTTCCCTACACTATTGCAAAGTAACTGTCTAAAATGTCACCAAGATAACTCTCCTAAGACATCTCTTTTCATGAGCGGACCTTAGGAGTATCTTACAAACATCTGCTTCACAAATTTGTATTCAACATATCTTGGAAATCCAGCCGAATCACAGATTTCTGCAAGAATCACTTGGCCAGACTGATTTTGCCACCTCAGAAAATGATATTTCATGTCATGATAGTTCTGTGTTATACACATACACGTAAATATATATAAAAATCTGTTTGTGTAATTTTCTTATGTATGAAAAGTACTAGCAGTTTGTCAAGGATTTTGCTTAGAAAACTTTTTCTGTTTTGACTGGGTAACTGAAAGAAGTCAAGAAGTAAGGGAAATTTGTTTATGGACATGTTTCTGTCAGGAAAAGGAAAACCAAAACCCAACCAGAACCTAAGGACAGACTGGAATGCAGAAATGCTTTTAACTATGTGGGGAGCCGAAGGTCTCCAGCTGCGGGCTGCAGGCTGATTTAACTGATGAGGTTGCTGGTTGCTGCCCTAAGTTATCTCTCGCTTTTCTTACCAAACCCAGCCCCAGACAGCAGTCAGCTCCAGCACAGTTTGCTAGAAATTGTCCCCCAATTTTGCTCCCAGCACATGGCAGGAGGAGCATATATTTGTGAATGCCAGTGCAAAGGGGCACAAAGGCTCCCCAGCTCTTCCCAGGCACAAGCACCGGACAGTGTTCCCACTGACACGTACTTGCCTGTGCAAACTACAGCCAAGAGATGGATGAGATATTTTTGCCTTCAAAATTAGTAAACATCCTTTCCTCTTGGCTGTAAGCATTACCAACTAACTACGCTTTTTCACATACACTTCACCAAGGTATCTTCCAGTTAATACTTGCAAGAAATGTAATATCTTCATTTTAACTTACGGTTAAACCTAGACCCTTCAGCTTTCTACATCTGGAATAAACCCCAGGCTACCCTTCTTCTCACTGTCTGAAGCTGCCAAAATCAGCTAAAGTGATTAACTTAATACAGCCTAACCCCAGGGGTCCCTGGACCTCGGGGTAAGTCATTTTCTGTAAGGCTCTCAGACCCAACGTCCCAACCTCCCTGTTGCCCTGACGAAGACTGAGGTTTTCAGCGTTCTCGGTGCCCTGGAAGCCTAAGTGGTCCCTAATGCTTTTATCCAGGGATGATCCCAATAGAAGAACATGTTTTCCTAAATAACATTCCTTCTTGAAATCTGCAGAAAGTCTTAAAGGTATCTAAGTGGTCAGTATATAAATTGGTTTTCCTTTGAGATGCTCTGTGTGCTATGTATAGGAAACTGCCAGGTGCCTAAGGGGTACAAGAAAAGGAGGTTAATTTATTTCTGTAACTCCTGGTTCACTACTTAGCTTAATACATAACATTCTTTGCATCCATCTCTACTGCAAGAAGAAGACTGGCTCTTCTCAGGTGAAGGGAAAGATCTCTTTTGGCAAATCACCTTTGAGTAAGTCAAGGATCAAGGGAATGTGTTATATGTCCCAGAGAGAGAAGAAAAACACACTCATGACAACAGGAAATTGTCTCTGAACTTCCTTAAAGTAGCAAGTAAATGTGTTGCTAAACTGAGCTTCTGCTGCTGACAGTGTATCTGATACCACCGTATTACCTGACCTTTCTCTGTTGGCACAGAGAAATAGGTTCAGTGGGTTACTGTGGGAGGCTATGCAAGTAGACTTTGTTTCAGCATAATTTGATTTTAAAAAGAACCACAAAAGCAGAATTGCACAGGAATACAAAATTCCAATTGACTGACAGATTTTGTTAGGGAAATGTGTTTTTATTTTGATTCAGGATAAGATTACACATTTTAGTGATTCTTAAGGAAAGTAAACTGATCTCACAAGCTGTGGGACGGACCTTCTACCAAGTTGGTTCCCAGCCTCACATCTAGGAAGCTCAAGCTGGGGAGGTGGCAGAGCTCTGCAACTGCAGTCTTTCCAGGAACCTGCCCCATTTCCAGCCATCTCAAAGGAGTGATTTGATCTCAAGAGAACAGCAAATTCCAAAGAAAGGGTTTTGTCAGAATTTTTCAGCCATCTCTGTATATTTCCTTACTGAAGAATTTCTAACTGTATCAGCTGCCTGCTGACTAGATTATGTCATAAGGTGAAAGAAACATACTCTTTTCCAGATAGTCTGTTTGTTGTTCACCTCTAGCACCTTTCCTGTGGGTAACTCACATAGTTATCTTTCCTTAACTGTCATTTTCCAAACTCCTATCTGCTTGGATGAGCCATTTTCTGAAATAAAGCTTCAGCGTAAGAAATGCTGCCTTGATCTTTTAAAATATTCCCTCTGTTAAATGCATTCAGATATGCATCTCAACTGACAGTTTTTGCCTGTGACTGTAAAATTCTTGAGTCAGTCTTACAATATCTGGCAGACATATCACTCTTTAAGTATTATGTCCAAGTAATCCATGTTAACTGTACTCCTGGTCCTTACTCACAACATTTGGCCTACAATTTTTCAATTCAAAACTTACATGTGTACAAATATTGGAAAGAGGATGCACAGAGGCCCGAGTCATATTTATGTTGCACTTCTGCAAATTAACATGTAGATCTTTTAAATGAAGAATGCAGTGCCAGGTAAAAATGCTTAATGCATCTCTGAATATCCATTTAGCTTGGCATTCATATGAAAAGCCACTTAGAATTGTTACGCTTCAGTAATTCCCAATCAACTTACTGACAAAAAGATGGGTTAACAGGCCTAATTGGTCTTTCCATTTCTAATACCTGTAATGCAATGAACAGATTGTTCATAATAATAATAATCATCAGTACAGTATTTATGACAAATCTCTCAATATGTTTGTATTAAGAGAGTCTAAAAATTGTTTTGAAAGGATGTGGGTAGGGGGAAAAGGGTTAAAGGTAGTATTAAAATTAATTCCAAACTAGTTAGACTGTTTCTTCCTCACGTTTGGGTAGAAAATTTCATGACAGATATTTGAGCTAAATAAAAGGTAAGTTTGCAAACCTCCTTGTGATGGCTTCAACAAACTTCCTTGAGAGTCTTTCAGTAAACAGTTCCTGCAATGGAACAATGTGTCAGAATTTGAGAATTTGTTTGGTTTCTTTCTCTCTTTCTTTTAATGAAGAAAGCGAATTCTAGAATCTTTGCAGAGCTAGAATGGTAGATTCAAGCTAAGTGGCTAAGGGCAGACCAGCTCCTTAAACTGAGTCTATTCTCTTTGCACCCAAAAACTGTACTGAAAATGCTCAAGCACATTGAAAACATAGTACAGGGTAAATAGTGAAAACACATACAATATGTTGAAGTGAAAATGTGCAATAGCACATTTGTTGCAGGGTACAATGGGTAATTTCTTCAGCATATCACACAAATCAGAAAATAAAATAACAACCTGTCACAATGCTTCACTTATTTTCTTAACAAAGCAGAATCTGATGTCATGAAAAGCAGATCCAACCAGCTCTCTGTTTTGTTTAGGGTGTAGATGGTAAAGTTACATAATTTAGTACTTTCTTCTTTTATTGATATTTTGTTGTATATGTTAAATCCAAGTATTCCCCTCCTTAATTTCAAATATCGAATTGCAATTTTCCATCCTGACTCTTCTCCAGCCTTAGTGGTTTTGTTTGGATGACCAGTCATTTTTATTCTGCCTTCATTACCTGTATCCTCACCATTACTTTTTTTTCCAAAGCTGCTTTATGTCTTGCCAGAATTCAGACTAAATATTTGTCTCAGCAGGTTGCAGTTATAGTCAGGTTGCCTTTATTACTTCATAATATCTTTGGTGCTTCTTGTTTCTAACTCTACTTCCACTCATCTATAAGCACTTCAAATGGCAGGGTTTGTAGGGTGAGGTAAGATGATTTATTAACCTAACTGACACAGTTAGTAAAAAATATTTCCAAGCCCATAAGCCATTTCTTGGGTCATTTTGACATATTAATACTCATAATTTCTTTTCTTCCCAGAACTGTACTTTCTGCCTTATTTTATATGCTAAACAAAATCAGAAAACTTTGAGCTAAGCCATAACCCTATGTTTCCTCAGCTCCCACTTGTGATAAAATAGCTGATGCCTTGCTGAATACTTAACCATCAAATGAAAGAAGTCTCCTGAAAACAAATAAAGTACTTTAGAAAATAAACTATGGGCAGCACCTGGGGAAGTGGCTGGTGGGAAATGGATGCAAAAACATACTTGCAACTTGTAATTGGAGTCCTGGAAGCAGGGATCCTGATGACCGGAATTGGGGAACACAGATCACAAATTAATGGTCTACCCAGAAAAGTAGAAGAAAATGTAGGGGAAAATGACAAGGAAGGGATAAATTTCAGGGAAAGGCAGAGAAGAATTAGTGCCCATGTTAGCACACTCCAGAAGTCCACTCAAAAGCTTTAGGAGCATTACTAAGGAGAAATTCTCTCTTTTTTTTTTTTTTTGACTGATACCGAACATTCCCTATGCCTGCAAAGTATCAGGACCTGACAGTTTTATACCATGACATGTTTATATTGAGACAAGTTGGTTTATGTCAATTAAAATGGCCTCTCTGATGACTTGGGATCAATGTAAATAAGGTTTGCATTCAGAGATATAATCCCTCCTTTTCTTATTCTCCCCACAATAAAGCCATTCTAATAACATTTGAGAAATGCCTGTGGTGTATCGCTGTGTTTGTTTTTTCTGTAATCTCTGATGACACCGGAAGAATGCACGTGGACCAAATCTTGACCTCCATTTCTTTTGACCTGTATAATTCACAGGTGACTTGGTTGCTGATACCAAATGATACACAAACACACTTTGGTGTGTCTTCATACTACGGATCACTAGGTGAGAAAGAGAGGGAGAGACAGAGACAATATATGATGTCATGGAACTGCAAGCCTATTTGGGATGGTCAGATTGCTCACAAGAGACACAGCCAATTCATTGTGCTGAACTTCTGTCACTCAAGCAGGTTGTGAAGCAAAGTTCTATTATCTCCTGTGCCATACAGCTAAGAGATGTCGCGTCGCTTTCTGGCAGGGATTGTGCATATGCATTGCAAAATGAGTTTATAGAGTATCTCTAGAGATAGAGCCCTCTGCAGATGATGTGCGACAACATACTTCTAGGAGGAATAAAAGAATCGCAGCTGATACAATAGCTTGAGAAATGACTATATTCAAGATCAAAAGAAGCTCAACTGCATAATGTCAAGGAAAGGAAAGCAGAGAAGAGCTGGGTTACTGAAGACAGGAGAAATAAAGGCTTAATCATCCAGGAAGACTGAAAATCATATCATGAGCTACCTCATGAATGCCTCAAGTTTGCACCACCTTGTAAGCAACGCTCCTCCTCTCTGCGCTGCAGCCATAAGAGGCAAAGTTTTGTGTCACCAATACACATATTGCATCTTCCAGGGTAATTTAGCAGATGTTTGGGCATGCATGGTGGGGAATGGTTTAAAGAGCCTCTACAACCACCTCCTGTACAGGAGGCAGGTCTGCTAGCACTCCTTCATCTGCTTTGCCCTAAATTGCCCTTTATGGTATAAACATGCATGCAAATGTGGAAATAACTACTTGGGCTCAACAGCCTCAGCATCTCCCAGAGCCCAGGCTGTAGCAAAGCCCTTCTTTCTCCCTTCTGCTTCAAAAATGGCATCTTTTGGCCTAATTTTGAGAGGTGACTAGTGATTTTGATCACTGCAATGATCTACCAAAGGACTAATGCCCTGCAATTTCCGAATAGGCTGGTTTAAATTATCCAACATCTTTTGAAATTTTAGGCCACATGACTTGCCTAAATTGACACTTATGCAGGTGTGTGTATATAGGGATGAGGGAGGAGGAATTCATGTATTTATGAGAGGATGCATTAGTTCACTCCTGAAACAGAACATGAAAACTGTCTGATTAAAAATAGATGACTATTCATCCACCACTAAAAATAACATTAGACTACCTCTTCCTCATGCAGCCACACAGGGGACTAGGCAAGCAGAGCCGGGCAATCTAAATTAGAAATAAGAAAATGGATGTAAAAAAGAAAAATATCCTGACAGAAATTAGGTCACAAATATAAAAGTTTCTCAAGTGCTTATGTAGAAATGTTGGAAGCAAGGTAAAGATAGCAAGGGACCTCCTGTAACTGCACATAAAGGGATTTTACTTTATGGGTGAATGAAGCAGAATGATTTAAAACCTTGAGGGAAAAGGACACATAAGAAGACAACCCAATATTGAAGCAGAAATTGTTGAATGTGTAAGGTTTATGACCCACTGTCAATCACTAAGAAATAGAAAAAAAAAAAAAAAAGGTTTAATTGGATCATACATTTAACCAAATGGGAAAAATATCACTGTTCTTCACAGACCAGATATTGGCTGAATGTCATTCAAACAAAGCTCAGCTCAGGAATATTTATTTGGCCATTCCCATGCAAAATATAACAAACATCTTCACAGTTTCTGTAGAAAATGTAGGAAGAAATAGAAGATATCTGAAGAAAGACAAACACTTCATCTTTTTGTTTCAAAAAGTAGAGGAGGCACTTTGCCTCATATGTTCTCTCTGGTTTTTGGAACATAAAGCCTTCTCTTACCCCAAATATTTACAAGTAAAGAATAATCACAGCTTTCCTCTTTAGTATCTCTTTTATCAGTCCTCTTCACAACCTGGGAAGCCAGGTTTAGAAGAACAAGTGTCTTTCTAGTTCTTTCTAGCAGGGAACATGAGAATTATGTATATGTCCAGAAGAGGTAATTGAAAGGCCTTCAGATCTGTTCTCTGTTTCTCATAATCAATGCAAAAGAAAGACCAAAATAAAAATGGGCATAAGCAAGAAAGAAAATGTTTTCCTCATAACTATGAATGCTTGAAGCATTGCAAAACCACTAAAGAAGCTCAAATAGCAGCATGTGACAGAGTCTTGGTAAATGCTGAAAATATTACAATTTTGCAAGGAAATAAACCCTAGGAAATACAAACAGTCAAGTGACAAAAAGGCTAACAGTCTAGTATGTCTCTTCACAGGTTGGCCAAATATTCCATTTTGATGTTTTAAAGAGGGAAACCTTTTTTTTTCCACAGGAAGAAACTTTAAATGTGTATATTCCTCTCAAAAAGAAGATGACTTGTTATAGAAGTTGCAAACCAGCAGGGCTGCCATAGGTTTAGGGCAATATAGTAAACAGGGTTTTCATCCCTTGCAGTGCCCAGGGCTTTGAATGAGATGGATTTATATATCTCAAAGATTCTTGTTCATACACACACAGGAAAAGGCAGTATAAAGGTACGTGAGCTGGGGAACCTACTAGCACTCTTTCCCTCCTGAGCGATGCCTGGAGTCAGACAGACTCCTTGCAGACATTGGAGAAGACTGAAAATCAGCTCATTCTCTATGTAACATCCCTTGTCACAGAAGCAGATATCCTCCCAGATTACAAAAAAATGCAAGAGCCTTGGGACAAAGGAGAACATGCCATGACAAAGTTCAAATAACCTGAAGACTCCAAGAGTGGTATTTGAAAAAGTTAGAGCCTTTTTACCCATTCATCTCTGTGTTTGGTACATAGAAAAGACAGTAGATAAAGATGAATAACCTCTTGAGGAAACGGAACAAAGTATCTGTATTTTCATTTTGCAAAATTTTCAGGGCTTAGAGAAAAAAAAAAACACAAAACAAAACAAGATCTTTTCCCCATTTCAACAGGTTTCATTATTTCACTCTCATTTTTGACATATTTACAACCTTTTTGTCATTTTCTATTATATATTTGTGCATAAATTGAAGCACCCATTTTCCGTTTCAAATTGTACATTTAATCTAAAACAAAATCAGAGGAAACTTAGTAGTGAATACAGGCACCATTGCTTCCAACAGAGAACCAGTACCTGAGCCTAAATTAGTGTTTAAAACTATAATCCTGTAAAGCTGCAATAAACTGATTGCAGTCTAAGAACAAAAATCAAATCCCAGTATTATTTTACATATGCATCTATATGCAAATGCACACAGAGAAAAGCATAAGTTTACCCACGCTTAAAACTAGATGTAGTTACAAAAATTAAATCTGTATTATATTTGCACTCGAAGAGGTTGCCCAGAGAGGCTGAGGAATATCTATCCTTGAAGATACCCATCTGGACATGGTCCTGAGCAACCTACTGTAGCTGACCCTGCTTGAGCAGGGGGCTGGACTAGATGACCCCAGAGGTGCCCTCCAACCTCAAACCTTCTGTGATCCTGTAAATCCCCTGGGTTTCATCCATTATTCTCAAGTCCACTGTTATTCACCATTTGACATTCTAAAGCCTTGGGATTCAGATTGTCATCAAGACTTAAAGGCATTTTTTAATTCTCTTAGTAGGCAATGTCTAGAAGTATCAGCTACTTGCACAGATAGAATCACTGTTGGAAATCCTAATCACTATAGGAAAGCATTTTAAAAGGTATCTGAGCTGGGAATAAACGGGAAACTGAATTGGTCCACAGTACATTTCAACTTAGTGCTAAAGCCTAGGTGTTTGTTGATTAGCTCGAGTATGTTATCCATAGAAAGCACAGCAGACAGCCAGTGTGCCTCAGATTTAGGTTTTATGCTGTTTTTCTATAGGACTGTGCAGAAATCAGTGTATATTTTTTTTTCTTGTGAAAACTTTTTATCCAATTAGTAATAATAATAATATAATAATATAATATAAAATGCTATCACCCAAGACTCTCTTCCTCTCAGGCTCAGATCCTACTGGTTTTGAAAGTCACAGCAAAATTTCAACTTCAGTCACACATGACCTGGCACTTTGCCCATGAATAAATACATTAGAGCTGACATCATCCCATTTTAGCTTATTTTTGTAACTTAATATTGAGAAGGCCTGTCTGTATTTAGCAGACGTGTTTCTATAACTAGTATTATTATACCAGAATAAGTTCTCGAAGAGGATCACTTTATGTTTGTGAAATATTACCATCTTCCAGTTTCCACTGGGGGCTTGAGATAATCACTAATATAGTCAAACTAAGCACAAACACAAGTGCCACCCTACCTCAACTAGAGAAAGATTAACATGTCAGCATTCATTAACTCCGTTCTCAAAGGAGCATGTCCATTTTTATTGGCACACAGAGCAGCTAGAATGACAAACAAAATAATGTCCTATGAATACCATCAGGAGTTCACCACACCATATCAAGTAATGTGACAATCCAATCCATGGATTAAAAACCAAGATGCTGTTTGTGAGAATAATTTTTAGCTCATTCTGTATATCATTGTATTTCCCAATCTGGCACCATGAACCATAAATAATCCTATCATTTATTAATTACATTTTCTAACCTAGTCAAGAAGAATCCTGCAGTGTGAAGCAGCAGATCATGAATAAATGGTTCATTGAAAAACAACTCTTATTGCCAAGTAGTTGTAAATTAGGGTTGTGATAATTACCCACTTTAACCTTTTTAAACAGGTTCCTCTAAAAAGCTCCAGGATGGATGTTTTATTATAACAACTTTGACCTCCAGCACACAACAACACAATTAGTTTTGCATTATGACAGAGGGATGCTCTGATTAAAAATCTAGTACATTACCTTATGTTATAAAACATTCAAACAGTAGGTTTGTGTATGTTTGTATACATACACAAATATACATATAACCATAAATTCTCATCTATTGTGTACCAAATGCAGCTACAGAAAATAGAATAGGCAGCTGAATTGCAAGAGTGTTGGTGTGGCCAAGGTAGTACTTCACTAAACAAACTGTCAGAGCAACACCTTTACAGAAGTAACTCATGTGTTCCTCTTTGCCCTGGTGATCATATGAGCAGTGATTATTTAGCAAGTAGTGACCCAGTGAGCGAAAATGTGTAAGGGAAGGCAGCTGGTGGAGGGGACACAAAATCTCTGATGTTCAGGTGGTTTTATTTCAGACTGGCTCTGCTCTGTTCCCAGAGGCAATCCACCTATTAGTGGTCAGAGTGCATTATGTGACCTCCCAGAATGCAACTTCCATTTTAATTTCATCCAAAAAGAATCAAATTCACGCACTAGGAGACAGCTCTCTGATGGGAACCGCTGTACATCATGTGGAATTAACAGGGTGATGGCTTCAAACGCGTGCTCCTCAGCCAAACTAAAATGCGACTTCCCTGTGCCAGTGAGACAAGATCACGCACCGGTCCAGAGGCGGCATTGCCATGCTGGTCCAGGCAAAGCTGCTAGAATGTCTGCACCACTTTGAACCTGGAACTGGTCCTTGCACACCAGCATGTGGTGTCTGTAACCTACCCCCATACTGCTCTGATGGTAAAGGGACTGTGCACTGCCACAAGCAAGCTGAGCCAGCAATGGAACTTTAGAGGACTACAGAAGGACAGTGACAAGAGAAAATCTAGCTCTTAATGTGCTTTCCTTGGTGGTAGTGAGACTCATCGCTTTTTCCCCTTCTCTTTCCCCGTAGCAGGACTGGCTCCCAGGGAAAGAAAACTGGTGACCACCTATCCTAGCAAGAAAGTAGCGAGTAGTTGCACAGCTGAGCTTTGCTTTTGGTGAAAATAATTGTTTCTCAGTTAAACAGAAAAATTGGAAAGAGTTTCAATCAGTCTTTTTAGGTTTCTACCACTGAAAACCACACAAAGATGAACCAGAAACTCATACATCAGTGTAAACAGTGAATACTGCACAAAATAAACAAATTAACACCAAAACTATCGCTCAAAATCCCTTCAAACGTCATCTCTGTCCATAGTATCACTAGCCTTTCTGTCATGTGGAAGGTCTTCCTTTTGGACTCACCCACTAGTCTTCTGTTTCCCATGTCATTTTTACATCCAAAAACTCAGTCATGGGCATCGCTCTTGAACTCTCTTCCAAATCTCTTACTGCCTTTTAATAATTGTTCTTTCCTAGCTTTTCTGGCATTTGCTAGAATGGTGGGTTTAGCCTGAAACTGTGAGGCCATCACCCGTTTGGAAACTTTCTGCTGACTATTCTCTTCCTTTTATACTTCTGCATCATCTCCTTCTTCCAATATCAATTTGACCAAACTGATACCTGTCAAGGTACAACACATGGTTTTACTGTTATAGCATTTCAGCGCTTCTTTAACATACAGGAACAGAAATGTCACAATCTGTACATTCCCTTCTTCACAGAAATAATAGGATCAATATCCACTGAAAGCAGTGAGTTTGCCAGTCAGTGGCAGAAGTCGTGAAATGTTTGTTAACGCTTGGGAGAGAAGTGCCATAGTCCCGACTCATGAAAATGTGGCCTGTGCTTAAGCATCCTCCTTCTGTCCACTTAAAATGTATGGAGAGCAGGATGCCTTGGGAATTGAAGGAGTTGCCCACTCTAGGAGCAAAAGGCAAGTCCCATGGACAGCTTTGAATAAGCAGGGTAGGTACTTGGAAGTATAGTTGCAGTCAGTGGGGAGTTAGTTCTTTCTGTACTAAGGATAAAACGATGTGCCCTAAGCAAAAATAACTTCTGTACATTCAGTGCAGTTGTACCAGGCCTTGTGTTCAAAGAAAGCATCTCAGACCATACCTTGCTATTTTAATGTGGGCAGAGGTACCAGAAAACTCCACAGGGCTGCATGTCTGCCCCTGTTTCATTGCTACCTACAGCTGCCTCAGAACCACTTTGTGTTGTTGTTGTTGTTGTTGTTGTTGTTTTTCTGATATTGAATTTCCACTGGCATTTGCACTCAAGCCAAAATTTGATGAAATGCAATAGCAAAGCACGGGTTTTCTGAGTATGTGGTTTCCCTTGGCCAGGCTGCCGTGTGAAAGCCTGAGGCACAAACCCCATCTACTTATAGGCAAAGGTGGATATCTACTATAAGGGCCTTTTGAGTAACCTAGAGCACAAAAGAATATAAAAAAGCACAAAAGAGGCTTAATGCTTCAAAACTACTTACTGATACAGAAACAATTTAAAAAGCACAAGGTAGGTAAAGGAACAATGTGAGGTTGTTTGAAAGTACCTCTGTCTTATCATCTTCCAGGGCAAATAAAAAAGGATATTCAGTGATTATTTGTCAGTGTAGAGTAATGGAAGTAACTATCAGCTCTAACACTATGTGTAGTATCAATATTTGCTTGTTTCTATGGCTCAAAGATTTAATGCACTGGAAAAGGAGTTAATGTGCTTTTAATATGTTTTACTTCTTTCCTCTTCCCCTTAGGGATTTTTTTCAACAAAGACATGCATGGCAGAATTAGATTTAATGATGCCATTTCAGCTCTCACTTCTTTGGTAGTAATTATAAATGGTTTCATGATATGAAACAGGTGTTCCAGCATGGTCCACTGGGCAGCATGAGGAACACTTTGCTCCCTGATGTCATTGTACATGATGTATTCAACAATTGCTATTTTCTGATGGAGAATAAGTTTAGATATGCACTAGGTAGAAATTCAGCTCCTTTGTATGTTTTGGTTGGTTGGCTGAACAGAAACTTCTTTTTTTTTTGTCTGAACTGTGTCAGGTTTTCCAAACTCCTGTCAAGTGACAAAAAATCATGTAGGAAAGACTCTTGTTTTAATTCAGTCATGGTGAGACTAAAAATTCCCATGCACTCATGATAAGAAACAGATTATTTCCAGAATGTCTTCAATTTTTTTAAATGAAACATTTGACACCAAAACAACTGTAATAACTCATCCAAGCATGTCCTGAATGAGTTTGGATGGGTGTCCTTAAATATGAATTGAGGGATGCAAGAGTTTATATGCCTAAATCCATCTCAGCACTGTTTTATGCTATGATCCACTGCTTGATAAATATGAATTTTCCCTTCTCTACCAACATCTACCAAATAAAAGTCCGGCATGTATTCAGAGAGCAGACTGTCCAGTACACTCATATTCTATCCAGAATATCTCTATGTGCTTAAGGGACCAGGAGATTTGGATACACCTAGACATACCACTGTGGTTAAATTCAGATTTGCTTCATTGCTCACAAGGACAGGAGTACTAAGATGAAGGCTAGAAGGAATCATAGAACCATTTTGGTTGGAAGAGATCATCAAGATCATCAAGTCCAGCCATAAACTTAGCACTGGCATTAAACCATGTCCCTAAGAGCCTCATCTACGCATCTTTCAAACACCTACAGGGATGGTGACTCCACCATGTCCCTGGGCAGCTTGTTGCAATGCCTGACAACCCTTTCTGGGAAGAAATTTTTCCCTGGCACAACTTGAGGCCATTTCCTCTCGTCCCATCACTTGTTACTTGGGAGAAGAGACCAACCAACCCCCTCCATGCTACAACCTCCTTTCAGGTGGTTGCAAAGAGCGATAAGGTCTCCCCTCAGCCTCCTTTTCTCCAGGCTAAACAGCCCCAGTTCCCTCAGCCGCTCCTCATCAGACTTGTGCTCCAGACCCCTCACCAGCTTCATTGCCCTTCTCTGAACTTCTCTGAGACCAGCACCTCAATGTCCTTCTTGTAGTGAGGGGCCCAAAACCAAACACAGGATTTGAGGTGGGGCCTTGCCAGTGCCAAGTGTGGGGAAAATCACTGAGGGGACAGTCCTGATGGTCACACTATTTCTGATACAAACACTAGAAAAAGCAATATTGGGAAAATATCACCTCAGCAAGGCCAGAAGGAGAGAAATAACCCTAACTGAAATATGTTAATTATACAAATAATAATGAAAGGACTGTTGGCAGGATAAAGAAGCAGCTGTAGAAGGGTACAAGAAGAACACAAGGGCAAAGTCATTAGTCTCCTTGAGCAGCCATCAGTGCCTGGCAAGGGCAACATTTACCAGGAGTGACTTGATCACCGTCCTAAATCACAGCCTGTCCCCTACTTCTCTGGTGCTGCCATAGCTGCCTCTTCCCAGCTCGTGATCCTGGTGGGTGACCGGGGAAGTCTGGTACAGAAGCTCATTGAGTTTGTTATGAAGTGAGCTGAGCAGGTGTCATTGCTGAAGCAGAGTCTTTGTCACCACTTTGGGTCAAATTCATCAAACAACTTCAAATATAGTAATGGAGGGAAAATTCATCTCAACAGATTTTTTTAAAACAATATTTATTCTGAAATCTAATTTGAAATGTTTTTTAAAAAGGAAAAAATATGTCCTGCCAAAACTAGCAAGTAACACTAAAACTTTCGTTTCCCAAGAGATAACTTTCTTCTTCCTTCAGAAAGTCTAACAGATTTTTTCTTCTATACTAACCTAAAATGTGACTTCCCTCCACATATTTTTTAAATAGGCCACCCAATCTGTATAATCCATGATCCATAGAACTTTCTGTACAGTCATGTTACATAGTAAGCAACACTTAAGGTCCTTGTGGCACATCCTTTATTTAGAGTTTGGTACATAACGTTTCCAAGTTCACCTAACTTAAAAATCAATATTAACTCAGAAATAACCATAAGATGGTTTACTTGTAATTCTTCTTGTTATAATTAGGAATTTTGTAGCCGTCTTTTCCTTGCTACATAAATTTTGCTAGCATTGTCAGGTTTGAAAGATTTAAAAGAATATTCAAGGATACATTAAACACAAGCAATAACCAAAGCTGGCCTCAAACAGTAAGTATCAGACACCATGAGGATCTGAGCTTCCCTTAAGAACAACTGCTAAACCCTGGCTCAGCCAAAGTCAGTCGCAAAATTCCCATTAACCAAGGCAGGGCCTGGTTATGCTTTTGGCTCTCCGGATGCAGAAGCCAGCCCAGGAACACTGAGGAGCAGATGAATTGCCCAAGCTTGCAGCAAGGACTGTGGGTGCTGGGAACTTCCCAGTTCATCTTAGCTGAAGGGTGTTCCCAAGACCCACTGCTCAGCTTCTACATGGAGATCCATTAGCTGTCCTACGTAGAGAATCGTGGTCTACAGAAACTGATCTCTCCTTTTGTAGTGGATTTTAAAACAAGGTTCATTGATTGCACGTAGAATGAAATGCAAATCTATACACATGGCTCAAATATGCAGTGTGTACAGAACATCAGTGCATCAGTCGGTGAGACTGAATGCAGTTAAACCAAGCACACAGACCATCTCCCATCATAATTAGAATGAAAAAAAAAAAAAGCCGAACCCAACAGCACAGAAAAAGAAATCCACAACTCAGCCCTTTTAACATCTGGGTACCAAATACAATTTATAATGGAAAAACAATCTGAGAATTGTTTGTGCTGAGCGAGTGATGGAAGGTAAATGCCAGGGAAGACCCGTGATAATTACAACAAGCAATGCTGACGAAGGTTAGGGCTGTACAAGTATCTGCGTACTGCTGGAACAGTCACCTTGTCAAGCTTGTTGGCAGAGGGCAGGCAGCTCCTGCTCCTCCATGCATCCTGTCATTAACTATTGATCACTTCCTATTTTTAAGCTTCACACTAGTGGCAAATGAATAAATTGACAGCTTCATTATTTGGCTTAGAGAAATTCCCAAAGCTTATCCTCAAGGGAAAAAGCAGCTACAGGTGTACATATAAAGCCAAATAGGAAAAGCACTGATTCCGAGCAGAATATCCTGAAACACTGAGCCATTTATGAAATCATCTCACCTCTTTTTGTTCTGGAGCTTATGTGGATAAATGCAACCTCCAGCCTGTTCTGGACATGAAGCAGCCAAGTTAAATATATCTTTAGAACCAAATTCAACATTGAAGGAACTGCAGCTGACCAGGCATCACAGGATCAGGACAGACTGCTTTTATTTGAAATGGAAGACCCCTGTTCTCAGTGAATGTGGACCCACAGACTTTTGGGGATGGATCAGTCATCTCCCAAATAAACTGGACTCAGAAGGACCAAAACCCCTAGATGATGCCATTGCAAACCTTCCCAGAGGTATAGTGGGGTTTGGCCCGTGCCACAACAGGTACCCCAGGCCTCAGAACTCTCAGGAATCTGCCCCAAAGTATTCATCTGCCAGTACAACACCTGACCCCTACCCAAGGCCCCAGAACCCAATGGTAGCACAGCAGGATCCTCCAAGAGATATCCTGGCCAGGCTGGGGAACTTTGTAGAAAAGACAATTTGGCTTATTTGTAATACTTGTGGAGCCACAGAAGAATATGTATGCCACCTGTTTCCATTCCCCTCAAGCTTCCCAATGTCCTTACTCCCTTTTCTTCCCTTTCTAGATCCATAGATTTACTGAGATCTGGTAAAGGCACCAACAAGGAGCTAAAGATATCTCTATCCTGGCTCCATGTGAAAGGAGAATAAATCAGAAGACATGTGCCAGAAGCTGCCTGACATTACACCAATGGTCCACAATCCTTCTCTTGCCATGAAATGCCTATCAGCAGGGAAAGCACCATTCAGGTGGGGTTTTGTCACTTTCCCTGTATGTGGCCACGTAAACCATTCCTGCAGCAACTAAGGCAACTGCAGTGTGAAATGAATGTCTCATTTCTCAGATAAGGTTTAGCACCTGCAAACAACTTTGGTATCATGGGCCGAGATCTTGCTTCCACTGTAACAAACAGAAACTTCTTAGCTGGTTTTCATGGTAAAGAGAAGTAGCAAAGCATGGCCAGCTGGCACTGCCAAGACCACTACTATGGGCTGGAAGTTTTACTCTCTGTCATTTGTTATTTAACTGCACCTTTTTTTTGTTCTCTTTTTGAAGGACACAGGAAAGGGCATGATATTTCAGTATTTTACCTCCAGTGCTTGGTAACAGCTTTCAGAGGCAAATGCAGAAACTCACGTAAGCAATACTTTCCCCTTCTGCTGCCACAGACTTTGGCATCACCCTCAGTCAAGGTAGTTCAATGGTTAAAATTGGCTCAAATACCCTCTTTCTGGTGGTTTTTCCCTTCTCATCCCACTGCTCAAAGCAACAATTTCCCACCTGATGCACTGAAGTCTTAGGAACTTGCTGATAAGGACTAAGGGCAAGAAAATTGCTATATTTGTTGAACTCCATGACAGCTGGTAATTGTGATAAAAAAATTCCACCTCTTAATGTTAAGGGCTGTTCTGTGGAGTTAAAAGGTAGCAAGGTTTAAAATCTCATTACTACAAAGGCATAGCAGAGAGCAAGCTGGCTGCCCAGTTATATGGGACATGTTCGCTTCATTGAAAATCCTAATTAATTGCCATTTGGTCATTCTCTTGAGTGCAAGGATCTGTTAGATTAAAAACAAAATAACAATAATCTTGGTACGCAGCAATAATTTTATTTGTATGCATGCATTGCACATAGGCGAACAGGAGTTCTGTGCACGTACTTCTGATTTCTATAGGATTTTTCTGTGCACATTTTGTTTAGGTTGAAGAACTTCTCTAGGACTGAATAGAAGACAATGTCTGGAATATCACTGTAAATGTAATGGACGAAGTAAATTGACAGCAGCTCCAACTAAATTACAGTTTAAAAGACAAGGGAAGGCTCAAGGGACATCAAACAAAGGAAACTCTAGCTGACCAGCGCTCAGGTAAAATTGAATTGGAAATGTTCCCTGACTGATTAACATAACAAAAGTCCCAGTGTTTAAAAAGAAAGTAATTCTGCAGAAATAAGAGTGAGAACAAAAAAGAAATGGATCTTCCTCCAAACATACAGTAGTTACCTTTAAAAATACACATTCAGAGAAAGATCTAAAATACTACTCTGAATAAGGAGTTCTTGAAGAGCTTTTTTTTTTAATGATGTCACTCAGAAACATATAATTTTTAATAGAAGAATGTGAATTGAAAATTTCTTCAGTTTCATTCTCCCAATTTATCACATACAAATAAAAGACATTTTGCTCAAAGGTTTTGAATTAGAACTTGATAGAATATATTTTAAAAAGACAAAGAGAAATTGAACTAAAAATTAATATACATGTGCACAGCTTTACTTCTGCAGAACAGCTGCGTGAATAAAGGTTTACTTATGAAAATATAACTATTGGGAAAACAATCAACTCTTACGTAACATATCTGTGGATTAGTAGAGGCATTTAATATGTAAGAAAGGTATTTTTATTAGTCTTATCTCCTGAACACATGAGAAACAGAGATAGATACTTCTGGTTTTAAAATCAAGTGTATTCAGTAGTGTTTCCCCAGTTAGACAAAAGGGTTTTGTATGAAGAGTGTATCTGCATGCTTGGAACATGCATGCAGGAGCAAGCAGATCAAAGGAATTCTTCATGGCATTCATAACTTTCAGGGTCATAGTTTAGGGAAAATCTTTTCTTGCCACGGTGTTATCTCTAGGTGATTTTTCTTTTGCCATCCCAAATTACTGTGTGACATGACACATGACCGATTTGCCGGTACTGAGAACCCCTCAGAGGGAGGTTCCGGCAGTCAAGCCCCTGCAGAGGCCAGAAGAAGCCCAAATACACTTCTCTTCTTTGTAAGGGTGATCCAGCATCATCTCAGAACCTTGCCAGGTTTGTGTTGTGGCACCTCTCTGCCCACCAGCTCTGGGGTAGGTAATTCCCCTAAAAGTGCACAGAGCAAACCTTGCCCCAGCTTCCCAGCCCAGGGTCAGACTTGTGTCAGCTGCTCTGTGCAGGGAAATGTGAGAGGCTTTTCACTTCATCTAATGAGCCACTGCTGTAATAACAGTATTTTTACAGTATTTTAGTTCTTGGGTGATGAGTGCTTTTTAAAGTTTGGGTTTACAAATCGGTACAAGAAAAACAGACTAACCGGTAGCAAGACTCAGAGCTTAATTTAGACTTATTGATGTTATTGTTAGTTATTGTTAGCAAGTCTCTGGTTTACTCAGGATCCCAAGTGTATTGCCCCACTGAGAATGATGTGGGAGCAGGTCTCTAGTAACTAGTTATAGCCAGAAGAACATCAACTGGAGAGAGAATGTAAAAGTTTAAAGCTTATCATGTTTTGCTGAAACATATCTAAGATACAAAATGGAGGCCTAACAAGAACATTTCTTCTTATGGTACATGAAAATGTTTTGTTCTGTGAGACGGTTAAAAAATAGATTAAGAATTATGACTAGCCAGTACAGGGGGGACATATCATGCCAGGTTAGCCTGTAAATTTTGTCTTTCCCACTTGTGTGGCTGTGCTGGTGCTGTGCCTGCTTGTCCTCTCCAATTACTTCCAACCCTCTGGAAAATGTCAACCAACCAAAAGTCCCCACAAGTTCCAAGGCCTGGGTGTCAGCAGTGGCTCACTCCTTACTAACGTGCCCCTGAGTCAGGAGAGAGAGAAGATAGGGAGAACCACCACTATGGCCTTCAGGGGAAAGGCAAGGGACACAAATCTGTAGAAGAATGAGCTTTGGTAATTGCACTGCTTACAAGAATGCAGGTTCAATTAAATGAAATTAAATTACTAGTTAATTCCTCCATTTACTGGGTGGATACCAATGGTGAGAGGTAGTTGCTGGGATACATGCAGCTGGCGTAACTCTAACACCTCAAATTTCTCTCTCCAGCATCCTGCACTTGCTCCAGACAGACACAGCCTCCCACCATGTCCAGCTGACATCTGCCAGGTGAAGGTTGTTAGAATGGAATCAAAGAATCATAGAATGTGGTTGTCCCACACACCCTTGGATATGCAAAATGTCTCCCAAGGCATGCATTTACACACATCCAACGGGTTGGCCACAGAGGCTTAATGAACAGTTACCTCAGAAGGTACAGAATGACGTTCAGATGATAGGCTCCCTGGTTCTCCTGTTTCATATAGTGGTAATTCCTTCACACAAGCCACATACACACACACACACTCAGAGAGGCTTAATTTTCACTACACAATATAGACTACAACTCTGTAGCCATATACTACACAACTACATGTGACACAGCCAAGAGTCATAATCTCTCCATTGTGCTGCAGCACCAATCAAACTGCATGTTAAGAATGAGCTTTAAAACACAAAATCTCTCTTTTCTTTGAGAATATTAGTGCAGAATAAAAAGCAAATGTGGTACGAAAAGGGACAGTTGATTAATAAACTGTACTTCACTAATAAACTGTGAGTCAATAGAAAGTGTCTTAAACAGTGTGCCTGGCAGGACAAGTTCAAAAGTGTGTGGGGAAGAAGATGGTGAAAGAGAAGATGCAGTTCTGTAGAACCACCACGAGACACTGAAGAGAGGATTAGAATCTATGTGTTTTCCATGAGACTTGCTTGAGCAGAGGGCAAAATACAAAAGCTGTGAGTTTTAAGCAGGTTTGCTGTGCATGTGTTACACAGGACATTCTGACCGTGTGTTACAGCCGTAAACCTGGAAGCTCCTGGAAAATCTCCTTCAGACTAAAACTTTGAGTAAAATGTTTATTTCATAAGCAGCTACAAATATGTTTGATGCTTATATGATGTACTTGTTTCATCTAAAGAATAAGAGGAAACCTTCTGTTAAAAAAAAAAAAAGTCCTGAAATACCATTTTGAAATGACTTCTCTCTCAGACTTTCACTCAGCATTTAGCTGAAAAACACCAGCTGTGTTTGATCTCTGGCTAGCTCTTCTGTTTTCCAGAATTGTTTGCCCCACTCCAGAAAGATGTCCCTGTTTGGCTTTCACAGGTTTTCTTTTAACTGTCCTTATGCAGCCAAATCCGTCAAAGTGCCCAGTTTGGTGACTTTGCTCAGGACAGTTCTATATCACTTTTAGTCTGGCTTTCACAGCACTGTGTTCCTTTTCTGATCCTACATGTAGCAAAGCTGGCAAGCGAAGAGAGTCTGAATTGTTGCTGGTTTATTTTAGATTACATTTTTCATGGCGGGGAATATGGTGGGTGCTTCTGCTGACATTTTGTCCTTTGGATGCTTCCAACTACACACACTGAGAGTGCACAGGCATCCAATATGCCTGCAAACACTTGCACAGCAGAGCTAAACAATGAACTAGTTCAGACATCAATCACCCTCTTTAATTATGCATTTTCTTCACAAATGCACATTCTTTTCTGTTGTTCACAGAGGATGGCATGTGGGAAATACAGGGAAGACACTGGGAGATCTGTGTTAAGATGAGATCTGTTTGCCACCACCGCCTGGCTCATCACATCTGTGTTGGAGGTATCATTTACCTTTAACAGCAGTGTATTTTAGAAAGTCTTAATTCACTTCTGTCAGGCAATCAGATTGTTGCAAAATATATAAATTCTATATACAAATACCATCAGATGATGCAGCAGGCAATCACTGTGGTAATTAATCCCACATTTTTGTAGTTGAAGTAACAATTCTCATTTCAGGATGGAGTTTGAGTAAGAAGAGCCTATCTATATCTGTAAATGAATGATATCATTATTTTGGGAAATGAAAGTTTAAGCTGTGTAAAACATACAATCCCATGGAGATCTCAGCAGAGGAACTTGTACGTGCAGGTGTTTAATGTGATAAGGTACGTTACCATTTATCTGTGTACTTGCAGACAAATATTAACATAGTCATGAATTAAGCTTTTAATCCCTTTTATTATAAATTGAATATCTTTATTTTAACAAACATCAACAATGCACATTATTGTGCTCCAAACTATTCATTGCTATTCCCCACAGCGTACCATTACATGATACGCCATAATACATGTGTTAATATAATGCCAAGCATCTGCTTGAGTATTCCATAGTATATTTCATTCTCTCCCTCTCTCTCTTTTTGTTTAAACAAAGAGGCAATCTCACAAAAGACACTTTTTATATAGGAAACCACAGAGTCATTCAGCCTCACGCTGGAGAAGGACAGTAACGCAGTATGTGACATTTTCTGATGATTCAGGCCCTAGTTCTAAGTCTTCAGATTCCTTAACAGCAAATAATAGACTTGGGAACAAAGAAAAAGAAGAAGTAGATGTGAGGAGGTGGATTTAGCTGATGGTCCTCAGATAGGATCACTAAAACCATGTGCAAGTTATTTGTCAGTGATTGCCAGGTGTCTTTGCTCAGAGCTGCAGTACCAGGACCTGCCGGTGCTGGCACCTGCAGAGAGCAGCATTTACTCAAATGAGTAACACCATGAATTTCAGAATCAATTCCTCAGAAAGCTTAACTTTGGGTTATCTAGGTGAGTTATGCTCACTAAGAGCCATGACCACAGAACTGTTGCATGTATAACCTCAGATCAGAACTTTTGTTGAAGAAATGCAAGCAACGCTAGCTCTACAGGTTAATTGGAGAACTGAGTCTTTCTTAAAAACCCATAAAAAACCTAAAGGTAAACATGAAAGTTGTCAATAAAAACACACTCAAAGCTCATCCCCCCTCCACCAAAAAAAACCCCAAACCAAAAACAACAACAACCACCAAAACCAAACCACAAATAACCCCCAAACAGAACCAGATAGAAAAATAACATAACCAGAAACGGGAAGATGAAGAAAGTTAAGCAGCAGAACCACAATGTTTTTGCTTTATATCCCATTGCACCTGCCACTCGTTTCCTAAGACAGCTGACAATGACGAGAATGATATGGACTTGCTATGTGACCTTCTTTAAATAAGCCAGATGACAGTTTATGAGAGCAGTTCAGTGCACAAAACTGAAGGAAAGGAGAGGAGAGGAAAGGAGAGGAGAGGAAAGGAGAGGAAAGGAGAGGAAAGGAGAGGAAAGGAGAGGAAAGGAGAGGAAAGGAGAGGAAAGGAGAGGAGAGGAAAGGAAAGGAGAGGAGAGGAAAGGAGAGGAGAGGAAAGGAAAGGAGAGGAGGAGCAGTGTTCTATAATATAGAACTATAATATAACTACAACATGGAACAAGTAATATAAGAAAAATGAAATAATGAATGCTTCATTTTGATCAAAGGTTGGGCTTTTTTTTCAGTCTCCACAGAAAGTCTTATACTGCAAAGATTACATTAGTAGTAACCTTTGATGGCTGCAGTTCCTCCCTGACTCAAACTATCAATGGCAGTCTTGCAGTTATTGTGCTTGCAACGGGATTAAAAAATACCCCACTTGGAATCAACTTAAACATCCAAGCAACATTAATGCCATCACAGAAAGTGGTGCATTTCTGTCAAAGCAGCTAGCTAACTTGCTTGTTTTCATTTTTATAAAAACTGTTTTTCTTCTAGTCAAGACTGTTAACAAAAATGACTAATGATTGTTACATTAAATGAAAGGTTGTTGTTCCAAAGACATTATCCCAGAGATCTTGTCAATTACTGTAAAGGAATTCTGCTGAAAACATATTCCAATAGTTCAAATAAATTGTAGCTAAGCAGGAAGAAATGGGAAAATGGATGATGGTATATGAGTTATGTTTTAAAAGCTGTACATTGAGTTTAAACAATTCAGTGTAATCTTCATTATCCCCCAAAAAGCCTTTTGATTGTTTTATTCCTTCAACTGTGTCCTATTTAAATATTTTTCAAGCTTTACATATGGTATCTATGTTATTAGCTCTGTAAAGTGTTTACATGAAGTCTCAAAATGCAATCCTCAAGGCACTGTAATTTACAGAGAAGCTAACACTGTCATAATAACATCTTTATCCTACAACAGATCAGAGCTTAAAGTAATATTGCAAAGTAAAACAAATCCCATTAAAGAAAACAGAACTACCAGCAATAAAATTACAGTATGCTGAATAACCCTTGTGAGAGCATTGTGGCAGCCAGGCGGTGACAGGGTACTGAAGCAGAATGATAAAGCAAATGATGGGGATGGGGGGTGAACAGATTATGGACCCTGCTAAAAGTTAAACATAGATCCTTTCACCTCTAGGTCACAGGGGAGAATGGAGCCAGACCTCTATACGTAGTAATTAAAGCTTTTTGGTGGCTTCTGTGGAACAGGTCAATGGTCACACAAGTCCAGGACTTAATGAGTAGGTGTGTATTTTCTGCATTGCAAAGAGCAAACCTCCACCACAATAAATAGCAACACTGAGGCAACACAGAACTTTGTTCCTGCAGCTGCTAATCAGCTGTGCTCAAACCACAACATTTTAAAGATTTATTGAGTTCCATTAGCAAATAAAGCACCTGTTCCAGTGCATGCAAACAACTAGCAATAAAAAGCCACAACTAACAGTGCAGAGGAACCATCAGGTTAGTATTCATGTCAAAAAATACCTGGCACAAACCCATGACTGTAGTGGTAGGGTACTATCAGGCTTTTTGAGGAATAAATGGGATTTCCAGTCCGTTTTCTGCTATGTGGTTGTATCACTTCTAAGGGGCACTGTCAGTGCCACACTCTCCCCCCACCATTCTGTGAATTGCTGGCTGGCAACCCCAGGCTGGCTCACCACATTATTCATTGCACTCTCTGTAAGACATTAAAAAGATTACTTCAAGATAACCAACGCAGGAAAAAAATTGATATGTTTTTTCAAAACTTAATTGCTGAGTAAAATCTTAGACCTAATGAAACATTTCACCATTGGCTTTAGAGAGTCCAAGATTTTACTCTCTTGCTATTTTTGTGCATGTTAATAAACTGATACAACTCTCTTTGTAGGTGGAAACAATTTCATCTTGTTCTGAAGCCCTGAGATATACCAAAATGATCCTAAAAAGTCAGAATTTGCTCTACCTCAATTTGCATGATCCACATCTCTACTGAAATTTCTTTCAAATGTAAAATACCCATCACTGTACTGATTGCAATATGGAAAAAAAAAATACTGAGGAATAAATAATTCTTTCTCACTGAATGGGGAAGAATTTGGAACTAAAAGGATGCTTTTAAGTATAAACAACAACTTTAGAACAACCACTGCCATATATTTTATTTAGGACCTCAGGCCAGCTTTTTAATATGTTGATAGTGCATTCTGACAGTCATTCCTTCTTTAAATATAGTTTTTCAGATTTGAGAAGTCAAAGCACATCCCAGCTGTTTTGAAAAGCTACAGCTCTTTCATTTTTAGACAGTTACTTTCTCCTGCTTGAAATGTTGACATTTTTTACGAATGTGTCCTCTTAAAGTATGAAATAGAATGTGGACAAATTTTTTAAAATTGAATTAGATGAAGGTATTTCCTTGAAGCAAGGAATGCCGAATTTTCTGGTTTGCTCAAATCCAAGCATATTCTCAACACACTGTAAGCAACATAATTCATGATCATGCTCAACTGCCCTTATCTCAGATACTGAGCACACTAAAGACCCCTCTGTGAGCCTAGTGACATTATTAAATTTCTTCATTTTCCATATGGAGACCTCTCAGACACAGATACTACCACAGTCAAACAGCCTCTGAGAAAAACAATGAAGTGTCTCACAGAAAAACAAAACAAAAAAAACAACAACACACCACAAAAACGACTTGGCAAAATCCCTTTTCTACCCATTTCTATACACATAAAGAAAAGAAGCAGACAAATAAATGCAAACGCATTACTTTTAATGGTAGAAATTGGATCACATCATGGCTTTAGGATAATCATAAGGTTGAAAGTTGTGGATACCCATAGAAAGTTTTTCTTCCTTCTGCAAGTATTTCCCATTCTTTTTTTCTCCCACCATCAATGTAGAAACAAGTTATCTTATAAAGCCTTCATGCTTAAATCATTCTTTTAGAAAAACCACTCCAGCCAATGGATAAGAAATGCAAAAGCTGAAAATAAGCTCTCTCTTGTCCAGCTGAACCCAAAGATATGGAATATGCCAGACCGGGACAGTGGAAGGAGTAAATTTAAAACAAACAAAAACATTCTACACTGAAAGAAAACTTTCATAGCGACAATTACCTAGTCCTAAATAAAAATTAATGTTCTAGTGCAGCTGTATTACAGATTCATAGGGAGAAATACTTTAATCCTTTGGGTTCATATTCTAAATAGCTGTGGCAATCCTGCAATTAGTCAGTGGCAGACAAAACTGCTGTATCTCAAGCACCCCATAAGGTCCTTGTTGTAATTCCTAACACAGCAGGAATGTGCCTGTGCCAAGGACAAGACTCCCATGTGAAACATCACAGACACCCCAGGGGTGTTGCTGTCCCGAGGTCACAAAGAAGACGCAAGCTCTTTCTCCCTCATTCCAAAGAACGAAACACAAAATCGTCCAATGAATTTTAAAGTGAAAGTTCACTATTTATTCACTAGACCATTAGTTCCAATATTTTTCTCATTCATTTACCTTCAAAACTCCTTTAGCAGAGAATGACTCAAGCTCCTTCAAATGTGTAGGTTGTTACATAATATAATATGGGATTAATTAAAAATAAATAAATAAATTGTTGTTCCCTGAATAATTACCCCATAATGTACCAGGGAGTCACACACCTAAAATTTAAAGCAAACAAAACCCATATACTTGTTCTGTCTTCAGCACACAAACAGACACAGGATTTGTTCATCAGGGCATTCATTGTTGAGTCCAAGCAGACTGTGAGATGCCCAGTTTTCATCTAAAGACTTACAAGGCACTAAACCCCTCTAAACTTTTCACCAGTAGATAACTATCACAATTTAAAAAAATACATTCTTTATCTCCAATCTAAATCTATTTAAGCTGAGCTTTCAGTCACCTGAACTCTTTACGCTTTCTCCTTGTTTAAGAGATCTTCCCTCCTTCTCATACAGACACCATACTTCCATAGTGTAAAGAAGATCTAGACCAGTAATTCAAAAGGACAATAATTGTACTACAGCAGTGTCAAGAGGAAGTCAATATGGGTTAGGTTATCTTGACATTACTATAATAAAATTGTCATTATTCCCTCTTTCTATTACTGCAGTGTCAAGAGGAACCATCCAATACTGGAGCAGTAAGGTGAAAACTGCTGTAATAGCACATGGCAAAACATAGTCACCCCACACCCAGTTTAAAGATGCTAAAGAAGGCAAGTGGGGCAGCTAATATTATTCTCATTTTACAGCATGAGAACTGAAGCACACAAACATCTGGAGAATGCCTCACAGGCCGTCTAAGATTCCCAGGATCTCCCAAGCCTCTTAAATCTTATCCTGTTGTGTTAACACAAGTTCTTGAGTTACTTTCTAATTTATTTTCTCAAAGCTATGAGTCTAAAATTTTAGCAAATTAGTGTTTGCAATTCATTCTTGGTCGTCACTCAGATCTGTGTAGTTTGCTGTGAAAATATTCTATGTTCAAAAGCCCAGCTTTCTTTGAAGAAGACTCCTTCTACGTAACGTAGCTCTTGGCCATTACTGGGGTAGCACAGAGAGATTGTGAAAGCTCTGCAGCTAGCCAGGGAAAAAGCCCTAATTCCAAACACCATACTTATGAAACAAAAATTATTAATTAGGCTTCACAAATCATTCCTCTGTGCCACTTGTCACATCTTGACTGGAAGTATCCTGAACTTTCCATTCACAAAATGACATTCAAATATGAACTAATTAATCCTGAATTGGCTCCCTGATGTGAAGAAGTAGTGCAAGAAGTTATTATAGTCTCTTTATTGATCGATCAAACGGAGACAGAAGTGAGGAACCTCAATGCTTAGCATGACAGAGCAGTTTATCGTTAGGTGGCATGATTCCTGGTGCTGGGTGCAGAGAGGTTAACAGCATGATGTCTCCTTTCCAGAGACTTTCTGAATGACACACTGACAGAATTAGGCCCATCTTTTTAACAGAAAAATCTGTATTTTTCTTTTTGAACAACACAGAATTGAAAAAAAAACCAAAACAATTCACCAAAATAGGAATAGGATATATACAAGATACCTTGCTGTAGGAAGGTGTGTGCTGTATTTAACTTAAAAAATGTCATAGTTCTCCCAAAGCCAAAGTTATTATTATAAACTATCTAAACTGGCTTATACATTAATAAACAAAAAGGCTTTAAGACATGCTTATATTAAACTACAAGTGTGCCACCAGTAAATGAAAATCAATTGAAATCAATTTAGCTGGGATAAAAAGTCCCCTTCCCCTGCTACAGCTCATCTGGTGTGCTAACAGCTCCCAGTGATGAAACAGGTGCTTGTAAATTAATTAGCCTACTGAAACACACCTTAAAATGAATTTCCCAGAACACCCTGGCAGTGAGCCATCCTGGTCCCACGAGCTGATCAGTGTTCTGTAAATATTGAGATTTGATAAAGTAAATGCTACTCTGGCAGCAGATGGTTTGGAATGCTCTGTTGACACTGCCTGCGATTACTTGGATATGAAGACTTTGCTTCTCATAGACCTCCTTTGGGAGCCACTGGAGGACTTGATCCCCTCTCCAGCTATTTGCCTTCTAATTGAAAATCCTTATTCCCAGATGGAGCATAATGCTGCTGCTTCAGGCGCCTAGCTCTGCACTGCTTGACTGTTGATATATGGGTAATTGCTTTCAGTAATGCAGGTTAAATGTGACATTTAGTGCTTAATAAAAATTATCAAGGCCAAAGCCGTTTATCATCCTTACACTTGGGCTGTCAGTTCTAAAGGAATTTTCAATTCATTTGAATTCTTGCTGAAGAGGCGAGCAGCTCCTCCCTGGCAGAGGGGCAAAGGCTGAAACCAAACTTGGTCCTCTTTCTGCTTTATATCTAAGATTTGTTTGCGAACAAAACCCCTTTAAAATTAACCTATCTAACATGGCAACTATCTGCCTTTGTGCTTAGTGTGTTGGTGAACAATACATAATCAGCAGCCACTGTGTACACAAACCACATAAGCCAGATGCACTGCACCTTCTGTGGTTGGCTGGAAGCTGAAAGTTACTCCTCTTGTAGCATCTTAAATAAATGAACCTGAAAGGAAATGAACTCTGCTGAATCAAGTAATTTCAACCTGAAAGTGTTGAAAACATAAGGAGGACAAAGCTTCCATGTCAAGGTAGCAGCTCTGCTTTGCTGAGAGTATTTAGTATAGTTGCCGTAGTAAGAAAAAATGATAATTTCTACTGAGTCAAACAGACTAATATTCTCATTATGGATTAATGACTTGATAAGAGCGCAATGCTGCAGTCCACAAAGCATAGAAAGAATAGATTTTAAATGAGGGTAGGCTAAAATCTGCTGACTGAGCAGTGAGAGTGTAGTCACATCCCTGCTTTCCAGTGTCACCATCAGAGGTTTACAGACATGACTTTTTGGGGAGGGTTCACAAATCTCTGACTTTTAGTCATCATTACATGGGTAGAGAGACCAACATTTAGATCATTCCTTCTCCCAGTAGTTTCTTCTCTAATTTAGAGGTGGAGCTTCTAACTCCTGCCACATTTTTCCGGAGAGCTGAAATAAGTAGGTAGCTAACTGGCCACAACCCTCTTCCATCATCTTTGGAGAGATTTTTAAGACATCTTTTGCTAGATTTGTAGCAGTTGAGAGGGGGAGAGATGCACTGACCTTTGTGCATCAGACAGTTCTCCTGAGAGAACAGGAGCATAGGAAACCTAAAAGGTCATCAGTTGGAGTGGTATGCCCAGCTAGCATCCTTCAGCTACCATGAACATTCATCAATATCTTTCTATAAATTCTTTTTGTCCCTCCTGTACTCTGCAGTCTCCAGAGAAGCTCTTACCTGCCTGCCACACAGTAGTTAAGAGTGATGATATAGTCTTCCTCCAATATAAGTCTGTTCTCAGAGAACTTCACCTTAGTGCGCTGCACAACTAAATCTGATATAGGTTTGAATAAAAAGACACATGCACTATTACTTAAAATAGGACAGCCAAGCAGAACCCCTTTTTCAGATTTGGAAATGTTGCTGAACAAATAACGGGGTTTAAGAATAACAACAATAAAAGCCAGAAAATTAATCCATATTGTGATCATATGCAACTTCATCTCTGCACTTCATGCAGTTTGAAGGATGCCTTCAGGCACAGTGTTCATGTATCTGCTGTAATACATTATCGCTTTTAATGAGTAAAACAAATCTGGGTACACAGTTGAGCCAGATGGCTGAAAGCCAACCATGTTAAGAAAGTGATAATACTAATTCAGGAAACTGGAAAAAAAAATATGCACATGCTGTCACTGATGGTATTAACTTCAAGGCCATAACCAGTCCCTAAGCATGCAGTTTTCACAAGCTATAGCTTCACCTTTTGGAAGAAGCTTTTATTTTCCTCCTTTCTTGATTTATTTTGTAAAGCTCAGGCTTTCTTCTCTATATCTCCATTACAACCAGTAAGTCATCTTCTCTGTTTCCAAAATACAACACCTCTAACATTTTGTTCATATTAGATTAAATTTGCCTCATCACAGAAAATGTAATAAATTTGAGCTCACCTTTGCCTTAGAACAAATCTTGTGAGACTGAATTTATTCCCTCTTGAGAGACATGACCTGGGTACCTACCAGAGAGCTATGTGGAGAGTCTAACAAGTCAGAGCAGAAGACTCATTTCAGCTAAGTATGGCATCTAAAGAAAGTAACTTCTTCTGGTAGAAATCTAACTGGGGAGATGTGACTAATGCCCCCTCCACCCACCTCTTTTGTCAGGAGTAAGCAGAAGGGTGTCCACCTGGTTTTGAGGTTCATAATATGGTGCCAGACTCCTTCATCTGTCATAAGCTTCTAGCGAATGCTTCTCCCTAGAGGTTCTGCACAGCTAAAACTTGTACAGTGCCTCTGGTCTGCCTTCTCCTGTTCTCCAGGAGTACCTACCCACTTGGAACCCCCACATACATGCCTACATCTGGAGCTGCCCATTATCAACTAATGCAGAAGAATGTTATCTGTAGAAGTATTCAGAAAAAACATCAAAATAAGTATTTCCCCTCCTTATAAAAAAGAGAAAGAAGGTCTGCCATCTTGCCCATACAGAGGTCCAGAACAAATCCCAAATTTGGTGAGGTATCAGAGGGATTTCTCAGCACTCCTACTGCTATCTACTATACTTCTTACATTATAAGGATTAAATTTAGCAGAAGATTATTTGCTGTAGATACTTTGCTCTTTTTTCTCTCTGCTGGAATACCATATATTAGGAACTCCTCTAGGGAAAAGAACTTAAAAAAAATCTAGTGGATGCTAAGTAACTTAATGGATAATAAAATGCCTTGTGCTTCTGGGACTGCTATTTAAAGACCAACCTGATGTTTTATGTAAAATAAGTATTGCAGTCTTGGGACCTCACCTTGCATTTCTGTAGTATTGACTATAGGTAAAGTACTTTTTCCCCAATAAGAGCACACATTCTAGGAGTCATTAACAAGCTCCCATAGGACAAGTGGCCTTCCTTGCTGCCAGCCCACCCACCCCCACACGTAAAAACCAGATAAAATGCAGAAGAGATGCTCTTTTAAATTTTGTGGACATCACCGGCTTGTTTGCAGAAAGAACTCTTTGAGTAAAACTTGCACCTTCCTGAGACCCAAGAGAAAATTACTGCACAGTATTCATCTTGCCTCATTTCTCCACATTCTCAGTGATCACAGCCACAATAAGTTAAACAGAATAAATTCAGGAAATGTTCAGAAAGTGACAAAGCATTCAGACACCAAGAGGTCTCACTCTTGGCAGTCTCAAAGGGACTGGTGGAAGAGCCAGATGTAGGACTGGCATGGCAGGCAGAGGCAATAGTCCCACCTTCGTTAGAGCACTCAGCAGAGATCTGGAAATGTTAATGTTATTCGGAGAAGACACATTTGAAATCCCAAGGAAGTTCATTACAAAAAAAGCTTGATTGGGAGAAGGCAGTCAGTTGGAAAATGATATTTCAATAGAATTCATGTACGTCTTCCCTGTGTGAACACCCTTTCCCAAGATTTAAACTTTGCTTTGAATTCAAGCTCTATTTAGTCATGGTTAGCAAGTTTGAGGTGACAGTTTCCTCAGCTCTAATTCATTACAAGTATAAATGGCCTACTTCAGTCCAGCATTTTGTTCTCTTTCTAGGCATGGTATGAATAATGACAGTCTCATGTATTAATGTGGATTGGCCTCTTTCATGGTTGTGTGTGAATGAGCTTGGAGCAGAAGAACACCTCTATGAAAAGTCCTTGTGGCTTATGGTTTGATTCCTACGTTTTTATCTACCATCACCAAATCCTCTGAAAATCCAGAGATTTTACTGCTGTAGGTTTAGCTTGTAAGAGTTATCTCCTAATTTCCCTTATCCACTTTCCTCGAATGTTACCCCAAAACTTCTGTGTTGCTACTTTATTTCCCATCCTAAGACTCTTATTCCTCAAGTTTCTTTCTACCTTCTATTGTTTCTAATTTCAATATCTTTAATGAACTTTAATCTCCCTCCAGACTGGAAGTGACATGTGGACTATATGTCTCTTTTGACTTCAAGAAAATATAGAAAATTATTTTCAGAACTCTGTTCTTTAGGGTTTCCAGGTGCTGATCTTCTGATTCCTTCAGAACCCCATGGCCTAGTCCCTAGCAGTATTATCAACCTCATCTTCCCAGCAGCAAACCCATCTTTGACCATATAAGTGAAAAAAAAAAAAAATATTTTTTAATAATGACTTTTTAAAAGGAACAGAAATAACAGATTCTGAAACTAGGAGAAATTTCACAGCCCCATTTGACGACAAAACAGTCTTTTACAAGTATATTCTATGTGGCCTGGACAAGTTTTTTTCAAGATTATCTACCAATTTTACATTATCAGATAAGACATTTTTATGTCTATACATTGAGCTGGTGAAAGTATGTCTGACCACTAGTTTTGATTCTTTTTCATGGAAAGCAAAAGAAAATACAGTCTTCCCACAGGATGGCTGCCATTTACATTGGGACACTGATGACAACATCCCCTTCCAGAATAACTTTATAACTAGTTCAGAAAGATGCAGGATTTCTGTTGTAAAAAACAAGAAGTACCAAGCTTCCTTGTGCAGCAAAGTCATTGTGAGGAAAAAAATACCATTCTTCATAACTGAAATTAAATTAATTAAAAAAATATAAAGTTTTATTTAGCTGCTATTTATTTAGACATTCTCTCTAGCAGTCAATTATTACAGATTTAATGCCACAGAATATGGTTACCAAACACCATCTGTGAATCTGTTTCTACAGATGTTTTATTGTGAAATAAAATAATTGTGTTTGAAGGTTTCTTTCCTATTTTATGCTAGTAACAATATAAAAGTTGTTAAACCTATTTTGAAATAAATACTTCAAACATTAAAAAAATGTATTTTTTCTACTGCCTCTTAAACTAAGAGTTTGGTCTGTTACCATTGTTAGTTTCTGACTGATTTTCACTGTGTTTGAACAGGTTTTATTTGAGTTCTTAAAGGCTGTAAAAAGTCTTGAAAACCTAAATAGTCTTTAAAATCTAAATGCTGTTATATAAAAAGAAGAAGGATCACAAACATTATAAAAGCAAGTTAATTATCTTTGGCCTATGTTAACATCATATAAATAAAATTATTCATCCCAGCGATAAAATAAGAAGTTATTAATCAAAAACAGACACTATCCAAGTAGGTTAATTGTATGGTCATTAGAATGAAACCAAGAGAAGAGGGTATTTTTTTCAAATCTGGGTAGTACTGTCAACAGCAAGTGCTAAATAATAGCTGAAAAGGCGGGGGGGAAAGAAAAAGGTTTGTTTGTTTTTTGCAGAAAAATAATTAAATGGTTGTTATTATATTTTTAATTAAATAATTCCTACCCATACTATGTTTAAAAATATGGCTATATCTAAAACATTGCAGAGAACTATTAAGACTAGGAAGACATTCATTCCTTTAAATGACTTGTGCAAATTCAGAATTCTCATTTTAATTATGATCTACTGTCCCAAGCCAGAGATTTAACTGATTGCATCTGAAATCCAGTGTAGGCTGAATTTTCTAATATTGCAATAAGCGAAACCTGAGTAGGCTCTAAAAAGCACAGGATGCGTTATATTTATGAACTGATCTCCCACATCCATTAATAATTTACTAACAAATCAGCTTAAAAGTTGTTTTGGGAGTGGATACTTACCCTCACTCTACAAAAAATAACTCCTTCTGGAAGGACAAGAAAAAATTATAAAGAAAAATTAAGTGCTTCTTCAGAACTGGTCCTGGCAGGACCACAGAAGTTTATATCAAAATTAAGGGTGAAGGGAGAATATCTATCATGTAATGCCTATGTAAAGACAACTCCTTCCTCCCTCTGGAAAGACTTCAAAAACTCAGAATAACATTTTCAAGGGAAATACAACCAACACTGTAAAACTAAATAAAAATCATGCATCCCTATGATAAAATAAGTAGTTATTAATCATGTATGGTCGGTAGAATGAAACCAGAAAGAGAGAGTATTTTTCTGAATCTGGAAAGGACTGTCAACAGTAAGTGCTAAACAATAGCTGGAAAGGAAAAAAAGCAGTCTTGGCTTCAGATTTTCACCAAGAGTTTGGATAGGTTGAACTCAACAGGGCAGTCACTGTCCCTGTGCTTGCAGTGTGTTAACCACCTCCATCCCAAATGGGAACCTCAGTGTGGCAAACCGGTCAGGTTCAGAGCTGGGTGCTAGTAAAATAACATTTTTTTTTAGTGTCCTGATCTAAAATGAGAAATGACAAACTTCAGAACACCAGACCACAAAATGACAAAAGGAGCCAAGAACAAATTTTAAGTCGATGTGATGGGTATGGTTACATAAGACAAAGTCATTGAGCCAGACCCTAAAGGAGGTTAGGAACATATAAAAGAAGTGTATCTAGAAGCACTTTAGCATAGCTGAGCAAATTCATTCCTAACTTGCCATAGGCAGGGGCTTGCTGCCAGATGTGGCAAGAGAAAAAAGTACAGAAAGACAAAGAAAACAAAATATTTGGAGGAATTGAAATAGGTGAATCTGAAGTGTGTATTTGCTGTCTGGAAAACATGAAACAACAATACAGTCTAAAAGCCACCTAGAGATAAACATATCATGTAAGACCAACACACCTCCCCATCTACTAAAAGTATTTGGGTTGTCTATCCTGACCTCCAAAGGTAAGTTTGAATATGTAATTTGTCTGTTAGTAATAGTTGTGTGGTCCAAAACTACTGAGTTCTTAGTTCATCTAATAGTCAGGATTTCTTACTAAGCTTTTGCCATTAAAAAATTAAAAAAAAATAAAAAGTTGAGGGAAGTCTGGCTTTCAAACTGACCATACAGATGGGGGAGATGTCAGTGGCCACTTTGTTCATATTGCCACTTTAGCAGAAATATGTTTAAAGAGTTTAAAGACAGGGTAAGGAGGCATCTTTGCCCAGCAACAGAGATGAGTAGCTCAGGTTAGACTGGGAATATCAAAAGTAGTATACAAAAAGTTTCATTTTGGCATTCATTGAGGTCTGTAAAAGTACCCACCCTTTCCTCGGGTATTGATTGTGTGGAGAGTCTTATGGTGTACTTAAATTTGCCAAGAACAACCTAATAGCTGCCCTAACCATGAGACTTCTGTACTCATTGTTAACCAATTTCAAATTTATGTCAAGTTATGTATGCTGAGACCTCATCTCCAGTTCTGATGATTAGACAATAACAAATTCACTGTAATCTTGCCAGCACGGTACTGAGAATGTTGCTGCTGGTGAAATACGGTTCTCACCATGGAGAGCAGACTGCAGCAGCTTTACTGTCCCATACACTTTTCCAACTTGTGTTTGTCTCTGTGGTTTCTGTACAGTGAAGCTTTCCTAGACTTAAATCAGAATTAATGTCATCATGAACTACTTGAGGTCTTCCCTGAGTCTAAGTAGACCCTGGGTGTGATTTGCACTTAGTGCGAGTTAATGCAGCAGTTTACTATGATCACATGGCTATATTTTGAAACTAAAAAGACATTCACAAGGCAACCAGATCTTCCATGATGTTAACTTGTTCTGAGTAACCCCTGGGACAACAGATGCCCAGAGTTAAGGCTAATATGCGGGCCAAAGGAAGGAACTCCTAACAGCGAAGCAGATGAGAACTGTGCTACCTATTCCTTCCAGCCTCTAGAAATACAAACACTAGGACAGAGACATGGTCCTCCCAGCTAATCTCCTGTGCCAGGCTGCAGTATTTCCCCCTGAATTCCTGAGTTTCAGCTGTAGCTGGTCTTCTAAAACTGACACTTTCAGATGTATACCATCTTGATTTTGCTTTTTTTAGTGTGTTATTTTGACCTCATGCTGTTCTCTGTCCTCATTCTGTTTGGTTTTGTTTACTCCCTCTCTCTCTTCCTCACTTGTCTTCCCTTTTCCCAATTTACTATATAATCTCTAGTTTTCTCTGCTGCACATTCTCCCTGTCATCTCCAGCAGGGAGGCTTTTTGCTGCAGGCTTTGGTGTAAAACAAGCAAAAGCTTTCCTCTGGCCTTTGCTCCCCAGTCCTTGCCATAGTGATGGTGCTGCTGCCTTATGTCTGCTTGTGGCAGCTCCTGGTGTCCCCAACTGCCCCTGGGCAAGTCTGGGTCCTGATCTCTTCAGAGTACATCTGCACCCCTTGGAGAGAAGCTGCTGCTTCAAAGCCTCTCTGACCAGGAGGAATCTGACGCAGCTCCTTTGCCTTAATATAATACTCCAGAGGAAGCACTTGCTCGCTTTCCTTATGGAATGTGTAGGGTGACTATGTCCAGATGATTCAGCAATGCCAACTTGTCATTAAGGAGCTCCCCTTCATAAGGCACTGTGGAAATCAGAAACCCACCACAGCATTTTTTTGTAACCAGGGAGAGCTGAACAATCTTAGATTTTTATCCAGAGTTTTCTGTTCAGTAGGTTCAAAGACACAGAAATGTAATCCATGTGGAAATATCTGGAACCTCCATCTATCCCAGCTATTCCTTCTAAAAACAATAATTTTTAAAACTGATCAACCACCATTTTCTATCGCGACTCATTCACCCAGTCTAGAAGCACTGTTTTGCTGGAAGCAATTTACAGCTATCTTTACCAGGTAATAAATTAAATTATCAGGAAACAGAGAATAATGTGTGCATTTGATTCTCTGAAATGAGCTGTCTGAGTTTCATGGAGCTATTTTAAATGTTTTTATATTACCATACATATGATAATGTTTTAAATGAGTGCACAGTAGCTCATAATAATGTTTTCAATGTTTTCCTGTAAAGTAGACTTAAAATAAGTAAGTTCATGAAATATTTCTCTTTCTCAAGGGTGCATAACTTTGTGAACACTTCAGTGTTTTGATCTGGGAGGAATAGAGAGAGTTTATTCCTTTAGGTCCTCTGTTCAGATCAAGGAAGATTTTTGCAGTTTGAGTGCTTCACTTTCAACAGAGTTTGAGGAACCACAGCTGAGAGATTGTGGACCCTGACTCCAGCTGCACAGGTGGTACACATAAACTGTCACGGAGAATTTGCTTTCGAGTCAGTTAAAAATTGCCATTTTCGTCTTTTGGATACAAGGACTAAAATACACTGTGTCTTTACAATTTCATACTTTCAAAGGATTTAGTCTGCTCTGAAGAAGAGCAGTTTAGGAATCTCTGAATAAATTAATTTAGAAATTACGTACTTCTCAAGTTTACAATTTTCATGATCATTTGCTGGTTTTAGAATTATTTACTCGGTAACAGAATGATGCACATTTTCATTTACCTCAGTAGATTTTTGAGCATTATTCCTATGGTTTTCTGCCATCATGTGTGTGATATTTAAGTATTTGAAAACATTCTGTGGAAACAATCAAAACCATGTAGTTGGGTCTGATTCTAATTTATCACACTCAGATAAGCATAGGCTTTCACTCATAATAACATTCTGTTTTCTCCAAAATGACTGTATTGAAGAGTTCTCAGCAGACTCGTCTTCTGTATTTAAACAGAGTTGATTGCCAGTATAAATTTCTCTGTATTGCTCCCTCCAAATGTTCCCTCTGTATTCTGCAGGACAGAAACTGAAGTGAAAATCTTTTTTAATTCCTGAGTTAAATGACTATTCTCTCTAACAAAATTGGTAAGGAGGATGCTGACTAATGAAACATTAATTTCTTTTTACTTTGTTCTTAAAAAAGAAAAAAAAAAAAAAAAAAAAAAAGACTTACAGGGCCTGAGAATATGAACAAACAATCTAGGAATTTCAGTTCCATTGCGTGTAGAGGACACTCAAAGTACATTAAGTATATTATCTGTCAGAGGGCAGTCTGTAAGCATGTAAAGATTTACATTCTGATGACAAACATAATTTTAGGTAGGACACAGAAGGCCTAGGGCTTAATTTAACACAGCTTGTTAAATACAGACCAGAGATCTGGGCAGAAAATGTGAGTGTGATGGATGTCCGATGAATGATACTTTTCCCTACAGCCCACCTAGCTACTTGGTGGCAGCCACCAGGCTACAGGACCTAAGAAAACCCCTTTTGCACCACGTCGCTAGCTTCACAATACCACTTTTTTACCGTCTCTGGGCTTACTAGCATACAAAACCACTGCTAATTAAAGCACTGTGAGGATCAGGTTTAGACTGTGGAATCCTCAATAATCAATACTACAAAATTCTTAAATTTATATCTTACCTTTTTTTTTTTTTTTTTTAAGTGCTCCAACTATTAGTCTCCCAGAGAAGTCTGAGTAGGGTTTGGGTGGATGCAAAGCACCGTGTTTTACTGGGTCCAAGGGCCAGGAATAATCCACAGAAGCACAAGTATTTGAGTAGCACGGCCACAAACCTAAGCTGCTCTGATAGCCTAAGTGTGTTAGGTGAGCACAGGCACTTACGTGTCAGGTGAGCTTGCAGGAGATGTCTGTGCTGACAACTAAAATGGACCATGTGCCACAACAAAGTTCATCTTTATAGAGTTAACCTTTCCTCACGTACACCAGAGTTCCCCTTAGGAATAGTTCCTGGAATATACTGTCTGCTTACATGCTAGGAGTATATCAAGACCAATGGTGGGACAACGATCCAACATGTGCCTTGGCTTGGTTCTGTTTCTAAACATAGCACCGTTCACTAGGTATCTTTCTCACACCATAGAAACCCTCACCAGTCTTGCCCTAACAAATATCACGACATCTCTAGCATGATGGATTTTGTACGAATGGCAAAATCCCACTGGCAGACAGGAGGAGGATCTGCAACTAAATGTCCTGTAATTCAAAACTTCATATACTGGATGTACAAGTTTTAGTTATCCTATTAGTACCTGCTTCACCGTAACCTTGTGCCATAGCTACAGAGTGAACTCAGGATTTCCGAATGTAATTACTATCAAAGAGTGCTTCAAGTATCTCTGTAGGGGTTGGTACCCAAGAGAGGTTAACAGTTGCTTAGTCACTTGAGTGGTGGATGTCCACAGTGGTTCAGGATCCATATCAGACTAATGATCCACATGGGAGGAGCCTAATGCCTGTATATGATATGTTATAGTGGTCTGTTTTCCATTTTTTACGTAATCAGCTAAACTTATTCAGAGAAAGAGAAAGCGATTTTGAAAATGAGATACCTGCTTTATGGCTATAAACCCTGCATTATGGTGAAGGAGATAGCCAAATATAGATATTTAGCCTTTTGCTTATTTCTCATCTCATTTACTTATTAGTGTTCATCTTCTGTTAGTTTTAAAACAGACAAATAAAATCAGTTTAGTAGGCTCTTCTAAATGTTGTAATACAGTTCTCCATCTTACTGAAAGTTTATATCATGGATGGTCCGATCAGTGTAAAAGCTCAGTAGAAAACATGTAAAAAAGTTTCCAGTCAGGTTAAATGCAAAATAACTAAAAGGATCTGATATTTAAGCAAAAGTTTAATGTTTAAATAGGAAATACTGAAATAGTTCTAGCTGAAGTATTCAAGTACTTCTGGCAAATCTCACAACAGGTCAACAATTAAACAGTTAATGGCACTAAATTACTGCACACTAATTTAAATGCCCTTCTCCCAAGCTAAATTTCTGTCCCCTTTTAGTGTGAAAGATATTTCCTTGATTGCACTCAGAAATACCCAGTTCCGCTGAACACCTTTGGTGTTCACAGTTTCATCTCAGAGACAAATATTTCCTAATGTGCAAATGTTATCCTGTACAGCTGGGAAAAATGAAATCAGTTTTTCATTAAGGAATAAAACATATATAATGCTACAACGTAAATAAAGCTGAGTTACTGTTGCCGTGGGAACCAAAAGTTTGAATATCCTCACTATTGTACATTTAAATTCTCTACCATAATGTCGCATTAACTTTTTTCTTTTCTTTTGCATTACATTTATATCTAATATGATTCCATTTCCCACTCTTTACAGATGCAGATTAGCTACTGTAATGTTCCCGATGCAAAAACTGTTTTTGGTAAATCATATCAAAATGTTTCATGGAACTCACTGAGAAGTGTTGATATATGGAAATTGGTCTTTTTAAAAATTGCTCCTAAAAACCAAATTGCATATTTTGAACGGCACCTCCTCCCGCCCCCCCCCCCCCCCCATTTTCTATCATCACTTCCCATATTTCTGGAGAATTCAAGGGAATGGCACATCTGTGACATTTCAAAAGGAGAGTTCCTATTATTGCTGGCCTAATGCTTATTATAAATACACTGTAGAGCAAGTTACAGTAATCTAAACAAACAAATGTTGGTAATAAAAGTTAACATCTTGCCAAATTTATCAGACTTGCATTGATAATGAATCTTTCCCAGTGAACTGTAAAGATTCTGATATATGAAAAACCTGCGTAGTTTCAGAGTTTATTCAGAAGAAAGTAATCTCAGATTATAATTCATGACCAATGACCTATGAACCAACTATTGACTGTAAACTTATTATAGTATTGAATGTATGCATTTAAAACATGTTGTGTGGTGCAACTTCCTTGGAAACTGTCTCTCCTTTATTAGATAAACCCTTTGGAAATTTTCTCTTCTTTCTCTAGTCATTTCCTGCCTTTTTGGTAGGCTTCTTCCAGTTCAGAACAAGATAATGACAAATTAATTCCAGTTAAGAGTCAAATTTTTTAGGTACTACATGGAGTATTTTTATAATGAATATAATTGTAATTATTGAGATTAATGTACTTAGGGACAAATAGAGTAGGTTCCAGAGACAGTATTATGAGAGTGCCCATTAAAATCAGGGTAGAGCATAGATCAATAGTACTTAAGAGACTGGTTGCTTTCAAACAATTCATATGAGAGAGGTTAAATTATATCAATAAATTATATTATTTCAGTGAACAGTACTGGTAACAGAAGTTAAGAGCACAGAACAGAATCAGCTACTGTTTAATTCATACCAAAATAATTTTCCCTTAGAAAAAAATCTTACGAAGTTACGCTGCAGTGGAAATGAGGCACAGCAGCAAAAAGCAGAGTGTTTTGTTGCTTGTTGAAATCCAGCAGGAGCAGCTCCGCAATTCTCTTTTTGTGGCTTTGCATTTGCCACTGAATTCCTATGGAATCATCTCTGGGTCTGGGGTTTCGACTGCTTGCCCAAAACCCATTTGTGGCAGTTCTTGCCATCGATTTAAAGTTTAATGATATGCAAAATAATTACCATTTTAAAACAAACAAACAAACAAACCACACAAACTTGCAGAATAAGACACTACTTGAACCCTCATAGAAGGAGATGTGGATGTGCAAACATTTGTACATGTATATATACATGTAAGTACATATGTTTATACAGGCATGAGTCTGTATTTCTACACTGAGTACCTACATACAGACAAAACTACACACATGGACTTGAAAACATTATTAGAGTACATGTAGGAAAAAAATAAGTATATTACAAACTTCTGTAATTTGAAATTGATCAGAAGTCATTCATAGTAGATCCATTTATTACAGTGTCTTGCCAGCTCTGTCTTATATTTATAATCTATCAAGCACTTAATCAAAATGTTACACAGCTTTGACAGAGAACTTACCTATACTCTACAGGATATGACTGTAAAATGTCTTCCTTTCTTTGACTGCATGATTGAAAAATCAAGCTTTGAAATTTTATTTTAATAACATTGTTAGAGGTCTGTGTATTTCATTTCATTGTCAAAGTCTAATAGAATAATAAACCTTGATATTTCATCAGCCTTAAGTGTTTTCTTTTTTTCTCTCTCTCTCTTTTTTTTCCCCCCCCACATAATGGTTTTAGGATTTTAGTTACTTAGTAGATTTAAATTGCACTCTTGACATCTTTATTATTGATTCAGGTATCCTTAACCTCCTACAACACATAGAGTCATCCTTTCATATTTATATAAGGTGGAAGTTTGCACAAAAGCTCCATCTAATTTATATAGATTCTCCAAAAACAAAACAAAAGTTATTCACTTTCTGGAATGTCTTTAAACCTCTTTGTCTTGTGCTGTGTTTTGGAAGATATTAATAAAAGAACGAGTGTAATAGATGAGGATAAATAATAAATCTTACTCTAATGTTCCTCTGAAAATTATGTCCAGTTACAAGTAATTCAGAGGTAAAAATAATAAAACAAACCACCTTTCTTATCTAGTCCTTATTTTTTTTAAATCTCCAACTCAGATGCTCTTGTGACTTTTGGTTTGTATGTGTAACTGATAGTACTGACCTTTAAAAACAAACAAACAAACAAAACCAAAAACTAAAACAAAACAATCAATCAACAACAACAAAACCAAAACCAAACAAAACAAAGAAGCAAAAAAACCCCAACCAAACTAACAAAACCCAACAGAGTTTCTGTTGAGAGCTTAAAATATTTGCAAATTGATTTGATTTCTATCAAGGTCCAGTTACCACTAAAATATAGAACACTTCTTTTTTGTTTAAATCTGATTTGTCAGTAATTGAAGTCAGTATCTCAGTATTACATTTTTGCACCTGACAATTTTCACCTGAGAAGTCAAAATATGTAGTCCCTGGATTCTGTACCTGAGTTTTGCCCTAGATAACTATCTTTTTCCCTCCTCATATTTTCTTATTTTCTTATTGTTACTGTTCTGAAAAGGAGCAGGAACAAGGAACTGTTTTCTGGCATGTGCACCTGTGTACTCTGATACCCCATTTGAAACCGAAACCAAGGTGACTGATGGGCAATACAAGAGATAACAAGTATATTTTAGCATTTTGGCATAGAGCAAATCTTTAAAGAGTGCATTTACATTTCTTCAGAGAAGGCTTCCAAATCAGAGTCCGCTTCCTTCGTGAACTGGAGAGGCAGGAGGTTCAGAAGGACTTCAGCACAATCTTAGGCTGTAAATATTGTGTAATTGGATCACCTCTGCTTTCACCTTTGAGTTCTTGCCAATTCCTGATTCGTGTGCTTTTTTGTGTCCTTTCGCACGGTAAGGTGAAATATCTGTCCCAGTTTGTACCCTGCAGCCTGACCTCTGATCTAGATTGCTCACTCGGAATTCAGTTCCGAATGACTAGTGTTCTGTCAGGCAAAATCTACATAATCTGCTGTCAAAGACTGTCAAACAAATGGTTGACTTCATACACCCCATTTCAGTAAAATGATCAAAACATCAGAAAGAAAAAAAAAAGCCCCTTCATTGGGCTCAAAAATATGGTACAAAGATAGAGAAAATACCCTGGAAATGAAATAAACCTTTGAAAAGGTATAAATCAAATTATTCCTGAGAAGATATAAATAGAGACAAAGTGCTGAATTCATACTCTTAATTTTTACTTCTGGTGTGGGAAGAATTTTTGTTATTTCAGATTTGAATTCCACAAATTTATTTATTTATTTTTATATGCAAAAAACCCTCTTAGATCCAGAGTATAGTCCAATTAATTTTGGGAAGAGGTACTGAACAGCAAGCAATTATAGGTGATCCAACAATTGCATGGGAATAATTATTTAAAGTCCGAAGGTCTTTGTTTAAAAATGTCATCAAGCCAGTTGATTAGATATAAGCTACCATTAAAAACAAGCTTACATATTAGTTTTCCTCAGGGAAAAAGGGCGGTTAATACATCCATTTCTAAATGTAATTACATTTCCAGCGCTACGTGTATTTTATAGCATAACTTGTACCTTAGTAAATCATTTTCTTTTGTTCATGTAACAAAGTTCCTTGGAATGCTAAATGAAGAAGCTGCAGGCATCCTCCATTTAATCCATGTCCATTAGAAATTACATACTTTGCTTTCTAAGAGCTGTATGTCCTTTCCGTACCTGAGGTTGTTTTCTTTTTACTGGCTTTATAAGTATAACAATTTCACTTTATTCTTCCTCTACATCCTTTTTTTTTTTTAATTAAACCTTCAGCTATACTTTATTCTTGCAGTGAGAAACAGCAATTCACTCTGCTAAAGGTAACGTGCTATTTTGCCTCATTATAATAAACACCAATGTTTTTACAACTGCAACAGTTCTCCACCAGTATTAGCATATTTTGGCTGAGGTATTGTTTTACTGTGACCTGTATAATAAGTGTCACATTAGCAACACAACAAATCAAACGGTTGTTAATTTCCCTCGCTTTCCCACACAGCTGCTAGTGTTATCGTGTCACCAGATTTTAATTAATATGATAAGTAACACTTGCAAGACAACAGGCTGATTTTTCTCCCCCCGCCGTGTGTATGTGTGTCTCTGTGTGCACACGTGTAGAGCAGAAAAGCAGCAAAGAAGAGACTTTTGTGGCAATTGCCTCATTCGTGTTTAAAGCAACTCGGTATTAAAAGAAAATTCTCTCCCAACTTGTCCCAAGAATCCAGTGCAGGAGTCCGAAAATATGTTACAAATGTACTTGAATTGCCCACTCTACTGTTTAATTTTTATGTTTTTCAGCTTTCACCACCTGAGATATACATGGCTGACTACTTGAATCTGCCTCATTTCTTTTGCCCCTATATGAGTAATAACAAATATGTGCCTGACTTATGAAAACCCTAGCAAGTGGTGTGTTGTGGTTTGTTTGGTTGTTTTTTGGTTTTGTTTTTGAATGGTTGGTTGGTTGGTTGGTTGGTTTGAGGGTTGGATTTTTTTGTTTGTTTGTGTCTTTCTTTTTCTTTTTCTTTTTCTTTTTCTTTTTCTTTTTCTTTTTCTTTTTCTTTTTCTTTTTCTTTTTCTTTTTCTTTTTCTTTTTCTTTTTCTTTTTCTTTCTTTTTCGTTTTCTTTTTCGTTTTCTTTTTCGTTTTCTTTTTCTTTTTTTTTCCTCCAGGTATCGCATCCTACCAAGTGAATTGCTCTAGTACAAGTCAAAAGTGCCATCTATTTGTAACAGCTAGAAATGCACCGGAGGCCACTGCTGGAAGGGAGCCTGTAAGACAAGGACATGCTCCCCTTCACCCTGCCTTCCCAGCCCACCCTGGGGGTCACCAGAAAGTAAAATAAAAGTCAGCAAGGAGCTCGAGGAAATTGTCGTGGGAGGTTTAAACACAATCTCATTGGGAACATGTTAGCCACATTATGATCGGTGTCTAGAAAGAAATTCCCCACTTCTGCAGAAGCACCTCGCCGGCTTTTTAGCCTCTGCCCTGGAAAGTATTGAAAAAGAGTAATTTCAAACTAAACTAGTTAGCTTGACGTATTTTGTGGAGGGCAAACACCAGAGCAGCAGTTCATTAAAACACAGTTTTAATTCAGTAGCAGCACTAAAGATAGGTGCATGTACATAAACCTATACATAAACCCACAATTAGACCTTATTATTGAGTAATTATGGAATACTCCAATGCATTCATATTAAGGATATACTGCAACTGAAACTGCTGGTATTAAGTTACCATTTCTAGTACAATTTCTTTAGGCATGGGATGGTGTCCTAAAGATTTCACCTCAACCACCTCCAAGGCCTCCCAGTAAGTGGAAGAATTCTTTTCAACATATATGAAAAGCAGGGCCACCCCTTGAAGATTTTTCACGTCAATTGTGTTCTCTATTTTAAGGGCAATATCGAGCTTCCTACAACCTTCAAGTGGGAAGGTTGAAGAATATAACATATATCAAAATGAAAGGAGAAAACCCAGAGCAGCAGGGATCTGAAAGCAGAAAAGTGAGATGGGAATGGGTCTTGCAGAGAAAATTCCCCTGCTGATATCAAAGGAAATAAAAGTGCACACAAAAAAAGACACAGAGCTGCCTTTTATAAGGCCCTGTTATAAACTACTGCTGATATTAGGCTGCTGAATTTTAATTCCCTCCTCCACTAAAATGCCCTTTTTCTTTTAACCTACTTCTCATTATAGCTTGCAAACTGACAAACTCCCCAGAAGGAGACTGCTGGGAGAAAAAAAAATGCCCTGGTAAACTCCCAGCATCTCTGCACCAGGCAGACCCCAAGTTAAATCACGTGTGTGCCTGAGGAAAAGAATAGGACTTGGTATTTTTTATGAGAGAGGAGACAAATGTTACTGAGCATTTCAGAAAACAGGAAATAGGCAACAGGAATGTATTGACTGCAATTAAAATACTTATAGATGTAATGACCTTAAAGTAGTCCTAAGGAAAAGGTGTTTCAGAGCTGCGCAATTCCTAAAGGAACATGGAAATACATATTTATCCAAGCCTGGCAGACTGAGTCTGTTACCAATCAAGTTAATGTGATATCCACCTTCGTATCAGGAATAAGATTGCATTAGAGTGCCTAAACAGTAGCACATCCCCCAGAGTAATCCATTTTCCTAGCAGTCTGGACAACACCTTGGTTAAAGAGTGTTGTCTGTAAGACAAATGTAACACCAGGGGATAAATGGATATGTAATAATAATAGCCATGTCTTAGGTGTTTCAGTAGGATCAATAAGGGTTTTTATTCTGTGCTTAAACAGCTGTGAAAAGGCTGTCCCAACATGGTCCTGGCTACCAGTGTCTAATCCCTCTGCACAAGAGACAAGTAAATAGCTGGTTCTGTGTCTATAAATTAAAATACGCAAGAATATGCACATGCTGAAAAAGCAGCTGCATACTTAAGACTTCTGGGGCTAAAACCAAACAATTTGAATAGTTTCAAATTCATAATTGAGGGCAAATGTCTATCATCTTGCAAAAACTAAAAAGGAATAGTGACCAATCTACTGTTTAAGCAAAGTCACTCCTATGAACAAAGGAACTAAAGTGTCACTGTTCGAACTTTGCAGCTCTGTGAACCATACCGGTAACCTGCTGAAAGCCAAGTGCCAACTTAATTTCCATAGCTATTTACATAAATCTAAATGCAAGTCATACATCCATATAGGCATAATACTGTCATTGTTTGCATTTTATTTCCCTTTGACAGACAAACAGCAACTGCTTCTCTTTGGAGTTCTCCAGCAATTAAAAAAAAAAAAAAATAGAAAACAAAGAAATAAAAAAACAACCACAACAACAAATAAAAACAAATCAACCAAACAAAAAGCAACAACAAAACCAAGCCCAAGGTGTCCTAATGGTTGTCCTTTCCATGGACTTGTGGAGATGCAGGAAGTTTGGGGTAGATGCAGTCCCAATTCCAATGAGGGTGCCAGCATATCTCACAGCCCCCATGATATTATATGTCCAAGGAGCATATGTGTTGGCCATCAGTGCAGATGAGGAGAGCTAAATCTGCACTTGGAAACACTCTGACTGGGTTGAGAAGACAAAGACTTTGCAAAATGGCCCACAGAGCTTGAGGCTGGAGGCTGCCTCCTTGCAAGAAGCTGTGTGCCATCTCCCTGCAGTACTTCCAAAAGTATTCTTCACTGCCCTGGCAATGCTTAGAAACCACTCTTAGACAAGTTAATAATGAGAAAGTATTTTCTGGCCTCTATTACATCGATGGTTCTTCAGAATTGCTGGAGAAAGAAAGCTCAGAAAACTTTATTAAAGGACAAATTTGAAAAGGAGCTACAGCCTTCCTAGACAGAAAACTCTTCCCTAAGGATCATCGTGAAGCTGATTTGGTATCAAGTAGGTGACAATATCTCAGTGTAAGACAAAAGTTAACAACTGTCAGAGATGGGAACCAGCTCAACCAGCTTGCTAAATCCTTGTTTTCCTAAAGCACTACAGCAGTGTTGTTGAAAATGAAGAGATCACAAGTGTATCTTTTTCAACTCTGTGGCATCCAAGAGCTACTCTGAAACAAGAGCCTCCAACCAGTAAGTGAGCAGTTTTTCAAACTTTGGTGTTATTACTGCGAGACAACAGAGCTAAGACATGTGCCCAGCATGTTCTACATATGCATGTAAATAAGGACACTCCCAGCCCCATGGAAAACTTTCACACTCATGTTTGTGTCTGTTTAAACTGGATTTTTATGTACAGATTCGCCATTAATCTAATAAACACCTATGAGGAAAGACATCTATGGTCTGCATGAGCTCAGTGTTGCTCAAATACAAACTCTCATTCAGACAAAAATGTCAGAGGTAAAATTTTGTTTCCTTAAAATGTTAATTCATACCCTCCCTCTGTTAATTCATACATTTACATCTGTTGTCAGCACTGAGATAGTAAAAATCGCTGCAAAATTATCAAGTGGATCTTGGTGTCTTTTTCTAGATTCTGTCTGAGCTTTCCAGTCAAGCCAGCCTTGCAGGAGGCATTTGTAACTGTTTAGCAGGAGATAGGATCAACTCATGTACTGGATCACTGACCTCTTGCCTCACCTACATAATCTGTGCTAAGGAACTAAAAGAAATAGAAGATAATATTGTGAATAATACAGAGGGGCTTCTGTTTGGTCAGTTGAGGTGTTTCTGAATTTATTGCAAAGTGTTAGGAAATACGTTTAAATGAAGAACATTGTTTTTTTTCTGTTGAAAGAATGCACACTGTTGAGTCTGCTGTGTTTCTCTTTAAGGTGACTGGTCTACTCTAAAGGCAGTCTGAACACTGTATTATGTGACATTCAAGAGGTCTGAGGAATCATGTGAGACATTAAATGGTGCAGTAAAATTGTGTTCTTGTGCTTCTTCTTCTTCTTTTTTTTTTTGTTAAATTCCTGCAAAATTGTACTTGTAATGCAACAATCGCTTTGTCATGAATAGGGCCCTTTGTCATTTGTTAGCTGACCCATCTCTGCTGTTGCAAAAATCAAAAGGGAATTGATTTTGATGAACTGACATGCAGCTTTAGGGTAACACAACCACCAGATGAACAAAAAGCCAGCTTCACCTCCAGTAGGCGGATCGATACTGTACCTATGTCAGGTATATGTGGTTATAACAAAAGAAGAAGGAAAAAAAATCCGAAGCTACACTTCTCTTAAAATCTGAGAACTTCATTGTATCTTGTATTCATCTGGGGTTTTGCTGGTCTTCTCACCAGATAATTTTTGTGTCCTAAAAAGGAGGACCCTGACCTACAGTGATGCATATACATGCACATTCATGTCTGGTCAAGAAACCTTGAAGAGACAGTCCTCATATTTAACACTGGATGTTTCACTACCGTGTAAACAACGTATATGAGTAAGCAGAAAATACAATTTCTCTATTTAAACAGGCCTGTGCTCATTAACAGGTGTAGCATTACTCATTACACAAATTGTTCAAGTCAGTACAGGAGAAAAAGAGGATAATATTTTTTTTAAAAAGACCCTTGCATCGTATATGATGCCTCTTGCTTCTGCTACCCTGTGTTTCTGATAATGAGACAGGGTCTTACATTAATTTTTGCTCCAGAACTTTACTATTTTATATGTATAGCTGCCTGGACACTATTTAAGTTGACTTTTTTTAAAAGAACTGTAACTAGAGCTTATTTTTGGATTAGGACTTATATTTCAAGCATCCTCAAAAATCCTGAAAAATCGTGCTAAGGCTTATTTTTGGGGTAGGTCTTATTTTGGGGAAAACAGGGTAATTGCAGCGATTGCATTTAGACTGGATATCTCATCAATTTTAACATCCCTGCATCCTTTATAGCAAAACAGAGAGAAAACTATTATTATTTTGCGAATGTAAAGTTCAGGGAGCAAGGGGCTATGTGGTTGGCTCATAACCTGTCTGCCAGGTTTGCTTCTTGTTTGAAATGGAAATGGCAATCTTAACTGTTAAGGCTAGGTGGACTGGTGTATTGATGTATTTATATGTGTCATGTTGTAGGGCATCATTTTTCATTGTGCCACAATGATATCCACATTCTGTATTAGCCACATATAGTTTTAAACGTTTATAGGATAATGTCCCTGAAATGCTAAAAAAATATATGTGGGTGCCAGTGTAAAACAAACAAACCCAAATGAAACAAAAAATCCCAAAACAAATGTTCGTAGATGTTTTTATTTACGTCTTGTGAATGTTAAAGATATACATGTATTAGTATGCTGACATGTAAAAAAACCTTAATATATTGGTGTGTAAAAACTTGATAGTATGCATGAGAATGAGCAGCAGCTAATTTTATTAATAATTTGTAAGAAAAGCTCCCAAACATATCACAAAAGCTTGAACACTTAAACATGATTTCTGGTTTGTCATTTAACAGGGGCGCATGGGCTTGTTAAAGGTCTCTCCAGTTATACAGATCTGTCCTTACTCCTTGGGAATGCTTCACATATTTTCCTATGTAAGTTAACATCATATAATGTAAATCATATAATTTCATTTTTTATTTATCTAGAAGACCAGAATTACTCTGAAGCATTTCTTTTATTCTCTCAGAGCTATGTGATATGTCTTTAAAGAATTACCTTGTTATGGAATATTTGCCAAAGAGACTGGACCCCAATTTCTTTTCTTTTCATACCCAGCACTGAACTTCTTTTATGCTACTATTAAAAATACTCTTGGGTAAATTAGACACAAAAAGCTGTGATTAAGTAATATTATAATGGTGACAGAAACAGAGGAATCAACAGTTAAAGCTCCTATTAATGTATGCACCTACTTCACAAAGGTATGTTATTTTATATATCAATGGAATAATGTGTGACAAAGCAGAATATGCAGAATATGTTTTTCTTTATTTTTTTAACTTATGGATGTTTGAGAGGTTTACACAGCTGAATGGACAACCTCCCTGCTGTAAATCAGTTGAATTCTAAGTGTAATAAAAGCTATACCTGCACCCAACGCTGCTCTGAACAGGTCAGCTTGCAAAAACAAACAAACAAAAATAAATGTCTTTGATGTTTTTAATAAACCCTAAATGCTACACCATGCTTTAGATGCAGTGGAACCCAACGTAAGGACACCTTTAAATTTTACAGGGAGATCCCATATCATATCTATCTGATATTGCTATTAGTTGAGCAGCCAGGATTATAAACATACCAATACACTTGAATACTAAATGCAACTGGAGGAAATTGTCTTAGCATATGTCAAGCTGGATGATGAATGGTGACTAAGAAATGACAGTCTTCAGTACCATCTTGGAGTATGGTTGGATAGAGATACTTCAGCTATACGTTCTGTCAAAAATATGCCAAGTAAAGGGAGCAGTGCTCCAGTGCACTTCCACACAGCTCTGGAAGACAGGGGCTGTTGTGACAGTAACATTCTTAAATGAGTGGTACGTAAAAGCATGTAAAGGATGTAAGAGGCAGATTCATATCTTCCCAAATGCTAAAAACAAAGCAAAGCAAAGCAAAACAAAAAAAACCACACAACCTGGACCTTATACCAGTTTAAAAAAATGAGTGATATCTTGTATCTCGGGAGATTAGATGTTAAAAGTGGACATTACAGTTGTTGAAAGAATAACTCAATTATACATACTAAATTTTTGTTCAGTGACAAACATCTATAAATTTACCTAAAGAACTTTTCATTAAAACCTTTATTTGATACCATGACTTTTGAAAGAAAAGTTTTGTTATTGGCTGAGGGTGCGACTATAACGTACTTGGCTGTCATCTGCTGTCCTGTTATCCATCACCTCTGTTAAAGGAGTTTCCCATTTCCAAACAAAGAGGGTGGAGTGGAGGGGAGAAGTCCCTTTTCTTAAAGTAATAATAACTGAAAAAATGCTATTTGCTGCTTTCAGGACTCCTGACTGAACTGTTAAAATCAGGAACTGAACTGCAATCCTTGAGAGCACTCACTATTTCTCTTTAGCCCTTTAGCACAAAAGCCATTACCCAGTTCCAGTTTTAAATGTATTTTTCTATTGTTCTCTATCTTCTATGAACTCCTCCCTGTCGTAAAAGGGGAGCTATTAACTCAGAGTGGTCTTGGATTCACTTGCGTGGCCTATTCTGACCTAAAGACAGGGGCTGTGGAAAACAGATCAGTGCTTCAATGCTCTTAGATTTTAGTGTTTATCCTGGAGGACTGGTAGGCTGTAAGATTATATATTGACACTCACGTATCTAGATTTAAAATAGAAGAGCATGATTCCCTCTGGTTTTCTGGGCATTGGATATCAGGCTGTCGCCACTTTGGAGAATAAAGAGGGTAAAGAGGGTGGGAAGGGCTGGTCCGCGAGCTTGAAGGCAGCTCGCTGCATGGATCTGTTGAAACCCACTGTTCATGCTCAGGCTGGCAGCCCTGGCTAGGGAAGTGGGAGAAGATAAGCCTGATAATGTTCTGCAGCCCTGGGGTGAGCAGAGACTGGCCCCAAAAGGAACTTCTTCCCACCTTCCATGCCAAAGCACATACAGAGGAAAAAGAAAAGCTTATTCTAATCAGTAGGTACTAGAGGAAAATTAATTTCAAGATAAAAAGGCTGAATAAAGCAGGTATTTAACTGTTCTGTCCACACCCAAGTTATCTGCCTGAATGAAGATCCCCACTGACCAGTTTTGGAACATTTCTCAGTCAAGCAGGAGAGGCTGACACCTCTTTTATATACCGTAATGAGAGCTTGAGTGCTGTACACAAGCATCTCTCTTGGTTTCTTTTTAGAGTTGTTTTACAAAAAGCTGAAAATTAGAAGGTGACTTAATAACTGACTGCTTTGAATTCCAGCTGCCTAGCATGTAAAATCATGCTTATCACTTCGAAAATATAGCAGAACAGGAACTTGAAACCAGTTCCCCAATATCTTCTGTGATATTCCTTTTCCAGGTTTGATAGGGAATCACTTGTTGCCGCCTTTTCGCCCAGAAACAGTGGGGCGTTGGGTTTGTCCTGACATAGAATAAGGCCATTTTGTAAATATGAATAAGTTTTGTTAGCATTTATAAATCCTTAGTGACATATGGAGAAGAAGACAACATCCTTATAGAGAGGAAGTCCTTCAGGTACATAACAAGCTATTAATATTTCAAAGTAATTGTATTTTGGCTACCTGCAAATTTTGCTGTGTTTCAACAGTATTTGGTTGTGCTTGAATCATCTAGCAAAGGACTACAGAAGTACCCACCAGTTAAGTTTTCTATTTGCTCAGTCAAAAGTGTTTTCTTGGGGAATTATAGCTGTTGTAAATTCATTCAATTTTGAATATTCCAGGAGACAGACACTACATAGCAGACCACACTCAAGTCTGAAACTTCCTTTGAAATAATAGAGAGGAAGAGAGAGTGTACGCATGGCAAGGGACAGAAATACTGCATTTAAACCTTCACATTGCAAGCCCTATGTCAGAAATCAAGTTTTTATCCAAAAGTAGACAAAAGAGTTTGTTAAGGACTGTATAGCCAGGTTAGCTGAAGACTTGGTTCAAATATTGTTTAAGATGTCATGGTTTAATCCCAGCCAGCAACTAAGCACCACACAGCCACTCACCCATTCCCACCCCAGTGGGATGGGGAAAGAGAGGGTAAAAGTGGGAAAACTCATTGGTTGAGATAAAAATAGTTTAATAAATGAAATAAAATAATAATAATAATGGTAATGACAATGATAATAATAATAACAACAACAATAACAATAATAATAATAATAAAAAACAACTGTAATGGAAAGTAAAATATTTAGCAAAGAGAGGGAAATAAACCCAAGGGAGACAAGTGATGCAAACAAAAACAATTGCTCACCACCAGACTGATGCCCAGCCAGTTCCTGAGCAGTGGTCCCCTGCCAACCTACCCCCTAGTTTTATTGCTGAGCATGACATCATATGGAATGGAATGGAATGGAATGGAATGGAATGGAATGGAATGGAATGGAATGGAATGGAATGGAATGGAATATCCCTTTGGTCAGTTGGGGTCAGCTGTCCTGGCTGTGTCCCCTCCCAAATTCTTGTTCACCTCCAGCCCACTTGCCAGTGTGAGGAGCAGAAAAGGCCTTGACTCTGTGCAAGCCCTGCTCAGTGGTAACTGAGACAACTCTGTATTATCAACACTGTTTTCAGCACATATCCAAACCAGCACCATACTAGCTTCTATGAAGAAAATCAACTCTATCCCAGCCAAAACCAGCACGTAAGACTACTGCAGAAACTATTCAGTAAGATCGAAACTGAGATGCTCTCAATACAGTAGTCTGGGATATGACTTGATACGTTTTTTAAAAGTTCTCAAAACCACAAAATTGGTGCCAAAGACTAGATATAATTAAACACAATTTATGCCCTCATATCATACTGTGTTCATTTTCAACACGAGTCATTAGTCTTTGCAGTGAAGAACAACCAAATAATGGGCTCCACAAGCAGGAGCACAACCCGGAGGTCAAGAGAGCTGATCTGTCCCTCCTGCTCAGCACTAATGAGACCACAACTGGAGCACTGTATCAAGTTTGGGGCTCTCCAGTAAAAGAATGACATTGATATAACTGGAGCATTGACATAACTGCAGCGTGGTACCACCAAGATGGTCAGGGGTTGGAGCACATGGTGTACAAGGAGACACTAAAGGAGAGGATCTGCTTAACTCCAGGATGACAAAAATAAGGTCAGGCCTTATTGCCATCTACAGCAGCCTAATGGAAGGGTGTAGAGAAGATGGAACCAGACCCTTCTGCATAGTGGTAAGTCAAGAGGGAACAGACACAGGTTGGAATATGGGACTTTCTGATTTCCTCTAAATTAAGAAATTATTATTATTATTATTATTATTATTATTATTATTATTATTATTATTACTACTACTACTACTACTACTATTATGGTGATCAAACACTGGAACAGGAACCCAGAGAGACAGTGGAGATTGTTGCAGATACCAAACACATGACTTGCCTGCATCAGTCCCTGATAAACATGAAGTAACAGAACCTGCTGTGAGCAGGTCTCTTGCAACCTGAATTACTCTATGATTCAGCAATTAAAAGTACGATCCTAAGGAGAAAGAGTGCTAGATTGTGCTTTTGTCTTCCTCCAACACATGTCTCTGTCAAACAGTTGGCCTGAAACGATAGACACCAAAGCCAGAAACTTATCCCGAAGAAAACGCGATGTTGCTATTGGTAAAATGTACACAAACCTTCAAGTTCTTTTCACAAAAGACTGTGGACTACAGAGGCATATATCATTTAATTGCCTTTAAAAAAAATTTTTCTTCATTCCTAGAACAAATATGTAAAAAGAGCCAAAAGATTCTTTTACATAACTGAGCCCAGCAGTGTTAAAACTTATGCCCAGACAGACTTCTGGCCATTCTGGCTGTTGTCATCAGAGTAGAAAGCCCATGAAACCTAGACATGGCTAGGCTGTACATGTTAGTGAAAGTGCCAAGGTAAAAGATACATTAAAAAAAAGGAAAAAGGAAAACGGAGAGAGAAGCATAACCAGGAAGATGCTGAGACTATCATTAAAAAAGCCACTCCTACGGGCATGGAAAGAGGTGGGGTGTGTGGGGGAAGGTAAATACTCCTATTTTTGTAAGTGAACTCAGTATAAGAGCCACGTTACTCCCAAGAGCAGGAGGGAACAGCCAAAGCCACAGCCCGTCACGGGATCGGGGTGCTTGTGCCGTGGAGTGGAGGTGCTGCTGCCCCCGGGAACAAAGCCAGGAGAGCCACGCTCTCCAGCACACCTCTCCTGCATCTGTGTCCTACAGTTCCCTTGCAAGTCACATAGTCCCCAGAGTTACAAAGGGTCATGACTCCTTCAGAATATCACTGCAAATATTTTAAGACACTCTCCAAATATTACAGAAATATTTTGCCCTTATGTCACTGTGCTATACATATTTTTCTACTTAGCAAGTGCACATTGGATTTTTTTTTTTTGGTCCCTTTCTCACTATAGTCACCCAGATACTGAATTTTTCTCCCTGCTGAGTGGAACAATAAGAATTTTTTTGCTATTATTTCAAATGTTTTTCACAAGCTTGACTCAAAAAGGGATAATTCCCCACTATATTTTCGGTCTGATTATCAGATGATGATGGACAATAGATTGATAAGAGTCACTCAAGAAGATGCAAGCTCTTGTGTATAACAGCCACTGCAATTATCAGACACTACTAAACTATTATTGATCCTGTTCACATTGGGTGATAACTGAGCATTTTCCACTTATTTAAAGTGCTGTTAGCCAGAAACTCCCATCAATGAAAAGCAGTAGATGAATTTCTTCAAACATGGTTCAATAAATAATAGCACATATAGAAGTTCCATAGTTTCTTAATCTCAGTGAAACAACTAACTGTGAGGCATAAATATACCATCCAGTTGTTGCTAAATGGTTGATTACAATAAAACATGAACCTCCAGAAGGTCATTTAATATGTAACCCAAGTATCACTGAAAGAACAATTGTAACCCTTCAGAAAATATGAAAAAAAATGCTGTTGCCTCATATAGCTTCAGCAATATCAAGAAGAAAAATAACACTGTCCAGAATTAAAAAAAAAGTCGACTTCTCCCCATAACACCATAGGGCAGATCTCATTGTCTTAACCACTAAAGCAAGGTTTCTTCTATATAATTGTATTATTTCAAAGATATGTAAATTTGTGCTTAATATTAGACTGGTACATTTTGATAGAACTATAATCACAGCAAAAGTGGTCCTTATCAGTGAAATTCATATTACTTTCATTTTGTTCTCTTTAATACTGTGGGCATACAGGATGTGATCTGATATTCAGTGTATTATATTTCTCAAGCAGGGCCAGTGGCAACATAGCAGTGGACTACATGTAAAATTGGCTATTAAGGATATTAACTAGTAATTGCTTAGAGTAATCTCTCTAAATAATCAGTAATTAAAAAATAAATAAAACAGCTGACCATTGTGATTTAAGGTCAGATTAAAATAGACAAAAAAAAGTCAATTGGAATGGTTTTAATTATTTATCATGTTGTATTTTCCTTCAACAGAAATGTTTTATATTTTAGTGTGGACAAAACAGATAATTTGTAGCAACAATGGCAGTTATTTAATCACCTGAACAAGTAATGCCCAGGATTTCAGGTCAAAAATAGCCTCTCTTGATTCAAACAAACTGTTAACAAGTCAGAATGCTTTTGATCCTCTACCATCACACCAGCAAGCTCCACTAGCAATATGTGTGGGATCTGAATGAACAGATTTGGTCAGAGACCCAGATACCCTGTCAGCTACTTTTAGCTTATGCCCAAGCAGAGGGAAATAGTGTACAGACCACGTGTTTGCCAGACTACAGCTGATGATGACAGCCAGCATGAGACAGCTTTACCTCACTGGGGTCCAGCAACGTGTGAATTAGTCTTGAAAAGGTGACTACAGATCTTCGAAGAGTCCAGCTCCTCCTGATCCCTGTAAAGAAGAGGCACGGCAGGGCTCCTGGCACTTTCAGCATCAGAGCGTGCCACATTGCTAATAGTCAAAAAGGATGGTTGGACCCTCTGACCACAGAAGATATTCTTTTGACCTGTTTCAGGTGCTGTTTAGGGAAAACATCCAGCATGGGTTAAACCTCTGCAGTACCCAACTAGAACAGCAAGACATAGAGTAGGAAACATCTGCTAATTACTGGCAATTTAAAAACAACCAAAAAAGCTACAAAGAAAAAGAAAATAAAGAAAAAAAGAACAAAGAAAAACATTTAAAAAAAAAAAAAGAAGAAGAAAGAAGAAAAAAGGATAAAGAAAAAATAAAAGAGAAAAAAAGAGAGAAGAAAAAGAAAAAAGAGAGAAGAAAAGAGAAAAAAAGAAAAAAGAAAAAAGAAAAAAGAAAAAAGAAAAAAGAAAAAAGAAAAAAGAAAAAAGAAAAAAGAAAAAAGAAAAAAGAAAAAAGAAAAAAGAAAAAAGAAAAAAGAAAAAAAAAGAAAAAAGGAAAAAGAGAAAAAAGAGAAAAGAAAAAGGAAAAGAGAAAAAAGAAAGAAAAAATAAAAAGAAAAAAGAAAAAGAAAAAATATAAAATAAAAAAAAAGAGAAAAGAGGAAAAAGGAAAAAAGAAAAAAGGAAGAAAAATAAAAGAGAGGAAAAGAGAGAAAAAGGAAAAAAGAAAAGAGAGAGAAATAAAAAAGTAGAACTTGAATTACACAAAACAGAGCAAGTTCTTCTGAAAATGTTGTTGAAATGTTGTAGCTGTTGTGAGGTGGACTGAAGAGCAAATAACTTCCTTATCTCTATTTGATGCAATATACTGTTTATTTCATCAAAAAATAAACATGCCTAAGACTCATACAGCTGTAGTACACAGCTACAGAAAGTACCCAGTTACTACATAAGAATGCCTTATGGAAAAAACAAAACAAAACAAATGAACAAACAAAACAAAACAAATAAATAAACCAAAACCAAACCAAAACCAACCAAACAAAACCACAAAAAAACCCCCAGACAACTTACTGATTGCACACACCGCAGCAGCACATACCACCAGTCTTTGGAAACTATGGAGAATGCCATTGAGAAATTGCAGAGTGTTCTGAAAGGAGATCCTACCTTCAAAGATGTATTCCCAACACAATTTTTCCCAGCCTTCAAGTAACCCCCTCATTTTTTACACTACAAATAGGTGAAAGTTTCTATAGTCCAAAAAGTACTGTATGGATCTAGACTGTCTGGTCTGACTAGTAAGCACGAAGCTTGCCAACACTCCCGTGCAATGTCAGGATGGATCAAAAATCAAAATCCTTGGGTCCCAATAGTTCTCACACATAGAATACTTCACACAGAGCTCTCGCAGAAACTGAGTGTGCAAAACACAGCAACTGCTGTGACCTAGAGGGAGCTCACACATCCATACGAATTAGTTAAAGACCCAGGTATTCAGGAATTGCTCCATCTCTGACCTCTAATCCTGCTGTTCAGTGGAGAAATACAAAAATGGCTTCAAACAGCAACTGTAAAATAATGTTCATAGTTTCTCTGGATACTAGAAATCATGAGCTCCATTAAGATCCAGTTTTTGTTTATATTTGACATGTGCACCTCCTATTATAGACCTAAAGATGGGTTTGAATGACCAAGAGCCTGCCTAGATTTTCCAGTTATGCTAGTTGTTCCAACTAATAGATACTGTCTTTGTCTACAAAACTTCTCTTAACTGCTTCCTTAGATAGCTGTACGAACAGTAACAGAAGAAAATAAATGTATCTATCTACTTGATTTCAACCCTTTTTATTCTTGGCTTTGTGCAAACACGCTATAAAATATAATCCAGGAAGCTTAAATTCTGAAGATAAGAAAATCATACCTTTGCTGGGGACAATACTAGGAACAGCAATTTGTTCACTGATTCATTTGTTGAATTGTGCTGCCTAAGCCCATGAGAAGCAGTCCTGCAGAAATCCTTCAGAAATGGCATGTGCTCCCTGCTCTCCCTCTCCAAATCCTACTATGCCCGTGCTTCAAAAAGCCACTAGCTCAGCATTAGAGGGACCCTAACATTCCATTTTATTCTTAAATTTGCTGGTTACTTTTGTTGAAATACTGCATCTAACAGAAAAGCTGGGGCACCCAACATTCCACAAATGCTTGTGGAATGAGTAAAGATCTGAAAAAAGGCAACTGACTGTTTCTGAATTATTCTGATGGAAGAATTTATCTGTTAATGAAGAATTGACCTCCTGAGTAAATTTTTCTCCTAAAACCAACACAAAATTGCTTGTAAGCTGAGAAAACCTGGCTCTGAAAAACAGTCACCTTCTTATCTTCTATTAAAAGACTTCAAGCAGAACAGTAATTTGCAAGTATGTCACTATCAGAACTTGAGTTCTTCAGCAGCAGGAGGAGGACATCACTCCAAACTCAGAGACGTGTTAATAATACGTTTTAGAATAGCATGACTACTGGCTTGAAAACTAATGCAATAAATACACAGTTTGTTACAAAGGAAGACTATTTATACTGATGTGATTTTAAGAAATATAACAACTGCAGCATCAATGAAAGTTCATTAGAGCACTATAGCTGCACATGGCAAAGAACCAGAGAACAGAATTATGAGCCTAAAAAGAATGAGGGGGCTTTTAGTTAAATCTAAGCATATCTAATTAATTTGGGGCTTTGACTCTTTCATTTGGCCAGCATTTATTTCTGCCACTTTAAATGTGATGGGGAAGCAGAACACCTCTGCTGTGTATCATGGGCATGATTCACTAACAGCAGAACACTGTCATTCTTATATGAAAATGAGAAACACTTTTCAGAGATAAAGAAATGCTGTTATTCTCATTTTACACATAAGAAGGCTAAAATACTGATTTCCAAAGTGATTTTCTCAAGGTTAAACTACTCGGACCAATTAGAGAAGGACTTTCAAGGACTTGTGTGTGAGGTCCATTATTGTCAGCTTAGTGATTGTCAAACCAAACCATACAGCAGCAAATCAGACTCTAGGTCTCCAAATCTGTAAAATTCATTAACAGTGCCTACAACAAGCCTTCAACTAGCATAAAGCATGATTTTTAAATTTTAGTATAGTGTAAACTCTACGTTCTTTCTCCACCATACACACCTTTTGGTTTTCAAGCCTTAAGAATCCACTTGGGCTTGTTTTCCAGACTGCTCAATCAGCTATGGTTGCTTTTAATTTTTCTTATAAGAAATACTATCTCTCATTCTTTATTCATCTTTCTGTCTTATTTTAACACAGGCTGAGATTTTCCAATATATCCTTTGTTTTCCAGAGCTAGAGCTTTAGGTATGATGTCAGATCATATGAGACCACCATAAAGCTCCTGAAGATGGCAGTGCCTGAGCTGGTGTTCCTGCCCCCTAACCAGCCCTCCCTGCAGGGAAACTTGCTCCACCTCAGACTGCTAGAAAGGTCCACTGTTGCATAAGTAAAACTAAAGGTCTGGCTCAGCTGCTTCTTGATGCCAAGTGGAAAGAAGATAGATATATATGTACATCTATTTTTTCAGTGTCTTCTGGGAGAAGCACTAGAAAGTAATATGCAAGCTGAAATTATACCTACTAGAATGTATTTAATAACACAAGCTGAAATTATACCTATGAACAGACATGAACTTTGTTCTATCAATTAAAATACTTAGTCCACTTTTTTTTTCTTTTTTTTCTCTTCCTCTCCTCAGCCTCATTCTTCTTTGTAATAAAATGGATAAGGAATAAGAAAAATATATTTTTTTTTAAAAAAAAAAAAAAAAAAAGGAAACCCTAGATTAATCATAAGGATATGAAGCATTTTGACTCACACTGCAATGTGTTAATTGGGTCCAGTTAGATCTCTTTGCACAACCACTTCAGCAAAAATAGAACGGTAGACAAAAAGAAATGCTTCAAACACTGAACCCTCAGTTCTCCCACTCTAGTTTATCCTCCAAATCCTTTTGGAGACCCACTTTGTTGAATGGTCTCTGAGATGTACACTGAAAAAAACCTTCTTGAGGGGATGTCGGAATGGCAGCAACTGTAAGATCCCAGAGGACTTCATTTGCTGAATTTTGCTGCAGATGCAGAGTGCGCATCCCACAGCAGAGCTGCAAGAGCAAAGAAGTGACCAAATCTTACCAAAAGCACCCTGGAAAAGTAATGAGCACAACGGAACAAAGTTAGGCTTATAAACTGAACTGCAACAGCCTTAGCATTAATTACAAACCCTGTTTCTGACCATCTAGCAGCAGGGCGCAGAAATGCGAGAGGAACTGCTGAACAAAGAGAGTCTTGACATTCGCTTCCTCTTAATACAGGCGCAAAAGGCATCAGCGAGAAGCTGCAGTTCAGTATCACACAATTATATGCCTCATTCATTAGTACCACATCATTGACTGCACCATGAAAGAAATGACAAATTAGCAATTTCACAGGACTAGGATAATAGTATCATTTGTATCACAAAGTCAGCAAAATCTAACCTCCAATAACTCAGCTTACCATTCTAACCCAAGGCTGGCCATCAATACGGTTTTATGTGCCTTGTACTAATCACTAAAGTCAGATAATATGCAAGGTTAATGGTTGCAGACAGTCTGGGGAAATATCCAGGATCTGATAAGGAAACCCCACATTATTGCTGTTCTATGTGTGTATATCCCAATCAAGAATAGGCAAAGGAAGGAAATCAATGCTTAAGGCAGTTATAATACATCTCTTGGTGTAACATATAAATTGGCCTTTCATTGCCCATTCACAGTTCAGTTAATAAATAGTTCAGACATAGGACACATGTATAGTGAAGAAGTGTAACCATTGTATGTTTGTCTCCCTTACTTTAGATTTATGCTGTCTTAGTACAACAGACTCTATCCAGTGTATTTCAATTACTTCACTAGCCTTTTAAAGAAAATAAGAAGTAATACTTAATCCTGATCAGTAGTTTGCTATATAGTCTACCACCTGAAAGGAACTTGATGCATTTTGTCTCATTTAAACAAATAGATAATCAACAGGGATATTCTAATTCTAGTTGTACCTCACACTGCTTACAGTCACAAATATATATCTCATCTTCATTGCTGATAATGAAAATTCCTTTTTTCTATCCTAGTTCTAGCAGACTGGACGTCGATGTTCTTTTATATTTTGCACTGAGCTATCCAAGGATACTCTGTAGTAATTTGCAGGATAAGAAGTCTGACCTCAATAGGCTCATGCACATTTTTCAGTGTGATCGCTGATAAGATATAAACTCAAATCATTTAAATCTGTACCTGTCCAATGTTCCTAAAATGTCAAAACCTGCATGTTGTAACTTTTTTTAAGTAAGCTCATTTTCCCCTCTAACTTCGCTCTACCCTCTGCAAACCAAAACCAGGCAGGCAGTGTATCTAATTTGTAACTGTACCACTAAATGCAAATGTAAAATTGGCAGTTTTGATGTTGCAGCATTAAATATAGCTTATCTCACCAGTGACAGTGAGAAACAGACACTCTCTTAGGACTGGGAGTTATGACAGTCTTTCCAATGAATGAAAAATCATCCCTGTATAGCTGTCACTGACAAGATTTTCCTTTTCTTTTTCTTATGGCATGCGAGTGCTTCAGCATAGTTGGAGCCACTACTCTGGTGGCAAAGATGGAGACTGCTTTAATGCAATGAAGTGTGCCCTTTTGTTCTGCACAGTTTCCTTTGCTATTCTGGTGAAAAGAAAAAAAAAAAAAAAAGCAAAAAAAAGCTTTTCTTGGAAAATAAATGTGCTGGACGCAGTAACTAGCTGATATTAAACTAATGTACTATTTGAAGAAGGGATTAGAAAATGACAAGCACATAGAGCCAAGGATTAAGAGATGTCTCCAGTGCTCACATCATGCAAAGCATGACTTCTTTTTGCAGATGTATACAGGTGTACCTCTACTCGCTCTAGAGTAAGAAATGCAGAGTGTTGTGTGTTAAGAACGGCATTGTAGTGCTGAGGAGCTTCAGTCAGAGCTGAGTACACTGTTTTTCTGGACACCATGTAAACAAATTCAGAACAAAATGTCTTTCCAGATAGACTGAAGCCTGAATAAAAGAGTTTGCAAGCCACACACTATTGCCAAGAAAGGAGCCGATCAGTAAGTAGTACTTCTAAATCCTAGGAAGTGAGGCTCTTTTCATTCTGTAATTGTGAAACAGAGACACCTTTGTCTTTCAAAATACTCTTGGAAGTTTCAATCATAGCAATATTAAATAAATGCTGCATGATAAATACTGGTAAATGAGGGATACACTTAGCACATCATACACACCTTAATTTACCTGGTTCTGTCTACCTATGTGGCATTACGTGCCTATAATACTTTTTCAAGCTTTGTGTGGGCAAAAGATACTTCAGGATTTCTGGCCAAAGACATGAACATGATGCCACAGTGCAGTCACTTTTTCCACAAGAGGAGTGCAGAATCCAGACACAGTGGGCTGCACCCCAACTAAAAGGACAGGAGAATGGCTGCTAAGATCTGTGTGAGCAACCTTTGTGTCGCTTCACCTATTTCATAGAATAGTTTGGCTTGGAAGGCACCTTCAAAGGTCATCTCATCGAACCTCCCTGCAATGAGCAGGGACGTCCGCAACTAGATCAAGTTGCTCAGAGCTCCATCCAGCCTGGTCTGGAATGTCTCCAGGGATGGGGCATCTACCACCTCTCTGGGCAACCTGGGACAGTGTTTCACAACCCTCATTGTAAAAAATTTCTTCCTTATGTCTAATCTGAATCTCCCCTCTCTTAGTTTAAAAACATTACTCCTTGTCCTATTGCAACAGGCCCTGCTAAAAAGTCTGCCCCCATCTTCCTTATAGGTCTCTTTTAAATACTGAAAGGCTGCAATAAGGTCTCCCCAGAGCCTTCTCCAGGCTGAACAACCCCATTTCTCTCAGCCTGTCCTCACAGCAGAGCTGTTCCAGCCCTCTGGTCATTTCTGTGGCCTCCTCTGGCCCCTCTCCATCAGGTCCATGTCTTTCCTGCACTGAGGGCTCCAGAGCTGGACACAGGACTCCAGGTGCGGTCTCACCAGAGCAGAGCAGAGGGGCAGAATTGCCCCCCTTGACCTGCTGGCCACTCTTCTTTTGATACAGCCCAAGATACAATTGGCCTTCTGGGCTGCAAGTGCACATTGCTGGCTAATGTCCGGTCTTTCATCCATGAGTACCCCCAAGTCCTGCTTGGCAGGGCCGCTCTCAGTCCCTTCATCCCTGAGCCTGTATTGATACCAGGTGCAGGACCTTGCACTTGACCTTGTTGAACCTCATGAGGTTCGCATGGGCCCACATTTCAAGCTTGTCCAGGTCCCTCTGGATGGCATCCCGTCCCTCAGGTGTGTCAACCACACGACTCAGCTTGGTGTCATCAGAAACTGCTGAGGGTGCACTCGATCCCGCTGTCTATATGATTGGCGAATATATTAAACAGTACTAGTCCCAGTACAGATCCCTGAGGGACATTGCTTGTCATTGATCTCCATCTGGACATCAAGCCATTGACCACTACATTCTAGATGCAACCACCCAACCAGTTCTTCCTGAACAGTTCATCCATTAAGTCCATACTTCTCCATTTTAGAGAGAAGTTGACAAGCCTCATAAGTTTCTCTAACAAGGTAAAGGCACCCAAGCTTTTCATTTCAGATCTCCACTTGAGAGAAGCTAAAAAAACCAAAACCTTTCTAAGAGCCTTCAAAAGAGAAGTCTAATAAATATTCCCACACACACATTGTTTTTCTAGCTAGAAAAACAGGACAGATTAAAAATTTTTACTGATTTCCACTAACAGAAGACTCATATCAGTATCAAAACTAACCATTGCCAAATTTCCACAATGTGATATTTCTATGGAGACTACACATTTCCTCCTATCTCTTGCACCTTTGTCAGCTGGCACAGTCAAAGCCTTCTCTTTCAGGAGCAGAAGTTCTGCAGCAACATTCATCAGGTCTCTGGTAAAAAGGCTATGAGAATTGCTCAGTTATTAAAGCAAGAAAGCTGATATTGAATCTTAGATGTGCCATCATACTGAAAAAGCAGCCGGCTTTCAAGAGGCAGAGAATAATCATGCAGTTATTTGTAAAAATGCAAGAGACAATTCACCATCAATTTGAATTTTCCTTCTCTGACTCAGTATGAGAATGCTGCAGTCTTAGATTAGCAATATCTGAAGAGAAACAAGTATGCAGAACATTAGCAGTAAGGCCAGGAGACCTCAAACAGGATTTTACTCTAAACGCTTTTGCCATCATTATGAAAAAGATCTGCAGGGGGAGTGGGAGATGGCACAGCACGAGGCAGCTGGGATAGTGACTGGAAGAAATCTCAGCCAAAGAGGAAAGGTCCAGGCGACAAAATATTTTACCGTGGTTCTGAGCTCCTGTTGAAAATTTATTTACACACAACTTAGAGCTTCTGTGTGATTCTCAGCCATATCTTGGTCCCTCCCAGGTGACAGTGGAGAGGGATTTCCTGTTGACCACAGCACAACTTTCAACCTCAACATGACCCAAAACAGAATGAAGAAATACTATGCATACAGGAATCCCGAAAGGGTAGATGATTTAATCTAATTATTAGTAAGAGGACTGCCTCTCCAATGTCAGTGCCTTTCAGTACTTTGGTAGGGACATTTGAGGACTAAAATAAGCTCTAATTTTTTATATAAACCAGTGATAAGTTTCACAGTTCAGCAGGACTGGAATTTTTCTGCTAGTGAGCAATCTCTCATTGTGTAAAGTACTGACACCTTTTTTTAGGATAAATGAATAATAGCTCTCTTCAAAATCCTGAAAACAAATGTTTTGCATTGTTTCTCTCAAAGCAAAAAGAAAAGGATGCAAAGGTTGAAAGAACAATTAAAAGATAAGGACAGAAAATTGTCCACCACGTTCATTGCAACAGCTAATTGGAGCTGTTTTACAGTAGCCATTTCAATTCTACTACTTACAGTACCTTCTTTTCAACTCATATTAATGCAACAACACTTAATTGTTTTCTCTTCGTCTCAGAGATATTGTATTGGGTCATTATGTAGCTATGTTCTGTCTTTATTTCATTCATAATTGTAGCTTATACATCAGACTTTCACAGTGTGCATTTCCAGGAAGAATTTGGTTTGATTGCTTAAACTTTCAATTTATCCCCCAGCCCTTTTTTTAAAATTTATGGTGGTTGAGTTAGCTTCTAGTAGTTCATTTGTTTTTCTAAGCCAGTGTTTAGATTGCAAGAACAATCTTTGAAATATTACTTGAATAAAGCATTTCTGAAGATGTGTGCCTGAATCTGTAGAGAGCCTAAAACATTGGTTCTGAGACGTAGGTTACCCCACTCACTACAAGGGTTGACAGCTCTCTGACGAATCACAAAGCTCTATCTGTCACTGTTGTTAATTACATGGCCACTAATCAAGGCATAAAAAGAGAAGCATTGTCAGAAGTGGTGCACAAAACACAAGATGGGTTTAAAATTCCGAGGAACAAGCTTTTGGTAAGGGTTGGTACATTCTGAGGGAAGGTAAGGGGGTGTGTGGTGTGAAAAGGCGGTGAGAAATTAATTTTCTTTCCAAGGACTGGAGACCACAACACTGAGGAGTACTGTGAGTGACACCACCTCATGTTAGAACATGACACAGGTAAGGTCTACTGGGATAGGCAGTAAATTTGCGAATGGGAAGGGAAACCTGCTATCATTAGGGTTCATAGCAAAACCCCTACTGATGTCAACAGAATCAATGTTTTATGCCATTCTCTTCTGTGATATGGTCAAAACAGTTGCACATGGCGTAAGTTGGAAAGAATGTATCTCCATTTAAAAAGGTGGTTCTACGTGGCAACTCAATATTCTTTTTCTCATTTTCCTGTCATACCTATTTTGTGTTAATTAGATTAAAAATGCTGCTGATGTCAGTACAATGAAAATGGTATCTAGAAATGATATGCTGCTTAGACATATGGTAACAACTTTCAAACTAAAGGGGTTGAGCTTCTTTCTTGTCTTTAATTTGATAGTTATGTTGTCAGAGCCATTTCTGATGGGAAAAGAGAGATGAAATGAATGAAATAATGAAATAAAATGAAATAAAAGGTGCCCAATCATAAGCTTTTCTCATACAGAATTTTCTTTTTCTTTTCCTTTTTCTTTCTTTTTCTCTTTCTTTTTCTCTTTCTTTTTCTTTCTCTTTTTCTTTTCCTTTTCCTTTTCCTTTCCTTTTCATTTCTATTTCTATTTCTATTTCTATTTCTATTTCTATTTCTATTTCTATTTCTATTTCTATTTCTATTTCTATTTCTATTTCTATTTCTATTTCTATTATTTCTTTTCTTTCTCTTTCCCTTTATCTTTTCTTCTTTTCTTCCCATGATCTTCTTCAATTATTAATAACATTTTTGCTGTTTGTCTGTCAGCCACCAGCTTTACACAGTGGGCTGAGTAAATAGAATGATCTTGCATTGGTCAGTAGGCAAGACTTGGGTCAAACAAGTGCTGATCAGAATCCTACAGCAGAAGTCCTACATTCACAGTGTTTACCATAAGTGCTAAGGAATTCTTCCATGTTATTGTCCTCGCTGATGAAGATAATAACCCTGGAGTTACTGGCAGTAACTTTCAACATTCTTCAAGTTTCAGACTGGAATACAAGGATTAGGGCAGCTTGTGTTCTGAATGAACATCCCGAAAATGCAGTGTAAGAAAACAAATGTGATGTATAAACATGTGAAGCTCTCCAGCTCTCAGGTGAGTTGTTGTATTAAGGAAAAATCAGACCATTTATCATACAGTATTAACCAATGAAGCACTGCTGACCACGCTCTGAAGGAGTGGAGTAAACATCCTCAGCAGTGGGAGACTGGGGCTAGAAAAGTCTTTGGCAGAAGCTCCTAAAGTTTGCTTCTAATGTTGGTGACTGGAAAATGGTTAACCTAATGACCATTTTTTAGTAGTCTATCACCACTACCTCCTCTACCCCAAATTTTCTATGGAAGCAGCGGGGACCCAACATAGCTGATTGTGAACTTGGAAATAATGTGTGAAAACATTTTGATTGTAAATAGCAAGACTGAAAATTACACCTGCCTGATCCAGGAAACCGGGTGAATATACAACCTCAGCTACAGCAGCAGTCAACTCTACCTTCCCTGTTCAAGGCTGTATCACCTTTCCTGAACCTTCTGCTATAAAGAACAGAGCTTCATTCTGGAGGGGAATCTTTTGTCTGAAGTTACTCAGTAAATGACATTTGTGATTCAGTCTGATAACTGACTTGAGTCAGAGCCTACATACTCCTGGGGACTTATTCTTGGTGCCTTATGTGTGGTCTGTCCATCCCAAATTGCACTCCTACAAAAAAGAACTCAATTAGTAGTAAGCTTACCTATCACTTATCAGCTGACCATGTAAATAGCCTGCAAAATAGTAAAAAGGCAGGTGGTAATCCAATGGGATAATAGCTCAGGGAAAAAATATGCTATTAGCCCTGCTGGTCTCCACACGGCAAACAGCCTTTTCCACTCATAAAACCATGAATAGATCTGCTTCACAGCAAGAGCACAGCCACGTTCAGCAGCATGTGTCAAGGCAGGGAGGGAGTGAACCTGCTCTTGTGAGACAAAAGGCTACACTGTGTGAGATAAACAATGCTAAGACAGCATGATCAAAGAATATTTAAAAATAACCGTAATAAGGAAATGCAGAGGGGAAGAAAACGTTCAAACAGCCTGAGTGGAATTTCACTGAAAAATAAAATATTCTTCATGCCGAAAGGTTGAAACTACTTCCGTGGAGTCACACTTTGTATTTTTCTTCCTGCTGTTTCAAGGCCCTAGGCAAACCAATTTAGAAAGTGAGGGACAGAATTTTAATCCCAGCCAAGTCACCCCATGTTGGTACTGGAAGCTGGAAAGCAGGTATAGGTAACCACTGCTGAGATTCACCCATCCCTAGCTCTGGGAAAGTGCAGACGAAGAGGGTAGAGGTTCTGAATGACTAAAACACATGTCAGTTATTTTGCTACATCAAGCTTTCAGCTGTGAAACAACAGGCTAAGTGTTTAGAAACAAAACTATGTTATTGCAAACCAGTGTGGAATTCTTCGTGGCCTTGCCCCAGCTTTCCTGTTCACCTGTAGCAGGCGAACAGAGCCAGCACAGGCAATCTCATCATGAATAGTTGGGTCTGGAGCCAAAGGAACAGCTGGCTAACCCAAAACTTTCTGTCACCTTCAGGATGTCATTTAACTTACCTTTTTCTCCCTTGCCTACCTCATCTGTAAAATGGAGATAACAAGACTTACTCACTGGCTATTACACAGCCACATTAATATCTGCATGGCAGTTTGGGATCCTCAGGTAGTCAGACACGGACATCACAGCGAGGATGATTAGAAAGCGATGAGCTGCCTGCCTCTTGGCGTCAGGAGAAATGGTGTAGGCAGCCCAAAGCTGCAGGCAGCAGGTCACCAACACAATGATTAAATCAACAGTAGATTCTCAGTAAACCAGAGTATTTACTAGCATTAAAGTCCCGGTTTTATGCAAGAAACTGTTTGATGTGTTTCAAGGAACAGTAAGGTATAGTACAGGCTGTTTTCTTGATGGATTTGTTTTACTTATCTGTCTCACATTCACAATTTTTCAAAGCTCACATATGTACTTACTGTAGCAAATATAAAACATTTGAATTTTACTTCTTTGGCTCTGGGAATGATCTGTATTTAAATCTACTAATTCCTAGTGTCACTGGAAAACATGCACCTAGTTTATCTGCTTATGCACAGCTTGATGCAGCTCAGCAGCAAAGCAACAAAAGATTACTTTAAACACCTGAAATAGGATTTTCTGGGGTGCTGAGTGTCCAAACATCCATATGTCCAATAACAGCTGCAGAAGTTCAAAGCTACAGAAAATCTACCTCTTTATTTTCTTGTCTGATGTAAACTAACTTAATGAAGGAAGGAAGAGGGAGTATGGAATTCAAAGTTTACACTTTCAAGGCAGATTGTGCTCTTGGAGGCTGAACAAAGACTGGAAAACAGTGGTTGATGGAAGAATAAGCAAGAGCAAACATCAGGAGCAAATCTGGAATAAAAAACACCAGCTGTGTGCTTTTTCCTTCAGGCACATCTCTCTCCATACATACAGACCTTAATATGTCACTAAATGAGCATGCTGCCTCCGTACTATTGAAGAAGCATCATATACAGGTGCAGCAGGGTTTCAAAAAATCAGCAAAACTTTTTGACATTTCAGAATAAACCCAGGTACAAATTCCATTTGCCAGACCATGTATTCACTACCTGGAATAAGTTCTCTGTTACTGGAGGAAGGCCTAAGGACACGGCTTCCAGGAGTGCTCTTCCCATTCATCCTTCAGTTTTCCTGTAGCCTTCTTTTGACTCATTTCAAGGCCACTGGGCAACTGTATTGGACTTTTCCAACAGACTAAATATTGATGTAAAATCATGTCTAATGAAGAGCAGGATTATGCTAACAAATTCCAAACAAATGGACCTTCCCTAGTAATGCCAGTGACCTCTGAAAGGTTTGAGCTCTACTATTTCATGACATACACGTTGAGCCCTGAGGACAGAACGCTACTTTTTGAAACAACAGTTGGAACATCCCCAAAAGTAGTTTTAAGGGCTGGAATAACTCTTAAAACCTTTACCAATAGTCATCACACTGGGGAGCGTGAGGTTAGCTGAGGGTATGGACATTCACCCTGCAACACTGCAGGGCAAGTGGCAGCTCTCATCAGCATAACACCAGGTGGGCAACAGACGGTGCTTCCAGAGCCTAAATAGCTGGGTCGAGGCTCTCAGACCTAGTTCACAAATTTCACCAGTGCCCAGGCCAAGGCTCCCTGTCTTGGACAAAAGTAGGTTCTTTAGCCCTCTCCTCCAGCCAACTCAAAGTCTCTTGTTTTGTTGTGAATCGATGCCACCATCCCCCAAATGGTGCCATGCATTCATCAGTAGCTAACAGCTTATCTTTGAGGGCACCTCACCCTTCCCAGTGACAGTCAGCCATCACCACTGCCAGCCAGAATCCTGACAGTGAGGAGTCCCAACAAGGACAAGAGAAGACAGTTTTCAACCTTCTCTTCCTCACAGAAAAGGCAACACCATGTCAGGTCGTGTAACAAGGACACAGAGCAAGCATAACAGTCATTTTGCATAAAACAAGCCGTACCTGCAGCATCTGAGAATATATTTTAGACTGTATTGCGAGATTAGATTATAAAGCCAGAACTGAATTATTAAAGGTTCATGGAAAAACAACACTAAAACTCTGAGAAGCCAGCAAAATATAAAATAAGGAAGAATAAGAGTAAATTTTGTAATTAATTAATAAATTAAATCCAATGTACACATTTAAAAATCAGGAGACTGAAGCAACAATGTTACCCTCAATTTAGAAACAGGCAGGAAATGAGACTTTGCCACAGGTAACACCATTGCAGACAGAGAGGGAAAAAAGACCACTTTCAAGTTAAACTGGTACTTACTGGTTTTAGAAGAGATAAGACAGCAGAATGTGCCAAGTCCCAAAAAGATAAAGGGGAAAAGTTAAGGGAATGTTCTCATCTGCTTTGTTCCATGGGTAGGTTGGGCTGTTGGATCACATCAACTCAAGTGAGCCTGTTACACTGGCTCCACTATTAACCTAACTGCTCTGTAATTACAGTTTGCTGTGTAAGTGCTTTTCACAACAAACACATTTTACTTTGTCAAAACAGGCTTGAATCAGCTGTGCTTCTAGCTGGAGACCAAAACACCTTCTCAGTGCTACGCAGGCAGCAGGACCCAAGCATCCTCCCTAGAGCAGCATCAGCCCCAGCCTGGAGAATAGAAGGCTCTGGAGAGACCTTATTGTGGCCTTTCAGTACTTAAAAGGGGCCCATAAGAAAGATAGGGAAAGACTTTTTAGCAGGACCTGTTGCGACAGGGCAAGGGCTAATGGTTTTAAATTAAAAGAGGGGAGATTCAGGCTAGATAAAAGGACAAAACTTTTTACAGTGGCCGTGGTGAGACTGTCCCAGGTTGCCCAGAGAGGTGGTAGATGCCCCATCCCTGGAGACATTCCAGGCCAGGCTGGATGGGCTCTGAGCAACCTGATCTAGTTGCAGATGTCCCTGCTCATTGCAGGGGGTTGGATTGGTGACCTTTGAAGGCCCCTTCCAACCCAAACTATTATATGATTCCAGCTGCTGGGAACACAGCTGAGTGGGTACCACACAAGCAGGGAGCATCATGTCTGGCAGCTCTAATAGATATAAAAGCTGTCCTGGCAAGACCACTGGACTATGAAGGTACCTTTCTTTTTCCAGACCTTCTTAGGTTCTGTCTATATTGCTCTCCCCTCAAAGGCCCTAGTTCTGAAAGTGAAGTAGGGATGTACAGCCCTTATCAACACTGTGTATGGGAGTCAGTACAGAGCAGCTGATTCACTGTAAACTCGTGCTCCTGCACACCACATACAATCTTTCCTGTGTAAATAAACCATTTAAATATCACTCTTGTTATTTCACCAAGGTGTTTACTGTGAACACAACACTGACAGCATGAAATCTCTGCACTGAGACTTGCATTTTAGTCTTTTATACTTCTCCAAAACAAAAATGCCAGCCATTCAGATTTGGTAAAGTTCTGTGTGAGTTCATTTACTTACATGTCTAAGTATCTACACAAGATACTATTCATAAGTATATGATTTGGAAGCCTTCTTGAAGCACTTCCTGTCTTACACATTTTAGAAACCCCCATGTATGGAAGCAAGAAGGCTTTGTATGCTTTATAAAATAGTCTTTATAATTACTTTGACTTCATGAGGTAGCATCGTAATATTAATGTCTATCATGTCATGAAAACAAACGTGAGAAGAGGAGAATCAGAGACAGCATTTTTAAATGTTATTTAGGAGGGACACTCTACCTACGAACATGAAGTCAGTGTTCAAGGATCAGTGTTTACACTATAATGGAGCAATCTTACATTAAGCAATATCAATCCCTCTGTAGCTGATTGAAAGCTTCTGAACTCCTTAAAGTATGTTTCCATCCTGAGAAATACAGCCTTAAAGCTAGTTTTGTATATTCTTAGTGAGAACTGATCTTATTTTCTAAAAAGATGTAATCACCAAAAATGTAAGGTACATCCTGAGAATATAAATTACTCAGGAAACTGACATCAAATACAAGAGTCAAAAGTCAAAATGGATGCAACTTTTTGCTATTATCAAGTTTGCACCTTTGCAGTCTTAGTGTTGTGAGTTTTGAAGGACTCAAGTATTAAGGGAATTAAAAGCACTTGCAACGTTGTGTTAAGGGAACTTTCATACGTATGTATGTACATAAGTGAAAGTAGGTGTAAGATGCTGTAAAGTCATAAAGCAGGTCACGTGGACAAATCAGTTCACCTTTCAGAGACCCTGAAGTAAAAAGAGAGAGAGAGGAGCAAAGCACCCATGTTGTCAGAAGAACATTTACATTCTGCAGCCACCTATTCTGTCTCGCGTGGGAAATGCGTGTGCACAGCTTGCCACTCCATGGCTTATTGCTGCCCTGTTTACTCCACACTTCTTCTACAGCACAGCAAAAATGAATGGGCCTCATGTGACAACCAAGTCAAATGTCTGGCTTAGTTTACTAAATAAACACGTAAACAGACTATGCCTCAAAAGCTGATACTAATGAGTAAAGAACTGCACACAAAAAACCCTCTTTGCTTATGCAGGTTTTTGGCTGAGTTTCTGGGGAGGTTGTTTTGCTTTGGGAGTTGGTTTTTTTTTTGTTGCTGTTGGGTCTTTTGTTTCTTTTTTTAACTCCAAAGGCTTTGTTATATATTCAAATTTAGTCATCATAGTTGTAATCAGTATTTCATAATACCCCAACTTTGTGGGTAGCTTGGCTGGCCATTTTTCCAGTCCCTATTATCTTTATCTGTTTAATGGTCCAGATGTCAGAACAATAGAACATGTTAAATATTGACACTGGGGAAGCATCAAGAAAATTAATATTGCTTCTGTTTATTTTTATATACTACTAAATGCTTATTTTGGTGAGTGCTACCCTAAATACTCTGCACTGTTATAGAACCTCTTTCTAAAAGTAACTGCTATTCACAGGTTATACCAAATTCAGATACCACAGATATTAACTATTTAACATTTTAATAGTTTGATTAGCTTATTAATCCCATTGCTTGAGGCTATTCTTGTCAGCTGCATTGTGTGACAGATATTTACTCAGCTGAAGAGTGTATATTGCTTCTTTTTGCAGTGACCTTACCTCCGCTAGTCCATTTTTATTTACAGATACTTGTATCAACACTTGCCTGGCTTTATCCTCATTTCTAACATCTACAGCAATCATGATACAGCGTCTCTAACTACAGCAGCAGCTGCTGCAGATCTAGATACAGCCCAGGAACTCTGCAAGCATCTTGTCAGTGTCCTATAGAGCCTACTTCATGGAATACTTTATTTAAGGGCAAAACCTGCATTTTCACTAATGTCATGCTGCTATTTAAAACTTGAAAATACATTTGAGATTGTGCTGTCTCATTGGAGAATGTGATGAACAGGGAATATAAATATTCTAAACAGAGTTTAAGTTATTCCTAGGTTTTGAAATGGCTGGTGCAATTAATTCTGGTTTTAATGCACAGTGCAGGAGCTGTGAGGCTATTTTGTGCCCTGCTACATCATCCTGTTCCTGTGGGACAAGCCACCCTACTTTTAATATGACTTTCTCGTAGGAGCATTATTAGATGTATTAAATGTTTGTTTAATGCTTTTAGAGCTCCAGAAGACAGAAAATGCAGATGGACAATGCACTGGTTTTTGTTTAGCACTGATGATTTATTATATTAAAACATTTAGAAAGAATGGACTATGTGATGCCTTATTATGAAGGTAGCTGATGACAGAGTTTCTGTAATATCTCTTCAGAAAGATAGATAAACATGAAAGTAACTCATGGTTTACTTCAATTTACCATAGGAAGATATCTTTTACAGTGGTGTCATGGAATAGAAGACCTTTGGATACAAACACAGGCATTCTTTCTGGGACTAAAGTCTTTTTAACCCCAGAATAAATCCAATTTGACCCAGCAGGGCTGAATGACTCTGCTAGACAGTTGTGCTGCTTGCAGAGCATGGGCACCTTCTGCTCTAGAGATACCACTGGAGGGGTGAGGCTTTCATGAAAAGAGGGCTATGTGCTTTGGAGACCATCATTGCTTCAAGGCCATATTGCAATAAGCATGTTTTCAGTTCAGGATTGTAAAGAAACATTTCATTTTCAGCCTTAGACCTCCTTATGGGCTTGAACTTGTTTTGCCAACCTGATCTGAAACCTAAGAAATGTATCCCAGCTACACAGCTAATCTCAGCTGAGTTAGGCACCTTGGACTAAGAAATGAGCTGTGACAATAGACGTTTCCTTCAGCAGTGTGATGTGCTAAGAATTTGCCTCTTCTGTAAGGAAATATAGTTTAATGCCAAATGCAGGGAGCCAAGGAGCCTCAAATGTACCCCAACTGGCAATAAAAAGTGGAAATTTCAAGATCTCTTCAAAGTAAATCTGGTAAGGAATCTCATACTCTCAGGCTGAAGCAGGAGGCCCAAAAGATCTGAGGATATTCAAGGGCTGATGGTGGGACTCCCATCATTTCCCCGCTGCCTCCTGAAAATGGGCTCAGCTGGGCCTGAGGGGCTTCCAGCACCTCAGAGTGAGGGACCAGAAACCTTGTAACCCTCATCTATGGGAGGTCTGCACCACAGGAAGAACTTTGAATAGCGAAACCATAAAGTCTGCAAGTGTTTTTCACACCAGTTTCTTTTCTAAACAACTTTGCTCAAATCAACTTGTCCTGTCATTTTGGTCTTGATGAGTACAGTGTTTTTTCCTCACGTAAACCCTTTTTAATCTATTCTGCCTGCAATGCTCAGGAGTGAACACACAGATTCTGCATCTCAGCCCTCTCTGGGCCAAAGCATCACCCCCCCGCCACTGAGGTCCAAAAGCATCACTGAGCAGGTTTCTGGTTGTGCAACAGAAAGGAGATAAAAGGAATAGCTATCAGACTAGTTTCTAGCTCAAGAATGGGTTTTGGCACATTTTGCAAGGACAGCAAACCACCAAGCACTGCTGTTTGACAGTGCATGTTATGCAATTTAGTTATATCTTATTTCAAACAAAGACAAGTAAACATTCACCATACACCAGAGCACTGTGGAACCAAACACACAATAGCTGCAGGAGTGTATAATACTTCATTAAGAAGAAAAACAAAAAACATGTTAAAATAATGTTCAAACAGCCTACTTAAGCATCCAGAGAACAGAAAATACCCAATATAGGGCTGTTTATACAGTGAGCAGGCTGCCTGTACAGTGCTCTCCAGAAATTCACTGGCTCCAGCTGAAGCTTCATAGGCTTCCCCGGCCACCTCTGCTCCCAGGACACACGGGGGCTGAAGGAGGAGCCTCAGATGTCCTCCAGCACAGGTGACCCTGTGTGTCCAGGCACACCGATACCTGGGGGGAGGGGATGGGGGGGAGGCACAGACCTGCTCTCAGGAAGCTGTGATAGAGGCAGCTGCAGAAGGGGCAGTACCTGGTTGTGCTGCATCCAGCTATGGTGAAAGGTGACAGCTGAGCACCCTAAAATACCGTCAGCCACAGTCTTTCCACATGACATAACAGGATGTCATCAAGCCTCAAGTGACTTTTTGTTCTTTGTTTCTTTTTTTTTTTTAGTTAACTTTTTATAACAGGGAAATGCTGTTAACTAACAAAAAACAAAACAAACAAAACCCAAAAGCCCAGCAAACAAACAAAACCCCTCAACCAACCAAACAAAACAACAAAAAACCAAACAGCCAACCAAAACAACAACAAAAACAACCAAACAAACAAACAAAACCAAACCAAAACAACACCAACAAAACCACACATTAACATTTGCTTTTCAGGAGAAAGGAGGGGCAAGTTCAAATGGCACACAGTTTGGGACGCTGGTTCAAATCAGCTGAACATTAGAGCTGCAAGAAATTAATCCACTGCATTTTTTCCTACTTTCAACGTGACTGAGAGGGATAAGTCATATCCTGATGCATCAAGAATTAACCTTTTATTTAATTACATATCTTTGTCTCTGTTCACATGCAGTTTTACATATTAAAAAGACACATAACAAACATAAACTAATTTTTCTCTCATTTACACTTTTAAATATTAGCTCTTGATAGGAACCCGTAGAATAAAGCATATTATAGCAACTAAAAATGTTGAGCCTAGAGTTGCTCTTTGCTGTTACACAATTTTAAAGAACGTACTGCTTCTGATTTGCATTCTCTGTCTTGTTGGTTCAACTTGATTTTTTTTAAGAGAAAAATTTGACAAAAAAAGACACAAAAAACACCATGGCAAAAGTAACTGGAATTAAACACAAAACCTTAACACAACAGCGGCTTTCTCTGCTAAAGTGAATTGATCTGTTCTAACAGTAGCTCTGTGCCTATGTTTAGGTCAGAAGAATAAAAAAAATTAGGCAGGTAAAGGTGAGTTTTGTATCTGGAATTCCAGACTAATCCTGGTAAGGAAAATATAAAAGAACTGTTGATAAAAGCAGGATGTAGGGATCAGGTGGGATGAAATACTGTCTGAAAAGATAAGTACTAAAGAAGAAATAGAAAGTTATACATTGGAGATTGAGGATACTGAATTTGATTCCAGAAGAAGAAATAAGCAATTAAGGGAATTCAGGAGTTGAACAACATTGATTTAGCCACGGGGCTTAAGAACTTTAATGTCTATGGCCTTCTCCTTTCAGAACAAAAGTGGAGAAAGCAAAAGAATATTCCTTTAAAAATGCATTTTGATGCTCATGGCCAAGCAGAAGGGCAGTGGAGAATACAGCAGTTCGACAAAGAGCTTGTGTGTAGAGGCCCCTGAGGTATCAAGTGCTGTAGATGCGAGACCTTTGTGGCTCTCTGTTCCCTTAACCTTTTGTCACTGTGTCACTCGTTTGGTATCCTAACCCCTGTCTGAGCACAAAGTGATCAGAGTTGTATTAACCAAAATTACACGTATTTTATTCAAAGTCCGCTTTTTGGCTTTAGGCTCAAACAATTCCTGTATCCATTGCCTCAGCAAAGTCTACATGCAAATCGTGGATCTGCACGGACAAAACTTGCTGGAGAAACTGGACACCAGCTCATCCACTCTCCGTCCCAGCTTTTACCGCCGTGCAGCTGGCACCGAGGAACGTTTTCAAGCGAGAAGCGGAGCTTCTAAACCCACTGAAACCTCCTTATCCACGTTTTGTTCTGAGCCGAGTCGCAGAACGGGTCTAAAAGCCGCGTTTCCCCCGGCGCCCCGCGGCCGCTCCCGCCGCCCGTCCCGCCCGCGCGCTTTTCCGTAGGGATGCGAGCGACATCTGGTGGCGGCGGGAGGTAGCGCAGCGGCACCGAACTCCCGCCAAAAAAAAACCAAACTCGCAACGCTGCAACCCCGTGACAGCCAACTTGTCGGTGGGAAAGTGTTGAGGCGGCATCAGGGGAGACGGCAACCTGACTAGTGAAGAGCAGAAGGGTCTTGTCCAGCCCCAATGATTCTAGCAAATGAGGAGATAGGACAAGAGAGTTGGGGTTGTTCAGCCCGGAGAAGAGAAGGCTCTGGAGAGACCTTATTGTGGCCTTTCAGTATTTAAAAGAGACCTATAAGAAAGATGGGGACAGACTTTTTAGCAGGGCCTGTTGCCATAGGACAAGGAGTAATGGTTTAAAACTAAAAGAGGGAAAGATTCAGGCTAGTCACAAGGAAGAAATTTTTTCCAATGAGGGTGGTGAAACACTGGCCCAGGTTGCCCAGAGAGGTGGTAGATGCCCCATCCCTGGAGACATTCCAGGCCAGGCTGGACGGGGCTCTGAGCAACCTGATCTAGTTGCAGATGTCCCTGCTCGTTGCAGGGGGTTGGACTAGGTGACCTTTGGAGGTCCCTTCCAACCCAAACCATGATATGATTCTGTGATTCTGTGACATGGAAAAAGTCCTAAGCCTGAATAGTACTAGGCTGCTCCAGGCAAATTCAGCATCATAGGGACCTCTGGAGAAAAGACAGGAAGAATAATCACTTTGTAATATTTGTAATGCAGCCTCAGCAAAATAGAGATCTGAACCTGGACCTGAACTTCAGACTCTGTAACAGGCTTTCTGTCATCAGGATGAGTATCAAGATAAAGAAAGTCGTTCAATGTAGAAAGAATAGGTCTCAAAAAATTACTTAAGATTTTACTGGAAAGATAAATTCATAGAATCATAGAATCATAAAACAGTTTGGGTTGGAAGGGACCTTCAAAGGTCATCTAGTTCAACCCCCCTGCAATGAGCAGGAATGTTTAAGTATATTTCAAACATAGCAAGCTTTCAAGAATTTAAGACTTTCATGGAATTTTCATCCTGCTTCCAAAAAGAAGCAAAAGACTCAGTGATTTGGAGGAGACCTGAAGGAACAGCGATTAGTCATCTTTCCAGAACAACTTTTCAGCCTATTTTTTACAGTTTAAATACCATATCTGACTCACATGGATGCTGCAAAGGAAACCCCAGCCAAAATTTCTGAGTTTTACCTGTCAAAACCAATCCCTAACATTCTGTGATTCTGTGAAATTCACGTGAATCATTTGCCGGGCTCTAGATCACATCTAGTTTGTCTCTGACATCAGTAAGCCCATACACTGACTGCTTTGAAATCGTAAAACCTTTACCCTCAAAACTGATAGCCACTGGAGATAGTTAAGAACATAGGCATATACATTTCAAACATGAACTAGGTCCAGCGAACCCTTTCTTGTCCTGATTTATAACAAAGGCCAATTGACCTTCCATGGTCATGTTGAGGAAAATAGAAATTTTTGGCTCACAGCCTTCTCAGTTCTAGTTTTGCCTCCAGTTAGAAGTACTGTCAAAATCCCCATGCAGTAGCAGGCTTGAGCCTTTCTACCTTAGAGTCCTCAGAGGAATTTTTGGAAGAGCCGTAGTTACTTCATAACTGGTCACATCTGGATATTTCTTAGTTTTGAACATCAGAAATATTCAACTACATCTCTAGCCATCTGGATGCTTTAACTGAACCTGATGTAGAGTCCACAAAACAGCTGAAAATTGATGGCTATTTGGGATGAACCTTCCTGGTGCATTCAACACCTCTACCCAAAACTAGAACCATCTCATGAGAATACAGAGAAGAAAAAGTACAAGTGATATATAATCAGAGTTTGGATTTGGCTTGAGAAATGCCTGAGGAACGGACTATAACGTGGTTAAGCTCAAGGACAAATTCTTTGCCTGAATCATGTAAAGATATAGCCTGGAAAGAAAAGATAGGGTCCCTTGCTCCTCTGAACTACAAGAGAGGGGGCTTCTCGTCCAGGGTAGTTTAGGACTTTAGAATAGATATTCCTAGAGAATTATTTTATGTTTCCTATGTATATCAATGTACCATGTGTGTATTGCTTTTCAGGAATCACAGACACTACGAAGAGAGGGAAGTGCAGTTGGAAACTCGGGAACCACAGCGTTGATGTGTTTCCACTTTTCAAAGAAGGCAACAATGAGTCATCCTTAGATAATCACTGCAGCCTTGACTCCGGCTTACTCGTCTGTTGTGAACAATCTGTAGTTCGAAATCAAGGAGTACAACATACTTTTCTCTGCAGTGGTAGGTGCATTGCTGAGAGTGGGGGGAAAGAGGGGACATGACAAGGACTCTCTTGCATCTCAGCGAGTCTTGACTGCTGGCGTGGCCTATTGACACTGCTGGCAGCTGATACAGATTGAAGTACTTTGTGAGCTGCTCCATCTTGCCTCACGGGGACTTCAACTCTACTCAGCCTTGGTAAGGCAGCGGCAAGAGTGTGATGTCTAGTATTGGGCACAGCACTTCAAGGAAGACCGGAGTCAAATGGAGAGAGTCCAGAAAGGTAACAAGAGTAAAGAGAAGTGTAGAAAACATAACCTGGGGTAACAATTAAAGGAAATCTTCTACAAAAGAGAAAACAGGAAAAAGAGTCCATGAACTGCCTTTAAAAATGTAATCAGTTACCACAAAGCAACAGAGAATATAACCTTGGAGACCAGAAAAGCAATAAAAGAATTAAACTGCACCATCGGTACAGTACAGTACAATTAAGGGTTCTGGTTTTAGCTGGACATGAATCATTGCAACGCTTAAAAGTAATCTCAACCGTTTTATTTCTAATTTTCCTGCATGCATTTTTCTCTACTGCTTTGGAAAAGTAATATATCCGTTCAAAATATATCACTCCCTAAAATCTGTTTACCAATGTAAACATAACCTTAATTTCTGTATACCTCAGTTTACAACATTCCTGCCTACTTCACAAGGTTGTTGTGAGACCTACTCAAATGCCTGCTATGCTATCAGAAAAGTACAAGTGTGAATAACATTATTTTACTCATATATGACAATACTGTAAATATTTATTAATATCATATATTAATGTATGTTTAATAGTGCTTTTTATATATTATTAACAGACCGGATACAAAATGAGGGAAATGAGGCCCCAAACTGTGACCCTGCTTTCACCAGAAATTTTTCAGTCTGGAGTTTTTTCATCATCTATAATTACAGAAAGCTGAGAAAAAGGTAGTTGGGATGTATTTTAATAGCTGAGGAAAGAGCCAGGGTCAGCACAGAGTTAGCATGCAGCTGTCTCAACAGACCAGCATCAATAACCCATTTTTCCAAAAGGGAGATGTAGTCAATAAAACATAAAAGAAAAGCATTTAAAAATTTTAAAAGCTCTTTCAAATACAGAAAGTCCACATTACGACAGCAACTGGCCACTTCAGGATACACATTACCAAAGCATGAAAGTGCTGCCAAGGTGACTGAAGTCACCCTGCCTTTAGCCTCATGCCTCCCAGCACACCCAAACCACACATTAATGGCCTAATGTGTTATTGCTTAATTAAATGATTAAACGCTTAATATGTGAAAGACAATCTGTTAAGTGGTAGCTTCTGGCATGCCTCAGCCTGAAAACACATTAAAAGCTCTTGCCATCTGAAACAGAAAGAGTTGAGGATACAAACATTTGGCACTACACTACACAAAATGAATCCAACACAAAGTGCCAAAATTTAATTACAGTGACAGTGAGTGCACAAAAACATGAACTTTGCTTCCAATCTCTGTTAGAAGGGAATGAGGGGAAAAAAAAAAAGAAAAAAAAAAAAGAAAAAATATGGAATCATATGCAAACCAGGTGGCAAATCCCTCCTAAATCTCTTGTGGACAGTGCCTGAGATGTCTTGTAGAAATACATACCAGCACTGGAATACAACCTAACCTTTACGCCATGCACTTTAATGTGTGTATTTTCACTAATAAAATCATTATCTTCATGATTTTACTACACCTGCTACACAGAACATCAAATATACACTATAGCCATACCTCAGTGCAATTGCCTTTGCCCTTAAGGGCAAATAATCATTATCTAGAGATTGCTGAGGCTAAGAAAACCCCATTAGCTCCCCCTTTAATTCCAGAGAACCAAAATTCAGTCCACACCACAGCGGATTACTAAGAGTTGGTGTTTAAGACTGAGCTTAATCACGAAGAAAGAATGGCCCAGTTTGTCCTCTGTGTCTCCTAACTACCATAATTAAACTTCTTGTATTCCAGTGGCAAAAGTGAAATGGGATTGCGTGAAGCAGAGGACAGCCCTTAGTCTTGTCAACTCTACAGAAAGCAACTCAGCTACTGTTTTACCTCCCCTGGGAGCTTCAGAGAGTTACATACAGTGCCAAAAAGGAAGCCAGAGGGACCTATAGACCTGATCCAAGGCCACCAAAAACCACAGAATGAGCAGAAATCCAACCAGTGGCAAAAATTTGCCTTCAAAACAAAACTGCAAAGAGACAGAGTCCGAGATAAAAACACAAGTGTTTAGGCCAGACACTTAAAGCATATGAAGATTTTTTTTTCCAAGGGTTTTGTTTTTCTTTTTTTCTAAAGAGCAGAGGTGGGGGATGACAGAGAATGTAGGCAAACAGCTCCAAGAAAAAAGGACCGAGGTGCCCAGTCTCCACAGCGTAGCTCAGTTGTGTAAATCCCAACAGCCAAGCAGGATGCAAGCCAGCAGCTAACAGTATTCCATGGAAAAGTACATTTCTCCCAGTGTGAGGCTGGACTTCACAGCCAGAATTGCTGCTGTTTTGGCAATAAGAAGCAGTATGTTTCTGCTCAATGGCTCCCTCAGGCAGAGGGAGCTCAAACCCATGTGTCACACTTCAAGGGAAGACCCCAAGCCCCCAGCTGGAGATGGGGCTGGAACAGGAGACCCTTCTTCCTCTGTCTAAGCCCAATTCACTAACAAATCTAACATCATGGTAGCTTTGCTTTCCTTTATTATTTTGTAAGATAACATGGTACAGAAGACGGGTTGTTGCTCAGTGAGAAGAGGGGCATTGCAAAATTCTGAGTCTCATCTTTAAACACAATGCAAATCACATAAACATCTCAAATGTCAGACTTTGAGAGTTTAATGTGAAAAAACATTTATATGAAAGACTCTCTAGCTCTTTCAGATTCTGTTTTTAATGTATAAAAAGTCACCTTCTAACAGTTTCATTTATGACTGCTGTGAACTATAGCCTGAAGTTTCACTCTGAATAGCAAAGGCCAGGAATATGTGCCATGTTATACTCCTAGAAGGCATGCTATTGTCTGCATGTGACAGGAATGCCCTAACGTGACTTATCTTCACTGATCATGGCAATCAGTGAAAACTGCTAAATTTGGCAGGGATGAATAATTTTGCAGGCTATATATATGTAAAGAATTGATTGTCAGTCTTTGTATTCTCTTTGAGTTTAAAATCTTGAAACAATAGTGTGGTCTCTCAAGGAGATGCTGAGTTTACGGGGAAGGTGAAATATATGCTCTTACCTGAGAAGGTCACATATTCATGATGGAAAATAAGGGTAGGAGAAATTTAAAGGAGGTGGGTTTTTTTTTCCATTTTCACTCATCCCTTTCTTTAAGATCAGATATACCCACAGAATTCCTGATAGATTTTTTTCTGGTCTATTTTCAAAACTCTAGACTCCATTAGCTTCTGTCAGAATAGTCATACGTGCTAATATGTACCTATATATACTATTAGAAAAAAATGGGGTTTGTCTAACCTAAGTTTGATGTAGTTTAAATTAACAGTTTCTTTTTCTGTCTGTACAACATGTAGAAAACAGTATCTCCTATTTTAGCAACTTTTTCATCTATTTGAAGACTAGATCACATTTCAGTCTGTGTCCTGGTTTTGTTAAAAACAAGACCAGTTCTCTTTTAGTGAATTTTTCCTTTCAGCTAAATTCTTCTAAGTACCTTCAAGTAACTGCACTTTTCTGAATTTAGCTGCATGTTTTTTGAGACACTGCACTCCAAAGCTGATAAGATGACCAATCGAATGCCGAAGAGGCCCATGTTTAGATTTGTTGCTATGGCAACCGAGGTTAACTGATAAAATTTCACATGTCCCATAAGTGAGAGGGGCATATTTGCAAGGAGGGGCAGACAGAATAGGTGACTAAAACTCACCATCTGAGTATTCCATCCCATACACGTCATACACCCTATCAAAGAGGGAGATCACGAGGGTCTCGCTCTCTTTGACAATGGCTGGCATCTGAAGAGGACCCTGCCAGTTGTGCCTGTGAATCCGAGGCCTGGATCCAAACCCTGCATCCCTGAATCCAGTTCCTGTTTACTGTGAAGTCCCACCCAGGACTTCTGGGTCCCTGCCCTGCAGCTGCTGGAGTGACGGGAAATTCAAGATTGGTTTTGTATATTTTGTATTATTTTCTCTATTTATTAGTAGCATTAGTAAAGCATTTAAAACTTTTCCAACTTGCAAGTCTCTCTCCCTTTTCCTCCTATCAACCTTTCCTTAGCAGGGAGAGTGGGGGGTTAACAGAGAGCATCTGCCACAGTTTATTGTTGCCTTGCAGTAAACTTTGACAGTCTGTTGTAGACTAAATAATTTCAAATTCTTTGATATTTAGTCACAAAGCTTTATTCTATCATTGCCAGTCTCATGTTTTTTTGCTGAATTTCTTATATTGTGATGCCTCCCTAGTGCTATACTAGGCATTTCAACACTACAAGTAGTTACCATCAGCCCTTAGTCTTGTCAACTCTACAGAAAGCCACAAGTAACTACCATCACTTTCTCTTTCCTCTAGATTGCTATGCCATGATCCAGAAGAATCAGTATTATCTCCTAGTCATTTTTTTATCCTGCTTCTAGTCCTTCTCTAGCCTGTTACTTCCACATGTTGGGTTTTATGATTTTTTATCCCTGCCCTCTGCTGATATCCCATATTTGGTGCCACCAAGGTTCATCCTGTTGGCAGTTTCTTTTTTCACCCCAGAGTATCCAAATCATTAAAATAATTCCAAATTTCTCTTCTGTACTGCCATGTTCTGAGCATGCCTTCCAGATTGATACTGCCTGCAAACACTACATTTCCATCAGTATTGAAAATACAGAGTAGTACCAAAGCTAGAAGACATTGCCAATATAGAGGTTACTAGCCAGGCAGCAGCTGGAGACTTAAAATGTCCTTATGCCTTCCCAGAGATATTAAGAAACTGATGGCCTTTCACTTCGGTCGTTCAAGGCCACAAGCATGATTCATCAACCCAAAAACTCCAACAACTTCCTTAGTTGCAATTTGATGTTTGTTCAGTTGTTCTCATAAAGACTGCAGCATCAGTCCTTTTGCTGGATAGAATGGCTCCATTTGTCACTGATCTGCTCAAAAACTAGACTACTATTTCTCATTATTAGTAAAAAGACAATTTCCTTAGCTGACTTCCAGCAGAAAACAAAAGGAGAGGTCTGTTTCCATAAAAGCAGCTCCAAAAGACTTATTCCCTGTATCATACTTGAGCCTCTTGTTGACTTAGTAGCACTTAGCTTTGTCCCTGGTGTAATATTTAAACCAGATGATTGGGCAACAGGCCCTTTAGAACTGCAAGTCAGCTATAATAAACTTAGACTAGTGGTAGAAAACAGATTGAGTTTGATTGCTGTAATATGTGCTGCTGGCACAATTTCATTCAGGGAAATCAGAAGTCTAGTGGATTGGTCAAGGTCATTGTTGTGATGATGCTCTCTCCCTCATGCCCCTGCTGTTGAAGGGATGCATACTGAGATAATGAATCAGATTAAGTATCTTGATGACACTTTTGATTATGCTCCTTCCCAGAAAGGTCATCAGATTTTGGCTGGTAGGTGGCAATCAGCTTCAGAAAGGAAGCAAATTTCAGAGGCACAAGCTGCCCCTTTTTCACAACACAGTGACCTAGCAACAGTAACATACACCTGTGAGGCCAGAAGGCTTGTTTAATGTAAATGTCTTAGCAGGACATTTCTAGTGCCTGCAGCTTGCAGAGGGTTCAGAAGCATGTACGCACACTGGACTAAGTATTACAACCTTCATGTGAACTATAATTTTGCTAAGGCAATACCTTCACCTAAGTCAATGGAGCTGCTGCACAGTCACTTACCTGGGCCTCTTCATCTGAACTGAGACAGAGCTTGGGAAACAAAATCTTAAAGCTGTAAACTGGCCCTATCTCCATATATTCCTGTGTTAAACACTTGTTAAGGAGTCCCTTCTCCAGGATCCAACACACATGCTGGGACCCAGGACATGACCACATAGTCGGTTGGGTTAAATGGTAGAAGTACAGCCACTTGGTTCAGGATGGCCATGGTGAAAAGCTCCTCTGGGCGACTGCCAGCTGGAGCAGTACAGCCCCACGGCCTCTCTCCGGTTCCTCCGCATTCACCTGTGGGCACCACAGGTTGTGGGAGCATTGGGCAGACCAGCTTGTCACCTTGGGCACACCTCAAGATGGGAAAGAAGCTGTGGCTGTTTGTAGAGGCTGTCTGAGGTGCAGGTTTAGCAAGAAGAAATAGTGAAGCTAAGGCTATTGTGCATAATGTTTTGACTTGTACAGGCAAATGTGAGGTTTGGTTGTTGGCCCTTAAAGTTCCATCCATCTTCACTTCTGGCTGAGCTTGTCAATATTGGAAGTTTCTTTGAGCTACCACATGAAGCAGATACTTTGGCTCTCCTATCTGAATAATTCCAAGCCAACAACTGTTAGTCAAAGCCTGTCTTCCCCCACCACTGTGTTTTCTTCTCTGTCAAGCCGGTTGTAAAGGCATTTGTAAGAAACCACACAGACATAGGTGGGACCCAAGGAAGTGTGTCTACTAAAACACACCAGCAAACGTGCAGAAGTTACCTTTGTGGACACTGACCAGGTGTAGATGCTGTGTGCGCGGACCAGGTTCTCAGAGTTTCTAAAATATACAGATCTCGATGTAAGACTCCCTGAACCAGTTGCACACTGTTTTTCCCTTGTGTTCAGATGAGAGTGATTAGTTTTATAGAATTTTTAAGCCTAGATAAAACATTTGAGGACTGTTCACATTCTCAGTGACACAAAGTGCTCAAATAATTTGCTAAGCCAGGCACAAGAAATAGGTACATTTAGCTACATTTTTTAAATTTCTTAAATGAAAATGATGACACTGACCAAATGCTTCACAGTGGGACATTTCATAAAAGAGGATGTGCACTGTCCATTTTGTGTTCATGAGTAACATTTATTGTCCTGACTGTTGGAGTTTTATTCATACTTAAACTTCTGGGTTGACATTTTTACTTCAAACTGCACTCAAATGCTCCCAGTTACATGAATGCCCTGCTCTAGGACTGCAAGGGCAGCCCATAGGAACAAATATGCTGAGTCTCAGTAAGTCTCTCGTGTTAACTTATGTGCCACAAGACACACAAATTAAAAACCACTGGTTCAGGACACACCTAGTGTACGGAGTGAATACAGAGTTGGGAAAGACACTTGGAGTTTCGGTACCGTTTAGTTGTGAGCAACATCTTCAACATCTCATCACTAGATGGCGGCGACCTTCACAAATTTCTAATCAATGAGAGCTTTATTCTCAAAAGTGCTTGCTAAACCCTTGCCTTTTTCTCCTTAAAACCCACTAGCACCTCTTTCCCTTCTACTTTTACACTTTTCTGCAGAATGATTTTGCAAACAACAAAGTGAGTCTGTTGTTCAGTACAGGCATTTTGGAAAATAAAGGTGTTTTTTTGCTAAAACTGCATTATGTCTTTGAAAGACGTCTGGCTGCACAGAAAGCAATCATCCTGTCCTGAGCTTATATCCAATTTCCTTAGGAGACATCTGTTTTCATTTTCAAGTCTATATGGACAGAATGTTTGTAGCCTTATTGTGTTTCCCCTGTGTTATATTTATGGGACTATCCCATGAGGGATAGTAAAGTCATCTATTTCCTTTCGAGTTTCCATTAATTTTTCTAGGTAAAAAAAAAGGTGTCTCACTTAATTTGTAGAAAAATAGGGACACAATACACGAAGGGAGAACATCTGTGTAACAGGTCTCCCCCATCTCCTCAGAAGGTCCTTTGGCCCTGTCTAGCAGTCCTGCCATGTGTCACAATTTTGCATGATAGTCACCCCCTTGGGCCAGCTTCACATTCCCCCCTGCCCTCTCTCTGCAGGCCTGGGAAGTCTTGCACCTCGCATGCAGTATTGTCACATCTCTCCAGCGCCAAAAGCCTGCATTACCACTGGTATTTTGCTGATATGTCAGTCAGAGGTACAACACACGTGGGAACCTGGGGCTGAGAAGAGGCTGTAGCACTGCAGAAGACCAGCATTTAGCAGGGACATGGAGTCTAAGGAGCCTTGTTGGAAGATTTATGCATCCCAGTCGCAGGCTTGAACCACAACTCCCCCATCCGATCACCTGACCTAACTTAGAAAAGGTACATCATCCTCTTCATGTGGAAACTGTCATGAGTCTCATGAACTGCATAATGACTGCTGGGCATTTTATATGCATATATATACACATATGTATTTTTTTCCATGCTAAAGGTGAGGCAAACTGACACAGAACAATTCTCCACAAAGGGACTGAGCAGCCCACCAGGTTTGTCCACAGTACCGAGATCACATAACATCTGGAGCCAATTTGAAGTTCAGTCCTGGATACCACCATAATGACATCAGCCAGGGTGCAAAGGTACTTTAATCTGGTCCTTCTGAAGATCAGAGTGGAAAGAAAGCCTGTCTAGAAGAAATTCCACCTAAATCTGCATGTCATTTCAGAACAGATCTCAACGTGCTAAGCATGAAGCAAACACTGGAAATTTCCACTATTTAAGACTAACAAACTGAAAGAAATCATAGTGTTTGTTAAAATAAATATCTGTTGTATTTCTAAGAATTTTTTAGCATATTATGCAAAGTACACATAATAAAAATAAAGAATCATGTTTTCAAAAGTAAACCTTTTAACTACATATTTATAGTCTTGTAATGTCACAACTACCCCATGTTTAATTAAATTATAGTAAAATATGTACCTAATTCAAAGACACTATTAAGTAAATCTTTGTGATTACTAATAAAAACTGCTTACTGTCATATTATTTAGTATAAGGATAGATTTAGTGGTGTTTGTGACAAAAGGGTCCTTGATTATCTGAAGACCGAGACTTTTGAGACATTTCTCAAAGTTTGTCACCCAAGAATCCTCCCCACCTTAAATATCTACATACAGATCAGCTATAAACATTTATACATGTAAGAATGACCATTGCAAGTCAGAGGACAGGCCCAACCATGGGTGGCTGATGAGCTAATGAGGGAGTAGCCCAAGAACACATGGAGTAAAGGGCACAAAAATCAAGGCGAGTATGAAGTGATCCTCCACCGTCCATCAGCTGATGTAACATGGGTGTGTGCAAAGGATGGGCCGTGGACACAACTCACATTCAATGAGAGGGAAAGCTTACCAATGTCTTCCTAATGTTCCAGTTGCTGAAAGCTGACATAGTCGATATAGTGTAATGATATGATATTTCATATCTCTATTTATGAGGTCTTCCTTTCTCTCCACTTCACTGTAAAAGGCATCTAAAAGACTGCCTAGCCTGGGAAGACAATCATCTTGTTTGTTGGTGGAATAATTCTCCCTCTGAGAATGGCCTTTTCATTGACTACAGGGGCTGCTTCGGATGACTCATCATATGGGCACCTCTCTGAGAGCCTGAAGTTAGAAGACCTTGCTTAAACCCTTTCTGACAATTCACTTTGCCTTCAGTCTCTGTGAATAAACATGCATAATTTATGTACTTTCTTGTACTGTAAAGCAAATTCTAACAAATTTCAAGGGAAAATATTTGCTTACACTGAGCAGGAAAAGAGATGGGAACGCTATCTACAAGCCTCCTGTGTTACCTTGCTCTCATATTGGTAACTTGTCACAATGTAGGCAGCGTATTTTACTCAGCCACCTCTATTTAATATGTCAGTTCTGCTTATTTTTGAGAATGAGAAAGTTACAATAAGGCAGCAGCTAAGAAGAGACCACCCAGCGCAGAGGAGCGCACAGGAACTATGAACTATGCTGCTCCACACTAAAGCCTCCGCTTTCTTCTGACAGCCATGGACAGTTTCTTTCCAGCAATAAAAACTGTGCATATAGAGAAAACAAAATATTGCTCCTTTTTTTGGCAAGGTGCAGTACGATATTAATTTTTCCCCTTTTGATATACTAGCTTTCACAGTGGTCCTTTTTTCACTGTAGTCTAAAGTCTCAGCTTTTGCTCTTGTAGGTGCCAGCGAGGCCCTTGTAGATAAAGAGATGCAGATGCAAAACTCTTACCCATTAGGAAATTTAGGTGTGATTATGGTCTACATGGTAAAATATTTAGGCATCACAATAACCTTTAAATAATGTTACATAATCTCTCTAAAGTACAAAAATATTATTGTAGCCATGAAGTAAATTACCTCCAGAACTAAGTATTCTCTTTCTCCATCAGAAGTATCCAAATACCAATGACAGCTTGTATATGTTATAGCTCTCAAATATTTTTAGCTATATTTGTCATTTTACAACATGATACAATCATCAGATATCTGCTGTGATCAAAGCTGGATTGCTACCTGTCTGCTTAAGAAAAACTGAGCTTGCTAACCATAGTCTGAAAACAAGTGGAGCAAATTGAAAAATTTACTCAGGCAACTCTATGGAATGTCTCTCATCTCCAGATCGAGTGGAAGGGTGACAATTTTTAAAGTTTCAGTGTAGGTTCAATCATTCTTCTCCCACCCATCTCTGCTACTGTTTACTTCTTTTATGAGTACATTGAAATTAGCCACTTCTCTCAAAACTCATTTTGCAGGGACCCAAATGTGTGTTATTTTCATCTTCTTTCATAAAAAAGGTTCCCCAGTTTCTCAGCCAACTTCGTAGCCTCCTTCCTTACCAATTCCAGCTTGAATTCGTTATTTTCCTGAATGCTCTGAAACAATCCTATACAATCATGGCTTAAGAACAGTACATAGCTTTTCTATCTCATTATCTTCTTGGTCTGCCCATTCTGTAAGTTCTCTGTTTCAACATCATGATTAAGCTTTCCACCTCTCACTTTCTGACCTTAAGGAAGGATATGGATATAGGACCAATTATTCTTGAATACCAACACCAGTTTCTGCGTTGTCGGTTGTGTTGGCTGACGCTCTCTACTGACTCAGGCAAGGAGCGGACCACAGCACTGAGAAGCACCGGGTGGTCTGCGAGGTTTGTTAAGGTGAGCATGGGCCTCTTTTCTCTTCATCACTGATCAATCTGATAGCAAAAGGCGAGCAAAGGCCTGCAACCACCACAGCGAAGCTCACACTTAAAACGCAGTTCTTGTTGAAGCCCAGCAGAGAGACAGGCCAGCAGTACAGAAGTTATGTAGTACAGCAAAAGGAGGGAGAAATTAGACCTAATACCTATGTCTAGCATCTCACAAATCCTCCTTCCTGGACCTAATGTACTTGCATTGATTGAAAGGTTTATGATTGCTTGGGTGGTGCTATATAAATGGTGGCAGCATGCATAGAGCAATAGAGCCTCTATGAGCAACCTTCAACACCAAAAAGTGTGATCAGGAAGGAGGTGGGAGGCAGATGGGGTAAGGAATTAAGAAAGGTTAAACCATTTCCAGTTCAGGTCCAAGGAGAGAATGAAGAATTGACTCAGGGTAGGAAGAGTCACCGCAATAAGGTACCAATGAGGGAAGACCACATTTATCTGAGGTTCCAGGTCCTTGTTAAGCCTCGTCCACCTTCAACACACACACTGAATTGATGTGTATGCTGTAAAAGGATATGCTTTTTGCCAAATGTTGGACAAAATCAGAAAGGAAGAAGTATTTCTAGCTATCCTAGCAGTATTTCAAACATGAAAGTTACAAATTGTTACACATCCAAAAGATATTCTCAAAGTCTATTTTATTGGATCGGAGTACAGGCTTGAAGGTTTCTCTGATTTCCTCAGACAGGTAAAAAGCACCATCCCAAAGAACATCCTGACATAAGACAGCCAGAAAGCACAGCCCACAAGGTTACCAAGTTCTGATGGTCACACCAGCCTCAGCAGAGGATGAAAATAGTTGGATTGCTAATGCCATTTTATAAATCATAAAAAGATGCTATACCCACAGTGCTAAAATCTATGGCTCAAATGACTGAGTCAAATACACAGTAATTCTAAGGCTTTTAAGGAAAACAAGCTGTCCAGTCAAATCAGAATCAAATGGCAACATGGGAAATGGAAAACTCTTCTACAAGAGTTAACTCCTATTGCTTTCCAAACCAGTTGTTGGGTGAAGCTCTGGTAAGACAGTCTTAACCAGTTCAACCCCCCCTCTTCTTCCCACATAGGATGTCCCATAACATTCTCTGGAAAAACAAACCAAATCAAATGTTCAATTTGCAAATAAGACTGTTAGCAAAAGAACACAAAAACCTCAGAAAATCTTTTTGCAAAAGCTTCTTTCTTGGCTTGATCTCCCTGGACTTTATTTTCCCTGGAATGGTCTCAATATCTCAGACTCTAGATACTTAAATATACCTAAAACTGCATTTTCCTGAGTTTAAGTTACAGTCTTATCAATATATTTGTCATTTATATTTCAGAGCAAATTTACATTTGCTTTGAGCAATATAGTTTTTCAGGTGAACATCAGTACTTTCAAGACTGAAGCCTAGGAACTGTTGAAAAAAATGTACCTAAAGTAAGTTAATAGAAGAGCAAGACGTCGTGAAACAAAAAAGTTGATTAGATGAATCTGCTTTCCACATTTTGGTAGAAAACTGAAAGGTTAATCTTTGCATGGATTATTCACTGCCTGAAGAAAGTAGTTTTGTGGTTTCAGTCTCCCACTGGCAACTTCATCTTTTATAGTACACTGCAACCTTTCATGATTTATGGCTCTGGTCTCAAGAAAGAAAATCCATGCTGTATCAGAATTTTATCTCTAAATTAAGAACTCATCCTACAGGAAAAAATGGAAGCAGAATATACTTGATCTACCATTTTGTGAAGCATAGTCCAGGATTTTTCAGACCAAAATTTTCATCTTTTAATTGCAAGTTTTCTTATTGAATATATCGCCCTCCTGCATTTGCTGCCCAGAAATCACTTGGTCATAAACTGCCAGTTGCTTTGGCCAAACTATTCTGGTGCTACTGCAAACTCAAGATTGTTATTTTCAGCTGCTATCATCATAACACTCAGAGACATGAAGAAAACCCAGGTCATATGACCAAGCTAAAACAAAACTAGATAATACCATCTCAAATTGCAGTCTGGAAGCTTTTAATCTGTCTATATAATTACTTACTTGTTTTCTTCAAATCGATTCTGACATCCCGTACCTTGTAGCTGACAATTACTTACTCCAAAACTTTAACAGGTGCTAGACTTTCAGGCGGTTTAAGAGATCAGATTTAGCTCATTATGTGAATGGGAAAATCTTCTACTTTAACAGGAAATGGGACCTGTGCTGAAAAGCTGCTTTGACCAGCAATATAGGTTGAAATTTTAATTAATTTCTTTGATAAAATAAAAATAAAGAAAAGAAAAAAAAAAAAGGCTGAGAGGCAGGGCAGGGAGAATCCATGGTTTTAAAACCAACCAGCCAAATAAACGAAAGTCTCCATCGTTTCCAACGTTTGATTTTTCTGAAAACTCTTAAATTCTTTCTTTTTCACATATGCAAAGAAAAACTTTCAGAGACACAGTAGTGAAAGTGACACTATACTCCCCCCTCCAGTTACTCACTCAATATTCAACCCTAAAATAGACACAGCAAAGTTCAAAGTCGTTATAACTAATTCCATCTTTTTTATAAACTCAGGCTTTTTAACTTAATCAGCACCTATAACTGAGGCTTTTGCCATGTGCTGTCTCCTTGATTTTGAAACATTGTACTTGTCAAACGTATCAGAAATTAAACCCAGGCAAATTTGCCTCAGATGTAATTTGAATTATATTGAGCACTTGAATGTATATACATCTTTGAAATATATACATTTGAATTACTTGAAGTACTTGATACTTCTGCAAGTATAAAATTATAAAACTGTTAACAAAATAATATAATTGTCATGTGTTCGTGCTACTACCTGAATGCTTACACTGGCATATCAAGATATATTTAGCCTGTAGAAATACCCATCCAGAAGTATTAGAGAAGTAAATGCAGGCTAACAGGTAATCAAGCATATGCATGATACAGGGCACTGACTTCCTTCAGATAATATAAGGTGCTGCAGGAAAAGAAAAAGAGTCAGAAGACATTTCCACAATGCATCTCTGTCATGTTTCTACAGAAACATATTCAAAACTCCTTAAAACGTAACCAGTCACACCAAAGCTCTGCTAAAGAACACAAATAGTTTAACAGAAGGGTAATAGGTTTTAGCTATATATGTTTGAAAGCATATTTTTAACCTATCTCCATGAGTTACATATTCAGTAGTACTGGACTGCATCACTTTCATCTACATGCCCATGTATGGGAGCAGGTTATCCTAATTTTTGCAGACCTCTAGCACAAAAGCTATGGATGTATTCTTTCCTGTTCCAACAAAACCGAAACCCAAGGGTCTTCGCCAAACAGCTTCTGGAAATCTGGCATTAAGAACTCTAACAAGATGACATTGGATGCTGGGGAAGAACAGAAAGGTGAAGCAAAGTTTCCCAACTCCTAGATCTAACCACAGGCTCACCCTTTTGTGGGCACAAGGCCTGATTTTGAATCCACTCCAGTGCAAAGCAGGATAGCTGCTCTTGCATCAGTAGCATGAAATTCCTGTGAAGGGTAAAGGAGATCCTGTCCCCTCTCTCACCATCGGTTGACTTCACGCACACTCCAGGACTTTGCATCACAGTCAGGGTTGAACAAGTGTGCCATGCAGCACAGCATGCACAGCTCCTGCATCTCCCATTCACATCATGGCTGTGTCTCACCTTTCTCCTCTTCCTCTGTTACTACTCTGCAAAAGTCCACATTCAGCTGTACAGAGATACTGAAACATCAAGGCAATAAGCCCCCAAAATAAAATTGAATCACTGACGGAAAGAAGAGCAAACCTAAACTCAGTTGACACTGAGAATTACTCTCTACTTTCCAAAATATAACAAAATTTTTCTGGCCCTAATTAAGTGAGTAAGGAAATAGCAACTGAAAACAATTAAGCTATTTTATATTGAAGCTTTTAACTTTGTAAACAGACTTGAGAATATCAGAGACTATTATTTTAGTTTTAAAACAGTTGTAGCTACTCTAAATGCACTGACGCATAAAAGAATTATTTTGCACGTCCCTAACATTAACAATCAGTCCAAGAGTTCAAATTAAAGACAAATTTCTTCATTAAAGGCACACATAAAATAACTTCCAGTCTAACTCAGGGGTGTCAAAGTAATTTTTACCAGGACTCATGGTTGCCTTCAAAGGGCCAAAGGTAGTTTTAGGTCTGTATAAATATAGGCCTGATTGATCCTTCTCACTGCACCACCAACTTTCTTTGGCAGTTTGAAAGCTAGGGATGCAATCCAGTCTACCTTGCACTGCGATTTCTTTGAATCTGTACCCAGTATGAAATGAAATAAATACTTTTATGTATGACACAAAGATAATACTGTCTGCGGAGTTGCAATAGCTGCTACTCACACTCTTACTCCAAAGAGTGCTCTCTGACATATCTTTGGCCTCCACGTGAAAAAAACCCTACATCAGTTAAAGCCCTTGTTTTGGCTGAGGTTTGTCCATACAGGGTAGTCCATACAGGTGCTTCAAGCAGTGGTAGAAAGCAGCAAGAACCCAGCCTGTTCACCCTACACTCACATGAAATCTGGTCACAGAAGCTAAGCACATGCAAACAAGTTCTAATTCTCTCAACTACTTCGCCCACACAAACATTCGGTGCTTGGTCTGCCTCCCTTCTCTGACAATAGTTTTCTTGTCTAACAATTTCACACCTGAAAGTGTAACCACCATTCACTTTCAGAGCATTTTCTCTATGGATGACCTCCTCTCACTAACCGGGATCAGCTAATCTCTTGTTCCCGTTATATCAACTCTACCGAGAGCAATGGAGAAAACTGGGAGCTCACTCTCCTTGGAGCCGTTCTCAGCGCCTGCTGCAGCCCAAGCACACTCTGCCTTTCTGCTCCTCACCTTCACACAACATAAGAAATAATCTACCACTTGTAAAACAGATTAGAGGAAAAGATGTGTTTTATGTAAATTTCAGTAAAAGTCTTCAGAACTAATTGCTTGAAGTGATTGGGAAAGCTGATGGAATTAAATTGCTGCAGAGATTTTTTTTCCTGTTCTACAACAGAGAGACCCCTGAGTGCCTAGGCTTAGTACAATATTTTGCATATCAAATAGATACCAAATTGCTAGCACTAAAAGATTATGCAGTCCAGCTAAAGACATAATACTCTGTATGACAATTATATAGCACATCCAGGTAAGCACAGGTGAACTTTGTTTTCAGAGATACTCATTATCTTTTCAATACATGTAATAAGAAACCAACTTGACCTGAGCAAAACAAAGACTGCTCCTTCAGCTTTCTGAAGTCCTATGTAACGTAAAATATTGACAAATTCAGGGCATGCAAGTTCCCATAAACATTTCACCGTGCCTGTGGTATGCTAGATGTCAGCTTCCTATGGCACTAGAAAGTAATTACATTATTTGGATTTTCACAAGTGACACAATGTGTCACCATTGTGCCTGCAACTACATGCTGACTGTAACCAGACTAAGAGCTCTGGGTTCCCACTCTTTGGTTCTGTCTGATCAGAGCTGACAACTTCAGTAAAGATAAACAGAAAAGCTATATAATGCTTTTGACACTTCAGCATTGTCAATCAATAGCTTTCTCTTTCTGCTGCACAGTAGACCAATTCTTTTCTTGATATTTCTCTGTCGCTAGAGGTACATTTCTGATGTCTCTTGCTAGTTATATCTCATTTTGTTCCTTTGGCATTTCTGATGTTATCTTCACCTGCTTACGCTCTCCTTTTATGCTGTCCTTTACAATGAGACTCCGTCAGCCTGAACTGTGTGTTCCCTTCTGTATATCAGAAGACAGAGTTTTCATTGTCTGAGTTTTTCAATGAACCTTCATCTTTTTTTTGTCTTTCCATCTTTGTTCATTGTGACCATTATTTTTCTTATTCTTCTGTGTATAGCCATTAAGTTTTATCTGTGTTTTCCAGAAATCCTGACTCTGTTACCATATTTTAACTGCTTCACTTTTGCTCCAGCTTCCTCTATGTAACACCATTTTTTTGTGCTTACCTGTTTTACATTGATATACTCCAAAATCCTTTTGAGTAAACTTGTTTATTTTTATGCTGATCTTTTTCTCATCTAGGTGTATTTCTCTTTCCAGGTTTAGTTCTCTTTTCCCTATACAGAGCTCATGAGAAAACCAGAACTGTTCATTTTCTTTACTGGTAGGAATTAATTTTTGCCTCCCTATCTTGCATCTTAATTCATGCTACCGGGACAAACGATGCTTCAGAAGCTATTTTTCCAGCCATGGCTACTTTCATAGTTCCAAATACCAAGTGTATGATACATCGTTGCTGGACAAAATACAACATAGACTGTCAGTCCTTTAGAGCTTACCTTTTTATTGAAGTTTGTTGTGCAGGGGCTGTAAATGTGTGCCTTAGTGAGGTATAAGGTCAGAGGGTCCATGTATAGCACTGATATGAATCATGCAACTCATACACCCTTCTGTCTTCTATTTGGAAGAAATTATCTGTATAGAAGCCTATGTCTGCTGGACAAAACTGAGAAATAGCAGATGACCTATAATAACAGACAGAGAAACATTGATGTGGTCCAACAAAGACCTTTTCTGTACCATACCTTGAGCAACTGAGTCCGATCAGAATGCTTCTGGAGCATGTTGTCACTACCTGGAAAGGATGTGCCACACAGGGAATACAAACATTCTAAGGCTTCTTCAGATTTTCACTAGATGTAGCACTGCGTAGGTCACTGCTGGATTTGTTCATCTGCTTATCCGTTCCTTGGAGTGGACATGAAGCTTGAATTGTGAAATTCCCACTTCAAGCAGAGCTAACAACTTCTGCCTGCCTGTCCAACTCAGTGATTGCTTAGCAACCAGCTTGTCCTCAAGCACAGCACAAACTGGCAGTAAGCAAGTAATGCCACTGCTACTGAAGCTTATTCCCACCAATAAAGTCACTTCTCGTTTCCTGACAGTTCCTCTATCAAGCATTGGTATTACCAGTATTACCTGCTCCAGCACAGAAGCTCCAACTTTGGTCCCAAGTTCTTTCTTGTGCAGACTGGTGAAGTTGATTTCTTTAAATACTGTCAACAGCATAAACTGCATGGTGGCCATTGTCAAAAATATCTGCTATATGGTAGCTTCTTTTGCATTTAAGAAGTCCTATATGGTTTTACCTCTGAAAGCAAATTGCTTCAATATCTAAAAAAGTAAAACAAACAAACAAACAAACCAACCAAAACAAAAACAAGAACACCCACTACACAGAGACAAGGAATCTTATTTTTCCTAACAGTTTTCAGACCAGCTCTGGTTTTGTGACACTTACTGATGTGTCATGTCATATCAGCTGTTTGAGATTTATTCCTGGTAGCCATCGTAACTGGTGTTCCCCGTTCACAGTATTCTATTGTCACTATGGGGCGAAGTCAAGGAAATGGAGGGATGTTATGGCACAATACAGGGTACAGTTTAAATGGGAATCCCCTCTTATGGGACTCACATTTTTACGCAAATTCAATATGAGTTCTTCTTATGGAAACTACAGAAAGCAACGACAAAATCATATGGCTTATGTTTTGAACGGTAATCTTGAAATAACTGGATTTTCAGAGAGGAATGGGAGGCATGTGTTATTTGGAAAGCAGATATAATTGTTAGTTAAGGCCACAAAATCTCCGTTTATATATAATAGTTTCATACTTTCAAGATTTTCCAGCTACTTATTTGTACTGTTTTCTTTTTTTTTTTTTTCAGTTTATTTTAATACAAGTTAACAAAAAAAAAAAAATCCTGTATGAATCAGGAAATATCATTTCAATGGAAGTCTAAAAAAAAAATCCAAAAAATCTCAGAGAGTGAGAGAATAAGGATTTTGACACACTGCTGCAGCCATCTGCACATCTATCTCCCTTTTTAGGAAAAGGCTCTTAAAGGCAAAATGATTTTTTTTTCTATAGCTTATTATTTGATCAGTGAAATAAGATAAGCATCCACAATCTGTAGTGGAGTTTGGAATGAAAGCATCAAGCCTAAGCCTGAACAGTTATTAAAACAGATTGCTTAATTGCACTTGGTCAGTTTGCTATAAAGAAACAAAAATTTGGAAGCAGCCACACTTTAAATGTAACAGAGCTCATGACATTACCCAGCAGTCTGTAAGAAAATTGCCTGAAAGCTTTTCTAGCAGAGTGTTGTTAAATAAGGTGTTTTTCCATTTTGAACAAAAGCAAAAATTCATACAAGGTGCAGTGTGCAACAGTGGGGAGTTATTGCATACTAAACAATTTTCAAAGGAAAAAAGCCTGTCCTTAGCAAGATTTGTACATGCTATGAAGCCTATTTAAATTAATCCAGCTCAGTGTATCTTTAATATGGAAATAATGAAAATAGATACCTGGAAAAAAAAAGTGATGTGAAATTCCACAGTGACCTAGAAGTAGAAGTCAGAGCAGATGGGGATCCTGGGCTTTTTTTCACAATGCATAGAGAAAAGCAGACAGCAGTATCACTAAATTTTAAGTACCCCAAGACCTAGAGTAATAGCACAACATAAATGACACTTTAAAGGAATCTTTGTAAATGTTACATGTAGCTCAAGATATTTTTTTCAGGATAACAATTGGATACTTTCTGCTGAGTGGTGAAGTATCTGTAGTGCATAATAATATTTAATGACCTGTTTCAAAGCATTAATAGAATGAAATAGTAATTAAGCGTCACTACATTCTGATTCCTTAATGCTAGACCTGCAATACTTCATAGTGATGGGAAAGGTTTAATACTCCTGTCATTCAGAGTTACAAAGACTTCTATGGTTGCTGTGGGTCTTAATTAGAAGCCAAACATAATTCTGAAAACAAAGTTAATCATCACTAAAAAATTCCCCCCAAAATTCAGCGCATGTTTTGCACTTAAATTTGATGCAGGTCGAGTACTTACACACACTCGCCCTGTTTAATTTATTCCTACCAGCTTTTGCAATGTTTAAAAGACACTCTGTAGTCAGGGAATTTGAAGACAGATATTTGAACGTCAAACATCTTGCCCTATGGTTTTCTGTCTATTTGACACCACCTTAACAAATTAAGTGATCTCACTGTATTTGTAAATGAAGAAAAGCATTTAGTACCAAGCATATGAAAAGATCCTGAGCGCTTAGAATAGAGTTAAATACACATGTAGATATGTCCATCCAAGACTTTCTTCATTATTTTGGGAACACCTGCTCTCTGGAGATGGCTCGTTTCTCAAACAGCACGTTTCACAGGCACCTAAAACTCAACGTCCAGAAGAACACTCGCATATTAGAGGGTTGAGCAAGGCAGAAGGGTGTGTTGTCCCACCACCCCATACTTCTTGCACAACAGGTTTCTGGTCCAAAGAGGACCCTGTCCCCTGGGAGGGACACCAGCCCGTCACTCACTCCAGCCTCCTGAAAGTGCCATGATGATGGCAGGTGGCTGGCGGGCAGAGGGGCCATAAGTGAGCACTCTTAACTTTCCCCTTGGAAGCTGTTCCATTGACATAAAAGCACTAATGATAGATAGATGTGGAGAAGGAGGAAAACCAGCACAATTTGGCAGCCAGCTGGCTAGGGCACTGTTTGACAGGATGGGGGAGCCCCAGATTAATTTGAGAAAGGCCAGTGGCAAGAACCTGGTGCTGAGGCCCACCCTGGTAGTGCTGGGAAAGACCCCGAGAGAGAAAGGGTCTAAATGAGGGTGTTGAGGCAGACATATGGCCCTTCCTCCCTTGCCATGCTCCAAGCTGTCCATATACGAGACACCAACCCCTTTCATTCTCAGTTTGGAGACTACTGCTGCCAGGTGGAGTTGCTATGCCCTAATTTAGGCAACCAGAAAATGGACATCCTCTCAGCTCCTTCTGCAGTTAACAGAGAGAAGCAGGCATCTCTAGAAAATTATTCCTTTCATCCCCAAACTTACAGACAGAGTGAACTATTTTCTTATGTCTGTTTCTCCACAACGGTTTTAAGAAGCCCTGAGCAGTTAGCTCAGAGGTAGAACTCTAAGGTGGGGTGCGATGAACTCCATCTGTAATTATCTACAGAAACAATCCTGCCCATAACTACCATAAATCTATCATTACAAACCAAAAGTATCTCCCACCTTCTTTTTGTAAAGAGAAATGTACTGTATTTATTCTAATGCCCAATTGGCTGCTAGATAGCACTTAAATCAGCAGGTCTTCCCCAAAACAGGTATTTAATTCAGCATTGTGATGTTCACACATCTCCATAATGATGTATTTGCTGCAAAACACATTCAGATAAAGAGGAAAGCATTAATCTGTGCTGTGCAGCACCATCAAAAACCATTGACATCACCCTTCTTCCAGTGTGACTCAAAAGCTAAAGGAGGATAAACAAAAGGCTCCCACCAAACCTGATGTTGCCACGGCCTTTTATAGTTCCCCATAGTGACTAATGCTGCTTTTGAGAGCTGAGCAGAGAAGCAAGAGGAGCATTTCTAGTTCTGTGGCACCTCAGTGTCACTGCTTTGTTAATGTGCTTCCTTTTCAGGTAACTATTAAGTGGATATTTAATGTACTTCAATTATTCTGAACAAATAACTGAGGCCTCCTTTAGTTCATATAATTAAAACTGAAGTTAATTTTGGGGTTTAAAAGGGAATAGACCTGCAAGTATTTAATTACTGAAAATATTATTGATAAAATACAATCAACTAAAAGGTGAAGGAATACAAACAGAGGCACTATGTTTTCTGATCAGCAAGACTGCATGGAAGAGAGAGTCTAGAAGTATATTTAGTTTTAGGCTTTTGGGAGTATTATGGACCAGGTACAGAAGCAGATTCATCAGAAAGTTGTCCTACTACTAAAACACTGAAAACCATTAAATGGTATTATATCATGTTATTACAGTATGATTTTTTTGTTTTGTATCATAAATAATATACCTATACCTCTGTGAGAGTATATGGTGTTCTATTTTAGGTAATATACTCCAAAATACAGTTTTCTCGCCAGAAAAATCTGTTGGAAAAAAACCTATTTACAATAGCAGCAGTTCCCTCTGACATGAAAGACCAGCGACTATAGACGAGTTGAAGAAAAGTGAAGAATCTCTGTTTGATGACACAGAGAATAAACAATTTTTCATCTAATTTTTTCTGAATTTGTGGAAGCAGGGAAGGAATAACTTCTCCCAACTACATTTCTTCATTAAGAGTATTCACAACAGCCTGAGCAGGAAACACCACCACATACCATCATACTGTCCATGCTAAGGAACAACAGAGGCTGACAGAGTTGGGAAAGTTCAGCCTGGAGAAGAGAAGGTTCCAGGGAGAAATTATTGTGGCCTTTCAGTACTGAAAAGGGGCCTGTAAGAAAGATGAGGACAGACTTTTTAGCAGGGCCTGTTGCAACAGGACAAGAGGTAATGGCTTTAAACTAAAGGAGGGGAGATTCAGGCTAGACACGGGGAAGAAATTTTTCACAGTGAGGGTGGTAAAATGCTGGCCCAGGTTGCCCAGAGAGGTGGTAGATGCCCCATCGCTGGAGACATTCCAGGCCAGGCTGGACGGGGCTCTGAGCAACCTGATCTAGTTGCAGATGTCCCTGCTCATTGCAGGGGAGTTGGACTAGATGACCTTCGAAGGTCCCTTCCAACGTAAACTATTCTATGACTCTGTGATTCTGTGAACCCCTGATCCCTGAATTCATCAGGATAAAACAGTGATTACAGACCACCAGAACTTAAAATCCACCACCCTTCTGAACGCACAATGCATGTTTGCCAGGTCTTACAGAGCACTGATATATTTATTGCAAACTACTCGGTCCTTGCTGGGTTGAGATGTCCAAGTAACAAAGACACATCTGAATGAATTTTATATACTTACCTCAACCCAGATCAAAGCTGTGACACTTTTTTCTCTGCTCAGCATCCATGATAAAACAAAGGACTGCGAGTTACAAAATATAAGCTCTACTTTTTCTCTCCAGTTAGTGTCATTGCTTTCATAAATACACCTTTATAGGCTGGCAACAGTCTAAAAATGCTTATACATTGTTACAATGGAACTTATTCTATTACTGCTTAGTCTAAAAGTGGTATTCAAATGTGGATTGTGTATGAATTCTGTTGTAACTGGGTAAGAAAAATGTGAATTATTAAAGTTCCTTTGGACCTGCAGCCTTCTCAAGATAGAGTTGAATAGGTTGTCATAAATATGCCTGTGGAATAATATGAAAACATTCTCTAGTCAATGTGTATTCAGCAGGAATATTGCATTCATGTTATTTTCATTTTATTAATTTTAATATGAAAATCAGAGGTTCATTACAGTGCAACAAGAAATACATAATAATATAAAATTTCAAAGCACACAAAATTATGCCTTACCAGCTTTCATTTCCCCACAGCACTCTGCAAATAATATAAACAGAAGTTGTGTTTCAGGATCGGTGTGGCATAACCAATTTTGCTCAGGCAGAGAGCCAAGAAAGCACAAGTTCTAATCCCTACCCTTAGGCTCTCAATTCAGCAAGGCACTTACATCCCTATGTAACTTTAAGAAAAAGCAGTATTGTTCAAAGTCAATGAGTCTACTTCACCATTCATGCATTTCCCAAGTGCCCTGCTCAGCTGAGGTATTAAGCTCATTTTGGGGTTTTTTTTTTGCTTATAAAGGGAGCAATACTTAACTGTGTCATAGTGGTGCTGTGAGATTCCTCATTAGTATTTCTGATGGACTGACATAGCCCTTACACCACAGAACAGCAGCAACTCATGGTCTTTAATATGTTTACTTTTTTAACATAAATACCATTTTACTAACAAAACACCTCCTGATTTTAAGCAATGCTGAACACCTCTGTCTCTCTTTCACATTAGAGATATTGGAGTTATTATTTCAGGATTGCAACTCAGTTATCCTCCTACCCTATTAGGCTTTGGTGAGATCATGTGAACTCTGCTATAGTCTCTCTGCTGCTGCGAACACACCATTGCTGTCCTTCCGAGCTTTTATTTGAGGGGATGTCTGTTTATGCAGACACAGCACCATTCTAAAGTTGGACCATCCTCTCCCTTCTGACATTGACTGGGCAAAATATGAGCTGAAGACTTTGGTTTCCTGTAAAATTAATTGCTATTCTATGCTTTCATTCATTCCCACTTTCCTGTTTCGTCCTGTGCAGTCCACTTGTTTTGTGGGCTAAGATCTGTCTTCTTGGTTGCTCATCACCACAACAACATCCACAATGTATCTCCAAACCTCAATTAGCCTTTCTAAAGGCCTGTGAAAAGTCCACCATGATTTATTGGGTCCAAACCGTATGAACAACCTCTCTATTCTTCCCCAAGTGGGCATCCTCCGTTGGATGCTCCCTGGAAGCCAGCAGCTGCCCATGCTGTGCTTTGAGGAAACACTACTGTCCCATGATCTCAGGGTTCAGGATTTTATAGACACTGAGGAGCATCAGCAGGTTACTCCTCAGTGTCGCTTGGATTTTGTTATGTGCCTGTGTCTGCTGTATATATTTTATTTTGATAAAAATAAAGTGTTTCAAAAGCCTTTAGATCTGTAACTAAATGTAAAAGCCTGTAATGCCTGAGAGGCAAGGCTGGAATGGATTCAAACACATCCTAATGATGGCAACAACAGAAGAGTCCTGTCTGATTTTTTTTCAAATATTGCTTTGTTTATGTGCTTTAAGAGTTCAAAGCACTGCCAAACAACTTTCAAAATGTTGCCCTTCATCACATGATTGTAAATTACATTAGCTGCATATTCCAGTTTTGCACCAAAAGTGGCAAAACACTGTCAATAGAGTCAAGATCTATTTCACAAATAAACACCGGCCTTGTTTCACGGTTTCCCAGCATAGCAGTCTTAGTATACATCTACTTGGAGGTCGTTTTTCTTTCAATAGCAGTCCAGCTGTAATAATGAGGCCAGACATCTATGTTCTGATGAATCCAAAACTGTCTTTAGTGTCCCTGTGTTTGAGATAGCCTTACATTTAATAACAAGTGCTTAATTTGAGGAGGTAAGGCAGGCTGACTATAGCCCCTCAGTCCTACAATTCTGACAGCACTGGGTCTTGAAGGATGCTTTCAGTGGGAACTAAAGAACCAACTGAGCAACCTGCTGTTCTGTGATTCACACCCGGGTAACTCCATTGATTTCCTGAAAGTTTCACTGGTACAAAATCAGCACAGGAAAGTGAAAATCAAAATCACTGGCTTCTCTACCACACAGAGGAGTCTGAGGTAACCCACAAGATGCAATTGCTACACACTGACATAGCTTGCGCTCATGCCTTACTGTGTATAAACAGTGAAAGACAACCAGCTTTCTGCTTTTAGCACACTTTCCAGCCCAAGCACACCACATTCAGTTTATTGTAATATTTGCACCTAACGCTAATAAGCATCTGTACACAGGCTTGCGTAGCTGTATGCACCTGGAGGAGCAGCAGAGTACAAGAGCTTTTGAAGCCTCACTTCATTATAGTGATGAAAATATTTCACCCACTGGCAAGTGGTGAAGCAGTGGTTCAGGATCACTGTTTCTTCAGGAAATGAGAAAATATTCACATCCTGGGATGCACTAGGGAAAATGTTGTCAGCAGGTAATGACAGGTGATCCTTCCCCTCTACCTCACACCGGAGGGACACATTCTTTACGCTGGGTCTAGTGCTGGGCTCCACAGTGCAAAAAGGACATGGATTTACTGCAGTGAGTGCAGAAAAGAGTCACAAAGATGACAAAAGGCTTGGGTCATCTACCATATGAGGAGAGGCTGAGCACAGAGCTGTATCAGGCATTTCCTCAGATACAAATCCCAACATTTCAGCTATAGAAAGATTTCTAATGTATCTTATCTCGGACCAACCTTAGCATTGCATTTCTAAACAAAATCCTCTCAGAAAAACACAGACAACAGGAGTCAGGATCCCACTAACCGCTATAGTTCTAAACAATCCTTGCAAACCTCACTTTTCCACTGTGAAGCTGGGCGTGGGACAGAAGTGAGCCATGAAGGTTTAAGCATCATGGTGTCAAGTTGCCTTTCTACTGGTTTTCACCTTCCATCAGGTTCCTAGTTTGCTGGGCCCTCCCAGACCATCTAGGCAATAAATCTGTTGGGCTCATGCTCATACAGATCAGTCCAACACTTTCTCACACTAGGGCATTTTGTGTAGCTACATACTCAGCCACTGTGCTGGCCTTCTCGCATCTTGGATTCCCATGGGACTACCTGCCTGCCATCTCTTTGAGGACCCCACACAGTGGCTTACTACCCAAATTGCTTTTCAAACAGTCCTCAACAGCAAACATTCAACTCAAATATTATCAAAATCCACAAAGAGGGACTCATTGCATCAAGCCTTCAAGGCAGATAGAATTTAGTGCATTAAATAACATATTGTCCAAGCTCTTCTAGTTCTGGGAACACAGATGACATCTCAGCACAGCCTTCAGTTTTATCTTTAGTTAAGCCTTCTATAGTTTTACCTTTGATGCCTCAGAAACGGAATAACACCGCTTGCATGTTGTTTTTTCCTCTTTTTCCATGCAGTCCACTCCTGTGCAATCAGTATCCTCCAAGACTGAATCCTAGTCAATCACCCAACCTCTGACAAGTCTACCAGGAAAGCAGAGAACAAAGTAGAAAATGAAAAATGAGGTCTTAGATGCCTCTAAAGAGTTAAGTTTGAAAGCTCATGATTGGAGAGGATTTGGCCCATTTTGTGAAAGAACAGGGCAAACAATCTAGTAGAGTCTTACTTCAACCTGAAAGCAGGTGAAACAGTCTTCCAACACCGAAAAAAGCTGTGAAAACCTAGAAGGAGCAGTAGTTAACCAGGGGATCAGTCTTACAGTAAAATATGCTCCATCAGATCTCTTTCTTCATCACTACACAAGTTTCAAGCTTCTTTTCCTACTAAAATCAGCCGATGACCCTTCATGAGCCCTAAAACTAGTTCTCTAACCACACACAAAAGCAGTACATGCCTTGGTACAAGCACCTGGAGACAGCAGGGGAGCCTGCAGAGCTTTGTCATCCCACACACATCAGCAACTGACTGGATAGCCTCAGCAGCACAGTGGTAAGAGTTGTATCAATCTTTTATGTAAATTTTATTAAAATTTTAATTCATAGAGTTACATGGAAGTTCTGTACTGGATGTATAACTCCCTATTTATCAACTTTCAAACTTGCTCTGTTAAATGGAAAATGAGGAACATGAGAACATGGTCATAACCCAGTCTTGATTATGATATTCCTTCCATCTACAGTATTTCTGTGAAATATTTATGATAATTTGCATTCATCCGTTGAGTCCCAGTTTTCAAGATTAGTCCCAGGATACGCATGTGCAGCACCCTGATTGGCAATGCCTGCAATTGTCATTTGTTACTGAAGAGTTTGGGGGCAGATTTCTTGCTGTATTTTTTAAAAGTCCCACATGCATGGGACATCCCATTGCATTAGCCTCAGCAAGGGGTGATGGCTCAAGGGCTCATGGGATTTTGTCTATCGTGCTATATTTTGAAAATCCTTCACATCTGGAGACAACGATTTTGCTTGTAGGTGAACTCCACTTCGTGCTACAATGTGATGACAAGGAGACTTCCCATAAGAATGACTGAGAGAAAACTTTTGTATAAAAGAGGGACTGATACCTGAGAGAAATCTATGGATGGCTTACTAATCTTTACGACACACTGCATTTGCAGAAAAAAAATTAAGAACTTAAGATGGAAAAGAAAGCTTCAGCAGTCCTCAGTGAGCAAACTTTCTGCTGCCTTCAGCTGAGACATTAGAACAGGAAAGTAGGCCTTGGGCTGGCACACTGGTTCCTGTGCTGAACAAAGAGAAGTCATCACTCATCACAACTCTTCATGAGCTAAAAATCAAGCAAAGTGTTTGCAGACGCAGTAAGTCTAATGTAACTATTGAAATTACTCCTTTTGCTACTGAAAAAATAATTAAGACAAACAATTAAGCCATTTCCATTTTTAAATTAATACTGACTATGTAGGGGGAAGATTTTTACAAGTAATTTTCTAAATTTTAACAGCTGATGTTCATATAAGTCAAAACCAAATATTATTGAGCTAGACTGCAAAAGTAGAGAGCAGATATTACAAGCAATAATTCTCATTTCTTATCAAGATCAGAGTAAACCCAAATTTATAAGCAAAGATAATCTGTACAGAAACTCTACTGTATGTTTGAAATTATTTAAAAATTTGCCTACCACTATAAACCCAAGTTTTTCAGCAATTCTAGAACAGCAAATTATCAGCCTTCTAAACAAGTACTCACAGTGCTGGGATAATACTCTCAAATATCCATTTCCAGAATATGTTCACATTGCATTTTCAAATATTTATGAAAATGAAAACTTCATTTCTTATGCCTGAGTGTTTCAGCAGATATGAAATTCCATGTGGTTTTTCAAGTGTAAAAATGCAGATCCTGATGCAATTAAATGAAGACGTTTATAAAGATAGACCAAAAGAAATAAGACCCCAAATAGAGAGTTTCATATATTCCTCAATTTTTTTTAGTCTCATCTTACAGGTAGTGTAGATATTTTCTTTCTCAAAAAATTACAACAGAATATGGGATATTTATACTTCCCAAAGTACTATCTTTGCAAATAATATGTTACAACTCCTAATTATGTTAATCAATTGCTGATTTTTTTCTCCCTGATATCCAGTGACAGGATGTGTGAGAATGGTTCAAAAGTGCACCAGAGGAGGTTCAAGGCTTTGAGCAACCTGGTCTAATGGAAGGTGCCCCTGCCCATGGCAGGCAGGTTAGACTAGATGATCTTTAGAGGTCCCTTCCAGCCCAAACCATTCTGTGGTTCTGTGTGGTTATGAGGAAGTATTTATTTACCAAGAAGGTGGTGAAGCACTGGAACTGGCTTCCTGAAGAGCTGGTCAATGCCCCAAGCCTGTCAGTGTGTAAGAGGCATTTGGTTAATGCCATTAACAACATGCTTTAACCTCTGCTCAGCCCTGAAGTGGTCAGGCAGTTGGACTAGATGATTGTTGTAGGCCCCTTCCAACTGAAATAATTCTATTCTATTCTATTCTATTCTATTCTATTCTATTCTATTCTATTCTATTCTATTCTAGTCTATCAAAATTTGCTATCACTAATTAAAACATCTATTAAACTATCGTTATTGGGTCATATGGTTTATTCTGTTTAATCTTACACTGACTTCATGAAATAAGAACATTTCAGGAATATCCCTGTTGTTGACTGTAACACACCTCCATTTAAAAGCCATAGCTAATTGTTTCTACTATAACTGCTGCTGGATTTCATCGCATGTTTTTCATAGAGAAATTATTAGCCCTATCAGATTAATATATGTGAAAACATGGCAATACTACATAGCTTCAACGTACAGAGGAAAATTACATATAGATACTCCTTCTGATAGTATCTTCAGAATAAAGCTGGTGGGAGTCGCTTGCCCAAATCCATTTTCTTTCAAAAGCACAGGGTCACTAGAGCACCCAGTCTCAGTCAAGAGCAAGCCAGGAGATATGCAAGTTTATGCCCTTTAGCTGTTTACATCAGCTGTTTTTGATTACATGGTTTGTTGGAGAAAACATATTTCATTGATCAATGCACATTAATCAATAAAGAGAGATGAGCAGGTTTTACTCCTCAATGAAGTAAAAAGAAGTTACTGGCATAACATGAAACCTCCAAGGATATGATACTTCAGTTAGGATACTCTATTTACATACTTCACTTGATACAAATGACAAGACTATTCCCCAAAAAACAATTTTAAAGTTTTAATCTTGTCTTTCTTATATAGGTATCTTCAATAAGTTTATCAGCTCCCAACATATTCTCCATGTTAGTTACAGAGTAAGTATCCACAGATGCTTCACAAACCACATGGTAACATGGTAACCCAGGGTCAGGAGAAGACCAGTAATGAGCAAGAAGACTGACAGGCAACAAGATATTGGAGACCACATCTGTACCTGAGTGTGTCACATATCTATGTGTTGGTGCTGGAATCCAGTAATACTCATATACTCATTCACAATCCCTCCTATGCTCCTGAGTTCCAAATGAGTACAACATTTGTACTGGCATTACCAGCAGGTTGCCCTTTTGACACTAAGTTCACCCTCATCTGTATTTAAGTCCTCACAGTGTTTAGGGATTAACATGAATCTCTTACTAAGAAGTGAAAATAGGCATATGGGGAAAACATAACTTTCCCATTGCTTCTGTGGGCCTTGTGGTATGCCTGCTGGGCAGCTGGACAGAAATCCAAAGATGGTTCTGATGTTTAGACACATATTTTGTGAAAAGCATGCTTAAAGAAGGTATTGCAGGACTAGTAATTTAGAGATTTTGCCCAAGTGATCAATTTCTGACAGATATCACACGACAAACATCTGTTAAACTTTCTGCAGGTAACCCATTCATTTGCTTTGTTCATTTAAATGAGTATTGGCTAATATAATACATCACCTTTCCTATTTGAACTTACTTCAAAGCCCTGTGTGCCAGCAGATCTAGAAGATGCATCTGCTGAAACCTGCTTAGTATTTACTTTAAGTACTAAATTGTGCTCCAGCCTTAATAGCATCTTAATATGAGCCCAAAGTAGGCATGCTTAACCTGTAACTGCATTGAAACAAAGACCTTTGTGTCAAGTCAGTAAGCTAAAAATCCCAAACCTGATACCTCACAGGTTCATGGCCCTGTACAAGTCAGCTTTTGCAGAGCTCCATCCTTGTTGAGAGTACAAGTCAGTAACATGGAAAAGCTCTCGCTATCAATGAGCAGCTGAAGACACTCCAGAAGGTCACGACCACAAATATATCAAAGAAGCTAAAGATGCTCTCTGCCAGTGTGACCACAGATCCCCAAACTGCAGCATCTTCCTAGCAGGTTAGAGATGACAGCATGAGTTCTGAGTGGTACAAGATTGTCAATAGCCTAAGGGTCTAGAAAGACTTAGCAGGATTTAAAGGACAAAAAAACAATGTAGAGATTTGTCCTCCTCCTTTGCTAACAGCAAGAAGCTAGAGCATCAAAAGAAGCTAATCTCTGTGGAGATTAAAGGATCCCAAATCTTCCTTGCCAGCAACTAGAGTAAAGCCAGCAAGAGAAGAGACAGTGAAGGAAAAGGAGATAGTCCTGATTTAGAGAGGCGATCACTACTTTTTTGACCAGTTTCTATAAGCTTAGTGGCTTTTTCTTTCCCCAGAATGAAATTCAGGCAGGAAAAGAGAGAGACTCAGTGCTTTCCTTTTCTTCTTCAATATTAAAAAGACGTGAGACCTGACAGCATCATCTTCTCTTAATTTAAGGATCCAGCACAAACTAAATGAGCAGTAGTTTCCCTCCATATGCCACAGGGCAGGTCCTGTGTGGGGAGGGTGTTAGTGAGGAGGGGAGCACACCGTAGTGTTCTGCACAACCCACGCTTGTGTCAGCCTCCTCGGAAATAATAATTCCTGTGCAGCCAACTAGTCTCCTCTACCCACCCTGAACACAAAAGATGATGCAATGTCACTGCCACACAAGGTCAGCATCCACTTGACACGCTACCAAAAGGACCTGGCAAGCTCTCATTGCTGCTTTTGACAATCAGCTTCAACAGAGCACAAGGCATTAGCTGTTCGTCTACTGAGAGACACATTATTGGATAAAGCTAGAAGATATTTCTCCCTCTCACAAAATGGAAATCATGGGACACGTAATGTCCCCTGGACATTTAGAACAGAAATGTAGTTTCCAGATAACAGAGTCACTACAACACGTGACCGGTGCTAGAGCTTAGTAACTGAACAAATATCTTTCTATCTTTCATTTTCTAAGTCATATCCAGTCTAAAATGAGAGCAGCTATAAATTATTACCATGTATGATTGTGCCATGGGCTATCCCTGATGACCAGTTAGTCTCAAAGTATTTCTGTTTGTCAACATTACCTAGGAAAATAGTCACTGGTGAATTTCCATGATAAAATAGGAAAAGAACTCATAGGCTTTAGGTTCACATATATTTTTACAACACAAAAGATACAGCTAGATCCATCCTTCCAAACAACAAGCCTAATGGTCTCTTCAGAGATAAATCCACTAATACAAGGATTTCATTCTCTGACAGTTTTGTACAGCAACTACCACCCCCTCCCAGATATGTGGAAATTGAAAACAGCCAATCTATCACAAACAGAGCTGACACATCCCTCTCTGTGTTATAAAGCCCAGCCTTTCATGCTCTACTCAGTGGTATTTTGGAATTACCCCTTATCCCTTCCAGTGCCAGATCCAAGTCACAAACGGTACAGTGATAAGATGTCACTACCTGTCGAAGTCTTCACTACCTACCATATATTGATATGATGAATAAAGCAATGAAGAGTATTCTGTTTGAGCACGTCTGCCCCTGCCAGGTAGAAACAGCCTTTAGAATCATCCAGCACGTCCACAGAGTGATGTGTAATGCTCATCAAAAGACGTGTTCTCTAGTATATGACAGGAAGTTTGTAAGTTTGTAAAAGTTCACAGATTGTACAGCATTGCCAGCTTCTGGATGAAACTGTCAGCAGACTTTCATCAACGTATGTGTCCTTTGGTTCAGGTTCTCTGTACACAGCTACACCCCCACTTTCAGGCAGGCAATTATTGTGAAACCACAGACTCTTGCAGCTTAAAGACTCTTGGCTTCTTTGAACAATACTTCTCCTTTTGCTGCTCTGCCATCCAAGGCAGCCTTGACACACACAAAAGTTTGATCTCTAAGGACAATGGGAATTCAGTGTTCCAAATAGTAAGCTCCCCCACTAAATTGAATACTTTGTTTTTAGCTTTAAAAATAACTGCAAAGATCATCTTTCTAAGCTCTGCATTCAACATTGAGGAGCATACTGAAAGAGGATCAATGCCATCTTTTTCCAACTCATACAGGTCTCACTACAAATCACCAACCAGACAGAATTTCTATAAAGTGATGTACTGGTGCTACTCTGGAGTAGGTTGACATCAAAAAGTTGACTCAAGCACTGTTTTTCAGGAGGATAAAAATCCAAACATTTACGAAGTTGAATATTTTTTTCCACTTAGTACCCCAAAAATGCTGGTCTGTTCTGGATTAGGTTATCATTGAGATATTGAGGCAGAATCTTCAGAAAAAGGTGGTTTTGTAGCAAATAAAAGACAAAAAATTGTCTCCTCAAACTTAACCTTAAATGGCAAGTTTCCCACTAGATTAGAGATCTGTATCAACTGAACCGTTTTCTATATCCAGCCAACCCAGAACATCTGCACTCCAACTTCAAGATCAACAAGGATGCCATGTTAATGCAATTTTTTTGACTTTGCAATGTCAAAGTCTCTGTTCCATACCTGCAATTCTGAGTAGCTCAAGTCTCATGTTTTTATTCTACTAGACTAAGCAGAGTATTAGTTGCACTTTAGTACTGCATTATTTTGTTTAAGATAACAGGCAGTAGAGTCTCATTCCAATTACTGTTCTGGCTTGAAGACCTGTTAAAACTATGAAATTTGTTTTAAAAACTCATCAAAGTGTGTCTTCTTACAAACTTTTGAACTGTTTTCATGGTTTCTGTACAGTTATGTAAGCTTATGAATTGTTACTCAGTAGTCCATTACCCATTTTACATATTTGTGACACAGCCTAATAAAGCAAGTGTAGAATCCAATGACATTTTATCCTTTAACATTTATTGGCATGTTTGTATTGATTTTGTTAAAATTTTTAATTAAAGCAACACAATGTCACATTTTCAGTATGATTCAAAAGCAACATTTTCACATTTCCAATATGGTTTAAAAGTTCTATGAAAGGCCTTGATGAAAGATTAAGACCAGCTCCAAAGTGGCATTGGAGACCAGCTCTCAAACATATAAATCAAGATGTTTTACTAGCTGCTATGTGATATTAAGTATTTGATGTACTTTAAAAATGCTTTGCAGCTGGATGTTTCATTCTGCAGGGAGACTGAAATTACACTTTTGTAAATCTCTGTAAGTTTTGTGTCTTTGCTGATTGGTAGAAGTATAAGCTCTGTTCTTTCAATGTAAGCAGTGTACAGAAAAAAGCTATTGAAGTGTCTGTGGATGCCTGTTTAATACTTCAGATGTGCTATCAAGCCTAGACCATGAAGATGATGACCCATAACACTTTGAATAATGATTGATCTTAAAAGTTGTCCTTTTGCTATGGTACTATGTATTGGATGTATCAATTAATTCTTGCCCCAGCTATTCTGACATGGCTCCTATTTCATTGGTTTCAGTGTGGCTGCAGGAACACAATTTTTTATAGACTACCTTAACACGGGCAAATACAGCTGGCTTAAGGAGCAAAACAGAAAAGTTGTTCAACTTCAATGCTTTTATATTTGGCAATAAAAAAGGTGATCTGAAAAACTTTTTCAAAGCTAGCATTTTACTCTGAGAACAAATCCAGTTTCCCATCACTTTCACACTCCTATAGATGTGATTTTAAATTAGTTACAGAGATTTGTAAGTGATTGAATGCTCTGGGGAAATCAGGACCAGTGCTTTTAGCAATGATAAGTTAAAACTGAAAGAAGATTAAATTATTTTGCAGCAAAGTAAGAAAACCAGTGAGGAAAAGAAATTCCATGGACAAGGAAAAAAAAAATACAACAAAAAACAACAAAAACCCCACAACTGTATATCACAAAGGCACAAGTAAATTTAGTAAAAAAACTGACTGTTTCATGCTGTGTGGGAGTCTTCTTCAGATTCCAAAGAACTGCCAATTTCTATTTCCTCCCCTCAGCGCTGTACATGCTCAATATACCAAATAACTCTTGGTTGGATTTTGCAACCTCTATTCTCTCTGACCAGTGCCTTCAGAGATGATACTGGAAATATTTCGAGAGCTCATTTAACCAAAAAATTACTTCCTTAAATATCTGAGCCTGATTCTTCACAGCTGTGCAAAGTGATTTATTAATAAAACTCCTTATGGTTGGAGTGAGCACTTTTCTTACATTTACACCACTAGTGTTGTGGGGCTGTCTATGGCCCCAGAAACTTGCTGTGCCCAGCCACCATTTCCTCCACCCCAACCCCAATTTTGTAATCTAACCTGGAGGATACCCTGGTCTTTGAACTACAATGCCGCCATTTTTTACTGCTTTCTGGAACCACCAGAGAAAATGCAAAGTACTAGACAGTGGAAAGTTAGGACCTTGGTTTCCCATTTGTAACAGCAAATTAGAGCCATTTTGTTCCAGCTCACTGTTTAGTTAATATTTCCCTGCTTATTTCGAGCCCATTTTGAACCCCTAAAGGCTACTAAAGTGGGACCCCTACTTTCTTTCAGCTCCTGAAGCCCTTTAAGTAACCCATCTGCCTGCAAAATGTTTTATTTTTATTGGCTCATACTATATTTGAGAGTCTCAAAGCAGAAAGACGCTGTTTTAACCTTCTTTAAGAACAGTCTTAGTAAAATGAGCTTAATTACACTGTAAAATAACATTACCATCAGGGCATCAGACGCACGGAGAATACTTGAGGGACCAACTCTACTAATAAAGTAGAAGATTCCTATTTCAAGGCAAGATATTGGTATTAAATAGCATCACACACCTTAGAGACTTGCTCTTTTTCCTGGCAACATTTCAGAATGAGGAATTACAAGTGTGTTTATAGCAGCTGACAATTCAAAGCCTGAGCATTGGAAAGCAAAGCCTTGTTTACACAGATCTTCCTTGAACATCTTAATAAAAATACTTGAAGCTTTTCATTTTATATGCACCACATGGATTCAAGTACACTGATAAGGCAGACTGCATTGAAAGTTGAGAAGGCAATAAAAATTGGAATTTACTGATCTTGTATTTTAGTAGAAAATAAAAAGTCACCCGTATACAAGCTCTTAGTTTTCAAGGACTGAAGTAGAGAGACACATGAAAGTATCGAAACTTGATGCTGCTCTGAACTTTTTTCTATGCAATCTACATGAAGAAGTACAACATTTTACTAAAATCTACTAAAGGTTCAGCAAACAGAAGAATTAGAAGAGTAAAAGTAAGAAAATCCATGAAACAACACTCTACAGACAGATCTTCATCCAAATGATGTGAGTTACAATTTGTGACCTCCATTACCATGATTATTGATAAGGGTTCTGTAATACATATTTCTTCTTAAGTATTATTTTTACACACTCAAAAGTCATCAGGTCTTTTCTAACACCAGAATTCCAATATGAATAAATTATCCAGGTATGACTTCACTGAATACTCTTCTTTAAAAAAAACCAAACAAACAAACACTAGATGCAAACCCAGTCAAGGTGATCACAAACTACTTGAAAAAAAAGACTGAAAATTTTAAACACAGTTAGTACAGAGAAAGTAGATGTGCAAAAATACATTTAAAAGTTCTCCTATTTATACTAATCTTGAATCTTAATTCACCTTGTTTACCTTGTTAAAGGTCAGCTTTTTTCCCAGTCTTAGGATGCGTTCGTTAGGTACGATATGCCAAAACTGATCATATAAATGTTTTTTTGACTACAGAACTTCAGGGTTTTCCATTACCTTATTGTCTGCAATGGCTGGAACGTGCTTTTTATGGCACAATAATTATGATCAACTTGTTTGCTTTACATCTGTCGAGAAAACTGTACTCAGTAAAGAATTTATGCTCCACCATCAGCAGATACTTAAAATTTCAAGGGAAATGTACAGTACATAATTCAACTAACTTGGCCAATAGTGGACAACTTTGTGTGCTGTAATATGAACATGTAATCTATGACTGCTTAAAGTGGAAATGTGTTCATTTGTGAACTTGAAAATTCTAACTGCAATTGAAAACATCTACTTTTGTGAGTTACACTGGTACATAAAGTTAACATTGTTAAACATCACATTTCCTTATAGTCTAATATAGGCACCAAGAGATGAGTTTGGAGGTCTTAGAGTGATTCACTACTGGGTGATTTTTCATAATTCGTAATACTGTCAAATAACAGAGTAGTACTTGGACATGAGATGCAACAGCAGTTCTCTCACAGAAAGCTTATACTTTCCTTAGTATACAGCTGTCCCACTCTGGTGCCATCAGTATGGGAAATATCTAACGTTAGTGAAATTTGAAGACTGAGTTTGCCTTCATGGAGGTTTATGCACATACCAGAGCTTCATTAGAGCACCGTGTACCTAAGTGAAGCATCCTTTCTGCATGAATCCCAGAACAAAGCGTTCATTTCCATGACAAAGGTGAATCCAGTATAAGAGACATTAGGAAACATACCGCACTTCAAACGTGTTCACCAAATCTTATCTAAATATAGCAAGAGAAGCAAAACTGTTCTTTTGAAAGCTGTAGACAAGATGGATTCTTTGGAAAACTTGTGATACCTATTTGGCACTAGGATAACAGCACTGTCCAACTGCAACCTAAATCTTTGCTCCTAGACAACTCTGATAATACAACTTACCACAACTCTGCTAAGCCTATAATTACAAAACTAAAATCACCACCACAACTGTCAGTTAACCAGTCTCCCAATGAAACAAATGCCAACAACACATTGGTAGATAGTTTATTTTTCAACAAAACAAAAAGGGTGGTTCTACTGAATAGATTCTCTGTTGTCAGATTAGCAAGTACCAACAAATGCTCTATTATATGCTAACATACATTTCATTCAAATGCACTTGAAAACGTTGTATTATCATTCTTTTAAACACAAAGCAATATTATTCATCTCAATTCAACTCCGGATGCAACATAGAGCAGATTTTCCAGTTGTGAAGAAAATCAGAATTGAGTGCATGCTACATTTTGTCTAACCAGCATTTACACACAAAAACAATTTTTCAGTTTAAAAATTTTCTTCTAAACAGTGATAAGCCAATGAGCAACAAAGATATAAATACACGTAATGTGCAAATATATTACTCCAATTACAGCAGTAAAACACATACCAGTCTTAAAACACTTGGAGAAGTAAAACATTGTATTTCTGAGAGCCAAACACAGAGGTATGTTAAGTGAATAATAAAAACACACTTGTGTGTACTAATTGGATAATGACATATAGTGCTTTGACTGTCAGTTACCACTGTGCCTTTAAAAGTTCCTTTTGTTAAGCATGTAATTTCACTGTTAAAAATGAATAAAAACCTATGCAACTGCCTCAAGACAGCTTTGCATATGGTACAGATCTAACTTCAATGTTACTTATAAAATAATCTCCATTGTAAGTCTTTGCACTTTACATTCTCATTTACTTTTTATCTGCCTAGAGTATGTTCTGGTTTGTTTTTTTTAAACTTTTCTGAAGCCTTGGGAAAGTTTATAGGGAGAACAATACAGCTGGTATTAATCCATTCCTTATTTTGGTTAAAAAGAGTGGGGTTTGCAGATTCTGGATTACATACCCTTTCATTGTAAAAAAACCCCGTGCAAAGCTGCTACCGACTTGCCACCAAGACAGGGTCTGTCCTCTGGTCCTCCCTGCAATCCATGGGAATCCACAAGTAATGGCACAGTTTTGACATGCTACCACGTCTCACGCTGCATCTCCCCAGGCACTCTGATGAGGGGCTTTAGTACTACCCCAGGCAGGGAGACTAGTCAAAATTAAACTAAATCCTGAAGCAATCTCTCACCTCAGAGTTGGTGAGACTGATCAAGTCTGCATCTTACAAGTAAACAGACCCCCCCCAAATCAGCATTTTTGCATGCCTGTGTCTGCTTGCATTTTTTTTTCTTTTAAACACCACTCAGAGCTCAAGTCTATCAAAGCTACCAACAATTTAAAACCACACACTGATGGAGAGGAGGGGGAGGGAGGTAATTTCAGGTACTCAGTCTGAAGTTTACCCTCCACTCCCCATGAGCTGAGGCAAAGAAACAGAGTCACAACAGACAGGACACGCTCCCAGAGTTTTCTGCCAGCCTCTTGCCTTTGCTCACACAACCTATCTGAGGAGCATCCTCCACCTGTACCGAGACCTTCAACGTCGAGCCACAAAACACAGATGTGACAACAAACTGTGCCCCAAAACACCAACAAGCACCAGTGCCAGATGAAACCTCCAAAGGATCGCCTGGCTAGTTAGGAAAAAACACCGAAACCCGAAGCAACACTTCCAAGAGCACCTCGCCGTGCCCTTGGCAATCCTCACTCTTTGCCCCTCACCTCCTCCTCCAGCCCCTGCTCAGCTCCAAAGTGCCTGAGCCCCACACCGTCCTCCCTGGCGGGGGGTGGGCTGGGAGCCTGTTTCCCCACCAGCACTTGGAAAGAAAACACAAACCCAGCCAAGTTCACCCACCGCTCTCTCCGCAGCCCCGGCTTCACGTCTTGAAGCTTACCCCGGGGGGAGAGGGCAGGCAGCCTTCCTCCCCGCGCTCGGCAGTCCGGCTGCGTGCAGGGCGCGGAGTGATGGAGAGCGGGGAACTCTTCAGTGATAATCAGCGCTGAGAGGCTGCTCCTGTGAATAGTGTACATCCTGTAGCAGCAGGCTCTGCTTCTAGCAGCTGGCAGCAGCCTTCGCCGGAGCAGTGATGAGCACAGCTTGAGATCTTCCACAATTAACCAAATATTGTATAGCGGCAACAAATCAACAACTAAAAAAACCCCGGCTCGCAAATAAAAGCAAAGTACAATTTCAGATGGGAGCTGAAAGCTTAAGTCACCGAATGCTACATTTCTTCTTCAAGATTATTCCAGCAAGCTCCTTCTGCTATTTTTACTGTACCATAATGCACTAGGTCTGGCTTTTACCCTATTGAAAGAACATGAATATATTATTATCCACACAAAAGAGCAGGTTATTGTTTATGAATTACCAGCCTTCCCAGCAACAAAGGCTATTTTCATAAGAAAACTCAATTTCATTTTAGCTCCAATTTGATTACCAGCTGAAGAAAAGCAGCCCTGCGCCTAAACCTCAAAGGATTTTTATTCATACCATTGAATGGGCTTTATTGCTTCCTTTTCAAAACTGATGTAGAAAGCTTTTAGAGTAAAACATTGACAAAAAATTATTGCGCTGCTATTTTGTGCAATAACAGAGCTGAAGAGGGGCAATGATTTCTCAGTCATCCTTCACTGTACTTCAGAACAGTAAAGGCTGGAATTAATGACAGACCATAGAGAGGAGCTAAGCCAAGGTCTCACAATGCATGTCAAATCTAAATGATCACTATACATTGAAAAGACCCAAAAAAGCCTGCAGCTGATTGATTCATGGCTTTCACAAGAAAGACAGGCTTGAAGAGTTTATTGCACCACAATTTACTCTGAATTATCATAAAAATGAATGTAGAGGCTGAATGTCACCCCGGCACACTCCAAAAACACACATCCAGGGACAAAGTTCACCCAGGAATTATAGCAGTGCTGTTCATGCTACTATAGTTAAGGGTCTGTCACTTTTCTCCTATTATAGGGGGTTTTAGCTCAGCTGTAAAGCTGTGCTCCAGAATAAAACTTGGCACAAAGGTCTCATTTTGAGGGAATATAATTTTTTTAAACAAATGCAAAAGAAGGAAAAAAAAAGCAACCCTTCCTGGCTGTTTTTAAGTTAAACATTTCTAAAAGCTGCTTGCTAATTTCTGAGGCTTTTTAACAATTGTATAACTCAAGACTGGGTTTAGGATTTGATTATTTTTTCTCTTAAAGAAATAAAAAATTAAGCTGTCAGACTATGAAGGGCACAAACTGGTTTTGCTGTATTGGACAAAAAGAGTTTAAAATCATTGATTTTTAAAAATGGTTTCTAGACCACGTATGATAGAAGAGTGGAACTGAACTGTTAGTATGTAGACTTTGCCAAAGACACCTGGATGCTGCATTATGAAAGCAGCCTCTGTACCACTACGATTTGAATTGGCTCAGCCACTAAATTAAGAAGCATCCCAAAAAATTCACATCCAGCAGCTCAGAATGAGTCAAATGCAGCACATTTAAGACTACTGATTCTGAGACACTCTTTCTTTACACAGCTTCAGTAAAAATACAGCTTATTTGTTTTCATCTTCCAATGGTTTTGACATCAACTTCGGAAAAGCAAAAGAGGAAAATAAACTGCAGTTGCTACCATAGGTCCCATTTGGGGCTCTTTGACTAACACAGAAATTTTGAAATGTGAATTAGCTTCACAAGTAAATCAACAATTCTCTTTTCATTCTTTATTCCTACCTTTGAACTCATTGTGCATTTTTTAACTTTATCTTTCCTGAGCAAAAACACATATTTAGGACATTCCTTTCAATTTCATACACATTTTGTGGACAAAAATGCGGTCTTTGAGTGTTGGTCACTCATAACCATAGCGGACCCCACACTTGGAACTGCAGAATAATCCGAACTTTTCTGGTTCTCTTGCAGGATGGGCACAGTACACACTAAAGAGCTAGATGAGTTCAGCTCCTGCTCAAGGCAAATACTATTTCTAAGGTTTATATCTAGGTCCAAATCCATTAAAGGTTAAAGGGGTTTGGTTCTTGACACTAACTTCAGTGAGTTCAAGTTTCCGTACTGGGATGATCAGACTGCTAAAGTCCTTTGTGAAATTCAACTAAGAAAGAAAAGATGAATCTGTTCTTGTAAATTTTGATATGGAGTGATTTCACTGGAAAATATCAAGAAAGCTTATAAAAGCAAAGCCTGAAAACCCCTGCTTCAATGTCAGAGAAACAGCATGTACATTAAAAGAACTATATTTTGAGTAAAATAGTGCAGTTTGGCTTTGTCAGAGATATCTCTCAAAGTCAGGTAGCTCCCTACAAAACTCAGTGTGCACACAGACCACTGTCAACTCACGGAAGCTGAGTGGGAAGAGGTATTTTAAAATTCCACTGTATGGCTATACTTGCTACACAATCTCGTCCTACTCACATCTTCAAGTGTTCTCATTGTTTTTACTGTGTTTGAAATATCTCTGAAGAGTTGGTGGCAATGGCTATGCATTCCTTTGAGACGCAACCAAACATTGGCAAATTGATGTGGGAAACACGACCAAATTCTGTTTCCAAACCAAGTTAAAAAAAAAAAAAAAAAAAAGGAATGGTATAAACCATGAAAAAATAAGTTCCAATTCCATGCTGGTTTAACACCCATAAAACACTGAGAAAGTTGTATGCTTGTGTAGGTATGCCAGGGAGAAGAAGGATACAACTACTTGCATTCTGAAAACTAGTAGCATTTAGGGAAATATACTGTAACTAGTGAAAAATATTTGTTCAGATACAGCAATTCCATTTGGTATATCAAGGCATTAAGAGTATCTGTACAATAACACCACCAAGGGATACAAATTTTACCACAAATTCTTACATTCTTGCCAACATTTCTGTGTGAAAAAGCTGCTGAAGATCAGAAAAGTACTGAGCACCAAAAGAGACCTCATTCCATTGCATAAAGTGTTTAAATGTGTGTATGTGTGCACATGCAGCCTATGAAAGTGGTCTCCATATATACCCACACAGAAAATCTAGCCAGTTTTGCAGTACTCTCATAATTTGTTTGTGTGTATCTATTATATGCAGCCACGTGCACATGCACACTTTTGTTTATGGCAGATGCTTTCTGAAAATATCTTTTGTCTCTAATCCCACATTTTTAAAACATCGAGGATCTGACAGATTAAGGAAGTCTTACAAATAGGTGGTATTTAAATACATTACCATACGAGGCTGAGCTGATACAGAATTTGGACCCCCTTGGTAATGGCTGCACCCTGCTCCTTCTCCCACCTGTTAACGTTTACTGTCATAGGTCAGGACAGGTAGCATTCAGGGCAGGTGTGAAAAGCCCCTTCACACAAGGCACCATGCAAACCAACTGCAAACAGGCTGCTGCCTGTTACAAAGCCCAAGCTGCAGAGATGTGGCAATGTTTGACATGGAGCTAAACCAGCCGACAACTTACTTGTATAAAAGAGAGCCTGGGGGTGGAAATCCATGATGAATTTCAGTCCCTCCGCATACACAAGAGCCTGACATTGTGGAGCAAGGAACACGTCCTTTAACGCAAAGGTCATGGATGAGCATGAAGCGCTCTGATGACAGTAAGTACGAAAATAGCCCCAGGATTTGTCCACACTGTTTCGTTAGAGTGTTGCACAGGGAAAGCAAGGGAAGCTGCCAAGCCACCAGTTAAGTACAAGAGATGTTTGAAACAGAAGGACTTGCCTCTACCAGGTCTTCCGCATTAACCTTTCCACAAGATTGATACAGACTTGTCCTTCCCATGCCTTCATCCTTCAACAAAATATGATTGGCATGCCTTTAAGCACACAGAAGAGCAACAACTACCAGCAGAGCATTTCCAGCAGACACTATACTGCCTCAGGCCTCTTATTCCCCCCATTTCATGTTTCAACAAGCCTTTGTCACAGACCCGTTTGGTGTTTTCCCTCCTCATAAGGTCTAACTTCAGCAGCAGCCTCAAATCACCTCCTCCCCTCCAAGCAAAGGCTGTGCTTGGAGGTCCTGACCCTCCTCTTCCCTTCACCTGCTCTTACTTAAGTGTCTTTAGTGGGAGTGGAGTGCCCTTCCACAGGAGAGAGGGGAATCAGTATCTCTGGGTGCAAGCCTGGGGTGTGAAAGCTGACCATACCTCACAACAAAAATGCTGAAGTGCCTGATCTGTCAGAACTTGATTAGTAAATTCACTACTTGGCCAATATGGTGAAACTGTCCTTTTTCAAAAGGAGCTGACAGAATCTGTTTTAAGCTGTGTGAAGCAGACAGTACCAGGTGATCCCCATTGTTCTGAAGATGGACATGCTGTTTTCTCATTGCTTTACAAGTGCAGGCCAAAGCACTGCCAGTCACCTTTCTGGTCTCCCAGACTGCAGGTCACCTTGCACTTGAGTGCTCAGCAGGTAAGGAAAGCCTTAGAGAAGTTAAACACAAGAGACACCAGAGGCCTCCTACAGCTAAAGGTAAAGGGGCAGGCACTGCAGAACTTCAAACTACAACTTAGTTTGCTCTCTTTATACTGTCTCCACTTCAGCTATGATCAGATACATTTAATTCAGAATAATTCATGTATTGACTAATATTCCTTTTTTTTTTTTTCCTTTTGTCTGCTCCCTAAGAAAGGCCTTAGACTTACCTGTAGCCAAAACCAAACATCCTCTCAAATGTTTTATTCCTCCCCAGCTGAGCCTTCTAGCAACCTTTCAGCCAGCACAGCTGCTCCCTTGCTCACCAGTATGGGAATCTCAGGCAGAGATAAAAGACCTCTATTTGGTCTAAGTCCATGAAGGTAAGAGAAGAAGCAGTAGAAGCTGGTACACACTGGCTAAAGCACTAACATTGTGTGAGTGAGGGGGTAAGTGTGTGTTCATCAACACCCTATTTTTTCCTCCTCTGAGATGAGAGGCATTTGATGGGATCTTTGAAAAATTAGCTAAGTACCACCTTGTCATTGCTGTTTGCATTACTGTAGGATGTAGGAAACCTGTCAATGGACTTGGAGCCCATTATGTCAAACAGAAACTGCTCTCTGGCATGGGGAGTGAACAGCCCAAAGCAGATATCAATGGACATGGAAGCAGGAGGAGACAAGGCCATACTGTCAGTCCGTGTTATTGCCTGTAGTCTCCCAGGACATCAGGTCCTTAATCACACTCATGTTTTTATAAGCATTCCCAAAGACTCTGATTTTCAGGTGGAAAATGGATCATGTTTTGTTACTGGTATAAAGTAACCAGCTTTTCAATTAGAGTGGGACAGGGAAGAGCACATAACCCGCTATGCATTTTTGTTATCACAGAGATAATCAGATCATGTGAACCTAAAGCCCAGTTTCAGCCTTTGTAAGGATACAGGTAATTGTCTGCTCCTTGGTAGAAATCCCCTCTCCCTCACCAGAAAAGCAAGTATTTACTTTAGAAAAGTAAATACTATTTATTAGAAATAGTATTTAAAATCAGAGCCAGTTACCAGAAAAACCCACGCAAAGTAATGTAAAAAGAATGTAAAGAAAGATTAGTTGTTGGTGGGAGGAATATTTGAAGACAGCAAGGAAAAAAAAGTGAGCTCAGTTCAAAGGAAGGTTGTGATAAATGACTGCCTGAAGTAGATTTAAATGGAAGAAGGTGACTTAGAGACACCAAAAGAAACTAATACTGACAACAGCATCCATAAGCTATAGCCATGAACAGTAGCTAGGTAGTTAAGAATAGTTCCAAACAACAGCAGCAGCTTTGGACCAGTCCTACGTTTCTGACAGAAAAAGATCCGCAGAGAAAATAATCCTCAATAACTAGTCTTACTTGTGGCACAAGGCAGGCAGTTACATCTTGCTTATCTGGTTCTTCTCATTGTGTATTAACATGTTGAGAACAGGTATGTTAAAAAAAAAAAAATGCACTCACTATGCCAGTGGCTCACTCTTTTATCTTTCTTTGTAGTATTTCAGAAAGAACGGAACCAGGAATACCTTTTCTACTGATATTTCGAAATAAAAGATAGTCCTCTAAACGTCACGGATATTGTTTGTGACAGGATGTGGGGATATCTGGTACAGGGTCACTCGAAGGAATTAGTTTTGTTTGCAGTGGAGGGGTCTTTTTTGAAAATGAACAAGGAGAATTAAAAAGAAATGGAAAAGGAAGCTGATAGCAAAGGTTGAGGAAAACACAAAGGGCCTATTGGACAGCACTTCTATTCTTCTCTGTATGGTGCATTAAGTGCATTATAGTAAAAATGAAGGAGATTTCTTTCCTTCTCTTTAAAGTCCGACATTATTGAACTTGAAACCTTTAACTGTGAGCAAAGCTGTGGTTTTTCTTTAATACGATTCTGCTATTGATTTCTTCATGCATTTCATCAGAATGATTCTGACAGTTTAAAAAAAATACATTACCTTGATGAAAGATACAATTTTTCTCATGAAGAAAGGCACTTGAGTAGGTATGTGTGATGTACCAGGCATGTGAATCTTAAATGATGCTTTGAAGTACAAAGAAAAAGGAAAAGAAAAAGGAATGGGGAAAAAAAAAATAAAAAGAAGAAAAAAAAATAAAGAAAAGTGATCCACTTCTCTGTAGTGATTGAGACTCTGCACAAGAATGTCCCACACTGTATCAGAGATGTTCATCTTTTGCAAGCGCAGTCACCTCTTCTACCTTTCTACCCCTTTTCCTCTATGCTAAATCCCCTTCTTGTCTATGGACCTTTTTATTGCTTTTCTCCCTCTCCCTTTACTTGACATCTGTTCATTGCAGCATTACATTAGCTTCCTCTTTATGCAACTTGTGTAGTTTTGTCTTTTCTGATGGAGAAAGGTGTATTTTTAATGTATCTTAACATCCTTGCAAAGCCCAGATACTGTTTTACCACCTCATAAGCATTATGGAAAAGAGTCTTCCCACTTCCCCTCACAGTCTTCCTATTTGCACATGTGCTCACTTCAGATTTGCTACAGCTTCAGAACATACTAACAAGGCTCCTCTTTCTTGCAGACAGGAGCTACATGAAACCCACAGACTTGAAGGGCAAAAATTAATCGTCTAATCCAGGCTTGTGCATTATGGGCACTATAAGATTTTCCCTTTATGTGTTATTTCAAGTTCAAAAGCCTTTCTTGAACTGGAATGTATACCTGAATTCATATTGAGTTGAAATTCGTGCAATGAAGAGCATCGCTGTCCTGGATAAATTATAACAATGGTTAATTTTCTATACTGTTAGCTTCCTTTATCATGCCCTTAGTTTTAGTCTGAATTTGTCTTTCAGACATTGTGAAGAGCAAGACTCTACTCAAGCCTCTGCAGCAAGAATGTGTCCTGATTTTGGTCTCAATCTGAGGACAAATTAATGTGAACCAACAATGCTGCCATCACTGTTTTTTTCCACACAACACATATCCCCAGCACACTTGGATCAATCACTTGTCCCCCCAGCATGCTGTCAGCTGGTCAGGTGTAGGCCTCAAGTAGTCTAGTAAAAGCATGGTGTGATACCAGCAAAACTCAACATTGAGAAGAGGTATCTGGAATTTTTGCTTCTGCAAAGTTACCTCCATGAAGATGGCAAAGGAAAGGATTTCTCGAGCAGCTCTGGCCAGCCTGCTAAACCATGATGCTCCTAAGAACAAAGTTTGAATATTTTCCTAAGAATATTAAATCAAGTTATCCATCTCCCTATCTATTTTCAGGAAAAGAGCAGCTGTTTAGATGAACAGCACTCTATTGGGGGCCTGGATCACAAGTTTCCATTTTTATTCTGAGATGTTCACATACTCTGGTGTCAGAATTCTTTGTAATTCTGTTACTAGCAAAAAGGTCTTTGACCTGTCCTACTACACTTATAAAGTATGACCTATAGTACCCAGAGTCTGGAGAAGCTGGAACGTGGCAGCTGTAAAACAGATCTAGTCTTGAAGTTTGCAACTACCTTTGCCTTGCTGCAATGAATAATGTTAAAAAAAAAGAGCCTTTGTATTTTTTTTCTGTGACACAGAAAAGTGTTATGTTAGTTTATATCATAAAAGCTCCCACAAAGGAGAACAGAGTGACAATAGCAGGCAGCGATCTTGAGTTAAGGACTCCCAAGGAATGGACACCCTGTCCAGGCCCCCTCCAGGGTTAGCCCAGCAGAGCCACCAGCCCTGGTGGCCAGACATGGAGCCCACCAAGATGAGCATCAGGAGCAGCTCTCCACATCATCTTTGCTACTACTAAGGGGAGTTGCTGCCTAGGAGGGGGACGTATTAAGGGATGCAGGGAAAGAGCAGTTTGGAATTATCCAGAAAGGACTATGGGATGCTCATGGCAGGAACCAAAGGTGAAGGGAGGCATCTAGGTGATTTAGGGAGGAACAATGTGGGCAAACAGAGGCATAAGCAGATAAAAAGGACTAGATGCATTTGAATAGGGGTCTGGTTGGTACACTTTTTTGTCCATGACCTTGCCTGATCAGTGCAGCCCGTTTTATTCCCTAATCAAATTCCTTTCTCCTTTCCTGGGTGCAGGGTCTCTGTTTTGTGTGCACATGTGTGTTACAGGGTCTAGGTGCAGCAACCAAAGTGGGACATCAGGTCACAAAGGCCAATATGTCAGTGCTGGCAGCAGTTGCAGCAAGTGCTGGTGAGTGTGTGTGCAAAGCAAAAATACCTATGAGCACAATAATTGGTCTGGGACCTGACCCTGTGTGCATCTGTCTGTCCGTCTGTCCATCTCTAAGGGTGAGACCATAGGAAGCACAGGTTACTGGTGGCACCAAGGGAGTCCCACCAGCTGCCAGAGAGGTGGTGGGGTCTGGGGGTCTCTAGGAGTGAGACTCACGTGTGTGTGTTTGTGTCTAAGTGTGAGACTGTGGGCAGTGGCTGCTGGGGCACCAGAGGAGTCCCAGCCAGCCCGGGGTCGGGGTATGAGTAAGATGGTCTGTGCCAGCAACTACAGATGGGCTCCAGCCATGGGGGTTTGTACATTCAGGTGCCAGTAACTGGTGAGACTGGGATCCAGGGACCAGCTGTGGAGCAGACTGAGTGTCTGAGCCCATCTGCTGGAGGGATCCACCTTGTACATGTGTGTGGGTACACTCTCACTACTGACCTCCATCCTGCTCAGCCAGAGAAGAGAGCAGGATGAAGCCATTTGTGCTGCCTATGTTCATGCAAGTGCTCTGTCTGTCTGAGGTGATCTTGTGGCTGACCACACACACACAGATGTGGTATATATGTGCACTCTATGTGTGTGTGCCTACCAGGAGTACCTTTCCAGCCTCACTACCAACTGGACCTTGTCATACATAGCTGTAGCATCCTCACCTCCCTCAGATTCTTCCATCTAGCATGACATATTTTCTTCTAAGAGTATATATCAGAGGAGTCAAACTCATTTTCATTGGGACCTGCATCAGCCTTGCGGTTGCCTTCAAAGGGCAGTAGGAGTAGTTACATTTATACAGTCCTAAAATTACATTCAGCCCTTTGAAGGCAACCGCAAGGCTGATGTGGCCCCCGGTGAAAATTAGTTTGACACCCCTGGTGTAGATTATCAAACCATTCTGGGCTATGAAGACGATCAGGGGTCTGGAGCATCTTTCTTATGAGGAAAGACTGACAGAGCTGGGTCTATTCAGCCTGGAAAAGAGAAGACTGATAGGGGTTCTATCAATGCTTATAAATATCTCAAGGGTGGATATCAGGAGAACAGACTCCTTTCAGTGGTGCCCAACGATAGGATGAGGGGCAAAGGGCACAAACTTAAGCAGAGAAGGTTCCACCTGAATATGAGGAGAAACTTCTTTACTTTGAGAGTAACAGAGCACTGGAACAGGCTGCCCAGAGAGGCTGTGGAGTCTCCTTCTCTGGAGACATTCAAAACCCGCCTGGACACATGCCTGTGTGATCTGCTTTAGGTGAACCTGCTTTAGCAGGTGGGTTGGACTGGATGATCTCCAGAGGTCCCTTCCAACCCCAACCATTCTGTGATTCCATATGATTCTGTATCTCTCTATTCTGCATTACAGAAAAATAATTGCAAGCTTTTAATATATCTTTGATGGAGATTCAAATTAAAGATTAAATTTCCCTTGTCATCCATTTAGAAATATATAAAATACCAGCTGATGACTACTATTGTGTCTGATTAAATAAGAGAAATGCAAAGTTTCTTGTGATCTTTACTCAATATAAGCGATCCTACAGTCAACTACAATTTGTAAGTAGATGGACTTCACTGCAGAGCAGAGGCACAGGGTTGTTTGGGGTTTTTTTTGTGGGGGCACTGCATATATCATTACTGCTTCATAAGGATGCCCAGTGTAGGGTACCTGGCCCCTGAAGTGTGAGCCAGATTGCCTTGTTTGGCACTGCAGTTCCCTTTGGAGGACATAGGCTGAGCTAGGAGCCTCCAAGCAGCAATCCAAACAGCTCCGAAACAGCCCCTCAAGGCAGAATTTCTTGCTGTGGGTTTTCACATGGGGTTGAGTTCTCACAGCATGTGTTGCACAGGCTTGTTCCTTGAAGACTGGCTTCATCAAGGGCATGTACAGTAGCTGACTGACCTTCAGCTAATTGCCTGTCTGCTTGAACTGGGGAACTTCACAAGGAAATGGGAGACACCAGATAAACCTCCAGGTTGAGCAGGCAACTAAGAAGAGGGAGCTTGGGTTGCAACATTAGACTTCAATGCCTTAAGTCTGCCTACATTTCAGTTTATATATCCCAATGTGCTCTATTGAAGCTTCTCCTTAGTTACACTGATACTTCAGAAAATATTGTTTGTTTGAGCGTATTTTCTCCACGGAAGCAAAGGGCTGTCACTGCTGATCTGTGCGGATTGAGGAGACATTCTGCTGGGTGCAGAAACCCAAACTGATTAAGTCCATCCATGAAAACAGAGTTTGTAACAACAATATTAAGATTGGTGTGAATGGAGGGTGAATGAGCATGCCTGGTTGCAGAAACACCAAAAGAAAAATCAGATGCAGGGCTGTAAGAATGCCAGGTGTTGATAGCACCCAGGTTAGCAGATCTGCAAGTTCCTAGCACCCAGACACACAGTTTCCCAGGACACAAAGATGGAGAAAGCACCCAGACTTAAACAAAAGACAATCTGAATTATGAGAGGATGACAGATAGATAATGGACGGGACCAGAGTGGTAAGACACACACGGATAAGGAGCTGAAAGGAAATAAATCCTAATGACGCAGGCAAGTGGCTCAGGATGTCCCAAAAGACCACAACCACTGTCAGCTCTTAAACGGCAGATCTTGGTGACCTCATCTTGTTGACCACGTGTTGAAGAACACAGGAGATAAGAGGAAAGGGTACCCTGGTACCCCTCATCCTCTGTCCTAGCCAGACCCTCTGGACAAACAGCTCAGTACTTGTGAATGGGAAAGCATGAGTAGAATTAGCCTTTTACAATATGTTTGGTTTTTTTTCTTTTTTTAAAGTCTTGTGTCAAGCTCTGCTACAATATCTCCTGGACTCTGGAGACACCAACATGACCTTTGGGTTAGACTGCAACTCCTGTCTCAAATGGAGTCTCTGAAAATACTGAAGGTCATTTAGTCCCTGTGCCTCTGCATTTCAGCCCACATCCTTCCTAGGTAAATGTTGAAATGAGGGATGGAACTATTCACAAAGCCAGCCTGTCTCATGAAGGGAAGCAGATACCTCATGGAGGCACAAATCACGGAAATTATTCTTGACTGACAAACGTGCAGCTACCGAGTGTCCCATTTTGGAGATCAATTGCTGAGAATCTGGTACTCATTCAGAGTATTCACAGTAGATCTGCCAGCTGCTATTAAGGAATTTAGGGGTGTTGGATGCTTTACACTTGGGAGGATACAAAATCATTCTTGGTCATGAAGGATAGTCTCCCTGTGAGGTTAAACTCAATTACTGTCAGTCTGATGGAAACGAAGCCTTGGGACAGTTGGTAGCAACTGCCTTTGCTCTCAAGATGTTTACAAGTGTTACATTCACAATTCCTTCTCTGCAATTCGCCATGAGTGAGTTAAGTGCATTTGTGTACCTAGGCTGTATTTCAGATGAGAAGTGCTACATGCACAGGCTAATGGAAAAATAGTCCCTGAGCCTTCAAGTGTATTACCTGTGGTAAATTAATCATTTAATATAGGTATACATTTATGTAATATTTGCCTAAGAGTTGCTCTGAAATTCTCTTTGAATAATACACAATTAGATTTAAATGTTTTCCTCAGTTTTCCTTTCATGAGCGTATTTTCCAAATTTTCTCTGATAATTCATTCCATAGCTGCATTTCAACTGGTTTGTAAAATTTTACTAACTCACAAAGCTATAATTTGCATAGAAATGAAACACAGACAAAAATGCTGAAGAAAAGAGAAGGATATTTAAACTAAGTATAGCGTCACAAACAGTTTATTTCAAAGGTGCTTTCAAGTGCAGTTGGAAACAGACATTTAAAAGAATGCTATCGAAGAACATGCTGTACCAAGAAATGGTATATTATAAACCTGTTTCAAACAGCCACATCTAAATTCTACATTCATATGGACTGAATGATTGACTGATTATTACTGGCATTTATTTCACAGAAAGAGGGAAGCTTAATAAAAGTGTATTATTCAGTCAATGGTGTGCTATGATGGATAAAGAGGTGAAAATCACAAACATTTAAATCCAACAAAAGGAAGAAGCCAAGGTAAGTAGTGAAAAAGAGTGAAGATGATTCATTGCTAAGTGATCATCTTTTAGGCTACCCTGTTGATGGTCTACTCTAGCAAGCACTCTCAGAAAACAGAATCACAGCTTGACTGTAATCCAAGCCAGGAGAAAAAGCTAAAGCTAATTTCTAGTCAATAATAAGATATCACACCTCTCCCTGAGGAATCAAAGGGCAGAAGTATCATTTTTTTTTTAAATCTGTACTTCAAGGTTTAAAAAAAAGCACGTGGAAAATTATGCCTGGGACAGAATTTAAAAATAACTCTCGGGCAAAGAGGGAGCAACTGCTCATTCTCTTTATTTCTCTCTATTGTATATCTGCTCCCACTGGTCTTCATTTTACTGGCAAGACAGGTCTTTGTTGATTAAATCTTGTACACACTTCCTAAAAGCAAATAAAATTAGAACAAATGTTGGTCTTACGTGTGTGCATTAGCATATTGTATTATGCAAGCCAAAGGCAACCTTCAAAGAGCGCTTTTAAATTATTTTTCTCCACATGCAAAATTCTCTAGCTCACTTAAAAGGTGAATCCAGAGCCTGAGTTGTGCTCCTCTCAGATCGCTGTCACTGATTGCTGGTCCTGGTAGCTCACAAAATCTGTGGGGAGGTAAGTGAAGTCTCTCACCCAGACTACACCTTCATAACCCCTGGGGTTCACACAAGAAGCGGCCGACAGCCACAGCCATCCTCCTTCTCACAGCCAGTGAGTTGAAGTGTTTGGCAAACACCCTCCCCATGGATCCCTCCTTTTCCATCAGCTCAGCAGCAATCCAGGAGCTGAAATTCAAGTCCCTTGCAAAGCCCCATCACCCCTCTTTTGCTTCTACCTGCCCTCCTGCCCATGTCCCTGTGAGGCCCAGAACTGAGGCACACAAGACAGTGAGGGAACAAGATTTGCAAATAACTCTCCTCCCAGCCACTCTGTGCTAGTTCATCTCTTATACATACAAACAGTGCTGGTTCACACCAACTGAAACCATGTTCTGCAAAGGCATTTCAGGGGGTTCTTCCTAAGGGCACGCTATCCTGAAATATTTGCACATTTTAGATGTCTCTTGCTCTAAAAATTTTGAAAATATTTGTCAGAAGTCAGCCACAGAGGCAGGAGAGAGAAAGCAGCTTGCTGGCTTTAAACTACATGCTAGTAAAAAACTACATGCTAGTAAAAGCTTAGCATGAGGAAATACAAAATCTGCCCACAAGTTTTCAGTCTTCCATCATATACTAAGGAAGAGACCTAGCTCAATTGCCGAGAAACATCTTTGTGTAGAATTCACTACACACTTCTTTAGTTCAACCTGCCCTTGAAGCACAAAGAAAACAACTTCTATCTAGAACAAAAATACATGGAATTTGTATTTTGAACTGAATGCATTTTTATTTTTAACCTAAGGTTTCCAGATATGAAGAAATCTTCTTTCACACACAAAGAAGTTTCTGAACAGCAAACACTGATCTCTTCCCAGACCTCGAATTATATGTAAACTATGCTGACAGATCAGAGTAATTGAATAACCTGCAAAATGCAGTTCACATAAGTCCAAGAGTTTGCACAGTTCTCAGAATTTTCCTTAAAGAAGGATGGAAAAGATTTACTCTACTTTCTGCTTGCTGTTCCAGTACTTTCTGCTTGCTATTCCAGTACTTTCTCAAACAATTCTCACACAAAGGAAGTTTGGAGAGCCAGTTACCTGAACAATGCTTTATAAATCCTTCCTAAAAATGGCATCTTGCTCGTATAACATCCAGTTTCTACTCAAGAGACTTGTTTTAATGTCAAAATAAAGAGAGATGCTAGAATTACATAAGTGAGCAAAAAGCAGTATTCATCTTTATAGTTCCACTTTCCTCAGTCTTGAGTTTTAAAAAATATACTGCCATAATAAAAGCTTGTATTTAAAAAGAAAACCTATTACAGGACATTTCTCATGGTGAATGAATGGAGGATGGCAGAAACTGATAAAATTGGCTAACTCCATTGCTCAGGGTTGGGCTTCAAATGCTAACAGTCCCCAGTACTAAAAGATATCCTTTTGTGCATATTCTTGCAAAAATGAACCTTGCGAAGAAGTCCTGAAATGCATTGCCAGCTATTTGAATCCTTGAAATAGTCTATTCTTCCACCATTTTGTAGATGCAGGGCAAATACTTGGAGTTAACAAAGAATTTCCATTATGCTTTTTTTCCTTTGCACTGGAACAAAAGATTGGACTGGCTGATCTTTCGAGGTCTCTTCCAACCTGGACTATTCTATGATTCTGTGGTCATTTTATACTGATTTATTTTGCTGAAAAGATATTGATTTGTAAGTTGTTGCCCTCTGTAAGTCTCCTTTCAGGTGAAAATGAAAATTTGGTGCCCATTTGGTCCTCACTGGAATAGCAATTGCATGTCTCATTCTCCCATTCTACCCCTGCAGAGGGGTAGTGTTCAAACAAGTATTCTTCTGATTACACTATCAGTTAAGTCCATGATAATCTTTCACATTTGCTTTTCATGACAGCAGTGCCTAAGCAAATAGAAAAATAATTAAGACTCTATGCCACGGGGGTCCTTATAACCATAGCTAACATGCACAAACAAGGACACATTATTTCAGTCTCTTGAACGTTTTCCATGAAGACTGATGCTTTTATTATACTGATAACACACCTCAGTCCTGTATCTCATGGTCAAATGGTGAATCTGAAGCATCCAGAAACACCAGTGAAAAGGATTTATCATAATCTCTGCTTTTCATTCAGGAAGAATGTAAGATCTTGGATGGACCTGAAACAAAACCAGAGAAAGCAAGATTTGAGAAGAAGCTGGCCCATGCAGCCTTATCGGGAGAATGATGTAAGAACTGCTGCAGATAGAGCATTGATTGACTCTGCACAGTCTAAAGGGAATGTTATTACATACTGTAGTTTCCTATCTACCTTAATTTCCCCTTGTAGCTCACTACACTTACTCAATACAACAGACTGCTTTTGCAAGTAAAGCTACCGTAACTATGCTATTATCGCAGGACTCAAACAAATCATGAGCCAGGTTGTTTCCACACACTCAGAAGTACAGCAGCTTCTTGGTCAATTAGGTCCACAGTAGTAACTTGAGAGAAAAGGTACAGTCGAGGCTATGCTATTTACCCTTGCAGGTAAATGGAAACATGCAATGAATGCATTTTTGCTTAATAGAAGTTTTTAAATCATATATACACAGAATCACAGAATGTTAGAGATTGGAAGGGACCTTGAAAGATCATCTAGTCCAATCCCCCTGCTGGAGCATAAACACCTAGATGAGGTTACACAGGAATGTGTCCAGGCAGGTTTTGAATGTCTCCAGAGAAGGAGACTCCACAACCTAGCTTAAAATTATTCAGAATCTCTAAAAGTAGAATGCAATGCTCGTCTTCTTCTTGTGTTTTGTTATAACATAACATTGGGACTTCACCCTAGTCAATGGTATGTGAGCGATAACAAAGAAATGAAGAAATCTGGCAGCTTCAGAATGATAAGTTCCTATCACAATATATATAGATTTTGGGATAACATCACAAGAAATTACATTTCATTTTCTAACAATGACACACTGCAAAAGAGTCATTTAACATCACATTTAATATACCTTCAAAACTACTCAACTCTGGAAATTAAAAGCCACATCAGAAATAAGTACTACGGGAATCACCAGCCAGCAATACTTTAGAAAAAGCAGGAAACCCTATATGTACCTGAAAGCTTTCACATGCCAGCTGCCAACACACAAACTCCTTCAGGAAACAGTCAAGTGATAATGACAAACCTGTGATAGAGAGGCTAGGGGATACCCATAAGAAGAACTCTTAGTAGGAAGGGAAAAACTAATCATTCCCAACATCTGGCCTAACACTACAGGACAGGGTGGACAAAGTTAGTTTCTGCTCCTGGACAACATCGCTGGCCATTACCATCATTCTGTGCAGAGACAGGCAAGTAGCACACTGCAAGTAGGTAAGGTGAGAGCACTTTTATTTGAGCTACTGTTCTTAGCTAGGCTTTTGGAACAAATGCTCAGGAAAGAGGGTAAAATAACTCCTTCTCAATTTGCATCATAACACACCTCATGGAAGTGAGAAACGAGATTGGGAAGAAAAAAAAAAAGAGAGAAATGCGAGCTCATACACATAGAAAGCAAGAATGGTTCTTGAGATTATGGGTCTGGGACAAGGGATCAAAAAGAGAACCTTGGACCTACTGAACAAGGAATGTGTGGGAGAATGAGAAGACGAGAACAGGAGGGCCTGGGGAGTGCCAAAGGAAAGACTGGTACAACGAGAGATTAAAGATGTCATAGAAGAGTGTAGACAGAAGAGAACATGCTGCCCATGCCCAAAGCTGAAGTATCTCGCCATAACTCTGCTGCCAGCAATGCACATAAAACTCTCCTGCAATTCCCACACCCCACTCTGGTTCATTTAAAGAGCTACAGTCTGCTACTATTGCATAATACTTGGTTCGTTCAATGGAAGATGTTTGCATGGTGGATGTAATTGTTCCTGCTGATCTCTTATTGATGACAACTTAGCATCATATGGCACATTGCTGGAAGGCTTTTCGGGGGTGGTCAGTTTGGGCATTTTTTTAAGAGTCCCAGAAATCCTCCTCTCTCAGATATACATATACAGAATTAAAGTATGAGATTAGCAGTAAAGTTAAGCACATTATACTATGGGGGTGTTGCATTTGCCTGCAACACTGTTAAAAGGCCTCCTTGTGTGTAGGCACTATGATTCTTCCTTACATCATCATGACCCACATACCGTAGGGCCCAGGCACATGTTGCACCCACTCCATCGTACTCCATCTCGCATTTCTATGTTCAGCGTACTGAGATCTTCACTATGCCACACTCTCATGCCAGCCAGCTCCTTCTGAGACTGCCAGCTGCCCTACTACAAGCTAAAAGTATACATTTCATCTAACAGAAATGTCTAAGGAGTTAATCATCCACCTTTTATGGTCACTTTGTTTAAGACATTGAGAAATTTAATAAAGACAAAGAAAGTTTTCTAAAAGAGGAAGAACAACAGGTCATGAGTAGGCACGGTTTTAGCACAATCATTTTAGCCAAGCTGAAAGCTGTGCTCTTGTGCATATGGAGGCAAGGCCTGTTGTTTTTGGTCTAGAAATCAAATATTGGGAGCATACAGTATATTTCTGCGTTTCATGTTCTTCCAAGTTGGTCCAGTTCTTTTACTGAGGCCTTGACAACACTGTCAGTTATGAATGTTAGGCTTGGAAGGTCTTCAAGATCTGGTCCTCTCTGAATAAATGCAGATCCTAAGAAATTATGAGCAGCCTTCCCTGCCCACCCAAACCATCAGGAATAAATGGAGCAAAACCCACTTCCAGATGCAAGACCAATGCACCCTGCTAGTGACAAAGTGAGAAGAAACAGCTACCGCTTCCTGGGAGAATGGATGTTTCAGTACATTAAAAGCTCCAATTTCAGATGTGAGATCCCCTGCATAGCTAAGGGTCTCTTCACTACCCCCACACACCCTTTCCAGACAGCCAAGTTTGGCATGTTCCACACTGGGGTTTCTCTCTGCCATCCATTCTATAACACTCCACACCTGGGCAGTCCCTTAATTGATAATGTAATTATCAGCATAGTCATATTACTTCACACTAAGCATTTTCAACCATTTATCATAATGTTGATCTTTATTTTAAATATAAATCAGGCAATCATTTATGTCTTTTATGTTCTTTGTATTTATTCAAGAATATTTAACTGTAGACAAAAGGTGACTTATTCATTATTCATCCTGAACAAGGCAAGTATGGCAATTTGAAAAGCCTGACATTTGAGCTTTTTGCCAACACTAGCAAAATTATATCCTTCCCATTGTAAATCAATGAAGTAGAATCATTGTGCACAAAAGAATTAAATTGCCTTGTCACTTTAATAAGGCCACCTTATATACAACCTTCAACCAACGCCATTGTGCAGAAAAAGGGTGCATCCTTTGCCTCAGCTGCCTCAGATCTCAGTAGGCTTTCCAATTAAATGAACATCCTCTTAGTCTTTCACTCCACTCCACTCTTTCTCTTTTTTGAGAGGCGATGTCAGAATGTCATAGGCAGAACTTGCTATCAGTGGCATGCACACATCAATGCGAATTAACTTCCTCCAACTCATGCTTTCTTTTGGCAGCCTCTTTAACTTGTTTGTCAATTCCAAAATGATGGAACTCCAAGAAAGGGGATTTTTTTTTTAAATTGTTTACTGGGCTTGGATAAAAGCTGCAAATAGCTATCTGCAAAACAAGAAAACTATAGAAATGTGAGAATCCTTTGCCAGTAATGTAGATAATGTAAAATGGCAAAGAAACAACATGTCCAATCAGGCAGAACATAAGTGGCATACGCCAGAAAGAGAACAACTTTGTGTGTTCTCATTTCACAGGCTAAGACCCTATTATTACAATCAGACCTGATTTTTCCCATCTAACACCCCTTGGATGCGTTTTACTCTGAGAGTAGAAACCTTTAACCAGCCATTTCCAGGCTTTTAAATGACTATCCAGAACAGCTATTTCATCATCCAACAACAGACGGCTGTCTGTAATAGTCATACACCTGCCTCTTCATTTCAATCGTAGCATACAGAGGTTGAAATAGTAACTTCAGCATGGATTTTTCTCAGAATCAGAGAAATGAAAACAATGAAACAAAGCTGTGCATGCCAGCAGCAGAAACAAGGTAATGTGAGTGAATCCTGGTATTTCAAAACATGCTCAAAAGTCTGAAGCTTTACAATTGTTTTGGAGTCTCAATATTTTGTCCTGTTTTGATAGTTAAGTGAAAGGTACATAGGAAAGAAAAAACCCATCTAAGTGTAGAAACAATGACAATGTTCTTGATGTTGTTAACATTTCGAGTTTAGTCAGAAAATGTTAATAACAAATGACCTTTTTCTGAAGGGTATTTTAAGGAGACCAAGCAATTTTCTGTAATGTGGTTACCATAGTGATTTGCCCTCTAAAAAGACCAGGAAAAAAAAATTATGTACATCTGTAATCAACCAGCTACTGCAACAACAAATGGTCTGATAAAGCAACACTTTGAGTTTAATTCCAAGCCGGAAAGATACAGGCTTTTGAAGTTAAGTATAAAAGAAAGTATTTATGGGTGGAAAATAGGTCCTCTAGTAACTATTACAGCACATTTGTGATGACTCAAAAGGGATTTTCCTTGAAAAATACATTAGTGCACAATAGATCTTTTTTTTTTCTTGGAAACTACTTCACCATCTGTACTGTACTGAGTCATTCAGAAAAAGAGCCCAGCAAGCACCTGGGGATGGCAAATGGGAACCTCTGCCTTCTCCACTCACTGTCTCTTGCCTTTTCTGGAGCATACCTGGAAAACAAGCAGTTAAAATAAGTGCTACGGTTTTAAAAATTTCTGCATCTGGACTTACAAACTAATAGCACAAATGTTTCAGCCAACCTGTCTAGGTAAAGTTGGTAACACCACCGAGTATTTAAGGATATGAACTTCAAATCACCCATTACAGAACATACGATTTCACATTTAATCCCAAAATTAGATATTTAAAACTTCAGTCATCTTCCTAATTCTCTTCATTGCTGCTTACCTCCAGGCAAACATCATGGACATCCCTTTTTCCATTATGAAGTTCCCTGGAAGCCTAACATGACAAGCCTTCACTTACTCAGACAAGCCCTTGCCATGGCAAGATGATGCAGCATGAAACCATGTAATGCCCAGAACTAGATACCCTCCCTTTGTAATCTTCAGGGCTTGGGACGTGTTTAACAAACCCCAGCACAGCAGTGCCAATTATTAAGTGACTTTTTGCTTTGTTTTAAAACATCTTTAACCAAAGTAAAAAAGTGAAAGAGTGACCCTCTTCTAATAGTTGACAATACAGCATATAACAATAAACATAGCATAGCAGCTCACCCTCATGGACTGATGTTGGGCTAGTTCTCAAGCTGGGATGTCCCACACCAAGGGGGTAGGGCCAAGGGTCACCTTGGAAAGTCAATTCAACTCTTCCCTATGTTCAGCTGTAGGTGTTCTTGGGGCTACATTTTGGTCTGGGTCTCGTCCTGACAAACCACTGGATGATGGGCAGCCCAGAGGAATGTTCTTCTCACTTGGTCTGGAACCAAAAGTATCATGCTCAAATCTCTGTTGGACACCTCCAGCTTCCTTTATTACCAAGGATGATAGGCATGTACACAGAGCAATTTACCTGACTTGGCTTTTGCCAAGAAAAAGTTGGACCAGATGATCCGTAAGATCCCTTCCAACCTGGTCTCCTATGATTCTAGCATACTCTGAGATACAATTGGTTAGATTGTAAAGCTTCCCTACACACCCACAAAGAAGCACAGAGAGACAACAGTATTTTGAGGCACTCAAACTGTACCTTGCATGGCTACTCAGCGGCCGATCCCAGGAAGAACCAGCCCTTCAAATTCTCACATCCACAAGCCCAGAAAAGCCCAAAGGCACAACAGTGAGCAGAGAGTATTGAAGTAGGGACCCAGGAAAAGGAAAACCCTGTCCAGGACTCTCTCAGGACTGTCCCAGGAGACCCTCAGCCTCATTGTCCAGGAGTGAAACACAGCAACATGGGTCACTGCCTGAGCACCTTTTGAACTGAGGGGTAGTTGCTGCCTAGGAGTGGGATATATTAAGGGATGCAGGGAAAGGTCATTCTAGTATTTCCCAGGACTTACTATGAGAGGTTTTGGGCAGGAAAGGAAGAAACAAACATGGGAAAATAGAAGGATAAGCATATAAAAAGGGCTGGACACATGTAAATATGGAGCTGGGTTATACGCTTAGCTACCCATGCCCATTGCCTGATCAGTGCAGCCTGTCCTCTCTCCTTATCAAATTCCCTTCTAACTCTTTCTTGGGTGCAGGCTCTCTGTTGTGTGTGCACATTCGTGTTAGGGGATTCGAGTGCAGCAACCAGAGTGGGACCTCCAGCCACAGGGGCCCAGGTGTCATAGAATCATAGAAACATTTTGTTTGGAAGAGACCATTAAGATTATTGAGTCCAACCATAACCTAAATCTAGCACTAGACCATGTCCCTAAGAACCTCATCTCTATGTCTTTTAAATACCTCCAGGGATGGTGATTCCACCACTTCCCTGGGCAGCCTGTTCCAATACCTGACAATCCTTTCCATGAAGAAATGTTTCCTAAAAGCTAATCTGAACCTTAATGTGTCCGTGGTGGCAGCAGCTGCAGTAGGTGCTGGGGAGTGTGTGAGCAAAGCAAAGATCTCTGCGAGTACATGAAGTGATCTGGGACCCAGGCCTGTGTGTCTGTTTGTCCATGTCTAAGGGTGAGACCACAGGAGGAGCGGGTTATTGCTGGGACCAGGGGAGTCCCACCAGCTGCCAGAGAGGTGGTGGGGTCTGGGGGTCTCTAGGAGTGAGACCCACATGTGTGTGTTTGTGTCTAAGTGTGAGACTGTGGGCAGTGGCTGCTGGGGCACCAGAGGAGTCCCAGCCAGCCCGGGGTGGGGCTATGAGTAAGATGGTCCGTGCCAGCAACTAAAGATGGGCTCCAGCCATGGGGGTTTGTACATTCAGGTGCCAGTAACTGGTGAGACTGGGATCCAGGGAGAAGCTATGGGGCAGACTGAGTGTCTGAGCCCACCTGCTGGAGGGATCCACCTTGTACGTATATATATATGTATACCTATGCTTTAATATACATATATATTTATAGGTATACTCTTACTAGTGACCTCCGTCCTGCTCAGCCAGAGAAGGGAGGAGGATGAGGCAGCTGGGCCTGCCTGTTTTCATGTGAGTGTCTCCATTTGGGCTGACCTGCCTGGCCAGCTGTGTATGTGTGCTCTGTGTGTAGGTTTCTACTGGAAATGCTACTGTTCGAACCTGGGGGTATGGAGCTATTGCCACCTCACTTATATCAGACTCTAGTCTGATAGACCCTAGTTTCCTAAAAGAAAAATGTTACTTTCCTTGTTGTAGACCACACACCTACAAGTTAGAGCTGGGTCTTGCACTTAATTACAGGCACTTCAGAGAAGTACCCAAGTGGGTACCCATGGCCCAGAAAAGGTGAAAGCTCTCCCCTCCATGATGTCCTGTAGGCATTTCCTTGTTTATCTGCATATACTTAGGATGGGGCACTTTCTGTCCCGTTTTGTTGTTTACAAGGTCTCTCTTGTCCACATCACTCTGCACCCTTAGCCTGCCCACCCAGTCCACCACTTCCTCCCTTGAATGTGGTCATCACCTCCCTCTGCTTCGTAGGGCAATGAAGATGATTAAGGGAGTGGAGCACCTCCCTTATGAAGAAAGGCTGAGGGAGCTGGGTCTCTTTAGTTTGGAGAAGAGGAGACTAAGGGGGGACCTTATTAATGTTTATAAATATATAAAGGGTGAGTGCCACAAGGATGGAGCCAGGCTCTTCTCGGTGGCAAACAATGATAGGACAAGAGGTAATGGGATCAAGCTGGAACACAAAAGGTTCCACTTAAATTTGAGGAAAAATTTCTTCTCAGTAAGGGTGACAGAACACTGGAACAGACTGCCCAGGGGGGTTGTGGAGTCTCCTTCTCTGGAGACATTCAAAACCCGCCTGGACATGTTCCTGTGCGACCTCACCTAGGCGTTCCTGCTCCAGCAGGGGGATTGGACTAGATGATCTTTTGAGGTCCCTTCCAATCCCAAACATACTGTGATACTGTGATACTGTGACTGCTGTCTGTCATTCCTAGTTTAAAGGTCTTCACACCAGGTTAGCTAGTGTCTTGGCTAAGAAGCTTTTGCCCTCCTTCGTCAGGTGGATCCTCTTCCTAGCAGTTCTTGATCCTCAAATTGATCCTCCATTATAATAAAAAATTGATCCTCCATTATGATGAAACCCAAATCTTTGTTGTAGGTACCAGCTGAAGAACTGGAAGACTCAGAACTGGCTATGTCTCAGCTGGGTCCTGCTTTTAAGGAAACAAGGACCACCAAGTAGCTCCTAATCTTTCTTTCAGACCTGTTCATAGAAAAGCCCCTCCTTTTGTGGTTTCTCTCTATATTAGGGAAAATAAATATATGCTCTTTCTTTCCATACTACTGCTGATTCCACCCTTATCTTCTTAAGTGGCCTGCTTAGGTTTATTTGTCTAGGTAATAAAATTACATCATCCAGGTGTGATGTGACTCTACAGATAAGCATTCTGGGTAGACACGTAATGGAAAACATTTAGTTTAGGAAAGTATGAAATTAAAAAACCTTCTCTGATTTCCAGTGATAATAAATAAGTATTTTTGACTTCGGACATATTAACAGGAGTCTCTCTGTTGATATATCATCACCTCTTTAAGGAGCATGAGTTTCTTAAAGAAATAAAACAAAGAAACCCTGAAAAGCACCAGGCAGGTGAGAACCGTGATTGACATGGCTGTTAGCTCATGAATACAAGTTGGTGTTTAATAGCAATCGCATTATTTTATTTTCCAGCTATCATTTAACTGACTTTAAAAAAACCCTGTTTATTTGGATAAATGTTCAAAGTCTCTCTACATTACTTAATCAGGTACTAATGACCAGTTTATAATGAAAGCATATCATGCTGCCAAAGTTGCCGTATTAGTTTGATTTTGATCTGATCCTGCTCTAAGTTTGTCTGAATAATCTGATCATTTCAATAACAAAATATGTTTGGTGAAAGCATACCATAGGAATGATTGCTAAGGTCTACCTCTGTCAAATGAGTCTTGATTATGAATTTATGATCAACCACAAAACAAATCCCAGTAATTTTTTTTAATTCCCACATACATATTTTTTAACCAAAATACCACATTTTTCATTTTCCATAGGAATTTTCCACACACAGATGTAGTAAACAACAGTTTGTGGGTAGAAACTAAAAGGAAGGAGACTTTCAAAAGTAATGCTTTTGTCAGGAAGGACAAAGTTGAATTCAATCAATGCAGGTGAACTAGCTTCTTTAGACTCCTGCTGGATGACCAAGAAATCCTTTCTAGAAATACGTGACTTTACAGCATTAATAAACCACCCTGTAATGATCCTATCCAACTCTCAGTTTTCCCAGTCATTATACAAGCATTAGTAGCTTGCACCATCCAAGAAGAGTTTAGTTTTAGATCTATATCAACCATCATCTGTCATTCCACCTTCACAGTCTCTCCATCTCTGCTCCAGGCCAGCTCGGATCAGACAGCACAGTCCTGAGGTCAGGCTCACACACTCAGCCCTTCAGAACACATTAGAACAGTTAGAGCAATTCTACTTTATTATGCTTCATATTAGACCAGTTATAGCAATGCTTCTACTAGCGTTGCTCTAACTGCAGCCTTTGGAGGTAATAGTTTGGGGGACATTCAGTTCCAGAATGGAATGGATAAATTCAGGTGTCCATGTGTGCTTCACCTCCAAGATCCTCATTGCAGCCAACAGAGATCTAGTCAATACAGCCCTAACTATTTACCCTAAAGTAGTTGCCAAAGTATGGGTAACTGTTTGGGGCCCAAAGTGGAGCTTAGATAGCATCAAACTGACCAAACATGGGTGTCTACTTGTAGCAGAATAGTGGAAGCAATGGTCTTGAGCCACTTACAAATGCAACAGGCTGTGACCCAGCAAGACACCTGCCAGTCTTGTGACTTCACAGGAACATGGTTAGGGATGTGTCTGGGAGGTCTTTGCTAGGGGATACAAAGAATCTGAGTAAGTTGTTCACCTGCAGAAATGTGAAGTCACTTGAGATTTCTGAGGCATCTGTGCAGAGCAGATGGATGGGACATGTCCTGCAGAAGGCTCATTTACTTCTGCCCGATTCTGAACTGAAGGTCAGCAAGGATGTGGAGGCAACTGAGTTAAGCCTGTGTTTGCTTATGCCTCAGTGACTAGACTGGGAACTTAGACAGTAAGCTTACGTGGAGCAACCTGTCTGAACATGGAGCAAGCCTTGCCTTGGAGCTCAGAAGCCTGCAGAGATCCAGGATGCCACAGGAGCAAGGAAGGGATGGGTGACAGACTAATATTTCAGGTGGAAGATGACAGGATAGATGAATTCCACCCTTCGAAAGCAAGAAAAAAAAAGTCACTACACAGAGGTTTTTTTATTGTCTGAGACATTGTAAGGCCAGAATTTTAGGAAGCAAATCTGAAAGCTATCCTCCAGAATTATAATTTCAAGTCGTGCCTGGCCAGTCTCCAAAAGCATAGAAATACCTGATGTGCTAGATGAGGGGAGATCCCTTTGGACCTTGTGGACTAGGACTTCTGAACCTCCCCTATGTTTTTTTTTTTCCCCCTCTTAATGTCAGCACAAATATTTATAAAGATCAGAAGAAAAAGAGCATCCTGGGCTAGACTGCAAGGACACTAAAGGAAGAATAGGAGCATCAGGGAGACAGAGCGTAGTCAGTTCCAGCTTTATAGCAACAGAGAATCAACAGATTTACAGACAATGGATTGGCTTAAGGCGGGAAGCCTGGGGTTACAGATCATAAAAGTTATCCCTGTTGGCCCTAAATATGATGTGCAAGGAAAGGACAGTACTGGGGCCTCAGAAACAGCACAATTTACTTTTCTAGGAGGAGTTCAGTCTTCGAAGTACACTCTTAAACCTAATCTCCCTTTAACAGCCTTGGCAGGATTGAAGAGCCAACACACAGAAAAGGTGATTCACAAATCAGAAATGTGAAAAGTCAGTTTCTGCAGTGGTTCATAGAATGAAAAAATACATGGGAAAAAGATACACCTTTCACTGCTAATATTGAAAGAGTATCATGTGTCCAATAAATAGGAATATTGAGAATGAGAAGATATACAAAATGGAAGTTAAAGTAGCACAGCAATTGACAAAGCTTTCATTTAGCTTGTGTCTATGAATGTGTTTTCAAATATGCACAAAAGAGGAAAAAGAAAAATCTGTTTGACTCTAATGCCTGCGAACAAAAAGGTAGGTTGAGAACCTCTTAATTTTTTTACTAAGCTTAGTGTCATTAATGGTTATTGCAAATCTTTAGGCTTATTGGAAAAAGAGACAAAAAGACAATTCTTGAAATAAGTTGAGAGCTTTTTTGGTAGTTTTGCGGGGGGTGTTTGGTTTTTCTTTTGGGTGGTTTTTATGGTTTGTTTGTTGGGTTTTGTTTGCTTAAAAAAAGGAAAGAAGGCAGGAAGAACCTTCAGGAGACAAGAAGAAAGGGTGCCAGCACAGGAGGCAGCATGGGAGAAGGCACCAAAATATTAACCGTACCCCAGAAGCACATCTGAGCATGCAAGAACCACAATATCCCACTTCAGAATGTTTGGCCTAGCATTCAGAAAGTGAGCTTGGAGTGGCAGGAAATGTGACTGGCACACAACTAAGCCCTCTCTACCTGTGGTACTTTTGCCTTACGAAGCCTGGAATATATTCAATATTGTAAGATCACTATCTTGATCAACACAAAAGAGACCAAGCAGGCTTGAAGAGTAGATGTTTTCCAGAAAAGAGACACAATACTGAAATAGTATGTCTGACCTGAAGTCATTAGAGATACCATCAAACATGGGTTGCCCACTCTTGACATTCCATCAAGGTAAGATTTGTGGGGACAGTGTCTTTTTTAACACCATCTGATGTATTTGGAAGAGAAAGATAAGAGCTTTTAGGCACATAAACCCTTCTTCAGGTCTGGAAGAAGCAGCACGCTTTAGACTAAAGACAGAATGAGCACAACACCTGTGAGTTTAAATTAAATATGTTAATTAAATAGTTAGGAGGAGTTGGTGCCTGTGGAGCAGAGGGAGTTTGTTAGCAGGAGTGAAAGCCTAAGGCAAAGAGAGGAAAAAGAGGTAAATATTGCCTATAGAAAGCAGAGACCATAACAGTGATACAGTGCAGCAAAAACTACAACATGGAAAATCCCAATATTGTTGTCAATATCTGGTTTAAGCTGTGTAACAGGAATAATAACTTCAGTCACTGTTGAGTCACAACCAAACAGGAGAACACTCAGCCTTTCCACAGCCCCACACCTCACCCCACAAGCATTTCTAACACCAACAGATGATGTGATAACCAAGTTCAAAACTTCTTCCCTCCTCCAGGAATTCTCCAAAGCCTTTGCTGAAATAAATATCCATCTCACTCTGTATTGTCATAAATAAATAAACAAGCCACAGATTCTCTGCATTTATGAGTACCAGATGTCCATAAAGAAGATATGTGTTGCCACAGGTCCAAAATCATTAACACAATAGTGAAATTTCCTCACAAATTCCAGACAACTATATTTAATGGGATCACTTTAAAGTGGTGACCAGTACCTTACAGACAAATGCCTTTTATGAATGAATAAGGAATACAAGAATATTTCGAGTTTATTATATTGGTGTTAGGAATATTTTAGGATCTATGCAAATGGCAGTCAGTGTGACAGTCAGAAGAAGATTCCAATTGTTGGTGTCTGGTTTTGTGCTATGTGGAGCTGCAGGATTTAATCACCAGTGGAGTTCTTAATTTCATTTTTTATTCTTCCTACACCATCTTTCAACCTTCTGCAAAAAAAAAGACAGCATTGTTAGAGGAGTAAGAGCCTCCCCACTAACCTTCACCTTTCACTTCTAATACTTTAATGTGTAAGCAGACTGAAGAGAACTAGGATGGCTGTCTTCAGGCAAGACAAGAGCTGAAGACTGAGTGCACCAGACCCTTCACCAGCTACAAATAAAGGCCAAAACTAGAAAGAGAAATTGTCTCCCCATCTACACGGGAGGCAATGATGGGGCAGCAGTTGTACCTTCTACCATGAAGGTCTGACATTGAGAGCTGGAACTCTGTGTCCACCTCATATGGTCTTGAAAGGACATATTGGACTGCCCTTGCTCTATAAAACTTTGAAATCTAACTCATAGCTTATATAAACATAAACTTTAGCCTACTTAGAATATTATAAATTGCATGAATAGTGGCAAGGCAAGCCACTTCTTTGCTAGCTTGCCAGGGAGCAAGAGGTAGGCACTGAGAAAGAGAAGTCTAGTGGGGATTCAATTTGAGGTTCAGTCACCTGAATCTAGGTGCTGCCATGAGCTGCGTCCCAAAGGTGCCATCACAGCCGACAGAGAGATAGGGGTGGGTTCAGTTGCTTAAATGTGGGTATCTGGTATTGAGTTGGGTTTTCTGACCGGCCTCCAGCAGGGCAGAGATTTTCCATAGGTCCTATGAAACATCTGTGTGAGGCTGACAGATGTCTGAATACCCTGGGGTACCAGATTTGGCAAGATATGTCTCTATCTAAGTAACTAGATCAAATTCCACTAAAGAGAAAAGTGATGGGAGCCCAGGGCAAGGTTTGGTTCACCCCCTAAAGTAGACATCAGATGGCTGGATGGTTCTCTAGGCTGCACCGACTATACTGACTTGCTGCCAGGAGAGCCCGGACACCTGGCACACACAAAGGTGCCCACATTTAGGTGTCTTAATTGTAGCTGAACTGCACAGTCAGGGCAGGATCCAGCTGCCTAAGCAGCTCAGGCCCATCCAAAAGGGCACAAACCATTTTTTTCAAGCCCTCTCTTCAGAGGGATAAAGTTATATTCAGCCTGTCATACTTATTCCACAGCTCAATGGAATTACTCACATCAAATCACCATCCAAGCTTCTAGGGCAGGAGACTCAAAATGGCTTTGTTGTGTCTCACCGCTCAGGTTATTCTCATTCCTTGCCTTCATTCTGTATTCCCTCGGCAGGAAGCACAGACATTTCTGGGGATAGATGAAGTGCAATATCTGTGAAAGCCCCTATCAACTGGAAATTAAGTTATATACAATACTAATTCAATTTTGCCAAAGTCAATAGAACTACATTTTCTTTATAGAGTAAAAGCATTCACGTGCTGAACATAAATACAATGAAGATGACCAGGACAGGCATTATCAAGCTGGCGAGCACTTTCCGTAGGCTGAAAAACAATTACACTTTGTCATCTACAACTCCTCAACATTATTTTTTCCTCCTTCTTTAAATAATGGTGGCAGCAGCCTGTGGATTACATGCGGGAGTGGCAATGACAGCGCACATTTAGTGACACGATTAATATTGAGTATCACAGGAACAGCTTGTCTCTACTGACATGTGCCACCTTTTCACAAGTTAGAGAAACTCCAAGGGTACTGTTGGAACACATATTGGTAGTTTAAACCCTTAGCTGGGAGTTCCTTTTAGTTTTTCTTACATAAAGAGTCTGGTCTCCGCCTTTGACTTACAACACAGGAATTATCTTAAGCACAAAATTAAGAAGTGATGGATTCCTTTGAAATATACACAGAAACGAACATCCAGAGAAATCTTGCTTTCAGCTTTTATAAGATATTTCATTTTTCCTGCAATCTGAAAGATAATTCTACCTTTCAAACCATCCACAAAGTCATACTTTTCAGCCTTGCTCATTGGGGAAAAAGATTCATGAAAACTATGTGCCAAAAAGTAGGGTGCTAAAAGAAAAAGCCCCCAAGTGTTTCATTAGAAACAGTAATAATATTGCTGTCTTAACTACCATGACATTTAAAACAATAAATAAGAAATTATAAGGTTGGAGATTAACTGCTGGAACACTGGCAAGGTCACGAAGGCATCTAAAACACATTTTATTTACCACAAAGGAATTAAATATCTGAATATCTTTGTACTGGCATGTAAGTAAAATATGAAGCATTTCCATGTTCTATGTCTACTTACGGAGCCAAGGCAAAGGGCCATGGGGTTCCCATCCCTGCTTTACAGACTCACCTGAATCAGGCCAAGGAAGGTTTGAAACCCTGTATCCCCACCAAATTCCCAAGTTACCACCCAGGAGAGGAGAAAAGGACCAGCGCATCCTCCCTGGGCAGATGGCACCTGCATTTCTCCATGAACTCACCCTGAAACACTGGGATGTTTTACTCTGGGGCCATTTGAATCAAGCGCTTCTATATGTTGTATGTTTTTCCCTCTTTTGGCCAAAGCTCTTCACCCAGTTACATTGGGATGTGAAACTCTGAGCAGCCTCAACGAAGCAGCACTTTTTGGCAAATACGCTTGTATGAAAAACAATACCCGTTGCTCAGCAAAAGATTTTTTTCAGCAAAACCTCGTATTGAGTCTGAGTTCAAGGTGCCCTGTGCCAGAAGAAGCAATACCACACATCATCTTCACTGCACACAGCATGAATCTGCTGCATCGACACTGAGTCAACAAAAACAAACGGGGAAATGTAGAGAAGTGAATTTTACACAACGTGAAATCATCCAGTTCTCAGAAAAAGTTATTGAAGGCCATGCACACTCATATGTGTGTGTTTCACACTGGTTTCCCAAAGAAAAAGGAGTTAGAGCGAGAAAAAATAAACTATGAGGGGCAGGGACGCTTATAATACCTTAATCTGAAGATGAAAACATGACCATGCGGTTTACTTTGACTGCTGTTCCTGGACTACCCTCAACTGTATGTCAGATGCCTTTTTCTCCACTCTTTAATAATAATCTGTCTAGCAAAGGTGAGCTCCTCACTTGCACAGTTCTTCAGGTTAGATAATTATAGGTCAGGAATTTTCCTGGTTTAGAGTTTCATTTTGTCCCATTACCTACTTCCACACATACTGTTTTAATTTTAATATATTTTTTTAAATGTTCTTTCCTATGGCATTACACCATTTTTTAAATTCTTCATTACCATTTTTGTAAGACACTTACACCAATCTGTTTTAATTGTCATCTGTTCGGCCAGCCCAGGTAACCTTTTTACTTGAAAACCACATGTTTTTAACCACAAGATTTTAAGAGAACAGCATTCCAAGTATCACAGAATTGTAGAAACACAGATTGAAATTATATGCATATGACGCATACAAAAAGGCAAAGGAAAAATTGTCCATCTCACTTCTCTCTGAAAGAGCTCTTTTGCAGATTTCTGTTCTCCATCATAGAGAAAGTATGCCTGCTTTACATTTTTACAAACTTCTTCCATAATTTTTCTGAGTATATTTATTTCTGCTTCTTTATTCATAAAGATCTGCTTCTCTAACGTGTCTTCTTCTTGTCGTATGGGTCTACAAGAGGAAGCCGAAACCTCTGAAATGCAACTACAAGTGAACCGATGAACATGCACTTAAGTTTTGGACAGAGCTGAAACACTAGTCAGTCTTTAGTTGTCTACAAATAGGTTGATTCCTCAAATATTAACACACACAGCCTGTCCTGAGCATTTTTATAATGAACTTCTAAATAAATTTTAATTGGAATCTGTGTATTATTCCTGCCAATTCTCCTCCCATATTAACCGCATGGTTGAAGAAAGTTCTCTTGGTTCATTTAGTATCAACAATGTGATGTCAGTCATTGGAGGAGGACAAAGGGACATCAGGGCATCGACCAGCTCAAAATGAGAACAGGAGGACTGTGCTATAGGCCCATCTCTTCCTGCCTAAGACCAGAAACACGGTCCACAAAAAGGCCTTAACTCCAAAATTAGAAGCAAAGTCTGAGATCTGAACAATGCTATCCTATAGTTTTAAATGCTCTCATGGCATAGGTTTTGGATAATTATCTTGCCCATAGAAGGAGCAGTCTGTGGTTACATACACCTCTCCTGGCATTTTTTCATGATGGATTTCAGAAACCCGATGCTCACAAACTACAAAATAGGAAAACAAAAACAAAAATACCCCACAGAAATAAAAGGCAGCAACTTTAATGTTAGCTTTTCATTTAATTCCACTGAGAGCAGTTGCTTTATTTTCATAATCACTGAAAGTGAAATCTGTAATTCATATCTAGAATAAATTAAAGTTTGAAGCAAACAAAATAAAAGTAGAATTGACTATTCATAGCGACACAGTCTTCAAGTCGTAATCCACTTCAGTGGAAGGCTCTTGCTGATGCCAGTCTGAATAGTCCAGCAGAACACCAGGCTGAAGACAATAGAAATTCTGAGACTCGATTAGTAACATATAATTATTCCATATTTTAATGTATTATAAGTTTAAATTATGCACATCAGAGGACGTTAGGATTTCAAGTCTGTGAAATGGAATAGAAATTTTTACTCCCATTTTGACAGGGAGAAAGATAATGAATATGTACTACAGAATAAGATTAAAGAAAAGTACCAATTCTGTGACTGACCGTTTTCAATATATTTACAAGTAGTTCAACATTTTAATCAAGAAAGCTTCTTATAACATAAAGTGGAAATGGAAATACAAAATTATTACAACCAGAAAAAAATAAAAAAGAAAGTGAGAAAGCTATATGCAGGCACATCCAGGGGCTCACACAAGACACTGCATGTGACAGAAAAGGGCACGTGGAACCTGCAGTAGGATATATCTCCCAGATGCAGAGCTGATATTAATGGAACACAAACATTAATAAGTCAAAATTTTAAAAGGATTTTTGTCTCAGCAGAAGCCCTTTGGCAGCTGCACCTTTGAAGGTGTCAGTGGCCCAGGACCGTAGGCATGAGCTGCCTCCCCTCAGCCACTGAGAAGGGAAAGTCCATTGCCCATTTCAGCTGTCAGCGGCACCACAGTTCTCAAAACCAGCTTCAGAACAACTCTACGCCAACCATTCCCATTAGCCCTGTCTTACACAGCATTTTAAAAACTATAGATAAATTACAGAAGTACAGGCATTATAGTGCACCGCCATCTGAGAGTACTTTAATGCTGCAGTACACAATGTGATTATGATACAGAATCACAGAATGTCTGGGGTTGGAGGGGACCTCTGGAGATCATCTACTCCAACCCACCTGCTGAAGCAGGTTCACCCAGAGCAGATCACAAGGAATTCAAAACCCAGGAGGGTTTTGAATGTCTCCAGAGGAGACTCCACAGTCTCTCTGGGCAGCCTGTTCCAGTGCTCTGGCACCCTCAATATAAAGAAGTTTCTCCTTGTGTTTGGATGGAAACTCCCATGCTTAAGTCTGTGCCTGTTGCCCCTCAACCTGTTGTTGGATGTACGGGAGCACGTGCCCTGATGCTCAGCATGAAGCACGTGAAGGATAGGGCAAGTAGCTGACTGCAGAGAGTACTATGTTGTTATTTGAGCTAGGACCCATACCAGTTCCATGGTAGCCTTGGAGACCTGCCCAGCCTACCTTTTGAGTAAAGTTCCTTCAACAGCATCAGCAGTCCATCAGCAGGGTTTCTCTGCTTAATTTTCCACCCTGAAGGGTTTTCAAGACCAAGCTGGACAAAGCCCTTCTTTTCCTTAGTTGTTACTGCATTCAGTGAGATTAAGAAAAAGTCCCCCTGTGGGTATGTAACTAGCAGAGGATCCGAAGAATGCACAAGTTCCCAAATTTCAAAGTAACTTCTCAAGTACCAAACAGATGTACGTATCTGTCAGTGCACCAGAGCCAGGATTCACCTAGATATACCAAAATGAACATCTGCTCTGCTTTCTCCTGAACTATAACCCTTTCCTCACATCTCTGCCCTGAATCCTACCATGAACTGTAGCCCTGAAACACCCACGCAAGCACCAAGACCCAGGAGGCTCAGTTTGGTACAGATGAATAGCGAGTCCCTCCCTCTCTGAGCAGTCCCACATAACTTACCTGGGGGTCAAAAAAAACCCAAACAACAAAACTGAAGATTATGACACCCAGCCCTCCTTCTGATCCAGCAGATGAGATGCGGGATGGGACTTATTCTTGGTGTCCCAGTTGCCTGTGAACTGCCATATCTCAGAAGCAAGATTCCTGCACAGAGTTTGACAGAAGAGTGAAGGAAAGTGAGACACAGCAGCACATGTCAGAGAACTCCATGTTTAGATGGTGCCCATTTTGTTTTCTTTCCTCAAGTCAACTATCTCCTCCTCCAGATAGTGGTCCCTCACCAACACCACTATCAGGTGGGAGTTGGGGAATCCTTTACACTAACCTTGAACGTGCACAAGAGCACATCTTGCCTTGTAGTCCAAGTATCAAGGTCACTGCAGCAATGGGATGATGAGACAGTAGGCGCATGTCCTCCATGACTACCTCAGCTTCCCAGGTGCCCTTGTACCACACACATGAGCCTCTGCAAGGAGAACCAAAGAACGATGAGGACAATGGTCCATCTAGGTTGGAGATGTTGCCAAGGTTAAGCTGGCCCTGCATCGAAACCACATCCATTAAGAACAAAGCCAGGTTATTGTCTTAGGAGATGCTCTTATGAGGAGAACAGAAGGCCAAATATGCTGATGAGACATACTTCTTAGGGAAGTCTGCTGCTTCCCTGGGGTCTGGGGTAAAGATGCTACAAGAAAACTTCTCACTCTGGTACGGCCCTTGAATTATTATCCATTATTGTTTTTTCAAGTAGGCAGTGCAAAGTTGCAATAAGTCCAAGGGTGTGGTGGGTTGACCCAGATTTAGTGCCAGGTGCCCACCAAAGCTGCTCTATCGCTCCCCTCCTCAGTTGGACAAAGGACAGAAAATACAGCAAAAGGCTCATGGGTCGAGATAAGGACAGAGATCACTCACTAATTACTATCACAAGCAAAACAGACTTGACTCACAGAAATTAATTTATTGCCAGTCAAATCAGAGTAGAGTAAACAAGAAGCAAAACTAAATCTTGAAACACCTTTCCCGCATTCCTCCCTTCTTTCCAGCTTAACTTTACTCCTGATTTCTCTACCTCCTTCCCTATCTGCAGCTCTGAAAAGCCTAGAGAATGTGCTTTTCTGTTCATAATGGCAGCAAAGTAAGTGAGACAGTCAGCAGATACAGGGAACCAGGTTTAAATGCTGAGGCAGAAATCCTTCTGAAGATCTGGTGGCCAAAGCAGGGTCACTTTCCTGAACCTGTATTTTCAAATGCTTAACTTCAAGTCCAAGGTCATCACCATTCTCCCTCTCTGCCACCAGGAAAGAGCACATTGCTCTCTCCCATTCCCAGCACAGATGAAACAGTCCTGTATCTTACATTCTCGGCAGAAATCTCCTGTGGTAAAGTAGACAGTAATGATAGAGTGCAGCGGATGGAACATGCATTGCATCATCCCAGTGTTTTCACAACTCAACCTCAGAATGGCGACTTCTTGTGGGAACTTGTAAGATCAGTCCTGTAGCAGTGGATGTTTCTCAGTTCCTCTGAAAGTTCTGCCTGCCTTAGTGTAAGGCCTGAAATGAAATGAGCTGGTGATCACAACCAAATTCCTTGCTTAGTTTTGCCTCACGATAAACCTGATCCTGTGTTACCTTCACATAGCACTGTGCTGAAAGAGCCCTTGTGATGCTGAACGTACAGACACTGGGATAAGTCACATGTGCTGCGGGGAAGTGCTAAAACCCCCATACAAATCCCGTAGGTTAAATGCTATGTGAACACTTCCAACTGTGGCTGCCTACTTTTGTTCTACAGGACAAAAGGTTAATAGACTGTATTGCCTGGAGCTCGAAAAGCAGCTCAAAAATATACAAAAAGCTAAGTCCAGGCACTTACAAAAGCATACAAAAGTACAAATATTAACAAATTCAGGGAAATGGTGAATAGTTTCTGACAAAGCAGAAGCTAACACAGTCCCCTGCTGGAAAAATACTGTAAAAACATGCTATTTCTGTATCGCTCATCTATGTCTATAGCAAATACAGAGCTATTATAGGCTGTTTGACAGGCAAGAGAGGTCTAACAAAACCTGAGTGGTACACTGGCTTAAAAAAATTGTTTGGGGAATCTCACCAGGCCTACACATACCATCAGATCAAACGTTAGGGAAAGGTTCTTCACCGAGAGGGTGGATGGTTACTGAAACAGGCTCACCAGGGCTGTGGTCACGGGACCAAGCCTGTCACAGTTCAAGGAGCATCTTAGACAATGCTCTCAAGTCCTGTGGTTTAGTTGTAGGCAGCCCTGCAAGGAACGGGGAGTTGGATTTGATGATCCTCGTTAGTCCTCTCCAATGCGAGATATTCTATGATCCTATTGTATCCTAGATGTTACATACAGCGCACTACATTCCTGGCAATGGTGCATTGCCGTAGGTAAAAGCTTTCTTGCTGTATCAGCCTCCTCACGATCAGACTCACTGTTTACTCGGAGGAAAGTCAGAAGGATGGGGTGAGAGCTGCCCAGAGCATCACCTGCCCAGGCTTGTTATGATTAACCCTAGTCCATGCTAATTGGAAAGCCAGTAGACGTACCTGCATGTGGACAGGAGACAGCCAGGCACATGGGGGACAGGACAGATGCGTGGCTGCATGATGGGGTAAAAGCATAGAAGTCAGCTCTGCCATGCGTAAAGGAGGGCCTGTGCACATCCAACAGAAGAAGGGAAGGAAATCAGTGAGAATATTCAGGAGCTAAGAGGAGCATCTGAGCGAATTTTGGACGGCTAAGATCTGCACTGCATAAACAGCCACAGAGTTGTGACTGCTCACAGTAACGCTCTGAACTGTAGCTCTCATTTCCTTCTGACAACACAAGAATTAGATTTGGGCCTGAACAGTGGGTTGAGGGCAGCCACTCCAATGAAGGAAAAGCTAGGGAAGCTAATTTGGTTCCAAACCCAGGCTTAGCTCCCCTTCTAAGTTGATATTTGATTCACATGAAGACAAAGCTCAAGTGTAGAGCAAGCAGGTGAAATATGGCAAGCCGACACCACTTTTCCAGTTTATGAAGCATGCCTTGCAATTTCATTTCAAATTCCACCTCAGCATTTCTTCTAAGTGCCAAATTCCGCATTTCCTTGGATCCTTCAGCAACAGGACTGCGGGACTCATGGCGTATACACAGATACATACCCCTTTCACCCACAGCTCCCCTGACTATTTTAGGCCTCTCATTCCCATAATCAATAGTTGTTACATGCTCCCTCCTTTCCCATCTCTTGTCTGTCACAGCAAGCAAAGGTGCATGCTGCGATTGGGTTCTGCAGATGGATTTCTCAGCCTACCAGGTGCAGAAGCTCCAACAGGGTGTAAATCAGTTCCCCCCTAGACAAGCAGCAGCAGCAGCTCAGAGAGGCATAACCCTGAACGGAAAACGCTGGTGGTTGCAGTCACATGTAGAGAAAAGCATCTCAAGATCTACTCAGACTGCTTCCTCGGAAACCCATCCCACCATGAGCAGATACTTGCAGCCCATGGAGAACATGGGGAAGCAGGTTGCTCCCCTGCAGCCCATAGAGGACCACACCAGAGCAGATACCCCCAGTACAGCACATGGAGGACCCCACGCAGCAGGAGCAGGTGCCTTGCAGAAAGCTGCAGCCCTTGTAGAACCCACACTGGAGCAGGAACCACGGCCCATGAGGGACCCACAATGGAGCAGGTTTACTCTACAGGACTGCAGCCCATGGACAGGACCCACACTGGAGCAGGAAAATTCATGAGGGGGAAGGAACAGCAGTGGTGAACCGCTATGGACAGACCACAACACCCCATTCCCCATCTCCCTTTGCTGCTTGGGGTGCTGGGAACGAAGGAGTGAAGTTGAGTCTGGAGAAGGAGCAGCTAGAAAGGTGGTTTATTTTTTTGTCTTGGGTCCTCCCCCTGCAACTCTTAATTGGCAAGAAATTAATTTTCCCCCAGTCAAGTCTGTCTTGCCTGTGACAGTAACTGACAAATCACCTCCATGTATCTCAACCCATGGGCTTCTCCATCTTATTCTCTCCCCTCCTCCTGTTGCTAAGAGAGCGGCTGGGTGGGCACCTGGCGGCCAGCCAAGGCCAACCCACTGCAATAAAACACACCCAGAAATAAAATCTGCAAAATATTTCTTACTGCAAAAGGCAAATGAGGATTTTTTAACTGTGGGGAAAACCTGTCTTCACAATGATGAGCCGAGAGAAAATTTGGAAGATATGAGATTTCTTCTGACTGAAGTTATAAAAAGTTATGATTTTTGTAAGTATACCTCCCAAGCCAACATAAATAAATAAATAAAAAGCACATATCTAAGCTCAGTTATTAATCCCTTCAAATGCCTTGTCCAAAGACTGAAGCCATCTTTCCAAATAAATTACTCCCTTCACTTTCCATTACCCATCCCATCATCCTGCATTAAGCAATACCGATGATGCTCCTACCATAAAAATCACTCCCCGCTATTCCATGTGGCACCAGCCAAGTCTCTATAATACGCACCACAAATCTCAGGTCTATCCAGATAAATCACGCATGCAGACAAGTATTTATTTATGCTGCAGTTTGATTCTCTGATATTTCTTGCTTTCTCCCCTTTCTTCTGTCTCTGACCTCCTGCATCTCTTACATCTCTCTAGCAGGTCAGGTTGCCGAAGTCAAAATTCCTCAGCGCAAGACACTTAAAATCCTCCTTTTCACCCCTCTAAACAAATCTTGCTTTGATTTATTTTCCAGGCATCAATTTTATTATTATAAAAGACCAATAAAAGGCCCTTTAATACAGTATATCAATTGTTAAATACATTATTTATATGAAAGAAAAAAACCCCTAAAGCAATTTTCCTTCTTAAACTCATAGCCCACGTATTAGATGAAATGCATTAATAACACTTCATAGGGTAGGGGAAAAAAAAATCATGGTTTAATTGCAACAGTGTAGCATAAACACTTCAGTAGTCGATCCCATGATATTGTCGCGATGTCTAAACTAAACTTGAGTTCTCCACAGATACCACAAACAGACGCTAAATTCCCTAAATGATTGGCATTCAGAAGGTTTATACAAAGGCGGTCAGTTGTTTAATCTTTAAGGTGTCAGGACACGGTGAGACAAACACGCGTACATCAGTAAGTACAGAGAAATGTTATGCTACATTTTGGACAGTACAGAACTGAAAGTGCTTCACATCTACAGGATAAGAAATGGCTTCATCTCCTCATCCCTAAATGATGAGAGCAAAGAAATAACCTTTTAATAGGTTAAATAAACAGTGCCCCATTTATCCATGCTTATATAAAGTTTCCAACAATTCAGAAGGTCCATGGTGAAATTTACAGTCTATATACAGTATAACAAATTGTCAAAGAAAAAGGTTCAGATATTCCTTGGTTCCCAAAAGCCTGAAGCTCGCTCTCCACACTAGAGACAAAAGATACCTACAATATTAGGTGGGCTTTTCCTTCTTTTTTAATTTTTATTTTTGTAAAAATTAGTCATCCCAATCCACCTTGAATCAAATCAGTCCTTAAATCCTGGTCGTATTTAACAACTGCTTAACCCCAGTGTTTAAAGCATGTTCATTAGATGTCAGTATAGGGGTACTGTCAGAAATTGTAATAATCACAGGTACTAAGAGCCAGCAAATTTACACAGCGGTGCTACTCTTTACAATATAGTGTAAAACAAATTGTTATGATGGAAGTTGTTCCTGAGTTAAAACTTGCTAAATACCGCAAAGATCCATGTTTTCCTTTTGTATTTCTTCCTCTGGAATGTCCTTTCACATATGCTCAATTGAAAATTAAAATTCACTCCGAAAACAGCCTGGATGTCAGAAAGTAAAAATGTTAGCGAAATTCTATCGGCATTCCCAAATCTAAATTTAGCCAAGATGCTATAAATTTGCAGGGTTTACCATCGCTCAGCTTTTAGCAAGAGTATTTTCTAAATATCAAGATAATCATAAATGTCAGGCCACATATTTGTGCAACTGCAAACAACAGGAAAAGATTTTGGTATCATGAATTATCAGAAAGTTCTGTGAATATATGTAACTCTGATATTGCAGATATTTTTAGTGTTCTTATCCAGCTTGCTCCTTTAAAGATATTTTTAAACTGTAAGAACAGAAATTAAAATACCTACAGACATATTCAGCTTTTTACACTGGACAACTAATTGTCTATTCAGATTCTTAAGTATCTATTCTCACAGAGTTGTTTCTGTAATCATTGTCATTCTTCCCTATTTAAAAAAGCTGTTCTTGGCTGACAAAAGTGGCCGGCTTTAAAAATAGATTTTTTCATTCGATTCAAAATGCGCACGACAATTCCTACCACCCTAATCATCCTGGCTCCAACTCATTAAAGTTTGTATAAACATTTGCTCAAGTCTGAGCACTTGATTTAATAGGAGTTAAAAAAATCTGGATGACAGAAGGTGCGACCCAGCCTGTGCTGTTATACCTGCATTTCTGACTGCCAGCTGAAGAAAAACCCCCTCAGAAAATTGCACTGTCTGGAGTCTGATGCAAAGTTTGCTGAAGACATTGAAACACAAATGAGCTTTAATGGGATTAGTGTTCTAAGTGCTCCAACTGAAGCTCAGCACTTGCAGTGACGCAGCATCTCCTACTTTAAATACAAGGAAGGATTGCAGTAATTGCACCTATCAGACTAGGGAATAAACGTTCATTTATGTATTTTCAAATCTGCCAGCAGTGCAAGTAATGAATCACAATATGATTTAAAAAACCAAAATCGTATTTCCAGATTTGTTTCCATTTAAATCCCAGCAGGACAGAAACCAGCAACATGTTGAGAAAACAGGGTGGGAAAGGAGTGACTCTGCTTCCACAGCCTGGGAATTCCAAACAGAGTCTTACATAGTGGTATAAAAACAAAGCTCTGGATGAAGTTTGGCCTAGCCCACGTGTCTTATGAACACAGGTTAGGTAAAATGTAATTGTTGTGACCATAAAATATAAATAGCAACAATTTATTCACAAAATTCTGGATTAGATTGGGGTTTTTTTGCTTTAACAAACGGTGCGATCCATCAATCAGCCAGCTGTATGTTTAAGCACGACAATAGAAAAAGTAGTACATAAACACCTAAAAATCACAGTCATAAAAAGCAGGCAAGTACATCAGTCTTTTGGTGGCCAAAGCACAAGAGATTAGTCTGCCAAACAAGTGAACGTGAATGTAGATCATGGGCATTAGCATTGTTAAAAATTGTTTCTACTGCCAATAGAGAGCTTTCTGTGTTTTAATACTGTTCTTAAAGAATTGTAAACTGTTTAAAAAGGTATGCACAGACATAAATAACAGTAAAGGATTTAAATACAGTGGTCAATAGGAAAAATGGTTTTAAATTTGCATGTGTGATGAGCGGGTCATTTGGAACAAATCCATAATTATCCAGAAAGAAGTCTGACCTTTCTTATGTAAGACAGTACTGCCGTCATTTCTAACACTTGTGACCATTATAATAACAAGAGAAAAAAAATAACATCGGCCCTGATACATCAATCACATATGCATTCAAAATTACAGATATTTACAAGAAAAATACATATTCAATTAAAAAGCCACTGAAAAACATGGACTTTTAGTCAGGTGCTGCACTTTCTGCAAAATGAGGTAATTTAGATGCAAACAAATTAAGTTTAGTAGAGTTCAGGATCCACGGTCTCCATACTTTAAGTACAGATTGCTTCAGTAAATGGCTTGACTTTTCTGTTCAGAGCAAGAAATCACTAGATCCAGTTAAGTCCTGTTTTTTGTAGTGCTCTTGATGCAACACTGACTAATGTCAGAAGGCTTCCCAGCTCAGTTTTACAACTGGTCTTTCAATAGAAAGAAAAAAGGAGAAAAAAAAAGGTTATAAGTTGGTTTCATCCCAAGATGGATCATTCATGTTCTTTAGAACTTTTCTAACAAGCTTCTCCAAGTCCTTGCGAGCTCTTTGTTCTTCTTCTAAGGATTTCTTCATCTTTTTGTTATCCTGTTTAACAGAGACACAAATATTATTATTGGTTTGGTTGTTGTGGGGGGGTTGTGTGTTTTGGTTTTTTTTTTAAACAGATCTTTTCTGATCACACATACACTGTCAATTACAAAATCTGAAGTCTCTTCTCAGTAAGACTGTTACTAGCTGCTCAAAAGCAAGTTACAAACAGTTACTCCACACAATGTAACAAAACCCATCAAATGGAAAATGAGCTATTTCCTATTTATACCTAGAGGTCCTTTATAATGCAAGTGCTAGTAACAGATGGCCAATAATCTCAAATTCTTCTGCTGAAATCTGATCAATGAACAGGAGAATGTATTTGTTGTTAATGGAGAAGGGAAATGGAGCACTAAGTAGGTTAAATATCCCCTCTAAGAGCCTCCTGTGATTGCAAGTAGTTTCACAATCTCAGGAAAGCTGCTTAAAACTTAATGCAAATTAACTTGCTTCATTAGGAAAGTAAATAGTCAAAAGAAGTATCTTGAAAACCATTGTGTTCTCTGGAAAGTGCTTTGTGACTAAATATTAAACCAGACAGATGACTACCAACAGGAGTCTGAATTTCAAGGAACACCACCACTCTGTATGGACAATTATGACTCAGTTCTCAATATTTAGCACCATCAGGCAATACTGAAATACCATGAATGACAGGACCATAAGGATTTCACTGACCAAACCAGAGTAATGCCCACATTGTTTAATCCAGTACAGGCCAAGGCAACACTGGAAACAGTGGGGAAGCAACTGGAAGACAAGAGAAAATTGTATGACAGTCCCAAGACAGCAAGTCTAGGGGTGTTAAACACAGGTCTGCAATCCAGGGGTCCCACCGGACTCTCACAGGCTGTCATTTACAGACATTTCTAGAAACAGGATGGGATCAAGAGCTGCCATCTCCTTAACTCCATTCCTTCCTCACATCTGTAGAGAAACTCAGAAATTTCATTCTTTTCTTTCAGGTACAGACTTAATTTCTTATCCTTTTCATTTATTCCTCTATCACCTGCCAATTCAGGACTGTATTATTCAAGTTTAGCACCTGTGGAGCAACAGCCATGGGTAACCTATGGAAGCTGCTACGGGAGGGATCCCACTTTGCGTGGTAAGTCCCACCATCAGGCATTCTGGTGTCTACACCCGCCAGTGCAGCGTGTGGTCCCAGAGAGCCTTCATCCATAAAGCCCTCAGTCACTTGGGACCTTCCCAGCTCAGAAAATGAGTTCTGCCACTTCTCGAGCTGGCAGCATCACAGCAGCAGACCAATAAATGCTTGTACGCTGAGACTCATGATATACAAGAAAATGACCTTTCATAGGTCTTGGCTTTGAAAATGTGATATTCTTAAAAGACCATCTACTTGGAAAGGCATAAGAAAAGAGGGCTGTTCTTTGAAGCTCAGGAGAAGGTGCCTTTTTTGGGTTTTTTTAGGGTCACGCTGAGATCTGCAGGACCTCAGTGATGCAGCATGTTTACCCTTTGTGTAAAAGCAGCCAGGCCACAGGAATACTAGTGGGTTATTATTGCTGCTTGTATTAAGTAAATTGTGTTTTAAAAAAGATCGTCAAATTTGCATCAAATGTGGGGTGCATGTGCTTCACATGTTGAAAACAGCAGAATTTAAGTATTTAAGACATCAACTGTCCTATTTCAAGGAACATGTACAACACCCTTACAAATACTGGGCACACTGACAGATGGGCAGAGAATTCTGATTCACATTTAAAGCCCAAAACCTAAAGTAATTTGAATACAAATCCTTTTTAAATTAACACAGGAGGTATTATCCAGCTTCCTGAGTCAGAACTGTTAAGGCCAGTTAGCAAATTCACACACTGGAGAGTGAGGATAATCGAACGCTTTTCCATCTCCACACTAAGCAATGACTACGTGCAGCAGCAGTAACATGTTTTGAACAGGCCATGTCCTGACAAGATATTCTTAAAACACCTCATTTTGGATATTTAAAACAAGCTTTAATCAGCTGCAACTTCCACAGCAGCAACTCAGGTGAGATCTTGCACAATTTCCCCATATGACAAACCAGCACCCTAAGCTAAGCTGAAGCCCTCATTAAAAAAAAAGCCATGTGACAGACACTGAAAAGGACTCTCATCCCTGGAAATGAGAGGTTTTAAGAAGTTATTTTAAGTCCAGGTTACTGAAAGAGCGTCAATAAAGGCCTAAATAGATCCAGACATTTATACTAGTAAAATTATACATCCTAGAGCAAATACTATTTCACAGTTTCTATAAGCTTATTTTGCTGGTGATACAGCAGAACTGAATTTGCTTAATGCTTTCAACATTTCACGAGTTGCAACATTCAAAAAGAAATCAACCACAGCTTAGCATGTCACTTCAGAGAGAGGATATTTAACACTATTCTCAAAGGCTGGTGCTCCAAGGACTGATGACAACCACAAAAGAGGGTGCTTTTTTGTCAAATCAGTATGTTTTATTCTTAGAAGTCAATCTAGTCCAAAATTCAAGTTCAATCCTGTCAAAGTGAATCAACTTACAAGCCCTATTTTTTTTTTTTACAATAAGCCTTCCATCTTTCCATTCTCCATGTTGCTATAAATGTAGCAAGTTACCAACCTGTCTCAACTCCTGTACTTCATCCTTTAACGCATATACTGTGTCAACAAGGCTTCTAAAATAAAGAAAAATACGATCCGTTACAACAGTTTGCAGAAATATGTGTCTAAATCTATTATTAGACAAAACTGTTACATGAAATGCATTTAAAAAAACCCCAAGCCCCACAGCTAACAGCTAATTTCAACTTGTGTTAAAAAAAACACCTGTCTCTTATCCAGATTCATATTCAGTAAGGCAAGGTCCTGTTACCAGTTTCTGTCACAGGATACACCTCTCAAGCATATACAGACCTATACCAGTTTCTATATTACAGTTCTGCAATAGAACTGTATTTCATTTCCAACATACACCTTACAAAAAAAAAAAAACAGAATGACACCACACACTAACTAGAAAGATGATGCCAATTTAATACTGGAATCCTACAGCACTTGGAAAAAAATATTGGCAAGGAAGCAATAAGCTGCATGGTATATATAAAGAAACCAGGCTATTAGCATTCAAGTGAAGGCCAGCTGCACTTGAAGGACTGGCAGCACACTCCAAACAGTTCTGTTCCCCACTGCACGCACTACTATTAACGGGAGAAGGAAGAAGAGTGCAAAGTTTACTGGCTTAATCTGTCATTCATTAAATGTTTTCTTACTTCTCTTCTATAACAGTCTGACCATTACTTTTAGTTTCTTCTACAATAATTTTTTCTTCTTCTGGAAGCAGGACTTGAGGAGCGGATTCTTTACGGGAACCTGTTGTAAAAATAAATTACAAAGTGAGCAATTAACAGATACTGTTGGGGCATCTTAAAGATTATTATTTCACTGATTACACGATACACCTGCATGACCAAGGTATATCACCTTCCATTTCCCCCTTCCCTCCACACACACGTTACTGACACATTTTTTACATCTGAAACCACAGCCTTACAACAACAACAAAAATCATCTGACATTCCTATCTTGCTGCTGACGTAACTCCTGTGTCATCTATGGGGATGCTACACCATTCCATGAACAATGCACCGGTCAACCATCAGTAAAAGCTCTACAAATTCACCACAGCTGACTTAGAAAGGGACAGATGTCTTTAAGTAACAGTGATTTAAGCCTCAAGGACAGATTCTGATCTCACACTGACACAAATCCAAGAAAAAATTCCACTCTAAACCAATTACTCCATCAGGAAGGAGCAGAATAGTGGTATCAAATGACACTGCGATAGAAGAAAAAAAATTAAAACCCCTCTCCCTTTAAACACTATAAACAACATAACTGTGTGCACACATATACATACAGTTGCAGACAGCCTTTTAGTCCTATAATAGATTCCTAACAAATGAAATACATACATTGAATGTAATGTTTTAAAAAGCACTTAACAGTTTGACAATAAAAATTCAAAACATTCCAACATCTTCAAAACATTCTGCACCATCATTACAATTTATAAGATCAAGATATAGATTCTAAAAAAGTAGCTCTGAAAGAAAAAAAACTACAGCTCAGAGATTTGCATCCATTCATATATAATGTATGTATTCTAGAAATGTTATTTAATTAAGCTGCAACAAATTACAAGCATTTTTTTTTTTTGAAGTCTGTGAATAAATTGCTGTCTAAGCATTTGTTCAGAATTCAAACCCAGCAGGTAAGGCATTAAAGTTCTTGCATATTTTAACCTAGACATCAGTTTTAACAAACAAGGTACACTTGCCTACCAATTCATTGCCATGAACTTTTATTAGCCAGGAATGTCTTATGTTTGAACTCAACTGGGTACCACAGAGTGTATGACGTCAGGAGAAACTAGTTAGCTCCTGCTGAACAGCTGCTTTGTGATAACAGTGCTTCTCTTCTATGGTTCATGATAAAACACATAATTTAAACACAAAAAAAAAATTAAAGAAATCAAGCTCAGAAAAATAATGACTTCCTTAACAGCTGTGGTATTGAGTTCTGAACAATGAGTTTGTAGGGATTGTACTTTAGCAGCACATGTTCAGCTATTTAAACTATTTTAGCAAACAATGACAAACATCTTGTAATGAAGAAAACAGTTTCCTTACGCTGACAGTAAAGATCTAATGTATCAGTATGTGACGGTCAAAATTTTTTGGAATAAAGATAACTGCAGATTTGAGAACAGAATCTTGTCCTTGAAAGCTGTAAGTTCTTCATCTTACAGAGTGAAGAAATCTTTTAAGGGTTAATGCTCTTCCACTCCCGCCTATTTTCCAGGGAAGGAACAACCTATAAAACAAGCACATCCACACTCTGTATGAAGCTCAAGGACATTTCCCTGTTTGCGCTGTCAGTCTCTAATTGTAAAAAGTTGTCTTATGTGTAGTTCAGTTAATTAGTTACTGCTCTGCTTTATTAGCTCAGGAAGTAACACAGAACACCGAGCTAAATATTATTTCAGGAATTAGTTGGCAGCAGCTGCCAGATCACTGCATTTCGGGTCTCTGTACCCACGCTGAGCAACTCAGCCCAGCACACGCTGTGACTCCCAGCATGTTACATTTATCTCTATATAGAGCTGCATCCAATTGTCTTTGCATGGTCAGAGTAACGCAAGTCCTCGCAAAGCAGAAATAGCATGGAGTAGACAGCTTTAAATAAAAAAATGTCCCGGCTGTACAGTTATATACACACATGCATATAAGACAGATGTCTACGCCAACATAGCTTGATGCACGTACAGCATAGCACAGTAAACAATACTACTGAGACACAGAATGCAGTTTCATTAAAAACAAAAATGTTCACCAACATAACACACAGAAGGAGACCACACAGTACACATCCACGATGCAAAAGTGTTGCTGTGAACACCAACCTTCCTGTGCAACAAAACACATTAACTACCGTGGGATTCAGGACATCACAAGTTTCACCCTCGCCTTCATTGCTCCGATACCCTCGGTCATGCAACTTTTTTATTTGCATCTCAGAACCCGTGCTGCTCTTGTGGTTTGTACTTACACAAAAAAAAACCCCACCCAACAAAAAAAGAAAACAAAAAAGAAACCCTACTTTTTCCTTTATCTTGGTTTGCTTTTTGTGAGTTTCGGTGCGTTTTTTTTTCCTTTGTTGTGGAGGTTTGTTCGTTTGTTTTTTTTCCTAAACCCCACAAGCACTTGCTAAGCCTCTAAGGTACAAAAACACAGCACATATACCCTTCAGCAAAGAACCCTATCATCAAATGAGTATGTGCACAGTAACATCAGACTAGATAAGTCAAATTCTAAAGAGAAAACGAAGCTACATCACTGTGCTGCTTTTCTGCACCATTTATGCCAGAAGCTTTTTTTTATTAAGATACATTTTTCTCGCAATTATACATCTAGAAGAAACTTCAAGCAGAGTCACCTCATTATCGGCACTCAGCAATACTCCCTATACTGCACCTTGTGCCTCCACCAGGTCCTCCATGTCTACTCTTTATGTAACTATTTCTTTCCAGAAGTTTACAAGCTACAGCTTTAGGACATGAACAGAGGGTTTTGTGGGTATTTCAGCTAAAAGGACAGTCCAAGAAGTTGCTGCAAGTTTGGTAAACCTAAGCGCCTCTTTGAGACATATTCCACATATTTTCATGAAGTAGTGTAGAAAAATCAAAAGCTACTTCAGTTTGTCATATCTGCCATTCCTCAATCCTAAATGTGTAAGTTTCATGCTGAATTTTATTAAGAGACACTACTCAGTCTCATTCGAATTCAAACAAGCAGAAAGACAATGCTTAAACTGACTTCCAGCAGCTCTGGCCCCAAATCACCTTGAGACAATATGAAGTACTAATTAAAACAACAACAACCTGGAACACCCCCTACCAAAAGCTTTATAAATCAGAGTTTTGTTTTCTTGTCCTTTTTTTGGGGTATTCAGGGAAGCAGGTGGATGGGAGAAGAAAATATATTTGGCAAACCCAGACATTTATTCAAGATTAGTGCACAAATGTTAAGGTTGAGAAAGCTGCTATCACTCTTTAATGGGGAACTCCTAAATTCAGGGTCATGGAAGAATGAAATACTCCAGTGTTTAGAAATCTGTTGTGTAACTGAAGAAAAGCCCAAACAACTGATCACTGAGATCAGAATTCAACTAAGTTTCCATCAATTAAATGCTGTCAAAAAAAAAAAAAGGTATCTGTTCAATATCAGTATCTCCCAGCCCTAGAGTGGTGAACGGAGCATTACAATGTTTTTTGCCAATACCATACCCTAAACTGTAGGTTTAGCAAATTCAGCCTCCAGAGTAAAGCAAATAATAATAAAGCCCAGCTGGCATTCAGATCAGGGCTAAAGAGTTTAGACAGGGGGATACAATTCAGATGGCTTTTCACTTTAACCAGATATTATGTCCCCGCCAACGTTCAAAGACCTTGCTTGTCCAGGACCCGTTTAAGCCAAGAGTAAAATGGAGGTGGGTATTCACATCTACTACTTAAAATTAGCTAACCTTGGGGCCTCGGTTAAATGCCAGCTCTCCCCAGTCAGTCAAGAACAGGGTTCCTTCCTTCAGCTGGGCATCTGGAGGAGAAGACTCAACATAGGTACTTCCCCGTAGTTACACTCTGCAAAGACTTTGCCTTCTTCCAGTGACTGTGAGGGTCCTAATTTAAGCCACGGAAGTTAGACCCATGGTGATGGTGGTTAATTTTTTTCATACCTTCGTTGGGTGATTGGGAGAAGTAAGGAGTGGAATGAGGCACAATAAAGCTCAAAAATTAGAAACGGTACTTGTAAGTATACAACTCTGGTTTTCACCAACTTTCCTAGGCGTTCTCCATAAGCTAAGAAGCTCTTCAAAATTATTTGCTTGAGTTTCAAAGACAGGAGTCTGACTTGCCACTGCGAAACAAGTACATGCATACACAACTGTTTAGATCTACCATTAACCACTGGTATGTACAGATGTGTAAAATTTCCTGGAGAAGCAAACATTAGACAGAAAATAAGAATTACTTGTCATTTAAAATGATCAGTGTTTCATTGCATCAGTTGTATTAAATATGTGAAAGTGGATGAGGAGACCTCCCAAATCAACCTTCTCTTTCTCAGTGAATCTTTGATGAGATCCTAGTATGAAGAACCTTAAAGACCGTACCCTCAGACTCTGCATGTGTTGAGATTAAAGCATTGAAAAAAACCAAATCCTTCATGCTACAGATGTGCCAAAATCAAAAGGGAGCCCTTTACTATCTTCTACTGATAAAGACAAATCAGAATCCAAACATCAGGCCCACCTTAAGTTCACTGTATAAAATACACCATTTTTTTTCCAAATTCTTGGGAGTAACAAAAAAAAGGTTTTGGCATAAAGTGGGTTGTTTTGTTTGTTTTTAACTAATAGTGATACACAAATAGAAAAGAAACCCCACATGACTCAGATCACAGATTTACACAGCTTACAGCAAAATGTTTTGATAAGTAAAATGAAAATAATTAAAGTGGACTGAAATACACACAACCCTATATGTCTGAAAGACACCATCTGCAGAAGTGGGATATTTCTAAGACAGCATTTAAAAAGAGCTGTCCCACTAAACTTATACTTCACTAACCAATACAAAAACTTCCACCGAGAGCTGCAGGGCTAAAACTAGAGTTGCTACAACCAAAGCAGAAAACATTAGGACCTTTTAACAAAAGCAGGCAATTCATTTATTCTGATGTAAAAATTTCAGTATGTATATCAGGTTATCATTTTATTTAAATTCACTCCTATACAAGCACCTTTTAAGTAGAAACACTAAAGATAAGTCTTGTTTTAAAGAGAAAAATGTTGTAATATTAAACTTTGAAAAATATATAAGGTTATAGAAACCAATATCACATTAATAAAATTTCTCTCTGGAACAGGACCTGCAGAAGTAGGTTTTAGATTGTTCCAACAACGCAGCCCATGCTTTTATGGAGAACACACCAGTTCAAAAAGGAAAAAGAAGAAAATATCAATTAAGGGAGAAGGTGGCAACAGAAAAACATTCTATAGATGGTGGCATCTCTGAATAGTTATTTTTTAAAAAGACAATACAGAAGGATACATACTTCACATTACATTGAACTTCCTGTAGTTGTCAACTACACTGAACAAAGGTTACGCACTTATGTCAAAAAAGCTTTAACTTCAGCATTTTATTCCTCCGGGAAAAAGGGAGGGAGAGAAAGGAGGCATAGGGGGAAGAGGGAATTAAGTGTTAACTCTGAAATTATGCTGTCCTTTCCCCCGTGTAATAATTAAATATTAAAGTCACAGTCTAGCAAATGCAAAATTTATTTCAACTGTACATAACAGATGTCCTTTTTATATAAAACAAAACACTTAATTGATATATGCAACCACAAACAATATGCATACTGTACAGTACAATGCAACATTCAGATATACATCCATTTCGTATTTTCAAAAGGCAGTCACCTACTAAAGATGGCTTCTCCCATTCACAAATGAAGTGCACAATATATATTTTTTTCTATGTTTTACGTCACTATATACACATTACTGTGTTTTGGCAAGATTATGCAAAACACCCAATTAATATTGGTTTGTTTCAATTTATGGCAATTACTAATATATGGAAACACTGCATAAGCCATGTGAAGAGGGGACGACAATGGCTTGAACCTACCTTCTAATTCAGATTCTCCATCCTTCCGGTGTGTTTGTAACTGTATACATATAATTTACAGAATTGCATAAACATAAGGTACTAGTGTTACCATGACTAAAGTTCCACAAAAATAGAAACACTGAACCTTTGGACTGAATACCACCATTTCCACATTTGCCTTTTTTTGTTTGTTTGTTTTTGTTAAGTATGTTGCATTAATACTCCTGATCAGTTCACAGTAGCTTATGGCCTGTAACACTGAAGACATGGAATGATTTTGAATGTACGTTGATGTTAACATGAGACACTAGTTAATGACTTAAATGCTACAGTAATTAATGGTGGTAAACTGTCAAAGCTTTGGTGCATAGAAAGTCAATAAAGTCTTCAGATCTGGATAACAAAACGTTCTGTGCGATAAGGAAAGTTCAAGTGCAACAACTGTATTTCAAACTCATATTTACACTATACAACATGAAACAGACATAAAGGAATTATTATTTATCCAATGCAGAAAACATTATCCAACAAGAACACCACAGCTTAATAAACAGGAAAAAAACAAAAAAACAAAAACAAAACAAAAAACCCCAACAATCCATACTTTCCATTTGTCAAAAAAAAAAAAAGAAACAACCCAAAACTGACTGAAAGGAATAGGGGAGTGAAGTGGGTTACAAATGCGCTGTGGAATGGTATGGAGCACATGTAATTATCTCATTTCTCTAAGCAACACTTCTCCACTTTGAAAAAAGTTCAACATACACAAGTTCCTGGTCATTGTGTTAATAGATGACTAGCAGTAAAATGTATGCCTGAAAACCCTCCTCAGTAAGCACTGCTGCTTTGCGTAGTCACATTTTCGAATTGCCAGCAACAGTGAGAGGATAAAGTGGGTGATCAAACAAGACTGAATGCAAATCTGCAGACATGAACCGCTTTGAAATAGCTTCTCCACGCTGACCACCTTCTGGAATCATGCACGTGTAGTGACTACTAACTTTCTGATCATGTAACCTGCAGAAAGGTATTGATTATTTTTTAAACACTGTGATCAAGATCTCAGTCGGCAGTTAATTGCATCATGATTATTCTGAACTCGTTCACAGAGTAATACCCGAACACTGGATAACATGCTTACTTGAAAAGGGGTAAGGGAATTACACCTAGGGACCCTGGTGAAAATAAGAACCATTTCTGTCCTCCTATGACATTTTCTAAATCTTTCTTAGCGTTAGGGAAAAGCATGTCAGTTTTGTTTGATGCCAATTACGTTATCCACAAGACAGAACAGACGCGCTTCACCCCAGCGGTGCCCCAGGTGCAGGTTGGAGCTGTGCACAGCATGTCACAGTTCTCTGAAAAGCCAACGCGGCTGCAAGGGAAAAGCTGCTGCTGAAAACAAATCTGCTCGTGAGAGAAGTTACAAGACACAATAAAATCCATCACAGACACGCTCCAAACAGTACAACCCAAAAGCCAAGCATTCTATTATTCAGAACTTCAGACAAGCCAACGTGATCGCAGTTGTACCTAGAGTTTCAGATGCTGAACACTCCAGCCTCCATCAGGGGAACCATTTTCATCTCGTCTTTTCAAGAAGAATGGTCAATTGAGAGTTGTCAGCTGTGTATTTTAACAGGCAAGTAAACATCTAGACCCTTGCTTTCTGCCACACTACTGCATACAGTACAGTGACAGTATGACCGTAGGTAACATGAGATTATCAAAACACTGCATGTGATGAGCATGGGCGGCCAGGATTTCATGACAACTGCCAGACTGGGGTGGCGGGGGAGCAGTGCGGTCCTTCATATAAACATCAAAGCAATGAGGAAAAGACAGCAGTATAAAACCAGAAATTTCTGTGGATTAGCAAATGCTCTTCCAAACGAATGGGCCAGAGCTGTGAATATCTGAATGATTTCGGAGCTCTTGTACTGCGTATTTTTAAGCTGCATCTTCCTTACTCTACCAGCTTTGTATTTTGTTAGTAACATGTAGAAAATCCAACCACTACGGCTAAGGTATTTCCATATTGCTGGCACTTGGCTCACAAACCAGTATGGTTTCAGTACAAAATACAAAAATGTGCTGTATCAAAAAAAAAGGACCTGTTGCTACACTGATCAAGTAAAAAGAAAAAAAAACAACAAACCATTCAGAGCTACAAAGTAACATCTGTCAGTTAAAAAAAACCCTCAAGAAATATAATCCTTAACAGGATATACTCTTTTTAGAATGACTTTTTTGTTGTACGTGTATTGAATTGGCAATAGAGCCTTCCACCAGGTATAACTGAAGTTTCAGAAGCTCCCTCAGAAGTTGTTAAAATATCACATTAAAGAGACAAGGAACAGCAAGAAAACATCTAAGAAAAGCAGGCTGTGATACAACAAGCATTTGTTAAGAAAAAGCTCAGAAGTGCATTAGTTCTGGTGAGAGATATATGAGCAACAGCTCTTACGAGATGTAGACCCCATTCTGTAACTATGGGCTGTCCATATACTGTCATAGTCAGAGTCTTCTGAGAGGTCTGAAGGCTCCAAACGAGAAAGACTACTGCGACGACCCAAGGAGTCTAGACTTGATTGGTCATCATCAGCCAAGACGTGATTATGCATCAGGTCAGTGCCTTGCCATGCTAAGGATGTATAGGTGAAATGAAATGGTGGATGTGGATAGGCAGAGGTGGGATGAGGAGGAGAACGTAAGGAATAGCCACAACCAAACACATGAAATAAAAGCAAAAAGGTGATGGGAAGAGAAGGAAAAGAGAAAATATTGTTAAAAAGGCACCAAAGTTTTTTTCTTTTTTTTTTTTTTTTTTTTTTTTTAGTTTGTTTGGGGTTTAAGTATAAATTACACTCAGCATGTAATAACGTTTGAACTGTTACAACACAATTTTTGAAGTGGTTTTTAAGCTTCTAAGCAGCCTCAGTTGAGAATTTTGAATAACCAAAATCTTGTTTGAAAGTAGATTTTTTTTTTTTCGGAAGAGGGAGTTAGGTTCTTTTGAAATATGGAGTCAGTTCTGGTCTGGGGGGATTTGACTGGGGCCAGAGCAATAAACACAGTAAGCCAGCGTGATCCAGTGCTGATGGGAAAAGCAGCAGCTCCTTCCCCACCACACATCTGAACCTCCATCCCTTCCTTCCCTTGCAATGACACAGGCATTTGTACGGCTGCTTGGTGAACTGGGTCAGAGAACACTTTCAGATGAAAACTAACCCTGCAAAAGATTATTTTTCAAGCAGGTAATTTCTCCACCAGCTCACAACACAGCCCCAAAAGTGTCTGTGGCACCACTGGAAAGAGGAAAATGCAGGGGAAAAAGCAAAGGTTCTCATGCAGAGCAGGGCTGCTGACTTCCTAAATCAGCAGCAACAATTTGCACCCACTCAAGGAGACTGTCAAACTACAGCTTTTCTGTGTCTGTACTCATTATTTGATTAACCATGTAGTAAATTAAGACATTGAAAAACAGGGCCAAGGGGCTAACAACAACACAGTCTGGTCCGCTCCAGCCTCTCACAGGCCTCTTCTACATGCATCTATCTAAATCTGTCTTCCCCAATTAAATACTTTAAGATGTCTAAGGTAGTGGGTCAAACATAGCTAAGGACTAAATATATCAATATCCCAAGACTGAAAACCATGCGGGTGGCCATGCTATGAGCCACCATACACATGGTTTGCAAAAGATTTTAAGCCTTCATTTGGAGCAGAAATGCAAAATCAACTCAGTATATAAGAAGCAGAAGAAAGCAAAACTGTTCTTTTATTTGCATTCATCTCCTCAAATTAAACCCCACATCTTCCTCATCCAAAAAAAACAAAAAAAGGGGGAAAAAAAGTTGCTCTGCTACCTTCTAATGCCACTCCCTGCCAGTTTGCACCAGTGCCATAGCTCTGCTGAGCTGACACTGCCAAAAGCAGCACCCCTTGGGCTTTGGGTTGAGGGGCAGGTAGGAGAATTGCCAAATGAGTGCTGTGAGGGACAGGCAGAATATTAACACAGAGTTAAGAAAGGAGCATGTAAAAAAAGGGTGTACTTCAGGGACGGAGGGGAACTCTTTCTTTCTATTGTTCTACACTGACTACTGCTCCCATGGAAGCAATTCCAGCGTGATTTTTCTCCCCCCCTGCCCAGTTCCATATCCAGTCTACAAATGGATCTTCTGAAACCTGAAGTCTTAGATGACAATGCCATTATTTCCGAACAGAGCAGCTGCATACCTAATCAATAAAAAATACGTTTCTCGCTGCAATTAGAAGCAAATAAAAGCTGCTGACTTCTGATGTATGCAATGATACCCACAGCACTATGTATATTTTTAAATATACATAGAAAAGAAAATATAGGCAAAAAAGCAAAAAAAAAAATCCATTTTATATCTGCGCACACACACTACTGTGCAAGTGCAAATGTTTTCCCAACCATTTCTTGTCACATTATGCTTGCAAGTAATCAACAGATCACAGTCGAGGCACTTAAACAGCAATCATCTCATCTAATTTTGTTTGGAACAACAGTATATCTTCAGAATTTTGAACAAATTCATTGCCTTTTATCCAATTAAATACACTACTGTTATGACTGTAGGGCTATAAAATAGATTAATATTATTTAAAATATATGTAATAGTGGATAATTTATGAAATTAATAGTATTATCACCTTGGAGACATAAAGTTCATTAAGACAAAAAATAAAATGAAGATTTTGCTGTTTCTACAGTCTAATACAAGGGCTACATTCCCATTTCGAAGTACATACAACTACAAAGTAGTTGGGTTTTTTTCAAGGTGATAATAGTAAGTAAAGACATATTAGAAAAATCCATAAACCAATGTGAACCAAAAGTTCACAACTGCATTTTGAGACTTCTCAACTGTCAGCATTGAATTGCTTTTGCTTGGAAGCAAAACAGGCACAGGCACTGTGGGTAGCAGTAACAGTGATTAATGCTGCAAATTTAAACAGCTTAAGTGAACAAGGAGTAAGTTATAATGTCCACTCTTCTAGTTCCTGACAACAGCAAAACCAAACAAGTACGTCAGGATCATTAATTATACTGTGTTCCAAGGATCGAAGAACAGTGCAAAACTGTGCAAAGTGGAACAAAGGCAACAGCATTTTCTCCTTCCTTGTGTAAATATAACACATGCTGGTGGACTCCCCTGCTTTGCACAATGTTTTACTTACAAGACAGAGGGACCTCCACATGGCAACCTTGATTTGGGTTAAATGAAGTAGGACCCCAGAGGCATGTTACAGGTTTGCAATATGCTTGGTATTGATCTGAGAAGCTAAAAATGGCTTTAAACAACACACAGATCTGAGAACAATTTCTCCTAGAATTATGAGATAGGATGAAAATCTGTAATTAATACTAAAAGCACCTAGTGGCAATAAAAGAAGAAGTTTTTATAGGTCTAGGTTACTTTTTCACAGCAAAAATCTTTGTTGAACAGAACAAGACATATAAACTCCTCCAAAATTAAGACTTGTTCTTCATTCATCCTCATTACTTACCAGCTTCTTTAACTTTATCAAAAAGCAGAGTGATCAACTGTCATATTCAGTTCAGTCACCTCTCCTTTATCAGTGAAGGTTTTAAACCATGAGAAGTAGTTACTGTTGTTTTGGTGTTTTGTTTTGGTTTTGTTTGTTTGTTTTGTTGTTGTTTTGGGGGTGGGGTTTTTTTGGTTGTGTTTTTGGTTGTTTGGTTTTGTTTTTCTTTTTTTAAATACTGAAAGAATTATTGTCTCTAACCAGGGACCTTGATGTCCAATTCTTAAACACTCAGCACTGATATTAAGCCAGAAGCATGTTATTACTTCTTCCTGGTCCAACTTGCTACTTGCAAATGCCTGAGAACCTCTCACTTTTTTGCAAACTATCTCATTTGTGTTTTAGTTAGCCACATCAGTATTTTCTAACTTACTTGAATTTAGTGTTTGACGTGTTTTGGCACTTGTGCAATATGCTTCAATGACTTTAAGAATTTGAGCATCTTCTTCTAAAGCAGCTGTACCTAGAATCAATGGGAAAAACAGAATTTTAAACATAATGTTTCTTAACACAGAAAAGCCTTTGTAAATCACTATGTTTCAATGGAGAACAAAGTTCAGTCTAATAAAAAAATGATATTAATCATCCCATTTTAAAGAAAACTTTGACGAGCAAAAGTAAAAGTTTAAAAAGGAAAAAAATACTACTTTGAAATGCTTGAAAAAATGCTTGGAAGAGAACTCCAAGTCAGAGTAATTACGCACACATTCAAGAAATTTTCTGAGCATCTGAAGTTGCAAAGAACATGTTTTAAAGCGTGATCTCTCCAGTTCTAAACCAAACCACCACTAAACCTAAAAAAACCACCCCGTATACCCTAGTTATTATAGACATTCATTATTTAATCAAAGAAATCAAGGAACAGAATATTACAGTATCACAGTATGTTTGGGATTGGAAGGGACCTCAAAAGATCATCTAGTCCAATCCCCCTGCTGGAGCAGGAACGCCTAGGTGAGGTCGCACAGGAACATGTCCAGGCGGGTTTTGAATGTCTCCAGAGAAGGAGACTCCACAACCCCCCTGGGCAGCCTGTTCCCGTGTCTGTCACCCTCACTGAGAAGAAGTTTCTTCTCAAATTTAAGCGCACCTCTTGTGTTCCAGCTTGATCCCATAACCCCTTGTCCTATCATTGTTTGCCACCAAGAAGAGCCTGGCTCTGTCCTCGTGACACTCACCCTTTATATATTTATAAACATTAATAAGGTCACCCCTCAGTCTCCTCTTCTCCAAACTAAAGAGACCCAGCCCCCTCAGCCTTTCTTCATAAGGGAGATGCTCCAATCCCTTAATCATCTTTGTTGCCCTACGCTGGACCCTCTCCAGCAGTTCCCTGTCCTTCTGTCCTTTCAAGACTCACTGAAATCTTGAAAACTTTTAGATTTTGTATATGTATCAGATTTAACTCTTTTAACATTTTTCTCTGCAAACCTTGAAGAAAAAAAAACAGTCTCTAAGATGTTCTGCTTCATGAATCTGAGCTGCCTTCAACATAAAAAGGTAGTAGTATTCTCTGTCAGCCAATGCATCCTGTTAGTTTTTGTGATTTGTTATCACCAGAACAAAGCCAACTGTCCAAACATTTGTCAGGATCAGCTGACAAGCTCACTGTTGAAGAAATTCTCTTGACCCAATACATTTTCCTCACAGTTTAAGAGATTCAGGTACTCCAAAGTACAGGCTATTTCTCTTTCAAGTTAGGAAAAATAATTGGATTTCATTGTGGCTAGAATGCAGCACTGTATTATTACAGTAGCAGCACAAATATTTAACTTCTGAAATTAGTATCCTGAGAATACTCAGTTGAAATACCTTCCTTATTTTGGTTTGCTCTTATAATGCTACTTTGACATAACAGTTTTCAAAACATAGCCCATAAATCCCCATTCCAGAGAAGTCAAATAATAAACCCAAAACTTGTTTATCAATAAGCTTTATGTTCAATAGAAGTTCCTCAGTGGAAAACTTTTACAGGTCCACAAGATGGAAAAGGTTGAAGGAGCGCTAGCACATAACAAAAGCTTCTACTTACTGACACAAGAGGGAACAAAATAAAGAGATATATACAAGAATCAGTATTTCTGTTATGTAACACACTTTGACTTACAGCCACCAAAAATCCCATTTATTAAGAGTTCTCTCGTACATACAAAATCCTGAAAAGTGTTAATTTAATAGGAGTAAACTAATGAACCTGCAAGCTATAAGAGCCCCTCCTTCCCAAAATACGAAGTCACCTCTTCTCACTAGGTGTTCTTTAACAATTTCTAAATCTGCAAGTTGACAGCTTTACTGCTGTCATTACAACTACTGAATCTCCATCGTCCAAAATCTGAAATTATACGGTATTGCAGTACTTCAATTTTTCCTGAACATACACCTTCCTGTAAGGAGACAGAACATCATGGATGTGCAAGGGGATGTTTCAGTTCAAGAACACAGGACTGCTCTGCCATACAAAATCCACATCACACTCAGAAGAACCTCTACCTTAGACAAACCAAGAGTGCCCTTAGGAAAAGCTTTTTCTCTCCAACCCTACATAAACCAGTAAGAGGCAATGCTCATGATAACACACTTCAGGCATTGAACACTCAAGGCACAGTCTCTATCTTTTTTTAAAAAGCCCACGAGCAAAAGACAGAAACTGCAAAATTTGCAGTAAAATAATCTGGCCTTCATATTAAATACCCTGTCTTTTACCAAGTAAGTGGATTATTCATTCAAAGTTATAAGGAAGAATTAGCGTGACAATGACAACTAAATGAATATTGTGTTTACTTGATAACATTAATATTCCCCCCATCCCAAATTACCCCAACATCCAGATTTTGACCCTTGTGCTTTTTATACATTAATCAATCACAGTTCAGTGCTGCTCTTCAGACTTCAAGCAATTTACAGCTCTGCAATTTATCTGGACACAGGCACTAGCAAATAACCTTATTTCTAAATTAGAGCAGACTGATCTCAGAAAGAGTGGCTATGGAAGCAACTAGTCTTAGAAGCAGCAGCACTACCCAGCTTTCCAACGCCCAGCTCAGCTGAAGCTCCTACCAGGATCAATTTAAGAACACAGCCACTAAGCATTCTGAAAAAATGGGATATTCTCTTCAAATTGTTTTTTACAGTCTTAAAAGACAGATTTACCTTACTGAACTTTACATGGCTCTATAGTCAACTTCACTTCCCTGTCTAGCATAGGACCTTCAGAAAAAAACATCCACTAGAGTCAACAGCAAAACTCTAGAAAGCAACTAATCCCATCATGACATAAGCACCCAATATTGAATAAAACCATCCTCTGCAGATACGTCCCCCCCCGACTCCCCTGAGAGAGGAAACCAGATGACTGGGTTACACCATACATTTAACTTTCACAGACTTTAAACTGATGTTAATTCCAGCCTTTATATTATGCAGACATTTGTGAAGTCTCTCTTACTTTTTCTCAGTGCAAACTCTTCATCTGATGGCTTCCGTTCTGGCTTGCGTTTGGGAAGCAGCTTTTTCATGGTTTTAGGGCTTTTACTGAGATCCTGTGTGGGGAAAATAAAGAGAGTAGAGCTTCTCTACAATATTTCAAAAGTTCAACCTCTGAGATGTACACAGTTACTAACTAGAAATCTTTTTTACAGCACCAAAATTCAGTTTACTATTTGTTGGCACATCTGATTTGCCCGAACTGGCTGATTTCCTCTGTACCCTTCCTCTGAGTATACATAAAGTCAGATATTTTATCTGTTCTACTAACAGAAATATACAGAAAAGTTGCTGCAAAAGCATGCAGGCTGTTTGGGAGCTAGAGCGAAGGGAAGAGGCAGGCACATATTAACACAGGTCTTTTTTCCTTAACTTTTGAAGGGACAACCCATTTCACTTGTGTACTCAGAAGCAGTTAAAAAAGAACCTAACAAGGAAGCTTGGCAGGTGGTATATTCTTCAAAGCCAGAATCTGTAAATATTTAGGTCTGTTCTTACAAAGCTCTACAGCAAAAAACAAAAAAAAAAATACAGCAACAAATACAGCATTTCTGCTCAAAACGTGGTCATGCTAATTCACAGGAACAATGCTAGGTTACAGGAACAGAAGGAATATACTGGTCTACCCCTTACCTTAAGGATATAAGACATCCTCTATAAAAATACAGAACAAGAAAGTAAAAAGGTGAATGAGCGGGACTGACCAAAGAAGATGAAGATAGGTTTTGAACATTATTGTATGCTAAACATTGGAGAATTTAGTGTCCTACACATGAAAGGCATTTAACTTAAATTACAAAATGACCATAGGGTACAGCCAAACAGAACCTTTTGTAGCAACTGAGCCTAAATACTAACCTTCCAATTGCAAATCAGCTATCACTTTTTCCCTGTTGTCTAGGGTATTTATAGAAGAAAACGAAGAGACACCACACACAGCCACCACAAAAGAAAAAAAAAAAAAACCACAGCCAGGCCACACTGAGGCACAGTTTTTAGGCTACAGTTTCTAAGAACCTGCAATTTACATGTGTGAAATAAAATCTTTCTGTCAATGTCTCACGCATGCAGAATAAAATATTCTTAGGCACAACTGCATGACTCTTTCTGGGCCTTGTTGCTTCACACTAAATCAGTATCATGAGCATGTATGACAAAGATACGGAAACAGGAGATATCATCAAGCCACAGAGCATTCAATATTCTCCTCCTTGCGCACACGCAGACTTCCAACGCAAATCTAACGTTTTCTTACTATTTACAAAACCACATAAAATGAAGGGGCAGAACCAAATTAACCTACCACCACACGTGTTTAAAACCATATGTTATTTATCTTGGAACAGATTCCTGTTTAATACCATATGCTAATTAAAAACTACAATGGCATCTTAAAATCTAAGCTTTTTCTTTTTTTTGCTAATAGTAACACTAGCCATCAGATTCTTTTGAGTACAAAAACATTATGTATCTTTGATAGTTACCTTTTTTTTTTAAATATGCTATTGTTACCTAGTAACAGTGGTAAATACTAAACCCAAGAGTCAATTATACCGCCACAGCTGTTTAGAATCATTTGCTGCAGCACTTTGAAGCACCCTTACCCTAGATACTTTGCAATGTGCTTAGCAAATAACTCACTTTGCAATAAGCATAGATGAACAACATAACAAACGAATTGCTAGTTTGAAAAAAATAATAATAATGAAAAAGTTTTATTTATTAACTGTATAAAGAGTGGAAATAAGTGGAAGCACTTGGGGGAGGCAGTTCCTTCTGAGCTGCAAGACTAAATCCCTGCATAAAATAACAAGCATACACTAGTCTATTACTACTGGTTCAGCATTGGCTGTTAAATCATCTTTATATAAAAACACGCACAAAGCTGTAAAACGGTGGTGTGTGAAAAAGAAAGTTAAACTCCCCATTATAGGCCTGCTACAGAGTCACATTTCTTGGCTGCTGCCTCTCACCTCTTTATAGCAAAGAGCTGCTGAAGGCCGTAATGGGGGCGCAGGCCGTAAGCAGCTCAGACTCCAAGGCTTGGGGGTTTTTGGAGGTTCCAGAGGTCCCCAGTTTATCGTGGTGTGTGGAGTCCCATGATGCGACGGATGAGGGAGAGTATGGTACGCAGGAGTCAGCGGTATCGGCTTGCTGTCTGAATGCTTGCTGGAGGGTGTTACTGGATGGGAAGGAAGCTGTCAAAAGACACAAAGGTGACAGGAGTTATTATTGTAATAAAGACAAAATATCATCAAGGATTGGTGAAATAATCTTGCTCGCCAGCTAGTGCTTCTGTTTATTACAGCTGACCTTTGAAAATTTCGACACTAAATTATTATTTTGAAAAATGGAGCTTAAAGGAATTTTTAATTGTCTACCACAGACAAGCAAACACTAAATGAGAAACAGTTATGAGCAGCCCTGCTCCCACTTCTCTCACAGCTAAGGACAGAGCTAAATTTAGATCCGTTCACATCCAACAACTCAAGTGTAGAACCCAAAAGAAGGTACTTAAGGCAATTTTTTCTCCACAGCCTGCCAAATACATACATAAACTATGGTGACATATTACTTGGTCAAAATAGAAAAAGTAATGATAATTAGTTTTCTTTTTATGCTGTTAAACTGTTATAAGAAGATGTAAGCATTTTATTCTTTGTTCACACAATTAAAAATCAGAATCATCTTTTGACCCACTAAATGGCTTTAAGAATGCTTTACATAGTGGTATATTTGCCAGATAGCCTAATTCTGCATATGCTGCTTATTTGCTTCAATGCAGAAGCTATTCCTTACTGTGTGAGATGGCACAGAGTGAGGTTTAATCGTGGGATTCCCGACAGTTGTGACTTTGGTTTGCTTCTGCAGGTGATCCACCCATTCATGTAAATCTTGTTGGTTGTTACAAGACACTAGTATCCTTTCAATCATATTTCCTAGGTGACAGAAAACAGGAGACATAAGAAAACACAGAAAAACAATTTAGTCAACCTGACATGATTATAAAGACATTAATTTCCTAAACCATTATATCCCCCTAGGTATTGAGCAAAAATTTTAACGTGTATTTTCAGTACAACAGCATCTCACTTTTCCAGATTATAATAATAGACGTTTCCTCCATGTATTTGTTCCTGTGCCAAGCACAGGAGTTCCACCTTTTTTCCCCACCTCTAATAATGAAACACAACCTTTAATGATAAGAAATAGATGTAAGAGACAGGCTGATCTAGCAGCCTTATGGTTCTCCATGTTCCCAAGAAAAGCAATCATATAGCCTAAAATGCCATTCTGGAGTCTATAAGCTACAATGTAAAAAGTTATAAAATCTCTCAGGAAAAAAAAGTATAAGGTTGGTCTGAATCTAATACTAAAGCTCAGACAAATGTCACTCGGGAAAACAATCTTAACTAAAAATTACTTTAATTTCTGCAGTTAACTCCATTTTAACCCATCACATTCCTCATGTGAAACCAGCTTTATAGATATAATCTCAGAAGAAAATGCACCATCGACAGTGTTTTCTCCTCTGCCTCACAGCACTGACGTGTGACACTGCCTGCTGCTTGAGAGGGTCAAAAATTACTTCACTTAAATGCAACTTGCTTGCTGGCAGAATTGATCCAAGAAACAAATGAAGACATGAAGTTTCACTGTGTGGACCCTGCTCCCACTGTCCTTTAAATCCCCCATGGAAATAAGGTACAAGCTGGAACAAATGACTTGACAGAAATTACCCAAAGTGAGCACAACTGCAACCATCATTAGCAGATATGCTAAAGGTCTCAGGAAAGAGGTGGACAATTTCTAAAATAAATCTCTTGCTTAAAGCCTTTCCAGAGTCTCTAGAATTTCTCTTCAACTGAGCAGCATACTTGGAACTGCTTCATTATAAAGGACCTTCTCCAAGGCTACTGTCTCCATTCATTAAAATACAGAAATACAGGGGAGAATCCCACACAAGGACCACTTGTTAACTGCCTAAGACAAGCAGTAAAAAGCAGCTTTCAAGCCAGAGCTTGGTCACCCTCACAATGAAAGTTTTTCCATCTGTTCAGATATAGCATTCAATGTTCAAAATGGCATATCCTGGAGAAAGTAGTAAAAAAAAAATATTTATGGTCAATACCTGATATTTCAAATGCATTTTTATGGTTTTCACTGTCTTCTAGCTTTGTGATAGTCATTCCTGTCGTTGGCAGTTTTCCCTAAATAAAAAAAAAAGGCAAAAAAAAAGCAGTAACACTGAAGTTAAATCCAAAATACACAAAAATATTACCAAGTAAAGAATACATACATTCAAAACACTGAACAAAAACATAAACACATGCATACTGATAGGCCTTTTTTAAAAAAAGAAAAGCTACACAAACACCTCATAATGGAAGTTTTTAATATGCCAAACTTTTGCAAATGACACCTGTGACTATGCAAGCTATGAAATCCATACAAATGTTAACAGTAGTCAGTAATCATTGCCACAGGTTCTTGGAACCGAGACCTTCAGGGTCATCCATATTACATGATTAGAGGCAATGGTGACTCATCTTTAAGCACATTTGTTTGCAAACAGTTTGATTAGCTCTCAAAATAAGGTTTGTGGTGCAAGTAGATTTAGAAAAGAAGATTTCACTAAACAAATGCATCAGTTACTTTGTGAAGATTTATGTCTCTAAAAACCCCACAACTAAATTCACTCACAGAAATATTTGGGGAAAGAAAGCAAAAGACGTAAAACCACTTTTGAATTTGTAAAGTTTCAGGAGAACATATTAATTTTGAACAAGATAACCTTTCATTTTAAACCCAGTCAAGCTGGAAAAAAAAATGTCAGTTTAGGCTAACTCTCTGAACCTTTAGAAACACAAAAAAATAAATAAGACTGAATACTGTCAGGATGAAAGGGTTTACCAAAAACGCAACTTTAATAATAAAGTTCTTTAAGACAGATCCTGTATTCTCCTGCACAGATACACTATTCAGCACACACTGGCAAAAGCGCAAATACTATGTACTGTGGAATTTTGGCTCCAATGGAGAGGGAAAAAAACCCCTACAACTTTTTTTTTCTTTCCTAATGACTGCAGAATAGACAAAGGTTTCTTAGAAGCTTGGAAACTAAAAATATCGGAAAGTTGATATTCTGTATGCACAGAACATGCTCAAGCCCAAGATGCCAAAGAGAAAAGACAAATTTTCTTGCAACAGCCTCCCCGCTGAAGGAAACATGGTGGTGTTGTGTGCTACAAGACAGCCTAAAACTGTCTCTTCTGGTTTCCTGTGTTTGCTGGTTCATGAAGAACACAACATACAGCCGCAATGAAAGAGAGGTGCGAGGACTGCTAACGGAGGTGAAGAGGGAATACGGGGATACACTAAGCAAAAGACTAGTGACAGAAAACAAAGATCACCTGAGCCACATGCAGAGGAAAAAGTACCAAGTCAGCGTAACACAGAGAAAATGGAACTGAACTCATGAATCATTTATATTCCCTTGCTTTCAACAAAACTGTGAAGCCATTTTGTATGGCTTGTGCACCTTGTGGCTTCGGTTTACCACTGCTCAAAGTTCTTCCAATGAGCTCATGCGGCAGATACCAGCACTATACACCAGAACATCTGAAGGCTGCTGATAAATGGAATATTCAGGAACACAGGGAGTATGTGCTGTGGGATGCTGCCAGCAGTTGCATCGTTTCCCTGGGAATGACTGAGGGAGCTGCATCATCTTCTGTGCCTATCCATCCCACTTCTGAGACAAGAACCCCAGAAGACGAGGTGGCCCACTTTCAACAATACAGACAGACACAAACAGTGATGAAATTACTTTGCCTGGCTATGAATCATTAATATCTGAGAAGTTCTCAGTGTTGGGAAAAATCATGTGAGAGGTTATGAGGAAATTAAGAGTTTTGCATTCCAGAGGGATGGACAAAAAACACTACGAAAGGGCTGTGGCTATAATGAACAATGCTGTGTGTCTGGGGGACAAAGTGGGAGTGAGGAGGAAGAAATCCAAGTGATGTCCAATAGTAGAGCAAAATTTTAGCCTAACAGATTCATTCTTTAACAGACTACATTTTGTTAACACACTACATTTCCAGCTGGTTGTCTTTGTAACCAGTAGAAAAGAATCTTCTTCTGTCAGAATTCTGGATGTGTCACCTGAGACAGAGGGCTCACCTGCCTTTTCCAATATCTTTTTTCCATCCATGTTGGGATAAAGCACTGCCCAAAATTTCTGAAGAGCAGCACAAACCTAAGACAAGCCTTATTGTGCGTTTCAACCACCTAATGCAACACAGTCTCAGACAAATCCCGCTCCTACCATGGCAGGTTAAGATATGAATCCAAACATGAATTTTGGAATTTAGCTTTTAAAAAGTTTGTGACTAGATGCAGCCAATCACATAGGAACCCCAAATGACTACTTGTCAGCATTCCTTCATGGCAGATGAATCACTGCTCAGGAGAAAGGAACAAACTGCTCAAGAGCCTGACTGACAGAAGTACTTACAGCAGGTGAAATCTCAGGGCTCCTTTTAGAACTTTTGGTGTTTTACTGCAATGCCTGGAAACCACATGACAATACTTGAAGAACATACATAAAGATTCCAGAAACTCATCAACTGTGCATTTAACTTCACCTCTCAGGGTTCTTTGAAACTGCACACCCAGAATGCAGATGCTTCTGCAAAACATGTCCTAGAGGTACAGGGGAGCCAACCTGATTGGCACTGACCTTCCCGCACTACAGCAGAGCTGCTCTGTTTCTGTAGTGGGGAAACAGGTGAGAAGAATTAAGCTGGGAAACTTGCTAGAGAGCCCAAAGACCATGTCTACCAACAGGAAGCAGTGGATTTGTGAAGTGAAACATGGTGCTAAGGACCTGAAGGGCACATTGTTATGTATTTCTGGTGGTGCCACACTGGGCTAAGCTCTAGGCTGGATCTTGATCTGTGCCAGTAGTTGGAGCAGATCAGGTGTATCTGAGGACCATACCTTCCAGTTCAGCTTCACCCAGAAGGAGACTAGCCTGAGAGCCCTGAGACTAATTCTACACTGTGACACACGTATCAGTCAACAATGAAAACCAGAAGATTCATTTCAAAAGTGCTCTGCTGATTCAAACATCGAATGCTCACGAAGACACGCAGTCTATGTAACTGTGTAAGACTGGAGCAGCCATTGGAAGGGCACGAACAAACCCACCTCACAACAGCATCATCTTCCTACATAGATCTGAAAAGTCACCAATACCTCCTCTTATTAGGTGCTACTAACAAGCTAGAAAAAAAAAAACCTTGCTGACAGCCACAGCTACAAAAATCGTACCCAGGCTTCTAGCCCAGAATTTTATAAAACTGACGACCAGTTCTTATTGCAGAAATTACCTTTTATCTTTATAACTGCAGATTTTTAATAATTTTTCCAAGTTTCTGTGAAATACCATTTAGAAGAAAGCCACCCCCCAACACATTTATACACATATATACATGTTATTACTTTACCTGATAGATAAACCCACTCATTCTCGGGCTGGCAGACAACATTAGCAAAATGTTAGGGAAGAGAAGAAGATACCTTTCATTCTTTTCCTTATCAAAAGAAGAAAATGAAAAAGTAAATACAACATCACAAGCCCCCTCCCCCCCTTTTTCTGCTTTATATTGCTAAAAACTACCATCAATGTTACAACTCCGTAATTACTCCACAAATATTTGGCTACAGAATTATTTGGTTTTCTATTTGAGAAGTGTTAGTAGCACAGGCCTATACTTCTTCCTGAAGAGTACAGTCTAATATTTTAAAACAGAAATTTTACAGTCTGGGTGAAATACTGACCTTATTTAACATGATAACAAATGTTTTGCTGATTTCAGCATGACCAAAATTACACATTGTATATATTTCTTAATATAATTTAGATGGATGCTGTTACAGACTGTGCTGTCAAGACTGTGGTCTCTCAAATTGGAGAGATCAGGTTTTTTGTTTGATGTTACATTATACCCCAAAGAAGAAAATGAAGATAAAAGTATTAATGCTTATATTTGCAACAAAAACACTCATTACTTTGTTCTGGTTTTAACTGCTGGTTTCACTTATGAAGCTGTCCTTTGTTTTTTGTTTTGAGAGTGTTTTTATGGAAGAAAGAAAAAGTTTACTCAATCTACTGCTATAGACAAACAATGAAACAGAGAAGCATTAAGGTATAATGTTCTAATTTTAATGACAAAACAAATATATCCATTGACAAAGCCATCATCTCAATTTCAAGTATCTTTGCAAAACAATGCAAGTCCTTACCGAGTTTTAATGTTTCTATCTGTTTTTCAGTAAACCTTTACAAATATAGATGTGATTTTTAAAAAGTCAAAACTAAAACAAATTGCTTTTACACAAACACTCTTCTGTATGTAGTCAAAACGTTGTAATATTAGGCAAAAACTTCTAGAAATCCCTTGCATTTGACATGTTAGCTCCTGATGAGAATGGGGGATGGGGTGGTATTTTGGTTTTAAGACTACAAAAAGAGACATGACTGCAGAAGATGCACTACCAGCTCTACTGAATCTTATTTAACAGCTAACAAAATATCTGAGAGATAAATACCAGGTGACAAATTTTGAGATATTCAGTTCCATAAACACTTTACTCTTTCTTCTTATTTATGCACATCTTTGTTCTAAGGGAGGAAACTGACTGAATGAGGTCGCAATTCAAAAGCCCCCACCAAGTTCAAAGCTTCATTGATTATCCAGGGGAAGAACTTACAGAACAAAAATGTCACCAATCTGTGTAACACTTCCTATAGCACTTGCTTTTAAGATTATTTTAACATTATTTCTGGTCAGACAACATTTTATTTGTGTTTGAAGTGTCACTTTCGACTTTTTAATGTCTGTTCTTATTCTGTTTTTCCAAAACCAGTTGGTTCTCAATCTTGTATTTCAAAATTTACTACTTGAGAAATATGCCCAATAAAGCAAGGAAAAAGTGTGCCTCGGACAACTGAAACTTTTAAGTTTTTGCTATTTAAAAACGCGCAATAATAACTGCTATGCAAAATGATCCTGTAACGTAACTGCATATGGAGAATCCTGTTTAACTATGCACTTTGAAAACAGTCCTGCAAAATCATCTTATGATGTTTATAACAGTTATATTTGGTTGCGTTTCAGTTAATTTTACAGACGAGACCATCCATCTTCAAGAAAATTTATTTCATTCTTTGTAATAAAAGCCTTGAATCAGCAAAGGTTTTAGTCCAGATTAGTATCTCTGAAGCACTTTGTTTATTTCTGCTGTATAATGATTACAATTAATTTTATTATACACAAAACAGAAAGAGAGAGCAAACATGAAAAGGACATTACCTCGCTTCCAGCGCACTGAATCATGACCTGGGACATGTAAATCACGTTGCCAAGTGTTTTAATATCCTCTCCCTCCCAACAACGGATTGCTTCTGTCAGTATCTGTAGTTCAAGTTCTTTCCGTTTCCGCACTTCTTGACATTGTGCCTAACAAACGTAGGGAAAAACACCATGTCCATCAAAGCCATCAATTTGGAGCAGGTTAAGGGTAGAAATACCACTACAGTTGCATTTACTGTAGTGCAGAGAAGACAGCATCTAACCTGAAGCATTTTCATTTAGGTGACTATTACCAATATTTCTTATAAAACTAGTTTTGCTAACTTCAACATTATTACTTTCCCTTTCAATACACTGGCTTCAATGACCACCCAAATTCACAGTCATATCTCCGTTTCTCAAATTTCTTCTTCCTTTACAATTTAGATGTCTGTACTTCCAACCAGAAAGGGCTGGGCTCAGCAGAAAAGAATAACACAGTTGTCGCAAATACACTTGACTACACAACAAAGCACCTTTCTTCAATAAAAAGAGCCACACGAATTGTGCAAACTATGAGTGTGTATAAGCCTGTGTTCCTATTTTTATTAAACGTCTCCAACCCGCTCTACTAGCTATACACACATTCATTTGAATTTTTCTCAAAAAGAATTGTTTCCTCTTGTTTGTCAAGAATGGGATCCCCAAAACTCTTCTGAACAGATAACACCAAATTTTCTGCTTTAAAAAATAAAAAAATAGATGTCAGCTTACCACCAGCACACACTCCTAACAAGAAGCACAAAACATTAAGTTTATTGTAACTGAGAGCACATTAAGTACACACTTGTAGCTGCCGCGTGGGGGCTTTTTCTGTCTGGTTTTTTTGTTGTTTGCTTGGTTTGCTTTTTACAGACAATAACAGACAGCTCATCTGTCCAAATTAGGCTTCCTGCTCCAATTACTACTAGAAGTTTTGTATCTTCTGAACTTCACTAGCACCTTCCCCCTCATCCTCTCTCCCCCAGCTCCACCATTCCCTAGACAAAACCCACTACAGAAAAAACAAAGAAAATATATTCAAGCTTTGCAAAGAAGCCCTTCTTCGTGACACCAGTTATGCTAACTCTAGTAGAGAGGGAGATGAAGCACAAGCGAGAGGACAGACCAAGAGGTGCAGAACACTTGTGTGGCTCTTAAATCAGTCTGTTTGCCATAACTCCCCAGCAAATTACCATCCTTACTTTGCCCACAAACAGCATCAATTTCCGGGCTTTCAAAAATTGCTTATACAAGCATTTATAAAAAAGCTTAAGTTTTTTAAAGCAATAGGAGGGGGATGATATTAGAAAGAATTCTACTTATAATGCATAATCTATATTTTATCACTCTTACTGAAAGATTTTTGAAGGCAGTCATGGATTTTTGAATATCTGGACGATCCGGATGATAATCCTAAAAACAAGAGAGAAAACACACAAAAACTTTAGTTCTAGTAATATTAATAAAAAATTTGTAGAGGCTTAACTAAAAACAAATAAACAATGCCGTAAAATAGAAGGTGTAGATCTATCTGCTCTCTTTTCAGAGCCTTCTTATTCTTGTATACTGGTGGCTTGCAGTAAAATTGAAGAGCCACTTATAACATTCCTACTTATGCTTGAAATAGAGCCAAGAAAGTTTGACAAGACCTAGTGGATAAGAGATTTTGAAATCCTAAAAGGAAAGTGCTTATTTTAAAGAATTTTATTAGGCATGTTAGCTTTGTGAAATTAGATTCCTTACAGACTAGTATGTACCATCATCACTGACTGACAAACCAAATTGTGTGACAAGAAAAGACACAAGAGCTTTCTGTTTCTATCCCTCCTTCACACTCCAAAGAAAATCTAACCTATAAAATGCCAAGGCGGAAAGCGTAGCTCCTCAAACATCTTCCTGTATTGGGAAGACAATTTTTGGATGGTGTTCAGTAGAAGTCAAAGTGACTGTTTGGGTGACATGCTTGACACACTGAGGTCCTGAGAAGCAGCACTCCTTCCAGAAGACAGAGTAGCCTCAAGCAGCATGCAGGAGACACATTCAATGTCAAGTAAATAAAAGATCCCGCACAACTGTTTTAGGAGTGAAAATTAGCTCCTCTGGCTAGTTTTACCTTAAACATTTAGCTTTTACAGGAATTTTTACCGAGTTTTAAACCATTGCAGCCCATATTTTTGATGGCTGACGGAAGAGCAAATAAATGTAATTTTGGGTCCCATCATGTTTGACATGTACCTTTAAAATAATTGTTGTCAAATCATCATTAAGCTGGAACATAAATGCTGATAAGATATACCTCCATGTGCCTTTCAAGTTCTTTGAGTAACGTGGGGTATTTATCCAGACGCATAAAAGGTTTGCTGAGGCCTGTGGTCAGTACAAGGATCCCAGGGCTGCTGGCACCTTTCATCTCCATGAATTCTCCTAGCTCCTCACTGCGTACACAAGATATTTGAGCAAATTAATATCAAATTACTAAGACAATGAAAACTACATTGGATACTTCATTTCAGTCTTTCATTCACAATGAAATCTGCCAACAAAACAAAAAGCCAAAGAAATCAAAAAGTAATTCAAGTACAAATTAAGCACTGTGAGCAGTTTCTGCATTAAATAAAATATGTGAACAAAGACATTTGCAGATTTGGGGTCCATCCAGGGAACAAGAGACATAGGATAAAACCCACCATTCTAGGCAACTGATGTTCAAAAACAGCTCCGAACAACAATTACAGAGTAAAGCCATTTGAACTATGTAGTATTACTGAGCCCTTTCTTCTAGTAAAATGACATGTAACCTTAGAGGTGGTTTACACAGGTAATACACAAGCATAAATGTGCTTATGGCTTCATACTTAACCAAGTATCAATATTTTTAAGGTCTCAAGGCACTAATAGGAAGACACAGAATGTTTCTGAACCTTTTCTCCTCCTACAGTTACACGTTTAATGAACTCATCTCACACACCCAAGGTGTGACTGCAACATGACCAACTAACCAGTAGCCACACAAATGGCACGGCACAGTAGAAATAATTACTGGGCAATCTATTATAAAACAAGTTCGGGTTTCACTGGGGGTGTACTTACACAACACATTTGTTTTGACAACAAAGCTGCTGTAAGAAATCCATGCTCTCCAAATACCATGAACTGCTACTTCCCCTGTCCACACAGTTTTTCATATTGGAATAATTTCCAAGAACTGGCCCAGCCCTTCAACTTTTTACATTAACTCACTTAAAAAAGCAGATCATTCTGGGAATTTCAAGTCACTTTGCTAACAAGGAAACTTAAAGTAGCTACATCTTCTGCTTCCTTATGAAGCAGAGGTTTCGGAGAACTATGGTGAGGGACAAGCTTTTCTTGAGAATAAATTACTGGAAATAAAATGAGTCCTCTCTGTGGGGAAACTAAGGTATGGCAGCATCTGGGCTGATTTCCAGGCTTCAGAAAATACAAGTTGCAGAAAAACTTGGGATTCTAAAGACAAAATCTAAATAAAGGAAATTCAGAAAGCTGCTCATTAAAAAGATAACATCTTCTTGCATTCAAGCTGTGTCATTCTAGATGTCTGCAGATGGAGCTGCTCATGTTTTAAGCCCGTGTTGTAGTAAATTAACTAGTTCTCCAGAAATCCCACAATAAAACGACTATTCTCATGTGACAGTCCTGTAAATTCTACTCTGAGGTATCCTGAAAGAACTTACTTTCTACTGACTAACAGCATTACACTCCTGTAAGTCAGAATTACTACTTAGAAGTTTTCTTCCCCATCTTGGTTATTGGCATAGTCTCATTTTTCAAAGGAAGCCTTAGCCAGCTACCAGATTCAGTACTTTTAGAATGTGTAAAAACAGCACCAAACAACAAACAGCAATAAAGGACATCATGGTCACATTAACGAAAAGGGAAGGGCAAGGATCTCCAAACCTAGGGTATAGTGTTTTCATGCAAAAGTAAAAGCAAATCTTGACCTGCTCAATTTCCCTAGTTAAAAAAGGGCCAATAAGACACTGCCATAATACACTCAATTATCTGTGAGTCATGCTATATAAAATCATTACACAAAGACAAAACAGACCTCCCTGCCTCCCTCTGAAGACACACACACACTCCTTGCCATGTCAGAAGTGACACTTAGCTTATTAACATCATTTGTCCAAACAGATGAAGAGAGGAGAATAAGAACATGAACCACGACCTTCCCATCCCAAAGTAGGTGCTTTACCCATCGTCCCACCCAGACCTCTCTCCTCCCAGCTGCTAAAATTCCCCAAGTTCACAGAATGCGCTTTTCCATACAGTTTACTTCAACGTCAACTTGACTTCAGATTAGTTAACTGGTATTTACTTACACTACACTACTTAAATACATTAAGCACCATTTCTGAATTATCATCACACCACCTGCTTCAGAGTACTTCACCCCCATTCTGACCAGGCCCAGGCACTCCTCAGTGCACAGATTTCTGCAATTCCTGCTGTACTCAACTGCAGAGTCAAGAAAGCAAGTGAGGGGACTTCCCAACACCCATTTTGCGTTTTAAAGACGGAAAGAGAGGGGCTGGGCACCCTTGGGAATGCCCACAGCTCCACCAGGCAGCCCTTGCTACAGCCCTCTCAAGAGAGACATGTCAGCAGCTCCAGGCCTCCTAAATTCAGCTTGCGACATGGTCAGGTTTTAGCCAAACTTAAAACCCATTGGAAAACCTTCTATAGTACCTTGCATGGAAAAAAATACAATAATGCAACACAGATAAACGTGAATACTTTCTAAGCTTAAATTCAGACTTAAGAAGTTGGCCAACTCTGAATACCTAGAACCTGAAGACCCACTTTGCCTTATGCTTTCTCAGTCACAGCCCTTACTCAGCACAAAAATCACACCAACTTCAGAACTTGACAACTGATTTGGTGGCACCCTAAACAAGACTCAGGATTTTGACTCATGTTTCAGTTTTACAGCTTTACCAGCTACTTAGTCACTGAGGATTCAGGGTAATTCACTGGAACACTAAGCTCAATGGTGACACATCCTCTTCTCCTGACTCACCTGGAAGCAGCTGTTTCCAGCAAGGTGATGGGGTGGACAAAAGAGGGTATGGCACCCAGTTTCCACAGGAAGCTTTACCACAGCTCACTTGAGAAAGCCCATTGGTCTTAGGGCACTCAGGGGTTTTAAATTTCAACTCACCGTGTATATGACACTGATCACATGTACACTACTGCTTTTGTTTCATCCATCAATTCTCTCTGTAAGCACCTCCAGCATGCCAGCATCCAAGTACCTGTCCTACTTGATATGCATCTTCAAGTCAACATTTAAACTCATTCTTTGCATCTTGTTTGCTCCAGCCAGATGCACAGCCTCTGCCGCCTAAGTTGATCAACTATTCCCTTTACACATAATCTGCTCTTCTTCCCTATTTCAGGCAGCACAATCCATGTGCATGTTTACGCAGCTTTTCTTTTCTCCCCAACAAACCAGCATGTTCTACTGGATGTGCCAATCGTGAATACCACAGGCCATTCAATTTAACATTTTTCTGAACAGCGCTGATTTTTGCCTTTAGATCTGCAAAGACACAAAAATCCTCATTCCTAATTACTTTGTCCATCTCCACATTGCTGGGTGCATACAAATGCACTATATAAATGGTATTCGCTGAGCTATCCATTAACACAATGCCTTTTTTTAACTTAATGTCTCTACAGTAGAATGAACACTGGCTACCATTTCACCCACATTCACATTTTTAATTTTCATTATCACTGTTCCCATGATTCTATGATTTCTTTGTGATTTAAGCATTATGAAACAGATGTGCCTGAAAACAGGAAAACACTCACTGTAGCCCAAATTCAAACTGACTACCTGGAAACCTGAAATAAAGACCTGGTATTATCTTGTTTTCACTGTCTACTCTGCAATCCCTTTAAGTAAAGGCAGTCTGTGGTTACACAATGTAGCAGCAGTTTCCAGGCCATTCACTGCTCCTTGACACAAATTACTTGGCTGTTTTATCACCTCCCTTTTACTTAGTCACAGTATAGGAACTTATATAGCAAGCTTAAACCTCAGCTCACTTGAAACAGACACAAAGTCCTGAAAAACACACTTAGCAATGGCATCATCAGGAAGCCTTTTTCACTGAGCAGTCTTTATAGGTGTAATTAAAACTGAATGATGTAGTTTTCCTCCCAACGTTCTCAAGAGGACAATGTTTTCTTTCATACGCTCCAGTGCTTCCTTCTGACAAGTTCTGACATGCCAGCTTGTTTTAACTCTGGTACAAATACACATGTACGGATTCTTTTGATACAATTGTACCCCAAATTTTGCCCGAGCGGTTCCATCACACAGACGCCATTAGCAGTCTGCTCAGGCTATATCAACCTGCTACCTCTACAGTTTCATGGACATCACACATTTGGCAAAATGCACATTATTTTAGCTCAGAGCTTAAAGCAAGCATCCTTTATTTACTGGCAAAAACCAAATACAATACAGAACATAACAGGAAGGTTTACCTTCAATGAAATATGGGTGGGCAAAAATACTGTTTGAATATGACAATAGTTCACAACTGGTTTTTTTAATTAACAGCAGCTTAAAAGCCAATGTTGTTGGCTTAAGAGCACAGCTGCTTTGCCAAAGACAAAGGCTCTTTCATGTCATAATTTCAATTGATGCCTGCAAGTACCACACTCTCCTAGGCAGTATATGCTAAATAAAACTCTGGCCCAGAGCTAAGCAGTTTTTTATTTTTTAAAGCATTATTTATCTGAACAGGAAAAAATTTTGAACAGTGAAATCATCAACTTAGTCTCAACTGCCTAAATAAGCAGCTTTTCAGAAAGAGGCAGCTGAGATTTGAATTCACTACTTGAGCCATTTCACAGAATAAAATGCAGAGCAGCATACAGAAGTGCCGTGCCTCATTTATCCTGAAATCTCAAGCTGAAGAGTTCTCTCCCCAGTCTGCGACGGAGTTAGTTCCCAACTTCAAATATTGTAAAGTTCACCATGAAAAGTGTCTCTGAGCCCTATTAATATAGGCAAATCTTCCCTAGTACAGCTGCCTCAAAAGCTGCAAATCAGACTGGGGGGAGGGAAGAAAACAAGTTCAGATGTGCCTACAGTAACAGAAGAAGGAAAAAAAAAAAAAAGCCATTTAACCTGGCAACTAAAAACATTTATGTTTAAAATTACAACTTACACTTCCGAAGCAGGTCTCTGTTTGTAATAGATGGAGCAGGAGCTGTCGCTGCTGATGGGTCTGAGGACTGCACACAGGCACCGCATTTTGCCAGCACGGTGGCACCGTTCAGCTCAGCAACCCCTCAAACCCGCTTTTCACCTCCCAGTGCTCAACCTCTCAGCCCAGCTCCTCTCCCTGGGACTGTTCTCGGTGTCTGACATCAGCCCACAACCCTCGCAGCCTCCGGGATGCGCCCAAGCGGGGGAGGCACAAAGGGGTTTCCAACCGGAGTCGATCGCTATTTCTACGCTCCAGTAATTTCTACGCTTGGAGTAATTGTGATGTTTCAGCTCCGCAAATTTTATCGAGACTGCTCAGTCTGTGATGCAAGCGTAGAATATGCTTGGGATATGTTATCAAAGAACAGGAGAATCCAGCCAAATTAATGCTTGAGCAAGCAAAGATTTGTGAATAGCTTGCTTTCAGCTGAAAACTGGCTTGATGCTTGCCACTTCGCAAAAATTTAAAATAAAAAAAGGCAGCCAAAAAACAGTAATATATGCCTATGTTTTAATCAAATTCATTTTTCTTTTGGAAACATTTTTCTTCCCTTTGTTTCAAAAAAATAAATGGTGTTGTTTAAACCCTCCCCCCAATAATTACATACTTTATGCTGATTACATTGGGTCTGTACTCTCCATATTTCCTCAAAAGAGTTTTATGTCCACTGAGCAGTGGGGCACATTAAGATTTTCTTTTTTTTATTATGTTATCCACCCTTCAGTGAGTTCTATACTCAAATATCTTTCCTCTTGTCGTTTTGGACAAAGTCCACATAAAATCCCAGCCCTAGCTCCTGCCTTGTCTTTTGCTTTGCTGGAGTTTCTCCTTGCACTGAACTTTGTGGCTTGTGATCTTCCGCAAACAGTAGGGAACTCCTGGGACTCCTTACTCAACTACCCATTTCTGGACTCTGCATCCAATTGGGTTTTTTAATTTGAGAGAAATTCATTTTTCATGCCTTAAGTTGCTGAGCCTATTTCTTTTACTGGAAGGCAAGCATTATATTTATGAGCAGAAGCGCACACAAAGGAAGCAATGCTATTTTGAATAAACACTATGCCCTCAAGGAAGTCCTGCTCTCACCAGCTAGAAAAATTCTCTCCTAAAAAAATAATACTGTATTATATTGGATCACCTGCCCTTGGACACGAACTGCGATTTTTTCAAACAAAACTATGGGATATTAGAAACTGACAGCTCATAAAATGGAGCTAAAGAGGTATGACTGTTATGAAATAAAGTAAATAAAATAGGGATCACGTACAGTTGCGCTATAGGAACTATGAGAGAAAGGAATAAGGAGAATGAGCCAGTGGAAACATGCAAAAGACCGAGCTCCGTCAGAGCCACCACCCAGCGCTACAAGGCAAATGCCAGCTCTAGCCAGTGGCTTAAGACACAATTAGAATACACGATGACAGACCTAAGGAAAAATGACTTAGTTCTTAAAATTCTTGGTTCATTACACAGAAAGAATTTTAATTCTGGGGAGGAGGGGATAAAAAATGCAATGGTTTGGAAACAATTCCCAAGACAAAAAGTACCCACCAAATTTCAAGACTGTATAAAATTGGAGAAATTATGTTGAATACCAACTCCTACACCTGAATAAAACTTACAGTGCCACAAGTGGAACCAAGAGGAGAACCTGTTCCCAAACTTAGATTTTTTTTGTTGTTGTTGTTCTTATTGTGATTATCAGAGGCAAATACAACCTCAGAAACATGCCGTTCTGGAACCTGAACTCCTGTATGGGCTGTATTAGGTTTTACTCCCATTTCTGCATATTCACGTACACTCAGGTCTCTGATGCTATTCATTTCAATAGCTTGACTACTAATAATTAACATACGGAAATGAAATATGTTTGCAGCTTTGAAGACTGGAACATGAAAAATATTTTATTCATTAAGTAATATAATTAATCCCCTTTACCTCCAACTGTGTATTTGTATAAACACACACACGTATGAACACATAGATGCACACATCCCCTTATTTTGTACTAATTGAATTAAAAACCCCCATGTTGCTGCAACAACTGATCACGAAGCAAATGACAAAGAAGTAAAAGAGGAGACACAGGCTGGCATTCATACTGAATGGCATTTAAAAAAAACCCACAACAGTCACATTCCAATTGAATGCCCCTTTTAAATCTCCAGTACTGTCATTTAGCATTGACTTCAGAAAAATGCTATTAAAAAAAGAAGCTTTTGACTAGAAGTCCAAAATAATTCTAAGTTAACATCAACTGGTTTTATCTATACATATGCATACACACACCATCTTTACCAGGTGTCAACAACATTTTAACAGGCACTACAAAATTGCTGTTACAGTGATCCAAGTGGTCAAAGAAACAATATAGCTAATGCTTCAAAATACAGCTGTTTTCATTTAAGTTGCTTTTAGACAGTGTCAGTAAAAATACAACAATAAAACTAGTATGTTTTACAGAATGTAAAAAAAAACCAAAATAGAGATAAAGTTTCATCTCAGGCAATTACATAGGAAATATTTTGTTTCTTTTTTGTTGGTACAGTTCCCAACAAAAGCAAGTGAACTTAATAAACTGCAGAAAATGCTGACTTTGTGACATAAGAATCTGACTTAAAATTATCTGCTATGCTTTTTTTTTTTAAAAAGGCTTCAGAAGTATAGTTAATGCCTATCTGTTGAGTTTATGAAGCACACAGAGTTCACAGCAAGAAATAATCTGCTGTAGACAGTAAGAGTTCACGTTTCAAATCAAACCACTCCAGACTGCTCCTTCTTCTCTCTCTAAAACACTACTGAATAGCACAGCTGTTACAACCATGATACTTAACTCCAACAATTCAGCAAACACCTATTTCTCTGCCGTATTTTTGCTGGTATTAAAACACATGTAATGCTTTTGGACCTTCTGGTAAAACTACACTGCAAAACCAGCCAACGAATCACTGCTGTTTCTTAAAACTCTTCAACCTCGGTCTCTGACATCTCTGAAAAGATCCAGTTCAATATTAATCTAGTATTCACTGCAGTATAGTTGTTTCATTATTATTATTACAATCATGACTATCCCCAACCCTCACAGTAAATTTTACATCATTTGCTAATGATGCTTTTACACAATAAAAGTGTTTCGACTAAGTAGACAAGGAGACAGTTCTTAGTATTTCCATTTTCTTTACGCCTTCAATCGGTTTGTTATTCCTGACAGAGGTTTTGATTTTTCCTACCTTTAAAACAACGTAATTAAAAGTTTTCCTGTATTCTGAGAGGAAAAGGTTCAGAACTGCTTAAAGCCACTGGCTGATTTCTTCATGGTAGCTGTCTCAAGCAGAATTTTTACTCAAGCCACTTGGTACCAACAGCAACGGTGTTCAACAGAAATGAAGTGCTTAGAATAAAAAGCTGGGGTAATTAAAAAAACCCCAGCATTTACTTCTGTTGACTCATGCCTGGCAACACAATAGCATTAAACAGAAAGCCGTTTATCACAACTTAACTCCACTTGAGCTATCTCTTACGAACCATACAATTGCTTTGAACCTACTTCCATATTTGTATTACTTAACTGCTCTATGACATAATACTTATATTGACTTCACACCAGGATTTGATATCAGGGCAACTTTACAGACCAGAAGCCAATATTTTTAAGACAACCCATGCTAAAAGCAACACAGAAGAGAAGAAATTTTACTCTTCACCATCTGCAGAACAAATAGCTTTCCTTCCATGCATTTCTATCACTGTTTCTCAGAAATGGCTATTCCCTCTTTTTTCCAAGAGTTCTCAAAGTTGCGATAATATTACATAAATATCTCCAAATCTTAAGAGATGTAGATGATCACTTTGCTACTACTTGCCATATTCCATCTATAGATTAAATCCCAGACCTCTGTATAGAAAGAACATAAAGGCACAAACAAGTCTAAGATTATTAAAAACTCCATAGGCATGGATCACCTAAATATTTTACCATTTACAGAAAGCGGTACTAGAAGTAGGCCATCTGAAAGAAAACAAACACTAAGGGGTTTCATCAGGGCATTTTAAACATATTCTGTCTTGTTTAATTTTAATTTGTCATTGCTTCTGACAAAGAAAAATCCTTCTGCTTAAATTGCAACATCAATATGCAGCTTGATTTTTCGAAGTGGGGTTGGAATACAGTTGCATGTGTTACTAGCAAAAGCAATAGCTCAGACTATTTGGTGGCTAGAAATTTTTTTATTTACGCTGTTATGAGTAAAGGTCACGAATTGTCACATATTGTTGCTGTTAAAACAAAATGCGACCTTTTAGGAGAAGCTAACACTTTAGAAAACAACTCAATTATGCTGCTCTTCGTTTAGGAAGACCTAAGAATACGCAAAATACATTTACTTTGGTCCATCACAAGAAGACAAAAAAAGGACGGGAAAAAAGCAAAAAGAACAGATATTCTGCATTTGTCCTATGTATAACGTTTAAGAAAAGGTCATGGTTCTATCCTGCACCACAAGCAAACATAAATAGCCCCAAATTAACAGTTGCTGCATCAAGTACTCATCAGGAGAATAGATAGAACAGGTCTGTGAAAGCGAAGTTATTCAATCAAATTCTGGTCTCTACTCTCTTCCCTCAAGGCAATATAAGGCATCTTCCATGCAAATTCAAGGTCAGTCCCAAAGCTGAGCAACTTACAACATCTTAAATCAGCATTCTACTTCTGACAAACAGGAAATACAAATTTTGTAAACCTGAAAAGCTCACACTCCTTCTATATCACTTGAAAGTAAAGCAAAGTGTATATCTTTATAACATTAAGTACATGCAAACATACAGGCTTTTACAGGGCTAAGTTACAGTTCACTAACTGTCCACTAGTAATCATGTCAACTATGCTGTAATCCCACAAACTTGTTTTGATCTTGACATTTTTTTAAACAAAGATGACAGTCAGTACAGTCTGTACTCAGAGTCCAGCATGCAGTATTCTTTAAATGAGAAAATGCTCTGAAATCATTGATATGTTGATAACACACTGACAAAAGTGACGAGCTGGTCCTGATCACGTGGAATAGCTTTGTGTTGTGAGGTTTTGTTGGTTTGTTTGTTTTTGTTTTGTTTGGTGTGTGTGGGTTTTTTTTTTAAATACACATTTTTTTTCTTGAACAAGCTCTAACCATACCAAACACACGTCAAAAGAGACATCGCAGCTTTACAACAAGTGTATTTTATGCAGTTTTTTTCTATCAGACTTAAAAGACTGCAAAGTAAACATACCTGTGTTCTGTGAGAACATTTACTGCTGATGGATGGTTGGCACAGTAGGCAAGGTATAAGCTTTTCATTTGTGGCATCAAATTTAGAAAACACCCTCCAACTCTCTGCTGAGCTTCAGGCAACCTAGAAAGAGAGTAATAGAGATGGAATTACTGTGGTAATTCTATTAATCTAATACCGAACAGACACAGAAATAAAGCCTGGAAAAGCAGTCTATGCTGTTTTGGTTTTGTTATGGTGGTGGTGTTGTCTGCTTGTCTTTTAAATACAATCAACTGATAGTTTTATGTTGTCACTGACCAGCAACAATACCTTTCTCTTCCTTCTTTACAGCTACAACCCTGTAACAGTCAAGCCTGATTATGCAAAACAGGATGGGCCGCATAAGGTACATATCTGTAAGATGGTCATTAAGCAAATTTTTTTCAAGAATTAGTGGCAATTACCAATTCTATTGGAGTCTGGTTTTCTATCAACTTACCAATCTGTCCGAACAGTTTACTATCCACTTATATATGTCATACCAAATCTTAGAAGCAGTATTTCAGCACTTGGACAAAAACTGGATGAAACAGCAACAGGATTCTCTTCCTCTACCATACACCAGAGAGGATAGGCTTAAAATATTCATTAAAAGATCTAAGTACCATATTAAGTTCTTATAGCACAAATAGAAGCCAGTGCTGTAACAGGCTGTTTTTAGACAATCGTCACTCATCTTGGTTTTTTTTAAGGACCATAAAGCATTTTTATGTTGGTTCATAACCAAGGTAAGAGTGCTACTTTACCACCAACAGTACAGAAATACTTCCTGTAACTCCTACTTTCTTCATCTTTCACGCTTAAATGAAACAAATTTACTAAGCAGTTAAGGAAAAACTCACAATTCTGTTCAGAAGAGGTTATTTTGTCTAGCATAAAATGGTTCTTAAATAACAGCAGTATCAGTGACTTCAGAAAAAAAGGTGACTCAGCAAGAGAAACGGCATTTAGCAGAAAAGCTTACTTTCACACAGTCTTGGTGAACCTAATCAGTTTTGATCAGGTTTGTCAGCAGAATATACACACGTTTATTCACATAAATAAGGGAGGATTGGGTATGAAGAAAGCTAAGATGAATATACACAGTGTATTTTTCGAAAGGTTGTAGCAGGAACTGTCATCTCAAATTGCAGTAAGAAAATATTTAGAGTATAAATAGCTGAAATTGGTTGTGTGGCACCAGCTTAGAACTGGTACAATCAGCAAAAAGTAGATGTCCGACTTCTGATTTTGCATCTCTATGGGGGGGGCGGGGGGAAGAACAAGAAAAATGCAACTTTTCCAGTCTTATTCTTAGTATCTTCTTAACCTGCAGACTTCAGATGCAAATAAAAGCACACTTTTTTTAGATCTAAAATAATTTTCAAGTTAAACACAAGCTGATGGAAAGAAGAACATACTCTAAGCAGCCACGCTTCCTTACTGCTGCCATAGCACCATTCTCAGAACTCAGAATGGTTCCTATGTGAGAAAGAAAAAATTGGACAATCAAGCAAACAGTATCGTAAGGGTGTCAGAAAGGATGAAACCCTATTATTTTCTACAGAGCAACTCCCACTTGAGGGGCTAAGCCTCTTCAGCACTATATGGCCAACTGCCAGCTGTATAACCCACGCTGAAGTTAACCAGAAGAAGCGACACCGTTTTCAGCAGTCCTAGAATACAAGCTTGTCCTTGATGCCTTTTCTAAACCTATTGTACAAAATGTGCAAGGAGATGAAATGTTTCAATTTCACCATATATTTCTTCTCCTTGCATAAAGATTGCGTCTCCCAACACAAATATGTCTAGTCTTTGCTTCAGTCTGTTTGCAAAACAAGATGAACTGAGGATTTTGTTTTGTTATCACCCATTTGACAATGCTCTTAAAACCAGTATTCCACACTGCTCTAAAGCCAGATGAGTCCTCAGTAAGTACTCAACAGATATACTGCCAGCACAGTCAAAGGGTTTCATGCTAACACTGGTTCCAATAATCCTCACTGGAAGAATATTATTTTTATTAAAAAATACATATTTTTTTAAAAAGTCAAGATTTTCTGCAATTGTCCTGAACATGTGCATGAAGTCTCTAAACATCAATATTCACTGTATTCCCTCTGAAAAAGTGAGATATGCTCCAGTGAACTTCATTAGAAAGAACAGTTCAGCTTTCCAGGACAGCCGCTCCCCCAGGCAGGGGATGTTTTCATCTTGCTCAAGCACAGTCCTCTTGTCCCACTCCATTGGCTTGCTCACAGGGATTAATTTCAAATGTCAAAACAATAAATCTGTCTCTTACTAAGCTGTTCAGCCCCCCCGTACAGCGTGGGAAGATCTACCCAGTATGAAACCAAAACTGATTGTACAGGTGTTCAGAACACCAGGCAGAGGTAACACGCTTCCATATTTGAAGGTAACAATCGTTACAGACACACAGAAAACAGCAGCTGAATCCCCAGCTAGCACATCATGGCAGACAGAATCATACAATCATTTTGGTTGGAAGAGACCCTCAGGATCACCGAGTCCAACCATAACCTAACTCTAGCACTAAAACACGTCCCTAAGATCCTTGTCTAAACACCTTCTAAACCCCTCCAGGGATGGTGACTCCACCACTTCCCTGGGCAGCCTGTTCCAAGATACACTCTGATCACATTATCAGTGCTCCTTACATTCAAGTCTAGGGCCCGTATTTTATTGTCTGCATCCTTCTTTCTCTTTCCAGAAAAGCTGAAATTCTGAAATCAATAGAGTGGCTGCTCTAGCAGGTTTTTAGGGGAAAACCAGGAGCAATCCCCAGCATACGATTCTTACAGCCTTGCAAGCAGTATTTCCCGCCCAGCAGCTGGTCCCCTTCAATAAATCCTAAGCATGAGCTAATAATACATTCTTTAAGGAAGAGATGCAGCAAAATTCTCGAACTTTGAAGACATACTCAAGGCATACAACTCAGTATTAAGTAATAAGAGAGGCCAATAAGCAGTTGCTGAAAATGGTTAAATTGTGTTTTCATGCTGTAGTGCTGAGAGTGAATTTTGGCTGTTTGCACCAAGCAGACATCTGTGTCTTCTCAGTCTGCTGTTCTTTTAGCAGAATGAAAGACTGACATTATTCTCTTTTACATGTTGCACACTCACTTCAACTTTATACTGCACATTCTTTGTTGAATTAAGATAATTAAAAGACTTCATGAGGGGGTGGCAACTCATTCGCTTTGACTTTTCTAATCCATGTATTAGTTGCAAGTGTTATACTATTTTTAGAGGAGGCATTAATAAATTATCTACTTCCTTTTAACTGTTGAAAAAGAAAAAAAAAACACACACCAAACAAAACAATTTAAAGTCTATCAGCACACTGCATAAACCTTTCAGTAGTTAACGTGTTCTGTAAAAAGCATAGTTATTTTACAATTTATTCTGAAATTGTCATCCCAGTATTGCTTTCATATTTTATACTTTAATTAAAAAGGAATTGCACATTAGTATTATATTTATACTTATATAAATGATAATAACTTCAGTTATAACAAGGCCAAAGCCATGTTTTGATTCCATTTACAGAATTAGAGAACCATAACAAAGCGTCTGCTGTTGTACACATGCTAGAGGCATCATCACACGACTGCATCTCAACTACCTAACATTATCTGCTTGTTGGAGCTACATCCAACAGCTATCAGTCCTGTTTCTCCAGACTTAAAACAAGTTCTCACTGTATGACAATTTGTGAAAAGAAGGAAAAAAACTTGTTGCTCAATCATGCTTACTTTAAGATTCTAATCAAAACCATCGATCAGAACTGAACTAAAGCTAGACTAGCAGTTGACCGAGAAATAATGACATTACAGAATATCTATTTATGTCCTGCAAGTTCTAAAGAAATGTGCCTTAGTTTTGGTATCAGTGGGCATTATAATATCCTAAGAAAGGCTGTGGAAAATGTGATGAATCCAGACAAATTTAAACACAGACTAACAGAAGCAATTTTAAAAGAAAACTAGATAACAAAATGTAATCAGCATTTTATGTTTTGTTTTTTAAGGAAAAGATCAGGTGTCCATAAATTTCACTTGACTGTGAGGTTACCACAAGAGTGTCATGTAGCAACATATGTCCCTGTATATATTTGTGTATATATAAACACACACCTGCAGAACCTGCCACAAACTGGAAACTTTCTGTTATCTGGGTGGCATTTTCTGCTCTTCCTCATCTCCTCCCACAGAAAACAGAATCTCCTGCCCCTCTCTCAGCCTCCTGAAGAAGCTGGAGCATCAATGACAAATTTACTATGTTTGCAGGAGGTCAGTACAGAGAAATGGCTTGAACATAAAAGCTGATGGCAGAAAAGACCCAGAACAAGTGAAGGTCTGAAAAATTATAAAGGGATAATTGTGATTAACAACTCTGCACAAATGGAGGCACTATGCAACTTATTCACAATCCATTGCTCTAATTTTCAGTTCTCTCTTCACAGCCATATCTTTCAGTATTTGTCTGTTTGCCTTCCCTCTCAAACAACAGTTAATACGTGTGCTTGTTTCAGACAATCTGAAGACACTATGTTCAAATTCACTTATGCTGATAGCCTCATTTCTGTTGATACAATAACCAAAACCAAGGGGTAATACCAAGATAAAACCTTAACAGACTTAATTAGCATTTGCACTCCAAAACCAGTCTTGAAACACTGATTAGTTTTGGATTACATTTAAGCAATCTCTGTTTCACACCCTGACCTCCTCCCCCCCTTTTCTTTTTTTAAATTCCCATTGCACTCCAGGATCATCCCAGAACATGAAGCATCTGTTTGCACTCCAACACAAAAGATACACAATACAGTTACTGTGACTGCAAGAGCAGGGACGTGAGGGAAAGAGAGAGCAAAACCCAGCTATGGCTGTTATGGCACAGAAAGAAGTCTGTGATACTCCCTAAAAGACAGACAGTGCCCCCAGTTTGCCATAGAGGGAATGATACCCAAGCAGTTCATGCAGGTTGGTGTCACCAGCCAGCCTGTGTTGTATGTGTGTCCCCTTACTGAGGAGCACAGCCATTGACTGGCAGCTTCTATTCCCAGGTGAACAGAAAAATTTTTTCTTGGAGCAGGAGACATCTGTTCCATCTCCTACTATTATACAATAATACCTAAAGAGCAAAATTTCCAACAGAGATCATCTAGAGCAGCCCAGAGATGACCTGACGGACACTGACTTTGTTGGTTCAAAGATTCCTCTGCTGCGTGTACCATGGAAGAGCTGAGCTTTGGCACTGGATCACAGATCTGGAAAGAGACCTAGAGGACCAGATCACTTCCCGTCTTCGAGAGACCAGAGCATGGAGTGCTCTTGCTCTGTTTACTGTCAGAAATCCACCCTTTTGCAACTGAAGACACTGGCAGCATCCCCCTGCCTTGTCAGTTACAGCTTTTCCTCATGCATCAAAGCGCATTTGATCAGTCAAAAGCCACACTTTTGAGGCAGACCAGCAGAAGACTCTCACTCACTGCTAGTTAGACTCCTTTCATATGCCACTTCTGTTTGGTGAATAAAGAAGTCACAAAGGCAGCAGTCAACCCCAAGCAAACCTGTGGGGTGGTGCCCGGCATCCAGAGAAGTGTCATCCCAGGGCTGTGACAGATGGAGCAGCCCACAGGAGCACCACAGGGACAACGCGACTGAGGCCAACCCTGACACGTTCACAGCGGACAAACCTTCAGCAACGCACCAGGAGAGTTTTAAGGCTGGGGGTGCCGGTGGGAGGGTGGCACGCCATCAAAACCAAACCACATCCCCAAACAACTCCTTCCCCCAAAACACACAAAAATCCCACTACAGCATTATGTGTTCTGAAAACAAAACAAAAAACCCACAACATTTGACATCATGAGGATTAAACAAGCCAACACGGCATAAAAAGTTTTTGTCAATGAAGTACATGCCTCTTAACTTGTACATTTGTCAAGAGAAAAATCAATTGACAAACTGACTCGAGTGGGGTGTGGAATTCAAAAAACATTCAAGTCTCACACTCAAGAAGAGGAATTTGTCAAGCAGTGTCAGCTGGCAGCACCACAATTGGCATTTGGTCATCCTGACACGTCAGGTTAGAAAAAATACCACATTGGCTGCTGCAGTATGAAGTGCTGAATGATGGAACTATAAGCCCTCTGCCAAAAATAAAATAAAATGATAAATCTATTTGCAGCCTGGGTGCTACTCTGAGTTTACAGAACAGGTTCAGCAGCCAAAAAAACATGGCAAAATGACAAAAAACAAGGCACCAGGGGAAGCATTCTTCTACATGATGGGAATTATGATGCATTAGATTCAAAACAGGAGGAAGGTGGACAATCAATTCAATATGCTATTATGAAAATTAAACTGAAAATACAACTTGGCATGACCAGCATATTTATAAAAAGAAAATAACACAAAACATTTGCAGCAACACTTCAATAACCCTGGGGCATCACTTCCTCTGCCCACCTACTAGCATCCATTATGTTCCTAAAGTATTACACAGCAATATTCCACTTGCCAGGAAGAAGAAATAAAGGACATGATGATGAGGTGCTCTAATACAGTTTAAATCAAGGAATAAATTCTAAATAAGCTTTCTGAGCTTGAAGCTACATTATGGTATCAATTAATCTACATACCAAGTTAAAAAGCTTGCATTAATATTTGTTTGAAGGCATGCACTCTTCCACTCTTGTTTTTAAGATCACCTTAATCAAAATTTTTTACAGATAACAGGTACTTACTTCATTTCCCAAACTTCTGATTCACAAGAACGAAATAATGGTAAGAAGACAGTGAGACAATAAAATGCAGTGACAAGAGAAGAAAGGAAACTTCTAAGCATGTGAATGAATGGTCATTCTCAGGGATTTAGACACCTAACTGATCAAGTCTAATTTGCCAGAAAGAATATCCTTCTTTCTCAAATGGTGTGGAAGAAAGGCCATTTCAAGAACACTTCCATTCCACTGCTGAATATTCATCTAAACTACACTGCCCTCCTTCCCATTCTCTCCAGTCCAAGTTGTCTACAGGCAGAAGAAAGGGTGAGAAGCCAAGTGGCAGAAGGACATAGGATCCAAATTCAGCTACAGACCCAGGCACACATTGCTGCCTCAGTAAAGACGCAGCTCATACTTTGTCATGACAAAGCTTCCTCTTCACACAGAGCAGCTCAGAGGAAAAGAGGAGGGAGAAGTCAAAATAAGACACACTGAGCTGATCCAAAGTCCACTGGTGCCAAAAGAGGTATTTTCTCCTCCACCCAAGACTTTCATTCCCTCTCACAGCCACATACTCCCAGCAGACTGAATCTCATCTAAACCCTCCATAGCAATTCAAATTACTAACTTGGCAGAACACAAGCAAATTTGGATTAGCAAGTTGCCTTAGCTCAACATGTGGTCAGACAAAACCAGAACACAGGCAAGGGAAAGGATGCAACTGAGTTCAAGAACGGGAACTACACTTTCAGTAGAGTTTAAACACTAGGCAACTGTTACAACAACTCAAACATGATATGGTCACCTTCTTACTTAGACCCCCAATTGCTGAGGTATAAGCTGAAAAATATCCAGGTACCACTTCAGCCTAACCTACGGAAGGAGGATGCGTGTCTTTATCCCCCTCATTCTGTGCTTCATGCTTCCTATATGGTACAATATAGGCATCAAGGCTTTTTTTTTATTCAGATTGCTCTTTCTGACTATCCTGCATGCTACTCCCAGCACATTTGGATGCCCACCATTGTTCAAGACAGATGAATACTAAGCTCAAGCATTCTCATACACCATCCTTCATCCAAGTCACCCCCTCCTCCACTGTTACACTACAACATAAGGTCCCTTCATTCTTTCTCTAAGAAAATAATTGAAATTCATGCTTCTAAAACAAAAAAACACCACTTTACTACGACTTCCCCAGTGCTATGGAATTGCACCTGGGAAATTCAGAAAGCTGTTTTCAAGCTACATTAAAATTCCTACATCTGCAATTGCATCTTAGAGCCAATACCTATCTGTGCAAGCAGTCGATGCATTATCCAAAAATCTATTACTGCACTGCTGTAGCAAATATCCTTTAAGTGAGAGGAACAAAAATTATGTCAAACAACATACATGACAAGTAAGATAGTAAAATATTTGCTTGTTAGAATTTTACATTATCTGGTATGCATAATACTTACTTGGTGCATTCTTCTAAAGACTGTACAAGCATTTGCTGGAAAGAACTTATTTCTTCCAGGTTTCCCATTAAGTATGAAGTATTTGTTGAGTTTAACCTAGAGCCAAAGTAAATAAAAGGTGTTTAGGTCTGCAGTTATTGACTAATTGTGCTGTAATAAAACCTACAACCTTAAAAGAAAATGCTTACGGGTTCTTAGATCAAGAACCAGACTATTTTAGTCAGCAAACAATCTGCATAAAAAGTAAGCCCTGTCTCAAGAATCTCACAATCCGCAGAAGAAAAGAGACATTGACATTGAAATTTTGACCATGTAAACCCTCCCCAATATAAGAAACATCTCAAACTTAATTTTAAAACAACAACAACAACAAAATCTCAAAACAAACTCACTTTTCACTGGCTTGCAATGATCGCAGGTAGTTTGAAAGCATTGTTTGTAGCTCCTTAGCATATTCGTTTTCTGTTTCTAGTATATTTTGTAGCACCTACAAAAAATGACAGTTGCTAATTGGTACTTTTAAGAGATACTTCAAAATGTTCAAATCAACACCAGTTTTAAAGCATGCTAAAGTTTACTTAGCACTAGGAAGACTTAAATGAGCGCTCCTACATTAAAAGTTTAAATATTAGCAAGAAAGCTTTGAATGCTATACATCTATGAAATTCACAGGAAAAACCCCACCACCCATACACAATAAGCCATTCTTTAGCCATATACCAAAACAAGTGGTAAGCTAACAGGGATTTCACTGCACTTACAACTTTTACTGTAAAATTTGAAAGCTATAAAGAACGTTCTTCTAAAGCTAGGGGCAATTATTTCTCCTATGTACTTCAGAACAGCCAAAGATCAGAGATTGGTAAAGCACAACAGAAGTTGTAAGAGAAATGAACAATTAGTGTCTTTTTCTCAGTCTCAATTACAACACATTACAACTAATCTCACTAGCAAAGTGTTTACTTATTCAGATGAGCCATTCTATCTAGAAGGTCTGAAAATTAACAGATTTATAAGTATCAAGTAACTGCCAACTTTATTTGGCAATATGATTAGCATTATTGCATTATTTTTAAATGGGGCTGGCTAACCTTCCACTGGGAGTGCAATATACACTACCAGGAGAAAATTGCAACAGACTGATGCAAAGCCAAGAATTGATAAAATATAGCACACACTTCGTGTTTTTGGTTTTGTTTGTTTTTTTTCACTGAATATAAATGAAACAACTGGAATACCCCCAAATATGTACAACAAAACATTTTACTGGGTCCTGTCCCAAGGAGCCCACTTTAGGATATCCTCCAACATATTCACATCAAGTTCTACTGTGCTTCTAAGCCAGCAACATATTTTTTTTGCCTCCAAAAAGTTAACGATTTAGCAAGAGAATCATCAGAATTAAATGTAGTTCAATGAATGTAGCTGAGCTTTGAAAACTTTTTGCTGTTCGCTGGTCGTAAGCCACACCACAAACCTCCTCAATTTGCTACATGCCATATTTGTTAAGTCTACAGTAATATCTCATTTCAGCATTTATAGTAACGACTGTAATCGAGTCCATTATGCACTGTTGTAGTCAATACTCTTTCTTAGGAAATAAAAAAAGCCATTCATTCCTAAATGCAAACCTGATGAAATAACTTTAAATAGTTCAGTATGTCAATGAAGAATTCACTGTTCCTTTCATTGGTGTCATTGATTCTGCTTACTCCTTGAATGCTGCTATTCATTTGGAGAGAGGGAGAGAGACCCCTTTTGAGTTCATTCTTTTGTTGGAAATCTGAATCCTGAACTGAAGATTAAAATGTCTCCATTCTCTGCTAAACACTGTGACAGAAGAATGTCACAGGGAAAGTTATGGCTTCTAACTAGGAAACTACAGCATAAAGTACTATATAAGCACACAGATTTTAGAAAAGCCAAGGTTTTCTTGACCACCTAGACCGAGGCAGGGGGGGAAAAAATTCCACTGATCACAGCACTAATTAAACCCCATACTCTCTTACATATATATAAACCAAAAAAAGTCACTGGTTGAAATGAAAATGTAAGAGTACTTAGGATCCATGACATCCAAAACTGAATGCAAGACCAATCTTTTCTAATATGGCTTTTCCTACAAAAATCTCCCAGCTCAAAGTCATTACACAGCCATTAGTAAAGAAAAGGAGATTGAAAGCTGAGAACAAAATCGCAGCATCCTGATGAAGCACTGAACAGCATTAAAAGACATTCAAAGATAAAAATCAACAGATTTCCTAGAGATCTTGAAAAGCTGCAGCACCGCTCCGTTTTCCTGAAGAGTATTTCCATTTTTTGCTATAAACATCTGTCTGAAAAGCTTGGAAAAAAAACTAGTTTCATATTGGACACAATTCCATTATTTTTCTCTGCTAGTTTGGATTTTTGAGGATCCTCTTTGCAATACAGAGAATGTGGGATTGGAGAAAAAAAGACTTAAAGGAGGGGAAAAACAAAACAAAATCAGGAAAGCTTAAAAACTAGAATTACCGACCTGGTAAATTACTGGAAAAAGAAAAGAAACGCAACTATAAATAAAACTATGCTACAAAGCCTATGCCGAGTACTAGATACACTTTATAGTGCTTTATGTTATTGTAGTTCAGCGTTACAAAATACTTTAGATATACACAGTTTTAAACACCTCCCAAAATACATTAAATCTATTTCTTTTTTTCTTCCACTGCATACAGCACATACAGCATTCTTTTGCTTTGAATATCTTTTTAAAAAAAATAATCTTGATAACATAGCTCTAAAACATGAGTGCTGTGAAATCTCACATCCTTCCACAGCTTGACTCACCCACCTCACCAAGAAGCTACGAGGATTAAACGCTTGGACTGTCCCTTGAAGTGCTAAGTAGTCAGTATCGCAACTCACTATTTTGGCACCAGAGCACCCTTACGTTCCTCACATCCACGTCTCGCCCGCATGCTCTAATAATCACCTTTCTTCCCTTCCCTGCTTTCTGTGCGTTCTGGCTGCTGCAAGACCCCATGAGACCTCGAAGACCTTGTTTCCACAACTGCACCACAACATTTGCACAGATGACAGCGGGTACCCAAAGAGCAGCATTGAAGTGGCAGCTTTTGCAACCCGTAGCGCTGATGAATGGCAGGCACAGACAACTGAGCTCATACAGCACGAGCTCCCTCAATCACACGGCGTGGAGAATTCAAGCGTGGTTAACAATTCCGTCACACAAAACGCCAGCCGCCTCCCTAAGGCAAAAAACTACCACCCGAAAATGTATTTTAAAAATGACCTACATGAAGCTGATCGCCTTCCAAATCAGAGGGAGAAAAGGCAGGTTTCACAGCTACAAAATCACAGAATGGTTAGGGCTGGAAGGGACCTCTAGAGATCATCTAGTCCAACCCACCTGCTAAAGCAGGTTCACCCAGAGCAGATCACACAGGAATGTGTCCAGGAGGGTTTTGAATGTCTCCAGAGAAGGAGACTCCACAGCCTCTCTGGGCAGCCTGTTCCAGTGCTCTGGCACCTTCAAAGTAAAGAAGTTTCTCCTCATGTTTAGATGGAACCTCCTGTGCTTCAGTCCGTGCCCGCTGCCCCTCATCCTATTGTTGGGCACCACTGAAAGGAGTCTGGTCCCATCCTCTTGACACCCACCCTTGAGATATTTAGAAACACTGATGAGATCCCCTCTCAGCCTTCGCCAGGCTGAACAGACCCAGCTCTCTCAGTCTCCCATAAGAAAGGTGCTCTAGGCCCCTAATCATTTTCGTAGTCCGCCACTGGACTCCCTCCAGTAATTCCTTGTCCTTCTTGAACTGGGGAGCCTAGAACTGGATGCAGTTCTCCAGATGCAGCCTCGCCAGGGCAGAGTAGAAGGGGAGGAGAACCTCCCTTGACTGGCTGGTCACACTTTTCTTAATGCACCCCAAGACACCATTGGCCTTCATGGCCACAAGGGACATTGTTGACTCATGGTCAACCTTTAGTCAACCAGAAGTCTCAAGTCCTTCTCTTCTACACCTGAGCATGATCCTGTAGCACACTACTGTTTCATGGGAGTAGAATGGCACTCAACTGAAACATCACATACTCCAGCAAAATGGTGATCCATGTCTCATTTCCCTAGATCATGAGAAACTGAGACATGAACCCCTTAAAACAGGCCCTCAAGAGGGGCAATGTAAGGCACCATACAAGTATACCATATTTCAAGGATCCTCAAAAACTTTCATGAACTTCAGTAAACACAAACTCTTGGTCCAGCTTCTAAAGTGTGGCCTCAAAAGGAGTACTTATTTTCTATCAGTTCTCAAACACTTAAAAGAAAAATGAGGTCATACAAACACTCACACTATGGAGAAATTTGCCAATTCCTTTTCCTGCTTTTAGAGTAGCTACCTAATCTCCAGACAATTGTCTTGTAAGTGGAGATAACCTAATTTTATTTTGTGGCACAAAGTTTTAAAATCTCAGTGGATCTCAAGTTAAAACAAAACTCAGAATAATGCCTGTTCTGTCTTCAGGGAATAACCTGCAATAATATTAACACTTCTTCAGTAACAAGTTACTAAATTACTTCTACATGCAAAATGCTTCACACTTGATCACAAATCTGGTTCATATTAGACACTGCTGTTAAGACCATCACCATTTTATGGAGGACAGGACCCTGCAGCACTAGTCATTCTCTACTAACCTGCATTCCCAAGCCAGGCAAAATATAAGCATATTTGGCCTCAAGTTGCACCAGGGTAGGTTTAGATTAGATATTAGGAAAAAATTTGTCACAGAAAGGGTTGTCAGGCACTGGAACAGGCTGCCCAGGGCTGTGGTGGAGTCACCATCCTTGGAGGTGTTTAAAAGGCATTTAGACAAGGTTCTTAGGGACATGGTTTATTGCCAGAGTTAGGTTGGGTTATGGTTGGACTCAATGATCCTGAGGGTCTCTTCCAACCCAAATGACTCTGTGATTCTGTATACCAAATGTGCTCTGTCTTCTCAGCAACACCTAATGCAAGGTGCAGCTAATGAAGCACACTGAGATCAGAAGGTATGTGATTTGTGTTATGAACTTCAGATGGAGTTCTGTGAATCCATAAAAATAAAGAACACATTTATAAGGGGGTGAAGAATGGAGGAAAGTGGTGAAAGCAGTCTCGTCTGTATATTAAGCACCTTTCCCTCAGCCTGTCCCAGCCCTTCCTCCAGAAAGGGAGACAGATCAGCAGAGCCTCTCCCACCATTTGCTGAACCTCCTCTGAGCTGCCCTTTGATTTTGCCCTCAGTCTGACAAGGGCACCCACAGGTGCTGCCGGCACAAATCCTTCCCTAGGAAAAACAGCAATAAAATATCAGGAGGTTTACAGGGTCTCAGTACATACCTATATGGTCGAAGACAGCCATAGCTTTAAAAATAGCAAGCTGTCCCACAGTACCAGCCTCAAGTGATGCTTGCTAGTCAAGAGAGCCTTTAACACAGATTTTAATGCTCACTCTTTAACCTGGGCTACATCCTTTTAGCTACCAGTAGTCAAATGTTTATTTGGAGCTGCTCTGGTTTTCCCTTAGCGTGAGCTCAACTTTGTTACCAGCGCAGACTGATGACAAGACTTCTAGCACGGGGAAGTCCGTGCATGTCTGCAGCTTATGAATTAAAATACAACAAAAACTCAACTCACAGATTAAACTGCTTACTCTTCAGTGAATAGGTTTGCTATCTGTCTTATCTACATGTAAAAATCATTATATATTTAATAATTATTTAAAATATTATATTGCCATAAAGCACTGTATTTTTCAATAAAACACAGATGCTAGCTAGTCTAATCTAGGATTTAGGCACAGCAGTAAAGTCTTACTTCTCTGAAACAAAGTGCATGCTACAGCACAGCCTCTCATTCTTCAAACAAAAATAATAAAACAATGAGCTTAAAAAAAAGGTGTGGGAGGTTACCACACTGTGGAATAAAGTGAAAATAAAACAATTATCCAAGTCACTGCAGGCAGACTGAAGAACAGCACTCTAGGGCCAGTGCTTTGATTTACTATAGATTATTAACTGGTCATTTCTGCTGCCCACAATGTATCATAAACAGTTAATGCATGCGAGCAGTCACAACAGTGGAAAATCTTATTACATCAGTTTAGTGCACCAAGAAGTTACATCTGAGCAAGATTAAAAATAATCTAATGCCAAGAGTAGGTATGATAGTTACCAGTTTCACAATTTGCTTTTTTTTTTTTTTTAATTAATCTACTTTAAAAGCCAGCTATGTCTGTTTTCCAAAGTATAGTAGCTTGAGTCTCCACGATTATGATAGTACGTTATCCAGGGAAAAAGTATAAAAAGCACACAAGCCAAATGTGACAATTCAAAATTGCATGGCCTTTTATAACTTAGCCACTTTACCTATGGTTTTAGGCAAATTCAAACATTTACTTCCTATAATTTTCACTGAAATACACTACCACCCCCCGAAACAGCCTGTATTACTCTTCCAAAGTAAAATATGCAAACACAAGATTCATTTCAGTTTGGACACAGTCAAACTGGTGTTTTAGGTAAGCCCAAATTAAGCAGCTGCAACCTGTACTTTTCACCACATTATGATCTACCAGGGAAAAGATAATACAAGATTATATATGAGGCATGTATTTACCATTGACTAAGAAAAAAACAAACAAACAAACAAAATCCACAGCCCACCAAACCCAAATCTAAAGGGTTGGCGTTCAAGAGAGCTGCCAATTTATTTTGATTAAAAATTCGATAGATATAAACATAGATTAAACAATATGAGCAGTCTTCTGCCTAGTGAAGGAACTAAATCTTTTCTTCGCTGCATTCACTTCAGTGTACTTCTATTGAAAAACACAGGTTTTAACATGACAACAACAATAGCGAAGACATATTTTGCTACTACACACTCCAATAACTTCGAAAAAGAAAATACTATGGGGTTATAGTGAAAAGCAAAAATAAAAAGGAAAACTATCTGATATTTTGTTGCTGGATGTACCTCAGTAAGATCATTACTTCCTGCAATTTGCAATACCTGTGCCTGCAGGGGTACTTTCCACTGTGGCTAGCAAGTGTGGGATACAGTAGCCAAAGAACTGCATCCCTCTCTTTACCACGGCACCAGGGCTACCAAGAGAGGCACCAGGTAAGCCAGGGGAAGGAGTAAGAGGCTACTCAATTAGAGGACTTTAGGCAAAATTGTTCCGTTCTTCCAGGTGGCTGGTGTTATTCATGACACAACCTCAAGAGATGAAAGCATAAAACGATGCCTTATGATCCCTGATAAAAAGTGACAACAATGACGGCTGCTTCAAAGAAAAGGGAAAGAAACCTTGTGGTTTGGTTTTACACCAGCAGGGAGCAGTGGTTAACAAAAACAGTAAGATGCTTTTCACTTCCCAATGTATACGTTAGTAAATAAAGGATTCTCAAAATGGTTACAACAACACTTTTGAAGACAGAGTTTGCTATGTTCCATACATCTACTAAAGATGTTCCCTACATCTACTAAATCTACTAAAGAATTCTGAATACTAGGTTAAGAATTCCTGGGAATGCCTGGCTATACTGCTTTTGCTATGAAATCTATTCACCAGTGCAAGGGAGACATTCCCAAAGTTAATAATTGAGCTGATTTATAAGCATGAATATAGAGGAGGCAAATTCATCAAAACTGTTCAATCTCTTGTTAAACAAAAAGGACAAAAATATTCATTTTAACACAGCAGAATTTCATTAATTCATAGAGACTGGGGAAGAATGATTGCATATTTAGGGGATGGGGGAGAGAAGGAAAATAAACAACTAGCAAAGCATATAAAATGAGCATGATATATTACATCAATGCCTATTATTAATTTAGTTTAGACTATAATTTTGCATCATGCTTAAGAATCCATATGTGTGATATTCTATTAAACTAATAATGATCTTGTTTATATGATCTTGTTCACTAAACCCCCTATCTAGTTTTGGCACTAAGGCTCTGACAAGACTGCCAAAATTTGTGCGGACAGAACATTTAGTTAAATGACGTTCTACTGTACATAACAGCTCACATGGAGGAAAAAGGATCACTCACCACATTGTAATAGCTTTTGTTAATTGCAGACGTATCAAAGCCTTTAGGTGGACTCTTCAATGTACCTGATTTGGGGGAGACCGGTTTTTCTGAAATGCAAGATATTTGTGTTTCAATGGGGTGCAATTTCATAGCTCAACACTAGAGGTCAAACAAACTGCTTTAAAATATTAATCATAAGATAGAGTGAAAACACTGCTTCACTGGCAAATGTGCATGCTTGTGCTCGAAATTACTGGTAAAGAATCAAAATGGTTCATATGTTTACAATTAATAAAACTCTGCCCTCAGTGAAGGCAAGTAGAAAAATTCCCATTCTTTCTCCTGAAACCAGAAAGTCAGTTAACAAACTCAGCTTTTCCAAAATTATGTTTTAAAACCAAAATATTATCACAGACTGGAATTTAAAAATAATCAAACAACAAACAAACAACAACAACAACAAAAAAAAGCCACGCACCACAACAGACATTTCCAAACACTACACACACTTTCAAACAAAAGTAGTATTAAGTTTTAATGTCAATTTAATGAACTTGGTAAAAGCAAATGAGCAATCAAAGACTGAACATACCAGAGGTGGGACATTACACTCAGTCTGGTTGAAACTGAGAATCAAAACACTATACAGATAACAGAGTTACTTACCAGATGCCTATCCCAGAATAAGCTCTTTTAAAACAAATTATCTTTTACTCTTAATGAAGTAAAAAATAAACATGCTTATGCACTTAAGAACAGAGTCCATTGTAACAATAAATGCAGTCCTTCCTATCATCCCATGGTGAATTTACCCCTCAGTAATGCATGTTCTTCCTGGAAAGACAACATAAGTCTGCAAGATCAAAACGACAGTCCTGAGAGTTAATTTGAGTGCTAACTCCCAGAATGGAGAGGCACAGAAAACACTCCTAAAGCCTCCCACCTCTACCATTCCTCTAAATCCATCACAGAGGAGTGAAGATGAGGGAAAAGACAATCAAAAGCATCATGCTACATGCTGAAGAAAGGGCAAGTAAGATTTATAGCCTCTCTTTTTGACCTCTCACACTTGACTCTGCACACAACCAAGAATGCTTGTGAGACTGTATTTATCAAATCATTAAAGACATTACAGTGTTTTGGTTTGTAATAAGCAGGCTTGTCTAATAGGAAAATTTCAAGTAAGTATTTGAGTCATTTGTATCCAACCAGTAAAATGGCAGATTGCCAAAAAAAGGCATCATCAAAATGTACCCACTGGAAGTTTTACATTTATTTTAACAGCAAGCTCCTGTTCCAATCACATTTTAATGAAGATATATGAATAATTTAACTCTAGTTTACCTGATACCTCAGGTCACTAAGAATAAATTACGCGAGCCTCAAATGCAGACTTGTCTTGCCAGGAGAAGCCCAGTCAGCCACGCTAAGGGCCAGCTATGGGAAATTGCCATGGACAGTAAAGCTGACCAGGGAAACACTGCCTGAAGCGGAACAGCCCATGCAGTCCCAGCCTTTGCTAGATTGTATCCTGGGTAATTTCAGGCTTCACCCTCAGCAAGTTTGCAGGCAACACTAAGTTGGTCGGGAGTGTTGATCAGCTGGAGGGTAGAAAGGCCATAGAGAGGGATCTGGACTGGCTGGATTGCTGGGCTGAGGCCAATTTTATGAGGTTTAACAAGGCCAAGTGCCAGGTCCTGCACTTGGGTCACAACAACCCCAGGCAGCCCTACAGGCTCAGGGACAACTGGCTGGAAAGTTGCTTGGTGAAAAAGGATCTGGGGCTGTTGATTGACAACAGCTGGATATGAGCCAGCAGTGTGCCCAGGTGGCCAAAAAGGCCAACAGCATCCTGGCTTGTATCAGAAATGGTGTGGCCAGGAGGACTAGGGCAGTGGTCATCCCCCTGTACTTGGTGCTGGTGAGGCCGCATCTCAAATTCTGTGTTCAGCTCTGGGCCCCTCACTACAAGAAAGACATTGAGGTGCTGGAGCGAGTTCAGAGAAGGGCAATGAAGCTGGTGAGGGGTCTGGAGCACAAGTCTGATGAGGAGTGGCTGAGGGAACTGGGGCTGTTCAGCCTGGAGAAAAGGAGGCTGAGGGGAGACCATATCACTCTCTGCAACCACCTGAAAGGAGCCTGTGGCTCCTGAGTAGCAAGCGACAGGATGAGAGGAAATGGCCTCAAATTGCACCAGGGGAGGTTCAGATTGGATATTAGGAAAAATTTCTTCACAGAAAGGGTTGTCAGGCATTGGAACAGACTGCCCAGGGAAGTGGTTGAGTCACCATCTGTGGAGGTGTTTAAAAGGCATGTAGATTAGGTTGTTAGGGACATGGTTTAGAGGTAGACTTGGCAGTGTTTGGTTAATGATTGGACGTGATGATCTTAACAATCTTTTCCAACCAAAATGATTCTATGACTCTTCAGGCTGCCCAGTTGCAGCCCCACAGATGCTGCTATCTCAGGCAAGCTGACTAGAGCTGCAGGCCACCTTTTCGCCTCCAGTGCCAGGAGCACCAGGCAGATCAGCAGGACCTGAAGCTTTAGCCAACAGCCCCCAAGGAGCAGCTCAGGCCCCACGAGCAGACAAGTGGTGTTATCCTTAACGGGATTTTCTCTGTATTGCATTGGGATTCTCCTCAAATAAGCTATTCTAAAAATAAAATATGGTCTTAAAACTGCCAAACATGGGCAAAACATTTCTCCTTACCATGTTCAGAGATGACATTAAAACTCTCTTGGTTAATATCCCCCGCCCACCCCTGCAAGCCAGCTATAAGCTGACAGACAGCACACAAACCATTAGCCCCAGCAGTTATCCAGCTGGGAACACTGATGCTGTCAGCCACCAGCCCTGCAGTATGTACGTGCTCTGCTATACAGCCAAGTAATTCCAAATGACAGGGCTCCTCCCACCCCTTTCAACCAAAACCATAACCCCAAGCAGATTTGTCATTAATCACTGAATGTGGAAAAAGAACTTAAAGTCATGTTGTATGTACAGCTACTCATTTATATATCTATATGTATTTTTATATATTGACACTCATTACAACTTGTTTCTTTGTACTGAATGACAAAAAAATGACATAGTTTGTTTAAACTTGGCAAATTGCTTTCATTTTCTGTGGAAACTCTTGACTTATCCTAAAATATTCAGTGACCTTCAGGTTCACCAAATACCTAAAGGTTTATTAATCATGCACCAAAAAGCATGAAAGGAGAAACAAGAGTTAAAGAAAAAGATAAATATTTGTTACTCATTTTATCATAATGCAGATGTCTGACCCTTGTTAATCTGGAGAAAGTTGGCTGGCCATAGAAATGGGGCTCTTCTTCCAGCTATTTTTTTATCTTAAAGGGTGTAAAAATACATTTCTTATGACTTTTTCTTCTCCTAAGCTGCTGTAGAAAGTGGGAGATTTTTTGCTGAATTATATAGTCACTTATATTACCAGCTGTTCAGCTGATTCAGTTATCCATCAGAGACACAAGAACAGATTCAGATTTAAACACAGGACACAAAAAAGAATCACACATTCAAATCATTTTGCCTGAGCAGCTATAATCAGCATTCAGCTTTTAGAATGCAAAGGCCATTTCTATTGTAGAAACACAGAATTAGACACAGCAAATTGATTCAGCTGTCTATCACGTCTAATATTCTGCCTTCAAGCACTGCCTTGCTTCATAAGGAGGAATAAGAAAGTCTTGTTGCAATTAGCTTATTGCACAATGCATTACACAGAAGAAAATCTAGATCTGGCACATAAGAAATCAATTTCTTAGCATAAACAAAGATAAGTGTTATTATCCTTCATGAGAGAATATCAGAGTACTTTTGCAAACATACAGCATAATTCATTAAACATTTCAAGCAGGTGGCACCCCAGTTCAGCATACTGGGAACACATAAAGGTCCAGCTCAAGTACTGGAAGAGACCGTATCCACCTGATAATTGAAACCAAGAGGTAAGTTACCTCTTTCAATTTCTTTCCTAACCAAAGCATTACATTCAGTTGCATCCAGTTACACTTGATAATGCTTTGAAGTGTCTAGTGTCTAGTGATAAATCAGATAGAATTCACTTAACAGATCATCTTTGGGTGGAGAATGAAGTTGGCACAGGTTTGTTAATATTATTCTTACAGTAAATAATTCTTCTCAGTGGAACCAAAACAACTTAGAGCAGCTGCTTCTGTAACCTTTCCCTAAGCAGTACCTATGATTCCACAAACTGTCTAAAATGAAGTTATCCTTTACAAACATGTACCTAAGTAACTGTAAAAGGACAATTTAACCAATCTTTCCCAATGTTCTGTTTCATTCTGTTTTCATTAATATGCAAGTAGTTCTTTTACTTGCCTCCAAATTACTTGTCATTCTCACATTTGTTCCTATCTCTCTGCTGTCATGTCTCCAGTTTATGTCATATTCATTTTCATGCAACAGTCTACCTCACGCTGCTCCACAGAACATTCCTCCAGGACATACTTTACTGAAGCATCTCAACTGTACTGCTGGCAAGATCAGCACCATGTGTTTCTATTACTAGGCTATGGTGTGTGTAATCTAGATGTAAATATCTGACTTGGGCTATTTCACCCTGCAGAATGTGAGAAAATAACAGCTTTTGGTGTCCCAATTGGCATATGTGGTTGCTATTAGTGAAGTGCCACAAGCAAGTTCCATCTCTCAGGACTACTCGGTTCCAAGTGCAACACCAGGAAGGTACACCTAAATTTGTTCCCAGTTCTCAAGCTGGTTTACCATCACTGTAACTCTACTCTGCAACATCGACACTACAAACAATTCTTCCCTAGTAGTATTCACTTGTCCCAAACTCTATTCTATTTATGCCTGTAGACTAACACTCAACAAGAGAACAAAATAGCCCCCAAATTGTACACAACTGGGCAGAGGAAAGCTTGGTAGGCTTATTTCTTTTTTAAATTTTATTTTATTTTTTCCCTCCCCCTGCAAAGCTAAAAGTGTCTCTCTCCTTCCCTCATGCACCACAGGATGGGAATAGGAGATACTCTACCCTTCCACTATACACTGGCCTTTTTCCATACTCTGATTTATTATTTTTTATTATTAACTTCTAACTAGAAGAACCATTAACACTGTAATTTGTGCTAGGCCTGATACTAACATAACTGTCAAGAAAGCATAACAGAAGAGAGGCCAGGACAGTAATAAGTGACACATTAATTTCTGTGAAGAATTAGAACAAAGTTTGTGACATAGCAAATGTTATTTTTCAAAGTTACAGTCTCTTCCGCATAATCTCATGCCATTTAAATGGATTACACTTTGATAAAACCCAGCAAGTGACCATGTGATTTTTTTTTTTAAAAAAATCTGCTTAACATCCGACAGCAGCTAAGCAAGCATATCCTATTCTGGCTAACCCATATTCTCTTCATGACAAGAGAATTCTCAAAACTAAGTCTCCAAATCACAGAATCTCTCCGGTGTGCAAGACTGTAGGTGGAATCTTGTCTCTTAAACCTTCACCCCTCCTGCTTTGTTTTATGTAAGAAAAAAAAAAAAAAAACAAACCTCAATAAGGCCATGCTGTCAAATATCTAACAAGCTTACACAGTGTAAATCTTTTACCCTCTGTCACGTATAACAGTACAGCAGGATGAAATAAAGTCCTCTCATTTCAAAGTACTTCCTGACTAGTGATCAAAGAACGTTAAAAAAAAAGGCAAGATGTTACAGGGTTTAAAAAGGGAAATGAAAACACGCATGCAGGGAAGGAGGGAAAGAGAAATGGACCATCCTTTTGATCCTTACAGTGTTGGCATATACCTGAAAATAAACTACTCAATTTTTTAATGGCAAGTTTTATCACAAGCACCAGAATTTCAAACAAATCCTCCTTTTCCCCTTGCTGGGGCAGCGGGAATGAAAACACACTCAAAAAACACACTCAGCCGAATTTCCTTCTCCCAAAACACAGAGTCATTGTCTGGCCTAAGGAAACTAAAGGCTGTGCCTTGCTCAACAGTCTCAATATCTGTCCTACAACCAATTCACAGCTCACCTCATACATGTATTAGCAATCTCTGCGAACACTAATCATTCTGGAGTAGCTTAGCAAACAAGTTACAAGGTAGTAAACGTGAGCACAGCTTTGTGATGCTTTAGCTGCTCTGAGATACCTTATCATGTAACATGCTCTGCTCGTGCAATATACGTAATGTAGTTTACTTTTCTTCCAAAGTCTTTAAGAAAGCAATGTGAGTAAAGGCAGCTGCCATTACTGAGCAGCTATTTATTCCTTTCCTTGACTATCTAACTTCAAAGCACCTGTACAAGCTAAGATTACAAATCTACAGTTATCTGACATTAGAGGATTTTAATTTAGAACAAAAACCCATTTATCGAAACATCTAATGCTAAGGAATTTTGTGAGAATTAAAACACACATGCATAAAAAACTATTTTCCTTTCTTCTGTTACCCAGTTTGCTGAAGTCAGGTTCCAGCAGATTGAAGGGATTTATTTAATCAAACCCACCATTCCCAGGAGCTCTCCAAATAATGAATCATCAAAAATGATAACAAACAGTGTTGCCTGTACAGAATTTCTAACTAGTTGCAGTATTTTTCAGCCACATTTGAGTGAAGAAAGGTGGAGTCATACTGTCAATGACAGAATATTTTACACACTATTCTGAAAACCTATTAAGTGTCCAGGATGAACATTTTGTTCATAAAGAGACCTTAATCAAAAGCAAGTATTTTCTTTTTTTTTTTTTTTAATAAATTCATTGTGACACTGACAGAAAACACATTTTGAATTTGAGCTTGCAAGAAAGCAAGTTCTGCTAATTTGTTTTAAAATACATCAGGAAAAAAAAAGCACTTTTGTGTTTCAGCCTCATGTTTAAAGCATGAGGGCACTTAAAATATTTTTGAATTAGGAAAATATTAAAGTGGGGTACATATAGTTGCCAGGAATCCAAGAAAAATGGGCAGTGAAACACTATCAACTCAAGAAATGTAAGCCAGCCTAATGAAGACTAGCAAAAAGAACAGGGGCACAGGAGTGCAACAGAGATTATCAACCCATGTGTATAACCTAGATGAAACTTTTCATGAACACCCACCAGAGCCATCCATGTAGCTTCAGAGCTCTGTGCTAGATGGCACTAAATTCTTGTTTCAACAAGGACAGCAGAACAAAGGAGGTCCAACCTCAGGATGCAGTGGCCATGCACTTTGATACAGAATGGAGAAGAATGATAGAAAAGTCCTCTCTAGCACCTCCAACAATACCCACAAAGCAGAAATCAGTTGAGAATAAAAATGTTGGTAACAAATTCCATAGAAGCAACTAAGAAATGGGAAAAAAAGAGACAGTAGCAAAATGAGAATAATGAACTTAAAGTAAGAAATAAGTAAACTTAAAAATACAGGTAAAAAAAGGATCTCCACTAGTGACAATGTAAGGGGAAAAAGCTTATGAGAATGACAAGTCCCTTAAAAATCTGGCATCTCAAAGGAAGAACAGGAAAAGTAGATGCAAACTGACATGATCAAATGTCACGACTACTACAGTGACCTCAAACATACAAAAAGAAGCAAATGTAACCAGAAAAATTCAGGTCACCAGTTGAAATACAATGAACACGGACAAAAAGGCAGTAGCAACAAAACATTCCATAGCGTACATACATCGGAGGGAAGCCAATCTGCAACTTAAGAAAAGTTATTGACATCAAGCAGCTCTTAGTATGTCACACTTCCTTCTACCACGCCTCCATGCTCATTATAAAAAGCTCAACTTCAGATACGTCAAACACAGACCAGAAAGGCATAAAAGCAGGTTAAGAGTAGTATTTGGATAAATTAAACAGTACCTGCTGTGCTCATTTGTCGGTAAGAGACCTAGCTATATCCATGTTTGAAACCACATAGGACAAGTGAAGTTCCATAAAGCACTGGAAAGGGCCAACCAAACACAGTAACCATCTTCAAGAGGAGAACGGAGAGAGCTACAGGTCATTTTAACTTTGTAAATGAACAGAAAACAAAGCAGTGGCCTCAACTTGCTGAGAAAGAGAAAAGTGCAGGCACACACTCCCTTCCAAAGAAGCACCTGAGCGAGTGCTCCAGCAACTCAAGAAGTCTCACAGAAGCCAGAAGAAACAAGTCCTTGTAGCACAGGGAACACTCCCGTACAGCAAGGGGGGAAAGAAGAGCTCAGCAGAAAACTTTTCTGATGGTAAGTGAATTTTAAGGCAGGAACTGGAAGCAGCTCATCTCAGCCTCCAGGAATCAGATGGGGTTGTGAGGACTGGCATGAATCAAACAGCACTTGGTACCAATCTCAGCCCCACAGCTTGTTGGTTTTCTTATTTAGGGGAGTTAGTTCACTCAAAGTGAATTATTCTTAAAATAGAAGAACAACCTTAATTTAGTTGCTGGTAACTCCTGGTTCTCACATGTTCACTGTTAAAAGCTACTTCCATTCTGGAGCGTAACTGCTGACCCAGGTTCCAGTCTCAGGAGCTGGAAGAGATCGAAACTGATGAAATCCAAACAAGACCTCTGCAGCAATGTTTTAGATGAATAACAATGGGACAGGACAGTCACCATGACTGAAAGAGACTGCTACAACACTACAGATGAGAAAAAACAGGCTTCAGGAGTTGCTTTTCAGGATAAGATGCATCTGAGAGATGTCTGAGGAACATTAAAGTTAATTCTTACATTGTGACTATGCCTAAGAGGATCTAGTTGAAAATAACAACGAAATTACAGATCTGAGATTCTAGTAGCCTGCAAAAATAGACGGTAGATAGAAAAAGAAGGGGGGGGGAAAGAGAACGTAATTGGAGGAGAAAGAACATGCTTAGAAATGCAATTTTACCCTCACAACTTCACTTTGCAATCATACATCTCTGTGGCTGCCTAAAAAAAAAATAGAAGGTAATGCCAATGATTTTAACGCAGCCTAGACAACATTGCCACTGGAGCTGTGACAAGGGAAAGAGTGGTCAAGCCTCTCAGAGTGTCCCTAGGTAGTTTTATCCTACCAGGTTTATCACTAATCTCTGGAAGTAAGCAGAGACAGGAAATAAATTAAAAAGTCACCCACATCAAGGTTCTAGTGGATTAAAAAGCAATGTTAGTTCTAGCATTCAGTCATGAAGATGACATTCACAGAAGGCGCTTTCCCTGTATGAAGTTAAAAATAAAACTTTAGTTTTATTTATTTTATTTAGTATTTTATTTATTTATTTAGTATTTTATTTATTTAGTAAAGTCTGTATGAAGAAAAGTTGAAGGCACACGAACAATAAAGAAAAAAAAAAACCACACAAATACATTATCTTTCAAAAACTGCCTCTAACTTAGTATATTTGATAGAGTTGGGGATTTTTCCTGCAGTTGTTTGCTGCTAAGTAATGGGACATGTTTAGAGATTTTTTTGGTGTAGTTTTTCGGTTGGGTTGGGGAGGATTGTTTTAGTTTGGTTTTGTTGTTTTTCAAGAGATTTGTAGGAAATCTCTCACTATGCAAACCCAGAGCCCAATTCAAAGTATGTCGGCACCAGAGCCAGAATCCAGCATTCTAGGAATTAGGACCAAGGAAGTCAGAGCAGCCCAACCATGACAGGACAGACAGAGAAGCAAGCAGAATGCAGGAGTTTTCTGCATGTTTACTCTTAATTCAAAAGTTTTAGAGCACTCTATATAGCAAAGTGGTGTGGGGGAGTATGAGTTTCTGAGCAATCATTGCTGTGAATGAAGTTCAGTAAATACAGACAAGCTTGAACAAAAAGCATTACGATTTGTAATGAATCAACCAACTATCAACCTCTACCCAAAGCAAGAATTTGTGCAAATACGCTCTCCTTCAAAACTCACCATTTGATTTTATTTCTCGTACGTAGTTACTTGGAAACCACCCTGTTTTGCCATTTAGAGTTCCTTCCCACCAGCCTCCTTCTTCCACTCTTGTAACGTGAATAATATCTCCTTTTGAAAAAGAAAGTTCATCTTCATTTGTCTGCTGAAAATTAAATTTCGCTCTCACCACCAACTGATGGTTGCTGTTATCTGTCATGTCCTAGGAAGTGAGAATACAAAGAACAAAAAGATCACATTAGAGATGTAAACAATTAATCCATGAACAAAACAGAAGTATCCGTAAAATGGAAATAGCCTCTCCTGCACACACAACACTCCGCACACGTTTTTACTGTAAGCTTTTGTAGGGGATTACTTCCACTTTTCTGTCATTTTTAATCTATGGATTTGTATCAGTCCAGGGAGCATATTGTCTTATTGTAGCCCTTTCAAATCAGAAGGGGTTAACAGAGCTAAAATTAGAATAAGTCTTACTCCCCCAAAAAACTCAAATTCTATTTTATATATATATTATAAATTGGAACTGCCTTTGGCAGCTACAAAGAAACAATGGCTTTATATTACAGAGTTGGTTTGCTTGTTTTGTTTTGTTTCTAAAACTTTTCAGGCTGCAAAGAAGGCAGAACTGAGTGGATTTAATTTAATTGTGGATATAAATAGTTTACAGCTTAAACTTTTTTTTTCCCCTCCTGTAACAGATCAGGTTGGAAGGTTCCACACTTGAATATGCAAGTCTCCATGGTCTGCCAACAGAGAAGGACAATGCTCTTCCACAAAACCTACAACACAGTTATGCAGTTTACCTTGAATAAGTACTCACAAATCGTTTTCCTCAAGGTCAGCAAAGCTGCAAGTCTGCAATGTCAGACTTCCAGCTGTCCATGTATATATGTCTATCTACACTCATCCCCTATCACAGATGTGAAGGCAGATTACCACTCTATTGTAGCATCTAAATGTTAATAGCGACTTCTAAGAAGTCTTTCATATTCAAATTCTCCATTTTGTTCTTGGATGTCCATTTTTAATATCTGCATCACATAACCATTTTCACAAGAGTTAGGACAAACTTTTATGCTAAAAAAAATGCTAAATAATGGCACAGTTTTAAATAACCCAAATAATCCATTGCATTGGAGCTGATAGAGCAGGACTATAAATCATGTCTCTCTCTATCATAAAGGATAAATACCTCTATTACTAAAAAAGTAACTTAGCGAGGAAATGACTCTGTGAGCAATCCCAGTCAGCTCTCCAGGTAGCAGAATTTCACATACATGTTGTCTATATAGTTGAGATTGTTAAAAGACGTATTACATAATGTCACTGGGATCATATAACAATGTCAGCTTAATTCCTATCCACAGCAATCACCTTATTTTATCACAACTCAATAATCAGACTTCTAGTGACTGACTAACTGGAGGAAAACGAGGGCAAACACAACTTTGAAAACATGCAGAAAGCCCCAAGATGCTGAAAGACACAATGTTCAACAATTAGATCAGACCATTTTCAAACAAGTGTGTCTGCCTGAGCCCTCTGCTTGTACATCATGAGCTTTCACCTGCTATGGCTGCTCAGTACAAGTTTTGCCTTGGTAAACAGTAAAAAGACAAAATAAGCAGCAACACTGCACAGTGACATCAATAACAGTCTCTTCACTCTGACAGGAAGGGTCTCCAGTAGAGGAAACTGAGTACAAATTCGGTGAGAACAGTTCCACACTGATCATCTACATCAGTAAAACCAAGCTTAGAATTTTCCAGGTCTGGCCACTAGCTCTCTTTCCCTCCTTGCACTTCTCTGCCCCTTTGCAACTTTCCGCAGAGCTGCCCAGCTCAAAGTGATAGAAATACTTAAGACTCTGTTTACTTCAGTAATCCAGCTAACAGCCAGTCCCACAAACAGTTGCATCAGCAAAACCGAGTGGGTGGTGAACCGCAGAGTGGGAGCTGGAATTAGCAGCCCAGGGCAAGAACTTGCAAGGGCTCTGCTACCAGAGAAAACATAAACCACACCTAAGAAAGCTTAAGCAGAGCACTGTGTTTAAGTTTCACATCACAATCATCACACAGTTCAAAACAGCCTCCTTCAAGCATGGAAAAAGTGGCTCACAGTAGGGATATGAACTGTCCTCACAAACCTTTTAGTCACTAAAAGTACCTTTCAGCACAGCTTCAATACAGTTCCCCAACCTGATTTTGGCTTAACTGTAAAACACCTGCTGACACCATTTAGTTACCTGAAGGCTAGCTGAAGGATTTATCTTGAAACATAACAGAAAACAGGAATAATTACTGACACTGCCAACATTAAAAGTACCACCTCTGCTGAGGTTTGAATATCCTTCAACCATCATCCCTAAACTCACAGACACAGAGAAAATGTGATTTTTGCGTTTGAAAAAGCAAGCCCAGAAAAATGCTGCATATGTATATATAGCATGGAGTGGTGAGGAAAAAAAAATAGTTGGAAGTTCACAGAAAGCTGCGTGTATTTTAGAACTTCACAAGAAACGCTGCAAAAATAGAATGTCACAGGCTTGAAATACAGAGGTGAAAGAGAAGAAACAGTTACTTTGCAATACTATTGTTTTCTTAGAAATCTTGTCAAAAGAGAAAAAAAAAAAAAAATCACAGCACAGCATGTTTCATTTCTTCGAGAACTTACCAAACTCCGATACTGTCCCTGAAAGAGTTTTGAAGTCCTACTGTGTAAAGACTGCGATCCCAGAGAATCAAAAGATTTTATCCGATGAGACGAGGGACGAGCACATACAGAGTCACTGCCCAGCCCTATGTCTGTGGGAGGGAAAAAGAAAAAAAAAGTACATATTAAAATTTGAGAAATCTGCATAAAACTTCTGCTTACTTCTGCAAAACTCACATGCTTAAAGCAGATTTGATGTATCTGTAAATCGCTCAATAACTCAAGATTTTTATAAAATCGTAGTAATAAATGATCTGAAATCCTGAGACACTAGCAGTTTCTTCCCCACACAGACAGGGAAACAATTTGAGCTGTTTAGGAAGAGAAGGGTTAGGGTTGTATTTCTCCATTCCTACTCACTACCAGTCTATTTGAAGGTAATTAAGCAGCATCACTTTAGATAGTGGCCAAGAATTTTGAATGCATAGAACGTGCTTGAAGTAAAGCCAGCCACATCTGTTTCTTAGCTCTCCCCCCCCATATCCTTCTCAATTAAAGCATTCCTTCCACTGTCTTTTCTCCTACGTTCCTTTGTCTCATCTCTTTTTGCCAACTAAGCTATTTCTTCTTCTTTGGAGGGAGGGGGAGGGATAGGAGGAGTAGAAAGGAAGAAAGCTGCTTGCTCAAAAAAAACAACATCCCCCCAAAACCTCTTTCCTTCGCCTCTGCTCTGAGAAGCACACCCATTTGCGAGATGTTCACCTGAAGGGCAGCGTTACGTGCTGTCAGCGTGCTGCTGGGGTCCCTGTGGTCCTGGAGTCACCAATGGGGCAGCCAGACAGGGTTCATCCCACCACTCCAGCCAGGAGAGGGGCAGCAGGGGCACCTGGGCAGCCTCAGATGTGAGGCACCTCCCTGGGGATGGGGTGTCAGCCCACCTGTGGGTGGGACATCCTGGTGCAGATTAGCAAGTTACAGCCAGGTCTGTGCTCGGCTGCACCCAAATTGGCTCCTAAGGGCTGTGGTCGGTGCTGGCCATGCATGGCCTCCCCAGAGTTATGGTGTGATGGGACAGGGTGCTGCTGGTTGCACCAGCTCCCCCAGCCCTCACAGCCAGCAGGGGGATGCTCCCAGGGCCCTTGCACAGTGACATGTTAATAGCAGACAAAAATTGCTCTTTTCATAGAATCACAGAATGTCCCAAATTGGAAAAGACCCACAGGGATCATCGAGTCCAACTCCTGCCCCTGCACAGGACATCCCCACAGTTCACACCATGTGTCTGAGGGCATTGTCCATTCTCTTCTTGAACACTGTCAGGCTTGGGGCCGTGACACCTCCCTGGGGAGCCTGTTCCTGTGCTCCACCACCCTCTGGGGGAGGAACCTTTTCCTAAAGTCCAACGTGAATCTCCCTGGCATATCTTCCTCACACTCTATTTTGCATGAGTATGGCAAGTCATTCCTTTTCCTCACATTTTCCCACATGCAAGAATATCATTCAGTGAGCATCTGAGCTTCAAGGAGCCCTGAAGGCAATGCAGTATTTTCTGTCCCAAACTTAGACATTTTTACCAGACTAACCCAACTGCTCTCCTGGTTTTTATGCCCCTGTTATTCTCTTTCCTAGGCATTTGTTTTGCCTCCAACACTTGACCTCCACATCAGGGGTACACACACACACAACTGCAGTCTCATACTAGTCACTGTCAGACTAAAGCAGACCATGATGATTATGCAAATCCAAGTTATTTTTGGTCCAAGGGAAATACACAGACAGGTGCAGTTCTATGAGGGGACTAGTGAACAAAGCATTTTGTGGTGTTCCAAGTCAAACATGAAGGGACAACTTGATTCATCTTAACTGGAAAGATTTTCAACTTCAGCATGGCACCTAACAGCAGCCAAGACACAGGAGGAGAACAAGGGCTTTAGATGGACAATGAGCATGAAAGGGTTGGCAAAGGATAGCAGAAAACAATCATTGAAGCTTAAAAAACATTTTTAAAATAAGTATCAAGGCCTCACATTTGTTCTAAAACTTTGTTTTATTTTCAGGGAATACTGTTTAATTTAATTGTCTTAATTCTGTTCCAAGTCTTCAGAGACTGAGCAAAAACCAACTTCCTTGAGTGCATCTTTTTTAAACAAGTCCTTGTCATCCTTCAAAAAAACCTACAGACTCTCAAGTAGTGCAATATTAGAACGATCCATATTAAGTTGCATATTTTGTATGGACAGTATCAGTACACACTGAAGTCACAAAAGACCTCATGCTTGCTGAACCTGCTTTCGTAAAAGTACTTGAAGGCCATCGTATAAACACTGATAATTACTGTCTGATTACAGAAAGAGCATACATCTTTGTTTTCACAGACTGCTGGGAGAGAAACAGGACTAGATCACGGTTAATTCTAATGCACCCAAAAACTATAAAGTTACCATAATCATCAGTTACTAATAGAACTTAAGGGTTATAAGTATCCTAAAGCATCTCCATGTCCATGTTTCCTATCTGCAGTTGAGTAGAAGAACAGATGCATCACATAATCCAGCATTATACCTTGACACAGTTCACCAGAAAAAGCAGGATCAGGTTTATTCATGGCAGTGTGTTCCAGCCTCTGGGCAACCCTAAAAAAACCTACCTAGGAATTCTTTTAGCAGGGCCTGATTCCCAAAGTTTCCTAGTTCACAACAGCAGAGCTAAGACACAACACAGGTGCCCTTTTTGAGGCTTGAATTAGAAACTGCATGTGTCTGAGATGAAAAGAAGGAAAATTCTTACAAACAAACCACATGCAAATTGCAAGTATTTTTACCAATATCTGAATACTTTAAAATTAATTTGAACTTTTTATAGACTTAAATGGTTTGCAGACCCCATGTGTCCATTAAAGTTTCCACTAAAATACCAAATAAACATGTTCAATGAATTTCTCAATGGGGTCATTGTGAGAAAATAATTCAGCTCTGCTGCTAAAAGCTCAAAAATCTTGAATGGTAACAGAACATGCATGTTTGACAAATATCAGTTTGGTACATTTTACAGAAGCTTCACACATCCATTCATCCAAAGATTTCCAGGGTTTGTAACAGCCTTTCTCCTCCACCATTATCTCAGCTTCCCTATCCCAGTTCCTCTCTTCTTACCTGTCTACAAATACCAACTGGTACCTTGATTCTATCCCTTCTGAACTTAAAGAATTTGTTGGAGTTTCTATCCATACGAGCCTTTTGCCAGTTCTCAAACTCATTACTCACACTCCTTCCACTGCAGTAAGACCCATCTCAGAAGAACACGTGTATACCTGAAATTCTTGCAGAAGCAGATGAGGATCTGAAAGCTATCTCCCAGTCCTAGTGTATGGAGATAGAGCCCAAAATGCCTCCTACAGTCACCCATTTAAAGAAAATTGTTTGGAAGAACAGTTGGTCAGGAATATTTATTAATAACAGGTAGTTCTGCTTGTTCCTAGCAATGAGGCAACACCACAGTTCACATCTGGTTTTGATTTTTGGTTTCCATGCCACCACCACTCCCTCCGTGAAAGGGATCAGCCTGTGTCCTTTCTGAGGCCAACTACAATTGTGGCTTTTTGATGTGGGTATTAATCTACTGACATCTGGACCAAACAGCCACACTTTTTTCCCCCTTTCAACACAGCTATAGTCAGCCTACAGTAAGCTTTAAAGATGTACTGAAACAATTTATATTTGTACTTGCAGTTAGAATGAAAGGCAGGATCTTCAACTTGTATAAGTAGCACCAAAGTCATCAATGGTATTACCCCATGCCCATTCACTAGAACTAAGGATTTGGTTGTAAAACTCACTCCCACAGGGTGTTATCTGATACAAGGAGAGAAAAAATCCACTAAAAAAAAAAAAAATATATATATATATATATATATATAAAAATCCCTGTTGTAATGGACCAGAGGAGTATTAGAAAAGTGACAAGCTAGTTACCATATTACTATTTAACAAAATTACAGTGATTCACCACTGAAATTTTCCATCAGCTTCCTTTTCCTCCCCACATAAAAACTGACACGCACGGTCTATTTTTTAATAACTTCTCTCACCAGACTCTAAACTGATGACCATTATTGGAACTTGCTGCTGACAATGTAAAATCCCAGCATGCAGCAGCAAAAAGAGCCACCAATCTTAATGTGTGGCTCCCGAGGCCCATTCTCCCGAGGCCCAGGTGACAGCATGCAGTACAGCCTTGCCCTACAACAAAGCACGGACACCTCTCACCTGTGCGCTATTTCTACAGCTCTCTCTTGCCCCCAAAGAACTTGAGGTAGATAGTTTGTGACTTCTAGCTACTAACTAAATGAAACACATGTGGATTAAGGGATCAGAGATGTTGGCCATCTTCTTCTTACTGTCAAGAAAGGATGGTAGTGGAGAATGGGGGGGACACGGGAACAATAAAAACATTGACAAAAGTGTTCAAACATGGAAAACGATAGTGGGGCAAAAGTCAACTTTTAGTTCTTCACACTGAGGGGAAAAAAAAAAAAAAAAGAAAAGTAGAGCCTTTTTCTAAGAATTCTTGTCAGCTTTAAAGGCTCAGCCTTAGCTCTGCTGCAAAGCATCCATCTTCAAGAAGAGACAAGAGAACCCAGAGAAGCCACTGCCAAAATCCTAACAACAAACTACAACAAATAAGCTCTTCTGAAACACTGTGCATGTTCATTTTATCATAATTATAGCAACAGGTATAAATACACATTGATTGATGCAAGTTGAAAGTAAGGTAACCAAGCACCAGGACAGAGAAGAGCCTACTTACCTGCAGTCACCTTATTTAAAGCCACAAGAGAGCTGAGAACTTTGCTGAAATTCTGTCCCTGATACAGGTCATTTGCATCAAAAGTCTGAAAACAAAAGAACATACAATAAGTTGTAAAAACAAGCCTTTAAACTAAGCATTCACGTAAACCATGACTGCAGAAGCTATTGGCCTGACTAACGTGTCAGACTTTCAGCTGCTGTCACAGACCAGTAAAAAACTGTGGAGTTTTTCCCCCTCCCCCTTAAAAAACAAAAACAACCAAAAAACAACTAATTTTTAAATAGAGAATACAGAAACAGCTCCATTTGAGAAAAAAAATGAAGAACATACGAAGAACACAAAGTGTTATTTAAGTTACAGGAAAGTTGAATAAAACATGTTATCAAAAGAGAGCAGCTTTCCTTAGGCAGTTTGGCCCAAAAAGTTACAGGGTACCAGTACTATTGGCATACTCTTCTTTTTTGGTAGCAGTTCACAGGCACTGTACCCGATTGTTCACAAAACATTTTCAAAATTACTAGAAATAGTTTATTTAAAAGTACTACAACAATGTGCATGCTATGTCTTCATTCTACAAGACAGAGGAAAGCAACATTCCTGAAAATGCATAAATTTTACGAAGAGTGAAGTTGCTGGGTAGGTTAGATGAGAATGAAGTTTGGGAAGGGGAGAGATGAAGGCTGAGGGTTATTTTATTTTTTAAACTGTGGGAAAGAGATCCAAACCTCTAACTATCCTGTAGAAAACACTCCAGTGACTTTCAAGCTCTGGGTGATGACATTAAACATCTGGATTTTCATGGGGGAAAGAAGAGATTAAAGAAAGAGACCCATAATATTTGCCTGAGGTAATGGAAACACTTGTCCAAAGCCTCACGAAAACAGCTCTCACAACAGACTCTGCATAGGTTGAAAGGAGTCGCAGTATTCCCTTGTGCAAGAATAGAAGGAGGACAATAAAAGACAACTATTGCAGTTGTTCCAACTGATTTAAGAAACAGAAAGAGATTCAGTTTCCTGCAGCGTAGCAGCTTTTACCTAAAAAGTCAACAAAAACCTGTTTATTCTTTTGATAAAAGACACATCCCACAGGCACTATCAGAAAGTCTGTACCCCAGAAATCAGCCTTCAGAGGCAGGAGCAGGGGAAAAAACAGAACAAAACACCACTACCACCCCCCCACACACATTCCCAGGGGAGAAGAGAGAAAGGGACAAAGAAACACTAGTTGAACCCAAGAGAAGTGAAAATTTTCATGAAAGCCACCTAGAGTTGTGACCAGTTATGTGATATACTGCCAAAGGCACAGCAGATTTGGGAAACATTTAATGACAGCGTTATTCAGTAAGGGAAAATAAAAAATATTCCAAAGCATTTAAAATATCCAAGGTACTTGCATATTTTGACATCCACATTTTTTCCCCTCAGACTGAGGGTCATCTCTGGTCCCAGTGAGCAGCAGCTCCACCTTGGCTGCACATCCCTCAAGCTCAGGTAGCTCGTAAGCAGCTCAGAAGACCAAAGCCACAAAACAGATACAAAATTCAAGCAAACACTAATATACTCCAAGCAGTTATCACTCGCTTAAGTCACGTAAGTACTTCACCAAGCTACACTGCACTACAGAAAATGTAAATAGCTACTTTTATTTATTTGAAATTGTAAAGAGTAAGGAGAGGAACCAGGGAATTGCCCAGATGTGTATTTTGTAGGGTTCATCCTGAAACGTGAGGAAATATTTAAAAACTATGTACGCAATAAAAGACATTAAGCAAATAAGAAGTTATCCGATTTGACACAAACTAAAGATACGTTACGTTTTATTAACAGCATAATTTATAACAGAGATAAAAGATACCAATAAGGTGACAGCAGGATACATAAAAGCAAAACCAGACTGGAGATAGCTTAACCACTGCTCAAATTGGGGAGGAGTAAAAAGCAACCAAACAACAACAACAAAAAAGCCCTGTTATGGAATAAGGAAGCATCAGGAGCGTAAAATTTTCATTGCTAGCTATATGCTTATTGTGGTACCTTTCAAACAAGCAAATGAAAACTATAAACAGAATCCTAAATCCACTTTAAGCTCACCTTCATTCTGGATTCTGCCAGAGCCAAGCACCCTCCAAAGTCAGGCTAACTGGAAAACAACAGGATGCAAGGAAGCCTCGTTTCCTGCTACACGGACACTATAGGGGATACCAGGAATGATTTGATTGGACCATCCCAACACCTATAGTGCTATAAAAAAAGCCTGTATCCAGGACATGCATCCAGTCTGCCACTCCACGGGAAATAACACAATGGGAGGATACGAGAAAAGTTTGCTTCCTTGCGATTTTAGAAAAAGCAATTCCAACAGGAAGCCATTTATGGTCAGTATGTTCATTAGCAGCGTTTGATAGAGGGGGAGGGCAACATGACACCCTTCAGAGAGACTTTTTTTTCCTAATTTAACAAATGTTTAAGAATAATCTAACCTACCAAGATAAAAATTCCATCTTAGGAGGCTCATCCCCATATGCCTCTTATGATCTTACTGTTCTTTCAGCATCTCCCTCACATCTTCTCTCCTGGATTTCAACATCCGACATCAATACCCCGAGGACACATCCATATACCAGGCAGATGCTGTATTCCAGAAGCAGACCAGACCAAACTGTCCAGTAACAAGGGGTCTTATGTGATCTACAGCACTACACATACACCCTGGCCCTTTTGGTCACAGGACACTCCAAAGCCCCACTGATTGCCTGCCCTGACCCACAGATTCTGGCTTCCCTTTCCGTAACCCCCACCAAGTCCCTGTATACAAGCCCAGCTTTCCATAACTACCCTGTCATTTTTTACCCTTAGGTTTTCAATTGGATGCAAACTCTATTGATAACAATGCTATGAACCCTTCCAGGTCATTAATGAATTGTTAAATAACATGGTTGAGTACCAATGGCAGCAAATCCCCTATAGCAAGGTGTACATTGGATGGTCATTCCACATTTGTAATTGTATTAAAGCCTATTAATTAGCAAGTTTTTTCATTCATTTCATATGAACCATACTTATTTTTCTACCACTAACATTTCTTAAATGCCAAATGCCTTAGAGATGCATTTCATCCACATATTTGTTGTTCAACTACCAAATCCATCCTCTTGTTTTAAAACAAGACTGACCCCTGCATGCATCTGTTTAAACTCCATCAGATTCCAGTGGTTACAGTAATACATTCAGGTCATTTTAAGTCATCTAAAACATTAACCTTGAGTGGATGGAGACTTCTGCTCAAATGGTGTTTATGACCTAATAATAAGAAGAAAATAAAACTAATATAGCAATTTCATCCCTCATATCCCTGCAACAACCAGTACCTACTGAAACTGGAAAAACATTAACTGAGGAATTAGTGAAGAGAAAATCAGAAAATAATGTTAAGCATATATGTGGCGAGAGCAGACTAAGGCACACAGGAAGCATGCAGCAGCACTCTTTTATTCAAATCAGTTCCAAGGCCTCAGGCATCCTTTATACTATTTTATTGCCCCCTTCTAGCCCATTAAGTCAGATGGCAGTTATGGAGGAAACAGATTTAAAAATAAGATAAGGCAAGGTCTTTAACCAGGGAGAGGAAAAAAATTGGGGCTGGTTCAGACAAGTTTCCAGACATACACTTCTACCAATCTTAACTTACTCATATTCTTAAACAATCAGAGAAACAATAAGGCTGTATCTAACAGTCACAGCAAGAAAACTTCATGTACTGGTTAAGAATAAAGTAGAAATGTTTTCCTTAGTAAGTATTTATTTGCTAGACAGGTACCGCATTCCCAGTGAATATTAATGTTTTAAGCATCTGACAAAAATAGACAACAACTTGCTTTCCAGCACTGCACCATCAACTGCAGCAGCTGAGGAGCTGACTTAGGAGCAGCCCAAGCATCTGTGCAGCACAGATAGGGCTGCCACTGCTAACCTCGCCAGCCAGCCCTAAAATAAGCTGTAACCCCCTAGGCTGTGTGTACTAAACTGGCAGGACACTTTCCGGCTCAGCTCGGTGGCCTGGGGCCCGTAGTGCAAAAGATTACAAGAACATTGGCTCGCTCAGCCAGAGGAAATGAGAGGAAATGAGCAGGGCGGCTTGGCAAAGCACAGCGTGACCACATACAACGTGTCGCACCACCTGCTCCTAGCGCACAGGCTGCGGCGTTTTTGGCCACAGGAGCATGAATAAACAAGTGGTAGGGAAGGAAGGAAAGAAAGAAAGAAAGAAAGAAAGGAAGAAAGAAGAGGAAAAAAAAACCCACGCAACTCACAGTTAGGAACGGTGACCTTCTTGAAATTACTAAGAACCTCCAACACCTCACTCTGTTGCACCACCAGTGTATTTCTACCCTGAGAGCTGATGGCAAGGGGAAGCTACAGAGACCATCCAGGGTCCACCTTGCTGTGGTGACACCTAGTGCGCCCAAGCTGGAAAAAAAAAACCCGTAGGTCAGCCTACATGTGAAGCCCAAATTTCTTCATTTGTCCTCAGACTAGGTCAGCTGCAAGCCGTGCTGAGTCTCATTCAGCTATTATGCAGCAGCTGCTCCTTGAGCCGTGGATTATCATCTGAAAGCTGCGGCAGTAAAAGGAGAGATAAGAAAAGCAGGGAACTATGACAACTGATAGAGGAAGGGAAGGGGGGGAAGAAGAGATGATTACAAATGTTCTGGAAATCTCTGTGAAGCATAATGTTGCCCAAATCCTGTATGCACAGCACAAGAGAAGGGGAAAAAAAAAAAAAAGATTAGGTTCTGTTTCAATGATTAAAGAGTTAGACAAGAGGAAAAGTTTCAAAGCAACTGAGACAACAGACCTGCAGTGCAGGATTTCTATGTGATTTGGTAACAGTTCACAAGAAAAATTAAAACTCAGTAGTAAAGAAGATATAAACTTAAGAGACCTGGAATAAATTCTGCTGCTTATAAAAACCTGTTCCTCAAAAGGCTTAATTGTGTAAGAACACCACATCACGTAGAAAGCAGTAATTAATTCCTACAACTCATAATACTTTTAAGACCTACATGTTATCTACAAAAGCAGGCACAACCAGGACCAAAAATGTGTAAGGAAGTTTTTAGTGTGTGTGTGTATCCAAATATGCATTTATAACAAATCAGAAAAGCAGAAAGAATTTTTTTTTTTTAAAAAAAAAAGGTAGTTTAGAGTCCCTGAAGATGTACTAAAGTTTTCCAGCTCCAAAAATTTTTTACCCAAACCAGCTGCAAAGGACTAATGATTCCGCAGAGTATCAGTTTCAAATACTATATAACATTTTACCTAACCCACTGCTTCAAAGTCGAAGTCTAATCATTGCAAAACTAAGCACATACAACTTACTTTTCACCAACTCCAGCAAAAATGGCTTGAAAAGAAAATTTACACAAAGAAATACTAAGTTCCATATTGGAAAGGAACTGTACAATTTCTGAAGCTTTCCGAATCTGTTTTTAGAATGTGACACGGCAAGTTACTATCCCCAAATGAATTCTTTAGTAAGGAAGTCATAGAATTTGGTATTTTTAGCCATAAACTTCTAGCAGTAGCAAACTAAGATGTACTTTAAAAATAGAAGTAAAAAGGTTAGCACTGCCTATATTTCACAGTATCACAGTATGTTTGGGATTAGAAGGGACCTCAAAAGATCATCTAGTCCAATCCCCCTGCTGGAGCAGGAACACCTAGGTGAGGTCGCACAGGAACATGTTCAGGCGGGTTTTGAATGTCTCCAGAGAAGGAGACTCCACAACCTCCCTGGGCAGCCTGTTCCAGTGCTCTGGCACCCTCACTGAGAAGTTTCTTCTCAAATTTAAGTGGAACCTCTTGTGTTCCAGCATATTTGTAAAAGCACATAAGAAAACTCGAGTCTGTTCCAAATTTGTACCTGCACAGCAAAACAAGAACAACATCTATCACACCCTCATCCTAAATCACTTTCAAATTGCTTTGTAGGTTTTGAATCTTACATATGATACCACACAGTGATAATCTCAGCTGTCACTGAAAGAGACATCAGTGGCATCCCATCCTCATAGCCTTTTATGAGAATGTAACAAGGTGGATGGGTGATGGCAGAGCGGTGGATGTGGTCTACCTTGACTTCGGTAAAGCCTTTGACACAGTCTCCCACAGCATCCTCACAGCTAAGTTGAGGAGGTGTGGTCTAGACAATAGAGTAGTGAGATGGGTTGCAAACTGGCTTAGGGAGAGAAGCCAGAGAGTGGTAGTCAATGGTGCGGAGTCTAGTTGGAGGCCAGTACCTAGTGGAGTGCCTCAGGGGTCAGTGCTGGGGCCAATATTATTCAATATATTCATTAACGATTTGGACGAGGGAATTGAGTGTACTATCAGCAAGTTTGCTGATGACACCAAGCTGGGAGGAGTGGCTGACACGCCGGAGGGCTGTGCTGCCATCCAGCGGGACCTGGACAGGCTGGAGAGTTGGGCAGGGAATAATCTAATGAAATTTAACAAGGGCAAGTGTAGAGTCCTGCATCTGGGCAGGAACAACCCCAGGTTCCAGTATAGGTTGGGAGATTACATATTAGAGAGCAGTGTAGGGGAAAGGGACCTGGGGGTCCTGGTGGACAACAGGATGACCATGAGCCAGCACTGTGCCCTTGTGGCCAGGAAGGCCAATGGCATCCTGGGGTGTATTAGAAGGGGGGTGGTTAGTAGATCGAGAGAGGTCCTCCTTCCCCTCTACTCCACCCTGGTGAGACCACACCTGGAATATTGTGTCCAGTTCTGGGCCCCTCAGTTCAAGAAGGACAGGGAACTGCTGGAGAGGGTCCAGCGTAGGGCAACCAAGATGATGAAGGGAGTGGAGCACCTCCCTTATGAAGAAAGGCTGAGGGAGCTGGGTCTCTTTAGTTTGGAGAAGAGGAGACTGAGGGGTGACCTTATTAATGTTTATAAATATATAAAGGGTGAGTGCCACAAGGATGGAGCCAGGCTCTTCTCGGTGGCAAACAATGATAGGACAAGGGGTAATGGGATCAAGCTGGAACACAAGAGGTTCCACTTAAATTTGAGAAGAAACTTCTTCTCAGTGAGGGTGACAGAGCACTGGAACAGGCTGCCCAGGGAAGTGGTGGAGTCTCCTACTCTGGAGACATTCAAAACCCGCCTGGACATGTTCCTGTGCGACCTCACCTAGGTGTTCCTGCTCCAGCAGGGGGATTGGACTAGATGATCTTTTGAGGTCCCTTCCAATCCCAAACATACTGTGATACTGTGATACTGTGATATTAATACATGATGGAGTACTAAGGCTTAAGGAAGCTCACACTCCTGGAACTACCAGCAAAAATAAAAGTTGTTGGAATTAAATTATCAAGGATAAAATTTGATCAGGACACTGAAGCTGATGTGCCTCAGTACTTGCCAATGCAACAGGTTATACCTACTTGTTTAGCCAAAATAAAGCAATTGCATAAGGAGCACCTTCTAGTGTCCATGAAGAGGAACTTCAAGAGGGAAACTTGGCCAGAAACATACCCTGAGGAAGATTCGGCCCAGTAAAAGGCACCTCTCTTTCTGATATGCACAGACAAGAACTATGTAAACTACTCTCCTAAAATAAGTTAGGAAACAGCTGTGGAAATCCAGGCCAAAATGCACGGGGAATACCATATGCAAGTAAAAAAACACATAGGACCAAAAAAAAAAAAAAAAACAAAAAACAAAAAAAAAACAAAAAAAAACCCACCACTCAACAAACAAACAAAAAACCACCACACACCACACACACCAAAACACACGCTCACACAAAACCAACACCAAGCACACACTTGGAAGGAAACAGAGACAGCTCTGCTATGAAGTAGCACAAGCACTCAGTGACAAAAATGGTAATTAGTTTGGGGTTTTTTTTTGCTACTAAGCACACAAGGCACAGACTACCAGCACATCCGATAAACAACGACATGGTTAAATAGTCCTATGTTCTGGGGAAAACCACAAGAGAAAGGTGAAGGATATCCTACTGAACCATAACTAGTTTTCTTCCTAAAAATAAGAACTGAAAACTCCACCTTACCCTTCTCCCAACGCCACAATTTCTAAGAATGGAAGACCCAAAGGCATTTGAATAAGAAGTACAAATTAGACGCAAGCACTTCACTCAGTTTGAAGTATGTCTACCTGCTCAGATAAAGGCCTGCTGTACAGAATAAAAATGATACGTTCAGATGATCAGGACTAGGTGCTCAGTTAACTACAAATTACATTAATGGGTTCTATTTAATCTTCTGCGCTCTACTAAGCCACCTGTGTATCCTAGCAATGTTCCAGAAGCCAAAGCTCTCAAGTCTCTGCGTTGACAAAAGTACCTCGCAAGAAATCAGCAAGAAGTTTAAGATTGTCACAAAGTATTTTGCTTCCTGGAAATGATTGTGTCAAATGACCCTGTTATGAGAAAACACATATACATCTGCAGTGCTTATCAGCAGAGATATAACAGAAAAGCGGCAATGTGTCAGTTACCTTTTGCTAGAAAGAAGACTCCTGTTCTCATAGCGTTTCTTTTGGACGCCACAGAGGACAAACTTCCTCAGGACTACAGGGTGTGATTGGACTATAAGCCAAAACTGCTGTGGGGACTGGATACAGTGCCACAGCTAATAAAAAGGCTGGCCAAAATTTCAGAAACAAAAGCAAACAGCAGCAAAACCAACACAGCCAACAGGAGACTTTACCAAAAGAAAACAGGCTGCAGAGAAGGAATGCAGCTTCTAGGTCCTGCTTTTCCCCCCTCCAGAACAACGTTAGTATCTACTCCAAGGTTAGGACTCTGAGAGCAGATGACTATACTTAATGAAACCAGTTTCTTCTTGTACAAATAGTTCATTAAAGATCAATGCAGCAGGAGAAAGCCTGCAAAGTCTGTTTTTAGGCCTTTCTGTGAGACAGATGCTAAAAAGTAGTTTGAATTAGTTTGTCAATAACTTGCAATTTCAAAACAAAACAAAAAGTAAAGGCAAATTTTGGTCTTCCAAATTCATGTCTGTAACAGTATCAGCTGGTCACACTCTGCAAGCCTACAAGATCCCTGTTAGATGTGAACAACTGCATGTGATGTGAAAAACTGGTCGGTTGAGTGGCTGTCCTTTTCTTCTTTTTCTAAAATCACAGTAGTAGATCCTGATTTTGGGAAGCTACTCCTTCATCCCACAGCTTCTGCTACTTCAGACCCTGCTGGGCCCTATCCTGGCACTAACCCCAATCAACACCACCAAGACAGAGCAGCATGGAAACAAAAGCCTTCTTGAGTTCCAGTTCATAGGATGTCTATCATGCCCTGAAGCATTAGGCAAAGTTCACAGGCAGATATCCACCTTCTCCTCTGAAATTTATAGATAAATGTCATACTTGCAAGCAAAGTTACTGCAATGGAATCTGCAAACTGTTGCCCATCTTAAAGTATAAACATGCATTATGGCTTCATAATTTTCATACATCTACAGTTTCTTCTTGACTTTTCTTTTTTTTCCGCCAGTAATAAGTCAGAAACAAGTCAGGAAAAAGCCTTAATGAAAGAACACCACAAAAAATGGCTCTGCACAGACACCGAACAACTCTTCATGCTAACTGAAATGAGAGCACTGAAAATGAAGACCAATCTCAAGCAGGTGACACATAGTCACAGCAGAAATCAGAATGACAGGACAGCAACAATGACAGTCACTTAAGACTACTGAAAACAGGCTGCCCAGCTGGCCGGGCCAGGATCTGAAAGCTGATCCTGAACATAAACATTCAGAACCAAACCACCTCTGTGCAAGGTTTTACAAACTGCCAATGGCTGAACTCAGTAGTGACGCACAGAATTTTTTAAGGCTCCAAATAAACCAGCTCCTAAGGGAGAAAGAGTTGATATATTCAGGAGACTAGCAACGAGATTACAAACATTAAGAAAGGAGATGTCTCCTTTTGGAATACTTGAATTTTAGATTTATTTTCTAAAATAATGAAGTATACATCAACTAAACTGTGAACGTCTCCATAGTCTTACCTAGAAACACAGGAAGGATGGCTTGCCATAACTGATTTCAGATGCCTTCTGTCTAGATACATGTTCTGCCAACATTTCTCAACTCATTTCTAAAGTATCAGCTTAGTTTCAAAAGCCATGCTGTAGGGAGTGAGAAGAAGTCAATACAATGATGCAAAAAGTATAATTTATATCATTAAAAATTTTGAAAAAAAAAATTAAGTAGGAAAATCAACTTCTCTGGGTCCAAAATAGGTAACATTACCTGCAATCCAGCTCTCCATTTGCAAAACAGGGAAAACAGCAGCTAAATACCAGTTTAGGTCATTACCACCAAATCGAAGTATCACAGACACATAGTAAGAGATGGACTTTCTGTTTTAAAACAGCAGTGTTCATAGACACACACATTTCCAGAGCATGCCAGAGAGTAAGAGCTGGGGGCAAGGGGGAGGAGTCATCTTACTGCAAAAGATTTTGTACTACATGAGGTTATCATCTGCCCTCTTAAAATAGCCTGCTGGCTGTTTTACTACATTACCATGTGCTCTAACCACAACTTAAGCACTATCACATGCTCACGTTTCATCTGGAACAAATACATACAGCCAGAGTAATCAGATGATGCACAGATTCAGCATCAATGGAGAATGAACCACAGACAAAGCACGAGCCACAAAAACAGCCCCACTGACCTTAAAAACGCTATTTTACCTACTCCTCATCATCATGCTTAGGAGTCTCACTTTATTGTGCACACACACTTTTTAAAACAAAGGTATCAACAGGAGAAACAGGAAAATGCTTGTAGCATTAAATATGTATTATTAGCTGGAGGAAAAAGACCGAAGGGGAATTGATATTTTGGGATTTCTGGCATTGGTCATAATTTGACTAAGCATGATTAGACAGATGGGGAAAAAATAAGTGAGAAAGGGAAAAAGAAAACTTAGAAATGCAAGAAATAAGAAAGAAAAAAATAAAAGAAAGGGCTGTTACACCCTTCTGGTAAGAAAGGATTTATCAGAAATCTCCATTGCTTCCTGAATATGCTATGGAAAGTGCCAAAAATGAAGGTATAGCGAATTTCCACATAACTTGTTGAAGCTTTGATTTAAAATCACCCACTGGAAAAAGTAATTTCAAAATACTTAGGAGAATTGAATAAGCCCCCAAAAGCAAGATTTCAGGTTTCAACTATATCCAAGTGAATTCATTTCATTACTTCCATTTTAAAAATTCCCTGAGGAGCACAAAACTGCACACTCCCCGAGCTACAGCTCCTCCCAAGCGAACACTTTTCGATTCACAGCTTACCATTTTTATTTCAGCCAATACAAATACTGTTAAAAGGGAGATACAGGCTGCATATTTCCCAGGCACCTACAATAATAATATGATCCAGGATCCTCCATCATTTATAAAACCTATCTTGAAAGAGCAGGCACAGGACTTTACCCGGGCAGCAGGGACAAGCTTCACCACCAGCAGCTCTGGTCACCACTCCTGTGTTGGGGCTGGTGGAGCTGTCTGAGCTCACACTTAGGCAGACACTAAACCCCCACAGCAACCCAGTTCTAGCAGCCAAACTGGCAGAAAATTAATCCATCAAGAATCGTGAAGTTTGCTGCAAGTTTCACAAGCTAAACCAGTTCAGTACCAGATGAGATTAGCACCCGAGCCAATGCATGGGAGAGAAACATCTGTCAAGGGAAGAAGATTCACTTCAGGTGCTGGGAAACATCACAGTTGTTCAGATACTTTCCAACAGAAAAAAGAAAAAAAAAAAAAAGAAAAGAAAAGAACCCACACAGCTTAGCTACAATCTACCTCCACCCCCACCCCAATCATCCAGCATCATGCTGATTTTCAGTAATAAGCTTCTGTAAGAAATTCAAACTTAGGGTTTATGGGAATATCTATAAAAATTTCCACATTCCAAATATTAATAAAAAATGGCCTCTAGCACGTCAGAAGCAACAACAAAAAATGAAATCCACGCCAATTCTGCTTATTCATAGTAATGCCTGGGGACACAATCTGAAAGAAATAAAGATAACTTTTCCAATAAACTCGCTATTGCAGAAATTTTATAGTTCAGATTCATCGGCTGACAGGCTACATGATGGGCTTGGGTAGCAAAGCTGGCAAGGGCAGCCAGAAGTGTTATGATGAGCATCCACGGCCTAACAGCCTATCTCAATTCCTCCTCTTCTCCTAAGTATTCTCATCTCCACAGCCTGGGATCCTTCTGGCCTCACGCCACCACCTTCCCCGTTGCAGATACCCTGGCTCCAAAGCCGTCTCTAAAACACAACCGCTCACACCCCAGCCTTCCCCAGAGTTCAGTGACTGGCAAAGATCGTTTCACTGTGATCTCTTTTGCCAATATAACCGCTGCTCATGCAGCAGAACCCGGGAGTTAAAGTTGCTCCTCTTGACAACAGATATTTCTAGCAGAGGGACTCCTCCAAGCAGCACCCAGGGATGCCATCTGTGGAATCAGGATGAGCACTCAAGGAAAAACAACAAAACAAAACAAATCAATGACAGCCTATCCAGCCCCAAAATCTGCATCTAAGAGGCGCCAATAAGGAAGAATATAGAAAGGCAAATATTACCTAGCAATACTTAACCGAGATGTTCTTCTAACATTTTGTCTCAGGGACTACTTGCATTTAAAAGCTTTAAATGGATTTTTTAGACTTCTACAAAAACCCACAGAAATCACTTGCACCACTCAGTTACAGTGTGAAGAATCGGTTTTCATTTGTTATGACTTTGCCAATTGCTTGCTTTTTCTGAGTAGCTCTTAGCTCCTGTGCAAGGAGAAACAGAAAACAAGCTTCCTATCTTCTCCATGCCACCCGTTAGTAAGACCCTATCAACCTCAGATACTCATCTCTTCTGTGGACAAAAGAGCTGATATATTTATCTGCAACTCACATGGACTCTGTTCCTTCCTCTTCTTGTAACAACTTCTGGTATGTCTTGAAATGGCAAACTATTCCATTTTCTTTAAATACAGCATTTCTCTTGGGCATTGCGATAAATATAAATCACCTCGATGCTACAACTCACAGAATAGTCAGAGAGAACAACCAAGCACAGTATCTTGGTGATTTGCCAGGACTACATTATACCTGTCAGTTCAAAGAACTCAGATACTAAATTGAAATTTTAACTATAGCGTGCAACATAATACTTGGCACAGCCTCACTAGCAGAGGAATGGAAGGCAGCAAACACGAACCAAGCCTTTAAAGTTCAATGAAAGAAAGAAGGGAAGAGATCCAGAAAACTAACTACAGACCAATAAAGCAAATGCCTAAGCCTAGTAAATTGATAAAAGCTACAATGAAGAATTGGTGGGGTTTGCGTAAATATGGAAACAGAAAGGAATTAACATTGCTTTGGTAGAAGGAAGTAAGCTTTCCAAAAATGCATCCATGCTCCTTGAAGCAATTATATATAAACATAAGGTAGTCTCGTTAACACACCATATCTGAACATCCTTTGAAAAGACACCTCATCAAGGGATGTGGGGTTTTTTTTGTTGTTTTAAGCAAAGGTAATATAAGCTAGGAGACTCTTCTTGACTCAGGACTCACACTCGCAACACACACACAATTTCACAAAAGGCATGAAAAGTGAACTTTCTTTGTTGATGATACAAAATTATTTAAGGTAGTCAAAACTTGAACTCACAGCAAACAGCTACCGTATGATCTCGTAAATGCCCAAATGTTAAAGCAGCAGGTGAAATTTAGTGCTAATAAATGCAAAAACCACCTTCGGTCAAAATAATAAAAACCCCAAACCTCGTCATTATACTTGCATGAATATGAGTTCTAAATTAGCTATTCCCACTAACAAGTAAAAGACTACAATCAGCTAACAGCTTCAGATCAAAGATCATCCATGTCAAAAGACATAATTCTGGAGAATTAGAAAAGACAGAAGCAACAAACAGATGGCTTTCATTATTTCCATAGTATCTCTCTAACGCAAATACAGCTCTGGTCCACCACAATACTATAAAACATGCAAGTGTACAGAGACGTATGTTGTTTAAATCAACTAAATTAATGCAATGGTTTTCATACAGGAAAGACCAAACAAAGTGTTAGTCTTGGAAAGACAATAAGGGACCTAGCAAAGTCTACTAGTGCTGTATGAAGTCACGAATAGCATGGAGAAGATCCATAACGTAAGAACAAAGTCACCCGCTGTCGCCAGCTGCAGCAGCTGAACAAACAAAAGGAAGTTTCTATAAGATGTATAATTTAACCCTGGAACTTAACCATAGGATACTGTGAAGGTAGAAATCTCAAAATAGCTTTGGAAAGCTACTTAAAAATACCAGCCATAGAAGGAGGACCAGGGAGCTGCTAAATACACAGCGATACAGGTATCACCCTGACTCTTCAAAAAGCTCCTCAGCTATGGACTGTCAGAAGCTGGGAAGATTTAACAGAAGGTGTCATGCTGTATTTTCACTGGTTTTTTTACACCTTTTCTCACAGGCATCTACTGCAGACCCTTATCTCACAGGATAAGAAGGTTAACTTGCATAGTTTACTGCCTTTAAGGACCTAAGGATGATTATTTGATCTTTACATGATTATTTCCTACATTTTTAAACTCTAAAGCCAAGTAAGACAAAAGAAGTTTGTTATGCTAACTTAGTCACTGCAGAAAACCCCTCAGTAAAACACTGTTTGAGCAATGATAATAGCTTTTATTCCCCAAATTCTCAAAACCATGCATCAGACTTCATTTTACAACTAACGCAGGATTTTAAAGTGGAGTTAGGCAACTGAATAGTCACATTGCAAAGATGCAGAAACATTATAATGACAGAATTACCTTTCAAAAATTTGAGAAAACATTTACCTAGACCAGTGCAACTGCATCCCGTTACCCAAAGGGGCAATGCTGACTCAACGCCACCCACAGACATACCCCACACACCTCCCCAGCGCAGGATCTGCCCACAGGGAAATCGAGGGGCTGAGTCACTTCAGCTGCGGAAAGTGACTCAGCCTTAGCTTTCCTTCTCTGGAAACATTAAAGACCCACCTGGACACATTCCTGTGTGATCTGCTCTGGGTGAACCTGCTTTAGCAGGTGGGTTGGACTGGATGATCTCCAGAGGTCCCTTCCAACCCCAAACATTCTGTGATTCTGTAAGATCAGCTCACTGAAACAACTCGCTGGGCAACGGCACAGCCTGTAGATCTGACACCCGGGAAGTGGCAGGACTGCGTGTAGAACTGTGGACTATTGGGATTTCTCTTCACAAGGGTAGCCCACAGCTACAGCAGATGTGCAACAAACCACATTCACCATGAAGAGATGCAAACACAGCAACGTTAATAGCGCTAAATGCACCACTTAAACACTGACGTGAACTTCACACTACTTCAAAATTAGCTAATTAATAATTATGTCTGGGTTTAAATGATAGCAAGGAGACTAGCAAGAAGAAACAGCTCCACGTATTACTATACCAATGTGTTAAAGTTATAGCACAGAACAAGAATAACGCTTATAAAAATTTCATGGGGTATATTAATACGTGAGGTTTTTTCCTCCCCCAACTTAATATTTGCTATTGAAATACAACAAAAATCAGCCTCAGTCTAGAAGAACAAGTTATGGATTACTATACTGACCCTTCTTCACATTTGGTACTAATAGAACTTCTGCAGGAGGCTCACAATTTTCTCAGATGCATCAGAGTTAAATATGTTAAGGATGAGGCTTCAAGCACAACTGAAACCCCTACAGGTAAGCGCTTAAACCTGAAACTGTCATTTACATAACACTTTCAGAAGAAATTATACCAACTGAATCACATGGAGCTACAGCATCCTCAGAAACACAACTCATAATAGGCACCACTGTAAAGGAATAAATGTCTGTAACACTCTGTCACTTAGCACAAGTCTCAGAACAAGCTGAAGTCAGGGCACATACAAACCCTTTTCGGACTGTGATCTCCATTACAACACATGTGAAACTCCTGCTGAGGTCACTGATGTGACTCACACGGGTCTTAAGACTTCAACCTTCTAGCTGTGAGATCAGAGTAGATATCCTGTTATTACCAGAGTAATACCGCACTGGAAACACTAATTCTACAAGAGATGAAGTCTGCAAAATATACCACTATATTAACACAGAAAATGCTAACACAGTGTAAAGTTCCCAACTGAATAAAAGAAACAGAAAAATAAGAGGTCACGCATTAAAAGCGGTAACTAGGGCAGTGATCGTAAAGATCCAGCCTCAGTGGAGTTCAATACACGCAAGGAAAGCCACCAAGGTGCTCTGCAGACGGTAAAGCAGGTATCCCATCAAGCAATTCCCAAAGTGGCGCCCTCTCATTTCACTTGCTTCTTAAAGTAAAGGCACATAATGGCTCCTTATACCTAACCTGGCTGGCAAAAGAAGCGAAAGCTTTCCTGTGTCCAACCACAAAGTGCAGCCTGTGACCTAAGGGTAAGAGGTTGCCAGGTACCACACTCTACCAAGCACCTAGTACAGATAGTTTCTTGAACTGCTAAAAGCAAAGGCCTCTCCCTTGCCTGTGAATGAGAAACAGTGGAAGTGCTCCAAAGCCACCAGGCTGTCACAGAGAGCTGTTTGTGCACGGTGGGATTGCTGTTGGAGCAGAGGTCAGCTGTCGCAGTTTCATCCAGGCCAGGACTGGAACAACACAGAGCAACATGACATACAAAGCAATTACAGCAAGACTTTGTTCTTAGGAAACACAGTAGCTAAAAAGCTGTCGATACCTGTTCAGAAGCACAACTTCCATGTGCAATACCAGGTTTGTTCCCTGCATCTGAACAGTGATGACAATACTTGTTATCTGTAATGCATCTTACACATCCCTGGCTAATTCAAATCTCTCCTGGAAGGTGTATCTTTCCTCTTTCTCAATCAACAAATGATTGCAAATCCTTGCAAACTGACTGTTTTCCAAAGTTACTCCGTTTCCTCCAGTGAAAAAAACAAGTGACACTAGATGCTACGAGCAGGGAAAAATGAAATTAAAAGAAAATATAATGGAGTGGAATGTGCTGTTCCAGAAGTGGGTCAAAACATTAAGCAAATCTTTCCAATCGAATGCTCCAGAAGCACTTCAGGAAATAAAGATGTGGTTCTAATACAGCAGAATTGCTTAGAAGTCTCCAGCAATGTTCTCTCACAAAGCTGGTGCCACAAGCACCATCTTTATGGAAGACAACATCAAGAAGGTGACTTGTGTTCCAGTGTCCTGGTTTTGTTAAAAAACAGGTTTCTCTTTTAGTGAATGTGCCTGTCAGCTGAAGCTTTTATATTAGCTGCATTTTCCTGGAGCACCAGATACATGTTTTGGTAAACATAGCAATGGAATGCAAACTTATTGATAACGAATGGATACAGCTCTCGCGAGAGGGGCAACGAGAAACAGGTGACCAAGAAACCGACCAACGAAGTATAATATCCCATTCATGCGAATACTTCATATAAAAGTGGGAGATCACAAGGATCTCATCCCTTTTTTCCCTTCTGCTTATGGCCGACATTAGGAGAGGACCTTGCCAGTCATCCCTGTGAACTGAGGCCTAGTGAGAGACTGAATCCAGCTCCAGTTGGCTGCAGAGTCCAATCCAGGACTTTGGTTGCCGGCTCTGCAGTTGCTGACACTTTCAAGATTGGTTTTGTATATTTTGTATTATTTTCTCTATTCTTATTAGTAGCATTAGTAAAACAATTTTTCCAACTCTCTTCTCTCTGCCCTTCTTTCCCTCCCAATCGCCTGTCCTGAGTGGGAAGGGGGGAGAGGGAGGGGCAAAAGGGAGAAAGGGGCAGGGGAGAGGGGGTTAACAATACATCTGCCAGGGTTTTATTGTCACCCCGCAATCAAAACCCACGACATCCAAAATGAAAAAAAATAAGTTTTCCTACAGGTGAGAAACCCTTTCAGATACATTGCAATAAACGTAACACAAAGATAACAAATTAGGACAATATTGCAGTTTTCCAACAGATCACAGTTCCTAGCAAACAATTCCAAGTGAATACACTTTTTAAACTATTAGAAGTAACAACAGTAACTCTGAAAGCAAACATATAACTTTTAGACAAATCTGACCCATACAGTAACTATTAAAAAACATTTCTTGTTTGTTTTTAAGAACAGATTGAAAATGCTTATTTTGTACAATCAGTCTGTCAAGCCAAATTTGTTTACACAAGCCTCTGCAAAGCTTCTAGAAAAGTCTGCTTTATTTTGTACAAAGATTGGCATGGTGCACAATCCCACATGCACAGTACATACTCCTCATATTTAGTGCCCTGCAACATAATCAGTTTTAGGGTACCTAGGCAATAAATCCAGCTATGAAGATTTTTCTTAGAGCATGCAGCAGTAGCTTCCACAACACCTTTTACCACCTATAAAAGCAGCTCCTTCCAGACAGACATTTGCACCATAATCTCTAACATCATACCATCTTTTGAAATGGAGTTACTACAACACACTTCAAATAAAGCCATGATGTAGCATCTGGATCATACCAAAGCAATGCAAGTTTTCCTCCACGGCAACTCACCACCCTAAACTCCACGAGCCTTGTACTTTCCCAACAATTTAACCTACATGGACCTATGCAAAGCAGTTGTGGCTTTCAACACAAGGACATCCCCTTCCCAGTGTCATCCTGTCACCCCCACTACTGGCCGAGGTTTTCTGTCCAAACCTCTGTCAAGTCAAGACAGCAGGTGACCAGCTGAGCCCCCTGCAAGCTGCTCGACCAAGAAGTTCTCCGACTGTCACACACTCCACAGCTCGGTGCCTCAAAAGGCAGAATGCGTCTGCTCGCATAAATTCCCTTGGAGAGACTGTTTGAAAATGGCAGGAAAACAAAGGAGGAGAGAGTTCCATGTTGTGAGGGGAATTTCATGCCCTTCATTAACTCACATGAAGGGCACCTGAGGCTGCTTCTTTGAGACTACAAAGCCTTCATATTCTACAGAAGAAAAAGAAACGCACAAAGATGAAAAAAGTTGTTTTAATATTAAAATAAGGATTATTTCAACCAAACCTCAACGTACCTCACTTCAAGCATTGCTATAGTTACCTGAGGGTAGACGCTGCCATGAAAATAAAATTATTTCACTTGGGTAGCTTATCTAGTGAAACTATTAGTATTCAGTAGGGAGGGAGGACACTCCTTAATGAGACCTGCCTTTACTACCAAGAACCGACTCAAACTTCAGAGCAATTACAGACAGCAATTAGGTGGAATTCAAACCAGCTTCAGGACTTCCAGTAGCGAAGCAAAACCACCAAGGCCCTATTTGAAGCACTGAGCACTGCAGTACAACATCACCCCAACAGTTAAAGTCTCCTCAGGAGACACCAATAGATATCTGACAGGCTTTACTGCACATCAGAAGCCTGCAGGACCAGGAGCTGGTAGCCCTGTCAACACTAATATTTTCCATTATCAGATCTTACATTTTCTCTTAAGCTTTCCTAAACTGTAAACATTTGGACTAGTATTTTTCACGTAGTGCATGTACCTCATGCTTCACTTCATCATTATCAGTATTTTGTACAGAACTTCCCTATTCTGTCATTACCAGAAATGACACCAAGAAAATAATGTTTGCCAGAATTCAACTTTGGGAAATCCACACCTTGAAATAATTCAGCTCCTTTTGCTTTGGAATAGAATTTTTAAAGGCTCTCTGCCCTTTCTATCAACATTTCTTTCAAAAATGCACCAAAAAGCACCAGAAAATTTCTTTTCAAAATGCACCATGAATTGTCCCATAGAAAAAAAAAAATTAAAATCCATCCAATTTTGAAAAGCTTTTTGAAAGGCCTTGAGGTTTGTTTTGTTCATTTCTTCTTTAAACTAGTCTATATGCATGCTTAGTACAGACTGAGCCTGTCAGATTCAACACAATTCAGATGCTAACACTAAAAGAAGGAGCTGCCAAGAGAAAGCAACTGCCCAGTTCAAATGCCATGAAACAAAAGCTACATCCAGAACTGAGTAGCTGGGGGTGGAAGAATGACAACACCAAGACTAAGTTTAACCTAATTTTAGGAAACTTGCTTTCAGATGCCTAGGTTTGTGCTGCCTCCTTTTGTATCTCCAGAGGAACATGTATCTCATCCACTGTAGGTCATCCTCTGGAGAGGCTTCTGTTGTTGACTATAAAAATGAAGCCTCCAGAACTAAGTTTAGCTGTGTTCTAGGAGACAGGGCTGAAAGCAAGGGAAGGGAACGACAACGTTAGAGAGAACTGCAGTCTTTGGAAATCCTACTCCTCCCTAACTACGCTCTGAGCTACAAAGCTGCACCCTCCCTTTCCCATCAGTTTTTGAGACCATCACACCCTTCACGGTAACAAACCAAATCTAAAGACACCAATGGACTTTTTTGCTAGGATAGTTCTCTGCTGCTTCAGAAGCCTGACCAGCACCAGAGCTGGTCTACAGTAAGTAGCATGAACAGAAAAAACACTTTTCTCTTTGAGCAGAGATGACACTGACTTACTTGTCATGGAGACCTGGGAGACCAGGGCTAAAGGGCTGATGCTAAGCTAGGAATGAAAGACAAGAGAGAGAGAAAAAAGCGAGGCAGATCACTTGTGAAAATGTGCAGAAGTGAAGATCAAGACTAAAAACCCAAGTGGGAAAACAAAGCCAACAAGAAAGAGATAACAGGAGAGGAGAAACAGAAACAGTTGTCGAGAGATTGGTGTAGAAGCCAAGACACATCATCCCTCTGCTATCAACAAATACTCAGAAAATGCAGCAGTTGAGAACGAGCCCATCTCTTCCCAGCTTGGCAGAAATAAGCAGCATGAGTTTACCACCGTTAGTAAGTGTGCTGACTGCCCAGGTACAGAGGCTGAGCAGAGGAAACAGCAGCTCCGCTCCCACACTGAGATTTTTCTTATTAGTTTTTCCCTCTCCCTTTTTTTAAAATCTAGAATCACCTAAAGATGATCTGCATATTCAAGGTACAAACCCCACTATTACCATGTCCCTCAACATCTCTGTCCCCATTCAGTATGTAGGGCAAGGCTGGTCAAAAGATGGATGAGGAAGCCTTAAAAAAGGATTTGCCTGTAAGGACATTTTCCCAGGCCTCAAATCCCTCCCATACGAGATGTTCTCCTACCTACCACGTTCTACACATTACTCAAGCAAATAATTTCACTTACCTGAAACTTCACAAAATGGGTCCCGGTTTGAAATCTAGCTCCAAAATGAGTTGAGCCTGTAAAACAAGGAGGCTGGTGCAGTGGTGTGTAGTGCTATTGCCACTGAGCCAGAAGCTCCCAAAACCTACGCCTTCAGGTGCCCATGTAATTTACCGCAGAAATCAGAAGGCATGGTATGACACCAGCAAAGTGCATGTCTCATAGTGAAGCCAGCTGACAGCTACAGCAGAGAAATTAATTCCTTCTATCTGCAACAACACTGCTATATCACTACAAAAAAGTCATCGCTTCATTCAAGTTGATTTGTTGCTTATATCAGCTGCTCAGAAACCAGGGCTTTGAATTAAACAAGAGTTTAAATTAATTTAGAATCATAGAACGTCCTGAGTCTGAAGGAACCCACAAGGATCAGAGTCCAACTCCTGTCCCTGCACAGGACAACCCCCACAGTTCACACCATGTGTCTGAGGGTGCTGTCCAGTCTCTTCTTGAACACTGTCAGGCTTGGGGCCGTGACACCTCCCTGGGGAGCCTGTTCCAGTGCTGCACCATCCTCTGGGGGAAGAACCTTTTCCTAATGTTCAACCTAAACTTCCCCTGGCACATCTTCCTGACATTCCCTTGGGTCCTATCACTGGTCACCAGAGAGAAGAGATCAGCACCTGCCCCTCCTCCTCCCCTTGTGAGGAAGCTGTAGCCGCCATGAGGTCTCCCCTCAGTCTCCTCTTCTCCAGGCTGAACAAACCAAGTGACTTTAGCTGCTCCTCGTACAGCATCCTCTCCAAACCCTTCACCAGCTTCATAGCCCTCTTCTGGACACTCTCCAGTAGCTTTATATCCTTTTTATCCTGTGGTGCCCAGAACTGCACACAGGGCTCCAGGTGAGGCTGCACCAGTGTAGAGCAAAGCAGGACAATCACCTCTCTCGCTCGGCTGGCCATGCTGTGCTTGATGCACCCACGACACAGGTGGCCCTCTTGGCTGCCAGGGCACACTGCTGGCTCATGTTCAACTTGCCCTCAGATCCCTCTCTGAGGAGCTGCTTTCCAGCATCTCATCCCTGAGTCTGCATGTACAGCCAGGGTTGTCGTGTCCCAGGCGCAAGATCCCAAGAACCTGAGGCAGCACTGCAAGCATCCCCTCACTTTGTGCCAGCCCCAGCTCCCTCCTGACCACACAGTGAGCCAATTCAGTGGGAAAAAGCAGGTTAGTGCAGGTTACCTCTACCAGCCCATCTCACCTTGGAGCTCGCCAAGCACTTGCGCTAGAAGAATGAACGGCAAGGAATATGCATTCAATAGCGTGAGTCGCTGCTGCTGCACTGCTGCAACAGGTTTTGTAGAGTACCGGGTAGGAATGGACCACAAGGATCATTTGGTCCGGGCTTTCTTGGCACAAGCGTGACCTGGGTTTAAGCTACCCTAGGACCAAAGCCTGGCTTCAGTCCACTCTGCGGCACATTCAGCACTTGCAGCTACAACTGAGTCCGCGGGAGCTGTGTCCAACTACAGGCACCTCAGCCTGCAGCTCAAGCACTGTGAAACAGGCATAATACTACTCCTTCATCAACAGTCTTAAAACCATACCAAAATAAAAAAGTGTAAATATCTGACACTGTTGTGGAAAGTAACACAGAACATCCATGCAGAAGCTAATAATTCTGTCCCTAAACTAAGACTTATATCCAAGAAAAGCCTGAGACCACCCAGTGAACACAGGAGGAGCACTGAACAGCCTTCCAGCTGAAACCAAGCAAGGTTCATACAGGAAACCAAGCAGCTACCTGTTATTACAATGAACACACAGAGGGGGCCCAATAAAGCTTATTCATTTTGGTGTAACAATTTTTCTTTGGTCAAAGCCCTAGTAGCATCCACAACAAAAATGGATTTGAGGAAAGTGTGATACGCAGAAAGTTAGTCTATGGTTGTTCTAGCCCCGAAAAGCTTTTACAATATAGACAAAGATAAGTACCCCACTTACCTACTTATCAGCTGTACTAATAAAACACCTGATTTATTTACATCTATACACAAGGCCAAATTACATTCTCTTGAACGTGTAAGTTAGGAAAAACAGCCTGCAGCATTTTAAGTTACAATATACTCTCATTTCTATCTCCAAGAGTACTTCCCTGAGATGTGAGATTTTTGGACTGCTCGAAAGGCACAGTTACATTTTCTTCTGCATTTGCTGACAACAGCTATAAATAAAATCACAATCATTCACTTAATTAGGAATGATATATTGGCACTGGAAAATGAGCTACTTCTAGCAAGCAGCATTAACAACAACAAAAAAAAAGATAAGCCACCTTAACAAACAAGTACAGGCAGGAAAGAAAGAAACAAGCTGACAGGCATCTTCGAAACTGCAAAGCCCTCCAAGCCATCTAATTAACTTAGGCCAAAAATAATACCTAGATGCAGTCAATTTAACTATCAGCAGTTTACAATATCAAAGTTAGCTAATTACAACAACTTTGTATCTTAACAATGAAGAATCGCTCTTTCAGTATCACTGCCAAGTACAGAAAATACTTTACCTGTATTAATACATGAAAGTTATCTTTGGCAAAACATTCACGTGACACCAGGGTGAAGAACTAGCCTAAGGCAAAGGGTGTGAAAATAATGCATTTTCTTGTAATTTACGCTGCTCAAAAGCCTGCAGGGTGGATGGATTTAAATGGCCTATTTGAATAATGATTACAATAGTATAGATGAGCATCCATATTTGTAGTCCAAGAACTTTCCTAAACATTGGGTATCAATCTTCAGGGAAAAAGAAAAAAAAAGTGGGAGATTACCCTATTTTCACACACTTAAATACTTGAACATGTATGAGAACAAAGAATTTGATCGAGTAACAGAAAATTATTAACTATGTTGTGATTTCTGCACTGAAGCTGCCTTTAGAAAGAATATGGTAATCAGCTAAAGTGTACATTTTGAAGGCACTCTATGTAGCTAATAAACATACAGAACCTGCAAGAAAAAAGTGTTTCAACATGTTCTGCAAGGAAAACCAGTTAATTTAACAAATAATAAGTGTTTGTGCCTGCTGATTTAAAACAAACTGCTTCTAGGCACTTTCTGCTGGCAGATATTACAATTATGAATTGTCTTTTTCTTAAACCTCTTTTTTATTCATTAAGTGAATAAGTGGGGTGGCGTGGGGCATGATGAATTTCACCCCTTCTCCCAGTACCTCTGCTTTGTACTGACTGAATGAACTCAAACATTTGGAGAACAGACCAAACCAGCTGAAAATTAAGTAAAGGTCTATTTATTTTAGGTTGGGTTGCTGCTGCCCAAAGAAGAGGTCAGTCCCCTCCTTTCTCCGCTGTGTCCTTTGGGCCACAGTCACTCAACTTATCCACTCTGATCCAGCTCAGGGTGGGCAGTTACACTGGCAGAACAAAAGAAAAAAAAAAAAAAAAAAAAAAAAGGAAAAATTCAAACCCACCAGAGACCCTCAGGGAAGCAAAAATCAACTGGGAATCTGGCACTTCATCTAAAAATAAAGCAAGGGGTGTTTCTGCTCATATTTCACTAGAAATAAGCATGAAACACAGCATGAACCCATCCAGATGAAGTAAAAATAATACTCGAGCAGTATGTGCTTGCTGCCAGAGTTGTAAGGAAAGCCAAACGCAGAATTGGTGGATGCCTGGCTAGGGGTGTTTCCACTGCAGCTCACATTAATCTAAACAGCCCAACACTCCATCCCACTCCCCGACCAACCAAATCATCCCCTGCCCTCTACACAGACAGATGCTTGAGCAATTGCCCAACAACGGGATTCTCAAAAAGATTACTTATTTTGTTTGAAAACGAGAGCAGGATTTCAAATTCCACCCAGACATCTGCTGAAAGACACAGTCTGGCTCCTCACATGTGTCCCTAACACCACCCTTGCACAAGCCAGGCACTGGGACCCCACGCTGAGGCAGCCTGGATCACCACCCCATCAGCAAAGGCACTGGGGAAAGCACCATTTCCCGTTGTTGTTGGGTTGGTGGGGTTTCTTTTTTGGGGGGTAGGGAGAGGAAGGTTGGATTTTTACAGATTTACTCAGCCAGGTGGCTCCTGAAGGCAGTTGGCACATGTGAGAACCAGCATAAGATGAAATGGCCATGGCACGGAGGGCAAGAGAAGACAAACGCGGGCAGCAGACCCCCTTTTTTGGCAGCGGGGACCAGTTAAATTGGTTCATGTTGTTACACATAAATTTCACCACCAGTTACTGTCACACTGAACCACCAACAATCCCACCATCAAATACCTTTGTGCTATTTCAATTCCATTTCATTCCCCTGGCTTCAGAGAAAGGAGCCCACAGCACAGCTACGCACAGAGCCACTCATCACAAGTTCTGCTCAGTCGCTGCTGGGCAGGTGGGCAAGGGGAAAGCATTTTAACCAGCACTCACACCCCGCCCTGGGACACCCAGAGTCCCCACTCTTAAAATTTTTCAGAAGGAAACTCAATACAAAAAAAAAAGAAAAAAAGTGCTTTCAGCACGGAGACCAGAGCCCTATTTAGACAAATAGCAACACACTTAAGTCACCCTAAAAAATGGAGGACTATTTAATTTGTTCCAATAGTGCAAATGCCATTAAAACAAAAATGCTCCTCACACACCCCCCTTCCATTCATCTGCTGAGTGATCTGCATGAAGGAATCGAACCAGTTAAGGCCCCTTTTTGGCGACATGGGAGAAGAAAAAAGGGAGGGATAATTTGAATAATTTAATTAAAGCTAAGGCAGTGGTTCGTTTGTCAGCAGTGTCAATCTAAGAGCACAAGAGCTACTGTTTTTGCTGGCACCTCCAGCTAATAAGCCCCCGAAATCATCATGCAAAACAGCCTAGGAGTTCTTGTGAAGCAAGAGTGGACATCACAGGGAGAAGACTTGATCAGGCAGGAATTTCACAAGATATCTAGCAAATATAAATATCTCCAGAAAAAGCTATTAAGCATGTCATCACCACATTCTCACCAACCATCACTAGTCCTTTCTCTGATAACCACTCTAACACTCTCCTCTTTAAGGAAAAGAAGTCAGGGGTAGGGAGTAGAAAATAAGACAGTGCCAGGAGGGGAATAAAACTTTATATATATATTTAAAATTATTCAGCACTACCAGGAGGGGACCTGTGAAAGTGTCCTTCACAATCAAGAAATACACCCGCTAGTAATGGCATACATTTGTTGCTGGTTTTCCCCTCCCACCATCTGTTTTTTCCTTTATTAGTTCACCACCTAAGGCAATTGCACTACTAAACTCTAGGTTTCATCAGGCTGGTGAAGCAAGTAGCATTGAGGATTTGTATTGGAGCAGGGGCTTGGCTCAGTTTTTAATGTTTTGTTTCTAAATTGGACTCAAAAGCAACTACTACTTAATAGTTTCTAAATACTTCATTCAAAGAAGTGCAGCCAACTGGATGATGAAACAGAGCAACACTCTACACTGTGCAAAATACACTCCAGTCAAAAAAAAAAAAAAAAGAAAGTTATGAGTCTTTTGACTTTAACTGAAGTTTAGGGGGGAGAAGCAGCAGTCAGGATTTCATCTGCTAAATATGAGCCTCTATCCGCAGCCCTTCAGGAAGCGCAGGGTGCTCTGAGAACACCTCACCCCCTTCCCCACTGGCCCCAAAGGTGAAGCCGGCAGCTGCTACACTGCCCACACAGGCTCCCCCCAGCAAAGGCTGCCCGAGCCACCTCCAGACACCACCCAGGCAGTCCACCCTATGCCAGAAGGGACACCCCTGTTCTTGCCAGGTCACCAGTGCTCAGGCTCGTGTCTTTGTGCTTGGCCCACAAGATGGCACTGACAGAAAGGCTTTGCTCCCTCCACTGGCTCTGGACAGACCGACACAGAGAAGGACTGCCACCTACTGAAACCATCACACTGGCTTCCCACACAGCTGGCTTTCCCTCCTCACCTGCCCTCCCGTTACCCACCCAGATACAATAGATCCTGCTGGCTCCATCAGACAGGTAGGCAACGAACTGAGGTAGCACAGCTGAAGACAGCTTATTTTCAGTAACAAGAGTCTGAGCTTCTCAGCACTACAATTTTCTCTTTTACCTTGGATTTTTCAGTATTTCCTGAACAAGTGTAAATACCTGGAAAAAGTAAGCAGCATCAAAAAAAACCATGATGCTTCCTACACAGGCAGACTCCAGCTCGCAGTAATACTGACAGGACCAGCCCAGCATCTGATGAAACACCTGAATACAGTTAACTACAGCAAAATAGGGAGTTCAAGCTGAAACATGCGAGAGCTAGACCTGTCTGGATATTCAGCTGAACACAGTAAGATAAGATTAATTCCCCTTAAGGAAAAGGAAAAATCACCATATTAAAATACGCCTTTTCCTTTCAATTAGAGGAAGTGAGCAAGACACTCTTCTCCTCTCATCAACACAAATCTTGCAAAATCAAGTCTGTGAAACCTCCTCTCCACAGCAAAGTACATATCACCCTTTCCCACACATGCCAAGACATTTACATGCAAGCAGAAGTCAGAAACAACTGCAAAGCTGGAAGCATTTAAGAAATCAGAGCAAGTCACAGAAGACCTAGATTTGATACTGCATCATTTTCACATAGGTGAAATGATTTATGTTGACTCTTAAGTACCAAGTAAAATCAAAAGAAGATTCTGCAGAGGTCACAGTAAAGAAAAGCAGCAGCCTGTTTTGCAGAGCTGGACTGTCTTCTGCATGGTGCTCATCTTGGGTAATCTTCAAAGCAACCCTTCTGCTAGAATTCCTCCCTTGCCAAAGAGATGCAACATGGTCATTGTCACAGAAAGAGGGAGTTTTCCAAGTTCCTGCAGAGACCAAGCACTGCCATCTCCCATATTGCAAGATGCACTTCAGCTACAAGGACATTTTTAGTTCAAAAGCATAGGTTAAAAACATAAAATGCTACATCATTTGATCTACAGGTACTCATGTTTTCTTCACACAGAATATCACCACCTATACCACATTATGTATAGAGGTAGATCTTTTGTTCTCCCTGTCACACACAGGCTTGAGAAATTCAGTTGTCACTTAATAACAAGGCAATTGCGTTGAGTATACACAAGTGTGGTTGCAGAGTCCAAGTTTTATCTACATTTGTATTTTCAGTATGCTTGCCAGATTAAAAAAAAAAAATCTCTTACAAGTCTTCAAACTAGTAAAGAGAAGCATGTGTGTGGGGAGGGAGCCCGAGACTTCTGACATCCAACTTCACAAGTCATTCATAAAAAACACAACAGCAACTAACAAAACCATAGCCATCCTCCGTGAAGGAGAAAGGCAGGCAGGCCCTGACATGTACACAGACCTGCCTTCTGAAACACACTTCACTGCTCAGCACTCACCTCACAGCAGGTGGAAACGCTGCCCTGATGCCACCTCCATTCTCCTTTCTCACCACCCAACCTGCTGTACCTGCTGTCGCTCCCTTGCTGGGAAGGACGGAGCAGCTCACCTACTCCCCTCCCAAGAGCTGCCTTCACACCTGGCATCCCCACCACTGCACAGCTTGCTTCTTGCTCAGGGCTCATCAGAAGTCCCTCCTCCAGCAGCTCTCACGCTTCAGAAAGCCAGCAGATGAGCCCTTCCTCGCCGCACTTCACACCAAAGAGCTGGAAGGCAGGAAAGGGCTAAATAAATCAGAGCAAGAACTCCTCTGACAAGTCAGGAGAACAGGGTAAGTCAGCAAGCAGCTTCTCCCTTTTTTCCCCTAGGGACTCAGAAGCTCTGCCCAAAACCCTCCTCCCCTCCAGCCCTCTCTACCCACTGTTTTCTCCCAGTTTTCCTATTTCCACGCTTTGCCCTCACATTATTAACTCCTCTTCTATCAAAGCAGCACTGAAACCCTTTTGTGAAAACAGTTTGCTATATTAGAGCATACGAATACAATGATTAAATCTTCTGTGCATTCTAGATTAATAGCGCAATACATTTTAAAAATAAAATGAGCCTTCATCTGGCAATTAAGATCCAAATGAATGCCATAAATGAAGGAGTTACACAGAAGCCTCTGTCAAACCACAGAGTAACTCATTTGCAAAACTGCTCCAAACAGGTCTACACTAGATAACATTTACAGCAAACCAAAGTGTGTCACTGCAACTTGCCTTGTATGTACTGACCTCCAAGATATGATTGAAACATTGTGGATGTATCGTCCATGCAGTGAAGACAAATGGATCTGCACCCATGGCAGATCCGTCGTGTCACACAGACTCTCTACATGCACAGTCACTTATAATTTTGCATTCAAAGTATCATGCCAGTGTGCAAAAGAAGTGGCAGGAATGAACATATTTATAGGCCAATTCAAAATGTCATACTCCAATAAGGAGAGGCATTCTTCCTATTCAATGAAAGCCGCTGGAGTCACTTTAGTCAAGAAGCGATAGCACGATACCACACTCGTGATGATGCAACAAGCTTGGCAGAGCCACAAGAAATAAATTCTCACGGGAAGAGAAGGAAGGTTTAAGTGAGCAGGGAACAGTGTGAGGATCCGAAAGGCTACCATGCACATTCATGGTTTTGACTGTGTTTTACTAGATAAAACTGTAACAGCTGCTGATACTACCATTCCTCCCTGTCCAACATCATATGTTCCTGCCTCTGTGTCACCTCCTCAGCTACAGTGATACTACGCGTGATGAGGAACTGGTTTGACCTTAAAAAAAAAAAAAAGACGACTATTTTTCCAACATTCATCTGTAAGACACCCTAAAAGTAGTATTCAAAGCCTTCTCCGCAACGGGAATACAAAGATTTGGTAAACACATGAAACATGGTCACAGTCCCAGACTACTTCTTTGTGCATCATAAGAAACACTCACATCATAAAAAGAAGTCATTCTATAAAAGTAACATAAATAGCCAATTAACAGCATCTTCTTGTCTGAGCACATCTTGGGATGTACTAACATGGCCTTCTAATCACGCAAGTCAGGCTGTGCTTCTCTATTATAAGTGATGGACGAAACAGACCAAAAAGAAAACATGTGAGGACAAACATCATGAAATACTGATTTTTCAGAATTGTCATATTAACACATGGGAAAAAGGATAGAAATCAGGGAAGCAGCAGTCGTGTCTTGGAGGTCAGTATGTACAAGGTGAGTTGCAGTGACACACGGCACTTCGCTTAAGTATTAACTAGTGTAGATCTGTTCAGAGTAGTTTTGTGAACTATTAAAAATCGTGGGGAAAGAGAGGGAATACAGTAGACATATTGGTAATAAGAGATACAATTTATTTGTACTATTTTTCCCTTTTGAAAAAAATCTACCAGTAAGACCTCAGCTTCCAAATAAAACCTTCAAATGTGTGGTCTGTAGGCACAGAATGGTAACTTCAAAAGATCAAAATTCTGGAAATGTTTACAACAAAGAATCATGAAGGCATTTGGCAGCACACCTTCTGGGTCAGAAAGACATTCTGTTGGAATAAAACCACGATAAAATCTAAAGAAAATATTGTTCTTGACAAAAAGACAAAAAAAATAAAAGATAGCCTAAACAAGGACTGAAAGGAGTAGGTGGGTCACTGAATTTCTAGATCATCATCATAAGACTGGCCTAATGCTCTTCAGTACTAGAATCCTGGAAGTCATTCCTAATTCACTAATGGAGGTGCCATGCTAGCAGCTTAGCTCTACACCTTCCTTATAGGTCTCTGAAAGCCAACTAGCAGAATGCCTTTTCAAGGCCACAATGGCAGTAGGACTGTTGCCATAAGATCTAAAGAACTGTGCTCAGAAAATGAGCATCACCTGAGGGATGAACTGCTATGGTGGGTGTGAGCTTGCGAGCTTGCTCCCAAAAGATGAGTTTGTCTACAACAGAATGACATTGCCACCCTTTGCAAACTTTCCCCCAGGGCTAGAGCTGTATTACAGACATTTACAGGCATTTGTATATCTTGGTATAATTCATAGCTCACGAGCTTTAATATCCCAAATTTGCATGCCATGTTCTGAACCTTAAGGGCAAATCCTTCCTATACAAGAGATTTAATAATAAACAAACAAAGGATTTTCTTAGACTGTATGATACTGCCAGGTTTGCTTTATTTCTTCTTTGGCTGGTTTACTGTAGAAACAAAATCCTGGGTTTGGCAACGCTGCCTCTGTAATAAAATGACCATTCTGAATCCCAGAGGCAAGAATGTCTCTTGACAGGTACAGAAAAGTCTCTCAGATCCATGGCTTGTCTACCTTTTTTTCCATTTGCCAGTTTCCATCATCGCCATCAGTATAAAAGTCAGAAATACAAATCATTTTTGAGCTTAAGAAACCTGTTAACACTAGATACTTGCAGATAAGCAGGCATTAATCTTTCATTTGATGAAAGCCAACAGAAAAATGCTGCAAGACACTAATCATGAAATTTGATCACATAGAGCTTTGTATTGTTCACAGGATGTATCAAGCATTCTGCCTTTTAAACAACATACACTAACACGGTTTTCTATTAAACCATTTTTGCTTATTATCCTACATTTAACTGCTCCCCAAGCAAACCTCTCTGCTGTTGAACTATACAGTGATTTCTCCAAGGCCTCTTTTCAGCCCTGCAAGCTGTCAAGCAGCTCTGGTCAAAAAACGAGGAAAGACTGTGTTATATTCAGGAAGCTGAAACTCATTTGAAAGGGAACCAAAGTGCAGTAACACAACACAGGTACAAGATAATAACTACAGTAAAACTTATTAGGGCTTAGATAGGAACAAATGCTCTGTGACCCCCACCTTTTCATTTCTGCCTCTTCTGCCAGATTTCTGTGGAAGACACTGCATAACTGCAGCGAGTTCCATATCAACTATACATATCAACCCATATTCTTCTAGAAGAGAGTCCAGCATGTACAACAACTGTCTAGGACTTTATTCTGAAAAGTGGGTCATTCTTCTCAGAAGGGAGTACACTTAAATGTCTTCCCACCCAAAATAAAAACTGGAGGGGAAAACAGCCTTTAAAGCAAAAATGGCAAGGGCAGTATATAGCAAAAATCCTCTGCCTAAGGAAAAAAAGTGCACAGTAAGTTGTGAAGTGACAATGTGGGTCACTATTCCACAGTCCCTTCTATCTACACTCATCACAGACAAAGCTTCGAAGCAGAATAAGCTGCTCAACACTACAATTACTCTAAGCAAACACTAACCATTTCCAGAAGGGAAAAATAACGTAGAATTGCAAATTCAGTCCCCGGTTGAGGTCTTAAGAACATTTTTATTTCATTAATAGATTTCAGTTCTTTGTATCTGCATAGAAATAAAAAAGCAATACTTGCAGAACATTCTTCTGGTTATTTCTTCAAACACACTCTCCTCTATCCACTCATATTTCATCTTACAAAGGACTGCTGCAAGCTCCAGATTAAGTACTCTTTTTGCTCTGGAACACTTAAACATCAAAAAAATATCAGGAGGTGTGGGAAGGGAGCCACAGGCTTCCTTTGAGGAATAGCAATACTTCTCATTAGAATTTGAAATATTCTTCCTGAATATCCTATTATCTTTCTAACAGCCCAAACTTACTGGGAAGTAAGAGGAAGAAAAGAGAACAATACCTTTCAGACAGCAGAACATTTCCAAACCAACAGAGTTTCTCATCTCCACCCCTTATTTTTAGGGTAGGAAGAAAACAGTCATCATGTCCTCTAATAAGAGGACGCCACAGATGAAAGCACCTCAAAGAAGCTACCTACTGCTGCATAGCTTTCCATTAACTGCAGCAGTTTATCAAGTTCTCAAACATGCCATAACACAGTCTCCAAAGCTGAAACCGTACAGAGCTCCAGCAAGGCAAGGAGCTCTGATGCAGTTTCATAAAAATACAATCCTACTGCTTCCAAGATGAGTTCAGATCTGGGAATAAAACAAAAAACACGCTTGTACAATGCTGAACCTAGGCTAACCAAACCAGTACCATGTTTTCACCACACTCACAAAATTATACACAAGCACCTGATCCACATAAAACTCAGATTCAATGCCAGGCTCAAGCGCACCCCTTGTAGAGCCATACAAAGCTACACATTGCGGAATACTTGTTAGGAAAAATGTCAGTGCAAAGAACAAGGTTACATCTACCCACACCACTCCAGAGCTTCCTCTAATACCTCTATTATCCAAATGTTCCTACTATGTAAGGTATCACGTACACATCCACCACTTTGTCAAATATTTATACTCACAATTAACTCTCAATTAGCTAATTTGCCCACGCTGAAAATATCCCCTTCACCTCTTCCAGAGATCCTCTTCGCACCCTTCGCTCAACACAATCTCTAAACCTGATTGCAACTAAGGAAGAATTACACAGACGGTACCTAGAGGAGCTGTGGCATCTCCTGAGTTCCCACAGCGAGGAAGGCGGAGATACAGGAGGGCTGACTCACACCTTGCTAAAGGAGACATGACAAAGAGCCCAGGATTAGCGGATGGCCAAGAGGCTCCTGCCAGCTACTCACTGGCTGAACCCAAACTGCCATCCCTCTCTCATCTTTGGCCGCAGCCAGGGGGTTGGAAAAATTAATGAGAAAACAACAGGGAACAGCCAACGTACAAGCCGTAAATACACACACAAGAGAGGCTCCATAAGCCCGAGCATTTGTGCTCTTTCCTGCCAGCCTCTCAACTCTTCTGGTTGCTTGGGAGTAACTCCTGTTCCAACATGCTGAGCTGGAAGCTACCACAGCCAGTTACCTCCACATAAGAAAAGAGTTTCCGGCAGTCTTGCTGAGAAGCCCCTGAGGCCAGTTTAACAATCTGACTATGCCCAAAGATATTCAAGCTCTGAGAGAAAGATGAAATTTATCTTTTCTTTTAGTCATTTTTCAGCACTTTCTTGTCACTCCAAGGAAAAGAGCTGACAAAAGCTTCCCGCAACTACAAAAGAGAGACTGAGTTGCAATGCTGTGACTCTTCCCAGCCTGTCACAAATGAAAAAAAAACCCCAAGCTTAGTGACAGACCTGCTTTAGGAAGGGGGGAGAAATAGTAACAGTATTCTTTTTTCCCCTTTTGCTTCAACATTTGCAATACTCAGTTTATTTCCAAACTGAAATCTGGAGTGCCTCCCTAACCTAACTCTCTCTAGCTCATGCACGCCTACTACTTGGACTTTCAATCACCTCTCACAGATGAATGTCCAAAATATGAAAAACTTAATGCAGCCTTAGAAAGACAAATTGACAGCCAGCTGCTTTAAGGCAAAACAGAATGCTTGCGTCAATACAAAGTCCGCCCCAGAAGCTGGTTTCTGAAAATTTTAGAACTTAATTCGGTTTTTCTCTCCCAACAAATCTTAGAAGACTTTCTATTAATTGGGAACAGGGAGGTGAAGAAAGGCAGGTAAGAAATGCAAAGTCTTATTTCACAAGGACCAGTGCTAAACACTGTCTTAATTTCCATCTTTCCCTGTGACGAAACCTCAGCTTAAATGCAAGTCCTGTAAGTATCATTAATTTCACTAATGATACTTCACTGTTTAGAGGCCTCAGGAAAGCAATCAGAGTCTTTTTAATGATATTCTGTTACTTCCTGGAAAAAAATCACAGGCAGGACCAGAGGTACTGTAAGAAACTGAGAACTACTTAAGGCAAGACTTCATTAATTTTATTTCAGAAGCACTAGAAACCATTTCTTCCACCCAAAAGATGCCTCTAAGAACTGAAATTACAATACCACTCACTTTCCAATGCAGTAAAGTTGCAACTTGCTTGTAATCGCACCGGTTCCTTCCCCCACACGTATGAAGTAAACTCGACAGCAGCATGTACTTGCTATAGCTAAATATACTGGTAATATATAACTACCTAATTTGCAACCCTGTGAACGCATGTTTGGAAAATATGGCAGTTTGCTGGGCTTTTATGTAACGTAAATTTAAAACAGAAGAAACACCACCTACCATTTTCCTAAATTAGCATCTCATTCGGCTGTTACCAACCGCGTTTCCACAAGCCAACTCCGGCGCCTCAGAAACAGTTCCACAAATAAATCGGATAGAATGTATACCCTTTTTTTTTTTTTTTTTTTTCTTTTTTAAACCAAGAAGCCGTTTTAACAGCAAAGCAAAGGTTTCACCCGCAATGGAGCCGGACAAACCCCATCGGCACACGGAGACCCGGCAGCACATCCCCGCTTCCCAGCATCAGAAGGACGGGGCTCCCCCTGCCTCGGCGCCCGCGGAGGAGAAGCGAGGCCCGTCCCTGCCCCTTCCCCGCGGTACAGCACGTTTTCCGCTTCACCGCCCCTCAGCCAAGCCCTCCCGCGGCCACGGAGGGCCCAGCCGGGGCGCAGCCGCCACCGCGACCCAGCGGAGGCAGCCCCGGTGCGGGCAGCGGCGGTTCCTCCGGCTTCTTCCCCCGCCGCCCCCCGGGCCCGCAGCCAGGGGAGGGGCGGCCGCCACCATCTTGTCAGCCGCCCGCCACCGGCCGCCCCCGGGCACAAAGGGTGGGCAGCACCGCGTCCCCGACCGGGCAGAGAAACACTCCCTCCACCCTCCTTCCATCCACACCCGGGGATCGAACCACATATCTCCCCTCCCGGGCACCCCGCTCGCCCCCGCCCCGACTCACCTCCAGGCGGAGGGAGGCACCGCAGCCCCGCAGGAACTCGCGGATGTTGCTCAGGCACTCACCCTCCGTCCGCGGCTCCGGATACACCTGCAAGAGAAGAGGCGGACGGCTCAGCGCGGGGGCCAGCACGGCACGGCACAGCCGTCCCCCGCCGCTCTGCTCCCCTCACCTCCCGCTCCCTCCGCAAACGGCGGCGGCGGCACCGATCTCTCCCACTGAAGGGGTTGAACCGGGAAGTAAACACGGAGCACAGGAAATGGCGTGCGAGGGCAGTGGGCGGCGGGCAGGAGCGCAGGCAGGGGTGTCCCGGGCCAGGCGCGGCCCTGGGCGGCTCGGCTCGGCTGGGCTCGGCTCTGCTCCGCTCCGCCGCGGGGCGGGCGGTGACGGGAGGGCGGGGAGGGAGGCGCGGCCCCGCCCCGGCCCGCCCGCAGCCGCAGGGGGGAAGGCGGAGAGCTCCGCTGAGAGCGCTCCCGGGCCTTGCCGCTTCGGCGTTTTTTATTTCTTTTTTAGATAATAACACACACACCCCCTGCCCCCGTGCCGCGAGGGGTTTGGGCAGCAGGGGCGGCCCCTCGGGCCCGGGCTGACACAGCCCCTGCCCCGGCTGACACTGAGCCGCGGCGGTGCCCGGGGTTAAACACCCGTGTCGTTCGTGGGGCTGCCAGCGCCCCTCTTGTTTTGCCTTCACCCTTAGGAATCAGGTTTTGCAACAAGGAAATAGATCAGAAATGCCCCAAAGACCTCGGTGGAGAAATACCGGCACCCGGAGTTAATGATCTACCAATTGCAGGGTCCGATGTTAACGAGCTTCGTTTATCTGTAGCTTATTAAACAGCTGCAGTCTCCTCCTACCCCAGAAAAGAAGCAGCTTCACAAAGAGGAAAACCTTGACTGAATTGAAAAGAGCGTTTGGCAACGCAGCCATGTGCTTTCTGCAGCCACATTCATGCTGCCTTCAGTTCAACCTCCACCGTGAAGTGTAGACCTTCCACAGAAAAGCAGCCAGCTCCATAGGCTTCGGGGTTGCAGCTTAACTTAACAAAGCTTAACTTGAATTCTGTGCATACACAAGCATCATTTCCCAATAAGCTCATTGATTTCTATGAAGTAGTTTAGCAAACAAAGCATTTCCCAAACCCAAGAGGTAAGCAGACCCGCAGCCCTGGCCACCTCGTTCTGCTGGAAGGGGACAGCCCAGCACACAAGTGCATTGCAAGTCGCTGGAAGCTGAGGCGGCAACAGGCGGCATCATGTCCTTTGATTAGGTGTTACACTTGGAAGTTTGGTTGACTACACACGGATGTGAAGGCTACACAAGCTCACAAGCATAATCCATCTCCATGGCATTGGGAATGTCACATAATGTTCAAAAGTTGTATCAAGCTGAAACCAGTGTAGTGCCTTTCCCTATGTTTATACAGCATAAAAGTTATTTCTGTCCCTATGACACCACAAAAATTAACAAATACAACAGCATGACAGGGTGAGCCTGGTACAAACAAATTTAAACACGGGTCACTATAACTTTCTAAGCACAAAATTCAATTGAGTTTTAAATGAAAGCCACTATTTCATAATATAAGGAGTTTGGTAGCCATATTAGTTGAACGATTTTCTATTCCTCAAGCAAGCACCACCCTCCCACACCCCCAAACCTCCTCAAGTTGTTTGGTAAACTGCTGTGGGTTAAGAAAAACCCTCTTACTACACAAAACCATAAAGGGAACACCAAAGAAGTCCTACATGAGTACAACAGTCCAAAAGATGATCTCAACAAATTCAGAAAGAATACAGGTGGTGAGAGAACCCTCCTGGAAACACCAAGAGCTTCATCCTTCTTGCATTGTTTTTGCTGGTTTCACATTAATTGCTTGTTATACTTTTTGATTACTCTGAGTAATTTGCTTCTTAATTCAGTAAGAAATCTCAAGCATAGTCAATCATGTCAGCATCCCTTGTTACAAAGGGTTCCTAAGAATCCCATTAGTATTTCCGTGAAAGCTGATGCTTCTAAGGTGCTCCCATCTCCATATTCCTAATATTTACACAATAATTACAGAGTTGCAGCTTTCAACTTTTTTCTTTAAATTATTTGCATAATAACCGGTTTCGATCTCCCTTTATGGATCAGACTTCCTCATCTCTTTTTTGCACCAGTGATTTTTTTGTTGCTTCTACTTCATCAAGACCTCTTTTCATTCTGAGAAACCTTAAAATTACTTCTACTCCCCACACAAGAATAACCTCTAACAAGAAATGACGGTAAATCTAGATATCACTCAAAAGAAGCAAATTACTTGTCTCATAAAATAATCCATGTTAACACTCCTTATTCCCAAAGTTCCCACATGTTAAGCACATAACTCGGTAATTGTAAAAAACCCAGACACAGCTGCTACTACCTCCTAAGAGACTGCATGTACCTTATACCTGGAAACAGCCAATAAAAAATAGGTAAGGAGGAACATCTGATTAGAGGAGGGCAAAAGCTTCCACTTAAAGATTAAAGAAACAACAAGTAAAGAAAAACCAAACCCTGCAAACTGTCCTCTGTCAGGTCTGGAAGTCTACATGCCAAGTATAAATCTGTGAGACCTCAGCCCTACCAGCACTATAACGCGTGTTTCCAGTTAAAAATCATCTTCCCCAAAAAGAATAATATAAGTTACAGTAAATCTTTAGAAATCCTCTTGCACAAAACAAGGGAACAGATTTTAGCAGCAATGCTAGAAGCAGACTATGCTTTCTCAGCTCTGTGGCTATTGTGGCATTTTTAATCCAACAGGAAACAGAAGCATATGGGTAACAAATCTAAAAATATCTTAGCATTTGTATCCTGCTAGAAATATAAAGTGTTAATGATCCCTTAAAAAGAAGCAAACCCATTAAGTTACTTACCTGGGAAACCTTAACATGATTCTGGTAACCTTCTCCTACAGATGGTTGCGAAACACAGTGACCTGAGTAACAAACTTGGAAGCTCTGACAGAATCTTAAAGCTCAATTATGTGGGCCAAGCCAGTGTGAAAATCACACCTATGGTCTATGACATCCTTTACACACAGTTAAAAGGAGCTTGGGAGGGTGATGTCTCTCTCATGGGTCACGTTCATAGACTCACTGACTATTCAAAATATAACAGAACATAACGCAAGCAGACCACAGTACTAGACTGCCTGAAAAATGGCAAATACATTCGGAGAGAAAGGATAAACAAAATAAAATTTAAATAGCGTCATACTTCAAAATTACTTAGCTTAATAAAAAACAGATTGCATGTACATAAAGCCAGTGAAATAAAGAGGTTATGTATCTTCCTCTCCAGTATTTGCTTCATCCTCTTCCTTTCATAGACCAACACCGTTAGTTCATAAATAGGAAATGTCTGCTTCTTAGATGTCTATGCAACTCCTATTACAAAGAGGCCTCAATGTCCAACTGGAACCTCTATGTGCTGTAGTAATACAAATAAAAAAGGTTAACAGTAATTAGAAAATATAAGGATTCCAGAGGGATCTGACAGATTCTTAATTAGGGACCAGGGCTCCACAGCAGAATCCAAAGAGACAAGTGGAAGGTAATACACAGAGCAGCAACAGTTTAAACCACTTCTTCATAGTTCAGGGACAGGTTCTGATTAAGATTTAATCTCTCAGGGAGTAGTTCTGGCAATCACAGCTAGTTCAACGAGGACACTTGCATGATGCACTGCAGCTATCAAGGAGCAGAGCACATTTTCCAGCATCCAGAGAAGACGGAGAACAATGTGCGATACAAATAGACGGTACCGAGCTAAATGTTAGATTCATTTTGACCAGTTTAAATCTATGATTTTAATAAACAACTGCATTAAAAAAGGCAATGCAGAGACAGGCAGTACCAAGGTTTAACAGGGATAGTCTTAGAAAAAATGAAAAAGGCTACCATTAGTTCATTTGGACCGGGAAAGTATATGAAGAAAATAAGCAAGGAATGTGTAAAATAATGAGTTTAAAAGAAAAATTAAAAAAAAAAAAAAAGAAACAACAACAACAACTTTGATTGCAATGAGTAAGCACAAGAAATCAATAAAAAGTAGGAGACAACTTCAGCTATACGTACAGGAAACTAGCTGTTCACTTGCATTTATCTGCTAAACAAGTTGACAAAATGAGTTAAAGGAAGAGAGGTGTATGACGTCTTTAAATATAAACTGGAATCTACCAGGAGGGCAACAGCAAGAAACTGAATTACAGCAGAATTACAACATATAAGTTAAAAAAAAAAAAAAAAGAAAAAATCATTTATCTAGCATGACATATAATACGTACAACAGGGTTTACTATGTAAGAAGACTATCTCCATTACTAGAAAGCAGAAACTAATAGAGAACATAAAAAGCAACTGCAAACTAGTAGGCATGTCCAGAGACACTTAAAAATGTCCCGTTTAGGAGCACAGCTGCCAGCATCTGCAATACAAAGACTCAGCCTTGAAGGAGGGGAAAACCCCCTAAAGAGGCAGCCCTGCACTGTGAAGAGCATTGCAAAAGGATGCAATCCCAAAGGGAGGTGTTGTAGGGACACGGTGAACAAGGGTGCTGTCCTCTGTCACAATGTACCAGATCATCTTTCCTGCACCCTGCTTATTCTCCCTGGAGTCTTTTACACTGTATCGACCTCACAGCCAGAAAGAGTTTTCTCTCAATGTTTCAAAACACCTTGTATACACCAAGCATTACCACACTCTGATCAGTAAAAATACTATAAATGAACAATGCAGCAAAGCTAGTGAAAGGGTCCTATTGATCACACGCAGTCCCACAGCAGCTGTGTTTTGCATCCAGCCCCTTTGAGTGGCTAAGCCACAACAACATCAAGGGCAAATGATCTTCTGATGGAGCATGGTGGCACAGAGGCCAATACCTCCTGCACAGACACTGCAGCCTGGGGTTTGTTGCCACAGTTTGTGTCCAGGGATAAAAAATGAGATTTAAAAAAAAAAAAAAAAAAATCATGAGCAGGAAGTCAGGCCATTTTCACTCTAACTTGGGCTGTGAAGCTGTGGGTGATTCACTGCCCAGCAACTCCTGCAGGTTCCTTCCCTCACCACCACCCGAGCTGCGTTATCTCCTGCCTGCTCCTGCACCCACACCCAGCAGGACCCATCCTTTGAGGCACTTGGGTTTCTCACTCCATCCTCCATCCCAGAGCACCCGCCCTCATAAATTGCACCTGGCAGGGATGAAAAAGAGAGAGCAGCATCACAGTGGCATCCTCCATAGCTACACAGGAGGACATAATCTGCTTCTTGAGGGAGTATCCATTGCTAGGGGCTGATGACAGGTGCAGTGCCCCCTCTCCAATCAGCAAACAGAGGTGGGCTCAGAGGACTGTGCATGGAGCTTCTCCCAGGACAGCAGGAGCCACAGCTGCACTTCGAAGAATTGCATCTTCCATGTCTCCAAGTGAGGGGCACTCTGCAGTTCGAGCCAGCCACTTCATGGATTGCACATCTTGCTGGCAGCATTAGGTGACATTAGCAGCATGCTATATTTAAACTAAAAACACAGATCAGGATTCTCAGCAAGGCACAGTTTTGTTTTAAAATTAGGTGCCTTGATGGAACACCAGATCTTACCATGCTACTGTTTCTGTGGCACAGTAGCTCTTTAGTACTGACTTTTCCCAACCTATAAAACCTGCTGCTCACAAACTTTTCAATAATAACCCCCGCAGCAGTTACTGTGTGTTAGATACATGTATTTTGGCATAAGGAAACCCGTGCTCTGAGAATGCAGCAGCAGGCAGTCAGCATAGATAGTAAGAGCTAGATCCAGTAACACACTGAAGCTCTTACAAGCCACTGAAGCTCTTACAGTGCCCAGATTTTAAATTTGCAGGGTTTACGCAAGAATTCACCCAGGCTCTGCGCATGACACAAAGGGCAAAGTAGGTACCTTAACATACACCCTAAAATTCTTACATGCTGAGAAGGATACCTGGCCTTGAAGTTAACCTAGAGCTAAGACAACTCAGCAGGCAAAAGCAAAAGTGCATCTATGCTCATGGCCCCATCCAGGACTTTAACACAGTGTGCCTCCCTCTACTTAGCATCCCAAACTCCAGTCGCCTCCTAGACTTAGGAGAGTCTTTTGAGTGTCCTCTGGAAGAACTCAACAGTGCATCCTCTCTGAGAAGTGGCAGGTGTCCAGTTCTTATTAAGTAACTTCACATGGAAATTCCCAAACCTCTTGGCCTTGGACACCACTATTAATGACACCTGCAGCATCAGCTCTTACATCCCACTGCCTTGCTCCACAGCTATCAGCACAGCTAACCCCACATCTGACACTCCTCTGGTGCACATCCTACCTCACCACACCAGCGCCTGTACTCCATCCTTCCCCCTATCCCACCTCAGACCACACAACATCACCTTCCCAATCAGCAACTCCAATCCCACATTTAGACCTACTCTTCTACCACACAACCTTATCCCACCACCCTTCCTTTGCTGCCCTACAGGCCATACTGACTCATCAGCCACAGCTCCATGCTCCTTCAACTTCCACCTTGCTATGGCACCTGGAACCATGTGGTGGGTTGACCTCGGCTGGATGTCAGGTGCCCACCAAGCTGCATTATCGCTACCCATCTTCAGCTGGACAGGGGAGAGAAAATATGATGAAAGGCTCATGGGTCAAGATCAGGATGGGGAGAGATCACTCACCAATTACTGTGGTGGGCAAAACAAACTCAAGTTGGGGAAATTAAATTAATTTATTACCAATCAAAGAGTAGAGTCATCAGAAATAAAACCAAATCTTCAAACACCTGTCCCCCACCACTCCTTTCTTCCCAGGCTTAACTTTACTCCTAATTTCTGTACCTCCTCCCTCCCAGTGGCACAGGGGGATGGGGAATGGGGGCTGCAGTCAGTTCATCACATGTTCATCCTTCCTCCTCAGGGGAAGGACTCCTCACACTCTTCCCCTGCTCCAGCGTGGGGTCTCTCCCATGGAAGACAGTTCTTCATGAACTTCTCTAGCATGGGTCCTTCCCATGGGCTGCAGTTCTTCACTGACTGCTCCAGCGTGGGTCCCTTCCACAGGGTGAGGTCCTTCAGGAACAGACTGCTCCACCATGGGTACCCATGGGGTCACAAGTGCTGCCAGCAAACCTGCTCCAGCCTGGGCTCCTCTCTCCACAGAGTCGCAGGTCCTGCCAGGAGCCTGATCTAGCTTGGGCTTCCCACAGGGTCACAGCCTCCTTTGGGCATCCACCTGCTACTGTGTGGGGTCCTCCATGAGCTGTAGGTGGATCTCTGCTCCACTGTGGACGTTCATGGGCTGCAGGAGAACAGCTGGTCCCATCATGGTCTGCACCACAGTCTGCAGGGGAATCTCTGCTCCGGTGCCTGGAGCACCTCCTGCCCTTCTTCACTGATATTGGTGTCTGCAGGGCTGTGTCTCACATTTTCTTACTCCTCTCTCAGTCTGCTGTTGCACACCAGGTTTTTTTTTCCTCCTTCTTGAATATGTTATCCCAGAGGTGCTACCACCACCACTGATGGGCTCAGCTTTGGCCTTGGCATTTACTCTGTCAGACACAGAAGCTTCTAGCACCTTCTCACAGAAGCCACCTCTGCAGCCTCCCACTACCAAAACCTCGCCATGCAAACCCAATACAAACCAGGAGCACTTTGAATGAAGACTCTTCCAGCTCTTCGAGTTCTTCGCCTGCATGTATTCAGAAATGCTTGTCTGCTTGACCAGCCTTCATTAACAGTGACCTACCTTCAAACACACTGATGTTCTGGTTTAGCTGCCTCAGTCACTTATTGGAAATAGCCCTCAAAAACTAAGTTCTGCCAAGTTTGTAAAGGAAATGTGCATTTTGTTTAAAACGCCAGCCAGGTCTGTGGCAGCCTCAATAAACTGGTTCTTTGAGTCTTACACAACAATTACAGCCACATTTTTCTTTAATCTTCCCCGTGAAAATGATACTCTAAAACTGATACAGCTGTTTCAGCTCATCCTTTCAGATATGCACCTGTATTACACAATGTTCAAGGAAACAGTCCGCTCTTTGCAGTCAAAGTACAGTACTTTTGTTACTTCCCTTGGACACTGATCAAATTCCCATCAAAGGCTACAAACTGACTCCCAGGAGACAGGTATTCAACCAAGCCCTAAGACACAAACATGGTAAGTTAAGGGCACTGGGACATTCCAGATGGTATTTTGTTTTCTCAAGTTTCCAATATATTTATATTTTTCACCAAAAAAAAAACCACAAAAAAACAAAACCAAAAAAAACCCCTACATTAGACAGCATTAAGAAACTGAGAATGCCAAACATGTAAAATTTAGCAAACACAGGACAGACAGCTGCCTTTTTAATGGCAATGACAGTCCACTTGCACACCCAACTTGTGAACTGAACCAGGCAGGAGTCCTACTGAAACACATGCACAGGAGTGCACATGAAGAATTTAATATATATGCATGAGAGCACTAGTTGTAGCTGCAGGAGTCATCTTCTTTCCAGTGCTTCCTAAATGCTGTGAACTACAGAGTGTTTCAAATATATGGACCAAATTTGAAATCACTATATCTCTGCACCCTGTGACTTGTTCTTCTGGGGATACACCAAAGACTCTGGTTTTGTGCCACCATTAGTGACTAACCTGGATGACCTCAAGAACAGAATCATGGCAGCGGTGATCTCAGTGGAAGAACACATTCTGAGAGGTGTTTGGGGTGAATTCAACTACCATCTGGAGGGATGTCGCTCCACTATTGGTGGAGGGAACATAGAGCATTTTCAAAAAGGTTACTGAAACTCGGTAACTCATCAAACCATTTGTAAATTTTTGTGTAAATGCAACATGTTGTCATCGTGAAATACACTGCTTTGAAATTGAGCCCATCTTTTGAAACACCCTGTATTACCCCTAATTCCCATGTTTTTGATTACTTTCTTGCTATTTTAAAGACAAAGAGGAAATCAGCTAGCATGCCACTGTCACCAAGCCCATGCAGTGTTACCAGCCCGACGCTGCAGAGCTCCAGGGGGGCCAGCATTAGGTGCCTGCAGGAAAATGTGTACTTCCCTGAAGTCAGTGAGTGGAAAAAGCCTGATGAAGTGCTGCTCCAGATGCAGGCAGTACTTGGGGAGACCCTACCTGAGGAGGTTCCCCAGTGAAGGGAGGCTGGTGGGTAGGGATTCTGCACCCTTTCCCATATAAAGCCTGCAGCGCTTCCCACACAGCGTCGCTGTTTTGATGCGGCACGAGCTCAGGCTTCAGGAGTCCAATCACTCAGGGTTTGTTTACACTGGGAGAGCTCTGCTGCTAGATATGCTGGCATCGCTCCTCAGTGTGGATGTAACATATGCCAGAGAGGGAAATCCTCTGCCAGTCTAACGGTACCGCTTCCCCCAATGACTTTAACGAAGCCAACAAAAGCACTTGTCTGTCAGCACAGCTGCACCGGCGGGGGGGGTGTGTGCACAATTTTTACTGCTTTTTCCCCTCCCTCTCTGTGTGTGAAAATATTCCATAGGACCACCAAAGCCCTATCATGGAGACTCTCTCTCCTGGGCAAGCTGCCAACATCGTTCGACGGCGCTCACTGCAGAGCAGGAAAATGGAGAGCTGGACGAAACACTCTTAGACCAGAGCAGCATTTTGCAGCTGGACAGGGAACTTTGCCCACCGGGTGCCAAAGGTCCCGCAGTGACCAGCCAAGCGACGGGAATGTCTCGCAGGCGAGGCCAGTGATCCCTCCCCAACTCCGCAGTGCCAGCGGTGGGTGACGGTGGCAACCATATCATCCTGAGAGATGTGCAGAGAAGGTGGCTTTGCTCCAGGCAACGAAGCCGGGGAGGGCCTGGGAGTGTCACACTGGCTGAGGATCAGGCAGCAAAGCGCAGCCAACCAAGGTGCAAGACCGACACCGCTTCCACGCTGCCAGCTCACAGTATTTTTTGCAAGACCTGTCACACTTGAAATGCTTTAAGGTTCCAGCTCTTCAAATCACAGCCACTGGGTAACAACTAATTAAAATTGTTATTTAAGAAAGATGTGTATTGAATTCCCCTCAGTGGTTCAAAGCCAGATTTTAAAAGTGTATCTGTATAAATACGCTTATACACATACATAATTTGCAAACTTCAATGCTGAAGCCAGACTCTCAGTTTTTCTAAGGCTTGAACTATAATCTTAAACATTTTCAGCTGAACAAGGTGGTGCCCTCAGCCACAAGCACGCAGTAGTAACCAGAAGGAGCATGCTGGTGGCGTCCCCGCAGCTCTTCCTTTCCCCACACAGACACAGCATTCGGAGAATGCTCTTGGTAGCAGCTGGGCACATGAGGGCTAAAGAATTGCTTTTTGTGTTGTCCATGTTAAGCACAGACATAGAAAGAATGTATCCAGAAACTGTGGAAAGAACATTAATGAGAGTAAGACAAGCAAAACTACATTATCTTTCTGTGTTTTCTCACAAAAACGATTTAATTACCAACCATTTTCTTAATTTCCCCCTCTTCTCAGGGTCTGTCATGCCCTTATTTTATTCAGTCTAGATCTTTCCACGTTAACAGGATCTGACAGATGCAAGTCCTCTGCTTCCTCAGCACACACAGGCACACCATGTTTCTCTAGATAACATCCCTGCCACCAGAATTACAGAGCCAGCACATTGACGGAAAAAGCAAGGGTGTTCTCCTTCAGTGCACACATGCACCATTGCTCCCACAAGGCAACAGGAGTAATGTGGTAAATGGCAACCTGGCCAAAGACAACTCCATAACAGAAAACGATGCCATGAAGAAGCTCCCAGTAACACTTATGAGCGCAGCATCTATTCAGGAAAAAGGCACACTAACGACTTTGCTTGGGATAACTTTCCCCCAGCACTTGGCTCATCCTTGCGGTGCTTCCACCCCGGAGCAACAGCATCCGCACAGACGCCAGCGCTCCCCAAGCACACAGCCACGGCAGGCACAGCTGCCCAGCATGGATTATTCTTGCCAGAAACACAATAATCTCCTTGGGAGGCTCTACGTAAGGACTATTGCCGGGGGGGAGAGAGAGAGCATGTGCACATTAAAATGCAGATTTTGCTTCCTGCCTCCCAGGTCTAGTCCTACAATGACCTTCTGCTGTTGCTGTAATACCAGCATCTGCAATACCTTCCCAATGGATTTCAGCAAGCAAAGGCAGGACAGTCCTTTGGTTCAGCCAGGCAGACCCCAACAGCCTCACAGAGGCTGCAGGGGCAGAGCCATCATCCTAGAGGAATATCCCAAATTCACATTGCTCAGGGACAACCAGCACCTGGCCACTGCTACCTTAGCAGCAACCTCTAAACACAACTGGTGGGAAGCTCACCACGGTTCCCAAGCTCTGCCTGGGCTCCACAGCCAGCTCAAGGCCAGCACTGCACCCTCCACATAGATACTGGGCTATAAAAATCACCACTTGTTATTACCTCTGGCTCCCCAACACCTTCCCTTTTTTCTTCCTTCGCAATGCTTGAAACACCACATTCAGGTCACACCTCATCACAACAGGACAAAAGTATTTAGCCCTGATACATCCATGTGAAATCAGAGAGGACAGAACATAAATCTCACTTTGCCAGAGCCGCGGTTGCTCACAGCCATCGCACCAACAAGGCTGGCAAGACAGGTGCCACACGTCGCAGCCTGAACCCTCCTTTTGGGGACTCTGACTCTTCTTCAGTGCTTGTGCTCATACACAGCAATTCATTTGCCCTGTGAGTTGCAGAGAGTTAATTTCTTCCTAAACTACAATTCAGAATGCCTTGTTTAGCCAAAGACCTCCATCACTAAAAAGAGAATACTGGTATACAAGGTATTTATAGAAAGATCCTTATCTTTGCTGCCATCAGTCCTGATACTATCCCAATCAATAGCCAAATTAATGTCGAGGTGCCCAATCCTCCACACAGAGAATAAAGTTTTCTTCCAGCCACGCACTGAGCTTCAGCCAGTGAAAGAGAACTGATTTATTTTCCCAGGGCCGGCCTCATGCCGGCTCCCCTCACCTCCCGGCGATGCGGGAGCAGCATGAGGCGGCGGCTGCAGTTCGGATCAGCCCCCCACAGCCAGCAGAGCAGCTTCTGCGGCTCTTCAGTCCCATGCTCGGTGCAAGGGCTGGGGACGGTCTGTTTGATGGAGGGGGGGCAAAGCGTGTGAGCCGCAGCCGCACAGCCGGCACGCGTCCCCGTCCCCTGGCTTGAAAGCGCTGACCCAGCTGCTCTCGTCCCCTCCAGGAGCCCCTGACACGAGGCGGGGGCGGGGGACACACCACAAAGTGCCAAACAGCTGCTGCGTCGCATCCCCCAACGTGTCTTCCCTTATTTTCCCTGAACGGCACAAAGCTGTCCTCAAAACGATGCTTTCTGTCGAACAGCTGACCAAAAATGAAAGTACAAACAAAACTTAATGGAGCGCGAAGCCTCATATGACAAGGAAAATTCCCGCTCCAGTTCTGATCTCTGTTTACAACGTCAAAAGTGGGTCAAACTGGTCTGCGATGGAGGAATCTGTTTGGAAAATGATCTCTGCGAGGAAAAACATCTAAGCGGCAGACAAGCGCACTGCAATGCTTCCACGGGGACCCTCTCCCCTGCCATCAAAGTCACTCAATTTTACAGCGCGGGGTTGAAATCCTGTAACTTGAAACCGCGGCTTTTCATTCTAACAGCCTTGAATTCAGCAATTCCCCGTCCTTTAGAGCAAATCAACCCATCAATGTGTTTCAATACAGATCTCTGATCCTAAATAAAATTAAGACGTGGCTGGGTTTGGTCAGGGTCGGGGAAGCTGTTGTGGTTTTTATCAGGTTTGTGTTTTGTTTTGTTTTTAAAATAACTGCTCTCCCTTTTTGTTAATTTCTCGTGTTTAGGACAAGGTTATTGAGCAGTCCCATCACACTGCCTAACCCAACTATTTTGTTTTACCCTGTCATGGTTTCTCTCAAAATGCAAAGGAATCATAATGACATTAAATAGGAGCTCAAAATTGAGACAAACAGTCTATAATAACATTACTTTCCAACATATTTTAATTCAGAGTTCTTGGAATCTGGTGAATTTAATATTTGCTATTTACTGTTGTTCAAGATAGAAAATGACTGTAATGTAAACAAATTTAGCCAAAACTTCCTGACAAGCAGCTCCGTATGTTATTCTGTGCAAGGATGGTATACAAATACACAGCAATCTAAAGGAAGAACATTCTAACCAGCCTTGAAACCCACTAATTTCTTTTATTGACTTCGGAAAAATGTGATTTTTGACCTTCAAGTGTTTCATTCCTTTCATGGTCACACAACCTTTATTTATGAAAAATCTTCCACTAATTACTCTGAAGGTACCCAGAGGCTTTAAAAAGCACAAAATGCAAACAAAATTTATTATTGCATTCCTACACATATTGAGGTCCCTTTCTAAACATTTTTTGAAAGAAAGAAATACATTTGTACTATTTTCTAGAAGACATGAAAAAAATCAAACTGATAAACATTTCTTCTTATTTATAATTTGTATTTTTTTATGTTCTCTGTGGTTTTAGTTACTACTTTGCATTTACAACAAAATGAGCTCTGTGAGTCTTCAAAGTGTCTGCTGATGTCAGATATTTATAGAAAGTTATAACCTCAAATGATCTTAAGAACTCTATCAGTCTACATCTGTGGGACAAATCTTGTATCTTTCAGACTTCAAAAAAGTCCAGTTTGAACTGGAGGCTTTCAGGACAGACAAGGAATAAAAAGACTCATTTAAAGTGCACACGGTATAAAAATAAATTACTTAATGAATAGTAGCAAAAAAGACATTGAAAAAAATAGCATAATACAGTGAAGATGTAATGTTTTTATTAGCAAACAAATAAAAAGAAAGTATCGTGGAAATAGCTCTGACTTATAATGGTAGCTGAGAGCATGAAAGAAGTATGTAGTATATACTCTGATTCTGTAGAAAACGACTATTCACAATGTTGGATGTGAAAATGAGTTCATGAGTCTCTCAGATGCATCTATGAGTTAGAAAGTGCAACATAAAAGGCCCACAGAAATAAGTGCAGTTCTCCTTACAAAAATAAAAAATAAATAAATAAATAAATAAATAAATAATAAAAAATAAAATAAAATGTTGTTTCTCCCCAGACTTTACCTAAGCCAAAGGAGACATGCGAGGTTGGCAGGGACCTCCAGCAGCCACCCGTCCCAGCACCACGCTCAACGTGGGGCGAGCTCAGGAGGTGGGATGCGAAAACCTCCAGCCCTCTTCCCGCCCCGGCAGCCATCCCAGCCCGAAGCAAAGCCCACACCTCCGCACCACGATGTCCATGAGAAGCCCCCTGACAGCTCCTTGTGTGCCAGGCTGGTGGTGGGGTAGGCTGTGGGGAGCTGCTCCCCTCTGCACACCCTCCTCTGGGTGTGGATGTCACCAAGAAACCCCTTGCCTGGACATCAGAGGTATTGCTCCTTTTGACGTGAAAAGAAGAGAGAGCCTCTCATTCGCACTAACTGAGCTGTCCCTAGCTACACTATACACAGGAAAGCATGTTAAGTAGGGAAACACTTTTCTAAAACTTATTTTTGTCATGCCTTTTTATTTATTTCGTCGTTTGGTAAAGCCCGTTCCTCAAACCGAATTCACGACCCCATAATACTAAGCCTGACATCAGCACAAGGGGAAAGATCTTTTCTGCCCCAAAGTCCAAGATTATGGAGAGGTGCTCAGAAGGGATGCCTGGAGCGGCACAGTGGGATGGGCTGCCAAAACCCTTCTTGGGCTTGGTGGCACCAGACAAGAGAGCCCAGGAGCAAGAAGGCAAAGGCAGAGCCTGCCTGAGAAGATGGGCGGCCAGGCAGGGGATCCTCACATTGAGGGGGTCTCTGCCCTCAGCCCCACATCACATGCATCATCCTGGACGGTGGACCAGGACATTTACCCGCTCCAGAGCCACTGTTTACAGCCCAGTGCACTGGACAGCAGTTTGCACCTCACGTACCAGTGCCACAAAGCTGCAGCGCCCCAGGAGCAGACACAGACTCTTCAGCTCTATTACCCCTTCTAGCAAAACAGTGGCAGGGAAAGCTGGCGGTGGCAGCAGTGGCTTCAGCTGTCCCAGCTAGCTCCAACAGACACCACAGTAGACCCCAAGTTTACTCAAGCTCACACCACCACCAACACACTGCCCTCACCCTCATTGCTTCCATTGCCCATTGCACCTGGGACTCTTGTAGGGTTTCCACAGCCCCGCGCTACCTCCTGTTTTGCTTGTGAATTCAGGGTGGCAGGAGCTACCTACATCCAGTAGAGAGGGACTCCAGAGCAGAGGCATAACCTTGATGCTACAGCACCACACAAACCAGTAACAGCCCCAGTCAGTAGCGAACTGAAGAACTGAAGGGAGATAGCCCAGCCCAGTGCCTTACTGAGCTCAAGGTACTAGTTTGCAGCTTTGTGTGACAGTGGACTACTTGAAAAAGAGCCACAGAAGGTAACAAAAGCCCACTACCAGCAGGCTCCAATGCATGCAGTGGTCTGACAACTGCAAAAGGTGAAAAATACGGTGTTACTTTCAAGCAAAGAGTTGTCCCACCAGCATAGCAATGACCTTCATCAATCTTCTCTTCACCACCTCGTATCAGCTCACAAGGAAGTTTTGTCAATACGCTGGTCGCTACGTGCGCTACGTTGTTGAACGCCAGGTGGAAACAACAGCATCGTCCCAAGTCTTGAGGCACACTATCAAAAATCAAAACCCTTCCCTCTAGCTGAACTACGACAGGAATTACGTACGCACACATAACACATGAAAGTTACCTGACAGAGTACATTTTCTTCAAACGCAACACCAAATAGAGCTGTAGCGCATTTTTTTCAACCCAAAAAGAACGAGATTTTTTTCCCAGAGGCTACCAAGCAGTTAAAAACCCCAAATAACGCTAAAATAGCTTTCAAGAGAACTAAGCATCAAACATTAAGATGTCCTTCAGAAGCTGGAAGGGATGAGCTGAATCACCTCCCAAGCGAGGTGAGACACCGACTATTCCAGCAGTTGCGTAGACAAGTTTGCGGCCGGCTCATAGCACGCCAGAAAAGGTCCATAACACGCTCCCCTCGCCCCCCCCGAAAAAAAAAAAAAGCTTCTCCAATGTACATCCAGCACTTGAGAGAGTAAGGCACTATTTTGCTCTTTTTCCTGTAAAACACTCTTGCAGAATCCTGGCCCTAAATGGGGAAGCCCTTTTCAGCCAGGCTGCCCATTGCCGCTCCCCGCTCTCTTCCCGGCCCCCCCGGGGCGCACGCCCGACCGGGGCTGACTCCCCCCGCCCCACCGCGCCCTTCACCCCCCCGTGGCCGCGGGGACCCCCTCCCTCCCGCACGGGCGCAGGCGACGCGAGGGGACCGGCGGCGGACGAGGCCGGGTCCGGGGGCGGCGGGCCCGGCTGCACAAAGGGCGGCGGGGCGGCGGACTGGGGAGAACCGGGCACTTACTTTGTCTATGGTGCCCGGGAGCAGGCGGTCGAGAAGGCGGCAGAGCACCACCCCGTCCTTCAGGGAGGACTGGAGGAACCCTTCGGGGTCGGAGATGGTCTTTTTGGGCGACTCCAGCACACCCAGGGCGATCAGCCACGTAACGGTCTGCTCCGCCGAATTCATGGCGGCGGCAGCGGCGGGGCGGGGGTCGCGGCACCCCGCGCCTCGCGTGGGTTTTGTGTCTCCCCGGGCGGGGGCTTCAGGCGGAGGCCGGCGCCGCCCCCATGTGAATGCAGATGACGACGCCGCGGCCCCGCCGCCGCCGCTACAGACACATGCAGCTGCAGTGCCGCCCCCTCCCCGCCCCCGCCGCCGCCGCCGCCGCCGCCCCATGACATCACTGGCAGCGGCGGCAGGCGGCCCCGCCGCGCGGGGGGGGCAGCGCGCCCGCGGAAGAGGCGCGCACCGCTCCGCACCCCAACCGCGCCGACCCGCGCCCACCCGCGCCCCGAGGGGCGGGCGGCGGCTGCCCCCTAGCGAGCGGACGGCGCCTCCGCGGGCGCGCAGCGGGGCGACCGCGCCGCAGGGAAGGAGCAGCCGGTGGCTTCCTTAGGGGCGAGGAAAAGTTACCGGATCCGCCGGCCCCTCATCTCCTCGGCCAGCGCCGTCGTGCTGGAAAGAAGCCCCGACGGGCCTTTACTGCGAGGCTGTAGGAGACCGATGTGGTACCGGCTCCCTCTGGGAGCACCGGCAGCGGGTTCTCGGCCCGGCTGACGCGATTTTTGCATTATGCTCGTCATTCTCACACACAAGCCCGTTAGGGAGCCTCAGCCCAGCGGCCGGATCGCTGGCTCACCTCGGTGTGCTCCGTCACAGAATCGCAGAATGGTTGGGTTTGGAAGGGAGATCACCCAGTCCAACCCACCTGCTAAAGCAGGTTCACCCAGAGCAGATCACACAGGAATGTGTCCAGGCGGGTTTTGAATGTCTCCAGAGAAGGAGACTCCACAGCCTCTCTGGGCAGCCTGTTCCCGTGCTCTGGCACCCTCAAAGGAAAGAAGTTTCTTCTCATGTTTAGATGGAACCTCCTGTGCTTCAGTCTGTGCCCGTTGCCCCTCATCCTATTGTTGGGCACCACTGAAAAGAGTCTGGTCCCTTCCTCTTGACATCCATCCTTGAGATATTTATAAACATTGAAGAGATCCCCTCTCAGCCTTCTGTTCTCCTGGCTGAACAGACCCAGCTCTCTCAGCCTTTTCTTATAAGAAAGATGCTCCAGACTCCTAATCATCTTTGCAGCTCTCCGCTGGACTTTCTCCAGTAATTCCGTGTCCTTCTTGAACTGGGGAGCCCAGAACTGGACGCAGTTCTCCAGATGTGGCCTCACCAGGGCAGAGGGGGAGGAGAACATCCCTCGAGCTGCTGGTCACACTCTTCCTAATTCACCCCAGGATACTGTTGGCCTTCTTGGCCACAAGGGCATCACACCTGAAGCTTGCCATGTGCCCCCCCGGTGCTCCTCCCTCCAGCTCCCACCCCTACCGTCTGTGGCACTAGTTGTGAAGCCAGTGTAAACATTCCAAAGGATGGGGAAGGATAATCCGAAATAAAGTGGTGAAAGCACTGCTGTGCTTTTTATTCTGGCGAACCCCATGCCTCAAGACTTGGCTTGGACTGCACTCAGTGTGCAATCTGTATTTTTTATTGTTAAGACCTGGTGTGGGCTTTCCAGGGCTCCCTATTGCCATCAGCCTCTCTGATGCGGCACACATGCTGGAGAGGCGATGCTGCCATGACCCACACTCTGCCCCCATCCCCTTGTACCCCACCAAACCCCTTTGAGGGGCAAAACTGCCTTCAGCAGTGTTAGAAGCGTCATTGCCAACACTGAGCTCATCTCTCAGTTTCTGCTTCCAGCCCAGCTTGCCACATCCACCACAGCCCAAGAGCTGCATCTTTGTTGGGTTCTTTTCATGGTCCAGAGTGCTCTCCTGGACCCACATGCTTCTCAGAAAGACAGAGGTCCGTTTGGGTATGAGATAATGTAACTCCAACATTTTATCTCCTTCTAATCCATAACAGAAGCAGATTTCTTAAACTCTGATGCCTGAGGTGTGGTACCTCTTCCAAGATTAGTTAACATTAGCTATTTGAAACTTTGTCTTTCCTTTTGCCCCTTCCATATACATTTTGAGCAACAGCTTCCTACCCAATAGCTGGTTAGCTACAAAGAACACAAACATGGCTGGTTTTTGCCATTGGAAAGTTATGTGGATGACCTACCTGGAGAGCTTTGAAAAACGCTTATCACAGGTGGGGGAACCATTTCCAAATCCTCAGAGGAAAAAAGTGGAAGTGCCCAAAAGATTTAGGAGTATGACAGTCCCTTCCTGGCTTCCCTCCTTGTCAGACTTTCCCTTACAATGTATTTACTGCAAACCATCCAAACCCCCTGCACTGCTTCCTTGTTTTATCCATTCTTCCTGTGTGCCTTAGTACTGACCATTTATAACACAAGCTCACAGGACAGACGGATATTTTGCATCTGCACTATCCAGCAAGTGAAACCCGTGCCGTGGTGGGAGTTTTGAAGCAACAGAAACAATGAAACATGATTATTGCCAATCCGCACTCCTTTGTTTCACAATTAAACTGTGCTGATTCTCTTCTGTCCTGACTATGCTTCCACTTTTGCTTCTAAATCATAAACTAATAATATATTTCTTTAAGCACCCTTTATGATAATGTTTAAGCAACCTAAACTCTTTCTGAAGGCATCAAAAGGCATGATTTTAACCACTTTTTTCTGCAAAACATTTTAAATATATGCAAAGCTGAAAAAGTCACTTTGGTACAGATTCTCATAAATAAAGGATAGATATGGAGCAGGTTTGTATGTTCAGGTAACTTCCAGGTCTTAAATCTCTTTACGCAAGTAAAGAGGTTTTTATATCTTGATTTTTTTTTTTTGTTTAATCATATCTGGACACTATTTTGAACAAGAGAGAAAGAAATATGTCAGCCATCTTTGGCAGAGACCTAGTAGATTTAACAGTGCATCATTTTCAGTAAATAAATATTAAACAGTTGACAACTTCTTCGGCCTTTCCCAAGCTTTTATCATATTCTTATGAGAAGTTACTAAGGAAACCAGGTAGGCATGAGGTAGAAGGTAAATTTCTGCCATGGATTAGCAAGCAGTTGAAAGACAAAACAGCAGGAATAAATTGCCAGTTTTCAATTTGACCAAAAAGTTGCCAGTAGAGATATCTCCTATATTTTATGCCATAAATTAACTGAAAGTCACTAAATAGCAATTGTACTTCTGCAGGTTTTATTTAGTCCTTTAGCCTGAGCAACAGGTTTTAGAAGAGGGAGAGCAGGAGAAGAAGGAAATAGGAGGTAGAGAAAGCTGCTGCTTCATTTTGGACTTTCATTTGACATTTTTCATTTTCAGCTATTACTATCTCATCTGCCTTTCCCTGGAGCAGCAACGAGATGCTTTGGCCGGATACACGACTCATTGTTTTCCTGGTGCCAAACCAAGGTCAGGATTCCAATGGGGAGGAGGCTAATTAAATATTGGTCTGGCTTGAACAGAAATTGCCTTGACAGTCTGTAATTAGCTATGTAAGGGTCATACTGGATCAACCACTGTGCTGGGATTCACGTGCTGTATGTAACTATCACTGTAGTTTTAGCCCAGGGAGGTTTACATCCCTCTGAGTAAAAATACTCACCCCAACAAAGCAACACTTCTGAATTAAACTCAGAGATATATTTCCATGTCTAGTTAAACCTACCTTTCAAAAGTATCTGGAGGCTTGCAGGGGAGCTAGTCTTTTGCAGTTACTGAAACCAGCTATCACAAGTTCAATATCACCAGTTCTCTTTGCTGTTGATTGACTACCTGTCAGCTGAAGGTGTCAGTTAAAATCTATACGCCAAAGATGGTGTTGCTGAACTCTGGCAGGCAGATCCATGAGCTGCATGGTACTGGCACAGGTGGCAATGGAGAAAAAACACCAACAGAGAACCAATTATTTCATTATCTTGCAAGTTTTTAATAGGCAGATGCAAAATTTCTGGTCCTGAGAAGCCTGTCAATCAAGCTGCTGAGCTCCAGGGCAGTGTGATTGTTGATCTTGATTATGTTAAAGATCTTTTCCAACCAAAATGATTCTATGTTGGTTGGCCAGGTAGGCTTGGGCCTCTCAGACAGGGTTCACAGTATGCAGTGTCCTGAATGCAGAAATGTCCAAACCAGTCCTAAAAAGAAAAAGCAAAGAAAAAGGTGTTTCTAAACCTTTTTCTTCCATGGGAGCTGCAGGCACCTGTCACAGGGTCTGAGGGAAAACAGGGCTGCTGAGATGGTTAGGGCTTTTATCTGTGAGAGAGATACCTCAGAGCTCAACTCCCTGATTTATTTAGCCCTGGATATGGATTCCAAATCTCTCAAGCCTCTAGCCCAGTTGCTCTTCTACTTCCTGGGCAAATGCCTTCAAGGTCTGTTCAAAAGCTGAAATACTGTCACCACATCTTTATTTCAAATCATTGCAGCCTATTGACGCCATGCTCTCTGAGCTCAGAGTCCAGGCTGCTGACAGATCCTTAGCTATCTTAGTCTTAGCAGTCAAAATTTTTATTAACAACTGCTTCATTTGATGGGGCAACTAAGACAATTCTGTGCATTACAAGCTTTATCATAGTCATTAGAATCATTGAATGTCCTGAGTCTGAAGGGACCCACAAGGATCATCAAGTCCAACTCCTGTCCCTGCACAGGACAACCCCACAGTTCACACCATGTGTCTGAGGGTGTTGTCCAGTCTCTTCTTGAACACTGTCAGGCTTGGGGCCGTGACACCTCCCCGGGGAGCCTGTTCCAGTGCTCCACCACCCTCTGGGTGAAGAACCTTTTCCTAAAGTCCAACCTAAACCTCCCCTGGCACATCTGCCTGATATTCCCTTGGGTTCTGTCATTGGTCCCTAAAGAGAAGAGATCAGCGCCTGTGCCTCCTCCTCCCCTTGTGAGGAAGCTGTAGCTGCCATGAGGTCTCCCTTCAGTCTCCTCTTCTCCACGCTGAACAAATCAAGTGACTTTAACTGTTCCTCATACGACGTCCACTCTAAACCCTTCACCAACTTCATGGTCCTCCTCTGTAGCCTTATATTAATATATATTATATCCTGTATTAATATATATTATTATATGTATATATCTTTATATATTAGTGCTTTTGTAGCTTTTACCCTGGCTATGATCTTTAGATGGAAATATCCACAGAGTCCTCTCACAAGTTTGTGGTAGCCCAAAATGTAGCTCTGCTTCCATGCTCTGAGAGCATCAATTCCACAGCCACACTGCCTTTGTCTTCTAAGTGCAGTTCAGGATAATGGCATTGATCTGCTACATTCTTTATACTTTCAGAAACAAATAATGTCTCTGCTTTAGGCAGAGACGTTTATAAAATGAAGGTTCTTGCCACAAAGGACTTAGTCTAAATCACAGATGATAGAAGATGAAGGATAGACCTGAGAAAGGAAGAAATTAAGGAGGACAATAGGCAGTAGTGCAGTTACATAGGCTTTCTCCACGGAAAGAAATCTATTTTAATTGCCATTTCAAAAGTTTTTTTGACGTTTAATAAGGACTGAGAAAGAAATGAAGAGCAAGAATTGAATGGCTAGAAATCAAAATGGCTAAAATGATTGAAAATGTTTTGAATTTAAACAAAAAGGAGCTGAGATTTTCAGATTATTATTTTTTTTTAACACAGGCATACTGAATGGATAGTATTTGCCAAATTTTTCCCTGTATTTTGTTAGCATGAGATGGAGTAAGTGCTTTTTCAACATTGCAGACCGGGTGGAAGCGAATCAGTGGTTCCCCTGGGGAAGGTTTTGGGGGAGGGGAGTTGGCAGTGAGCTCCACTATTTCAGGCCAGCCACAGAGAAAGCTGTGTCCTGCAAGCTGAAATATCAGATGCAGATCCCCAGCTGGTGGAAGTTGTCACAGCTCCCTTGAAGCTGATGAATCTGTGACATTTCTTAAACAGAGAGCTCTAAAACTTTTGCAATGAGCTCTGATTACAGAGGACCGACATGACCATTCATAAAAAAGGGCAAATTGGATTCTAGGATGTATTTGATGAAGAATTTTGGGCAGAGTAAAGGTAGAACGTGTTACAGAGTCATTAGTAAAACCTCATTTGGAGTATAGCACAGAGACTTGGACACTTGTGTTCCAGAAAAATTAAATCACACTGAAACAGAGTCATTGGAAGACTGCCAGTGATCTTACGGGACCTTGGCTTGTTTGCCCTGGTGAAACAAAGCCTGAGAAAGGGGGCAGGAGGGCTGTCTATAAATACATCAGTGGGTAAATATCACAGACAGACAGGCAAAAGGTATTTAAGCTTAAGGACAATGCTAGCGTATGAACAAATGGAAATAAACAGGTCCTGACTAAATTTGTGATGGAAATCAGAAAAATATATTTGATTCTTCTAGCCATAAAAATCTCCAATGCTGCTAAGAAATAGTGGGGCAAATAACCCAACCATTTTTAGAAAGGAATATAACGAGTGCATTAAACTGATTATATGACTTGACTGCAATAGCAGAGACTGGACTTCACCCAGGTTTCGTTCCTCAGCAGACTTTGCCTTATGCCTACCAGAATCAAAGTGGGCCAAGCATTCGTCATGATGGATAAGGCTTAGTGAGAGAAGTCAAATAAGCAGAACCACAGTCAAAGCCAGTCTTTCACTCAGAGTGAATGCTAATGATGCTCGTTCACTGCCTTGTGGAAAATTCACTTGGTAAACTAGGTTAATAGAAGAAAATCCTTTTCTCTGAGATACAGACACATTGGGCTGGAAGCTACATGGAGTGACCCTTGGGTGTATTTTGTACAGTCCTTTTCTATTCATATTTTTCAGTCCCATAAAAGTTTGCCAGAGCTTTATGCCCGTTTTGGTTTTAAACATTCAGTGCTTACCAGAGGGAAGTAGTGTCCTGCTACTGGTGTGAATAGCCTGTCCCCCACTTTATTCCAAAGTCTTTGGCAGGAGACAGACAGTTTTCAAGACATTTCTGAAGTACAGGAGGGTGGAAAGGCAGCACATGGCATGGGAGAGGAGAACACAGAGAGGCTAGAGGCTCTTGGTCAATGCATTGAGCAGCAGCAACAAAATGTACCCATGCGTGTATTTATGATGACATGGCCACACTTTGCTCAGGTAAAGAGGAAGAGGATTGGGCAGGTAATTTGGTGGGATTTATTGGTTATTGAGGTTTACAAGGGCATTCTCATTCGCAGTTGCAGGAGTAGTCAACATACTGGCTACATTTGATAAAACTATAAAACTGGATTGGTCCCCATTCACATGGGAAATCACTGTGTCCCTGTGACACAGCAAGTGTTACCATCTGCTGGGCCATCCTTGCTATTTTTCGGGTCCGGGGTTTGCACTGGCCAGTACTGACACCAAGGCACGCTCAGGGGAGGGTTCTGGGAACCTGCTCCCTCTGGCACCCGGCCAGAGCCCCAGCCTGGCATGCAGCAAGGCTCAGCCTAATGCAGCAAAGCTTGGCCTAAAGCGTCAAGGCTGAGCATTACATCTATCACTTGACCAAGCTTTCAAGTGCTCTCCGGACTATTTTTGCATCAGACCACATGAGTTGATGGAGCTTTTATTTTTAGTTCTACAATTTGTTGACTCACTCTGTTTCCTATGCAGTAGGTACTGAAGTGCCAAGGCAATAGAAGCCTTTTAATGATCCGTCAATAAGTATTACAGTCAATAAATGTTACAGTCGATAAACGTCACCATCTGCCTTACAGTTAGCATCTTCACCCTTCTAGCCCCCATGATCCCATATTTATATTCTATCCATTTAGGTTATAGACCTTTGTATCATCACCGGTTCACTTCAGATTTACTTCTGACACTGTCAGTGAGCAGTAAGATGTTCTCTTAGTGCTCCTTTTGAAAGAAACCTAAATTAACTCTTACAGCACAAGCCCTGCTGAAGGCTTACCTAACTTACTGGAGCTTCACCTCCCTAGATGAAGGGTTTGCATGGGTGCTGTTACTGCCCTGTCAGACAGGATACACCAAGACAGCAGCAGCTGAAATCTTTTATTTTGCCCCAGAATCTCTGTGCACCTCTGGCTGTTCTCTTTTTTGTTGATCAAAACTGCAGCCACCCAACAGAGACAGACTATGGCAGTGGTTATTTGACTCAGCCCTCTGCCTGTTTCCTTTTCAAGCCCCCAGTGCTTAAGAACCCCAGTCTTGCCTATTTTTCCTCAGCTTTTATAGTCTTGTTTGCAGCAATTATCACTTTCAATGCTTTTAATTTTGGCCAAATAAAACCACAGAGTATGTTCTGATAAACGAGTAGGCACTTGACAAACAGCTTACCAAACAAGGACTTCCAGAGGCCTTGAATCCTAAAAATCTAAAACTTCATAAAAGCCAAGGGGCACACACAGAGTCACACCAGAGCTGGTTAGAAAGGAGAAATAAGGGAGTCACTGACATGCTGCACTTCTGGAGTTCTCAAGTTTAGGTCACCTAGTCATTTAGCAAACAAACCATCTATAAGGTCTGGCCTCCTATGCCATATTCTCCTGGCACATTTCAGGTGAAATCCTTCTTTATTATTTAAGTTATTACCCCGCATAAACATGCCTGTTGTAAGGAGAGTGTCAGGCTTTTATTACTCCGTGGCCTTGTGTTAAGCCTCGTGTTTCCCACAAAGTAATGGGATATTCTTGCTTTTAAACACAGGAACTGGACTATCAAACATCATAAGAACCGGGGGCTGAAGATTGTCTGAAATTTTTGTCTCCTTTTTCTTTGTCCATGTTTTCTATGCTCCCAATGGAGAGTTTCTGTATTCATGTAGAGTATATTCTGAAGACAGCTCTGCAGCAGTTAATTGCTGCCCCATCTTTCAGACAGTTTCCAGAAGGCATATGCCAGCTCCTGATCAGATACATCTGTTACACAAAAAAAGGAAAGACACTGCATAGGTAAGATAAAATCTCCTTTTAAATTAAGCAAAGTAAGTTTTTAAGTGTTTGTTTTGGATTATCTAGGGCACCTTTAAAGCACTGCAGAAGTCTATGTATTTTCATCATGTTACATGTGATAACTTGATGTGATGATATTTATAAACCTGCATTACATTAATCAGTTCTTGATATAATTTACTCTATACCTAGTTACTTTTCAATCTAGAGAGTGTTTAGTCCCATTTCTATTAATAATCGCTATCTGATCAGTGAAACAGTCCATGATAAAAGCTGTGTAAGAAAGCTTCCTTCTTTACTAATTGGACTGGACTTGGAAACCAGAGGCTTTCCTGGGAGCATTGCCTATTTTTCTCATAATTATTTGCATATTCAGTTCACCAGCAGAACAAGCCTATAATTGTTCAGTTCAGAAATGAAAAGCTTCTTATCATGTATGTCGGTCAGAAAAAAAAAAAACATGTGCAATTGCTACATCAATACCAAACAGTACTAAATCAGTACTACCTGCGCTAATTTAGGATTAGGAAGTGTATTAAACAATAACTTGAGAAGCAAAGGATGTTAAGGGAAGGAAACTGGCTGGGGACATTGTTTAATGTATCCTTGTTAGTACAAGGAAGAATTTTTCCACTGCTCAACATGTAAATTATATTCACCATCTAATCTCACCAACTGGGGCAATCTGAGGTAGTTTAACATTCAGAAATATTCTGTAACCAATTTATATTTGATGCGTAACTCACAACAGTATTGACATCATCTTTAAATTTAATAATATGGGTGAGGTTAGACCTAAATGTGAGCCTCCTGCTTTGATGTCTGACATAACTAATGTACACAGAGATCCTCAAATGCTGCTTGGCTGTGCTGCTGTGGATTGAATGTCACGACTTAATGCCACCAGGAAGAAATAGCACCACCAAAATAACTTGAGCTGGCTATTTAACCCTCCAGATATATACTAGGAAATGAGACAAAGCCTACCAAAAAATGGTGGGGTGGTGATTAAAAAAAAAAAAAGAAAAAAAAGCCTGAAATGGAGCATAGTCCTTGCGATTCAAACCCACATTGTTTTCTCATCATTTTGTCCTATCCAAACTCACAGAACTGTCTGGACCAGTAACAATTAGTTTAACACCCTTACATTCCAGTATATACATTTGTGTCTACTGCTCAAGTCCTTCTTGAGAATATGATTATTTACTTAGTTGATATAGAGGTCAAACACCAAAGTCCATGCTCAGGCAAATTCTCACAAAGTAACTAGGAGTTTTACATTACAAAAGAGTGACAAAAAAAAAAACCAAACCCCACTTCTAGCTCTTTTTCTATCTTAAATCTCAGTGCAAAATAATGTATGAAATCTCATATTATCTTTTATTCACAAGACATAACCATAGCAGACCAATTTCATCTGTGGCAACTTCTGCTTGCAACTGCTGTTGACAAGAATAATCTCCTCTGTCAAACTTGTGGCTGAATAATATTTAAAAGGTGGCACCCCATTTTCTTGGGTGCAGTTTCCCAGGCTGAGGAGTTGATCGTAGAAACCTGTATAGAATGAGCAGACACACAGGGGACAGATTTTCACCAGGACTACTCCATCTTTGATTTCAAGCTCAGACAATTCGGCCGATGCAGCACAGATGAGGTTGGGCCACCAGAAAGCAGATCTTTCACAAATCGGCTCCCCTGTGGCAGTTTCAACTTCTTGTTCTTGACATTAAAGCTGTTCAGAAGTTAACTTCAAGCTTGGGTTGTTTTCTAAACCAGCTAGGAGAAACATGCCATCAGCCACTGTCATGCCTGTGCGACTGCACTCCTTGTGCTCAAACCAACATAAAGTAAGTGTTTTGAGCATCTCCCAAACACACATGAAATATTTCAAGAGAAAAGGCAAACATTGCTGTTTCCTGTCATTCATAACGTTCTGAAATGGCAAATGAAAAGTCAGAGACATTGTCTGCTGCTGCTATTTCCTTGAAAGCGGAACTGGACCATTGACCAGCTCCGGCAAGGGAGCACCCCTCCGAATCTGCGCTTAGCATCTTTCCAGGAAGGATGTTTCTCCGTTGGTACAGAAGACTGGTCATACAGCACCGCACACCATCACACTGTCCTGCCGCACAGAGAATGGATCCAGAGACTCAGCTGTGTGCAGAGTGATGAATAAACACCAAATGATGCAAAATGATGAAATAAACACCAGTACAGGAAGACTGTAGGTTTTCCAGGCTCCTTACCTCATTCTGTTGAGTCCCAGTTTTGTGTTTCCCGAATTAAAAGTCAATGGAGAGAACTCCAAAGGGAACTTTATAGGGATTTTCCTTCCTCACTCTCTCCTCTTGATTTTAATGCATGGAGAAATAATCCATGTCCAGGGAAAATTGTTCTGAATCTCTCCAGATTTTGAATATTGATATAAATAAAGGTTGGTCTCCATACAAATGTTGCAACAAATTATTAATTTAGTAAATATAACATTGTGTTTGGACCAGAGCTACAAATTTTGCATACCTAGAAAATGAACAGTGAAAATAATGAAGTAATGAATTCTGCAATTACGTGAGGTCTTTATCTATGCTCTTTCAGCTAGTATCTGAGTTTCCAACTGGTGAGAATAATGAATTAAGTAGTCTGACACCTTATATACTTACTTAAGCACAGCCTGTAACCCGTTTGACTTAAAACTATAGCAGCTACAAAATGACCCCACAATTTTTATTCAGTCCCTGACAAATACACTGAGATCTTTGCCTAAACAACTGTAAGAACAGGTCTCCTATAGTAGTAATGAAACATAATTAAATATTGGGTGACAAAGTTGGATAGTCTTATTCACATGGAAAAGGACATTACTCCACAGAAAAACACAGCAGGACTGTTTGAGGAGCAGCTACTATTCCATACAATAAGGACACCAAAATTTGAGCCCAAGACGTTTTTATTTACGAGTCTGTTTGTATCATTTAATTAGCAAAGCACAGGACAGACTATTGGCTTTATTTTAAAGCACATTTTTGGGGTCTGTTTATGAAACGGTACAGCTCTGTCTGAGCTATACTTATATATAATGTGCAGCAAAATAACACAATGAAATGCACAAGAGAAATTATGACTTGTCATGCCTGCAGGACTGCAAAGCTGGATGTAATTCAGCTTCCTCGTCCAAAAGGAAAATAAAAACTCAAAAAACTAAGCAAACAAACTTTGAAATAATTCAACTTTTTGTAGTCAAACATTGTTCTTTTACTAGGTTTGTAAACACTAGTATCTCACATAAACAAATTTAGCTTCAACAAAGGCACTGAATTGTTTACTGTAAATTACAGCTGTATATATTTTGATCACCATTTCAAGCCAAGAAAAAACTTGTTTCAAGTTAAAGGACCTAAAAATAAGATGACTGTCAAGAAATACTCCCTTTTAGACCATGAACTTTGACACTGCCCTTTAGTCATAAGTCCAAGAATAAATTTAAAAAACCCTATGTGCTGCAACTGTATTTCCTGTAACATATGTTCATGATTGAGGTATTTCATTAGCACAGGATGTGCTCAGATGGAACGGAAACTGCCCCTCCGCAACAGCCAGTTGGGCTCCCAAAATAAAGCATAGATGAGTTTGCCGACCACAGCGTGATTAAGCCTCAGGTTTTGAATCAGGCAGGGAGGCATTAATACATTGACAGCAGGAATGCTGCAAATAATCTGAATATTCAGTTAATAATATTGAAATGTATTGTAGAAGAAAATAAGATCTGCAGACAGCTATTGCTTTAAAGGCTTTAGACGATGCAAGCCTGCAAATGGATTGATGTCCAGCATGGTCATTGGTTACCACAATCTGTTTAAAGACACAGGAAGCGTTTGGCACTGGTAGCACAAAGGACTGAAAAACTACTATTTGAGAGAGGTGTTCAAATGGATGCTAAGCTCTAAATAAAAGTTATATGCATGGGGGCTAAGCAAAAATATTACTCATTCCCACAGAAACAGCCTGAAGCAAAAGGGGAAAAAAAAAGAGTAAAACTTTAAAATCCATACAGGAACTTTATTTCGGCTCCATTAACCCTCTGCTGCCTCAAAGACTCAGTGTTAGAGTGTAGAAGGACAGCGATTTTTCTTCTCTTTCTTGTAAGGCCGTTCCTCCCATTCGTGGGGCTACATCTGGAGTGGTGCATCCCATCCCGGGCCCCCCAGCACTGGAGACTTGTTGACAATCTGGAGCCAGTCCTGGTCCAGGGTCTGCACGAGGGACACAACGCAAAATAGAAAGCTGAGAAAGCTGGGCTTGCTCGGCCTGGGAAAGAGCTGCTCCATGTATCTCAGGTAGAGGAGACCAGACCAGACACCTGTAGTTATTTAAAACCTGACTAGAGAAAGCCTGGCATAAGCCTGGCTTTGAGGCAGAGGTTGGACTAGAGACCTCCAGAGGTCCCTTCTTACCCAAGTTATTCCATGGTTCTGCTTCAGGATTGTGTGAGGTGAAATGCTCCAGGTCCACCATGCATGGACCACAGATGTTTCACTGCTGGAAGCTGGGCATGGAAGGGCAGAACCATCAAGAAGAGCGACCTTCTAGGGGCAGACTAGTCAAAGTCTCTGCTAGCTGGTAGCACTGGCTGTCTGGCTAATTCAAAGCTAAATCTTTCTGAGGGACAAGATCTGTGGCCCTGTTGCCCAAAGCTGTTTCCCTGGAAGGAACAGCACGTGCACAGAATTGTCCAGTGTGACACCCTGAAAACAGAGGCAGACGCGAGGGATGCCCACCCTCTTTTCGGCTGCAGAGCTGAAAACAGAAATCACTATTAAAAAAGAAAAAAGGGCAAAAATTATTTAAATTCCACTGACTTAGCAAAAAATTCTTAATGTACTGACCTAATAAATCTTGTGTCTTTACCAGTATGAATAAAATAATCCAGCTAAAATGTAAAAGCAAGTTTTGATCATTCACTACCAAGAAGTTATTCACTGTGAACATTCTAACTTTAAGTACTTGAGGCAAAAATGAAAGAACATAAATAAGAACAGCTACATGTGCTAAAGAAGCTATAAATAATAGCAAGGGGAAAGTGAGAATGCAAAGCAGGAACAACAGCACGGTACACAAAATATATGACCTATGCAAAAATATGGAGCAAATTTTCAAATACACAGAAAGGCTGTTGTGAACCAGATGGAAATAATGTGTTTTTCATGTCTGTGGTGCATGAAATGAGAAAGAACAGGTTTAAACCACAGTAAGGCAAATTCAGATTGGACACTGGGAAACATCTTTACAGCTTTTCTAGGGAGGTGCTCTAACCTTAGCATTGTTCACAACCTCTAAGAAAACGTGAGACAAGTATCTGTCAGAAGTGATATATCTACACATGTCCCTGCCTGGCAACAGGAAGATTCACTAGATGAACTTTGATGTCCTTTCAAGCCCAATGATTTCATACAGAAGCTTCTATATATCAAATATAGGAATAAAAAAAATCCACAAAGTCTAAATTACAGTCAAAAATACAATCTGAACTAGAATTACAGTTATAAATGAAAGATCAGTAATCAATGAGTTTTAGAGAAAAATAGCTAATGTTTCCTTGTAATGATATTTGCTAATGAAAATTCATAGTATTCACCGTGACATTAAAAAACAAATATCAAGGAATAAGCTGAAGGCATTTTATTACTCAGTACTGAAAAAGCAGATGAGACAGCAGCCAGTTATCAAAGGGAGCCTCCATGAATATGACTTAAGATGTGACCTGTGTTACAGAGAATGTCAGACTAAATAATCATCTCTCTGGGCTTAAAATGCAGGCATAAAACAGGGTTTCTCTTTGGTCACCCAAGACCAGAAAGACTGAAACAATTACAGTGATTGCTTCTGATTTTCCAGGATGAGAGGTTGCATTTACAAGAATGGCTCTGATTTACTCTTCAAGAATTTTCAGGGAAACAAAACAGAAGAATCCCAATTTGTTAGCATATCCTTCAAGACACAGAAAAAAAACAGTCCAAAATGTATCTCCGGGTGTTAGCCAGGGGTTCCGTGATTTCTTTAGCAGCATGATGTTAGGCAACCAGCATCTTTTCTTCTTTCTCTTCCTCCCAGCTATTTCAAGAGGTGACCTCATCCCTATATCTAATAAAATCACAAAAGCTGAAAAGCATAGTATGCTGAGCTCACTGATGTTCTTAGCTCTGTCTGTCAGTAATTCCTTTTACAGTGCCTCCCCTTACCAGTAAGATGAGCTCGATGAATGGGAGTTAACTTCATTATTTGTCTTTGCCAGAAGTGGCTTCTGCTTCCTGTGATGGTCCTGGTGAAGAAAGGCTCTCCCCAGCTTTAGACACAGAGCTCAGACTGCTATGTACATACAATTTTTTTCCAGGAAATATGAGTCTTATCAGTCCACAAAAGCTGATTTTACACACACGTGTGTAACGGTAACTCAAAGCAATATAGCCACCGCATGGTTTTCTTGATTCTCTTGTCGTGTAATTGTCCTTCTGAATTTTAGCAATGGGCAAAGGCATCTGTGCAAGCAGTTAAAAATAAGTGTATTTGGAGGCTAACCTGGAGCGAATAAATAGTAATAAATGAAAAATGTTTATATAAAGGTCTCACAAAATATCCAAACATAACTAACAAATAAACCTGTTGATTTTGTAAGCATTAAAATAAGGTTAATAAAAAGAATAATCTTTTTGAAGACTTACAGTCAGTGGTATTTGAACAAATATTATTTAAAAAATATGTGCGAAACAAGCCCATTTCATGTTGACTTTTCCTTAGCCTTTATGTACAGCAGTAGTGTTTGCGCTCATAAAGGCTACAGCACAAGCAGAAATCACTCCATGCCTTTATTCTGCATCTGCACAATCAAGAACATTTTTGAAAATATGAAAGCCATAGTGTTGTAGCCAACTCACTGAAAGAAGCAAGTATGAATGATGTCTTCCCTAAGAATATCCTGTCTTATCTATAGCTGTTATATACTACTTTTATTTAGTTGGAAGGTAATACTGAATACATAAACTATCTTAGCTGTCTTACCCAGCATCAGTGCCAGGCATCAAAATCACTAAATGAAGAGAAGGCTCAGGATTAAACCCCGGGTATGATCTTTCCTTCTCTAACTCCAGTCACATAGCACATTATTTTCTTCTGTCTAGCTTGATGCTTTCTCCATCCTTCATATGTGCTTTACTTATCTCTTGTCTTTTTTTTTTTCCCTCTTTGTCTTTTGTCATTATCAGTAGTTACTGTGAAAATGTAAGCTTTTCTTCCCAGAAGGATTTAACTACAAGTACATTAGAAATCAGTAGTTAGTACTGTCAAAACCATTTCTGTAACCAGAGGTTGGCCGAGCCCAGGATTTTAAGGGATACAGAATGCCAGCAAGGATTAAATACCAATGAACACCCAAGCCACCTTTTAAATATATATTTTCTATAAATTAGGTGGTTTGGTTGGGAGAAAAACTTGGTATTCGATCTGCTCTTGAAAACTAACCAGTAAGACTGGTAAAACTGCCGTCTGATGGAAAAGTGTACAAAGTGTACAAAACCCTACAAGTTTTTAAATATGTCTTTGTTTTTTTTAAAATGAAAATACTTTGTCTTTCTCCACTTTTAAGCCAGATTCTAGGGGCATTTTCCAATGAAAAGTTTTACTTTTATATAGTGGTCTATACCTTTTAGAGAAAACAAATCTGCTTGGATGCATTGTCCAGTTTACTCTAGAGATACATGGAACATCAGGGTTTTTGTTCTCACTGTTTTTTGTTGCCATGGCTTTCCCTTAATAATTATTAGGGGTCTTATTTTGATGTAGTGGCTCAGGCATGTTCTCAGCTGTACCTCATGTAAGGGGCATAAATGCTTCTGGATTTGGTCCAGTTGGGTATTTTTTATCCTTGAATTTTTTTTCTGTCCTTTTATCCCTGACTACCAGCTGTGTGTTTTTTTGCCACAGATTGGTAACTACAATCACAGTATTTTGCTGGCATAAACAGTCGTTCAAACAATTTCCAGAAGGTAAAGGCTTTCTACCAGCTAAAGAAGAACAACTCCACCTGTTCCGGATGTGCTAGGTCGCAGGTTATGGTTTGGAAAAGCCTGTCCTAGCACGGACACATGGCATCAGCACATCCCTCAGCTGCTTTGGCCACAACTCCAGGTCTGGAGCACAACAGGGTCTTGCCAGCACGAGTGTGCCAGGTGGCTCCTCTGCAGAGAAGCTGGTCATCCCTGGAAGTTGTACCCAGGAGGGCTGCTGCAGGTTGTAGAGTCATAGAATGATTTTGGTTGGTTGGAAAAGACCTTTAATATCACAGAGTCCAACCATGTCCCTGAGAACCTCACTTACCCATCTTTCAAACACCTTCAGGGTTATTATACCTGATTCTGCCCCAAAGCCTTCAAACAGGCAGCAGAGCCAATGTAGGACAGAGGACCAAGGGCATATTTTCTGTGTAATGAAGTGATGACCAGCCAGAGAAGCGGGAACAGAGACAGCAACTGCAGTTTAAAAAAAGAAAGGTCTTGTGATTACTGAATGTGGGCTCCACACTCAGACAGGGATGCCTGAGTTTGATTCATCTTTGTGGGTCTAGAGTGTCAGCATAAAATAATATATGATCAACAGAGTCCAAGCAGGCAACATGTATGTTTAATAAATAGCTGAAAATCATAACAAAAATTTGACAGTGTTGATAGCTGCCTATTTGGCAGCTTAGAAGGAGCATGAATGACTTTACGACTTGCTGCTCAGATACAGTGACAACATCCAGTTGTCTCGGTCACTCAAGTGGACGTTTCGCCCTATCTGCACCATCCTTCAAGAGAGTAACGTGAACCCATTACTAAACATGATCCTAAAGTGTCAGCAGTCCAAAAAATGCACTAATCCGTTTGCTACACTTGAGGAGCTTCACATTTTATTGGAAATATTAGACAGATAATGAAATACCTGCAAAGTGGAGATGGATAGACACATGGTCAAACTTGGACAATTTGGAGCAACATATAAATCAGGATTTCTATTGAGCTTGCTCTTTCTCTTCTCCATGCAAGATTCCCAATCATGTTATGTGAAGTAAAATAGCAGAAAACATGTAGCCCCTGTGTAGGCTAGTGACCCTTTTAAATGGCATAATACATTTCATACAACTTTATGACATCCACAGACCTGTTTAGAATTTTTTATATTTATGTATACTTATGTCTTGATCCTCCAAATAAATTTATGAAATGCAGCATCTTCCTTTTCAGGATACAATAATTTTAAAAAACCTATCAAGACAAATTTTGCTAGTCTGCAAAACACTCCAGAAATAATATCAGCATCTCTATGAACTGGCAGAGTTTCATCCATCTTTGACCCAAATATAAGACTTAGCAGAACACACAAAACCCAGCTCTCTGTCAGCAGATTAAGAGTAATAAAATACGGTTCTCTGGAGGAATGGCAGATAAGGAAATTCACAGTATTCACATATCTTGCTTCAAATCTTCATCAGAAATGAAACGTGTTAAAAAATCATGAGATGGGCTCTAAAATAATGAGATTTGAAATATGAATAAATTTGAAGTTATCTGCCATTGAGATTTTGAGCCTCTAGAGTGTGCTCCAGTCATATTTTCAGGCATTTCCCTAGAAACTGGAATGTATAGATACTTAATTTCCAAGGAAGGCTGGAAAGCATTCATAAAGCTAATAATTCAGAAGTTGAGGCCATCAGATAAATCTAAAGTTTTTTTTTTTTTAATTCCTAAAATTACATGACTACAACACAGTAAAATATTATAAATGTAATAGAGGAGAAAAATAATCAAACTGACAGCGAAAGGCCTGGAAACACACAAGCATTTCTGAAAAGATTAAGGAAAAGTTATTGTGGTGCCAAGGAATATAAACTCTAAAACTTAGCAGGCCATTTGCAGCAAATGCAGCACTGCAGCAAAAAGAGATTTTTTTATTATTTTTAACACCCTACACCTTTACAAATTCCAGACTGATTCCTCAAATATAAAAAGGACAGGCTTGCAGAAAGTTTCAGATTCGCTTTCCAATAATTCATTCTCAGCTCCTTTTATTTGTGCTCCAAGGCTCTTCCTACTTTATTTTTAACATTTTCAGGCACTTCCCTTCGCTATGTTGGGCCAAAGACTTTACTTTTATTTGAAATAAAACAACTTTTTCAACCATCATAGAATCACAGAACTGCCCAGGTTGGAAATGACCTTGGAAGATCATCTGGCCCAACCTTCTGTGGGGAAAGGGAGCCTTGATGAGATTATCTAGCACCCTGTCCTGTCACATCCTGAAGAACTACCAGTGATGAGGACTCTTCCCTGATCCTGGGGAGGTTGTTTCAGTGAATGATTGTTTTAACTGTAAAAAAATGTCTTTCTTATATCGAGATAAAACCTCTCCTGGTGGAATTTCTACCCATTGCCCCTTGTGCTCTCCAGGCAGCTCCTTGTGAAGAGAGAACCTCTGTCCTCTTTGTAGCCACCCTTTAAGTGGCAGCTGGTATGCTATGATAAGGTCCCCCCTGACCCAACTCCTCCAGTCTTTCCACAGAGGGCAGGTTGTCCAGCCCATTATCATCTTCATGGCCCTTCTTTGGACCCTCTCCAGTCTGCCCACATCTTTCTTAACATGTGGGGAGCAGAACAGGACGCGGTGCTCCAGGTGCAGCCGGACAAGTGCTGAGTGGGATGGTCATGTCTCTGTCTCTGCTTGTCATGCCCCTGCGGATCCAGCCTGGGATCCAATTTGCCTTGGCTGCTGCAGCAGCGCCCTGCTGACTCGTGTTCGGTTCACTGTCTACCGGGATCCCAGGTCCCTCTCAGCAAGGCTGCTCCCCAGCCACACAGGTTATTCTGTCCCAGGTGCAGGACTTCTAGTCTCTGTTATATTTTACACTGTTCTTGCTGGCCCAGCCTTCCAGCCTGTCCAGCTCTCTCTGTAAGATGGCTCTTCCTTCTGACCCGTCCACTTCAGCACCCAGTTTGGTGTCACCAGCAAACTTGGTGAGGGTGCTTTCAGTCCCATCATCCAGATCATTTATGAAGATGTGAACAGCGTGGGGCCCAGTATCACTCCCTGGGGGACCCCATTTGTGACTGTCTTACAGCCTGAGTAAAATTGATCACCACCCCCTGAGTGTGACCTGTTAGCCAGTTTCCTACCGTCTCATAGACCACCCATCCAATCTGTATCTTGCCAGTTTGTGCAGGAGAAGGCTGTGAGAAACAGCGTTGAATTCTTTGCTGAAGTCCAACAAGAGGCTGAAGTTTAAGGGAAAATTCCAAATGTTGCAATTGAATCATGAAGGTTATCAACCCTGCGTCTTCCAACCTGAGCATTAACTCGAGACCAAACTGACATGAGACGGCAGTGCCTCTTGGCTCTCTCAAGTCCACCCTGAGTCCCAACCATTCCGTTTACAAATAAGAAAGCAAAATTCCATATTATGCATTAGATGTGGAATACAAATTAACCATGCCAATAATCTCTTAATTTACCCAGTAGTTCTGCGATATGTAGGATTAACCATGGTAACATGCATAAATACATTCAATTAATATTTGTTCATTGACATGACATATTTGCGAACTGAATGACTACATGATAATTTGATAAGCTAGAAGCTTCTAAGCGGGGGAAACAGGCAGGGTCCTGTGCACACTTGTCTTACGTATCCAGACTTAAAGATGGCCAGTTTATTTTCTATGTAAAGTTCATGTAAATCTGAACCCACACATTTAAAAAATGGTTATTATTCCTGCTATCCCCAAGTTGAACATATAGCACTTCAGATTCTCCTCAAGCTTCACATGTCACACAGCAGATAAGCTTCAATAAGAATGATGAATACTTTTGCCCTCAACTTGGCCTGTAGCCCAGTACCTAAAACACTCCTATAGGTGGTAGGTGTATATCTGACTTCTCAGTGTGCAGCTGCATCTGTGGTTTGTGATGTGTGTGCTCCAACTTCCAAAAATCAGAGTAGGGAGATTCCTTCTAATGACCTGGCAATAGTACAGATTGCTATCAGATTTATTTTCCTGTATCTCAAAACTATGGATTTACCTATTAATAAAGGTAGTATTTGACTTAGACCAGTAGAAGAGGATGAAAACTCTTCCTTTCTTGCTCAATATGAGAGAACAAAAATTCAACCACCCCTTAAAAACTAGATAGACTTAGATCTGGTAGCAGGTAATTGTTGAATTGTGAAATAATGACTCCATGATCATAAGATACATGTCACGCAGCCCTCACCCAGGTAATGCTCCCATAGACTTGTTCTGGAGATTTACTTAAGCACTCACTTCTGTATTCATGTGTACACACTTTACTGTGCAAAACCACGCTTTCAAGCAGGCTGGAACGCAGCCAGATTTCTCCATACAGTGTGGAAACACAGATTTCCTGAGGGAGAAAAACCACTGCTCCGAGTCTGACAAACTGTTCCAGATGCATAAAGCAGTTCAGAAGCACAGAGGTGTGGCAGAGGGCCCGGGAGAGAGTGATGAACAAGGGATGGTGAAGAAATCGTGGCAGAGACACGGCCAGGAAACAAGCCCACGTGACGGCAGGACTTCAGGGTGCGTGGCAAATCGCCAACAGGCTCTTGTACAGAAAAAATTAACAGGAACTGGCGTTGGCTTCCATTTTCCCATTCATAGCCCGTGCAGGGCTCCATCAGAATAGCAAGCACAATGCCTCAGCTCTAAACCAGTACACAATAGCCCCACGCCAGGCCTGTCGATCTCAGAGAGCCTTTAGCTTCTGCAGTCTCTTGATGAGGTCCTTGATTAGGCCTTTTTCACAGCACTAACACAAAGATGTACTCTACTTACCCAGCAAGTTAGGCTATGTCCTCCCCTTCCTTACACCCTCAGCATGTGCTCTATATATTATAAAGGCATGGAGCTTTAAGGCACTTCTGAAGCAAGCAGCATAACACAACGCTTCCATTATTTAAATAAAATACTATTAATAAGTAAATCTCACACTGCTCATGAGAATGTGCATCAACTTGTATTTAGTCAAAGTCATTTTTAGCTGGGCTAAAAGAGAATAGGAAACAGGCTGGCAAATAACAGAAAGCTGCTATTGAGTTCACAGGGCACTTCACCCTAGAACAATATAGAAAGAACTGAAAAAATATACGCTTTTATCCACCAGTTACCGAGGAGCGCTACTGAATGCGCTCTGTTAGTGAGCTCCCTCAGTGATTGACTTTATAATCATCATCAACTGCAGAACCACGTGTATACAAAGAATACATCTATGGAGAATCAAGTTACAAAAAAATCAGGGGACATGATTTTGATCACTCTGAAAAATGACAATTTAAAATATTCGGGAATTACACTGAAAAGTATAAGGGGAATCGATGTGAAAGCAGGATGGAATTGGATCAAAAAAATATAGGTGAACGACAATTCAATATATGACTTTTCAGCCCTCAGTCACCAAAAGAGTCTTGGTAGTGAGGGAAAATTATTACCTGATAGCTGTTTATTATGATTTGTAAGTGAAACTTCCCAACAAGCCTCCATAGGAAAGTGCATACACTACCAAATTATTGTTGCATTTGGTAGTGTTTCTGCTTGATTTTTAAGTTTAGATGGGTAAGAATTCAACCGATATGAGCAAAGGCAGATCATGTGTAAATTACAGACTGTACATTAGGGAATATTTCTAGCTGTAGGAAAATGTAGGGTAAAAGTCTTGACCTAATTACATATATATATTCTTGTTGCAATAAACATTTCCTTGCCTAGCTACACAAGCATCAATAACTGCCTTTCCCATACAAACCTACTAAGAACTAGTCAGGTTCCTAAGCATGACTACAAAAAGCCACACAAACTGTTCTCATTCATCCATGTGGTAACTTCTGTATTTTGTGAGATGGTTTTGTCACAATAAAAATGTCTCTCATTCTTACAGTTGTTGGCAAATATGACAAAGCCATACGAAAACAAGTCCAGTTTTCTACTAAAAGACATGTGAAATTCTGTTCTAAGGCTACATATGTTTATCTAAGCAACTGTACTGAAGATTTCTCCAACTTGCTGAACTAATTTTATGAAATTCAGCTGACCCAGAACTGCGGTTTTGGTATCTTACTAAATATTCCCAATAGAAAGAAATAAAAAATTAGGTGACTCTTTTAATATGCTGATTACTTCAGGATCTCCCTCTCCCCAACCCTCCCATAACTATCAGCCGCTCTAAACACCAAAGCAGCCATATGTTGATGCAGAATGCTCCTTTATTAAAAAGCTGTGCTTTCCTTTAGATTGACTGCAGGCACAGAAGTTCAGCCTTGAAAAGCTCGTTCAACATTAGTGTCTAGACATACTCTCTCCAACATATTCCACGTCCATAGATGGGCTTTTGGCTCTCTGCGCTTCTGACCATCTGTTGGGAGGGCAGGATGCCCACTGATAAGTTAGTTACCCAGAATCTGTGTCAGTTGCCAAGGGAAGGGGATATATCGTCCTGCAAGTGACATCTGTTTCACCAGAAGCCTTTTTCTCTCTGAACAATGTTTCTGTTTAATCTCAGCCACACTTGTTAAGAATAATGCTTAAAAGAAAAACTAATGAAAAATCCTGGAAAGTATTGGAAGGGAAACATAATGATGGCCAGCATAAGTGTACATTTCACAGACCTATGGAGAATCCTTTTAGTATTAAAATGATGGGAATATTGGAAGAATATTGTAGGTGCTATGGCTTTACAGGCAATCTCACGGCAGATGAAGTCAACAAGGGATAAAGTGAACCACAAAGACTCACTGTAACTTAGTCCGAGACAACAGCTGTGCTCTTCAAGAGAAGACTGAAGGGAAAGACACAACTGAATGATGAATAAGATAATGCCTTTTCACGTGGGTGAAAGAAAAAAGAGCATACCCTTATGTACTCTTATTGATTCAGTGACATAATTAACAGTTTGTGTGTGTGAGGAAGGATACCAAATTATGCAGGTTGCCTGTCTTCTGCTCATAGCCTTAGCGTCTTGAGCCAAACCAGTACATCTAGAAGTTGAGTCCATAACATAGAGCAAAAACTATTCAGTCCACTAATATTAATGAGATTCCTGCAAGATAACATGAAGTCTCTGACAGTTACATCCCAAACAAACTTGAGAAGTATTACCAACAAATGGGAAAGAGAAATAACAACGAAGAAAAGAGGCAAAGATCATCGAGGAGTCATTACTACTTACAGAAATTGAGATGAGTGTGATTCACAGACTGTTATTGCTGGAACAGTCAATGAAAGGAGAGGGTATAATCCAACAAGGTACAAAATTAGTCTCAAAGCACCATTCACTGTGTTCGCTGAAACTTTTGCACATTAGGCATACACTTCACATGTAGAAATCTACATTGTAGACATCTAAATTTAGCTCTGAATCTGGAGCTGACTCCCACTCTAAGAGTTCTGACTCACTGTCAGAGGTGACTTGTCCTGGATATGTGTTTCATGTGAACCTGTAGCTAGGTTAAGGCTAGGGCATGTACTCACACCGAAGAGCCTAGAAATGCTCCTGAACTTCTCAGCACAGAATACAATATGATTTTTTTCCCATCCAACATCTTGACCCTTTGGGGCCATTGATAAAAGTCCTGTCTCCCTTTCCCAGAGATTTTTTGTTCTGTTGCAACCATATCTCAGTTGGAGAACAGCTGCTGAAATACTACAGTTGGCAGATCAATGTTTTAAGGTAAGCCAAAAATGATTTGGGGTTACCTTAATATGCCTGGCTGCAAATTATAGACATTCAGCAACTGCTACATATGCAGCTGAACCATCTCTGCACTGAGGGTGGAAAACTGCATGTCATGGGGTGGAAAGGACAGCTGGGAGCAGGAATTGTCACTTGGTGGGCATCACCACTTGTGAGTCAGCAGCCTCAGTGCTCCTATTCTTGACATACTGCTCTTATAAATACATAGTTTGGAGAGACGGGGTTTCCCATTTACATTTCCAGCAGTACGTCATCTGTATAATAGTAACTGTAAAGTCCAGGTAATATTATAACACATATATTGTGCAAGAATTATATCAGTATTGCATGAAAAAAATCATAAAGCATCATACAAACTCTTAACAGTTATGGGTTCTTTCCCATAATATAAGACACAGGGGAAAACTGAGTTACTCTCCTTTAAACTGCCTGGCAGTAAAACCATGGAAATCCTGAATAAAACTGAGCTAACACTTTTAAGTAATAGTTAAGTATGTCCCAAATCTAGACTGCTGAATTAAACTTGAATAATGGAACTTATTACACAAGACCTGCCTTGGCAGAGCTCTTTAGCATTTGGCCAGAACAGTCCAAATAGGTGGCAAGAGGTGAGAAGCATAAAGTTAGGCTCAAACAATCACCATTGCCTTCCTGATTCTCATTCCCAGGACACATCGCGTTCATTTGAGACTCTAGCACTGTGACCCTTCCCAAACTGTCTGCTAGCTACATCTCCCTTCAGAAGCTCTGCTCCTAAATTCACTATAGGCTTGATCCCTGATTATGATTACAATTCCTCAGTGAATTTCTGAATTCATACTCCTGTTTTAGCTAATCTTTTTCCCCAAACTGAAAAGTTTATATATACTCTCTTTTCATCCCAAACCCTATACATTTTGGAAAGCATGAACATTCCTAGACAAGGTCCCAAATACAGATGGGACATGCATAACTTTAACTTCTGAGGTCGCACACCTCAACACAATTAAGTCTAGAATATTTTAAAACATCAACAGTGCCAGGCATCCTTTTTTCTCCTAGCATTTTTACTGAAAACTGAAGGTTGAACAGACATTGACAATGAACCATCAATATTTTAGTTTTTGGTCAAGGCTGAGAGAGACTGGCAGGGCAGTGATTCTCAGCACTCATTTCCTGCTGCTGACTTTGCCATTTCTGTTGCTGTACAAGGGATGAACTTGATTCCTCAGTCTAGTACCATCAAAAACCTTATACATCAGTTCTACAAACTTATTTAGGGGGAGCACTATAACATATAACCTTGAATGTTTTTAAACCCAAATAGGTGCCTTGGCTGTTATACAGTGCAGCTTGGAGTAGAGGGCAAGCCTAAGTCGGAGTGAGCAGTTTAAAATAGCGGATTTTCTCCTTGCCCTCCCCCAAGAGTGGAAATGGACCCACTTGATGCATGGTAGCAGCAGCTGGACGAGATCAAGCTGGATGTAGACCAGAAGAGTGCCACAGTGTAAATCTGTTTAGATTGGAATTCAAAACAGAAGGTATGCAGAATTTGGACTGCCTGACCTAGCCAGTAGTGTCACTGGGGGAAAAAGCATCACATATCTTTACGCCATACCTATGTCAGAAATTGGTGGGCCTTAATCTGAGCTCCAGTGAGGTGATTGCTAGTAACTAGTCACCTACATTCTTCCTTCTGTTCAAAAGGCAGCAGAAATACTTTTATAAGAGGAGAAAATGTGACAGTGCCATTTTTCCTTTGGAAAATAGCTGTTACCTGGTGAGAGGACCACAAGTTCAAGGTCACACATTTAAAAAAAAAATCATAAATATTATTTTTAAAAGTGAAAAATATTTCTGCTTGATTCTGACAAACATGTGAACAAGTATTAATAATTGTTTAGGTTATGATTTAATCATAACTTGCATGAAGCTAAGAAAACATGTTAATAAATGTTACTTCATATTGCCAGAATTTCACATAGTGAGTGTTACATTTTTGGAAAGCAAAGAACTATTGTTTTGTATAACTGTATGTATCACAACTGCCTGGAATTCTTTGAATAACACTTCGCTTATAGAGTCAAATTTTGGGATTCTTTGAGGCAAATGGCTCTTGTCCACACACAGGGCTTTTATTTTCCTAGCATTTCCCTGAGAATAAACAAGGCATTTCCCAAACATACAACAGATTTATAGCTTGTACTTTTGTTTGTTTCTTTGTTCTTTTTTTCAGTAGTAATAAGCCTTATGATATAAATATATTAGAGCTTTAGTACCAAAGCTTTTTCGTGGTTGATTAATACGTATTACAGAAACTTGTAAGCTTTTATTTATGTATTTCCATGTCACCGGCTTTTGTAGTAGGTGAGCACATCACATTAATTATACTTTGTCTCACAAACCTTGGGAAATGGAGTCTCAGCTGTTCTCCTAGACTTTATTTCCCAATAAATATGGACCTAGGCACAGACCCACAAAAGTTTTTAAGAAAGTAACTGCTATTTGAAGTGGGTTTCAGCTGCTATCAATAGGAGCAAGAAGCCTTTGTGGATCTGGACCAGTATGCCTTACCCAAGATAATATAAGAAATCCATAACAGAAGATGAACCAAACCTGTTCTACCATCATGCAGGCTGGTATCCCAACTACTTGAATATTCCTCAGCTTCCCAAATGCTTGAAAGTCAAGGCTGATTTGCAAGTTGGGTCACCCATTTCATTACTGTGATAAGCAATTATTCCCCATGTAGGGAGAAAATTATGTTTCATAAAAGATAACACATTTTAGACACAGTGCTATCTGTCATTTTAGAACTTCACATGGCTAAAGATTTCAGCATTGACTTTCATGCCAACATGTGCTATCAGACAGTCTCTCATGTCCTGTCTGATTGCTTAAAATAACATGTTGCCATTCCTTTGGGGTTACTCAATTACTTTATGTTGATATAAATAATGGCTGTGGTTTAAGCTTCCTTGTAAGATGCTTCATAAAGCTTGCTAAGTCTAATTTCACGAACTTTTTCAGAATGGCAAGACCAAGACCAAAACTATATAAAACAGGCCTTCCTTTTGCCCTAAAATGTCCGTGTATCTGTCAGAGAAAGCCTGCTCAATAAAAAGAACATTTGCATGTTAGGATACTAGATTTTCATACAAGAATGTTGCTACTACATCTACTTGAATAAATGGAGATGGAGATGCTTCCAGGATGCTTCCATGCTACATGGAGATGCTTCCAGGTTAACATGCTGGTTTGCACTGCCTAAAGTTTTTGCTTTCAGGCCAGCATTTACTCTTGGTACATTCTGCTCAAAACTGTGTTATTTCAGAAAATATTCTAGTATGTATCTAATAAGGCCACCAAGATGATCAGAGGGCTGGAACAGCTCTCCTATGAGGACAGGCTGAGAGAGTTGGGGTTGTTCAGCCTGGAGAAGGCTCTGGGGAGACCTCATTGTGGCCTTTCAGTACTTAAAAGGGGCCTGTAAGAAAGATAGCGACAAACTTTTTAGCAGGGTTAATGGTTTTAAACTAAAAGAGGGGAGATTCGAGTTAGACATGAGGAAGAAATTTTTTACAGTGAGGGTGGTGAAACACTGGCCCAGGTTGCCCAGAGAGGTGGTAGATGCCCCATCCCTGGAGACATTCCAGGCCAGGCTGGACGGGGCTCTGAGCAACCTGATCTAGTTGCAGATGTCCCTGCTCATTGCAGGGGGTTGGACTAGATGACCTTTGAAGGTCCCTTCCAACCCAAACTGTTCTATTATTCTATGTCTAGCAGACAAAGAAAACTGTATTGAAGTTGCACATAAGGCAAGGTCTTCACAGTAACAGACTACAGAGCCGAATTTGGACTGTAACCATTTCTTCAGTCCAAGCAATTGGCACAGATTTATCTAGTAAAATTACCCATGTAATTAGCAAAGTTAGTATTTTTTTTTAAAGCTGTTCTGCTTATTTTGGAGAAGTTAGTGAAAATTCACCTCATTCCAATTAGATCAGAACTGGACTTGGATAACTGCAGAAGAGATGGCACCGGTGAGGGACAAGCTGGTGTCTGCAAGAACCGAGGGTGTTCAATAGACTTTTAGCAGTGTTTAGCTGGTTTAAATGATATCTAGCATCTACTGGACATGGTAAAAAATATGCTATGCTTCTCAGAATTAAATTTAAAGTCCTATAAAAAGAGAACAAGTATTCACTTGTTATACTACCAATGTGAAAGACAAAAAGAGACAACACTCATCTGGAGGTGCATTCACAGGAAATATCACTGATTATACCACAATCTCACACTGTATATTCAGAACCATGCGTATAACATCTGAGCTTTTCAGGATACAAATAGAGCTCATATTCCTGCACAGATGCATGAAAAGTTTCTCTGTATTTTTAGCAAACCAGTAGTTTACTATTGAAGCAAAAGGTTTCAATCAAGAAAATTAGACATTCATTCAATATGCTAAAGTGGAAAAAGAAGCAGTGAGACAAAAAGTTTCTTGTTTAGCTGAATTTCCAGATGATAGCATTACAAAATTCTCTTCGAGATCCCGCCGTTTAACTATTTCACAATTCAGTTTAAAAATTCTTTCCTTACTATTTGAATAACACAATTTCTGATTGCAAAGTCAGTGTAATCCTAGTTAATAAGAACAAAAAAATCTATTAAAAATACAAAGGCACCTTTAAGGCTGTTCTGCTATCAGCTTCCATAAACAGTAGACAGTAGTGATTTATACCTAGGGACAATGTTACCCTACTTCTTGTTTATTAATATGGAAGTGCTGAGATAGGTAAAAAACAAAATGGATCTATGACTACAAATTTACCTAAGAACAAGAAATTTCTGGAAGTTGAATCCTGGTAATTCTAATAAACTCAGTTCAGTTCCGTTAAGTGATGATACACTGATACTTTTCAACAGTTTTATTAGAGTTTAGACATTAGGGATAATGTAATACTTTAAAAATGTACTCTCTTCCAAGCAGTCAAAAAGTTGGAATTTTCCCAAATTAATTGGTATTTTCTGATTGAAAATTACAGCAGGTCCAATTCTAGTCCAGTGGCTCAAATACTTCCCCAAAATAATTTTTTACATTGTGTTCCCAAACCAGTTGTAGTAAAAACTATTACTAATCTGGTCTCTCCTTTTCTCAAAGCCTAACCCCCATTCCAGTACAAATACATATTACTTTTACCTCAAACAGCAATTCCAGATTTGCATTTTCCTAGAAGAGTCTTTTCTTCAGCTCCAAGGAATACAGTAAACCTCAAATGATACATTCTGAAGTAGGATTTTGCTTATCTGTTAGTCGTAATATGTGACTGAATTTACCAGAAACTATAGATTTCATACACTTTTGCCTTCAATCAATAATCTAGACAGCAATCAAATCAAATGTGCAACATTTTTCTACACTTTCAGCAAATTATGGTGATCCTTGGCCTTGATGTTACATTTAGGTACTATTATAATAGCTCTAGTAGTTAGATGGCTATCCAGGTTGAATCATACATAATCTTATTCATTATTATTAAGGAGATAGCACTAAAAATTAGGACTGAGGCTTGTGCTTATACATAACTTTTGGGTTAACTAAGGTTGGTTTCTTTGTTTTTCAATATACTTAATTAAATTGATACAAGCATCAGTGAGCTAATCTATGTAAGCCAAATTTGCTGACATCTACTCAGGATTGTGTGGGTTAATCAAACCCTAAAACTGCTAAGTGTTCTTGTGTATCAGCAAAGAAGTGAAGAAATCAGACTGATGTATCATCTAAAAGTTATCTCTCCAGTTCAGGTTTGAAGTCCAGGAACAAAGGATGAGGATGCTTCAGTTTTGTGTCTGGAATGCACAGAGTTCCAAAGGATCATATTTTAATGAAGATTATACTAAAAAAAAAAAAAATATTTAGCATTAATTTAGAAAGCAGTTCCACTAAGAGTCACATTTCAGAAGACATGCTGTCACAGTTTAAAGCAAAATCTAGAGTGCAGATTAGAGTTCTGAGCAAGAGCTCAGAGGACTAGCAAATATTAGGGTGGATTGAGTAGTAGGGGGCACAGACTGTACATACCCAGTTTAATCCTGTATGAATAGAGAGATGTGGTATTTTAACTCTGAAGATTTGGTAGAATCAGTAATCTGATAGGATAAAAAATTTCTCTGAGTGAAAACACGTATAAGGTCAAGTTTTGGTAACATTTCTAAACAAGTAGGAGAAAAATTATCACAGAAGTATAGACATATCTTTAACCTTAGCTTTTCAAAGCCATATTACAGCAACATTTTATTTGCAAAAGAGACAACCACAAGATGGCTCCTTTCATATGAGGCTAGCTAAAATTGAAACCTATTCGAATAACATAGGCTGCTTTTCACTCCCTTTCACAAACAGCTGGAACACCAGTGGCTATCGTCTTGGCAAAAAATATGGTGCTACAATTGCTTTATTTAATCATGGCTTGGGGACGAGGATGCTCTTTCTCAAATGAGTAAGGACTAACCTCCTCAAATACAAGCATCTCATCTCACTGACAGTGTGCAGGTTTCAAGAGCACTTGCCAGGCTGAGACAGACATTTCCCACTCTTCACCTTTCTCAAGATTTTTGTTTGTTCTCTTTGTAAGAAGACATGGCATTTTTCCCTTTATTAAATATTTTTCCATGGAAAGATTTCCAGATTTTTGAACTGTAAAATTATTACATGATTCATTAACTCCACATCCATGTAGATGCAATCAAGCTACAGATTTGGCTGCAGTTTCATTTAACATTTGAATAAATATTACATAAATGTACCACTTTCAAGCTTCCACCCCAGTGCAAAACAATATAGTATGCAGAGTAATTATAAGTAATACAGTTTTTAGGTCTGGTGTGAAAGGTTTGTTATGCTCAATGACATAGATTCCATACCAGCAGCCACGAGTTCCCAGAGTCCTAATGCACGGCGCCCCACAGTAGCCTTCCTCAGGGTGCAAGAGCGCTGATGTTTTCATGGTATTTTTTGCATTCCTTAGATCTCAAAATACATCAGAGCACAACACAAATGATGTGAAACATGTCGCTTCCCTCATCACTGAATGGTGGGCTACAACAGGGCACCTGCTTACCCCTGCAGGGCAGTGGAGGAAGATGGTATCCCTAATGAAATGCCAAGAGGAATTCAAGGAGTCACCGTGTGTATTATTAAAACAGGAATTTGAACAAGACTCCTCCACATATTCGTGCACTTTTTCAGATAACAGTTATTTACTGAAAATGCAAGGAGTCAGGAAGCCAGATTTACATTCATCTTAAATGTAAAGCTAAGCGGAGATATCATGAATTTTGGCAGTTCCATGACTTTGCCAAGAACTCCTACTTTTTTTCTTCTTTTTCTTTTTTTACAATCAGAACACAGTTTGAAGATGAGGACATTGAAGGACCTTTTTATTGCTGTGGTTCTGGCTCAATATAAATGGAAAATGGAAATGGTTTGGTATTGATTTCTTACAGAACTTTTTACCACAGTGCTGGTATTTCGCCTCCCAAGAAATGTTAATTTTCAGTTAAAACTGGTAATGAATGTGGGAAAAAGAAGGGTAGTTTGTCAAAAAGCCAACAACTATAATTAACTCCCTTACTTTTTGGGCACTAAACCTCTCAGTTAAGCATGGCCCAGATGACTCATATATATCAGGAAGAGAATAGTTGCGTGGAACCAGAATTGGCAAAGCCTTATGATGAATAAGGTCACTCTTCCCAAGCTCATGAAAGATGGCAGCTTTACAACTCTAAGTGTAACAAATCTGCTTTTATTTATTACCCTCAAAATCTCGTAGTTTCCTAAGTAGTGAAGTTTTTGAAAAGGGCTTCTTTATGCATGAGTAAATATTTTTCTAATGAAATCTTGGTTTGTCTTGCAACTCAGCCCTAGTTTATTTAATAGTGAGATAGCTTTCTCCAGGGAAGGCAGTCAGAAATGGGGGATGGGAAAGAAAGAAGTTGGCTCTGGCTACAAGGCACAGCTGCTCTTTGCTACTAGCCTGCAATAGAGTAATACGTCAGTAATTATTTAAAAGTCAGACAGATTCCCTGCTTTCCTTGCCAGACAAAACTCAGAGAACTCAGGACTGGAAAGGAGGATAAAGGACTTTCAGTTTACTAGTTTTCCACTAATTTTTTTTTCCCATGTCAGCAGCTACTGCTGCTATTAATTTTCTGATCTTCGTGCCTTCAGAGGCCTCACATACTATGCAAACTTAGTTTTAGCACTTGAGTGCTAATACTCTAAAGTTTATTAAATTATTTTTTACAAAATGTTTTGGCTGTTTCTGCCAATAACTTCCATTTGAAAGAATAATGTTTATTTCCTATTCTGTTTTAGGAGCGATCACAGCATAACACTTGGTCTTCGTGGAAGAAAACTAAAGAAAGCAAAAAATCCAGATAAGAGCAACATACTTCAAGTGGTACACCACTCAGTTCTGGTTTAATTTAACCAAAAATAGGAAGGAAACCTGACCTTTGAACTAGTCCATGAAAATTATGAGTCAGACTATTTACACTAGGAAAATTATGGAAAATTCCCACCATTGCTAAAATAAATTCTTGGCATCTAAAGAAATGTTATATTTTTATCACAGTTCACTGAGAGTTTCAGAAAAAAAAAATGAATACGTTTGTCCTTTTGCAAAATGACCCTTGAATAGTTGAGACAGGAAAACAAAACTGAACACGAATAGCTAGCATAATGTCCCCCCAGACCCAGAACTGGATTTGAGCATAATGTAGAAGGCAGGCAGCAGCTCTGTGACAACTCCCGCCAAAGACAAGATGTTTTATAGGATTCAAGACCAGACAAAATGTGAGGAACTCCTGATGTGACTGGGCACATCCATGCAAATGACATTTGCGGAGGATTCATTCAGAACACAGATACCCGATGCAGCCTCAGAAGCCTTCGGACTCTCGCGATACCTGCCAGCTCTGTGCAGGCATGGCAGAGGACCTGCGCCAACTGACACCTTTCTGCAGCAGCAGCTGCCAACTGGGCATCTCAAATGGCATGAGACGTGTGTACGGGCAACCAAATAAAGCCTCAAGTGTTAACCAACGCAAGCTTGCCACAGCAAGAATGGAAGGATTTGAATGAATTATGTATTTGATGAAATTCCGGAGTATTAAAAAAAACCCAGCTTTGTTCAGTACAAGTTATAAAATGCTCCACATTCAACCTGTCTGAAAAGTGGGCAAATGTAATTTATTTGTATCAGAATGGAACAGAGAAGTAGTAGAGTATGTTACAGTTATGTAAGCCAGCCAATTCTTTTTCACAAAACATCGTTTAAAATAACGTATTTACTTTCTAAATTTATACTTGTTAGACTCTTGAATATTCAAGAAGTTCTCATTTACAGACCATTTGCTTTCTCAGCCTTTAGCCAAACGACAACATAAAAGCAAACTTAGCTAAAATAAAACAAATCTCCCACACCACTCTACCTATAAATTCTTCTATGTGTTTTTCTGTTTCTTTCTTTGGGGAATTTAGTTCTGCTAAATGCCCCCAAAAAACCTGAAGTCTACCTCCTTGATCTGACAGAAAGAGAAATAAAGCCTCTCACTTCACTTAAAAGACCAGAAATAGAACTGAGGACAAAATTAATGCAAATAAGCTACAACTATTCTTTTCAAATATACAAAAATGTGGGCTACTAGATTTAGTGGGTGAAGTCTTCTGAGTCATAAAAAAATCAAGAATATATTTTTTGTATAAATAATACCATAAGTACACTATTAATTCCACTCCATTAAAGAATTTCAGTTTATTAAACATATTAACTGCTAAAATCTGTCTTCATACAAACCAGAAAGTGTGAACAACCTGAGATGTTATGTATTACTGCTTCCATTTTATCACCAAAGGTTGTAAATTACAGTTTAACCCATGACTCTCAATTTCCTCACTTATGGCATGTGCAAACAGATCACAGTAGCAGCTATGTTTGTCAGAGAAACCAAACCTATCACCTGGTCGGAAGTTTGAACCTCTTAACAGGTTTATATTATGCATATCTGATCTTCTGGACAGAAACATTATCAAAATTATCTTTAATTTCTGTGTAGAAGCTAGCTACGATAATGACAGAGAAGTACAAAAGAATGAATGATAATGTAATGAAATGTTAATGAATGTAACGAGATGTAAAAAAGTTAAACACAATTCCCATGTCCCCAGTTTCACAACATATGACAGCAGTTAAAGAAATACATTTTTAATTAAAATGTAATTTCTATTAAAAACCATTAACCTATAAAGGCCATTGCTAAAATATATTAAGGAAGTCAATTGAAAAGGAGAATATAAAAACCCCACATATTTTCGTATTTATCTGGGTAATGATTCACAATTTAAAAAATAGAGAGAGATAGATGTGACTCCACAAGTCATATGCCAACTACAGACTGATTACGGAATCAGTGTCAAATAGAGAGCACTTGTGCTTGCCTATTTTGGAACTTTTGATGTAGATCACTAGCAAGGAAATAAAAAAAAGTTGACCTCATAACGAGGAATCTAGTCACGGAACTTAAGATCCCAGGATCCAGTTCTGCATGTGGAATTCCTGCACGGCATTGTTAAAGCCTCTTCCCTTCTCTGCATGTGGAATTCCTGCACGGCATTGTTAAAGCCTCTTCCCTTCTCTGCATTCTGCTTCCCCCTTTCCAAAAGGAGTAACAGCACTCGTTCACCTCACACGGAGCACCAGAAGGCAAATAAAGACAGTGTCAATAAGGAAATGAGATAGGACACTGCCTTTACTTGGGATGGCAGTTTCTATATCCCAGTAAGAGAGAAAAACCACATGCAAATCTTGAATATGAATCAAGTTCAGGAATATGTAATTCTTCTTCATCTTCACTATAACCCACATGTTTTTAATATTTACTGCTTTTTATGGTAGTTATAAACAACCTGTGAGTGACTGTGTCAATGCTTATACATAACACCATAAGAAACAGTTTGCCTGTTTCAACCTAAGAAACTGTAGTCTTTAACAGCAGGCATTCTGGTAATGATCATTTTTATAACATAATTTGTGGGTTTGTGGTTTTTTGTTTCTGTTAGGTTTGCGTGGAGTTGTTTGTTGTTTTTGTTGGTTTTGTTTTGTTTTGTTTTCTTTAGACTGTTCTATCATATGGGACCTTCATTCCTTAATCCCAAAACCAGGCATACTGACATGAAGTGTCAGCATCTGTCTAGCTGTATGTGGGGAAAAAAATCCACATAACCTGGAAACAGAAGTGCATACAGGATGATAAACTCTAAGAGCTTGTGAAAACAAAGGCCAGATCCAACGTAAGATGAACGTTTTTGTAAGGCAAAGGATCAGGTACTGCACTGAAAGCTGCTGTAGCTGGAAGCACTCCCTCCCCTGGCCAAAGCATTTAGCTTTCCCGTGCTTCAGTGCCACCATCTATAAAACGGCTCCTTTGTAATTCATCCTCCTTTAGACATTATTCATAGATCTATAACTTGGCAGCCCTGTAGAAACTTAAGTATTATTTTGTTTTGGTGAAGGCAGAGAAATATTTAGAGGACACAACGATTAGTTGCTGTCACTCCTAGTGTTGAAAAACCTCATCTGTGTGTTCGTATCATAGTGTTATATTTTAACCTCAAAGCACTTTGATTAATCTAGTTTCTTACCACCACTCAGGACATGCTTTTATTATTCGCATTTTGCAGTTAAAAAAACTAATGAAATAAGCCTCTACAGTTTAAATAAGGCCACAATGAAGAACACAGCTAAGGTCAAAGCAAAAATTTTTGAAAGCAATCTGTATTTATCTTTTCTGTCTTGATACTGCTATAAAAATATAACCACATATAAGGTTAATTATTTTTATGAATTTATAGTTAAATATGGTAGTTCTTGATACCAGACTTGTGCTGCTTGTCCTAAGTACAGAGAGCCATATGTTATTACTTGACTGTTCAGATCAAAACAAAACTTAAAGAACAAAAGCAAGGTGTTTTGTTTTCCTAGATTTTTTTAGTCTAAATCCACTGTTTCTACCTGAAGCCATCACTGTGATGTTTTAAGCAAAATCTTTAGCCAAATCTCCTTTTTGCTGTTTGCAAGAGCACTTTGGAAAGCACCTTCTTTACATGAGAGCAGTACAATCTAACAATGCACCCACTCCGTATTGGCACCTTTCCACACTGTACAAATTCCTTAATAACCTCCTTAAAGACTGAAAAATTACCTTATCTGCAGTATTTATTTTCCTTTTCTAAGGCTTTACATATGTACAACAATTCTATTTGCTATGGGAAGCATATGTCAAGAGGGTGGTTTATAATGGCCTGTATTCCAGGGTGCAGTTCTTTCTGCTTTCAAGTAGGTGTTTTTCTTTCTGTTGGTATTTTATCTATGAGGACTGGGTATCGTACATATAGAGTTTTAGCTATGCCAAAATCCACAGAGGGCAAATAAATGTGAGGAACACCTATGGAACCACAATACATATTTGTTGTGAGTAGTATATAAAATCATGATCAGGGACAGTTTCAGCAAAAGCTGAAAACTAACATTGATACGTCAGCCCAACAGTCCAGAGTTCCTCCTCAAAGAGTATATGGAATAAAAATGCTATTTAAAAACAAACAAACAAACAAAAACAAAAAACAAACCAACCGACCAACCAAAAAACAAAACACACAAAAAAAACCAAAACCAAACCACACACACAAACACCATATCATCCCTACACATTTAATTACTAGTTCAATCAGAAAAGTAATTAAATAATCAGTTTAAACCAAATAATTTCAGATACTAGGTTCTACCCACCACAGTACAAAACAGACATTACTTATGCACAGAAACTAATCCAAAGCCAACTACACATATTTTTATTATTTTTCTTAATTAGTATTTTTTGCTTCCAGAAGAGAGGAAAAACACAAACTTTCTCAGAAATCATAACTCCTGTATTAAGTAAGATAATTCACAATACCTTAATGGGCCATTTAACCTGACCTTAAAGCTTTTGAAATGCCTAGGTCTCTTGGTACTTTCAACAGAAATGACTTTCTACCTTCTTTACCTCAGAACACAATTCCTGGCTTGCATTGCTTAATAGTGTATACTGAAAAAAAAAAAATCCTTTGATTTTGGAAGCACATGAATGTACTTAGATTTATACAAACAAATTACCATCAATTTAATTTTACCACTGTCGGAAAAGTAGTTGACAAATACTTTGGACAGAAAACAATCAGGTGCAACCAACAGAAGCTTCCTAAAGTTTCTCTGGAGTAATTACTCAAGGACTGGTTTCTAGTTTTGATTAAAAATGTGGCACTGTCATTATAATCAGACACTAATGTTATCCTTGGGTTTGCTATCCATTACACAGCACAAACCCACAGTGACAAGGGACACTGATTTTAGTTTGAAAGCACTTAAATTGTGCATGGGAACACCACAACTGAGTATTCAAGTATTAGGTCAGGGCCCCAAGCATGGAAACATATGCCACCCATGAACAGCCCATTCTGAACTGAGGAGGGCCTGCTCAGGTGAACAAGATTACTTGATGTCTGGAAGAAGGCTTGATGCTTTGTTTCCCTCAAATCTGCTTCCCTGCGTGTTTTCACACAAATGTTCTTCCTCTATCACTACTGCTGCTAATCGCACAGCCGCTCTGGAAAGTTAATAACCCGATGGGATAGCGTTAAGATTGAATTGGTATCACAGAATCACAGAATGCTAGGGATTGGAAGGGACCTCAAAAGATCATTTGGTCCAATCCCCCTGGTGGAGCCAGGAACACCTGGATGAGGCTACACAGGAATGTGTCCAGGCAGGTCTGCAGAGAAGGAGATGTCACAACCCCCCCGGGCAGCCTGTTCCAGTGCTCTGTCACCCCCACTGTGAAGGAGTTTCTTCTCGTATTTAAGTGGAACCTCCTGTGTTCCAGTTTGCACTCATTGCCCCTTGTCCTACCATTGGTTGTCACCCAGAAGAGCCTGGCTCCATCCTCGTGACAGTCACCCTTTACATATTTATAAACATTAATGAGGTCACCCCTCAGTCTCCTCCAAACTAAAGAGACCCAGCTCCCTCAGCCTTTCAATGTATGTTGAAAGCCAGCAGCGCATCCTCAAGGAAGGACGATCCCGCTCCCCACAGCAGAGGCTCAGGAACACCGGCGATGCTCCGTGCTCCGCGGCGGAGCCCTCCCGCCGGCAGATTCTACCTGCGGCGGGGAGACAAGCGTAAACACGGGGCCATTCCCCTCGTCCCATGGCGCCGGCAGCCTTTCCCCGGCGAGCCCAGAGGCGCCGTCCCTCTCCGCCAGGCCCGAGTAGGCCGCTCCCGCCCTGCCCCGGAGGCCGCTGCCAAACCCGCTTCCTCAAACGGCGGCGCCGCTTTCCCGCCTCGGGCAACGGCAAAGAAAAACGGTCCCCGGGCAGCAATGAGGGGGCGGCCGCGCGCTTCCCGCCGCGCCCCGCCCCGGCGCCCCCGGCCCCGCCCGTGAGGGGCGGAGCGGCGCGCGCGCGGCCCCGCCCCGCTTCCTTTGTGCTGGGGCAGCTAACGGCAGCCGCAGTCGCCGCCGCTCCCTGCCTGGACAGCGCGCCCGTGCCCGCCCGCTGCTTCTTTTTCTCTCTTCCCCACCCCTCTCCTTCCTATTCCCCCTCCCCTCGTCCCTGCCGCCGCCACCCCTCTCGCCGCTTCCCCCCCCCTCCTCCCCTTGCCCTCCCGCTCGCCATGTCGCTGGGAGCCGGCCCTGAGGCGGGTTTCTCTAGCGAAGAGCTGCTGACGCTCCGCTTCCCCCTGCACCGCGCCTGCCGCGATGGGGACTTGCCCGCCTTGTGCGCGCTGCTCCAGAGCTCTCCCCTCTCCGACCTGGCTGCCGAGGACTCCTTCTACGGCTGGACACCCATCCATTGGGCCGCGCACTTCGGCAAGGTGGGGCCCGGCGCGGCCGGCGAAGCGAGGGCGGCGCGGGGAGTGAAGGGGAAGGAGGGCGCGAGTCCCGCTGGCGCGCAGCGCGGCGCCATCTTTGCCCTTTGCGTGCGCTCTGCCGGGAGGCGCCCGCCGCGCCGCTTCTCTTCCCCCCCCAGCTTCCCGCTTTTTGCCGCTCATTTCTCTTCAGGGGATCGGGCGGGAGGGAGGGGAGAGCCGCGGCGCTTGGCTTCGTTCCTCCCGCCGCGGTCAGTGAGGCGGGGGTGGGGCAGATCATGGGGTTGGTGGCACCTGCCGTCCCCGAACCATCCGCTCCCCGCTAGCCGCGGCCCTTTTTTTTGTTGCTTTCCCGGTGAGGTGTGTGACAAGAGGCGGCCCTGCGTCTGGCAGCCGGGCTTTCAATAGGCGCCCGGGCCATCAGCACCGGGCGGCGGGAGCCAATGGGGAGAAGGAGGGGCAGGGGGCTCCTCCCACGCTGACCCACTCCGGACCTCCCAGGCGGCCCGGCCGGGGGCAGGAGGGACCGCCGGGGCGGCCACCGCTTCCCGCCTGACCCTCCCTCCCTTCGTGCTTTGTCTGCGGAGTCTGGTCATGGCCCTTATCATCCGCGAGCCCCACACCTGGAGACTGTTTGTTGTGGTGGCTGTGTTATGACTACCGACTTCTTAGGAGTTCGGGAAGAAGATGCTTGTGCTTGCGATGCGCTCCTCCGTCTTATGCATGCACGGATACGGAATTAACTGCGTTAGCGTTGACGTCGTTGCAATGCAGAAGAGATCAAAACATACGAAATAGCAACACTATACGTGTTTCTCGATTCTATGGGTAGAGCTTTGTATTTAGGTGAAAAGTAGAATTTGCCTGTGTTCCCAAAACCTCTGAATTCGATTTCTTCTGAACCTTGATGATTAAAAAAGACAATGATCTTTCGAAGCTGACAGGCAGTGTTTGAAGCCATGTTATAGGAGCATCCTAGTACCATTTTCAACATAAATGTGTTTGTAATCTCCATTGTTGGATTGACAAACTCAAAAATGGGAATTAACAGCTATTTAGGAGATAGGCAAATGGAAAAAAATTACCCAAATATTTCTAAAGCACCTTTCTTCTCTGGCTTGTCTCTAACTTCAATTCTTAACATGAGTAGTATCTTAATTTCTTGATTTTTTTTTTTTTTTTTTTTTTTTTTTTTTTGTGGGCCTTTCTTGTTTGTGATGGGGTGGGTGTTCCAGCCTATGCAATATGCCAGCCTAGAGGGTTGGGTTTTGGTTTTGTTACGTTTTTTTTCCCCTCATTGATTTGTCTGGTTTTAGATTTTGAGCAGCTTTTGTTCCTGTTTTCCCTTCCGTTTCCAATATCTTTTTATTTGTTAATTGATTGCGTGCCAGAGACGCAAGATGAATGTACTTAGGCAGTTGTCATGGTTTATGAAAGTACATTAAGAGATGGTTTCTATGTGTTAAGTAATCTCATCTGCAGTGCTTGTTTGAGAAACATTTTAGAAACATACCAAAGTAGCCCTTTAGTCTTAAAAAAAATAAAAAGACCAACACCAAAAACTGAGTCAGCCTTCTGTCTGTCTTCTGTCTGTTCAGAAAGAAGCTAGGAATCGTCTACACTCCAAAAAAAAAGTGGAGTGCCTTGAATTTTATCATAAAGTATACTCATAGAAAATGCGAATATATTAATTTGCCATTACAGTCTTCTATTTTTGTTTTTCTTCTCATAAAAATTTGTCTTCAGTATGTGCTTGTGGCAGTCTTGGTTTGTCTTTCAAGTGTGTTTGTATGTTGTTTTGTTTTTTCCTTTAAGCAGCTTCAGCTTTCTACTAACCATGCTAGGTGATGTGAGTTTTTGTGTATGTTTTTAGTTTCTGTTGAAAAGACTCTTGCAGAAACTGCTAACAAATGGAACAAGTCGGTCTGCAAAATACTATGTTTGTATTTGCCGCGTTCTTTCTTGGCTATCAGCAAACTTTGATACGTGGTGTTGTTGCATATAAGGGGGGAAAAAATCTGGCAAATGAAATGAGACTTGCAAAGATGACATAGGCTATAAATGGGGTTCATATACCTCTGCATATATGTGCTTTCCTAAAACCTAAATAAAGGGCTTGCATAAAAACATAGTCACTGTTAATTCACTTTGTCTTATACTACCCTTGATTTAATTTTTGTTTTTTAACCACGTGCATGTGTATTTTCATTTTCTCTGACCCCATCTATTTGCTTGCACTCTTCTCCTACTTTTATTTTTGCCATTTGACTGTTTACATTGTAGGAAGCAAAAGACTCTTAAGTACAGGCAACTTCAATTTATGGAAATTATCTCCATATTTTATAGTCTTGTTAGGTAACGTTCCTTTCTCAAAGCCAGAGACACTACAACACACTTGAAAAGATTACAGTAATGGAATTGGATCCCAAACTTGACTGACTTAATGTTTGTGTGGCATAGTTATACTTGCACCTTTTACCACTTAATAGATGGTTGCCAGCAGTGAAACAGTAACTGCTTTTAGGGGGCATTCGTATGCATGTCTTATGTTCTTATTTATGTTTTTTTCCAAGTTCAGATTCATCCGTATTTCAAACGGAGAGTTCTTCTATTTCTCGAAGTATCAGAGTTTTAAACCAGTAATTTTTTTAATGTTTATTAGTAGTTACTGAATAAGACATTTTTTTTCTTCACTTGTGGGTTTATGGGGTTTTTTTTTGGTTGGTTGTGGGGTTTTTTTGTTTGCTTGGTTTTGTGTTTTTGTTTGGTTTTTGGTTGGTTGCTTTTAGATTTCGTGGAATTTTCACTCATTTGGTTTTCTTTTCCTGAAGGAAATTAAATGGTGACAGAACTTCACAGCTGTGTTGATGTAGGGGTGTTTAGCAGTATGGTCTGCTAGACATGTTTTGGTCCTAAGTGCAGCTCTGTAGGAGGCTGAAATTACAAAACTGATGTAGTTCCTTTCCAGAATAAGTCCTTGTGGAATAACTTGTCATAAGCAGTGAGATCTGAAACATCTGTCTGTGCGTGGACACACAGCATTGGTCTAGGGTTGATGAACTTGAGCAGTATAGAGGTGTATTTTTCATTTAACCTTTTGCACAATTTGAACACAGAAGAAAGCCCTCGTATTGTAGGACAGCTATATTCTTACACGCACTTGTACTGCAGTAAGGCAGTAACATCAACAATCAAGTTCTGTTAGAAATGAATATATGAAAGAGAAAAGATAGCTTTTTGGGGGCAATACTGATCTAATACTAGTACCGATAAAAATGGACTATCTTAAGACTAAAAGTGAAAACACAGCATTTTTTAATAGCTTTCTTCAAAACATACTTGTACAGCTTGGAAGTAATAAAATATAAGCAAAGTCAATTGAAAATGGTTGATACTACAACCAGTGTTTCTGATTGTAACATCTGGAGTTGTAGTATGGAGTTTTAAAGACAGTGTGGACCTCCTTTTAGAGTTAGTAGCAAGTCCAAATTTACTTGCTGTGTTGAGTTTGCATTTTTGGGATATTCCCTGGCTGCAGAGAAGTGCTCGTATCCTGAGATGTAAATTAATTCCCATTATGGTTGCTGTATTCAAATTAGAGTTAATTATATAGTGCCCTAAATTATACCAGCATCCTGTAGATTTATGAGAAGATGGGTCACAATGTAAAATTGTTAATGATCTAAAAAGCTAGCAGAGAGGTAGAAAATAAAGGGCTTGCATAAAAACATAGTCACTGTTAATTCACTTTGTCTTATATTACCCTTGATTTCGTTTTTGTTTTTTAACCACGTGCATGTGTATTTTCATTTTCTCTGACCCCTTCTATTTGCTTGCACTCTTCTCCTACTTTTATTTTTGCCATTTGACTGTTTACATTGTAGGAAGTAAAAGACTCTTTAAGTACATTCTGTTTCTTTTGGAACAGTAGTGCAGATAAAAAGTCTGTCTCTTCCTTCGTATTTTGCCAGTGTTGTGGTCTGTGCAGAGACCTGTCTTTCTTCTTCATTAAATCAGTTTAACCTCTACTTTAGGTATGACAATACAGTGGAAAATATCTTCTAAAAGGTTATTTACAGAAGTGGACTTGTATATCCTGATCTCAAGCATAAGTAATCAAGTGAAGTTTTTCATTATGTTGACTTTTCCTATCCATGGAAGTAATTTACTTCGTTCTACTATAATTTTGGAAGAAACAGGTTTCTCTGACAGCCATGATGCAGAAGACCCACACTTCATCTTTGATGGGATAAAATGTTATTTTCATTGTTTAAAACCCTGTAAGAGACAATGAAAAAAAAATGGTACACAAAAGAAAAGGAAAAAACCCACCACATTTAAAGAAGTATGGATAATTATGACATGTAGCCATGTTATAAAATGGATTTAAACAGTGCAAGATGATGCTGGTGAACCAGTCGAGTATTTTTCTCCTTTCAATTGATGGACTATAATGCCTTTCTGTTTGTGGAAATACTTTCACTCTGGTTTCTGTGCAGGAAATACTATTCTACTCTAGAGTTGTAATGCTTGTCTGAAAGTGTTTTCTAATTAATTCTATTACAAGTGTGTTGTCTTAAAAACTGGCTGAACTTTGTTTGCAGTTATAGTATAGGAACCTCTTGTTGTAGCTGGAGCTTTTTCCATCATGTCACTTATTAATAATTTTAGTGTTACAGTTATTAACTGTTGAGGCTTAATAGCCATATTAGGTGTGCTAGCATGTGAACAAGGAAAGTCTAAGATCAGCAAATACAAAATGTGTTTAGATAGTCTAGTGCTAGAATTATAGATTTTTCTTACACCATTTTAAATGTATTTTTTTTGTTGCAGTAAAAGTACTTGTTTGCTTTTGAAAATGTACTGTCTTTGATAATGTTGAGGTTTATGGAACTAGATTCATTAATACTGTAACTTACCCTCACCCTTCATGTTTACATCATGCAATCAGTGAGTTAAGGGTACATCTGTGTCTAGTATCAGGTCCATTGCAGTCTAAAAAACTACTTTTGTATATCCTAAAGGATTTAGTTCATAAGTGTTTGTTTAAATTATATGGGTGAGGAAACAATTTAAGTTCACAATTTATTTGCAAAACTAATACAAAATACTTCACTACAGTGCTTGGTACTTCTATGTCATGTATGTACTTCATCAAAATGAGGAATTTACAGGTTAAAAAAAAAGAGACTGACCGCAGTAGAGAAGAATGTTAGAATTGTGATGTTTATACATCTATCTGTAATCAAGCTGACAGCTGGCTTTCTGATGCTTTTTTTTTTAAATTAATTACTCCTTTATGAAAAGATTATTCCATAGCTGTGGTTATGGCTAACAAACATCATCTTTAACTGGAAGAGGCTGACCTCTAGAAATTTGTTTTATATGAACCAATGCCTTGAGTCAATGTGGTGGCTTTTTGTTTTGCTGTTGCATGTGTGTGCCGTGGTGTTTGTTTTCCAACCACAATAAATGGAAGCCTAGACTAAACTGTTTATTTTAGCATAGTGTATTCCTTTTCCTATCAACAAAAAGACAATGTTACTGTGTGACAGGAAAGGAGCATTTTTTGGACTGTTTTTGAAAGTTGACGTCATCATAACTGTGGTTTGCCTAGCTTCTACAAATGTCATGTTTTGAACATCTAAAAATAGTACCTGGATATCTGACACTTCTGTTTAGTATGATGGGAAAATAAAAGTCAGAATATAGTGTGGCAAAATAATGCAATTTATTAAAACAAAGAGGTTTTCTTTGCTGTTGCCACAAACATGTAATCTATTTTGCTTTTAACAGCTCTTCAGCTGTAACAAAAAGAAAATGGTGAAAATAATTTATTCCTTTTATAGATCTAGCATAGTATTCACAGCGTTCGTTTTCATTAGTAATCTGCTTCTGTCACTCTAAGAAAACGTTAAGGAAATTTAATATATTTCTTGTGTTTTCCTGATTTACCTTCCTCTGAACCAGAAGTGTCAAACTCATTTTTGCTGGGGGCCACATCAGCCTCGTGGTTGCCTTCAAAGGGCTGAATGTAATTTTAGGAGGCTGATGTGGCCCCCGGCGAAAATGAGTTTGACATCCCTGCTCTAAACTCTCTTGAGAATACATCCATGTATCTCCTAACAACACTCTTGTTTTGGCAAACATCTAGTAATGTCTGTTTAGTATCACGTTTGCAGCTTTGCTGGATCAGAACACTTTTTTTTTTTTTTTTTTCTTTCTCCCTAAGGAAAGTGAACCAAATAGCTTTCATAGTCAGCTCTGAGGTATTTATGCCCTCTTTTCTGCCATCCTGAAAATAAATGTTGGAATTTGGTTTTGGGGGTGAGAATTAAGTATTTTTTAGGTGCGGCCTATGGCCAAAGGAGCAGGAAATATAGGGAGAAGGGGGGAAATCCTAATATTCTCTCTTGCTTTCCATCCATGTAGTTTCACTGGTAAGTTTAGTTTTTTAGATTTTTTGTATTTATTTATTTAGCACGTGGTAATTGTCATGACACATCTGTGTAACATCTTTGGTTTTATTCCCTCATGTCTTTAAAGCTGGAGTGCCTAATGCAGTTAGTAAGAGCTGGAGCTTCTGTAAATGCCAGTACAACACGTTTTGCTCAAACACCAGCCCACATTGCTGCTTTTGGAGGACATCCAGAGTGCCTGAATTGGTTGATTCACGTGGGGGCCAACATAAACAAACAGGTATGGATTCACACATATTTCATCTCTGCATATAGTTTTGGAAGGAGTGTCTTGGTCCCTTTTTACTACATATATGATCTTTACCTTCACAAACAGATAAATTAACATCAACTGAAGTAAAATGATTTAATTATCAGTTATAGACCATTTTTATTATAGAAGAGATAGGCCTAATTAATGTTCTTTAAGCTGCTAAAGGTTTGGAGAACATTTGTTTTAGAAATTGACATCTTCCTGCTTCTTGAAGAAAATGGTATGCTGCTCTGGTGTTTGCAGTATTAGAAAATACTGTGATATTGTAATGCCTCTTCAGGGGAAAGAAAAAAGACTAGTGAGGAACACCTTGCTTATTACATATGCTAAGAATGGAACGATTCACCATTACCTATAGAACCATGAGACCTTTGTGGTACTTCATGATTTAGTTGTACATTTAACTTGTAAGGTCTGCCGTGGTTTATTTTAAGGTGCATCTGTTTTCATACTCTTTAGATTAATTCTAAAGCTTTTTCAGTAACTTCATGCAAAAAGATTAGAAACATGTATTTTACTAACAAAGACTGAAGGCATGTTTGGGTTTTTTTTAATAATTTTCCATTACTTTTACTGTAAGTATGTATAACAATTATTTGTTAGCAGAGAATGCATTCCTGTAAAGGACTGTTGTACTCTGGTACAGTAACAGAATCGAGCGCTTAAAACTATTATGCATTTGGAGGAGTGTTTGCATTTCTGAATAGACTTGTTATGTGTGCCTTTATGACAGTACTCTATTGTTTATAATAATCTATGAGAGTAATTAGTACTACAGAATATACATTTACTAAAAGCTGTAGTATAGCACAGCATCCATAAAATGTCTGGTCTGTTAAATTTTGCATCATATTTTTCTTAAAATATTTTAACAGTCAGACTATTTTATATGTGGTAGAGTTAAGCTAAGTCTGCTGAAGAACTTGAACATTTGCATTTTTAGAGTTTGGTTCTTTTTTTTTTTTTAATCCATGCAAAAATAAGAAATGGGGAAGTTTGTGTTGAGTTTTCAGAAAAGAAGGCTGGTGCATTGAGAACAGCTGTGAGACACCAGGAGAATTGTAGAGACAATGAAGGTGACTGGATGCAGAGGCTATAGATCGCATCTTCTCCTTGATACCTGAGAAAACTAACTTATGCAATAAGTTATTGCTGCATAGTAGTAGAATCTTCACTCGAGAAAATACAAGAACTATAAATGCATCTGGAGACCAGGTAAGAATATAAAGAAACAGTGATTAGAGAGGAAACATGGCATGCACAGAATAAAGACTTACAGTCTGCTGTATCTGCTAAATGAGAAGAGAAGAATGAATGAAAATGAATGAATGAGAAGAATGAAAGTTTCCAACTATGAGGATAAAGAGAAGAAGTGACCAGTGAGATTGAAATGGAGTTGAAGAACAAGCTTGCTGTCCTGGAATGTGATGGGGGGAAAGAAAAATTGCAACTAGTGAGTGAGGTTATAGCAAAGACGACAATAGCAGCTAGCCTCCGAAAGAAGATAAGAATGCAGAGAGATTTCTCTGTGGGCTGAGGGCAACATGCAGATGGCTCTAAATGAAAGGAGAAGGCAGTATAATATGCAGTTAAAAGTAGGCAGCAAACTTGTTCCAGCTTAAAGAAGTCACCAAGACTAGCCAGTGACTCAGGAGTCTTTAAAAATTGGTGTTTTTTCACTAGTGCAAATCCAAATAATAGCTCTGTGGTCCTTCACTGGAGGAAGAGTACTGTGGTTTTCAAGCTTTCAAATGAGATAGTGGTGGTAGTATCCTGTAGATTTCGAAGGGCGGATTAAGGTATTGACAGGCAAAGGACACTAATACAGATAGTACTAAGAGCTGACACTGTGGAAGCCTGTTGTTAACAGCAGGCTCAAGTTACACTTGGATGTAATAACTTTTTTTTGACCCCACAAAATATTGGTTGAACATACAAGAAGAGGTATTTTAGATTTGTTTTGGTTATAAAGTAAGAAGATAGCTGTGGTTAATTAAAATGGTAGTAGAAACAAAAAATGTCAGTTCGTTGTTAAGATGCAACTGGTCAGTCACACTGGTTTCACATGCATGAGCACTGAAAGCTAGACAGTGTACCTTGGTGATACCTGCAGCAGCAAACTCATCCCACAGATACTTGGGATGTTTCATACATGGCTGTGTAAAGCATAGTGCATGCTTCGCTCTCCCCAATTCCTTCCGGCTGTTTATTGAATTGCAGTCAAATTCTAGTATTCTTGTTTGATTTGAACTGCTTAATAAATGGTCATGTTTCCTGATTTAACTTCCAGGCACTTTCAGGTGATCATCTAGGGCTTCCACCCACACTTTTGAGCTTTTGGAGCACTATTTCCTGATGTGTATTTTGTTTATTCCTTCCAGCTCGCTGACTGATGCTGTGCTTCAAACAGACATAGTCACTGGCTAATGCTTGTGTGAGGACAAGTGTTCCATGGACACTGGATACAAAACACATGCTGAGAAAGATCTGGGAATACTTGATATTTAAACTAGTAAAACTTTCCTTCCAAACTGACTCCTGGTCATTGGCTACAGACTAACCCATCACCTCTGGAAAAAGAAAAGGATAGCTTCTGAAAAGGAATCCACTCGAGTCTCTCAGTCTTAACGTAAACCTCCGGTACTCAGTAGAATTTGCATGCATGCTTTGTCATATCTGCCCTAAGGTATTGTATTGTAGCCCATGCTGTAGCCCTTAAGGTTAGGAAAACTTGAAAATGAAAATCTCGGTGCTGGTGACAGTTGCCTGGGACATTTCTCAGGCAGCAGAAGCAGTGAAGGACAAATGCTGAAAACTGCTTGTCCCAGCTGTACCTTGCTGTCTCCAAATAAGTTCTGTGAGTATATATTGTGATGGACAGCCCCCTTATTTAACTGTATGTACTGGCTAAAAACAACTGTCTCTCTGATCAGTGGGCAGTTCTTGTCCATCAGGATCACCATAAAAATTCACAGGAGGAAGCTGAAGAGTCAAGTAATGACCTGCCTATTTCTGCCCAGCAGTGGACTCGACTCGAAAGTCCTGTGCGTTGTGTTGTGTTTTGTTTTGTTAAGTGGGCAGTGCCTACTAATAGTTCTTAACAATATGATTCAAGACCTGCACTCATCTAGTGCCTGCTGTAGTTCACTGTAACAGTGCAAAGTACTTTTCGATCAAAAAGTCTATTATTCATTTAAATATGTTTTCCCTCTAGCCTCAGCCTATTAAACATTCTGTTCTATGTTGCCTGCATTGATTGGCCAAAAAAAGTTTTATGTGGCCTGTCTTTAAAGAAGAGTTAAGAAACACTGCATCCTTACAGGTGATTCTAACTTTTCATCCAGCCAGTTACCATCATGTGGCAGTGATGGCAGATAGATTTAGGAGGGTTAGACAACTGGTGCTAGCAAGAACTGAACACACTGATACCTTTGGTGGGGAAGAAGAAAACACTAATTCCTTTGGTATGTTACAGTTTTGTATTTTAAACAACAATTTGGACTAAATCCAGGTAGAAGAATATTCCATTTGTTCTCATCTGTACTCAAAATTCAGAAGGCGAAACCATCATGAATTCAAAGCATCTTTAGCAAAGAATGAGGCAAAATACTCAGCATTCTCTAGCTTCTACTTCTTGCCTTGAGAGAGGGTAGGGTACTGGCTCTAAGAAATCTGAACAGCTTTTGGAAACGGGATCAGCTGATAGAACTTGAAATTCAGTCACCTGAGTTAAGGAATGGAGTTAGTTTATATTTCTTCTCAGGTAAAATAGTGCTTTTGTGTCTTAATCAGATATCTATACTAGAAATATTTTCCGAGTGCCTAGTGTTGTGGTTTAACCCCAGTAGGCATCTAAGCACTACACAGCTGCTTGCTCATTCCCCGGGAGTGGACTGAGGGAGAGAAACGGGAAAGTCGGAAAACTTGTGGGTTGAGATAAAGACAGCTTAATAGGTAAAGGAAACAAAGGAAAACAAAACCAAGAAAATCAACTGTTGATTAAAAAAACCCAAACCATACCACAACAACAACAAAAAAATCCTTCAGTTGTTCACTACTAGCTGACTGATGCCCAGCCAGTCCCCAGGCAATGACAGCCCTGGCAAACTCCACCCCCTCCTCTCTCTAGCTTTTCTTGCTGAGCATGATGTCATACGGTATGGAATACTGATGTATTATCAATACTGTTTTGATCACAAATCCAAAACATAGCACTACACCAGCTACTATGAAAAAAATAAATTCTGTCTCAGCCAAAGCCAGTACATGTAGTTGAAAGCCTTCAGTGTAAATGTGCATGGAGGCTTTTTATTTTAAAAAGAAACATTTACAGGTAAGTACTTTTTTTTTTTTTTTTTTTTTTTTTTTTAATGACAGGGTTGTAAAAGTAACAGTGAGTGAAATTATCTGAATACTTTCCAGGGACTTGGAGAACAAAATGGGAAATTTGTTCTAAGTTTAACTGGAAGATCCTAAAGCCAACAGAAATTTGGATCTCCAAAAGAAAAAGGGAAAAATAGAGTAAAAAATTTCATTTGTTTAGATAACTGAAAAAATAACAGATCTAAAAGAGGCCTGGGAATTAGCAGGAAGTTTGAGAAAATAAACAATCAGTAGAGGAAATGTCTTTTGAGGTTAAGCAGTATAGTGAGTAAATGCAAACTGGTCAACCTAGCTGAGATAGATTTACTGAGAAAATTTAAGCCAAAAAAGCAAAAGTCTCTTCAGCTAGATAAATAAAAATAGGGGAAGGAAGGAAGCTAGATACTTCTCATTAAAATGAAATAGAAGTCAAAGGTGATCTAGTCATGGCCGCAAGCTAGAGAAGACTGCCCTTGTCTTTGCAAAAGGTTAGTTGGGCTCCTCCAAGGAAGGGAGGTTTTTGACAGTGACAGTGAATTGCATAAATTAAATGTGCCTATGATGCCCTGTGGCTCTTTTTGTCATGTCTTCAGGAGCACTGTACACTACTAAATCCTTGGTCTCCGCAGAAGCAACAAACTTCTGTTACTTTGAATGCTGATTTTATAAAACTTCATTGTTCTTGCTGCTTGTTTATTTGCAATGTGGTTTCTGGATTGTGAGAGAAGTTTGAGTTCTTTGTGCAGTGTTACATCAGAAGGGTAAATGGGACCCTGAAAAGTTCTGCCCTAGATGTGAAAGGCCAGTACAAGTTACTGATGTTTCCCTTCCTGGAATATTACTGCAGAAGGGATTATGTCAAACTGAAGCACATATGGGAACCGTGGACAGTTAGAAGGGCTGTGAGATACTACCAAAGATACTTAGGAATTTGTAGAGCCCCCTCAAAATAACTTAGTGTGTTCCACGTGACCAAAAAGAGATAGGGAAGAGGTGTCTTACACGTGAAAATGTGCTAGTATAGGACTTCAGACAGTTTTCAGAAACTTCTTGGAAAAACCTCTTGTGTTACTGCTTTTTCTCTTTGGTGCCATCCGATCAAATTGTTGAATCAAAATAGAATTGTTCGGAAGCTCACAGAGTATTTCATTTTTCTCTATATGCATGATTCTGGATGGGTTGAAAAATGCATTTTAAATCCATTTTTCATTGGGAGATTTTTTTTCTTTTCAATCTAGTTTATAACCCAGAGATAATTTATTCTTTCTAGAGCTAGGAGACTATTTCAGAAACTATTTCAGTGCCAATAGATTTGGTCTCATAGGAGGACTTCAACAGAAGATAACATTAGTGATGACTGGAGCTTAGGTCCTGTAATTAAAACAAATGCTATAAAAATCTAAATTGTATATTCTGTCATTCTTGTAAGTACTTTCTCAATTCCTTAGCTTTAGAGAAGAGACACTTTCTTTGGGCCAGTGATTTAAATAAACCCTTCTCAAGACATATATTCTCTTCTGAGATACTAATGTTTTCCTGGTTCTTTTGTGGCAGGATTGTTAGCTGTTGTAAGCTTGGCTTGTTCTTGTAATGCAGTAGTGAGGAGTTCTTTTGCAAAGGTCTTTTTTCATCCTTCTAGCGTTTCCCCCCCCAGCAGTACTTCATAATTAAATTATCTACATTTATTGTGGGCACCATGCTAGGTTTATGGGGCTAGTAAAGATTTTTGTCATCTTTATCAAACATATGGCTAGTTAAGCTAACTTTCCGTGAACTGTACTTTATATTGAATGATTATCTTTTAAATTAGGTTGGGTCTGTAAATACTAATGCTGAGCGAAAGAGGCATATTTCTACACTTCTACCTCATTAACAAAAGGCTTGGGGAAAGGAAACGGTAACAAAATGATGGATTGAAGACAGCTTCCATGATGGGAATATGTATTACACTATGCAGAGAATCTTCTGGATAAATTAGTGCCAAATGAATTTCTGTTTTGATGGTTAATAAAATTATGTGCTCTGTTAAAAACCTCTGTCTTCTTGTAACTTCAATAATAGTTATAAATATGAGAAATTATATAAACTTTGTTGGAAAACAGTCTTCTATTCATCAGCTACAGACAGCCATTTTGGAAGTAGGCCTGTATAGCCATTTTCTAATCACTAAGGACTCCAAGGAGTTTTCTGGTCTTTTCTGTCTCCAAACTTTGTGTCAGCCTCAGCAACTTTCCTTAGTTTATAAGAAGGTAAAATTTGTCAGATACCACTATTGTATTAGGTGGTTCACTGGCTGAGTATATGTCTTAAACACTGGTAAACTGGCTTACTCTCAGTGAATTTGTAGCTTGTTATAAAAATATTTTACCATGAAATAAAATTGGCAAGTAGAAAATTGAGAGTATATAACACATAATCCAAAATTCATCTTAAAGTTATATTTACACGGTCTAAAAGATGTGATTTAATTTCTCAGAAACTTGGCAGGCAATTTAAAACACTTGTTACCTCCTATCTATGAAGGTGGTAGTATGGTCGTATTTTGAATATATTCACATTTCAAATAGAGTTAGTGTAACCAGTACTGTAGAGTTAGGTGACAACCCCCATTACGTATGAAGACTGGTGACTCAGTAATGGTGCTGTGGTTACTTCAAGAGCCAGTGTTGATATTTTATTAAAAGTCATGAGGAAGCAAAAATAGGCACATACAGGTAAAGCATGTTTAATATCAGTGGAGCGTGCAAGTGGAGTCTGTCAAAAATTGGGAGAGAAAGAGGATGGGGAAGAAAGGGAAAAAAAAAAAACAACACCAAACTTGCCATGCATTGAAAATGTTGAGGACTGTGACAATTAAATCATAATAAACAAGTAACTGAACATTTACTTGCTCTTTCAAAGCCGTATTTCATTACAGATTCTCCTCTGTGGTTCTTAGTACTGATGGTTAATTGCAAGTACTGAATTTCATCTGCAGCCTGTAGGTGATGATGCATGGCATTTACCTGCTGCTTGCCAGTTGCATCTGTAAAATTGCTCTAGATTCTCCATGTTATCTGAGAAGATAGCTTGTAGAGAGGAGTTGCCTGAATAATACGCTACTCCCAGTATGTTTGCACATAATACAGAAAGATTAAATGATTGGATGTGCTGGTTAACAATAATGGAATGTAAATGGATAAAGTTAGTCAGAAAAGTGTATAGGACCTGAGTCAATGTGTATGTCTCAGGAGAGATCTGGCTTGTCCTGTGAACTCTGGGTGTACTGCTGTTACAGTACAGTAGAGTTACACGCACATACTCCTCACCTGGTGAGTATTTCTGGTGCGGTATAGCAACATGTGTCAGCAAGATCTGAAAACAGTGTAGTCCCATAGACTTGGCCAAATGCTTCTGAATCCATGGCTTGCTCAGGCCAACATATTGGGAAACAAAAGTGCTGGGAAATAAAGGTGTTAGAGTAACTCATTCCAGTGGTATGACTTGTGGGGTTTTCTTAACAAGTTTTGCTGAATATGACTGTTGATTGCCTAGGTATTGCATAAGGCTTACCTCCTGAGGTAGATGCCCTTAGCATTATTTCTTGCTAAATATCTAATGTACGTGACAGCCTACTGCAGATGTTGAAGCAGTAATAAAGTACCTGATGCATTTGCTAGCTAATAAATGCTGCTTTTATATTTCTGCTTTCTTAATTAAAGTGACTAATATAAGATTTTGATTTTTATAAAGATTATGCTTGACAAAATGTAGTTTGTCTTTACAGGATTATGTTGGTGAAACTCCTATTCATAAAGCAGCACGATCTGGTAGTATGGATTCCATAAGTGCCCTTGTGGCTCATGGTGCGCAAATAGAGTAAGTGAGGTATTTTTTTGTTGTTGATTGTTGTGTGTTTGACTAACTAACTTAGACCAGTAAACATAGATACTAATGTCAGAAAAAAAAGTCAAAACAGTAGACATCTGATTAAAAGACAGCTAGACATGTTCAGCTGTAATAAGCCCAAGAGGTGTGGCATGTCTAGTAATAAAGTTTATTTTACTTAAGTAATACCAGTGTGCTACATTAGTATTGCATTTGTATCTGATGTATTAAAATATTTATCACACTTCTGTCAGATGACCCCAAATTGTACACTTTATTTAGCATGTAGTTATTTTTTTACAACAAATTTACACCTTGCACTGGTGAATAAATATAGACAACAATGCAAAAGCAACATTATGTGCAAAAGAGCATCTCGCACACTCTTCACAGTTAGCTTATTACTGTTTGTTAGTATATCGTGTATTTGCCGTGTTAACTTTTTTCTTTAAAGGTTTATGTACTGCAAAAAACATTGAGAAAATCTCACAAACTTTTGCAACTTACAGCATGGACAAAATGGATGCAGTTTTCACCTAGAAATGTTGAGTATAAGCTCTATGGCTTATAATAATGTAAATACTTTAGCAATTTGTTTTAATTAGAACTAGCCTTATTATCTTAAATGGTAACTAGTTACTGTATTTTAACCTGCAATATGAAACTTTGAAGTTGTAAATGAAATAAGAGTCATGTAGTTAATTTCTTGTTTTACCCTTTGGTTTCCATCTTACTGTTTTTGTAATGCTGCCCTGATAAATCTACCATAAAATTTAACTCTTTTCCATCCTATCATATTCAGGAAATATAGTACCTTTTAAGTTAATAGTAGTAGAACAGATTGCTTTATATGAAGAGGTTACTTCATAGAAAAATGACACTGAAATAATTTTCGCAGCTGTCTCAGTCAGTTACTGACAAGTTCATTAAATCAGTCTTAAATTTATAAATTCCCATTTTGCACTCTCTTTCAGATATCTTAAGATAAACTTGGATTTAAATTTACTGTGGAATTGAGCAAACCTTAATTATCATCATCAATTAGTATGTAATCTTGTGATTTTTACAAAGTATCCAATCAAAATAGAAGTTGTAGATCTGCATAAACCATGTGAAATAAGAGTCAGATGTAAAGAACAGGATGTGTTTACATCCATAGGACTTTAAATATAAATGGTAGAGTAGCTGAGGTTCAAGATGTGGTTGCAACTTTACTTGTAGAACTAAAACTATGCTTTTTAAACATTGTCTTTGCAAGACATAGGCAAAACATTTCTATAAAACAGGGAGAGTGGTATCTGCCTTTGACCAAAGCTATTTGCAGCAGAAGTAGCGTAGGTTTGTAGCAATTTCAGTCAACGGGAAATAATTTGAATTGTCGGTTTTCTAACTTAGAATTCCACCTGTGTTTCAGTAGGATAGACTTGTCACAAGTTTTATAGGTAGTTAAATATCGGATGCTATCCAGGAAGTGGTAAAATCAGGAATGCAAATGCAATAGGCTGGTGGAGCAACCCATCTTTAATCATATCAGGACTTGGCCCTATCACCTGAGAGAGCGAGGTGTTAACAGATGGAGGTGAAGGGGTTTTTTCTGTAGAATCTAGTCTCCTGGCTCATTATGTTAAATTAGGCCAAATCAGTGTATGTGCTTTTGACATTGATTAATTTTGAGATATCTGGCTTTGAAAGCTGGCCCCATATCTCTAATGTTGTTTTCCTGATTTTTCTAACATCTTGAAAACCTAGATGCTCCAGAAATTTTGACTCCTTTATTTTATGGCTTCAGTTAGAAGAAGAGGAGAGAGATTTTATCCATATATTTGAATTCTAATTTGTATATGTTAACTGAAATTATAATTGACTACATGTGACCAAGGCAATAATTTTATTAAATACAGAACTAAGCACTAACTAGAACTGAAGTGCTGATCTGTACTGATGATGAGTATGGCTCTTTTTATGGAGATCTTCTAATCCAATTTTTTCTTCTTCATACAGTTATGGTATCAAAATCTAGTTACGCAAAGATGCAGAGAATATCCCTTGTGACTGCAAATAGTGAAATATACTGCTTATACCCAATATGTATAATATGCATCAAGTATTGCACCATCCCTCTTTTAACAGAAAGTAGAACAGGGATGTTAAGATTTCATTATTACACAAACACTAGTAATCAGTAGTGTAATATTGCAATAAGTGCATTTTTTATTAATGAGTGATTATGGAAATATTGTTGTTAAAATGAAGTAACTTCAACTAGTGTAATCTTTGATATCAGCGTTTACAGTATTTCTACTTGAGTCACTCCTTGGTTATATTGGAAGCCAAAGCACATTGACAGTAGTCCAGTAGGATAAAAGTAAGAATTTTAGTTGGAATAAAATTGCCTCACTTGAATTGTTGTAGCTTACTTTATTTCAGGCTTGTTAGTGTATTGTTTTTTACAGAGAAATACAGCATGTTGCAGTCTCTAAATTTCATGAAGTTGTTGCATTGTTTTCCTAATTGATGAGAGAGAATTTGGGTCTCTATTCCTGTGTAAATTTTTAATAATATTAAAAAATAATTATTGTACCCTAGTGAAAATATTTTGATTTTTTTTGTGGTATTTACCTTCTCATTTTAGCTGAAGCATATTCTGTGCACTGTATGTCCTACAGCCATAAAAATGGTTGCTCCACTAACTATGGTATTCATGGACCCTTGAAGAGGGGGAAGCAGGTGGTCACAATGTCCTCATATGGGTGAAAAGGTTTGCTGTGTAACTGACTTTTTAATGTGGATAGTACCTTTTTAAAGTATCCATAATAACTGCTGGATTTTCACTAAAAAAGCATAATTATGCGATTTCTGTATGGTTGTGTATTATTTATCATGTTGACAAATGAGTGTCCACAGCTCTTTATGGAGGAAAAGCCTTCTTGGTGCCATGTTTTGTTTTGCTCTTTTACACTATTTTGTGAAATGCTGGGTATTAATGTAGTTACATAGATTGCATCACAGCATATATAAAAATATAAAATTCAGCTACAAACACAAAACACTTGAATTAAAAGAAAAATAATGAGCAGATGCAGCTGTTAATTATACTGATTTGAACTTCTTCCAGCTTCATACCTGTTTTTTTGCAGTTCACCTGAATATTATGTCCGCTTACTTCTGAATAAAAAAATTATTCCTGCAACTGTCACTTGGACAGTTGTATGTTCCTTAGTGATTTAATTTAAAGCTAGGAGAGAATTTTCAAACACTATTATCCTGGGATAAAGAGAAGTGGAACATGTGGGATGGATGTGGCTTGGTAACACATCCATCCTGTTGAACACAAGTACTTGTTTGCATCAGAGTTTCATTATCAACATGCTTGAATAGTAGCCCAGGAAAGCTTTTTATTTCCCTGCCAGAAATCTTAAGGCTTTTTGAAAAACTGGTTTGTCTGCTGTGGTGGGACGTGCAAGACCCAAAAGCGATACTTTCCTTTCTGGTTTCTTGTGCTCTGATCATGCAGGTTTGGGGAGAATAACTGACATGCTGGGATAAATATACCAGTGCATCTGTTTCTGCCAGGTGACACATTCATATCGTGATGTTGATCTAGTTTAGGCAGACGCTTCAGCTACTTTCTCATTAAAGCTGTCTTGGCCTACATTTGTATGTGTAAATTCATTCTTCCTATAATGCCAGAAATGTCCTATCTCTGGTATATAGTTTTTCAGTAAAAACTTTATTCTCATTCTTTGGCAGTGGCTTAATTTTAATTCTTCTTTGCATCATTAATTTCTTCTTTACAACTGTTCTCCATCTTCCATAACATAAATCTGTTCAATGTGAAGGTTTTTAATACTGCTGGATTAGCCCTTTGTGAAATGCATGGTAATATGTTTCTGTTTGAATTCTGTTTCATGTTTTAATTCTGACCACTCCTGTGATATTTCAGCTTTTGTTTCTTCTCATTTGTACTTTTCAGACTTCTTGACTTTGTGAAATTCAGTCACCTTTAGTGAAGAGGCAGAAGAGCGATGTGTAGTTTTAATGATGATAACACAGAAATCAGCCATTGCTTTGTGTCCTAAGCCTTCTATTCCATTTTGGTCTGGAGAGGAAACTGATATGTCCTGTTCTTTTGATGGTCTCAGGGTTCAGAGATCTCCATTAGTTTCTGGATTTCCTCCTGCCTTCTTAAACTCTTAACAGATTCTTGTCAATTTTTAACATCTGCTTGTTTTTCTTAACTAGCTAACTTTAACTACCAAACTTTTAATATTGAGTGCAGTCCATTTCTGGTGTTAATGTACTTGTGAAGTGCCATTACTATGTCATCTTTTCGCTTTAGAGGCTGTAGTGCTCCACTGATCCAGCAGAAAATAACCAACATCTTACTTCCTTATGGTCATTAACCTCATCTTGAGAAAAATGCTTTAGGTTCTTACTGATTATTTATTTAGGAATAGGATTTAGGTTCTTGTTCAATAGTGCACTTCTTATCTGTTAATTAGTATATTAGTAATCTGTTTAGTACTTTTCCAAACTCAGACCACTTCATACATGATTCTTTTTGCAAACGTGGTTGTCTGCTCTCCAAATAGCAGTTAAAGTGCTGGATTAATTACTGTTGTTGCATAATTAATTGCAGTATAGTTGAGGAAAAGATGTGGCTGTTCTTCTTTCATTGTATGTAACAAGCATTTTAAGGGCTGTCACTGTAGTCTCATAGTGCTGTTCTGCAGTCTGGAGGCCATGGGTGCTGGAGTTGATTCTTCCTTTCCTGCCTTATATAAATTCTTATGGAAAGGCAAAGTTAAAGTGTTTTGTACATTTCAGTGGCAAAACTGTAATTCTCCTGCAAAATGATTCTCCTACAAAATTTCTTCCATGTTTGGTTTCACAGTTGATTCCCATGCTTGTAGAGTAACTTAACATGGTATGTGGGAGGCTGTGACCATGAAGTGAGGCAGTAATTTGGATTTAGTCTCAAGGAAAGATTTGAAAATACTGAAGCAGAACACAAATGCATGGATAATTGATAAATCAAAAGGTGGAAGAGAAAGGCTCAGTCTTATAGTAAACCAGGATGGAAAAGGATAGTTTTCTGTTCCAGCCATTCTGAATAGTTGGAGGAAGCTGAGGCAGACTCCTACCACTGAGCTTCAGTTCAGTTTGAGGGTAGATTATTCTTAGTGGGGATGGAATAACAACGGTAGTTACTGACATCAGTTCAGAAATAAAGAACAATGTGAGAGGTTCTACTTTTTTTATGAATAAAGTTAAATCTTTTAATAAAGCAATGATATTTTGTGACCTTTCTGGGACATAAAGGAAGTTCACAGGATATGGGTCAGCTTCATAGGGGACCTTAGTCATTAGTGACAAGCCCTTGTGATTTATAGCACTGGTTTCTCAGCTTTTTGTAAGTCCAAAAGAGCTGGATAAAGAACATGGAAATATTACCAAGACTTTTAAATGAAGATAGCTCAGATTTCTGACAGGAATGTTGGGATTTTTTTTTTTTTTTAATTTTTTTTTTTTTTTTTTGGTTGGGAGTGATCTTCCTTCACATAACCTCTTACCCTTAAAATAAACCCTAGTATGATTTTTCAGGATTTTTCAGGATACTTGAAATATAAACCCTACTCCGAAAATAAGGCCTGGTTACAATTCATTTAAAAAGTCAATTTAAATAGTGCCCAGGCAGCTATACATGTAAAAAAGTACTAAGTTTTGGAGCAAAAATTAATATAAGACCCTGTCCTACTTTGGGGGAAACAGGCTATGATACTGTGCTAATGTTCGCTGTGCAGCTTCCTGTCAGGTTATTTTTTTCTGTAAGAAGCTATTACTGACAAGGAAAACGTAGATATGGTTAAGTCAGGTGGAGAACCCAAGTGTTACAAAGTGAAACTTGGCCAGAGCACAAGTTAGATACAGTGGAAGAAAAAAGGGTGCAGTATATTCCCAAATACAATAGTCTGATTAGTTCTGATAGTTAGTCCAGACATCGACGGTGGTGATGATGATCTGTATGGGTGCTGTGCTTGATCTGCTGATACTTTTTGACTGGATATGTGATGAAAGAATCACTAATTGCAATGTATTTGCTTTAACTTCTGCTGTGCTGATTTGGATTATTTTGCTCTTCTAGTTTGTGTCTTTTCAGTATAGTTGATCCTAGTTCAGCTAGTACCTTTGAACCTGGACAAAAGCTGCCAGGCAGTTGTGGAATGGCCTAGAACATGCTCAGGTTGGTCAGAGAAGTTTTCTAATATCTGTCAGGTGCTTCAGGTGACAAGATGTATCTCTTTGCACAGATACTTAACAAACCCTGGAGGATCTTTCCAGGTGTATCTTAGGGAAAATGTTACTCTTCTGTTTCAGCTTTTTTTCTTGGTATTTTGCTTGATATTGCTCACACATGGTAGATATTTTTTTTCTTTTAAATGGAGGAAAATCTAAGTTGAAAAAACTCTCTTGCGAAGCTCATTTAAATTGCTTTTGTGCACTTCAGCAGTTTCTTAATCCAAAAGATCCTCTGTCTGCTTGAGTAAGAGCATCAAGTTATTTTTGTCACAAAAAATAATTTTCTGTAGTTTGACAGGCTCCCGCTCTGTGCCATTACAGGAAAATAATTATTTCATCTAATACCTTTAGTCCTTAATATTTTTTTTCTCCTTTTCACAAAAAAAATACTTTAAAATGCATTTACCTCTTTAGTTTTATTCCTAAGCTCTATGTCCATGCCTTCTGTTCTAAATCTCTTGAAGTTTCTTCCATGTTTGGCACATTTGAGAGAAGCTTCCTGTCTTAATTTTTTTCTATTCTAGTCTATAATTGGTTTTCAGTTGGCTTGTTGAGGAGAAATAATGTAATTTTGTTTGTTACTAGAGGCATCTTGGCAGAATCTGCGTTGTAGGGCTGTTTATCTTTCCAAGAGAGAGTTTGCACTGAAACTTTCCTATTAAGCCTTCCATAAAGCTTTCCTCATGGTAAGCAACATTATCTACAATTCCTGGTCTGTTTCTAGAAACTTGATAGCAGCAGCAGCAATGATATTTCTCATTTTCATGAAGTTGGCTGGCTAAGTAACTCTTATATTGTCTTTGGATTTAAAGTGGCTGTAATACTAAAAAGATGCTTATTAGGAGTTCATTTTTGCTAGCGATCTGGGAAATATTTATTTTCATTTTAATAGGGAGGTCTTTTGTGTTATTGTAATCAGACTGTTGCTTTAAGAGTTACTATAGTCTTTCATACCTTCCTTTTATGAGCTGTGTTTAGGAATCACTTCTTACATAATGGGATATGAGTTTTAAAATATTGTTGATTGCTGATACCAGGCAAAGTCAGATAGGCCTATATTGTTCAAGCAAAAGTTTACTTGAAAATGTGAATTGTTTTTACAAGAGATATTAAAAATCATTCCACTGTTTGAGGTCTTCTTAAAGCACATAAACTGGAATGCAGATACAGCAATAAATCACTACCTAATAGTGATGCTTTTAATAATTGTAATGTTGCCTACCATGTTTAATGAATTCTTCTGCTAGCATTTGCTCAGTCCTGAGTTGAAGTATGTAGGAGCTGATAGAGCTGCATAATTTGTAGTGAACCTTGATTTTGATGTGGAAAAAAGTGGCTTCACAGAGAAGAGCTTCCTTCTTTCCAGGATATTCACCTTGTTACGATTTTGGAGAATGCTCTGAGAAACTTTACCATTGTTTTTAAAAGTCTAAAATTATTTCAGCTGCCGTATGTTTTGTTGTGAAATAAAAACGTGGCACCAACTTGTGCTTTTGTAGATGCCCAGTATGAAATTCTGGTATGAATTTTTATAGCCGTCTCCAGCAGTGACACACGTCTATTTAGTTAAGAACATTTTTCTCTTGGTATCTGAAAAAAAAGTTTGAAACTATTTTACAGCTTTTGTATTTGGACACCAAAGGGTTAAAACACTTAAAGTCTAGTATTTGAAAATCATTTTGCTTTAGAAATTTTAGACTAGTATACTGATGTTTATATAGGCAACGTTTTTTTCTTACTGTGGGCATTTTAGTGTTCTGATCTTTTTTTTTCTCTTTCTTCTTTTGTTTTGTTTTAATCCTTGTATCTGCTAATTTTTGTATAGGAATAGTTACTAATTCTTTCGAGGTACAGCCTACCAAATTTAAAGTAATTGAAGCCATGAGTTGACCGGTAATTTTAATCCATTCTATATAAATTTCAATGAAGAACTGACAGATTCGTTTCAGGATGAAAGTAATAATGCTTTAAAAGCATAAAAGGCTTAGTTTCTTGTTGTTAAGGTGGTCACATGATAATGGCTTACATATTGAATAATGTGCTACAGCACTTTATGTATGTTAATGTAACTTTTAATCTTAATGTTGCCTGCAAATATGTGATCCCTTATGATATAAGTTTCCTGTTTATGCACCATTGCCCGTTTAAATCAAACAGAAGATTCTGAAACTGTAAAAACTACACATTTCAATGTTTTACAGCTACGTAATTCGAATTGACTTGATTTTTTCAAGTAATCCTAGAAAGGGGGAGCATTCCATATAGAAACTGCTGAAACTGCCACAGGTGCTTCTCCGAAAACCTTACAGTTGTGGCATTGAATGTTCAGTATCGCTTCCTTTCTGCACACAAGGCATACTGTTGAGGTATTTGTTGCGGTGATTGGTTTTAATGCTAATCTAGGAATTCAGATATAGAATCTATAGATTTGCATGCTTTGCTTACCCTAATTTACATGTATCTACATTTTTATTTGTAAACTAACAATAGATAAGTTGAGATCAGTATTTTTTAACAGATATTACATTGATATACAAAAACTGTGGTTTATTTTCTTAGATTGTCGCATGGCATTAACAAAAACACAGTAAGCTGTAGGCGATGTAATCACTATTTAAAATTAAACATTTAGGGATTTTTTTGCATATATGAATGTTTTTTCAAAAAGATTTACTGTGACTTTTTGTGGCAAACATTTGTTTTGTTTTTCAAGGTATGTGACATTATAAGTGAAAAATAGCATATTTGAAATGTATTTCTGTGTTAAAGACACATAGAAATGTACTTGCTTTTTCCTCCAATAAGTATAAAAATATGAACAATTGAAACCACTGTAAGAAGCACAAGTCATCTTTTTTTTTTCTACAGATCCTTCTAAGAGTAAATTTTGTAAGTTATCTTGAAGTAAATCTTTCTTTCACAAAGGTAGCTATATTTAAACAATTCTATGTTTTGTTTTATTTGTGGGTTTTTGTTATTTTTTTCTTTCTGTAACTTAATCATGGTGGTAATGTCTTGCATATTTTGGGGGAGCTTGCCTCAGATTTTCCTTCCTTTAGTGAACTTCTTGAAACAACAAATTGTGGTTAGCTTGAAGTAGCTTTCGTTTAGGAGGTTGTTTTTATTAAACTGAAAGTTAACTTCATGATTCTGTACACCAATCCTGTTTGGTCTTATATTTATCTCTTTTGTTTTTGAACAAGAATTTAATTAAACTCAGAGACAGCATTTTTAAAGCCTTTCAGAAGGAAATGTAAACATCTGCTTCATCAGTGTGCTCTTTATAGCTGCTTTCATTTGGTACCAGGACTTTCAGATGAACTGAGCTTTTAAAATAGAGTTCTGATTATGTCAACCAAAGGGAGAAAAACAGATTTTTAAAAAGTCCTCTTCATTACGCGATTAGTTAGTTTTGAAGACTGACGGTGGACATCACTTGATGGAAGAAGAAAAGCGTGTTATAAGAATGCTGCTTTAAGCACTGTAGAAGTTGTGTGAATAAACGTACATAAAAAGTAAGAGATTTAATTCTTAAACTCAAAACATGCGTGATTATATTATTTTAAAAACACCTGTCACTACAGAACAATTCAACTGTTAAATATCATCAGTCAAGGAGCTTCAAGATTGCTTATTGATATCTGGACTTTCCTCAACTTTTCTCATGGATTTTTTTTCTATTTAGAATAACTTTAAAATACAAAAATATATCTTTTCGATTACATTTGTCTTTCTTCTTTTGCTTTGGAGTTAGCATCTCATACTTCTGTACTTCAAGAAAAACAATGTCTTTATCATTCCTGGATTTTAGCCTACAAGAGGGCTGAGGCTAAATAATATCATGCTTCATGATTTCAATTCGTTTCTAGTAATATGAATTACATTGAAATAATGAATAAAATATAAAGTAAAAAAAAAAAATGTGCTAAGTAAAAGGATCTTAACAGGAGTCATTCGTATTTCAAATATTTGAATTGCTTTAAATGTTGCAAGGTATGTGTTTTCTAAGCATCCAGTGAATTGACTTTCTGACCACTTACCAAAACTACGTTTAATCCTGGGCAAGGTTGAGTAAGGAATTTTTCTGTTGTTTGTCAGTTCTACCCTTCATGTGTGTTCCTGGCTGGAGTAGGTGCCAAAAAGGGAATTATATTTTTGGAGCTTAAGTTTTGATTTTCTTTAATACAGCTTTCCTACATCCTTCCACACCTTCCTTGCTGGTAGCTTCTTCCTTCATAAGGTCGTATTTGAAAAATACCAGTCTTGTTCTTTGCTTAGTCCTGTTTCAGTTAGGTAGCCTAGCTTAGAGAAAAACTCTGAAAAAGAACATAAGGTTGTCCTTAAGTTCTGCATCTTTATTGAGGGAAAGAAAAAAAGGAGAGAAGGAAAAAACACAAAACCAGCAGGAAATTTCCTTTATGTAGGCAGCTATGAGAAATGAAGATAAATACCTCTCAGGGTACATCTCTGACAGTGGAAGTAATTGAAAAATTACTTTAAAATAGTGATTACCTCTTTGAGTTCCTTGCCTGTTGATTTTGCAGTCCATGCCATATGTAGTCTACTTAATAGCCAAATGAATCTTCAGTTACTGCTCCTTTTCCCTTGATAATAATTTTACATATAATTGCAGCTTATAACCAAGGACTGTCATAGGGATTACTCTTAAGAGAAGGAACTCCTCTTATGTGTAGTTGGGCCAGTAAACCATTTCTGCTTTCATTCCTATAAGGGAGTCTGTTTACAGTAATGGTTTTTATATTCTTGACTCATGGGCTAAGCTGAGGCTGCTGCTTCATGTTCAGACATTGGCAGCATTTGAGGTGGACCATGCACTGTAGATGCAGTTACAGATGTGTTCACTGTTCCTTGTCACTGCTGCTGTGACAGGGTAGTACCACTCCAAGTCCAGATTGATGCTTTTAAAGAATGGTCTAGTAGATGCCCTGGCTTTTTAGTTCATTCAAGTACACCACTTCAGGGTTTCTAGAAGGACTGTATAAGACAGTGTTTTTCTGTCAGGCACTCAGAATTGTCACAATGATGACAGTATTTCTACATGTTTGGAAATTCATAAAACTATTCCAGTCTGGTAAAACTCTGTCATACCTATTAAAAGCATTTTCTTTCCTACTTTGTGCATGTTGCTAATTGAGTTATCTGTTTTTTCTTGGATTAGTTGCATTTTATTACAATAAGCTAGTATAGCACATCTGGCTCTTGCTGCCTTTTGTGTTCCCACTGCCAAATTTTCCCTGTAGAGAAGGCTAGAAAAATCAGCTAAAGAAAACTGGTGTTCTGGTGTTCCCAACAGGAGGGAGCAGGGAGAACTTAAACAGTTGTGTTCTCTTCTGTAGCAATTGGCCAGCCAGTTTCTAGAGTCATCTGGATCCTGTAATGTCCTTTAACTTTTTTCCCCCCTGTCTTTTGTCATTACTAACTTCTGAACACAGGAAGTTCAGTTGAAATTGGTATGCTAAGTTCAGACTAGGTTTTAAAGAGAGCTGTTTCTAAACTCTGAGAAGCAAGCATGTTACACCCAGTGTGCTTGAGTCCCTTTAAAAACTCTTCAGTACTTCCAAAATACTCCTGTAGAACAAGTACATCTTTGTCTGCTTGTTAATAGTAAGCTGTTCAGGAAGAGTTGCTAAGAGGACAGATCTAAAAATACCAAAGGTCATTACATTTTTAAATCTGGCAAACACTAATTTAAAGTTCATTTATTTTTGTTTCTGGGAAACTTTTCTTTCCCATAGTTTGGTCATGTAGCCTTACACACTTGCCCCTTAGTTTGTACATCTCAAAATGCCTCTGGCAAATTATATTGCCGTTCCTTTGATAAATGCTGACTTAACTATAGTCTGTCTTGTAGTCCATTTTTCAAATAAAAGGTATTGTTCAATAGTATTTGGTGATAGAATTACTTACTCTTTGAAGTTTTATTAAATTAGGTAATCAGTCAACACCATATTGTTTTGGTCATTTTTATCTTTCTGTAATTTTAATTTGGTCTTGTTGAGATTTCTTTTAGTGTCCTTTTGGTCCTTTCAAGTTTAAAATAGATTTCAGAGAACTGAGCAGTTTTTGCCCAGAGCGGATGTGTTGAAATTTCTGTTTCTTAAATTGTAGTTGCCTTGTGTTACATCCACATGCTACTACACAAGTAAATGAGAACTACCAAAAGAGTATTGAATGTTGGTTAGCAGGGACCTCAACAGGCTGTCTAGGTCAGCATGGGAAGCGATTGACTGGATTTTGCAGAATTTCTGAAATCATAATCTGCTCTTAAGAGGAGGTAGAGAACCCTCTAGAGATCAGAAACCTTTTTACTCCAAAACTTTCCCTTAATGTCTAACTCTAAGACCTGTCTGTCTCTCAAGCAACAAGCCTCACAGAAAGGGTTGTCAGGCATTGGAACAGGCTGCCCAGGGAAGTAGTTGAGTCGCCGTCCCTGAAGGTCTTGAAAAGATTTAGGTTCTTAGAGTCATGGTTTAGCGGTGGGCTTGACAGTGTCTGGTTAATGGTTGAAGTTGATGATGTTGAAGGTCTTCTCCAACCAAAACAATTATATGATTCAAACATCCTTTGTTCATGTTAATTCCATTCATATGCTGCCTGCACTGGAAACACAGATTATTCTCTTTGCAGCTATCTTCCAGGTAATCAGAACTAATAGCTCCACCTTGAGATTTCATTTCTTTTGACTATTTTTCAGCCTTCTAAAGTCTTGTTTTCTAGACCACTCTTGGCTGCTCTTCTCTGGATTTTCACTAGTAGTCCAAGTAAATGTTGACTGTAATATGGAATGAAATTACCCTGATCTAGCCTAATGATTTTTCTGATTCTGTAGTATTTTGACCAAATTTTTCTAAATTGTATGTAATCCAGCTGTATCCATTTATTGAATTAGTCTTTCTATAATAGTTTCTAAAGATATTTTAGTCTAATTTCTATAGCAAACAAGTTGCAATGATCTAGAAAGCAAAGCTGTGCTTTTTTCTTTGTTTTCTTTGCATGAGCTGGAGTGAGTTGTTTTCCACTTGGTATGAGTTTCAACAGAATCAAATCTATTGATCTTCCAAATTCTTATTTTGTTGGCTGCTCTGTTTCTGGATTTTTAAGTAATGGGCTTGTCTAAATTACTGAAACAAAGAAACAAAAATTCAATTTTCTGACTTGTTACATCTGTCTGGAAGGGCGGAAAAAACTTAGCAAAGATTTGTTGTCATCTTCCGCTTCACAATCTAGTTTTGTCATTTCTAGCCCTCTTGTCTCCACTTTTTTGTACTTACTTAAAAAGTTACCGTATTTCTAAGCACAGACATACTGTATGTTTGTGTAAATGCATGCAATACAGCACTCTTTCAATTAAACCTCTGTATCTCTACATGTTCTACCAGATTTTGTTTATAATCTCCTTGATTCATTAGAATACTCAAAATCCAGTGCTCTTCTCTCCTGCATGGAAAGGTCTTGGTTCAAATAACAAAGCAAGTCGCAGCACTTATGATGTCACACACTTTGAAATGAGAAACAAACCAGGAAAGAAGTATAAGCAAAGCATAACTAAGTATATCATCTTTATCTATATTTTTCTATATATGTATATATTTTATTATTAGGAAGAACGGTGATGTTGTTGTTGTTACCTTAGAAACCAGAATGCCATGAACAATTGCCAAGTCATGTTAAGTTTGTTTTGAGTATTTGATCTTTTGCTCAAGTTAAAGCAATAGATTGCAGAATAAACTGCAGAAGATATTAAAATTCAAGGCTTAAATTAGTCTGAAGTTTATGTAAAGATCAGGTACTTCGGACTGTTTTAGAATAAAGCATTTTGAGAAGTTTAAATAGGATTTTTTTTTTAAGGCACATAGTATATTGATTTTATTTAAAAGTGTATTGTCTCCCAAATTTTGCTTAGAAGCCAGCTATATGTGCGAGAAGTTAAGTTAGTTATAAAACTAAGATTGATAACTAATTTCTTAATAGAAATTTGCTAAGTGTATGTTTTCTCTCATCACCAACAGATAGATAGTCAGTAAGGGCAGCAGCTGCAGCAAGCTGGCTTGATGAATGAGTGTAATTCAGTTTCTTTGTATTGTACAGCTTGAGAAATGCCAGTGGCCTGACAGCAGCAGACCTTGCACATACCCAGGGCTTCCAAGAATGTGCCCAGTTTCTCTTGAACCTCCAGAACTGTCACCTGAATCGTTTCTATAGCAATGGCACCTTAAATGGGGTTAATCAAAATGCAGGTCCCAATCCGTTCAGTGGTGGGACAAGTCGAAAGAGATCCTTTGAAGACATGGAGTCTGCTGGAGTAAAGAAGGCTAGAACGGAAGGTGAGACCCCAGAGGTAAAAGGGATGGGACGATGCTGTTGTTGAGAAAGGAAAATAAACATTTTAAAGCCTTTCAGAGTGGATGTTGAGTATTATTGAAAAACTCATGGACATATCTAAATTACATATTTAATGCAAGAAGCAGATAAATACAATTATTCCATGCCACAAGATCTCAATTCTCCCTGTTGTCATCTTGGTGTGTTCAGAAATTCTATTTACAGAGAGTGCTGAAGTTACATGATGCCAAGAACAGTATGTGGAAGACTAGGAGCTGAAATTAGCTTCTACTTCTTCCTCAATTTTTTCTCCTTCAGGAGAGCCAAATGTTGCATTAATTCACAAAGATGCCTGGATGTTCTGGTGATGGTCGTAATTCCACTTCAGGAGTCATTCAGAATTCAAAACCTGTGTACTAGTTGAGATGGATGAGAAAAAAATAAATGCAAAAAGATTTCTCAAATCAAGATGGATTATGTCTGTCGCATTTTAAGTTAACATACCGTAAGTTTCCAGGATCATGTTCCAAGGGCAACTGATAAATTCAGGAGGATGTAAGACTACAGTGCACCTTAAGGATTCCTATTCAACCTTGTGCATTGAGGATACTGCTGCTTCCTCTACCAGCAGTGATGCAATAGTACAACCTCAAAAGATATTTTTGATGGCTATCTGACAAAATCTTTTTTACATCTTATAAACACCCTTAATAACATGAGAGAGAATATCCTCTGCTTCTTTTCTCTTCGTCAGCCCATTAAATTCTTACTAAAAAGAATGCAGCATTCTGCACTCAAACAGTGTTCCTTTTGCCTGTGTTTAGCATCAGGAAAAGGACTTCGTAGGTCTTCCTTGAAGACACTTTCTTCAGTTAAACTTTATGTTGTTCTAACATACGTGACTTGCAGTGAGACAAAGAAGATGAGCTCATAGAGTGCTTAATTCCAGATAACAAGAAGGGAACTGAGAGTAAAGCAGCATTTCCAAATACGGCATGGACAACATCAATTAGATCAATATTGACACTCCATAGTATTTGCTTTAGTACTTGCTATCCAGCCACCATTTCAACTATACCAGGATCAGAGACCTTAACAGAGGACTTCATAGCTGATCATAAACAGAATGTGTTACTTCACATAATTGGACTAAACTATAATTTCATGACTGAGAAGAGTGCCTACACAATTAAATACAAGACTGCTTCTTGGAAATAAAGTGCTTAAGTAGCTACACGAAAAGAGAAATGTTAGGCAGTACACAGATGCCCTTAAGAGCTACAGAAAGATGTCATCAGCGCATTCGTGTTCTGTTGCTGGGAGGTGCTGTTTGAAGTCAAAGATAGCTATTTTTTGTTTTGATGAGCTATTCCTTCTGGATGTTCATAACCAGTAATCTCTTTTAGTTTCAGATATGACTCCAATCTAGTCAATAGGTAGCAGTTCCCACAGTCTCTGGGGGTGGCACTGGCCAACCTAATTTTATTCTATATGTCATGATGAAATAGTATTTACATTACCTTTCAGCATAAACAGTTGGTCCAGTGCATGTTAGATTGAACAAACAAAACAACAATGCATTTAAGCAAATGAGATCTCCTAAGCAATTGCAGAGATGTTAGAGAAGCAATCAGAGTAGTTAATTTTTGAAGTTTTAACCAGTATGACTTTTTATGACCATTGCGAACAAAGGCAAAAGCTTTGCTGTGTTTGCCTGAAGGTTTTGATACTAATTAAGAGATGCATCCCAGCTGTGGAAACTGAAGTTTCTAATCTGAGGTATCTGCCCTCAAAGACACAGGCATCAATAATACCTGTCGTCTCAATGTAAAAGGTTTGTTGGAGTGGGAATGAATCACTGGTTTTGAGGTGCTTTGTAAATAACAGAGCTGAGTAGTGAGAAGTCATTGGTACGTATTTGTGCTTAACGAGCCTTTTTACAAAACAGGCACAATTTTGTGGTCATTTTACCCTTACCAAAAACACACTGGCCTGTTGTGTTTTAAAGTCTGCTTGCAGAGGAGATTCCAGATGTTCAGGGAGAGTGCAGGCAACCTGTATTTGCAGGGAAGAGTCCGATTTTGATGGCTATACCACAGGTTAGAACAATCGCTGCTTGAAAAAGCCTGCTTGTGGTGAGCAGGCACAGTAGATGCCCCGACAAGAACTTGTAAGCAGCAGAGTTGGAAGAAGATAAAGACTTAAGCTGCACTTCACCCTTTGTCCTGGAATAGCTAGATTGGGTAGTGGGTGGGGGTTACTTGCGGGTAATTTGGTTTGTATGCACACACGTATCTGCAGCACTGATACACGATATACTGTGATACAAGTTAATTACTCTCTTTAAATGTCATACAAGAATGAGTTCCAAAGGCTGCAGCTGAACTTAAATACCTTGCCGCTTTCAGAATGTATACCAAATATTTTTTATATTTTTGCTTAGAAACATTAGCTGAATTTTATGTCCATTCTTCTGAAGTCAATTCCAGAAATTTCACCCTGTTTCATGGGGTGGTTGGTGTTGCACACCAGGCCAACCAATCACAGGGGTGTGTTAGTCGCAGTCCTGGTCCTTGCCCCTCTGGCCTGGAGGAGAGAAGGCTCTGGGAAAACCTTATTGCGGCCTTTCAGAGCTTTAAAGGGGCCTGTGAGAAGGATGGGGACAGATTTTTTTAGCAGGGCCTGTTGCAACAGGACAAGGGGTAATGGTTTTAAACTAAAAGAGGGGAGATTCAGGTTAGACATGAGGAAGAAATTTTTTACAGTGAGGGTGGTGAAACACTGGCCCAGGGTGCCCAGAGAGGTGCTAGATGCCCCATCCCTGGAGACATTCCAGGCCAGGCTGGACGGGGCTCTGAGCAACCTGATCTAGTTGCAGATGTCCCTGCTCATTGCAGGGGGTTGGACTAGATGACTTTTGAAGGTCCCTTCCAACCCAAACTATTCTATGGTTCATGGCCCTTGGCACATTGGATTTTGCACTGTGCTGTACATGCTACACTCTATTGCTGCACACAACTGGTGACTGACTGTATCAGCATCATGCTGCTTTTAGGTGTTCTTTGAGAGTTAGGGATGGAAGGCATTACCGGGTGTACCCTGGAACTGGCTAACATGAAAGAGCACTTCCGTGGTCCTTTAGATATCTAGGAAAAATACCTTTCCTGGTTTAGGTTAATTTGAAGCCCGCTGATCCACAGACCCTGGTCTCCTCTAAGCTGTTACTTAAGGTTCTTTAAAAATGAGGAGTTCATGAAAATTTGTGTTGTGCACAAGGTAATGAGAGCTGACTTGCAGTGTACTGAAGTAGCCCTTTACAACATAAGGTTAAGAGTGTTTACAGTGTATATAGGAAGGTGTGTTGATGTCAGAGTGAGAGCAGCACAGAGTCTCCTGAGATGGTACAGGAGCAGTGCCTTGTGTGGGAGGTGTAAGAGGCGATGAGGTCAAGCCCATCTTGCTTATTAAAGCATTTCCCACAGTATTCTGGCCACTTGTCGGCTTTTCTTGGCAGGAGATCTGTTTGTTCAGCCTTTGAAGGGGTCCCTAGAGCAGTCTGGTGTAAATGGGAGGTGGGTTACAGGGAACTGGGACTTGGTAGTGAAAGAGGGAGCAGTCTAGACTGACAGTAGGCACTCAAGATGCTTTTTCTCTACCAGTCACACTAGCTGTATGAGTAACTTCAATTGCTCTTTATTAAGTCTATTTGTAGATCAAGACTAATAATTGTTTGATTTGTATGTACAAGGTCTGATACGTACACTGGTAACTCCATTTTGAGGGATTAATATGGATGGGCAAGTACTTGGCATGTACTTATTCTGCATTTGGAATCTCAAACATGTCAGAAGCTTTCAGACGAGAAAAATTTACATTTCTTTGCAAAAAGCTTTTGTTTCATCTGTTTGCTGGGTGAGATTTCAGGTGTGCACCAGTGACTAAATGTGACTTTTTTTATCAGCCTACAGCTTTGATGGCTTAATACCAATGATGAACGGAGGAGTTGAGGACGATGCTGACAATATGCACGTTGATAGAGAGTTTGCTGTTGTATCAGGTGGGAGTGGACAGTTTCCTGTTAACTACAACAACATTCAAACGGTTGAAGACACCAAACAACAGGAGAATACTTCTGTTGGACCAAAAGAAATTGAAATATACACTGTTTCTGCAATGCAAACTCCTTGTCGTTGCAAGAATCAATATGCATTTTATTTTTAAGTATAGAACTTAGTCCTTTATTTTTGCACACTGTTGTCTAGAGTTCTGAAAACTATTGTATTGCTGTAACACCCATTATATTGGGAGTTTAGTAACTATCTAAAATTAGCTGTTCCATGCGATATATTGTAATGGAGAAAGAGAAGGTTTATTAGTAGTTTATTATTATTTCAGATAAACAAAAATCCACAATGGCTGTTTCACTTTTAACGTGAGGCTTGTGTTACCTTGTGCCTTGCTTTTAGTTGCTATAATTTCAGACTAAGGAAATCCAGGAATAATTTAAGTTATTCACTTCATTTCCATTAAATCTATTTAATTGCTAATAAAAAGACTTGATGGGGAAACATAACGTACTGCTTATATAGCTTTGAAAATAACGTTACAACTGAACTATATTTAAAACAGTTGAATACTATAAAGGATAGTCTAGACATATACCATGTGCTCAGAAGTTGTTCTGACACTGATATAAGTGCAGGATCCTGCTACAGGTTTTTTTAATGTAAATAAAAGACTGAACATCACAGGTCTTAAACTAGCATTTGGAACTATCGTACCTTGGAAAACAGTTTTTGTGTTTTGTACTGGTATTCATGAAACAGTCAAAGTGTTACTAGGATTAGTGAATATTAATGCTCTTAAGTTTTTTAAGGGCTGCTTAATCAAGGTGCTTTTAGTAAGCCCAGGATGTGTATAGAGTTTCGACTAAAACTGTCTTGGGTCAGCTTTTTCCATGCACTTTGTAGCTAAAGGGATGGAGTTACTATGATAGTGCATTATGATATTCAGTACTTGATTTCTGACTTTAATTTGTTGTGTGATAAATGTGTTTATGCTTTGTGCCACAGATCAGATTCACCAAAGGGAATGATAATCAATAGATATTTTAATATACTAGGAATAAATATATATATATACATATATATAGTCAGTACTTTAAGAGTAGACTATGATATATTCCAGTGATAATTACTAAGTGTTCTTATTTATGGAAAAATGATTGTCTTTCATAAATATACTCTATTACTATAGGTGCTAATTTTTAGCAAATAATAAGATTCTATAATTATCACTAGAACTATTCGTTATCTACTTCTGCATATTACCTAACAGTAGTGCCATTTTTATTAAATTTTATTTGGCAAAGCCAATAAGGATTTCTTTTTAAACAGTTAAAATTTTGCACTTTTCAGTTAATAAACACTGTATGAAATTCTTTCTGTGCGTTTTCATCACTGAAATATTAGCTCTGACGTCTTGATGGGTTTGTTTGGGGTTTTTTTCAGCTTTCAGTAAGAATTCATGGTTAGTGAGCTCAGCTGATGTGGTTATTTTAACTCATATAGGGACTGAACGGGAAACTCCTGTTAGTACATCCAATGAGATACAAATCAAACACGTTTCTTGGCATTAGGTATTGCTGTGTGTGAAGAATCAGCATCGTCATCCATATTTCATATAATACCCATGCGAAGGACTAATAGAGACCCAAAACTGCAGATCCTTCCTTGTCAAACAGTGGTACTCATTACGTGTCACTTAAACAGGAACTCAGCGTTTTATGAATGTGGGAAGCTACCGATAGACTTACTGGCTGGAATTGGAAATACACAGTAAATGTAATCCTCTTCTGCACATGGGTTTATGCATTCATGTATACATAAACATATGTGCATGTACCTAACGATAATAACAGAATGCAAAAGCTTTAAATGTCACCGGATAGGTCTGTAGTTTCTACATTTGCCTTGCTCATCTTTACCAATATAGATGTAAATTTTAGAAGTCCTTTACCAGTAGGTGTTTTTAAGGCAGAAAATATCACCCATTTTTGTGCTAGTACTTTAAGTACCACTGCAAAAGCATACATTTCAGACATATTGAAGAAATCTGTTTATGGAAATAAAAACTGTTGTACTAATTACTGAATTCAGAGGAGGAAATGCTTTAAACAGTTGTCGGTGGTTTTTGCATGCACATTTTTAGAATTTTGTTTCCTGCTACTGGTCTTTTTTAGTCTTCTGCGCACTCTGCTCTTGCTATTGTAAGGCATTTTGCATGTGGATTGTACAGATGTTACCACAAACTTTCCATTAAATACAAACCTGTCCGGTACATTATCTAGAAAGCTGCTGGATAAATTGAAGTACTTTCTGAATAAAGGAACTTGGAAACATTTTATAGTAGCACCCCAACGTAACATTTCTTTATTTGACCTATTCCGATGGATACTGTACTGTGAGAGTTACCACTAAAAATAAAAAAAAGCCACAGATAAATTACAGCTGAAAAAACAAAACACCTTCGACCTCTCACAGGTACTCAGATATTCAATTCTTGTATGTACATAATCTTTTATCCCAAGAGGGAATTGCAGTAAAGGTGGAAAGATGCCTTTTATTCCACCTTCCTTACAGAATACTGCCCAGAATGTTGTCTACTACACTTACTTCGTACTGTTGAATGAAAAAAAAAAATTGAGAAATTCACACTGTCTTTGCAAAGATTAATACAGGCATATTTACACATTGAATGTAGATAGATAGTTGCAATTTCAAGATAAGAATCCATGCTACAAGCTTACTGGTCAGCTCTTATTACTTTGAACTAGCTATATTGTTATAAAGGAAGGACAGATTTATTTTCAAAGCTGTGTACAGAAACATTTTTTTTTTAATAAGTGGAGTATAGTGGAGACATTTTGCTGTATTTCGATTTATTCTTAATTGTTGGTGACAGGTGTATTTCTTAATGCAGATATGAATAGCAGTAGCCCCATATTGAATGCCCTGACTAATGGATGTGCCATCAATGGGCATTTGGATTTCACCGCCGCGCAGCAGCTCAGCAGCAGGATGGACGCCCGGCGCGAGGAGTGTTTAACGTTAACGCCTAACGGGATAATCCCCGGCATAACTTCTCCCAGCAGGCACCGAATTCACGCCAGTAATGGCACCGAAGAACCAGAAAAAGCCATGAATAATTCCACCGACATGTGTGGGTCTCTCCACCTGAACGGCAGCCCGAGCAGCTGCGTTTCTAACCGGCCCTCGTGGGTGGAAGACCCTGGAGATACTTTGCACTATGGACACTACCACGGGTTTGGGGACACCGCCGAGAGCATCCCCGAGCTTAGTAGCGTTGTTGAGCATTCCAACTCTGTCAAGGTGGAACAGAGGTACGACAACACTGTCCTAGGCACAATGTATTTGTATCACGGTTCCTAGGTGAATGACCTTTGTGTCAAGCGCGTACCGAAATTGCTACCAAATGAAACGGGGGTGGAGGGGATGGAATCCCCGCAATAGCATTAAATTTGAAGATTGCAACTTACGGCTATTTTTACACTTTGTTTATATGAAAAAGTAAACCTTTAATTTGACAGCCTTATGCAATAGTTGTAGTTTGTTGCATGTATGGGGCTTATTTAGTGATAAAGTAGGTGCTGTTATGATGGAATGTTGATTTTTTTTCCTGTTTTTTATTATGGAATGTTCTGGTTTTGTATTTTTTTATTTCTAAGCTTGTGAACACTATCCCTTTTTAGAGCTGTTTTCCCTTTTATTAATACAATGTTTAACTGAATTTTGTGAAGAAAATGTTACGTATGTGCATCACTTAGAAGTGAAGATGTTTCCTTTCCATATCTTCTGCTGAAGCTATGGTAGCAATATCAATGCCAGCTATCACTATGCAAGGTTGAAAGTGGCAATCTTCTGGAGCTTCTCTGACTCTATAGTTTGTACCGTTTGTTTGCTACAATTAGATGTTCATCTTTACAGTTTTTGAACAAGCTGTTTTAAAAAAACGCAGAGACAAAACTGGACGGAGTTACCGTTTTCACTTTCTGTGGCGTGGAAGTGCTTTTTCCTTGTCGTTGGGCTCTTTGCATTGTAGGGTGGGAAACTGGGCTGCCTTTGTTCGGTCGCGGTGGGGTGTTGCCTCAGGTTGGCTCTGAGTTTGTGACGGTTTTCTTTGGCTTCTCTCCTTTCTATGTACGCTTGATATTTTACCATAGCTCACGGACCGGAGGCATGTTGGCACCGTTCTGCTTTGTACGCAGTTAAAAATTGCTGTTACTTGTTAAGAGAATTTGCCAAGTCAAAATATTTGAGTTTGACTGTCTTGGATATACATTTATTGTCCTGTTATTTTTTTTTCAACATATGCTTCGAAAATGTAACGTTGTGTAGCCTTTGGGCTATGCTCACGGGAAATACATTGTATTTAAAGCTTAATACACAAGTCAAAAATTCATATAAGTGCACTATATGAGCACTAATAATATAAGTTGCTGCTTTGTGTTACAATAAGTGAAGAGTGGGGAAGAATATGGTAAATGAGATAAGCCCTCTGAATTGTGTTGATTTTTTTGTTCTTGTTTTGTTTAAAAAGGGACCTTTCCAAATTGGATTTAAAAAAATAATAAAGAAACGTATTACATTGTATCTAAATATTTTGTTCAGACGTTATTATTTTATTGGCAATTTGAGCGAGTCTTCAATAGTTTTTAAATCACATTTCTCAATAGTCTTTCTCAGTGCAGCTGTGGAGTTCCTTGCTTTTGTCAGTATATGGAAGCAAATCCAAACAGCTTGATAAGTTGCTCTCGATTGAGTTACAGAAACACATCCTGGATATTCTGTGTATGAAGGTTATATTGGCCTTGAACTCCTAAAACGGGTTAAAATACCGGCCATCTGATTTTCATGGAAATTATAGTCTCCTTTGAACATTTTTAGGCAGAATTCTACAGATGACAGAGAAGTCAGTGTTTTAAACAGATGTTATGCTCTGCGTTGCTCACTATCCACACACAGGATACTCGCGGTGTATCCGAATTGAGTAGCACTGGTAGGAAAATTGACCAACCTTTTGCAAATGGTTGACCAGACCAGCAAAACTCCCCAGTGCCTTCTGGAGATGAACAAGACCGTCAAGGAAACCCAAATCTCACCCAAAACAAGCTGTTCCTGGCCCACATCTGACCAGTTGCTTGTGCTCAAACAGCTGCACCCGGGCCCTGTCCTTGGGCAATTTAATTTGCTGATGTAGCGCCCAGAGGCACGTGTGCTATTTTAACATGAGATATTAACTTAAATTTGTTGCAGCGTTTGGTTTGGGGTTCTTCTAGTATTTTCCAAGCTTTCTGTGTGTGCATTCTTGTGCTGCTTCAAATAAATCAAAGCAACTCTTAACTTTCAATAAGCACTGCCATCTTATGTATATGGCTATAAACTGATTCCTAAAGGATTTTCCTTGGGTAACAACTGAGTTTGCATGTGTCTGTGCTGATGGTAAAATTCTAGGTACATCATTTTAGCACAGCAATATTCATACTGTATTCATAAGGCCAGGGTTGGTTTTTTTTAAGTGTGCATTTGGTTTTTATTCACACGAGTTTTACATCTTTTCAGCTAAAAATATCTTGAAAGACACCGTGTTTCAAGTTCAAAGAGAGAACTTACAGCTTTATTTTAAAAAGCACTTCTATGTGCGTGTGTTCAGCCGCATGCTAACAGAGGGACAGATGCCAAGGTCTGTGTCAGTTGTCACGTCCCATGGAAGCTAGATATTAAATTCTAATTAAATGTAGAAGACCAGTGAAGGCCATATGATGTAGACACACTGCGTGGGTTTGCGGGGTTGTTTCCTTTACAACTAATGTTGCACAAGATAGAAGCGTGTGATGGAGGGTACCTCAGCCTAGAGCGTAATTTTTAAAGCATTATATACCAATTTTATAAGAATTCTGAGACTGCCTTTTTATAGGTGTTTTTTGAGACAACATGTATACTTACCCCATAAATCTTAGATAGAACGTGAAATAGGGAGCCAAAGAATCACAGCATGGTTGAGGTTGGTGGATGCACACCCACACGTATGGTACCCATACCACCCTCACGGGAAAAAGCTTTCTTAAGTTTCATTGGATTTTCCTGTTTTTCAGTTTGTCTTCTAATTTCAGATACATGCAAGCAATAAAATGATAAAAAGTAATGAACCAAACATCCAACTGCACTTCTGGTGGGGAAAGTGCTGAGTTAGGTGAAGAACTTACATTGTGAAACGTGGAATGAGTTCTACCAGTTGTCTTTACATGTGTAACCACTGATGACACAGAGACATTGTTTTAAAATACCTTACGATGAAAATAACTGAGGACTTGCCTGGTTTCACTGTGTTACACCAGCTGACGTAGTTTAAGAAGCTTCATAAGGCTCATAAATCCTCTTCAGTCCGGCATTAATGAAGTTTCAGCTCCTGCTGATCACCAGCAGTGCTGAGCCATTTTAATTACGCTGTGCTCTGCAATTCCTGAAAAGATTGCTGCTTTTTTTGAGTTAAATTCTCACAAGTGTTATGTTTAGCAAGGGCAATAGTATTGTAGGACTGTTAGTTCTCAGGCCTTTTGTCCAAATCTAGAATTTTCATGGCTTTTATCAACCAAACGTTACTTTAGGTGATGTTCTGTCTTCCTGTCATCTTGGTTCTGGGAATGGTTCTCCAAAACTGCAGCTTACATCTGCCTGGACTTACTCAACAGCACCACCATGAATTTCATAGGGAATACACTAAACAGTTGCTCTCATCATCCTCCTGGTTGTGTCTTTGGTCGAGACTCAATTTTCACACGTTTTTGTGTGAAATTTCAGTTGATTTTCTGGCTTATGTAGATAGTTTTGCCCTATTTCCCCCCAAATCTAATTTCCTGTTTTGTTTTTCAAAACCATCTGCAAATTTTGGCAGAAATATGAGTAAGTACAAATTCAGGCAGTATTTTGATATCGAATATTTCTGACCAAGCAGCTGAAGTTCAGCAATGCCGGAAGAGGGAAAAGGGAAGAGCTACACAACTTCATTCATGGTTAGTATCTTTAATTTTTTTTTTAATCGATCCCCTAATTCCAGATAAAATATTAGTCTAAACTTCTAACAGTTGCAAAAGAAAGCTAGCATTTGAGATACGCATTAGATGAAGATGAGATGCTGCTCAGCTTCAAGGCGTGTTGCAAATGCTTTCTGACCCTGCAAACTTTTCTGAATGTGATCAAATCCTGATCCTTGTTCAGACTCGCGTTCCATCAGCTGGCAAAAGGCTCTCTGTAAGTCTGTTTTACTAAACTTCTTTGACAAGCTATCATTGTCCTTCTGCAGTCTGAAGTTGAACTCCAGCTTAACATTTATAGGCAAGTTATAAATCACTAACGAGCTTCTGCCATTCTGATTACAAATGTAATACATCCAAGAAGAGCTGCCTCATAAAACATCAAAGTAAATTCTGAGTGCAAAACAAACCCAGAATTGAAAAGGAATCCTTGCTGTCCTGTCTAGCAGAGCCAACCTACGGCAGAAGCTTTTATCAGCAGTGCACACTTTCTGACCTATGGCCTTGCACACTTCTCCACTTACTCTGTGGCCAACCAATTTCTTCCAGTCAGTGGAAAACTACATACTTAGGGGGAAAAAAGGCAAGGGGGGGGGAGAGTGGGAAATACAACCACAACCCCACCAAAAAAACACCTCTGACCCTTTTCTAGCACTCTTTCAGCATCATGGTACTGCTCACCCTGCCATCCCATGGCAGCAGAGCTGATGCAGTGCAACCTTGAACCTCCTGGGCAGGTGGGGATGAGGCATCTGGACCCTTCCTTGCTTGCTCGTAATGCTACATGGAAGGGACCTTCAAAGGTCATCTAGTCCAACCCCCTGCAATGAGCAGGGACATCTGCAACTAGATCAGGTTGCTCAGAGCCCCGTCCAGCCTGGCCTGGAATGTCTCCAGGGATGGGGCATCTGCCACCTCTCTGGGCAACTTGGGCCAGTGTTTCAGCACCTTTATTGTGAAAAATTTCTCCCTCATGTCCAGCCTGAATCTCCCCTCTTTTAGTTTAAAACCATTACCCCTTGTCCTGTTGTAACAGGCCCTGCTGGAAAGCCTGTCCCCATCTTTCTTACAGGCCCCTTTTAAGTATTGAAAGGTCTCCCCAGAGCCTTCACTTCTCCAAGCTGAACAACCAGAAGAGGTGCTGGTGGAAGATGGCACCTGGCAGCATCCCCACCTCACACAGGTCCACAGGGCAAGAAATCTTTGGGACTTCACTTGAACCAAGAAAAAATTTTTTTTTTTTTAAAAAAAAAGAGTCTTGTGTAAGCATGTTTGCTATTCCTGGCACTTGGTAACTACATTTCTGCCACACAGCTTAATGACTCCCAGATATTTCACACCTCTCTTCCTGCTCCTGGAGTTTCCTGTCTCGAAGTGGTGACTGTTTACAGGCAAAGATCAAAGGAACTCTGGTTTAAAGCAGATGGTTTATTTTAAATGCATATCTGGCTGCAAGATTCTTTTTTGTTTAAATACACCACAATAGTTCCTAATGGTACCATACACTTGGAGTATCCAAATTAAAAGCTTTGCCACATTCAGAATGGTACTTTTTCTATGGCGCGCCCCAAAAAGCATAATGAATGTTACTTGTGGTACAAGAATAAAAGTTAGGCACACTCTTTCCCTCCAAAAAGCACAAGTTCTAATGAGTAAATTCTTTTTGCTTCTGTGTGACTCAGCTGCACACACAGGACTTGATAACCATTCCCAGATCAGCAGGAATCAGCCTCAGACAGCTGAAGTTCAAGCAGGGAAGACGTGTTTTACATTGAAACCAAGTCCAAGGCTCAATCACTGATGGAGCAGTGTTCCACCAAGAAGACAGCTGAATATCTAGACCTGAACGACCAATCAACCTGCACAGTATTCATTATATTTCTTCTTGCCAGGCTAGAAACACAAGTACTATTCAATATATTCATCAACGACTTGGATGAGGGACTAGAGTGCACTATCATCAAGTTTGCTGACGACACCAAGCTGGGAGGAGTGGCTGACACGCTAGAAGGCTGTGCTGCCATCCAGCGGGACCTGGACAGACTGGAGAGTTGGGCGGGGAAAAATTTAATGAAATATAACAAGGGAAAGTGTAGAGTCCTGCATCTGGGCAGGAACAACCCCAGGTTCCAGTATAAGCTGGGGAATGACCTGTTAGAGAGCAGTGTAGGGGAAAGGGACCTGGGGGTCCTGGTAGACAGCAGGATGACCGTGAGCCAGCACTGTGCCCTTGTGGCCAGGAAGGCCAATGGCATCCTGGGGTGTATTAGAAGCGGGGTGGTTAGTAGGTCGAGAGATGTCCTCCTTCCCCTCTACTCTGCCCTGGTGAGACCACACCTGGAATATGGAATATTGTGTCCAGTTCTGGCCCCTCAGTTCCAGGACAGGGAACTGCTGGAGAGAGTCCAGCGCAGAGAAACTAAGATGACTAAGGGAGTGGAGCATCTCCCTTATGAGGAAAGGCTGAGGGAGCTGGGTCTCTTTAGCTTGGAGAAGAGGAGGCTGAGGGGTGACCTCATTAATGTTTATAGTAAAGGGTGAGTGTCACGAGGATGGAGCCAGGCTCTTCTCGGTGACAACAATTGATAAGACATGGGGCAATGGGTATAAACTGGAACACAGGAGGTTCCATTTAAATATGAGAAGAAACTTCTCACTGACGGTGCCAGAGCACTGCAAGAGGCTGCCCAGGGAGGTTGTGGAGTCTCCTTCTCTGCAGACATTCAAAACCCACCTGGACGCCTTCCTGTGTAACCTCATCTAGGTGTTCCTGCTTTGGCAGGGGGATTGGACTAGATGATCTTTCAAGGTCCCTTCCAATCCCCAACATTCTGTGATTCTGTGATTCTGTGATTCTGTGATAAGGATCTCGTCTACAGTGGCAGCACCAACCTTCATGTTTTCAAGGTGTCTGCAAAGCCAGCTCTTCCTAACATGGGTGATGTCTGCCCATCAGCAGGATGTGCTAAACCTGCGGTGCAATCTGCAGGAGGAACCAGGTAGAGGAGCTTGTGTCAGTTTCATAATTCAGTGTAATTTGGGCTTTATCTACTAAATCTTTTCAGAACTTAGACTTTTAGGAACAAAAGGAATCTTGTTACCCTTACTGGAAAGCAGCCTTTGGGATGGGAGCTAAGGGAAATCAATAATGGTGATCTGTCAAAAAGATATGTCGAACAGATCTACTTGCAATTGCCACAGCTGCAGAGCAGGACGGGCAACCTCCATATACATTTAGGTGTGCAGCATGCCCTACTGGAGCTGCTTACATTCCTTTGATTACTGTACATAATTTTGGATAGCTGCATCTACAAAATTACTACTACAGCATTCAGTAGGAGTTGGTCTTTTCACATCATGCTCAACACGTGCTCCCTGCTTCAACCTGCACTCCTGGATTCCTGGTCTCTCAGCTGGGGACTTGCTGGACCGTGTTGTGCAGCGCTGCCTTCCCAAGGACAGGGAGCGCCAAGGGGAACTGATGGACCAGCAGTTGGAACACCACCAGGGAATCACAGAATCCTTGTGGTTGGAAGAGACCATCAAGATCATTGAGTCCAAACATTAACCTCACACTGGCACTAAACCACATCCCTAAGAACCTCATCTGTGCATCTTCTAAACACCTCCAGGGATGGTGACTCAGCCACTTCCCTGAGCAGCCTGTTCCAATGCCTGACAACACTTTCTGGGAAGAATTTTTTCCTAATATTCAATCTAAACCTCCCCTGATGCAACTTGAGGCCATTTCCTCTTGTCCTATCGCTTGTTCCCTGGGAGAAGAGCCCAACCCCCTCCATGCTACAACCTCCTTTCAGGTGGTTGCAGAGAGGGATAAGGTCTCCCCTCAGCCTCCTTTTCTCCAGGCTGAACAGCCCCAGTTCCCTCAGCTGCTCCTCATCAGACTTGTGCTACAGACCCTCACCAGTTTCATTGCCCTTCTCAACTCTCTCCAGGTACATGTTGAAACCAAAGAGCTAAGAAACACTCCTGGGAGCCACTGTGCAGGATGAGTTTTGCTTTGAAAGACTAGTTTCAAACTAGAGGTCACATCCTATCAATGTCAGATGCAATGGAAGGGGCAGTGGCAAACAACCATTGCCCCCATCAGACCCCTCCATGCTCTGGGACCAGCAGCTCCTCCCAGTCCCTGTAGCTGTGCCTGTCGTGCTGGGGATGATCCAGTCTCGGTGGGCACATTGACTGTAACAGCCCCATGTTTCTCGAGGTGTTGAGACGCTGCTCAGATCAGCACTGCAGAGCCCCCAGCCAGACGTGTGCCAGCTCTAAGCTCTGTAACTAGGTTAGTGTGGCACCAAGCTCAAAATAATAAGCCCTGTTTATTAGGTCTTTGGTACTCTGCCTGAGGTTAAGCCTGCCGTGGCCCCAGTAGTAAAAGGCAGAACAGCTGAGGGAATAATCCTACTGAACCTGAAGACAGGAGAATAAGATCATCCCTCAGACTCAATTTGCGCAGTGAACAAACTGAGATATGCAGAGGTGACCTCTTGCGTTGGGCAGCTGGGTAGTGTGAGGCTGAGGAGACCAAACAGGAACATGACTGCCTCATCCCCAAAGAACTTTAGAAAATGACCAACAAACTAGCCCTGCAGCAAGGCAGAAGGAGCAGGAAGGTTGTATCCTCAGTACAGGCAGCTCTTTGACATGGAGATTCTCAAGGATTTACCACAGGTTTTCGAGTGTAGAAAGTTGCATGAAAAAATCCAGTGGAAGACAAGATGAGATCCGGTGATGAGAAATCCAGAGATTTCAGGGCCCAGAAGAGGAACAGAGGCCAAGCAGCAAAATGAGGTGATGAAAATACTCAGCCTGAGAAAAAAGTGGTAACCTCTCTGCCACAAATGGCACCAATAATTTTGTTTTATACTAGTCAGTTTTTAAATTACTATGAATAAAGTGAGCTGCTGTCCTATGTCTGCCGTAGAGACCTTACTATGCAAAACACTGAATTATTTCGGTATAGATGTGCTCCTAAGCTGTGTAAATGCAGATGCAGGACTCAAAATCTGTTTGTATTGAATGTGAGCAATTTATCCAGGCATTGGATAAATTCAAACATATCATTACCCTGGTTCTGACAGGAAAACCACTGAAATCTGCATAAAGCAAAACTGTTTCTGAATGAACGCAAATATTCCCAGAAATTATATTGAATTTAACAGCATTCCAGGATAATACTTGACAACAATTTATGCACATGGTCTCAGACCTGTAGCTTCAGGCCTGTTACTTCTGAGAGCAGAAAAAGGAGTAACAATGGGGGAAAAAAAAAAAAAAGGCAAATGCAAGGACCAAAGTCTTCTATGGCCAGCAAGATAAAACCTTTCCAGAATTAGAATTGCTGTCGTGGTTTAACCCCAGCTGGCAACTCAGCACCACGCAGCCACTTGCTTTTCCCTGGTGTGATGGGGGAGAAAATTGGAAGGGTAGAAGTAAGGAAACTTGTGGGTTGAAATAAAGACAGTTTATTAAGTAAAGTAAAAGCTGTGCCACAAACAAAGCGAAACAAAGAATTCGTTCACCACTTCCCAAGGGCAGGCAGCTGTTCAGCCATCTCCAGGAAAGCCGGGCTCCATCACGTGTCACAGTTACTTGGGAAGACAAACACCATCACTCCAAACATCTCCCCTTCCTTCTTCTTCTCCTTGACTTGGTATAGACATTGCTTGGTGACACCGAAAACATCAGTGTATTATCAACATTCTTCTCATACCAAATCCAAACCACATCCCTGTATCAGCTGCTAGGAAGAAAATTAACTCTATTAACTCCATCTTAGACAAAACCAATTACATATTTCACAGCGATTTATTTTCAAAAGGCAGAAGTCTGCCCCTGGTGCAAATGACTCACAGGGCCCATTTTACCTGATATAGATGTTGGGTTTCCCTCTTACCGAAGCAGCAAAGAAATTTGCCTAATCTAAGCACAATATGGGCTTGAGGAATTCATCATAAATGAGGGTTCCTGCTGTCTAGGACCAGAGGTCCATGTGGGAGTGACAGGTATCAAAAGGTCTCCAAACCTCCAAGTGATCCACCACTATGTTTGATGCACCAGTAAAAAGCCTGAAACATACACAAATTACTGTATATGCAGGGAGTCCAAATCTTGTGAGGAGGTCAGAGCAGGAATGTCCTCACCTGGAAAAGGCAATGGGAAGTTGAGTCCCTCACTGCCTGGCCTGGCCCTCATGCTGGGGTGCCCTGTGCAGGCTTGGGGGTGTCGAGGCAGGGCTTGGGCTTCTCTTAGGTGCCCTCCTGCATCTCCACCTCTTCGTTTGTGTACGTACCCCTGTTAGCAGTGAGAGGAAGATACTCAGTGTCCTACACAGCTGGATACTTGCTGCTATCCAAATTTTCTCCAGGCATTGCCTTCCAGCACTGCAGTATCTTCTTTGGCCCTCACGAGCTGTACAACACCAAGGCCATGCTCCCATACAGGTGAGAGCTGCCTGGCTTCTCCTCATGGGTGGGTCCATGGGTCAGACCAGTGAAATTTGTGAAACAAAAATTAACATGTGCCATATGCCTCCCGGTTGCCCTCAGGGACCTGCAGGGCTAGGAGTACAGTTCTGCTCTCATCCTCCTCCGGACTCTCTGTTCTGCTGCTCCACAAGAGTGTGCAGAGTATGTGTGATACCCTAAAACTGAAGGGGAGGAGGCACTGGCAAAGAGAGGGAAAGAAACCAAAACAGATTATTCCAAATCTACTGGGGAAAAACCAAACCAAACAAACCAACCCTCCCCACTCCCCCCAAACAAACAAACAAACAAAAACAAAATACAGCAAGGAAGACCAAACAGGACCAGGCAGGTCCTGTTTAATCAACCTGACCTCCTTCTATGACAAGGTGATCCACCTAGGAGATGAGGGAAAAGCTGTGGCTGTTGTGTACTTAGACTTCAGTAAGGCCTTTGACACTATATCCCACAACATTCTCCTGGGGAAGCAGCAGCTCATGGCCTGGATGGGTGCACTCTGTGATGGATAAAGAACTGGCTGGAGGGCCGGGCCCAAAGAGTTGTGGTGAACGGAGCCAAATTCCGTTGGTGGCCGGTCATGAGTGGTGTTCTCCAGGGCTCAGTATTGGGACCAGTTCTGTTTAATATCTTTATCAATGATCTGGATGAGGGGATTGAGTGCACCCTCAGTAAGCTGGCATATGACATCAAGTTGGGTGGGAGTGTTGATCTGCTGGAGGGTAAGAAGGCTCTACAGAGGGATCTGGACCAGCTGGATCATTGGGCTGAGGTCAGTTGTATGAGGTTTAACAAGGCCAAGTGCCGGGTCCTGCACTTGGGTCACAACAACCCCAGGCAGCACTACAGGCTCAGGGAAAAGTGGCTGGAAAGCTGCCTGGTGGAAAAGGATCTGGGGATGCTGATTGACAGCCAGCTGAATGTGAGCCATCAGTGTGCCCAGGTGGCCAAAAAGGCCAACAGCATCCTGGCTTGTTTCAAGAATAGTGTGGCCAGCGGGGCTATGGAAGTGATTGTGCCACTCTACTCAGTGCTGGTGAGGCCCCACCTTGAATACTGTGTTCAGTTTTGGGCCCCTCATCATAAGAAAGACACTGAGGTGCTGGAGTGAGTTCAGAGAAGGGCAATGAGGCTGGTGAGGGGTCTGGAGCACAAGTCTGATAAGGAGCATCTGAGGGAACTGGGGCTGTTTAGCCTGGAGAAAAGGAGGCTGAGGGGAGACCTTATCGCTCTCTGCAACCACCTGAAAGGAGGTTGTAGCATGGAGGGGCTTGGTCTCTTCTCCCAAGTAGCAAGTGATAGGACAAGAGGAAATGGCCTCAAGTTGCACCAGGGGAGGTTTAGATTGAATATTAGGAAAAAATTCTTCCTAGAAAGGGTTGTCAGGCACTGAAACAGGCTGCCCAGGGAAGTGGTGGAGTCACCATCCCTGGAGGTGTTTAGAAGGTGTTTAGACGAGGTTCTTAGGGACATGGTTTAGTGCTAGAGTTGGGTTAGGTTATGGTTGGACTTAATGATCCTGAGGGTCTCTTCCAACTGAAATGATTATATGATTAAGAAATGAATCCCAAATCATGCAGCAAAGGAGGTGCAGGGCCCCAGGAGGCCAGCTGATGGGAAGAAGGTCCCAGTCCCAGCAAGCACTGGCTGTTCACTTTTTTGTGGGAGCCTGAACTCTGCAGGAAGACTCTGGAGCGAGAAGCACACTCCACCTCCAATTCCCCAGCTGAAAAGGGTTAACTGGATCAAACAGGACTGAAACAGAGGATAACCAGCCGAGACTTTGCAATAACCCTTTCAGCAGCTACTTTGTCCCTTTGTCCCTTTGCAGTGCCTGAGCCCAAAGGTGAGCTGAGCCACCTGGCTCTTCTGAGAAGATGCAGCACAGCTGCTTCCTCACAGGTGCCTGGGGCAAGCAAGAGCCCTTCCTTGGGCTGCTGACAAGGAACAGTTCCCCTGCTCAGCAGAAGACAAGGGCTACCTCTGGAGAGTATGTGGGTTTTTTGTAGCAGGTCAGAAGTGAGCTCCAGTCACTCCCACGATTTCCGCTCCCAAGGCTTTCAGGGAGCTGTGCTGGTACACTGAAATCAAAGTGCCTGCTTACATGGTGACTGGAGTAAATTGGGAGAGGGTTGTGAGAACAGATATTTGACACAGAAGAAAAACATGAAAGGACAAAAGACAAGGGGGTAAGGCATTTAATAAGTCCCCAGCAAACACTTTGCTTGAGCAGAAAGCCCTGTGCACTCCCACACAACCCCTTGCTGGTTCCAAATTGCTAGAGGTAGGTTTTGGTGTACTTAGGGATTGCTGAAGGATTTTAATCATTGCAGATCACGGGTAGGGGAGCTCAGCACGTGCCTTGTGTAGCATTTAAAACGTGGGATGTTTTTGTCTTGCAGAATACTACATGTTGAGCGCAGTGGTTGAGTTGGTGTCTAGTTGCACCTACATTTCCACTGTGCACATCAGCTCTGGTGCCCTCTTGAGAACCTTCTCCCTGAGACTACATTGTACTGTAAAATGGGAATGGCATCATGCCAAGCAGCATGCTTCAGCTTGCACAGGGGACTACAGAGTGCTTTTTCTAAATAGTAATTTGCTATGCTTTAGAGCACATGGACTATGGGAACATATGGGTCTCTCTGCACAATTTGGATGTTAAAAAAACAAAGTCTTTGTGAGGAAAGAAATAGTATTGTATCGGCAAAGAGACTGATCGAGTACTGTGCCAGATCCCGGAACAGAGCTATTGAATTAGGGAGATACTGAGTGAGCTGCAACTACAGTAAAATGGGGAGGAAAAGAAAAAAAAAAAAAAGGAAAAGGCAGAATCTCATCAAATACAGAATCAAAAATAATGGGTGTTAGTTAGGGTGCACATAAAAGCCAAATCCAGAGAGAAATGAATCACGGTTAGCTGAGGAGACTGAAGACAGAAATGTGCTTTCTATTTTAATGTCCAAAATGAGGCTGATTGTGAACATCTATTTTCCAGGACCATCAGGAACGGGTAAGGGTTCTCCATCACGGGCACTGAAGTCGACCTGCCAGACGGGAGCCTGCACCCTCGGCAATCTGCCGGGGGCTTGGGGACGGGCAAGAATGGCAAAAATGCCACAGCACCTCGGTCCCCAGGTGCAAGCTGCAGTGGTCAGATCATACCAGCTCAGGACAGCTGGCTGAGGAAGTCTCTTTCACTTTCATACCTCTTCTGCGTCTCTTGTGAAAGGCTGAATCATCTTTTCTCACTGCTGTGATTAAACAAAGGCAGAAGAAAGCTCCTTGGGGATCTCCGTGGATTACTGACTGCTCTACCCATCCTCTGACAGGTGGCTGTAGTAAAGCATCAGAGAAATATTTTTGCCTGTTCAGCAAGCTACTAACACAACTGGCTGAATTTACTCATCTGCCAGAGTCCAACCATGCAGCTCTTTGCTGTGCTAAGTGAGGACCATGCGTCGCCTCGCTGCCTGAACACCTTCATTGTTATGTGGGCAGTTTAGGTCAGCCCCTATTGTAATGAATTCATGTGCATTTTCCCCCACGTTTCACTTTTTGGATATTTATTACTGCACATGTGGAAGGTATCCAAATGGTCACTTCAGTCCTGCCTTTAGTTGCAGGAGGGATAGACTGCATGTACTGGCAGACTGCTTTTCAGTCTTCCATGATACACTTTTAGTCCAGGGATGTCAAACTCATTTTCACTGGGGGCCACATCAGCCTTGCAGTTGCCTTTAAAGGGCCAAATGTAATTTTAGGATTTGGCCCGTGGGCCTTGTGTTTGCCACTTGGTTATGTGCATTGTACTCCTTTTTGTTACCAACACTGTCTCATAACACAAAAGACATACTGGTTTTTCTCCTTGAAACACAAACATGTATTCACTTTCCCATCTATCATTAAATTGCCTTCCTTCTGCGCCAGACTTTCTCTTACTGGACATTTTTGAATTCATGAGTGGGACCCTGGCTGCTGGTTACAAAAATATCTTTTTACAGGTACTTTTTAAAAATAACATGTAATTGCTAAAGTTCATGTATCTGGCTAATTTATTAAAAAATTAAATGAAACGCTTGCCCAGTTGAGAGAACCCCTTTAAGCACCCCACCACCACCACCACCACCCCCCACCGCACAATTCTTGTCTGTCTTGTCTTTCAATGCCCCAAGGCAGTCACTAGTGCCCCACATTAGTCTCACCTATTACTCACCGCTCACCGCTCTCCTGTAGCTACAGCCGCAGCTCCTGCAGCGGCAGTGACCAGCGCTGGCAGGAGCCTGGAGACAAGGACCTTGGCACTGATGCCAGGTAGCAACAAAGTGCCGGGAAGGAAAGAACAAGGTGGAGGGCTGGATTTGGCCCACAGGCTATGTGTTTGACACTTGTGCTCTAGTGGGTCCTAGAGCAACCAGAGGCTGTACAGATTGTCCCAGCCTCAATCCCAAGGCAGACCTTCACCTCCAGTTCCTTCGGCCCCAACATCCATCCCTCATGTGCATGTGAAGCCCTGTCCTTCTCCACATCTTCTAATGCTCTGTGAAGATAGGACGGAGATAAATATCAGCCTGCAACAAGCAATGGTGGAGCCTTCGTGGGGTTTCAATATCACTTCAGCTATTGCTGCAAGTTTAAAATAATACATTTCTCTCAAAATAGAGCTGGAACTCTGACACTCAGTGTTCCCATCAGCTGGATTAGGACAGCTGCAGGAGCCAAAGGAGATGGCCCAGACAAAAGCCCTCTTGTACAGTTCTCATGTGCTGTTTGATCTGTATAGCTCTTGGTGAATCTGGAAAGGGGTTATAGCCAATTCAGAGGTAATGGAGACAAGACCCACCTTCTAAAACCTAATACAAAGACAGAGCCTGGGATGTATTTCTGCTACCTGATGTATACATTTGTTGGAGAGAAACTTAGATGTGAGTTGAAATCTTGAAAGAAATTAAATTACTTGAGAGTGTACCGTAATTGAAAAGAAGAGAAACGTGTGTGCTTGAAATGCATTTATTTACTACCATGGGAGAACTGTAATTGAAAAGAAGAGAAACTTGTAGAGCGAAGCATTTGGAATTGACTTGAGAGGGAGAGAAAGTTTGGGGCTCCTGTGCTCTGAAATGAATTTCTTGCTTGAGTTGTAGGGCTAAACTTTGGAAACATCTATACCAATTAACTTGAAAGTTCAGTGCTTTGCCCTGGGGAGTGAAGCATTGCCATGTAGGAATAGAAAAATAAGATGCTTTAAGATTGTTCCTCAGCTTTTACACAAAGTGGAACAAGTTATTGACTAAGATATAACTGATGGCAGCGCTAGGTCTAGATTTCAGGTGCAATGTCACCATGGTTTTCTTCTCTGCAAGTGAAAGCCCAGTTGTGCCTAAAATCTACCTGGGGTAAAACTGGATATGCATAATCCTAAAATGTCTCATGAAAACAGAACAATCTCAGAGAGCCCTATTACATGAGCAGACGATGCTGCTTGCCAGCATCTGGCTAGTACCTGATGGAGGAGGTGGTTTGTCCTTCTTATAACGTATGAAAATAAAAAAAGGGTGTTGCTGAGCACCATAGGGACTTCTCTGAGTTGGGAATGTCTCTCACAATCTTCAAACACGTAGTTCCAAATAACAACTGCTCTGCACCAGAAGGTGTGGAAGGCTGAAAACAGGTGAAAAATGGCCTTGCCAGATCTATGCTTGCTGTGCTACAGATCCAGTAGTTTGAGTCACTCTGGAAAACATCTGTGCTAAGTCTTCTGAGCTGCAAACACTGCAAACTCAGCCTAAAAGCACATGCCTGAGCTTGGCTTTTTTATGCCTCACACATCACCATGTTCATTCAGCACATGGAGGGCACTGAAGGCTTTCATTGACACCTCTGCAGCCACGGGGCAGGTGTGATTGATTTGCCATGTAATAGGAACTTGTGAAAGGAGCCAGCTGAGGATGCAGAAGACCAAGTGGATGCCTTAAACTGCATTCTCTTTCTTGCAATAGGCCTGTAGGCTACCTGTGAGCCAAGTGTGGTTATAGTTTCATTTTGTCACAAGGCTCAGGTCGCTCTCAGGCTTCAGGGCTTCTCCTCATGGAATTGTGCTCCAGAATCCTGTTTCTCTTTAAATTTGTGGGGGTTTTTTTGTTGTTGTTTTTATTTGGTTGGTTTGTTGCTGTTTTTGTTGTTTTTACTGTATGCATTTGTTTCTTTGTAAGAACACAGAAAAAATTAACAGATGCATTGAATCTAACTCAGGGACAGTCTTATCCAATATCGTATTTTCCCTGATACAGCTTTCTGACCTCTGATAATTTCTAGCCAAAGGAATTAGGATCATAAGACGAGATCACTGGGTGATTTCTGTTGGGACCTCAGGAAGCACCCCAGCTCCAAGCAGGCACAGCCGTGGGATCAGACCAGGCTGCTCAGGGCTTTGCTGAGCTGGGTCCAGAAACCCCCCAAGGCTGGAGCCTGCCCAACCTCCCTGGGCAGCCTGTCCCCCTGCCTGCCCCCGGCCGGCCTGTCCTCGTGGGGAGAGGTTCCAGCACCAGCCTGAACCCCTCTGGTTCAGTTCCTGCTGCCGTACCTTGTTCCCCGGCCACGCACGGCTGTGACGGGCCCAGCTGACCCTCTGCATCCCCTCCCCAGGCACTGGGCTGGCTGTGAGTGTCCCTGAAACTGTCTCTGCCCCAGGCTGGACAAGCTCCGCTGTCCCAGCCTCTGCTCGGGGACACCCTCCAGCCCTGGGTGTCACGGGGCTGAACTCACTCCAGGTTATCGGTGTCTCTCCTGTATTGAGGGCACCAAACTGGCCACGGTACCCAGTTGTGGTCTGACAAGGAGTGCTGGGCAGAGGGGACAACCCCTGCCCCGAGCTCCTGGCTGTGCTCCTGCTGATGCAGCCCCAGACGCTGCTGGTCGCCTCTGCTGCCAGGGCTCACTGCCGGCTCCTGCCCAGCCTGTTGTCCCACATCTGCTCCCCAACCAGAGCACGCTGGTTTTCCACAGCCCTTGACTGCCTTCTCTCCATTAGTTTGTTTCATTATTTTTAACCCGTTTATAATTTTGGCTTCTGCAACATCACAGATTCAATATATAGTGTGTGAAAAAGTACTCTTTTTTCTTCATCATTCTCTGACTGCTTCATCTGACGACCCTTGGTTCTCTGAGAAACAGTGAATAAATTTTCTTGTGCAGCACACAATTTTATAGAGCTATATCATATTTCTCCTCAATCATCTGTTTTCCAAGCAGAGGAATCATATTCCATTCAGTACTTTTTATGAAGTGGATCTATACAGCAAATTCTAGTTATTCTCTGGACCTCTTTTTCATTTCTACTATAATCTTCTGAGATGAGATGACAGTATATGAAAAGAAGATGCATCATAAATTTATAGTGTAATGATGCACTCCGGTTTGTGCTCCCTTCTTTCCCTAGTAATTACCAAGAATAGCTTTGCTACTTAACACTGAACTGATGTTCTCAAAGAACTGTTCAGAGCACTACCAGACCTTTCTTATGTCATTAGAAGAAATGGACAGTCCATCATTATGTATAGGTATGTAGTTAAGATTGTTTTCTCTATGTGAATTACCCTGAATGTAGCAACACCGACTTTCATCTCTGGCTTTATTTGCAGCCAGCTGGTATCGTGAGACCCTTCTTCAACCCTCATCAGCTGGTTTCAGTTCAAATAACTCTGGAAAATTTTGTATGACCAACACGACCTCTCACCTCACGATGGATGCTCTTCTTTCTACACAACTTACAAGTATTTTGAACAATGTAGGTCAGAACACAAATTTCTCTGAGACTTCACCCATATTCCCCTTCCAGCTGTTTATTTATCCCTACTTTTATTCCCTACTTTTAAAGCTGCTCTTAAAACTCTCCTTTATCCTTGTTTCTCAAAAAATCTTGGATAAAGAGCCTTATCAAGAAGCTTTGAAAGAATTGTCTTGATTAAATACACTTGATGAAACAGGATTATTCCCCCTACTAAATTCACATTGATTCTTTCCTGTATGTCCTGTTCATCCATGTGTTTCCTACTTCTGTCTCTCGCTAGCCTGACAAACTGACTGTCTTCCAGAAAGTCAAGCCTATAACTCCATGGTCTCCAGACTGGCCATTTTAAAAAGAGGTGCAACATCAGCCAACTCCATCCATGGGCAGTCAGGCCTCACCTCACCAGAAGGTGACACGCTGCAGACATCTGGCATCTCCACCTCTGAAGTCCTCGACTTTCCCCACTGGAGCGCCAGCAGCCAGTTTGGTCTAGATTTTCATCTGCTGGCACATTAATCTGAGCTGGGTCCACAGTCTTGTCATCTGCAAAGAAAGTTTGTTGGTTCAGGTTTTGTCTTGTTTTGGTTTTGGTTTTTTTGTGCGTGTGAACCCCGCTAGCTGTAGGGTTTTTTGCCCTCTAATTCTGAGCAACTGGGGGAAGAAGGGGGGGCAGGGGGAGCTGTCATGCTGTGGGTTCCATTCAGTCTGCCAAGTTTATCCTTTTTTGTGTCACCCTCACTGGGAGATGTCTTCTTTTTCTGGAGGAATTTATTTATGTACTTCTAGTAGTCCTCTTTACTGCTTAAAAACATGGAAGTGTTGTTTTTTGGAGTATTTTAAATTACATTTTTCATTTCATTCTCTGATACAGAGTCCATAAAACATCTCAGTCTCCCTAGCAAGCGCTCTGGCCTTTCGGCTGTACCTTTTGAAGAGCTTTCTCACTTTTACCTGACTTGTCTCCTTGAACTTACATATCATGTGAGCCAACACAGGCAGGACATGGGAACAACCACAAAACCATGGATGAAATGCAAAGATTAAGTTTATTTCTGTTACCTTGCGAACTGGGGGATCTCCGAAGCAGCGCCCAGGACAGAGGCACACAGGCAGGAATGCCGGCACCTCAGAGCTCGGTCCTTGCTAGAGAGGGTTTTGAACCTGTTGTTTTCACCTATACATCAGGAATTCACATGGGTGTAATATATCGCCATGCTTTGGTCTTTCCCACAGCAGAGCAGGAATCTCAAGCACGTTCAGTAGGGTGCCTCTGAGTCTATCGGAGGCCTGAGGTATCTAAACGCAGAGGTTCTACTTGTCAAGCACACAAGACTAAACAACAATTAGTATGATATGCATGATATGCACATTTTTCTACACCCCAGCTGCAAGTCACTTGAGCGTGTTTACAATCCTCCTTGCCAATCTTCCTTTACATTCCCATAAACATGATTGTAATGGACTTTTTTTTCCTTTTTTATCTTTCCATTCCTCTAAGGGTGTTTAAATTGAAAATGCTCCAGGCCTAGTGTACCATTCAAGATTAGATCAAGAATTGCATCTTCTGAGTTTTCTGGTGGCTTGCTCAGGCTAGCCGTTCATGTGCTTACATTGTCTAACAATTTATTCTCTGCACCATGCTCTGTCATCGTGGTTCCCTCACTGCATGGGGAGCACTGAAAGATACTGTTTTCTATCCTCTCAGCCTCTCTGATCTCCCTTAGCTTTTCCAGGTCCCTTTCACCACCTTGGCCAGACGGCTGCTGGAAAGACCCCAGCACAGCGACTCGTGCAGCTTAGATATGGCACCGTAACCTGCAGGATTCCCTGCCACCAGCTGGGGCACCCCCAGCCAGCTTCACCCTAGGATATCTCCTGGCACTTCCAGCATCATTCCCCAGCTGAAGCAAGTTCTTGATGAGTGGTTCCTAAATATTTTGTACCCCAAATGACCACTGACTGAGCCTCAGTGGTGGTTCACACACCTTCTGCAGCAGCATACAGAGTAATACAGTGCCCACGGATGACATCCCCCCCTCCTCCCTCCCAGCATCTGAGGTACCTGCCATGTCCTCCCTGGGTTGCTCCAGCTCTACACCCTCCCTTGACCTTTAGTCCCTATTTTGCAAAGCTCTGCTAAAGCAAGACTCTAATTATTGTAACTGTTCGTTGCACATTCTCCATGCTGAATTTTGTCAACTTCTGTCTTTTTTTTCTCCCCATTCCCTCTCCAGAATACAGAATTTTTAATATCTTCATACCCTGAAGCCTTACCACCGTAACCTCTGCACTTTTCTCTGCCTCTCAGCTTTCCTCTGGCCTTTCAATTAAGTTGCCCTTGGCCTGCTTCCACTGTGGCTTCAGAGGAACAGTTTTCTTTGCTGAGCTGCCTGTACAGCTAAAATGGAAGTGAAAGCCACAACAGCTGCTTTGCCATTAGACATCAGCTGTTACAACTTTGAATATTTATATGGGATGGTTTTCTGGGGTAGAAAGTACTCATCAGACCGAAGGAGAGACACTCTGAAAGTACTTTAAAGAGCAGCCTACAGGGCTTTTTAGGGATAGTGGGCTTGAGTCTCCCTGCCTGATGTATTTTCTAGCAGACTGTACACATTGGCAATCCACAGCTCAGGACACTGTAACATCTGTTTCAAGTGCATCCTTCAGATGGAAAAACTGGGCCATTAAGCTGGCAGCTGGGAGTGGTACAGGGAATGGGGATGGGGCCTAGTTCACTTTAACACTTTTTCTTATTTATTTTTTTTAAATGCTGTTGCAATCATTAGTAAAGTAACAAGTGGTCTATCACAACCTTCTCTTCAGCTTCTGTGGAGAATATGGGTTTCTACACACTTGGAAAAAAGAGGTGCTGCTTCCCACTTCCAACCAAGGTGGTTGGTTTCCTGCAGGAGCACTCCCGATCAGCTCATGCTCTAAAATGCACTTTGTGTGACCACACTACTCAGAGCAGTCTTGCCTTGCGCTTCTTTACTGATGTGATGGTTTGATTGCACTGCAACATAGCCAAAACCTCCTACATTGAAATATCAGTACGCTTTAAAATCTCTCTCATGGTTAATGAGTGCAACCTAAGGGAAGAACCTAAAAGCAGCACTGTCCACTGGCATGCACTGACCTTCAGAAGATGGCCAGTCTGCATCAGAAAATGCTCACAACATAAACCTCCACCAGTTGTTAGGAAACTACATGGAACCAGCCTTTCCCAAATAACGAAGACTCTAAACAAATATTTAGTACAAGGTTGCTTTCACCGGGATAGATGAGAAGTGGCATCGCATCAGTGCAACCCAAGTAAGAGTAATTTCCATTTGGGCTTTGCACATAAAAAGCTTAAGACAGGCAAAACCTCTTTTAAGGAACCTGTACCTTAGTAAGCTACAGGCTGTGCTGTCATACTTTTATGACTCACAGGGAAAGCAAGGGTGTCTTCTCACTGGGTCTGCAAGGAAAAACAGTCTCATCCACTGAGAGGGAGAAGGACCTTTCATACAGCTTTGTGGAGACTCCAGGCTGCCCCATTCTGTGCTGGAAAGCACCATGGGGAGTCTGACCACATGCCTCTCTGCAGGAGACTGAAGCATATGGCTTCATTAGGGAAGAGAGAGGGTGGCCTCTGCCTGGAACAAACCTAGCATTGCTTCAGAACCTACCTGAAATGAAGGTGAACCTGCTGGAAAGGTGCCACGTCTGTGCCTTTTACTGTAACATTTGAGAAATGGGTTTATGTATGAGGGGACATAATATCTTAACAAGAAGTTGCTGATTTTAATTGAAAGTCATCCAGATAACTCACCTAGAAAAGCTCTGAAAGCCTGAAGTAGACAGCAGGTAGCCACTCCCTGTGGTTATCACCCTGCACGTCACCATCCCACCAAGTAATTCCTCTTCATGAGCAGAGCTGAGCAGGAGGGCTGGGGAAGACAAAAGTTTGGCCATTCCCTTGGGCTGTGACGACTAGTTAGAGCTATGAGACCTCTCTGCTCTTAGTCCTAATACCTGTCACCGGTGGTGTCCCTGACACCCTTCTGCTGTGAAACCCCAAAGGTGACACCTGAGGGACCACCAGTGTGTCGGCTCCAAGGCGGCACAGCACACACTCTGAGCACAGATGTGTTCCCCATCCTTCCTCCAGCAGTGGCATAAGAAAGGCCTGTGAGAGGGCTGAAACGAGACAGGGACCTGGGAGATGACTCCTGAAAAATGTCTGCCGCAGCTTCACAGTGTCATCAGTCTAAGGACAGCGTGGCCCCAGATGGTGTTAAACATGAAGAAGCATGTTACCCACTAACTAGACTTTCCTGCAAGCCCACCTCCCTCATATATCCCCTGGGAAGCCAAAATTAAGGAAGGACCACTTGCTTCTTTGTGCTAGACATGGCCAGAGACCAATGGTCCTGCTCCTCCAGCTTTTCACTCAGCACAAGGCATGGAGACCAGCTCTTTGTTAGGCAGGGACTCCAAACATTTCCAGCCCAGAGAAAATCTAGCATCCTCATCCCCTAGACATCACACACTCTTTCCTCCTGGATCTGGCTGGCATGCACCAGTGGGCCAGCAAACACGGCTGTGGCCCATCACTGATCTTGCATGCCCAGTGTCAGCATGTGAAGCATGAGGGATTTCTTGAGCTGCTGTCCACTTGGATGAAGCTACCAAGAGAATAAGGAAACTGCTGCTAGCCCTGTGCCTTTCACAACACAGACAGACCAGCTCACCCTCTCCTTTCTTGTTTTTTGCCTGCTGCTTCCTCTGCAGCTTAATCCAAGGGCTGCAGAACTTGTCACTGAACTCAGTACTCAATATAAGAGAGAGATCTGCAGTTCCTTCAATTTTTATCACTTTAGAGGAACGATTGCTGTGCAGGACTGACAAAAATCCCTTTAAATAAAAGAGTTTTACCTTTTTTAAAATTTTTTTTTAAATTTATTTTACTATCCTCAGACTATGTTAGCATCGAATTTTAAAGGCCAGGGACAGAGTAAAATAACTCACCAGTTAGACTTTTGCTAGCCTATTACCGCAACAATTTCAGAAAGACAAATCTCCAAAAATTGCCAAGGTGGATCAAGACTGGGCTGGTGACAAAAAGTTGAAATGAAACAATGAGGCTCATTGTGATGGTGACTTTAGTAGTTTTTCCACTGCCTCCTGAAGCATGCTTCTCCCACAAAACTTAAACATCAACACTCTGCAAGAGAACCTCTCTGTCACTCACGCTGTCAGATCAGACATCAATGGTGACACAGTCATGTGTAAATACATGAACTACGCAAACAGAGAAGTGTCAGAAGTTGGGCATGGTAGAGTGTTTAAGTGGCAAATTTTCATGCAGCTCGCAAAAAGGTTCCCATTGTCTCTGGGAAGACAAACCAAAAAGTGCTGTCCCAGTGGGCTCCTTCTGTAGGTGCGATTTGCAAACTGTTAGGAAGTCAGCTGATGGTTGCAAATTGCTTGGCTCTTGAGAGAAGGAGTAAATAGATGAGGAAAAACTGGGAGATCAAGGACTCTCTACTCAAGCAGCTCACATTTAAAAAACACTACATTAATATTCTCACATAGTCAAAAAGAAGTGGTGCAGTGATTCGCTAAGCAACACCACCATACAGAGATGCTCTGCATTTGTAGAGCAACATGCTTTGTCACTTCAAGGGCAACCATTAAATATCCACATGCAAACAGGAATAAAAAAGGTGAGAACAGGATTCTTCACTAAAAATATGTTGTTTGCAGTAAAGTAGTGCCAAGCAGGGAGAACACCTAAAGAGAAGAAGGGAAAAGCTAAAACACAGGATGAGCAGCAGGTTGCACTGTTTTTGGCTGCTAGTATGAGCCTATGTTTTGGATTTGTGCTGAAAACAGTGTTAATAACACAGGGACATTTTAGTTACTGCTGAGCAGTGCTCACACAGAGTCAAGGCCTTTTCTGCTCCTCACACCACCCCACCAGTGAGCAGGCTGAGGGTGCACAAGAGGTTGGGAGGGGACACAGCTGGAACAGATGATGCCAACTGACTAAAGGGATATTCTATACCATATGAGGTCATGCTCAATATATATTTGGGAGAAAGAAGGATACAGTGGGGGATGTTTGGAATGATGGTGTTTGTCTTCCCAAGTAACCATGATGCATAATGGAGCCCAGCTTTCCTGGAGATGGCTGAACACCTGCCTGCCCATGGGAAATGGTGAATTAATCCCTTGTTTTGCTTTGCTTGTGAATGTGGCTTTTGCTTTACCTGTTAAACTGCCTTTATCTCAACCCATGAGTTTTCTTACTTTTACTCTTCCAATTCTCTCTCCCATCCCAGCAGGTGGGAATGAGCGAGTGGCTGCATGTGCTTACTTGTTGGCTGAAGTTAAACCACAACAGCCCTTTTTGGTGCTCAATGTGGTGCTCAATGCATTTAAGATAATGACAGATTTGATTGGAATGTGCTAGATCAAATTTATACCTGTTATTGCTGCCTAGCTATCAATGGACAGGCTCTCATTCTTGCCATGGCACTTCCTTGTCTTAATGTAATTTAGAGTCTAGTGTTGGTTAGTGTCTGCTTTTTGCTTTCACTGTTTGCAGCACTGTTGCACGGCTTATCATCTCACTCTGCTGTGCCTGGGAACATTTTGATAACAGTGATGGCCACGCACCTGGGCTGGCAGATGGCCAGGTCATCTCTGGTATTTCTGTGCTGCTGTTCTGGTCAGGCTGAGACTCCAGTGTGAACTCAAGTCAAAGGGACTGTGAACTGTGGATGAGTCCAAGTGGGAACAGTACATTTTTTACAATGAAGGCGGTAAAATACTGGAATGGGATGCCCAGAGTGATGGGAGATGCACCACCACTGGAGACATTCAGGGCCAGGCTGGACGGGGCTCTGAGCAACCTGATCTAGTTGCAGATGTCCCTGCTCATTGCAGGGGGTTGGACTAGATGACCTTTGAAGGTCCCTTCCAACCCAAACTAGTCTGTGATTCCAGGACACCCTGAATCATCTGTGGCCATGGTTATGTCCATTTCAAAGCAGGTATACCTCTGAAGGGCTTGTGGCCCAACGATAAGCTGGAGAAGGTACACCTTGAATCATCTGCAGCTATGGATAAATCAAGGCTGCAGCAGGTAGGCCTTGAAGCATCAGCGGCTGTGCATAAGGTCATAATGTAGCTCTTCAAAGTGTATGGCCATGGATAAGGCCAGGATAGAGCAGGTACAGCCCTGGAGGGACTGCAGCCATGGGTAAGGCCATGTTGGAGCAGATTTACTTCTGAAAAGACTGTGACTGTGGATAAGACCATGCTGGAGCAGGTATATCTCTGAAGGCATTTTGGCCCAGGGAGAGTGCCATATTGGAACAGCTGCACCTCAATGTGACTGTGGCTATGGACAGCCAAAGGAGAAATATTTCCTCCAACATAACAGCCTCTCTGGCAAAAATCTACTGGTTTTCCACAGCTGAGAAGACTATGTTCACTGCTTAGTGAAATTATAAATAAGCGAAGGGCACGAGAGCTGGGAGTTCTGATAAGACATCACTGCCTGAACCTGTGTGTGTGTTGCCTCCACCCACAAGTTCTATTCACCTTCTGCTCAGGCTTTGCCTAACAAAGCCCTGGCAGGCAGCCCGTGACCCTTCCAAACATCTCTGATAGAGAGTGACTTGCCAGGGAGGGTTTTGTGATTTAAGGAGATCATTTATTACCTCCTTGACTCTAATCAGGTTGATTTATATTATCTCACTGAAGGACGTGGACCATGTACATGTCTGAAAAGTGTCTGCAATACCTCTGATTTGATGATGATTGATAGCACGACCTTGGTGACCCTGATATCCAGACTGTGGGCTATGATGGATTCAAAGTGCTCAAGAACTTCCCTTTGGTTTGGGGGATTTTTGGTAGCTATTTTCAAAGCCCAGATAGATGGCTGAAATATCACAGCTTTGGATTTTCCTGCCTTATGTCAGATAGCTTTTGCACTCTAGTGCTAACAAATCATTACACTGTCACTTCAGAACCTCAGCTTTACAAGTATGATGTATTAGACAAAATCAGAACCGTGTAACAACTCCTGAAGACGGATTCATATTACGATATTAGTGTCATGTAATTCTTTCTAGGTCAACTTTGAGTGGCATTTGTGCATTTGTAATGTAGGAACGGCTGACTGAAAATGAAGCCCTGGACTTTTAAATGGCTTGGCATAGCCTTCTGGGCCTGAATGTCAAGTCTAGCTAAATACATCTTCAGGGATCAGATTTGAGTTTTCAGTCCTCAAAAACATGTACAGAGTGTTTCAAAAAGATGGTCCCAATTTGAAGTCACTGTACCTCTGCAACTACAAACAGCCCATGAACAAAACTCTTACAGTCCGTTCAGCAGATGGAGGGAACATAGAACATTTATAAAAAGGCTACTAAAACTTGATAACTCATTAAACTGTTTGTAAATTTTTGTGTAATTGTAACACGTTGGGTCCATCTTTTTGAAATATCCTGTAGTATCAACGTCCCTTATGCTTTTGTTTCCTGGGGAATCTGGAATGATCATGCTTTGCCAGGGTGATATTTTACCCCCTAAAGTTTCCAAAGAGATAATTCCATCAAAAGCAATGTTGTTTTGTTCTTTTTTTATTTTTTTTTTATTTTATTTTATTACCTTTGAAACTTATGCTGTACTTGCTCACTGTGTATGGACCACACTGCAAAGTACCACAGAATTCACTTAATATCTGGTTCAAAGTCTAACTTTGAAACTCCATCCAATCTATTCAGACTCAAAATCTTATTGACACATTCTCATTTTCAAATCCTAAATACATTTGGGTATATTATACCAGACCACATCTTTAGTGACATCAGGACAGAGTTATCAGATCTACTGTTTGGGAATTATGGACACACTGTATCGTATGTCTGAATAGCCCCATTCTTTTTTAAATGCTCTGAACTAGTGACACTAGGAAGACTAATTATTGTGCTGTGATTCTAGGTGTATTACATCAGTCTTAATAATTACATGCTTAAGATTAACATATTGTGAAACATGCTTGTATAAGGATACTGTTTGTGGCAAACAAAGCACCAAATATAACACTTTTCTGCACAATGCTAGAAGGTTAATCTTTTCTCTTTTTCCTATAGAGCATAGTAAATCACCATCTTCATTACTTCAGCGCTGAAGTTTTCTGACGTTGGAAAGTCAGAGAGCAGTGAGGATGCATACAGAAATGTGTAGGTTGAATGGAATAGATAGCAACGGTATGAGGCTGACGGGAGACCTTATCGCTTTCTGCAACCACCTGAAAGGAGGTTGTAGCATGGAGGCGGTTGGGCTCTTCTCCCAAGTAACAAGTGACAGGATGAGAGGAAAGGGCCTCAACTTGCACAAGTGGAGGTATAGATTGGATATTAGGAAAAAATTCTTCCTGGAAAGGGTTGTCAGGCATTGGAACAGGCTGCCCAGGGAAGTGTTTGAGTCACCATTCCTGAAAGTGTTTAAAAGGCATTTAGATGAGGTTCTTAAGGACATGGTTTAGTGCTAGAGTTAGGTTAGGTTATTGTTGGACTTGATGATCTTGAGGGTGTCTTCCAGCTGAAGTGATTCTATGATTCTATAATTCTATGACTTAGTTCAGTGAGAATGACTCTCTGTATGAGAAAGGGTATGCCAGTGTCTGCATAGGTTTAGCCTGGATTAAAAATAAAATAGTTGTGTTGGTCTCTTGTTTCAATGAGATATCTGAACAGAAAGTTATTTTACTTCTAAGAATAGAAATGAACAGTACTTCAGAATCAGGGTGCAAGATAAGTACTTTTCTAAGCTACACAAATCTGCTTATGTCTCTGTTTTGTTTGGAGAAGAGCTTTTCTTTCTGCATGGCTGGGTTTGTAACAGCAAATATCACCATCTTGCCAAAAGGGAGGGCGTGAAATTCTCACTTGAATTTCTCCTGTGAGCATGGGCAGCTGGCTGCATGCACAGCGTGCAGCACGTTGAGGTGCCACCCCAAAGGCTCTGCCCTTCTGCGTGGAGAGAGGTGGCAGCCAAGAGGCACTTGCATGAGGCACAAAGTGGAGCTGCAGGTTGTGCCTGAAGCCTTACGTGTGACTGAGCTGGTAGAAGCTGCCTGCAGCTGAAAAAAAGGAGCTGGTCTTCTCCTGCTTCTGTCTGCACCATCCCGCTGCCCCTTTTTGCACAGCTATTGCCTCTTCAGACATTCTTCTGTGTCCATTTACCTACTGAAATGGAAAACCTACCCACTGCCTTTGCTCAGATGGGAGCCCCATGCGTGGCATACCTAGCAGAGATGGTGGTGGGAACTTTGGCCAGGAGTTGGGGTGGGAACCGCCCCTTTTTGGCAGCAGCGAGCTGTCACGTTGGCTCACACCACTTTATGAAACCTTAACCCAAGACAGCTGCAAAAGGAGGAATAGCAGAAATGGGAACCTGGAAAGGAGAAGGCAAAGCAGCTTCTTCCACCTCAGCGTGACTTTTCCTATGCGATAGCCGATGTTAAGAAGCTGGTGAGGGGAGGAGAGCAAAAGGAACAACAGCAATGGACACAGGTGCCTGAACAAACCGAAGCATGAAGACAAAGAGGCAGATCAAAGCCCCATGTACCCTCTCTAGTGGTGTGTCTTTTCAAAAAGAAGCCATTCGGACCCTGGAGTGAAATGTAGCTTCCCATATGGAGAGGGAAGTACAAGGATGAGTCCTCTGGGTGATCAAGAGCTCGTCAGACTGCCCAGGACAGCATCCCTGCTGCAAGGGCTGTGTGTGGATGCTTGGTGTCCTCCTTCCCAGCTCGTAGGCTGCAGACTTCGGGCACTCTGCAAAACACGTGGGACCTCCATGACGGTGAAGGCAATGGTGTGTGTAGGTCTGGGGCTGGTTCTCAAACTGCTCCACAGGACATCACGTTGCTTGTGTGTAATGCCTGCTACTCACTCGTGGAAACTTTTGTCTTGTTTTTCAAGAGAAAAGTGAAAAATGGGGCTTTCTTTTAAAGCAGCCTTTGACAACCTGCTTCCCATCAGAAAAAGGAGAGCGGCTTTACAGTTCTTTTTCCCAGACAAAGTTAAGCAGCTGGAAAAGGTTTGATTTAAGGTGACAGCTTGGTTTTTGCTTAAAGCATATGTGCTGGGTGCAACTGCATGTATTTCACCCAGGATTCAGGGGATGGTCAGTGACAAGGTTACAGTAAAGTTAAGGAACAAAACCTTGGTGAGATTTAGAAATCCCTTAAGACACAAGGGATACTGGTGGTAGCTTTACTCCTACTCCTTTACTCTCACTCTCTATCCCCCTGATAGTTCTTCGGTTGATATTGATCCATTTAAAGTGTATAAAGCAAATAACTGTATTTAACAGTCCTAGTTGTGAGCAATCAGAGAGCTCTTAAAAATCCCAGAATGTGAATCTACAATGTTTACCCTCAGGCAGAAATACCATTAATAATTTAAGATGTCGTATGCAATTGAACAGTAATGGTAATTTTCAGCTACAAGAGCTCTAACAGTATATTCCAGTTCTCTGTATACTGTGGAAACAGCGCTTCTCTGGGTAAATGCCATCTTCATACACACTGAGCTCTGAAAAATTACAGCCATTTTTCTCTATGGTTCATTTATAAAGCTTTCTTGAATCCTAGGAAAAGCCCCCATAACGTGACCCACAGCTTGCATGCATATCGCTTGCCTTTGCACAGCCAACAGAGCTGCTGCTGGTTTGCCCTGCAAGTCTGATCCTTCTCAAGTGTCCAAAGCCTCAGAAGGATGGGACTCTGGCTTCAGTGTGCTTTCATAGAATCATAGAATCACAGAATGTTAGGGATTGGAAGGGACCTCGAAAGATCATCTAGTCCAATCCCCCTGCCGGAGCAGGAACACCCAGATGAGGTTACACAGGAACATGTCCAGGTGGGTTTTGAATGTCTCCAGAGAAGGAGACTCCACAACCTCCCTGGGCAGCCTGTTCCAGTGCTCTGGCACTCTCACTGAGAAGAAGTTTCTTCTCAAGTTTAAGTGGAACCTCTTGTGTTCCAGCTTAAACCCATTACCCTTTGTCCTACCATTGTTTGTCACCGAGAAGAGCCTGGCTCCATCCTCGTGACACTCACCCTTTGTATATTTGCAAACATTAATAAGGTCACCCCTCAGTCTCCTCTTCTCCAAACTAAAGAGACCCAGCTCCCTCAGTCTTTCTTCATAAGGGAGATGCTCCACTCCCTTAATCATCTTGGTTGCCCTACGCTGGACTCTCTCCAGCAGTTCCCTGTCCTTCTTGAACTGAGGGGACCAGAACTGGACACAATATTCCAGGTGTGGTCTCACCAGGGCAGAGTAGAGAGGAAGGAGAACCTCTCTCAACCTACTAACCACCCCACTTCCTGAAGAGCAGGGCCAGATCCACCCAGAGCTGCATCATCTGTCGGGTCCAACCCAGGGCACAGTTACACATCAGACATGGAATGCCGAAGGGTGCAGTTATGTAGCAGACGACATGCTGTTTTTGCAAGAAAACATCTTTCAGAAGGTTGCCTGGCCACTGGTTTGATTGCACAGTGGGACTCGAGGGGACAAATCTGTGATGAGTCCAGCGGTGGGGTCAGCACCTCTGTGCCATCCTGGTAGCTCTCACAGGGAGGATTGGTTGCGTCAGTATGGAAAACGCTCTGTCAAGCCAAGGGTGTAAAGCTCTGCAAAAAGTATTTGCAGGAAGGGCAACAATCGAGAAATCAAGTAAGGAAAATATGAGTGCAAATAAACCCTACAGAAAGTTAACAGCTGTAAAAACACCCAGCCCAGGCAGTGCCAAAGCAGGTGGGGGAAACTGTGCCACCGCAGGATAGTGGTGACAGCTGCTGAGCGGAACAGGGCACTGCTTTGTCTGGGGGCACCTCAAATCTCTGTTGATGTGTCTTCCCAGCAGGTGGGTGGTGAAACACTTCAGGTGTTGTAAATAAAATGCTGTAATGTTCCCCCTGGAAGGAGTACAGCAGGCACTAAGCCTCTGTCTAAGGTCTCTGCTGGCTGCCTCTGGCTGGAGGACGGTCCCTGTCCCTGCCTTCGTCCCCCTTCACGTGCTGCTGGGCACTTTCCATGCTGGCTGTCCCTACCAGTGGCCTCAGGGTTATGGAAATTTTACCAGACGTGTTTGGCACTGTAACGACAAAAAAACAGCCTGACAGACAAGGCTAATGGGAGGGAAAAAAAAATAATCAGTTTTTACTGGATTTGTCTGAATTCAGCCTCCCTCAACAAAGATTATTATGACTAATTAGGCAGAGCACACTAACAACGCTCGCATTTGGAAGTGCAGTTTCTCAGTGAAAGGGGAAATTAAATAGGATGTGATCAAAGAGCTGCAGACAAAGAGAAAATGAGGCCAGTTCAAACCAGTAGGTTTTCATCAGAGAACAGGTGAATACATTAGGTAATTTATTTTGTTGTACCTAGAACATTAGTAAGTGTTACACAGCACTACAGTTTGCATTTCCAGTAAAAGCCCCGGGTTGTAAAGCTGGAAGGATGCCAGGGCTCAGCAAGCTGAGGAGCAACATAAAGAGAGGAATCATAGAATATGTTAGGTTGGACTTAAGATCATCAAGTCCACCAAGGAGGTGCAAGGTGGGCACAGCAAAGGCACTGGTGGCTTTGGCACAATCGGTCATAACCTCTGGCATCTTGGAGCCACCCTGGCAAAATTTCTGGAAGGCATTTGAGCCAGCAAAGGGGCTTTAGATGAGAGCAGACACTTGTGCTGGTCGGTTGCTGGCAGGTCTGATCCCTGCTTCAAGGGGCAGAGCTCTGGCCTGACGATCTTCTGAAACTACGTCCCCAAGCTCATAACTGTTCTTGGGAACAAAGGTCTCCAGGTAAATGTATTTCTTTACATCACTCTGCCATGTAAGAACTGGGAAGCATATTAAAAAGTGACACCTTGAACTGACAGTACCTTTTTCTTGCCTACTCTTGGCAGAGCCCCCAGTGTGGTCAGAGACATGAAGAAACTTGCCGTGGAAGTGCTAATCAGGCTTTTGTCATGTCTCTTCCATGCTAGCAAGCAGCAGGACAGCATCTAGGAGTCACTATTTGCAGTCATGATCAAGCATCAAACACCCGCCCATGTGCTGCTAGCGCAGAAAGCAGGAGACTGAAAAAAATGCCACTGATTAAAATTAATGCCAGGGGAAAGCCCTCAGGCCATGAATTCTGCACAGCACAAATTGGAGAATTTCATCCAGCAGTTCCTGCTTCATCCTTTCCCCATGTCAAAATTGCAGCGCACTTTCAATCTGGGCACCTGGCTCTGAACACCCTCCTCAGGTAGTGACACTCCTTCTCCCGTGGGCTGAAGGAACAAAATCATAAACAGGTATATGAAAAAATTATTGCCTCAGCAATAGCCTCTCCATAACCATGCTAGTGGGAAGGAATCATGTACTGAAAAGAATCTGCAGTCAGAGATAACAGTTGCCAATAAAAGCTTCAGGCCATGTCACTGAAGCTGTATATAATATTATCCACGGAATTTACAGAATTTATTTTAATTTAGCAACTTCCCCAAGAATATGAACGAGGCGTATAAAAGGTTCCAGAGGAGCAGTAATCACAGTGAAGCTACAGAGGCATCTGTGTAGGGACCAGCAGCTCAAGCTTGAGAAAAGATCATTAATAATTGAAGATCAGAGCCCAACAACATGTGGTTTTCCTGGGTGCCTCATGTTGCAGCATCACCGCTGACAGGAGAGCCTGGCCACCACCACATGGGGAGGGCAGGAGGTGCTTGCCTCTTCCAGGCAGGACAGGCAGCACAGAATCATAGAATTATTTTGATTGGAAGAGACCCTCAAGGTCATCAAGTCCAACCATTAGCCTAACACTGTCACTAAACCATGTCGCTCAGAACCTCATCTACACATCTTTTAAACCCCTCCAGGGATGGTGACTCAACCACTTCCCTGGGCAGCCTGTTCCAATGCCTGAGAACCCTCTCTGTGAAGAAAGTTTGCCTAATATCCAATATAAACCTCTCCTGAATGCATGGAGAATCTGCCCCTAGGCTGAGGGAGAAGGCATCATTCCTTAGGGCTGCCAGCCAACCCTTTCTGTAAGTGTCCTGCTTGCTAAACAGTGTTTCAAATTGAAAAAAAAAAAAAAAAATATATATATATATATTAGCCAAAACTCAAGCTAAAGGGAAAAATGTAGCAACAGTCCCATTTTAAAATATGTTGGCTACGAAAAACATCAGCCACCTTCTTCTGTTCCGTCCTCTGAACATGCTATAAGTTCCCAGCTTGCTTGCTCCATCCACAGCCTCCCATTGACTTTCTCTATCACCCTGAACACATTAACACCACTTCTGTACTTCAGCCTTCTCTTTTAGATAGAGATGGAGAAGGATAAACTTGTTTTTCCAGACCACCCGGAAATTCTCAGGTAATAAGTTCTTGGTCTTCAAGTACTGATATTTTTCAACTGTTCTAAAAATAGTGGGTTTCATTCATCCTAACAACACTGCTATTTTTTAAATTTTATTTTCCTAGCACATTGCAGAGAAAGAAAGAGGTAGAGGCATGAGCGAAGCTGCTTGAGCAGAGCTGGACCAAAAATGTGAGTATTCAAAGGGGGACCTGTCTGTTCAGACCAACCCCAGCCATACGCATGTCATTAAAGCACCTATCCTAATACTAACTGTTTGCTGCACTGGTTATTTCTAAGAAAGGGAAAACTTACATAGAACCTGGTTCAGGAAACAAACAAACAAACAAACAAGGTTGTATGAACAATTGTCAGAGATACACCAGTAGCTCAAGCCCCATGGGGGTTACAAACTTGCAGACTCTCATTGCTTTCTGGTCACAGAGAGAGGCCGGGAGAGCTGAAGAGGGGAATTAAGGGAAAAGATGTAGTAGATCAACTCTTTTTCCAGCCCGTCTCTGCACCCCCAGACTGAAAATTAAAGTTATGGTTCATAAGGGACTATGGATCACTTGAACATACCCTATCGCATGAGTCAAAAATCAGTTGAGCTGTGCCCTCCATGTGCGGGGACAGGGACTGGGGAGCAGGAGCCAGAGAAGCCCTATTTCAAGAATTAAGGTTGCCACCAGACCTTGTGAAAACTTTTCCATGTCTAATGTTTGTGCAAAGGGCTCTGGCTTGACAACAACTTGCTGGTGCATAAGGTGTACCACGGAGTAAAATTTCACCTTTGAAGCAAAGCATCCTCTACTGGGGCAACCCCCAGTATCAATACAGGCTGGGGGATGAAGGGGTTGATAGCAGCCCTGCTGAGAGGGACGTGGGAGTACTGGTGGATGGACATGAGCTGGGAACGTGCACTTGAAGCCCAGAAAGCAGATCCTATCCTGGGCTGTATCAAAAGCAGTGTGGCCAGCAGGTCAAGGGAGGTGATTCTGTCCCTCTGCTCTGCTCTGCTCTGGTGAGACCCGACCTGGAGTCCTGTGTCCAGCTCTGGAGCCCTCAGTACAGGAAAGATGTGGAGCTGATGGAGAGGGTCCACCAAGATGACCAGAGGGCTGGAACAGCTCTGCTGTGAGGACAGGCTGAGAGAGTTGGGGTTGTTCAGCCTGAAGAAGAGAAGGCTGCAGGGAGACCTTATTGCAGCCTTTCAGTACTTAAAAGGGGCCTGTAAGAAAGATGGGCACAGACTTTTTAGCAGGGCCTGTTGTGATAGGACAAGGGGTAATGTACCACAGCCCAGGTGAACACCAGTAGGTAGCGCTTTGTCTACATGGTGCCCAACGGTGAGCACACAAAAGGGGCTGGGAATCCACTCCATGAACCTGTTTAAATGATTTTTTTTCTAGCTAATGCACCTCTCCACAGCTGCTGCATCCGTGTGAAGCCAGTGTGGATGAAAGGTGCAGTTCACTAAGGCGATCAAACTGCAGGGAGCAATGGTACCAGCAGCAGACAGCAGCCTCAGAAGCTCATGAGCCCAGAGAAGAGCCAAGTGAGCACTCGGGAAGATACAGCATCATCTCTGGAGCTCTACAGTGCCTTTCTAAAGTGGGATGGAGACAAACTCTAAGAAAAAAAAAAAAAAAAAAGAAGTATAATCCTTGGGGCTGCATGTACTATAGTACAGCTGGAGCCTCTCACCATTCAGAGAGTGCTTCTCTGTTCTAATTAAAGGATATAAGGGCTGTTCCTTAACTGATATGAAGGATCTTTTCTTGTGTGGCAGAGATGCTTACCACAGAGGTTTGAATAAAGGCTGAAATGAGCAAAGTTCGCCCAGGCTGGTCTGACAGCCCCGCTGCAGCATCCTTCTACAAGTTTGCATTCATAGAAGGCTTTTTTTCTTTAACCTCCTTTTCTTTCCCTCTCTTTCTCTGCCACTAGCTGCTAGCTGTCTCTTTTATTTCGTAGCTTTCGTGAGGTTGAGACATAACCCTTGTAGGTCTCATTCCTGCACAACAGAGAGACAAGATAACCCCAGCTGCCAATGCCACTACCCTCACTACTGATGCCATCCATTCGCTCTCCTGCTGAAAGGGTCAGCTCATCATCTGCAAAATAAACATGAGGTCTGCCAGGGTAGCGACAAGGAAATGTCTAATAGGACTTCTGCTCCTTGTACTCTTGTTCTTTCCTTGGATGGCATCATGGGAAAAGGAGTGGGGATGCCTGAGGATGGTGGCTGGGGGGGGTCAGTGTCTGGTCTTTCACAGTAGGAAATCTACATCTTGGGTCACAACATAGAGATAAATGGTGAGGAGTTAATACTGGAAGTTAATCTGATATAAGGCAGGTGAATGTAAACAGATCTTTGCTCTAGTGGGTAACAGGACACAAGCAAAGACAAGTTTTTTCCTATGGATGTCTCAAGGTATCTATCTGTTTTGACTTTAATCTTTGATTCTGCCCTTATATAAATACTTAGATTTTTTAATTGCAAACATCCTATTATATTCATATTTTTAACATTTTAGCTAGCAATTCCACCTTACAGACACCAATTTATTTGCCTTTTTCGTATATTTAGCAATTGTCTTATACTTTCTCCATGGTATGATTAGCAAATCTGCAGTTACCCAGTTACTGTGCGTAAGACATTCTGTAGTCACAGAGGGAACCATATAAAGTAATTTAATGTGTCAAATCCCATAAAAGTCTGACAACATATGCATCATGGGAACCTTAGGAAAAATCAAGACCCACTATTACAACAAAACGAATCCCCAGTTGTACTGGATCTTGTGAAAACAAGACTTACTGACTTAAAATATCACATAAAGCATATTTGAAATTCCCATTTGCTTTGGTAAAAGCTGTAGGGGTTCATCTGACAGCAGAACCGGGCACAGAAGGATGGCATGGACTGGGTGATAAGACACCATGCATGTAGATAGTCAGAGATGTGAGATATTAAATCAGCGGGAACTGCACTCATGCATGTGAATTACAGTTTAGGCCCAATTCCCAGTCTTCTAGAGTAGCACCTGTTCCTTGTGTTCATTTATGTTCATCTTCACTCTTGCTTCGTACAGTAGGCTTGCAGTGTATGCAAGAGAACTGGTTGGTCTTGCTTTGGGCTAAATAAATTCAGAAGTTGCAGAAACAGCTCTCTATTAGCATAATGCAGATAGAATTCAGCAAATGGATAAACTGTGGTTTCACAGGCAGACCGCCACGATCCAGAAGAACACCCACTCCTGGTCTGCATGGACTCTGGGGTTGGGCAGGCTGCTGTGGCCCTCTGAGCAACCCTACTCCATGACCTCCTGGGGCACATGAGAACACAGGGACTCACTCATTCAATCCTTGGCTCATGCTACCCCACCACAAGGCTCACAGCTGCTGTTTTTGCAACACCATTGATGTGCCCTTCTCCTGCTTCACAACTTTGTCAGTGACTTGTACCCTCTGTGATCCTGAAGAAAGAAAGGAACATCATGTCCACCAGCAGCCTGCTACAGAGGGCCTTTTCCCAAAACAGTCCCAAGCCTGCCTGTGGTGTGGGTCAGCAAACATGTGGTGTGGGACACCCCTCCCCTTGTAGACACTTTCACACACAACTATGGCCATACCTACTCAGTGATTGAGTCTTTCATATCAAGGTCCCAGGACGTTAAATCTGTGCACTGAGGCAGATGACATCCCATATATGTCTCTTGGACCAGGCTCAGCTCTGTAGGAAAAGCTTCGTTTCTCCCTAGAGCCCATAACACTGATGTATTTTGGGTTGGTGTGGTACTGCTGCTGTGCCCAGCGCACACCTCCAGGCACTACAGCAGCAGCAAATACGGCCATACCAGTGTGGGAATTCATGCCTTGCACAGAGGACAAGGTGGCAGAGGCACCAGCTCCTGACCCACAATATAGGTCTGTGCACAATGTTAGAATTGTAGGATAGTTTGAGTTGGAAAGGATCTTCAAAGTCATCTAGTCCAACCCCCTGCAATGAGCAGGGACATCTGCAACTAGATCAGGTTGCTCAGAGCCCCGTCCAGCCTGGCCTGGAATGTCTCCAGGATGGGGCATCTACCACCTCTCTGGGCAACCTGGGCCAGTGTCTCACCACCCTCATTGGAAAAAATTTCTTCCTCATGTCCAGGCTGAATCTCCCCTCTTCTAGTTTAAAATGTTTTACTATTTTCTCTCATTCTTTTAACCAAAAACTTCATCTTTCTTTCTGATAAATGTGATGCCTTCACTGCAAATCTCCTGTTTCCTGAGGTATGGGGTTTATAAAAAGAAAACTGCAATTATGAAAACACCACCAACGAAGGTCTGTTTCACATTTCTCCGGTCACATGGATGGCTAAGCCAAGAAAATTCCAAGTTTATTTAGGAAACTCTGAATTGTGGAGTGTTTCAGCATCAGACTTTTTCCTACCGTTGCGAGCGTTTCCAACAGCTCCGTTCACATCCAGGTGCTAAAGCAGTAATAAAAAAGCAATAGCCAAAAACAGGTGTCGAGTTTCAAAAGTGCCTGAAATTGATCAGAAATGAGATGTGTGGAGCCAGGAAATTACCTGAAGCACAGCAAAAACAAAACATAAACCTTCAGATAAATCATATAATGCAGGAACTCCCTTCTGCACCTCATCTAAGGAAAACATTTAGGAAAGCTGGTGATGTATTTTCATCCATTTGTATTTGACGGGAAAGAAATCACCATGGAATACTTTTTTCCAAGAAAAAAAAATCACGTTTCAAGACTCCAGAGCTGTAAACTTGTGTCAGGATCGGTTAAGGATGGGTTAATAGGGTTACTCTGCTTCTGCACTTTTCCTTTCTAGTGCTGATCCCATTGGATTAAGTGCTTCCAATGCTTCAATGGATTCTTACAACTGAAATAAGAGTTAGCGGGAGTTTCCCTGTGGACTTCTGGAGAGCAGTGTGAATTCAGCTGTTCTTGCTGAATTGCACAAGGTTCCTGTCAGCCCCCCACTCCAGCCTGTCTAGGTCTCCCTGGGTGGCAGCCCCAGCATGGAGCTTATTGACTGGTGCCACCATCCCAGTTTGGTGTCACGGGCAACCTTGACAAGAGAGACCTTCACCACATCCTCCAGTTCACTGATAATGATGCTAAACAGGACAGGTCACAGGCCAGACCTGCAGTACTCTGCTCATTACCAGCTCCCAGGAAGAAGGTATATGACCCATTAACCATGACCCAACCACCTAAAGAGTTGCTTACCCATCTAGTTGTCCACCCATCCAGACTGCAAGTTCCCACCTCAGATGCATGAATACTATGGGAGACAACGTTGAATCCTTGCTAAAGTTTATGTGAATGGCATCCACCTCATTAAAGCTGAAGTAAACAAGATCCAGTGCTGTCCCCTCATTCACAAATCTGGTCATTTTATCACAAAAGGTGAACAGGCTGGTTGGGTATAATTTGCCTTTGGTAAAGCCACACTGAAGGCTCTCATTCACCTTCTCCCTCGTGTGGCCAGAAATGTTCTCCAAGGCGACTTGCTCCATTATTTTTCCAGGGAAGTGAGGCTGACCTTCCTGTAGTTCCCCAGATTGTCCTTATGGCTTTTCTAAAAGATAATTATATGTGACAACCTTTTTCAAGTAATGTTACATACAAGCAGTCATTTATTGCACAGTCCTTTCACCTCTGTCCTGTGGTCATCTTCTTGATCATCTCAGTTTACCTAAAATTGTATGGGAGATGAGCAGGAAGGGAGGGTGAAGTGAGAAATGTTCATATCCCTGTGAAGGGAAATTCCCTTCAGAGAGCTGGCTGCTGAGAATCCCAATCTTACAGCAACCCTTTCTGCACCAACAGCAGAAACCCAACCCCGTCCCCTAAAGCCTGTCCAAGTTCCAGCAGTGCTAGACAAGGAAAAGTGGCTCTGAAGTTACTACTGTGACCTTCTTCTGCAAACATGCACAGAATTCCCCAATTCACAGGGTGTACACACTACCACAGACTATCCATTACAAGTAATTGATAGGTAAGGAGATCTATAATCTGTCAAAGATTAGTTCAGTATATTGCAGAGAATGAAACACATCCACTCATCATGTGTATTACCCCGTTCTGATCCTCCCCATCCCCCCCAAAAAAAAGAAGAGTGAAAAAAAAATCGTGTAGAGTTCCTTGTCTCTCTAACAGGAGTACATATCCTAGGTGGTTTCCATAAGAGTAAGTGCAGAGATCCAGAGACAAAGGGCTTTGTTGAGCAATGAGATGTGTGCAAGATGCTGATGAAGAAGCCTCCAGCAGCTGCTTGACACAGAGCAGAGATGCCTGACCTGTACTTGCACTGGAGGGAGTCTCTGCTGTCCAGAAAGACCAGGTGAAGGTCCAGCATACAATGGTGCAACCTGCACTGGTAGTACACCCAAGTCTGTGTCTCTAGTTTTCACTTCTAGCATGAAACTGATCATAAAATGCCCTGCACTAGAAAGAATGAGACAATGAACCCTCCTGAAGTTAAACAAAACATTTAAAGTAAGATGCATATCGGTTTTAGAAATAAATATGCACCTCTTCTTCCTTTGGTCTAAACCTTTCAAACAGTCCTCCAGAAGTTCCACTGTTTTCACCTTCTATATGCTCGTAGAATTAGATAACAGTTCTCTCCACTTAATGCCTGAAATATTTCCTGAAATACAACCACCTGACATTTGCCTCCATTACTTATGGAAATACTGATGGTTTACTCATGGAAGTTAATACTTGTGCTTTTTTGAGAAACTTGCTTAGCTATTGCTTGACAGTGAGTTGAGATCAAACATAATTTTGCCCACTTCTGCTCTTTTGGACACAATAAATGGACCTTTGGCCCCTGACTTGCACGAAGAAGGTTCTCTGGCTTCCCTTGAAACCCCTGTGGTCAGAGAAACCTCCTGGCCAGCAGCGCCATCTATAAATTAACATCTACAGGTGATATGACACCTTGGTAACCCACTTCTAACAGTTCTTCAATATTTTCTCATATAGCATGACACAGTTCTGGCCTCGCAAGATTTTACTACTGTCTCTGCACTTAACGGCCTCCAGCCCTTTCATCAAAATTTGCAGAAGTGCACAAGTGTCACATACGTTGTGTTTATCTTTTCAGGAAATTTGATGCTCTGTTTCCCTTGAAGCCATTTAGATAGAACTCCTTTAAATCTTTTACAGCCCAGGAAGGATTACTTCTTATATCAAAGTTTACCTTAGTATTGTAGCCTCACTTTCCACTCTTCACAAGCCCCTCTCTTCCTTTTGTACTGGTTTCTTTGTGTTGATTAAAAGGGCTCAGCATAAGGGAGCTCTCATGACACCTTCTATATTCCCAGTGGGGGGGAAAAAAAAAGAAGAAAAAAACAGTGAATAACAAAGATTGAGAACAATATCAGTAATTTTAATTTAAAAATATCACTTTTGTCTTCTTAAAGCTGTCTCAAGCAAAATAGGCTCAGCAGATAAAAAAACAGAGACAAAATGTAAAATAAAATCCTGATAAAGCATGGAAATTCAAAGTCATGGCATCCAAACAACGATACTTCTCTTCTGTGGTGACACTGTGCCAAAATGATATGATCACAGACAAAGTTTTTAAGTAACTGTGACCATAGATTAGACTCGATTAAAGTTTAAGACATGTTACGTTCATTTCCTTCTACTAACCTAATGAAATTTAACAAGGGCAAGTGTAGAGTCCTGCATCTGGGCAGGAACAACCCCAGGTTCCAGTATAGGTTGGGAGATTACATATTAGAAAGCAGTGTAGGGGAAAGGGACCTGGGGGTCCTGGTGGACAACAGGATGACCATGAGCCAGCACTGTGCCCTTGTGGCCAGGAAGGCCAATGGCATCCTGGGGTGTATTAGAAGGGGGGTGGTTAGTAGATCGAGAGAGGTCCTCCTTCCCCTCTACTCCACCCTGGTGAGACCACATCTGGAATATTGTGTCCAGTTCTGGGCCCCTCAGTTCAAGAAGGACAGGGAACTGCTGGAGGGAGTCCAGCGTAGGGCAACGAAGATGATTAAGGGAGTGGAGCACCTCCCTTATGAAGAAAGGCTGAGGGAGCTGGGTCTCTTTAGTTTGGAGAAGAGGAGACTAAGGGGGGACCTTATTAATGTTTATAAATATATAAAGGGTGAGTGCCATGAGGATGGAGCCAGGCTTTTCTCGGTGGCAAACAATGATAGGACAAGGGGTAATGGGATCAAGCTGGAACACAAGAGGTTCCACTTAAATTTGAGAAGAAACTTCTTCTCAGTAAGGGTGACAGAGCACTGGAACAGGCTGCCCAGGGAGGTTGTGGAGTCTCCTTCTCTGGAGACATTCAAAACCCGCCTGGACATGTTCCTGTGCGACCTCACCTAGGCATTCCTGCTCCAGCAGGGGGATTGGACTGGATGATCTTTTGAGGTCCCTTCCAATCCCAAACATACTGTGATACTGTGATACTTCCAACATCCTCCAGGGACACCTACAAACTAAAGCATTCAAACTCAGGGAACGTTCCTGAAAGAATTGCCCTTAATCTTTTAGTTGTTGAATAAAATCACTGTGTGGAACATGCACCTAACCCTTCATCTTTTACTGATATGGCTCTCAATAAATTGTCTGTTCCCAAAGCTGTAAGACCGAAGAAGCTATTATGAGAACAGAGCATTTTATTTCAGATGAAATCACGCAAATCTCAAGGAGAGCGGAGGCTGGCAGAAAGAAAAGTCCTCTGATATATATCTTCTAATTAACACAGCAAAACAGTCCTTTCTGTATGCAGGTAAATCATTTATGAACAATTCACTTGGGTTTCTCATCCTTATCAATAAAAACCTTTTTTTTTTTTTTCCCCAAGTTTGATTTATTTTGAGAAATAAAAATGAACCAGTGAAGTATATTGTGTGATGAGGGAGTTTGGGATGTATGGCATTGGGGGGATAACAGTCATTTAATTGCATTTAATTCTTCCACAAAGTGAAGGTATAACAGTGACTCTACCTGTCTTGCCCAAGTTTTACAATATTCACTTAAAAGATGCAACTTTGTTGGTTTTTTTTTTTTACAATGTGGAGTTACTAGCCCTAGATTCATTAATCTCGTAGGGCCTTACCTGACTCATCAGGAAGCCACATGCAAGAGATGAGTCCATTATTTTCTTTGTGTGGTGATCCTTCCCCCAAGGCAAGAAGCAGGAGCTCAGGCCCAGCTCAGCCAAAGCCCACATGGACAACTGATGTACCACCAGCATGAAGTCACCTACTGACTCTGTCTTCTGCAGCTCCCTCACAGCCCCTTCCAGCCTGTGTCTTGGCTGACAGCTGCATAGGAAGACTGATTTGTTAAGGTAAGCTGTTGAAAATAAAATGAATGTTGCTGTCAACATCCATAGGACTACATTTGATAAGCAATCTGAGGAATTGCCTTGAAACTTTTTTGAGGAGGTAGACTCAGTGATAGACACATGGTGCATACAGCACGGTAGTATATAAACTCAGACTACTGCACTGCAAAGAATTCTGCTGTTTCTGACATTTTTTTTTTCTCTCTGCTTCACTAGTTACCTAAAATTTGGACAGAGGTTAGATTTTCACCCCAACAACTGAAAGGAATTTTGACTTCTACAAAGTATCCATCTATCTGACAGGGATTACTTCCACACTCTTTGTTATTGCAGCATCTGAGAATTCATGACCTTATGTCAGATACATAGTATGCAAAGTCTTTAAAAAACATTAGTTGAACTACCACGGTATTTCGGAGAGGACAGCAAAGCCAGCAGTCCTTCTGAAGGATGTTAAGCCACAATTTTTGCTTATGCTTCTTAAGTATAGAGCTAGAAATGTAAATGCTGTCACTTATTTTTACAAGTTGGGTATCAACCACCTTTCTTCTTCTTCCAGAAGAGCTTCAAGAGTGGTGAGGTCCTGCAGAGGTGCCAGTAACACATGCCGGGGCGAGGGATGGTAACCACCATTGGCAACGCTATTTATAAAGTGAACTAAGGGATTATAGAACAGTTTGGGTTGGAAGGGACCTTCAAAGGCCATCTAGTCCAACCCCCTGCAATGAGCAGGGACATCTGCAACTAGATCAAGTTGCTCAGAGCCCCGTCCAGCCTGGCCTGGAATGTCTCCAGGGATGGGGCATCTGCCACCTCTCTGGGCAACCTGGGCCAGTGTTTTACCACCCTCACTGTAAAAAATGTCTTCCTCCTGTCTAGCCTGAATCTCACTTATTTTAGTTTAAAACCATTACCCCTTGTCCTGTTGCAACAGGTCCTCCTAAAATGTCTGTCCCCATCTTTCTTACAGGCCCCTTTTCAGTACTGAAAGGCCACAATAAGGTCTCCCCAGAGCCTTCTCTTCTCCAGGCTGAACAACCCCAACTCTCTCAGCCTGTCCTCACAGCAGAGCTGTTCCGGCCCTCTGGTCATTTCTGTGGTCTCCTCTGGCCTCTCTCCAACAGGTCCATGTCTTTCCTGTACTGAGGGCTCCAGAGCTGGACACAGGACTCCAGGTGGGGTCACCAGAGCAGAGGGGCAGAGTCACCTCCCTTGACCTGCTACACACACTAACACACAGAAACCTGCGGCTGTGGACAGCCACCAGCCCTCCATGCTTCTGTCCTGGCCACCAACACAGCTCCCCCGCTGTGAGAAGGGACAGAGGCACCTTAGCTTTTTTTTGACTACCAACAGCAATAAATTGAGAGAAGTCATGTCTGCATCCTGAACTCGGGACAAAACCTTAATACTGTCTCTCAGCACTTTCTATACATACTTGGTGTGCTCTGGTGCTCTTCCTTACTGCCTCATTCCTCTTACTTGTTACATTTGGGACTTCAGTAATACCTGAGAAAGTAAGAAGCTGCATGAAGCATTATTAGCTTGATTATTTTTTGACAGTACATTGAATTCTTGCACTATTTTTGATACTCAGAAGACATTATTAGCTCTTTTAAGTTATGGCTAGCAGAAGGTGTTTGTTGTTTTGTTGGTGGTGGTGGTGGTTTGTTTGTTTTATGTACACAGAGCAAACAGGCCATGAGGATGATAATGTCTGACCAAAGCAACAAAATGCACTTCAAGGATAGTCAAATTTGGTTTTAGGCATTTCTATTAGAGAGGTTTTTTTTTTTTTATTCTGTGAAAGAGCTTACAATATTTTGTCTCTCTCTTTCATTTTTATTACAATCTAAAAGATTAACTAAAAATACCCTACCAAAAAACGAGACTGGTGGAGCAATCCTATTCAATTGTATTTATTCTGCACGCTCCACAAAATTAGGACACAGTTAATCAGCAACTGCACTTAATTAGTAAGAAACCTATTTAAACCTAATGATACACATGGCCAGGGTTGCTGCTGCTACTTAATTGAGACAGTAGTTCTGCTTAATTGGGATGCTTTCAGGTGATATAATGGTCGAAACTGATGCTTTGCTCTGCTGTTGCATGCTCATGGTGGCTCTTTCCATCCTGCTGAGTACACTTCGCCATCGGAGCTGACATGGCACCCAAAGGGCTCCCTCGCTGCCTCATTTTACCTCCTGACCTGTGCCTTCAGTCGCCGTCCTTCACTGCCGGTTGCCCCACTGCAGAACAAATCTGCTGTCTGAGGGCAGGGGCGACCCAGGTGCAAGGTCTGCTGGCAGCTCCCCTGACCCGGGCGTTGAAACGGCGCTTTTCAGTGGTCAGAAGGACTTTATAATCAGCTCCAGGGTTCAGCAGCACAACATGGACTTACTGTGACACCTACCACAGACCAGCGAGCGATTACAGCTGCCCCAATGTTTTCAACTGGAAGTTTAAGAAGTCAGCGATTCCTGCTGCTGTCACTTCCTCAACAAGCACCTGCTAATTTTTATATACTGTATTAATGCTGCCATACCTGAGAGCCGCTCACTAGCTGGTGGGAAATGAGTCAGAAGGGTTAAGCTCAGCTCCTAGAAGAGCCTTCCTCTCACTGAAGCCTTTTGTAGGCAGCCTTAGAGGGAAATGGTCACCAGAACATTCAGATGTTTTCCCAAACCTGCAGATGATCTCCCTGAATCACAGCACTGTCACCCTGCGGGACAGCGTGAGGAGACCTGCAAATTAGCTGATCTGTCACGCAGCAATAACAAAAATCGGCTCAAATGGTGGCAGTTTCTCGCAGCCTTTAAATTCCCTGCAAATAACTAGGAAAGGAGGATTTGTAAAGACATTGTGCGAAGACAGTGTTTTAGACAAGATACTGAAACCAGAACAAAGTTTGCACAGTACGCAGCAGTTGGCAGTGTGTCAGTCTAACATGAGATGGCTTCGCTTCCATCACCAAAAAGCTTAGTGCCACAGCAGAGTCCCTCGCCTGGGACAGGGTTCATTTTTTTTCCTAGTAGCTTGTGTAGTGCTGTGGTTTGGATTTAGTATGAGAAGAATGTTGATAATACACTGATGGTTTGGTTGTTGCTAAGCAATGTTTATACCAAGACAAGGACTTTTCAGTGAGGAGGCTGGAGATGCATACAAGGACTTGGGAGGGGACACAGCTGGGACAGAGGACCCTGACTGGCCAAAGGGATATTCCATACCATATGATGTCATGATCAGTATATAAAGCTGGGGGAGTTGGCAGGGGGGCGAGTGATCACTGCTCAGGGATGGGCTGGCCATTGGTCAGCAGGTGGCGAGCAATTGCAGTGTGCATAATTTGTTTTGTATATTATTATTATTATTATTAATAATAATAATAATATTCTCTCTTCTTTTGCTAGCCTGTTAAACTGTCTTTACCTCAACTCATGGGTTTTTTTCTATTGTCTCCCCCATCCCACTGTGAAGGGGTGTGAGTGAGCAGCTGTGTTGAGCTTGGTTGTCAGGTGTGGTTAAACCACAACAGTCAAACGGTACCGCACTGGTCCAGTCAACCCTCAGTGTCAGGCAGCTGAACAATGCGTCAGCCTGTAACAGCATGAGTTAGTAACACAAGTCTTGAAACAATGTGGAAAGGGATGTAACTCCAAGCTGCTTTGTGGATCAGCAGCTGTCTTTTGCAAAAGACTGAAATATGGGAGACCACAGTCAGCCTTCAGTAGCTGGAAACATCTTCATCTAAGGGCAGTATAAATATTGCTCTACCGATCCATCTTGTGATGAACTTTCTCACCGTACTCCTTTGCACCTTTTCTTCTGTTTTTTCACATTCAAAATGCCCTGCAGAACCAATGCAGACATTTAATGCAAAAGGGTGAGTTTGAAACTGTGTCTGCATCAGCTCCTACATAAAGTTTCACTGGGGTTTCACTAGTACAATCCTGCTAAGCACTGATGTTCTCAGCACAGGCTAGTGGGAGGACAACAGAACGGCTGAGGCAGAAAATACCAGAAACATTGGGATTAGCCACAACAGCAAGTGGAGAGAGGGAGGAGCAGGAAAGATCAGTATGTGCGTAGTGAGAACAGAAAATCAGAAGGCTTTAAAAAGAGAAGGGTAAGACAGTAGAGAAATTACACACCAACCCTAAACCACCTCAGGAGATGTGATTTGGAATGGTTGTTTGCCCAGGGAAAAGGTGGCTCAGTGTAACGTGACAGTCTGTAGCGACTGGAAACACGAATGCACGTGCACATGCACCTAGTGTACCCATTAGAAGACAGGACTTCTACTTGTCATTGTGAGTACGTCTGTCTGGCAGGAAAAGTCCATGTGAGGTGATGCAGTGTGTCTCGGGGGTTTTCAGTACATCTTTAGAAAACACTGAGCCCCTTCAACTGCCTCCTGTTCAACTGGATCCAAAACCTTGTCTCCCCTACTTCCAATAGAAAGACCTGCTGGAATATATCAGGGATGAGCAGCACCACATCAGTGATATGGTTTCACTGTCCAGGAAGCAAACCAACACAATAATAAATTTTAAGAGAATGTAGTGTTCCAAAAACCAAAACCAAAAAAACAACTCACAATCCCAGCCTCCCATATTCTTACACGATTCTTGTCTAACCCACTAGATTCCACAGCCTTGGCTTCCTACTGCTGGTCCCATCCCCTCCTCGCTTGCAGTCAAGGCCCACATGGGGATGAGGACATGAGGACACAAAATCAGCTCATCCAGAACATCGGTCCCCTCAGCCAGGCAGGTGAAGGAAACACTCTGACCAAGCTTTGCTACAAAGCTAAGTGACAGAGGATCTGGACACCTCATGTAACTCACAGCACCTCGGTCATAGCTCATGTTTTTGTATGAGGTGACCACGAGGAATAAAAATGCCTACCCTGCAACAGCTGTAAAAGTACTCTGAAAATGCTGTAACGCAAAACATCTTTTTGCTGATAACAATTTATATCCATAGTGTAAAAGCATGAAAACAACGGAACAAGACCAGCTCTATATTATTGATTTTTAGATAAATGGCCAGGTCTGGGAGCCACTGCAAGCACAAAAGCAGTAGATTTGGACGGAAAGTTAAATGCTACTTTGGGTCTCCCACGACCTTGCTGGCTGTACAAAGATTCGTTATCAGAACTGTAATTTGGTTACCACTACAACAGTTTCAGGCTTCCTAACAGCAGCTTACTGGAGCTGCTGGGGTTAAAATGAATTATTTTTTTTTAAGCTACATGAATGATTATTAAACATGATTGCTAAAGAAGCAAACTGTCAAAGTTGTTTCATTTATTTCTTAATATCACAGCTGTACAATTTTCATACATACAGCAGGAAATGCACATTGGTTACACAATGGCATTTGGCTGCATTTCCAAGTATAATACAGTAAGTGCAACTCCACTTAAAAATGTACATTTATACAACTTAAACAAGTTAAGGATTGCTACACTACTATCTGTGACAGTATAAAGCTTCATTTATGTTAAGTCTCATTACTAAACCACTTCCTGGTTAAATATAAAACATATTCAATCATTTTAAAATGGCCCCTGTGGTACTTGGCCAGCATATAAAATATTTGTTGTGTAAAATTTAACCATTAACTTTTTTCTTTTTAAAAAATATTCTTCTAAGCCTATTTAAACATTTGCTATTGAACTGTTATACTGACACTTTGTAGCAGGAACCAAATTTTACCCTCCTTTTGTTTGCTCTTGCATTGCTTATCATCAAAAGAAGTTACATTTGTAATGTATTGCAGCTTTATTCAGATACAACCAGAGGGCTAAACTACTTAACAATTTTGCTCAAAAGGTAAATAACATTCTTCAATAAAGAAAACAAAATTACATTTCAGAGATATTTGTCATCAAAATTTTAATGGGTAGAGTGCTACCAGCACTGAAAGAAAAACAAAACAAAACAAAAACAAACAAGGAGTATTAATTTATCTTTTAAGACCCACCCAAATACTCAGTTTAAACTCTTATAACTTTACTTTTGGAATACATTGGTCCACAGACCACAGTCTTGTTACAGTTTACCAAATGAAAACCAAAATTGCTTATTGCCGTCCCTATAACAGGAATGGTTCAGTTTTAAACCTCCTTTAAAAATATACATTTTACAATCCTTTCACCTCAACAAAGGTGACACTGACAATAAATACACTGGTTTGGTGGTTTTGTTTTTCTTCACTATGAAAAGTCTACCAACTACCTGTTGTAGGCCCTTTCTTTTTTAGACTTCTCCAATGCCTTGTCCATAGTTTTCTCATTTTCTCCTCGACATTTGGGGCAGTACCATTTGCCCTTTGGTTTATGATTGAGTCCCACGCAGGAAAAGTGAAACCACTCAATGGGGCACTCGTCGTTATCGCATCCAATCATTTCTCCATAGGAGACTTGGTTGCACAAGCAGTATGTTGGCTCGTTAGGGTCAATGGGAAGGTCTGGGGGAGAAGCTTCCCGCTCTGCTTTAGCCTTGGATCGTTTCTTCTTCTTTGATGTTTTTGCTTTCTTTTCTTTTGGAGTTCCTGAGATAATGTCATCATGATCATGATTATTAGAAGCATTTTCTCGATTCTCATTATTTCTTTGCCGCCTCGATCTCTTATTGTTGGGCTTTTCAGCCTGTGTGATTGTCTCGTTCTTTGACTTATCCTGGCTGGCCTTCCCGCTGTTTCCAGTGGTATCGTTAGTCTCTTGACAAGTCTCAAACAGCTCCACGTGGCTGTCCACTTGCCTGGTTCTGTTTTCAACGAGCTCCACCATCTGACTGACAATTTGGATCTTCTCATCCCCCAGTTCCTGACTCCGAATCAAGGCTCTCTGAATGCAGTGCAACATTCTTCTCTTCTGCACAGCATCTGTCTCTCGTTTAAATTTTTCATAGTAATCATCCAGGTCCTTCAGAATCTCTGCAAGGAAGAAATAAAAACTATAAATATTTTTGACGGAGAGAATGGTGAAACAAAGCTTTCCCATATTGTTCCTTCCACACAGCAACACCTCTTTGTAATACACAAAGCTGAGCAAAGACATATTCCCTGAAGCTGGTATCTGACAAGGGGCTCGTGACTTGTGTGGATTCCTTTTGTTTGAGTTGGTCCCGCAGGAATTGAATGCAAATGCTGATTTAGAAAAAAACGTGACTAAATAAAATGTTACACATGTTGACAATTTTCCCCTTTAAACTTATCAGTAAGGCAAAAGAACTAACTAACTAAACAAACATATACCCCCCCCCCCGCCACGTTCCATTCCAAAATTAATTGTAAATTAGAAGGGAAATTAATAGATTATTTTCCTGAACATTTTCTGTATAACAACATTAATATTTTAAGTGAATGACTGAGAGTGGGAAAAAGAGAGTGGGAGAGAAAGCAAGCACAAACCAGTGTAGAATCAGATGCTGAGTTACTTAATAATTGCTATCATACTGGACAGCTGATGCAGAAGAACCCCATATACACAAGGCTGGACCCTAAGCTATGGCAAGTTTCATCCAATTCCGCTGAGTTATTTTTGCTGAAAATGTGAGGCCACTTAAACCTCCAGGACTACAGAATTAGGATTACAATATCCAAGAGATCTTAATTATTTCCTCCCTATACTTTCTGTAAAATACCAGTTGCTTAGTTTTTTTAAACACAGAAATATAATCTTCATTAAATATTTACTGCAGCGAAGGAGATGAAAAAGTTAGAAAATAACAATAAAGATGACATGTAAGAACTGGAGCAGCTAGAGTCTGATTTAAAATGTTAACACTGGAAATATGTTAGATTTTGAATTGCACCTCAAGGATTGTTCCAAGAGTGTGTGAGAAAGAACACCGCACAAAAGTGTTTAAAATTTCAAGAATAGTTCTCGATAAGCAGATGTTTTTGAGTTTCACTATGATAACCAAACTAACTCAAACATGCAGGACCCTCAGCATTTCCATATTAAGTCCTCAAAAACTTGCAGAATGTTCTTCCTCCATCTCCTTTCTTGTCTAATGTTCCCCAGTCTCATAAGTTAGAACATTCTGCTTTAGATCAGCAAAATATACTGAGATTCAAAATCTATCCTCAATTCACCTAATGGAAACCAGGATCTCATACACATTAATATGGCATTACCAAAATTGTCAATGAATTTCACAAGTATAAGTTTACTCTTCTAAAACCTTATTTTAAAATAAGAGAATGGTTTAGCAGCAGTTTACATATGCAACTAATAGTTATCCTGTGACTTAGGTTCTGTCTTGTCTGGGTAGATTTTTTGAACATGCACATTCCTAATTTCTAGTGAAGACACAGAAAGTTTATGCAAGTTTTACTTTAGTTTTTAGAGCAGCAGCCTGTGCTTCTCAAGCCAGCTAAGCACAACCTGTCAGTAGGTACTGCAATATAACCTATCTGACGAAAATTAGCACTTCACTATGTTATTAGCTATCTTAAGCAAACACATTTTCTTAAAACAAAAAAAAAAAAACAACAAAACAACAACAAACAAAAAACCAACCAACCAACCAACCAAACAAACAAAAACCAAACAAAAACCCCCTAACAAAATAAAACCCCACACCCTAAAACACCCACCCAAAAGAAACCACCCCACCACCCCTACCACCACCAAATCCCAAATGTAGAGATTAAGCATCCAGGAAGACTAAAAATCCAACATTAATGATTTTCAATGTCTGAAACGCAGAAGTTTTGTGTTCTAAGTTTTAGCACTAGACTGATGTCATCAGTTTGACCCATCTGAATCTGGTACACAGGCACTTTTCATGAAGAATACTCTCTCTCAACACCACCAAATAATTAGTGATTTAATGAGATTTAAGTCAGGCACTACAAAAACTTCAATTCTAGTATTGCATATACACATTAACACTACAGCACCACAGCACCTCCTGAAACTGCCGTATTATGCAGGAGAAATAGCTGGCTGCAATGATCTTGAATTCTGCAGAGCCCCGCCGAGCGCATCCTCAGGCACCAACACGTTTAATATGTAAGACATCCTGCAAGATGTGCCTTTTCACAAATGCACGCAAACAGAAAGGGCTGCTTAGCATCTTAGCATCAGAAACGTGTTGTGCAAGCAGAGCCCCAGCCAGAAGAGACAGCTTGACAGCTGTGTCCTACAGCTCGGAGGAAGATCGCAGACCACGGTTCCTCACACCAGCCCGCTCAGCTGCAGCTGCCCGGCCGAGCAGGCTGCGTTCACAGGAATCCCAGAAAACTGCTTACCCCTGGCGTGCCGTAACAGAAAGACCAGCAGCAGAGTTTTGTGGGATTTGTGTGTTATGCGATTGTTCAGCAGCTGTGAGCGCACACCCCCGACATCACAAACGCCATGCAAATGGCAGAAAAAAAAAGAAAAGAAAAAAAAAGAAAAAAAAAAAAAGGTGCCGAATGTCGTGAAAGCTTTATTCGCAGAACAGTCCCGTAGCCCTCACGGGGGCTGAGGCCTGCCGGAATGGCGGCATGCCCACGCACCCCGAGCCGCGGCCAGAGCTCCTTGGGGTACAGCGGAGGCAGGAGGCACCTCGGCGGGCAGGAGGGACTGAGACCACGCCGGGACATCCGCGCTCCGCCGCCGCCTCCCGGCCGGCTGGCCGCTACCCACAGAGGCTCCTCCTCCCGCGGGGCACCGGCGTGCGCGACACGGGTGCAGGCAGCCCCCCCTCTCCGGGGCGGGCCTGGGCTCCTCCCCGCCCCTCTGCGGCACCACCCGCCGCCTCCGGGGCCGCCCCCGAGCGCCCGCCCCGCGCCAGGCCCGTTACCCCGCGTGCTCCGCGGCCGGAGAGGGAGCGCGGGGAAGGGCGGGCGCCACTGCGGGGCCATAACGGTCCTAACGTAAAGCCAGCCTCCGCCCGCCGGCCGGGCAGGCAGGCAGGAAGCCGCCTCATCCCTCCGGGCCACGGCAGCCGCCTTCTCCTAGCAACCAGCGCGGCGACACCGCCCCGGAAGTGACAGAGCAGCTATTGTTCTCCGGCAGGAAACCGGCGGCGGTCCCCCCGGTTCGCAGCGTAACAGGGGAGCCAGAGGAAGCGGGGGAGGAGGCGGCGGGGACCGGGCGGAGAGGGGCGGTGTCCCGCCCACCCCCGCGCCTATCAGAGCGGCCGATGGGGAGAGCCCGCCCCTGTTGGCCCGGTACTCCCAATCGGAACCAGAAAGAACCAGAAGAGTGAAAAACAGTAATTAAAAAAAAAAAAACAACACCAGCCAATTGCAGCGGGGAGAGCGAGATTGCGCCCGCCTCCTCCAGCACCAGTGCGCCATTCACGAGCAAGGGGAGGCGGGGAGAGTCCCGAGAACACGTCAATCACACTCCGGACGCCCAAGGTTGGCCTGCCCGCTGCTGCCGCCACAGCCAATCAGAACCCACAAGCCGGGGCAGGCCGAGATATTCAAATCAACCCCACAGAAAAGTTGCTTCTCGAAACGTCACGAGGAGGCGGGGCACAAGGCGGAATAGCCCGTCCCGAGGACCAATCGACGAGAGGAGGTGGCCCGCGGCCGGCCCTTGGGGACCCTTCCCCCCTATCAGCGCCGCCGGGGGCGGCGCGAGCCGCCATATGCTAACGAGGGGCGTTTATAAAAGCCGCAACGACGCCGATTCTCTAGCAAAGCGCGGAGGCGCTCGTTGGTGATAGTGGGTGCACGCGTGCCCGGAGCGCGCGAGAAGCGCTGCCCGCCCTGCCCTCTCCGCTTCACTGCCGGCCCACAGCCACCTGGGGAAGTTTTCCCCAGCCCCTTCCTCCGGGAGCCGCTGGGCTCCCTGGTGGGCTGCCCGAAGAGCGGCGGGGGAACGGCAGGGCTCGCTGCCCACCGCCCCTAAGGCCACATGCAGGGAGGCGCGGGGCGGCTAGCAGGCCGAGGGAGAAGGGGTCCTTCCCCGGCCGGCACCCCGGCTGTCAGCTCTGCCGGCGGCACCGAATAACGCCCTCCCCTCCCCCCTTCCCGAGAGGACACCAAGCAAGTGACAAAGCTGCCCCAAGCCCCGCACAAACTGGCCTCCCCTTCCCTCCGCCCGTGGGGCATGGGGACAGCGTGCCCCGAGTGCCGGCAACACGGAGAGCGGGGGGAGGAGGGGGCACTTGAGCCCGACCGTGTCGCCCCCCGCCCCGCACACCCCACACGCCAGTTCCGTCCCCCCCGCGCCCCACCAAGCGGGGCTGTTTCACGGGGTAAAAGGAAACCCACCGAGGACGGAGCGAAGAAAGCACACCCTGCCCCCCACTCTCGCCTAACCCCCCCCTCCCTCCTCCCCTCCCTCCCTCACTAGCTGTCTCTCTCCCCTACTACAGCCATAATGAATACTGTACATTCCTAAATGTTGTGCTGTAATCTCTCCCTCTCTGTCCACCCAGCACTTTATTCTGTATCCCGAAACCCTTCCACCTCAGCCCCACGGCCGAGGACGGCCCCTCTTTGTGCACTGCACACCCCACTTCCCTGCCCCCGCCTTCTTGGCCAGCAATTTACACAGAAAAGCAGAGTCCTTGCTTAATAAGAGAAGCTGGAGACCTTTTGTTCCGCCCCATGACAAGAGCTAACGCTGCAGATCAGCCCCTCTTCTCTCCTCGGATCTCTCCTCCTGGCTTTCTCCCTCCTCTCACCTCCCAAAAATAAAACTACCATCCCTATGGGGTGCAGAGGGGCAAACGGAGCCGAGACTCACCTCTAAAGAAAAGAAAGACACCCTCCCCCCGGAGCCCCAATACCACACACAAATATATATAGAAAGCACTTACCTTGATATTTGGCGTCAATTTCCCTCATCAAGGAGACATTTCTCTGCAGATCGAAGGGCATAGACTCGATGGAGTCCAGATAATCCTCCACATAGTTCACTAGGTGAAGCTGGTCTCCGTTTGCAGGACTCAACATTTTCATCCGGCAAAGAAAAAAAATATCCTTCCCCACACCTCTCTCTCCCTGTCTGTGTGAGAGCAAGTGCTGCTCCCTCCAAAGACGGTAAACCCCGATGAACGGCTCACTCCCTGCCCACCTCTCTCCGTAGCTCCCCCAAAAAACCCGAGAGAAGCTACATCTGACTCCTCTTGTGTGAAACAGAGGGAGAGAGACACACACACACCCTCCGCTAGTCCCCTACAGCCAGCAGCAGCTGATTGAATGGCTGTCGTTGTGGGTAATTCACGAAGGAGGTGGTAGGAACAATCAGAGGGATTTGTGTGTGTGAAGGGGGGGGAGGAGGAGGAGAAAGAAGGGGGGCTTAAACCAGCTCCTCCGAAACAATCTGGAAACAAAATGTGCTCTGCAAAGTGTCTGTCAGAAGCAGCGGCAGCCCCTCTGCATGCGCCAGCGCCGCTCTGCTCCGCTTCTGCTCCGCTCCCCCCTTCCCCGCTCTCCTCACCGCCGCCGCCGCTCCCCGGCGATATTAACGCAGCCTCCTCGCTCCCATACGCCGCACTTGATCCAACGTGGAAAACCCAAATACCAGTTTCAAACACTTGGGAAACATTCAGCCCCGCCACGCACGGCGCATGCGCACCCCTCCCAGCGCTGTATACACACACATACACACACACGGGCACACTCACCGCGCACACACACACTCTCCCCCTCCCCCTCCCGGAACCGCGGCGGGGCCAGCGCTCCTCTGCATATTCATCGTCCCTCCTCCCCTTACTCACGTTTGGGGAGGGGAGGCGGCGGGGATGCGGTCGTAGCGAGGGGGTGGGCGCCTCGGTGCCGGCGTAGGCGTGAGGAGGAAGCCCCCGCGGCCGGCCTGGGGGGTGGGGGAAGGCGGAGGCTTCGGTGAAGTTGCGCGGACGCTGCAAGGAGAGCGGCCCGCGGGGAGGCTGAGGGGGGTGTGTGCGGCACGGGGCCGGCGGGCTGCCCAGGCTTGCGAGCGGGGCAAGTTGGATGCTTTTTGCGGTAGGGCACGGACTTTGGAGGAGTCTTTCGCCTTCTGCCAGCTGGTGGCGGAGGCCGCGCTCACTCCAGGCGGGAGCAGCTCCGAGCGCTTTCCTAGGAGGGGCAGGGAGAGGGGGACACTGTGAACCATGCAACGCCATGGCGGTAGCGGCGGCGGCGGCGCCGCCACCCCCCTTAGGGGGCTGGGTTGTACCGGCGCGGCGCCGGACGCTGAGGAGAAACGCTGCCTCCCTCTTTCCCTCAGCAGGCAGCCACATCAATCATCCCCGCGGCGGGTGACACCCGCCCCAGCCAATCACTCTTCCCTCCTGCACCGCCCCTTACCTCCCTCAGCCAATCCTCACCAGGCGGGAGGGAGGGAGGGAGGCTGTCGCGGTGACAACGCTGCCCGGGATACCGGCCGCGGCAGAAGGGGCGGTAACGTGCGGGGGGGGGGGGGGGGGGGCAGGGGGAGGAGGCGGGCTCGCGCACGCGCACTCCCTGCAGCGCGAGGAAATGGAGCCGCCCGTTACGGGCCGGATGCGACTACATTTCCCAGCGGCCCCCGGGGGGCAGCGCGGGATGGGCGCCCCTTCTCCCGCGCTGCGGCAGGCAGCGGCGAGGGAAGGGTTAGCGGTGCTGCTGGGGCGGGGGCAGTGCCCCGGGCGTGAGGGGGTTGGATCTGCCTCACGGAGCAGCGGGGTGTCCCCACTCCCGGTAGGGAGCGCCTCTGGTGAGGAGAAGGGGCGGCGGGTGCAGCCCTGTGCCCATTCCCTGCCAGGCTGTCCCGGAGGCTGTGAGGACGCGCCCCGCTGTGGGTCACCTTTCCCGGGCTGGGGCTCGCCGCGGCACGCCGCCTCTGCTCCCTGAAGTTGCTGCCGTGGCTGTTCATACCCAGCAGCTGCCCCGCCGCGGGCCGGTCGGTAACGCGCCGGGCCGGCGGGGCGAGGGGAGACCAGACTCTCCCTCCTCCCTGGGCTCTCCCGAGCCTGCTGAATCCGCCTTCCCGCCCCAGCGCGGCTCTGAGCGGCGGTAGGGCCGGCAAACCCCTGCTGTGCCGGCGATGGCCACCGCTGCCTGCCCCGCTGCCCACTCTGGCACCGGGGCTCCAGCACCCCGGCGGGGCGGGTGCTGAGGGGAGGCGGTGGCCCGCCGGGGTGAGGGGCTGTTGGCGGCGCCGGCGATTTGAGTTCGTCCCTCGTTAAAGAGAAGGGCACGCGTGTCCCTGACACGGCCTGTTGGGGAGTCCGTGCGGACACCCGGTCCCGCCAAGATCGGCGGGGTCGAGTAGCAGGGAAGGCGGGCCTAGAAACCAGCTCCAGCAGAGCAAAACAACGCGCGCTTTCTGCCTCTGTTTTTTTTTTTGATTTCTTTTTTTTAACGTCACTGGCAATCCCCTAATTTAGGAGAGACTGAGTCATGGCTTCTAAACGGTCAGACTTGCTGGTACAGTCGTTGTTTATTGAGGCACTGCTGTTCTGCTGCTTGTAGGGAACAGAGAGAGCACGACAGCCTGATGATGGAACTCTGCATCTTAACCCCATTTAAATATTTCTGCTGCTGTCATCAGCTTGGTGTTTGAACGCCCGGAGTGGGTTTTTCAGAGGAGCGCAGGCATCTATTTACTGATCTCTCCAGTGGGAGCCAAGCACCGAAATACTTCTGAGGAGTGGAGCCGGTCTAAATTAGACGAAGCCTAATTTGAACTGACCCTGCCCCACTCCTTTGGGCAGATTTCAGAGGGCAGCCGCTTGTTTTCTGAAGATACCTGCAAGTTCTCAGTTCTTCCCATCACTTTCAGTTTCCGTGTGTTGCTGTACTAGCTGATGTAAACCTCGAAAACCTGAGATCTTAAGTATGTAAATGATGATGTGTACTACAGCACCTAGTCAACGCTCCAAGCCAGTGTTTCTGTGCCTGTGTGTTCTGGTTCACGGTGGCATTGAGAGGAAGTTGTGTAATGGCATCACTAGCCTGGGAACACCTATTCTAAACTATTGGCACCACCTGGGTAGTCACAGACTGTTTCACCCTTGCCTTGAAGAAGCTGAGCCACTGTCAGCAATTAAAGGTAGCTGACAGTCCCCTGGCTAGTGTAAGAACCCAAGCCAATAATTATGACTCAGTAGAGGCAAGACATCTGAAGAGAATTCAAATGAGTCCCCAAAAGAGTCATTCTTGCAAAAAAAGTTAACCACCATTCTAGACATACAGTAGTAATTACACACACAAATAAGAAATCAGTTTATTAAAGTACCCGCTGATTTACTAAACAAGAACTTCTGTCCTTTCTCCTTATAGATTAAACAAAACAAAAAAAAGGTACAACTTTCAAGTGTAGTTGTGGCCTGTTAGGCTTTAGTAATTTGCTCTAAAGTATTGATAGGCTTGGATGCATTGAGGTTAGAGAGCCTGGTATCAACTGCCTCTTTAAAGTTCCATCTACTAGATCATCCTCTGTTAGCCTCTCATATGTTGCCACAAGAGTGACAGAAAAAAAACATCATCGGACTATGCACAAGTCCTACAGAAAGGATGGAGCTGAGCTCACCTGAGAATGCATTGGGTCAACACTTGGACAGTCCCCTTTCATAGTTACCTCACTGGTAACTTTGTGTAGTGCTGTAATCAAATATACCTGTACCAAGAAATACCTACTCTCTGCACTCCCCTCTAGGCTCAGCAGCATGTTAGCCATCTTTTTAGGAAGCTAGCGGGGCAAATCAGGTATATGTGTACATCTCCAGGTTGGAAAGTTTTGGAAGATGTGGAGCTGACACACGTTTTCCATTTCTGCTGCTTTTCATCCTCCTTTGCTTGCTTTTTAGTTTGGCCTCTTGCCTCTGAACTGCAGTAGGTGAGATATGGGAGATTTTGAATGGAGTTTCAGTTGAGTTTGTTTTGGTTGTGGTTTTGTTTGTTTTTTGTATTAGGGGTCTCTTTCTTACTCTGGTGTAGCATTCACAAGTAGAAGTGTAGGGAATGAATGTCATATATCAGAGAAGGAAATGACTCGTGGGCTTCATTTTTTCCTATTTTTATATACTTAATGGGAACATAAAGTATCTAATTCCCTCCTCCTGCTTCCAGGCCCCTTTGCTCTGATTACAAGAAATCTTTCCTGTTTAGAAACCCAAACCTCTGGGATTTTCAGAAGTTTCTTGAGGCTGTTACCTTACTCAAGATCTACATTTATAGCAGTGGGAATCAAGGGAACCAGATTAACAACTTAGGCAACTACTCTGTAGTATATATATATACATCATATATAAATATTCCAGTAATTATGGTTATTCCAGTCATTATGGTTATTCTGTCTCATTGGCATAAAGTTCAGAATTCTTAATATGAGGAGCATAACATCCCAAACCTCCAAACATGTTCTGCAAATGCAGACACTGAATATATGAGTATAGCTGGTATAAGAAATTCTGGCTGCCTCCTTTATCTTTCTCTGCCTTAGTTGAATATTCCTATATGAAATACTATGTAATTACTACAGCTGTGTCTCTATTTATTAGAAAACATAGTGTCTTCTGATGGTTATTATATCTTATAGGTATAGATTAATCATATGATTTATTCCTTGTAATGAATTGCTGTTTTTCACCATTTAATAGGTTCATCCCTCTCTTCTACATTTACACATGGGTTGGTTTTTTTTTTGCTTGTTTGTCTGTTTATTCTTTATGATGCTAAATTCGTACTTACCTGGGTGATGATAATGTAATTTTACAAGTCTATTCATTTTGCTTATGGTTGAAGGTTTTGAAACAAAACTGCGAAAGGTTAACATGCAAGATGAGCAGAGCTGAGGTTTGCAAGTATGAAGACCAGCAGACAAGTCATAGTTCACACTTTGACAGGATGTGCACTGTCTGTGCACTGGACAGCGTACACAATTTGCAGATATTTGAGCCAAAAATACCTGTTCATGTCAGCAAATTATGTGGGATTAATGGATTCTAAATTCTGGAAAACAAATCTAGCTGGGTTGGTCTTCTTCTGTTTCCTAGTAAAGGCTCAAGAACTTCACAAACTTCCCAAACACTTACTTAACATAGGCCTGCCATTCTAATTTATTTTTTTTTTAATTGTTAGTTTGATTTTTAAGTCCCTGCTTAAGAAAACAGATGTTTCACTGGATAGAGCTCCTCCTCTCTTCCTCTGCCTGCACTGAGACTGTTGCACTCACTGCCTCTTTTCTCACCAGTTTTCTGGCTGCTGCCATCTCTTTCTTGTGCCTGCTGCACCTATTGAGCTTGAACAGCTCTGGTATTAAAGGTGAGCGAAAAATTCTGACTGAAACTAGTAATTATACATCGCAGCACAAGGCCAAGGCAGAAGTTTCCCCATCTTGAAGTCAGCACAGATCATGGGAAGCTTATTCCATGGGCTCCACATTTCTACAATGAGTTCAAGAGAGATGCACCGCAACAGCTGGAAACCACTGACAAAGACACTGATCTGACCACCGGCCGAATTCATACCAACCCTCAGGCTTGCTTCTGAAAACTGTGGACCCAAACACTTCTGATGAAAACCAGGCAGCATTTGTTAGAGCACTTGGCAGGTGGGTTGTCCGAACAACAGTAGACAGTGTTAAAAACTCAGAGTCCAGCCTACTAGGTTTTTGATAACAGCAGAAAACTTTCTATTTTTCTTTATGTCCACCAATGAAATTTATTTTGTAGTTTTATTTCATTACCCCAGAATCACTCTTTTAGAATAGGTATCTCAAGATGATTTTTATAAAACATACTCTTTACTTTGTGAATATTTGGGGGACTAGCCACTCAACATTTACAGTATTTTCGAGTCAAGCAGTTGTAATAAGTTGAGACAATTTTTATTCTTCGTTCAAAAATTAAATGAGATTCTTACACAAACTGATAAGCACCTATGTTTTGTAAAAAAAAAAAAAAAAAAAAAAAAGGGCTATAAAACGTAAGTAAAAATGTGGCTGTTATTATAGACTACTACAGAATGCTAAGAGAAATTCAGCCCACCACAGTGGATTTAGCTCTTCTTTGCTTTTGGTTTGTAGTTCATCTTTACAACCTTTTCACTCCTTATTATCTCTGAGTCAGCTTCCTTGCCAGGTTCCTGAATTAGAATCTGCCAAGAAGGGTCACTGATACTGTAAGTGTGCTCTTGATGACACTACAAATGCAGCCTTTTTTCTCTGTCAACAATCCTAAGACCATGTGGTTTAATTGTTTAGAAGAAAAATGCAGCACCTTTAGCAATAGGGGGAAAACTGTAAAACCTTACCAAGCATGTATCTCCTAATAATAAATATAAAGCAAAAATGAATGGTTAGCTTAATTTTTATTTACTTGTGATACAAAACATGCTCTGGCATTTGCCCACTGATCTTACCTCTTGGGGACAAATCTTCTAGGTAGTCTTGGTCTAAATACCTGGGACTGGAAACTGGAAAATAAAAGAGAAGACAAGTGAGCCAGAACCCCTAGAGATCCTCTCTGCCCACCTCAGAAGTTCTGCAGAACTGCTGGTGGAGAGAACACACAGCTGCGCTTCTACTAGAATTTTCCCTTTTGATCAAGCCCAGAAGTGAAACATTGTCTTCTTGCATATGCAGATAGAGCAACAAAAAATACACAAACACATTCTAAGGTGTTCAGGAGTCACCTCTTTACCTTAGAGTTTCAGTTATTTAAAAAAAAAAAAAAAAAGTTTTAGGCTTAACAGCTTCTAAGAAGAATGTGAGATGCTGACCTGACAATATTAAATACATGGATGTCCCCTTGAAACACCAGTTTACCTGAAGCTCAGCCAGACACACCTCAGTGGGCTTTTGACCAAGACTGTACCACTGCAGACCGCATCTCCTACCAGAAAATACACAAGTAACAGGAGCACAGCAGGCCCAGGCCTGGTATCGATCAGCTGTGCCCTGCCTCCAGCTGCTGGCAACTTCTAAAGGCATCATCTGCTCCAGGCGGAAGCAAAGATGAATCTGCTGATGGAGGCAAAAAATCCTTTGCTGCTTTTCTACCTCTCTGGTAGACAAGTATTGTCTCATTCCACATGTCCCAGACCAGGAATAAAGGTATAAAAGGAGGCAGATATAGGTGGCATAAACAGAGGTGTGCTTACAGCCATATGCCTGATTGTTTCTGAGAATGCTGGTGTTTTAAAAATACATAATTTATGGTTCTAATCCATCAGGATTAGTATTGCTTTTCATTTGAAATTATATTCTTTTGGTACTTCAGTGCTTGTAGAATACTTTCCACCATTCCATTGAATATATTCTACTGCATTAAAACAAATCTCAAGTGTGAATGATGTTAACTGTTTACTTCAGGCATTTAATAATAACTGTGGCCTTTCCTGCTCTCAGAAAAAAATATGTTTTATAGCAGGACATAGAGGTTTCTGGACCAAATGCTAAAAGCCAGTCTGGATAGCACAGATGCTAAGCCTCCTGAAACCACAAAGGAAAGAAAAAGCTCCTGCATTCTTCTGATCTGTTGACAGTTTCATCCGTGATAGCTAAACCTGGAATTAAGGCTAAAAAAACATCCATTGTTACTTAGTATTGATTTGGACTCTGTCAAAGTGCTTGACACCATACAGAACAAAGAAGACAACAGAGTTAATGACAACTCTTAACAGGATGTGTGTTGAATGGTGAAGACATCAAAACCGGCTCACTATGGAAACTGAAATAATTGGCTTGTGAAGCTTCCTGAAAAACATACAAAGCAAACATTTACAAAGGTTATTGGATAGTTTCTTCAGTTTCATCCTATTTAGTCTCAAATTAGTGAGCCCATAAAATAGGTTTCTTATTTGGTCAAAAAGTTAAGACAGTTAAATGAAAAATATTGTGGAAAGTGCATATTAAGAAAAAAAATGAAACATTTGTCACTGGTAGGGATTTGTATCTAATACCTTCTAAAATGAAGTAAGCTTTAGATGGACATATATTATTATGTAAAAGTAATGATTTTAAATGATCATATTACATATGAGAAAAATCTATCAAACCTGTCCCTGGCAGATAGTAGAGGAAACAATACAAAGACTTCTGTGAGGCACTTTGGCACAGCCAGACCCGTTCCCTGCAGCATCCAGTCAAGAAAGGCTGCTGTCACTCAGTGTTGCCTTCCTCCCAGAGGCCTAGGTGCTTCTTTAGCAGGTCAGTAATGCAGTGGTCGGGGAGATCTGAAAAGGCTCCGCTCTGAACATCCCACTCAGAGGCTCCTAGAGAGGAAGACAGTTGGGAGCAGGGCAGAGAGCGTGTGCTGGAACTCATGGTTCACTTTCCTCATGCAAGAGCAAGAAGAGCAAGGGCGGTGGCAACTGGAGCTAATCAGCCTCAACTTCAACATGTGCCAAGAGGATGCTTCCTAAAAATGGCAGTGGACCTACAGTACTCCTTGCCAAGGGCTGGAGTTGATGTAGTTTCACAGAGGCTGGGGAAGTTAATGGTAGAGCAATCCACTGAAGGAGGGCAAAAAAGTGGAGGAAAAACAAAACAAAACAAACAAATCAACCTCAACACATTCAGCTGAGGAAGTCATCTGGTCAGAAGCTGGGAGAGTAGCATATGCTTGTAGATTTCCCCCTTGTTTCCTTGTTACCTGCTCACACTTACTTTTGGAAACAAGATGCAAGTTAAAAAAGATCTTGGTAAAGCTTATGTCTGTTCCAATATACTTTTATTCATAGAATCATTTAGGTTGGAAGAGACCATCAAGATCATTGAGTCCAACCATTAACCTAACTCTGTCACTAAATTATGTCCCTAAGAATCTCATCTCTGCATCTTTTAAACACCTCCAGAGATGGTGACTCAGCCACTTCCCTGGGCAGCTTGTTCCAATGCCTGACAACACTTTCCGTGAATAAGTCTTTCCTAATATCCAATCTAAACCTCCCCTGGTGCAACTTGAGGCCATTTCCTTTTGTCCTATCACTTTTTACTTGGGAGAAGAGACCAACCCCCTCCATGCTACAACCTCCTTTCAGGTGGTTGCAGAGAGCGATAAGGTCTCCCCTCAGCCTCCTTTTCTCCAGGCTGAATAGCCCCAGTTCCCTCAGCTACTCCTCATCAGACTTGTGCTCCAGACCCCTCACCAGCTTCCTTGCCCTTCTCTGAACTCGCTCCAGCACCTCAGTGTCTTTCTTGTGGTGAAGTAGCTCATAGTTTCCAAATTGGGTCAAGGTACTGCAGCCAGTTAAGTCCTGTTTTCTCAGTATGCTCTGAAAGGGAAAAAAAAAAAAAAGAAATCCACCATGAGATGAGAAAAACACCATCATAAAACACAGGTCCTTTGCTGGTCCTGACACTGGAAAGCACTAGACCTTGACAATCAGCTGGCTAATGCCCAGGGTGCCTCACTGAGCACCTAGAAGTTCCGATAGTTCTTTAAAAATTCTAAGTTGGGCAGGACTTTACACAGGTACATAGGATCAGGGGTGCAGAAGTGTTCTTTGAAACTCTGATGTATCCCGTCCAGCATGACCATGTCACACCATGCGTTTATTTGGGAGGCAGACAGGCTGCCTGCTGTTCCCTGACCTGAAAGGCACCGTAAAATGCATCCACCCCCGTTTGACCAAAATTGACTTGACACAGCGGAGACCCTTTTGTTAAATCATCCAAGATTTATTACAAACCCCTCAGTGAAGACCTCTTTAAGAAGAAACGTCGTTAAACTGAGGCACAGGGCTGGGTACCCGCACCGAGCTGAGCCGGCAGCCCGAGCCCTCGGCCCCGCACCCCCACGGTCCTCAGCCTGGCCCCAGCCGGCCGGACTCACCGTAGGGAACTCCGAGGAACCACCTCGGGCCGGGCCGGTGGAGAATCCCGCGGCCGGCAAGAAGCGGCCCGGCCCCCTGCCCGCAGGCCCCTCCTCTTCCTGCCGCTCCGGCTGTAGCTACCCCACTCGGCTGCTGTTTCCCGGCACAGGCGGCGCGGCTGTCGCGGTGACAGGCGCGGCGGGTTGTGCCCGCTCCACTCGCCTCCTCCCCGCCGAGAGGCGGAGCCGCCGGTCGCCCGCCCGCGGCCGGGGGCTGTGACCATGCTGCGCGGAGCAGTGGCGGCGGCCCGGCTGCGCGGCCCCGGCGAGGGGCGGGCGGCGGCGCGGCGGTGTTGCGGCGCGGCGCGGCGGCGGGAGTGGGTGCCGCCGGCGGGGCGGGACAGCGGGATCGTGGCTTACAACAGCCGGAGCCGGAGCAAGGAGCCGCTCGTACTGGCCGCGGAAGGAGTGGCGACCTGGTAATGCCTTGCGGGGCTGCCGTGGTGGGGCGGGGGGGAAGCGTGGGGTTCGGGACTGGCCGCGGGGCCGCCCCCGCCGGCCGGGCTGGTGGTGACAGGTACGGTTTGTGTCCCCTCTCCGCAGGTACAGCTGCGGGCCGACAGTGTACGACCAGGCACATCTCGGGCACGCCTGGTGAGTGGCGGCTGTCCCTGGTCGCGGGGGTGGGGGATGCGGTAGCGGGCAGCGTGTGGCTGGGTGACAGACCCTGTCCCTGGGTGACAGACAGACCTCATCCCAGGTGACAGACTCCGTCCCTGGTTGACAGACCGACCGCATCCCTGGGTGACAGACCCTGTCCCTGGGTGACAGACAGACCTCATCCCAGGTGACAGACCCCATCCCTGGGTGACAGACCCTGTACCTGGGTGACAGACCCCATCCCAGGTGATAGACCCTGTCCCTGGTGACTGACAGATGCTGTCCTTGGGTGACAGACCCCGCTGGGAGCCGCTGCTGCGGCAGCGCCGGCACTTCAGCTCCTGTTCCATGCAAAAGGCGAAAATGCTGTTTGGGATCCCCCCCAAACACCCGGCCCTGGGAAGCACAGAAGGGGCTGTTGGTGCAGCTCGTCACAAGAGACAGTTGTGGGGTGAAAAGTGTTCAGAATGCACACTTTTTTTTCTTTTTGCTGAACACAGTGAATTATTTCAAGTTGTATCGGCACAACGTGACCTCTTGTGCAGAGGAGCTGGGGTCCTGGAGCAGACCCTCTTGTTCATGTGACAGAGTTCTGCTTCGAATTAAGTTTGGGCACTGTCAGCGCCACGGAAAAGCAGTTTAGGGCTGGCTTGTAAAAAGATGCTTTTAAGCTTAACAGTTAAAATATCGGTTCTTGAATGTCAGAAGGCTCAGGTAGCTTAAAGGCCTTTTGGCACAGTAAAAGTTTCAGTGGCTTATTGTGTTTTTTTTTTTTTTTTTTTTAAAACCCAAACAAATAGAACAGCTCAGCATTTTCTTCACAGGTCATTAGGATAATTGCAATAATAAACGAGCTTCATCATAAGTAATCTTGAAAAAATACTTTAAATGCAGCAGAGAAAGTTGCTGCCAGTTGTTTAAAAAGGCACCTGGTGAGAAGATGTGCAGGGCACCTGCAGGTCCCTGTGGAGCTGGTGGGAGCTGCAGCAGCTCAGCTGCTCTTGAGCTCCCGTCTCGGAATTCTTGAGTGAACAAGATTCTTTGGGCTCTTTGGAAGAGTGGGGGTTTCTCAGATAATTGCTATCTGTGTGAAGATCAGATGCTGTTTGGTTTGGTTTGGTTTTGTGTGGGCTTTTTTATCTGTTTGTTTTTTAGTATTGTTTGAATAATTCCCTTTTATTGTAGGGCATTTTGCAGCTTCTGGTCTGGTCTCAACTTCATTCAGAAACTTATGTTCAATATTGCTTGGTGTTGAGCTATTGTAGTACTGCCTAACTGCCACTTCTTTCTTTAAAACTGAAGTTTTAAAATGCCAGTAATGTAAAAATACTTTTGGCAAGCTCTTTTTAAATGCTGCTGTACCATTATGTCTATGTAGTGTTATTTTTTTCCTTGTTGTTTTAGTCCAGTTTTACCAGGAAGCTAACCTAGCTTTTTACTGGTGATCTAAAAATCAAGAAAACAAATTATTTAATTTGTTCTTAGTACCTTCAGGTGAACTTTAATATTTATATATATATTAAAAAGTTATAGCAATTTCTGTATTTAAATCTACAGTTATTGTGATACAGGCTATGTTAACAGTTTTCCATGAAATAATTACAATTTAAAATCATAGCTTGAGAGCAGCTGTATAAAAAGATGCTAATACCTTTATTTTCTCTGTCACCGAGTCTAGGTTCTCTAGTACAGGAGAGCCTGTGTTCCCTGACGTGCTGCCACAGGGGATGGAATTGCAGAAATTACTTCTGTCCCTGGGAGACAATTGATCAGTGCTGTAAAACTTGTTTTTATTATTATTATTTTTTAATGTACTGATTTTGTGGGTTAGAGTTTGTACGGCTGAAGACGGTTCCTGAGATTGCTGAGCAAAAGGCAGTATTTAATACCACAAGGAGCAAATGGAAGCGGGGAAACAGAACCTGTAGTGCGTTTCCTGCTGTTTTCCGTATCTTTCCTTTCTGGATGTGCACGTTGCTCTTCTAACATCATGTTTCGCTCATCAAACGTTGTCCTGAGGAAGGGCAGGTATGGGCAGCTTTTCGCAGCACCTGGGCCTATGGAGAAGAGTGTCTTGTACCACCTTTGCGTGCTCTGCCTGGTTTCTCTTTGCTAAAGCAGGCACTAAGGGGTATAGTGGGTCTAGAGTAGGGCATTTGTAAAGGTAGAGAATTTTGCTTTTTGGTCTTCCATCTCTCTGTGGCTTTTGGATGTCAGTTTTTGTTGGTGGTTCTCCTGCCTTTGGGCTTTTTCAATTGAAAGAGAGTAGGAAAGTCTTGCTTGCTCTGCCTGGTCTCTTATCCATCTCTTTATTCTGTGTCCAAACTAACAATTTTAAGCTTTCTTGATGTGAAGGTTTGCCATATGTCTGTGCCACCTGGGTCTGACCTCTTCACTTGCTGATTTAGGAAAGGCTGGTTAGGGCTGAATATTGCCTTTGGAGTGGTGTATCATCGAATCATTTTGGTTGGAAGAGACCCTCAAGGTCAGAGTCCAACCATTAACCTAACACTGTCACTAAACTACGTCCCTAAGAACTTCATCTGTGCATCTTCTAAACACCTCCAGGGATGGTGACTCAGCCACTTCCCTGGGTGGCCTGTTCCAATGCCTGACAACACTTTCCATGAATAAGTTTTTCCTAATATCCAATCTAAACCTCCCCTGGTGCAACTTGAGGCCATTTCCTCTCATCCTGTCACTTGTTGCTTGGGAGAAGAGACCAACCCCCTCCATGCTACAACCTCCTTTCAGGTGGTTGCAGAGAGCGATAAGGTCTCCCCTCAGCCTCCTTTTCTCCAGGCTAAACAGCCCCAGTTCCCTCAGCCGCTCCTCATCAGTCTTGTGCTCCAGACCCTTCACCAGCTTCGTTGCCCTTCTCTGAGCTTGCTCCAGCACCTCAGTGTCTTTCTTGTGAGGAGGAATCAAGCAGATATCATGCTTATCATGCAGATAAGGAGCTGCTGTATCTGCTGCCTCTTTAGGGCCTTCATATGTTGTTCCTATAGGGCAGCTGTCCAGCAGATGCCTGCGCTGAAGGACCTTCTTCTCTCTGTTCGAATCAGTTAAACCCTCCAGTATATGAGCATTTGGCTGCTCCTTCCCAGTGTCTGTGGTCTTGCACCTGTCAGAGTTGACATCCTCTTGCTCAGCAGATTTGTTCAGGATGGTGGAGCAATCTCGATTTTTCTTCTTTTTTTTTTTAATTGTATATTTTTTCCCCAGTAGCTAGGTCCAACTGTAGAGCTTCTGTAGGCACAGCTGAAGTGCGTGCTGCTGATAGGGGTCTACAGGCCAGGAAGTACCCTAGGAAAGAGCATGAAGTCAAATGGGGTGATGGCTGTTGTTACAGTGCCACTCTTGTAAAATACCATTGTTTTGTCAGTCTTGCAACATATTATCGTTAGAATACATTTTTTTCTCTTCTTTTTATATTTGACTTGTGACAGGCACAAGAAACGTAGCAGGTAATAATGCAGAAGCAAATAATAGCAATGAGCTTGAGATCCTTGAGAAGAATTTGAAAATAATAGCATCATTATTTTTCTCCATTTCTCTTTCTCCTCCATCAGAATTTTTTAATTCTCTAAGTAAACCAACTTCTCTACTGTGTTGTGCTTCCAGACTTCAAAACAGGTGCTCTGTGTAACTTGAAATGATACCCAAAACTTATTCTGCATAAAGAAAAAACATCAGACCGGTAGATGATGCCCCCTTTTCCCTCAGTTCTGAGACTGGTCTTGATCGTACTGGTGTGAGATGCAGCCTGGTTGGCATCCGTGTTCCTGGCAGAATGCTTGGAAATAAGAGTAAACCCAAGCATGAGAGGAGGTTTTATTCAGCCCCTTGTGCCTGCTCTGCTGCTTCCCTGATTTTGACTGTCTTTTTTTTTTTCTTTTCAGTCCTGAAGTGGTGAGGACCCTGCTTTTGGAGGGGTCAGGAGATCTGCTCTGGCTCTTGCAGTGTGTCTTCCATCAATTCAGTTGGAAAATCAGAGGAGAGGGAACACTGTAAAATTTGTGTCTGCTCTGGGAACTAGTACTGCAGGGCTGCTGAATCTAATATCGAGCTTTTGATGCTGGCATTGTTCCCCGGAACAGGGTCCAAAGACCAATTTAATATTGTTATGGAATCGTGTTGCCACATTAGATGAATGTTACTCCCAGTGAGCTGTTATTCATTAAAAACTATCTCCCTGACAGCATGTGCCCCTTACATAAAGCATTTTTCAACACGGGCGTAGTGCAAACAACAGTAAGTATTTTTCTTTATCAAGATATTACACGTCCGTAAATCTGAACCTTAATGCCACTTGGTCCTAAGGGGAAGGATATAAATCCATTTCCAGTATTTTCTTACACTTCTTTATTCTGACAGCCAAGGGAGTTGCAGTTCGTGCAGTGCTGCAGGTGAAATGGGAACCTGTAGCTCTGCAAGTCTCTTTTCAGGCTCCTTTTTTTCCAAAGCCAGTGCAGGCTGAGGATTCTCGTTGCCTTCCAGGGCAGACCCAGAGCCTCCAGTCACCTTTTAATATCTCGCCTGATAATTGGGTTTTACTTGGTCAAAGTGTGTTTTGAGAGTTACAAGTGGAGAGACTGTGAGCAGCAGAAGAGGCTGCCACAGCCCTGTACAGCTTGTAGGTACATCATTATTCTCGAGTGTAAATAAAATAACCACCAGAGCCTCCCTTCTTTGCTATCAGAAAAGATCTGTGGTGGTGTGTGAATGAAGTAGTTTCTTGGTGGCTGGTAGCTGTAGTTGTTACTCAACCCCAGGCAAAGTTCATTTGAACCCTGTTTTATTTCTTCCCGTTCTTCTGCCCTGTGGCTTTTGAAAACCAAGTTGTCCTCATCGGGGACTTCAACTTGCCTGATGTCAACCGGGAATATCAGACAGCTGGCATGAACATGTCCAGAAGATTCCTAAAGCATCTGGTTGATAACTTCTTGGTACAGATAAAAAGAGAACTGACCAGGAAAGGTACCTTCCTAGATTTGATTCTCACTAACAGAGAGGATCTCGTGGGAGAAGTGGTGACTGGTGGTTCCCTTGGCCACAGAGACCACAAAGAAGTCAGGTTTAAAATCTTTGCTAATGGGAGGAAAACTACCAGCAAGACCTTAACACTGGATATCAGGAGAGCAGACTTCAGGCTGCTCAGCAAAACACTTAGTAAGATTCCCTGGGATGAAGCTTTTGAAGGCAGTGTTGGTCATTTTAAAAGCACAGGACCAGGCCATTCCAAAATGCAGAAAATCTAGCAGACGAGGCAAAAAGCCAGCTTGGTTGAGCAGGGATCTTCTTTTTGAAACACAGCGAAAAAAGAAATTACATGGTCAGTGGAAGCAAGGGCAGGCAACAGGGGAGAACTACAGAGGTGCTGCTCTCCATTTCAGGGAGGAAATTCACGCTGCCAAAGCTCAATTAGAACTGAAGCTGGCCAGTGCTGTGAAGGACAATAAAAAAGGCTTTTTAAAATGTATTAATGGCAAAAGGAAAACTAGAAATAACATTAGCTCTATATTTGATGAGCACGGTCACCTTATTAACAGGGTCATAGACAAAGCTGAGACGTTTAACGCTTTCTTCACCTCAGTCTTCAGCACCAATGATGGACTTGGGGAGACCTATAACCCTGGGGCGGAAAACCATGGCTGTGAGAACGATAAACTCCCAATCAGTCCGGAATTTGTACAGGATCTGATACTCCAGCTAGATCCCCACAAGTCAATGTGGCCTGATGGGATTAATCCAAGGGTGCTTGAAAAGCTGGCTGACGTCATAGCAAGTGATTTTGCAACACTCTTGGGAATCTGGAGTGATCCTGGATGACTGGAAGCTGGCAAATGTTGTCACAGTCTACAAGAAGGGCAACAGGGATGACCCTGGCAAATACAGGCCTTCTGTTCCTGGCAAAATCATGGAGAAGATTGTTCTGGGAGTTATTGAAAAACATCTAAATGATAATGCAGTCATTGGTCCCAGCCAGCATGTGTTCATGAGGGGAAAGTCATGCTTGACAAACTTTATTTCATTCTATGACATGGTTACCCACCTAGTTGACCAAGGGAAGCCTGTTGATGTGATCTTTTTTGGATTTCATAAAGCCTTTGATACTGTGTCTTACAGTATTCTCCTGGACAAGATGTCCAGCATCCAGCTGGGTAAACACACAATGCAGCGGGGGAGCAATTGGCTAACAGGTCAGGCTCAAAGGGTTCTAGTAAATGGGGTTATGCTGGGCTTGTGACCAGTTGCTAGCAGGTTCCACAGGGATCCAGCTTAGGGCCAGTACTCTTCAGTGTCTTTATAAATTACTTAGACTCAGGACTTGAGGGATTGCTTAGTAAGTTTGCCAATGACACAAAACTGAGGGGAGGTGTCCATACTTTTGAGGGCAGAGAGGCCCTGGACAAATTAGAGAACTGGGCAATCACCAACCGCATGAAGTTCAACAAGAGCAAGTGCCGGATTTTGCACCTGGGACACAGCAACCCTGGCTGTACATACAGACTGGGGGACGAAATGCTGGAGAGCAGCTCTGCAGGGAGGGGTCTGGGGGTTCTGGTCGATGGCAAGTTGAACATGAGCCAACAGTGTGCCCTGGCAGCCAGGAGGGCCACCCGTGTCCTGGGTGCATCAAGCACAGCATGGCCAGCTGGGCAAGGGAGGTGATTGTCCTGCTCTGCTCTGCACTGGTGCTGCACCTGGAGCCCTGTGTGCAGTTCTGGGCAACACAGGATAAAAAAGATATTAAGCTACTGGAGAGTGTCCAGAAGAGGGCTACGAAGTTGGTGCAGGGTTTGGAGGGGAAGCCGTATGAGGAGCAGCTGAAGTCACTTGGTTTGTTCAGCGTGGAGAAGACTGAGGGGAGACCTCATGGGGCTACAGCTTCCTCACAAGGGGAGGAGGAGGGGCAGGTGCTGATCTCTTTTCTTTAGTGACCAACGACAGAACCTGAGGGAATGGCAAAAGATGTGCCAGGGGAGGTTCAGGTTGAACATTAGAAAAGGTTCTTCCCCCAGAGGGTGTTGGAGCACTGGAACAGGCTCCCCAGGGAGGTGTCACGGCCCCAAGCCTGACAGTGTTCAAGAAGAGACTGGACAGCACCCTCAGACACATGGTGTGAACTGTGGGGTTGTCCTGTGCAGGGACAGGAGTTGCACTCAATGATCCTTGTGGGTCCCTTCCAACTCAGGACATTGTATGATTCTATAAAACCTGTTATAATATACAAAGCCCAAGGGATGTTTTTCAATAATATTTCATCTGTGTGTCTGTTGGTACTGTTTACTTTGAGAAAGTCTCCTGATTCACGCATAGCTTCTGACATGCTTTGGTGTTTGAATAAAGAGATGCAATAAGAAAACACTCAGAAAATTTGATGTAATGTGTCACTAATGCCAGAAGAGGGTAGGCCAGTTCAAGGGAAGTTTGCTTGACTTTTGTGCAGGTGAGAACCAGTTTTGGAAAAGTACTTTATGCACTTAAGACCTCTTCATTGCAACCGTTGGGGTATTTAGATTATCACTGTGGCTGTTCGTGCTGTTGGTTATTTTTGTTTCAGTTTATTCTTTCTTCTGCATGTTTAAGAGCTCATGTTTTTTCTTTTCCAGCTCCTATGTTAAGTTTGATATAATTCGAAGGATAATGACTAGATTTTTTGGAATTGAAGTTATCATGGTGATGGGAATCACAGACATAGATGACAAGATAATAAAAAGAGCTAATGAGGTAAGTGTTTGCTGTGGTCTTTGACCCACAGGTTTGGTATTTTCTACATCTACTTACTTGGAAAATTAACCTGGATTTGGATTTTTTTTGGTTGAGTTCTGTTTGTCTTAATTAGTAGATAATAAATGTTGATATTTCTGGTCCCCTGGCATGGCTGTCATGGGTCTGGAGTCTGGAGGGCTGGGTGTTGAGAGCTGTGTGAAGGTAAATGGGTGCAGAGCTGGGGGGGGCAGGACTGTCACAGCACCTGTAGCTGGGGTCCTCCAGCCCTTTCCCCTGGACTGGGAGCCCATTGGGGGAAAAAAAGCCAGGGTGAATCCTCAGCACATCTGGAGAGTATCTTATCCCCAAAGCAACCCCAAACTTAGCAGCCAGTAGGCTTCCAGCTGTGTTCTGGAGCAACGTGGAGTGCCGTCAGTGGTTAAATTTAGTATATATAGCAGTGTGTATGTAGCGTTACACATGGGAGGCTGAGGGTGGTTCTTGAAAGGTGCTGAGCACCATCTAGCTGAACATCAGCACCTTGGAAAGCTTCATCGATCCTGTCTGAGTTTGTCACCTTCGTGAATGTCGACATTTGAGTCTGGGGGTAAGTCTTGATAAGACTGGGGCTGTAAGTTGAGTCTATGATGAGTGTGCTGAATGCCCTCAGTGGTTCTTTGAGAGAGAGATGAGTTTCTTTGGGTTTTGGACATCCATCTGCATGGGAGGAATTTCCCTAACTTCCTCCTATTACAAACCTTTGTCTCTCTGTTGAGCAAAGAAGCAGCTGAGCTGTCTGGGAGATAAGTCCTATCAGTGGGGTCTGGAAGCGCACTCTCTCTGGTCTGTAGGCAGAAGCTTGCCTTCGTTTCTCCCTGCTGAGCATCTTCTGTGTTTCATTTCTCGGTGAGCATCTGGTCTGTCTTCACCAGAACTCCTGCCTTGTCCAGGAGCTTGTCCAAATAGTGGTACTCACCTGCACTCTGAAAATCAGACCTCTTAAAGGTACTTCAGAAATGTACTGGAAGTGATAAAATTGGATTTATTTTGTTAATAATTCTCTTATCTTCAAGCTGGAGAGACTGACAGTATGCTGTCTCCTCTCCAGTAGGTTCTTCTCAAAGAAGATGTAAAAGCTCACATTTGAAACGCTTTGATACCATCTTGGGCAGGTTTTGTTGTCATGCATCTTTCAAGCCCTGGCCTCTTCTGAATATTTGAAAACAAGTATCTTGTCATGTGCAAGTTGCCTCTTTCCTTTTGGTTTGCGCTTTCTCGTTACTTCTGTGAGAATCCCCGTTCCTGTCCGCCACCCCGTGAATGAGAAATGCAGAGAAGGTGCTTGAGAAGTGCCACACTTGGCAAAGCGTGGGACTGGCTTTCAGCTCATTTCCCCTGATTGTACTAAGATCTATGAGTAACCGCAATCAGCTGAAATAGCTCATTTTTCTTAATCACTGAAAATTAATATCCTGTCTCATCCTGCGAGCCTCTGATCTGTCTTTCTGACATGTAGGTGGTATCGGTGTCCCCTGCCAATAAGTTGAATGAATTTGACGTCCCGTGCACTGTAGTATATCTTGTTGGAAATGGAAGTCCCTCTCAAGAGGAAAATAATGGGGAAGGGAAGGAGATTGTTATTTTAATCTTCAGTTGCTTTATCTTAAGAGATATGTGTTGATATTTTGTCAATTCAGAAGCGTAAATTAAATGCTGTTTTTAAGTTATTTATAACTTACATCTCTTCCCCACGAATGGTGGATTAATAAAGTCTGTCTGACTCTTTACCTTGGGGGCTCTGTAAGTCTTTCAATTAGCTACAGACTGTCTGATAAAATATTGCAATGTTTAATATTATTACTTTGATTTATGATTTACTAATCTGCTTCTCTCTTTTTCAGATGAACATATCGCCAATAGCTCTTGCTCGTATTTATGAAGAGGACTTTAAACAAGATATGGCTGCCTTAAAGGTACAGATGCTTGAGCTTCTAAATTTAAGAGTATTTTAAAACCATTAGTTTGGTAAGGAATCTGATTTTGACAGTTTGATCTGAAAAGATAAATTGATTGCCTGTGTGACAGTGTTGCTGGAAACTGAGTACTGATTTACTTTTTCATTATTCTGGAAAGATATTGCACACCTTTTGGATAAGGTAATGGGAGGAGAAGCAAATTCTAGATTTGGAATGAAGAAGCTGAATTTCTTGCTGAATTTTTTGCTCCATACAATAGAGACTTGGTTCACGGGTAGTACATATTTACTATTATGCAGAAATAGTCTGATCTAAAGCATATAAAACATCAGATACTCTTTCATTGACTTCAGGTGGCTTTACCTCTTGTCCAGAGCACTTGTCAGAAGCAGGGAGCAGGGCACTGGGAAAAATGAATTGGTTTTATTTTGCTACCCCTCTTTTTTTTTTTTTTTAATATGATCTCAAATGCTGCTTATGACCTTTTTATGATACTTGAAACATCTTTTTTGAAAGATAAAATTGTGGAGAATGTCTCTTAAAATTAGTTTCTTAGAGTGAAGGTACTTGTCAGCAGCGTGTTTCATACAGGCTAATGACGTTACTCTTCCTTTGTTTAAGGTCCTTCCTCCTACAGTGTATATGAGAGTGACTGACAATATTCCTCAGATAATTTCCTTTATAAAAACAATAATTGCTAGTGGACAAGCTTATGCAACCTCACAAGGTAAGACTTACTGCAAGGCAGCTCCTTGTTCAGCACACGCGCAGGAATTTAGCACACTTAGTAATCCTGTTTTGGGATCAGATGAGATACCCTGTGCCAGGCTTCCCTTCTGTTCATTAACAGACAGGGTGTGAGCAACTTGTTTGTGATGACATGAGTGGGCAGACCAGCTATTACTCAGTTTTGAAGATAAATGTAGCTCATTGCTTAATATAATTGTTTACTGTAATGAACTGCTATCTAAGCTCCTGTGGGGAAATCCTGGCCTGGCTTCAAAGGAGAGCTGGGGGAACCTCTTAGCTCTAAACAGGAGGTGCTGTGAAAGATGTGCCTGCAAAGCACAACGTGTGGATCTTTTTTAGCAGAGCTGGTGGTTGTGGAAGGATTTAAGTGCATTATAACTGGAGTAGCAGTAGGCTACATTTCAGTCAGAGACAGGATTGCTGACTGTGCATGGGCAGGAAAGAACTTGGGGAGATGTCCAGAATACAAAGTTAACCTATATGTAGAATGAGCACGTGTGGTGAGGTTACTGAAAAGCTGGTGACGTGGAAACGTGCTACTACTTTCCTAGTATTTCTGAATTTATAAATCAGAATTTCAGATAGGGAGTTGAAGGGTGTTTTGTTTTGATTTCAGGGAAATGTTACCTCTTCATCATGAATGTGCCTCATCTTTCCTGTAAAACTAAATGTTTCTTTTCTATTAGGCAATGTTTATTTTGATGTTAAGTCTTGGGGAAAAAGATATGGAGTATTAACTACTATTCATCCTGATGCTCAAGATGAAGCAGGTACGTTCATGGCAACAACTTGTTTGTATTAATGTATTGTCTGAACTTGTGATGTATCTATGCATAAACCTTCATTCAACAGTCTGAAACAGGTTTTTAACCTGTCGTTTATAACCAGCTTTTTGGTTGATGAAGACCTCTTCTTTTTATAAAAAAAATATTTATTGAGGCACTCACTGTTGTAAGTGGAAGAGGAAACTTGATGGTTTCTTTTCACACTTGATTCCCTTTATACCTTTGTTCCAGTACCCTAGAGCAATTAAGATTATTTGTTTTATTTAAATATTTGGAGTGGTACGTACAAACTTCATAGCAAGGTGGTGGTTTCAGCCAATGCAGTAGCCAGCAGTGAGATAGTCAAGGGTAAATGCAGGGAAACATCCCCTACCATGTTATTGCTTGGGCAGTTGCAACCTTCTGGTGCATGTTAAATGAACTTAGTTCTTTTGTTACTTACCACTGGACTACTTCTAAGCAGCCTATTTGTGTGAGGGTGAGTAGCTCTTGGTAGGCTGTGCTAGAGCGCTCCTATACCCTTGGCTGGGTTTTTTTTTTCTGCGGTTGTCCAGCTGCTGAGCAGGATTGCTGAGCCTCTGTAAGTTGGGTCTGATCAGGTCTCTGTGATGGAGAATCTGATGCAGGTCTCCCACATCCTTTGCATGCTGAAATTCAATATTTCTTCATTGGAAAAAAAAAATATCTGTTTGCAATTACTGAAAATGCCTGGCAGGCTGATGCTCAGGTGAATTGCTGCCAGAAGCTTCTCACAGCTCTGCTCTGGAGTTGTTTCAGCATTACAGATCTCAGAGGGACTGCGTTTTGTCGACAGTAATTTAGAGGCAGTTACTGACTGCAAAGGCAGCCAGCAGCCTCCTGGGCTGCCTTAGGAAGAGCGTTGCCAGCAGGTCGAGGGAGGTGATCCTTCCTCTCTGCTCAGCATGAGGTGAGACATGTCTGGGATGCTGGGTCCGATGCTGGGCTCCCCAGTACAAGAGAGACATGGACATACTGGAGCAAACCCAACAAAGGGCCACAAATGTGATTGAAGTGCTGGAGCATCTTTCATGTGAAGAAAGGCTGAGGGAGCTGGGGTTGTTCAGCCTGGAGAAGAGAAGGCTCAGGGGCATCTTACCTGTGTGTACTAATACCTGATGGGAGGAGTAAAAAAGATGGAGCCAGGGTCTTCTCAGTGGTGCTTGGTGACAGGAAAAGAGGCAATGGGCACAACCTGAAACATGGGAAATGCCCTTTAAAGCCAAGGAAAATGTTTTTTTCACTCTGAGGATGGTTAATGCATGAACGTGTTGCCTGGAGATCAGTCTCTGCCCTTGGAGTTACTCAAAACCTGGCTGGACACTGTCCTGGGCAGCCTGCTGGACGGGGTTGGACTACATGATCTCCAGAGGTGCCTTCCAGCCTCAACTGTGACTGATTACGTGCTTTTCCCTGATTCCCCTCAAGTCACTCGCAACAAAATTTACTGTTATTTCTAAAGATTTTGACTGGTTTGTTTATAACCAAGAAGGCAAAGAGTGCTTTTTTTTTGTAGCAGTATACTCAAAAAAAGGCAAAAAGGGGGATGAAGTCAATAGATACTGGTCAGCCAGAGCTTGGCTAACTTGCAAAAGAGCCAAGATGAAGATTCAGTAGATATAACTAGGGCTATATTTCTGTCCCTTTATTGCTTATCAATTTTGAATGATGAAGCAGGTGTAATGGACCTTTGTGATGTGCTTCTCTTAATATTGCATGACATTCTGAATAAAAACTTGACTCTATATAATATCAATAAAGTATAAGTGGAATGGCTTATGAAAAGTGACTAACAGATCTCAAAAAATAGCTGTGAATCATTAAAATGTGTTGATACTGGAAAGCTCCATAGATTGGCTCAGACCTGGTGATACACCATGGTTTTATTAGCAATCTGAAATAAGCAGAGAGAAGAAGTAAACCTAGCGTCAGCTGCTGATAGAACAGATGAGCGATGTTAAATAAGAGAACTTAAACCGGTGCAAGTTGCTTGCCAAGCTGGATCCCTTCAGGCCAAATAGATTAATTGTTCTGCATCAGTGAAATGCGAGGTCATGTATTTGTCAGCAAAAAAAAATACAGAGCCCAGAGCCCCGTTCTGTAGCTCCTGCCAGGGAGCGGTGTGTGTCTGACCGGGTTTTAGGAGCCAGCAGAGATAAATCATCCTTTCTGCCCTACTGTGGCAAAAAGGACGATATCCTTGACTGTGCGGTGAAGGAAGCAACAAATATAGGTGGGGAGAAGACCTTTGCAGAGAAGCCATCGGTGCAAATGGTAACTGAAGTTTGCTACTATCCGAGAACAGTTTTGATTCTCACCTCCATGCTCTTCTTAGCTCTACAGAATCTGAACCAGAAACTGTTTGTGTCCCAGAGAAGGAATTACGGTGTTTTTATGTTGGGTGGGGGCTTTTTTTGGTGTGTGTTTTGGTGTGCAATCTGTTTGTTCTTGGCAGACTGGCTGATAAGTGACTAAATGAATGACGTAAAACCAGAGAAGTCCAAAAACACTAAAAAGATAGGACGTATTAACCTTTTAGCCTGCAGAAACATAATTCAACATATTATTTTTTTTTTTTTTCAAATGGTTGACTGATAAACTGGAAGCCCTGTATAAGAGGGAAGGAAGGAAAATTGCAGGAAAATAAGTTGAGCAAAAGAGATTAAAATCTGAGTAGTTCATTAAACGCACATTCCCACTTGCTTTCATTTGCTCTTTTTTTTTCTTTGAGACACATCCCATTAACAAATCACTTTTTCTTGGCAGTTGGTACTGATAAACGACACAGTAAAGATTTTGCCCTGTGGAAGGCTGCCAAACCTCAAGAGTTATCTTGGACTTCTCCATGGGGAAAAGGAAGACCTGGATGGCACATTGAGTGTTCCACAATATCAAGGTCAGATTTCTTGGATTTTAAATCTAGTGCTGATTTTTGTTTTCAGTGAGAGTACAATGGTAGCAGCAATATTCGAAGTGTTGTTTTTTTTCTCTGATCAGTAGAAAGCACCAGTTTTAATGTGAATACTTTGTGCAATTTGGGATGTCATGTGTGGCCCAAACAAACTCTGCTCCATCTTGATGGCTTGGCTGTCTTGCTATGCTTTGGCACCTTCTCTTAAGAAAGACTTGAGTATTTAAAATATGCTGTGCAGGATCACACAGGTGATTAGTGAAGCTTTCAACCTGAACTGAGTAACCAAAGTTTTAGAGAAAGTTATGGTACCTCTTTCCTTTGCCTCCCCTTCACTTCTTGCGGTCTTCATCAGACCTAGTTCAGCATATGGTGCTGTGTCAGGAGGGCAGGTTATGGGCATTCATCCCAACTCCAGCGAGCATTTGAGATCTTGCTGGCTTTATCTTAACAGCAGTTATGGTGTTCATGCTAATTATCTAAGCATTGTTCAGCTTTTTTTGAAAGTCAGCCACAGTATTAAATATCCTGATTTCTCTGGGGCAATATATTCTATGGGCATGATGTGAATTGTGCATAGTAGCCTTTTGCTTGTAGTTGGTTTAAATTAATCTGCTCTTAATTTTGAGTTTTATTTTCTCCACAGGATGGTAGTACTTTGTCTTGCACTGTATTAACTTGTGACTATTAATTTGTATTTTAAAAAAACCAAGACTTTAATTCTTCTCTCCTGGAAGACTGATAGTGGTACTTAGATTTGCGTTAGTCTCAGATCTTTTTCTGGAAGTTAATTAGATCTGACTCTGTTTAACTTAAGTTTTCAAGCCAAGCTGAGGGTAGATGGAACACGTGTTTTAGGTTTCTCTCTCATATCCTTTGCTGATGCATCTGGGGTATTAGTCATTACTACCTGATTGTGAAAATCGTTTATAAGTGTGATTATCTGTCTGTAAATAGTTTAAGCACTGTGAAACAGTGCTTAAAGCAACTGAAGTGCACAAAAACATACTGTATTTGAAGTGCAACCTGTGACAGAAGTGGACAGGTAAGAAATGCCAATTACAAAATGCCCTGCCTGCTAGTGAGGTGCTGTTTATAGTCTGCATTTCTTTCTGTAAAAACTTATTTTACTGTTGGTGGATGAAGCTCCTGCCGTGTAAATAGGAGTTGAGCCATGCAGAGCATATGTGTAGTAATCTCAGACTGTGAAAAATGGAGAGCTTATTTTGGCGAGTTACCTGACACGTTTTGCTGTCCCGATCAGCTGTCCACGGCCAATTTTAAGCAATGCCTACTTACTTGGCTGTTTTGCCAAAGGCCTCAAAGCACGTTAAGTAAGCAAGGTGAACTCATTTTGAAAAGTCTCTGGAATGTTCCTGGGGAAGGTGAACGAGAAGGGTGTTGGTCTCTAATACAGCCCCAGAGGAGGGAACCACCTGCTGTGACTTAGGTCTGATCTCCTCCCTGGAGTTTCCCTTGCGGTGGGCTGGGCTGCTCCTCCTGCCCCTCAGTCATCTGCAGATCCATCTCTCCCCAGCTCGTAATGGTTTTGTTGGAGGGAATGGCAAGTGGCCTATGCTCCTCTCTAGATGGCACAAGGGAAGGCATGAGCCCATGAAGATGGGTGCTAAAACTGGGTTTGGAGCATACAAGAAGGGGCATGTGCTTGGGAAATGACAACAGCTGGTCTTTCTTCCCACCTCTCTTCTCGTTTTCTTCCTGTGCCAAGGTATTAACAAGGTGTTTTGTCCCAAAGAGGGACACAAGTATTGATATCTAGCCAGCTACCAGGAGCAACTCGTTAAGGTGACATATGGAAAGACTGTGTGTGTCTGTGTGTACACACACATGCACGCCTGCGTGGGCCTTGCCTTTTGTTTTCTACTCGTGCAGACCTTGCATCTTCCCCAGCTTGAGTGTCCCTGGCTTCTGGGCAGTTAGTGTTGATTTACCTCCCTGTGAGTAGGTAAGTGTTGTCTTTGTGTAACAGGTGGACAAAATGAAGTTATTAACTCGCCCGGCAGGGACTTGCTGGAATTGTGGACAGTATAGCAGCTTTGCCTCCTGGTCTTTAACCAGAGATGTCTGTGTCTGTCCAGTTGCCATATGAGGACGTTACTACCAGCCACCAGTATTTGCAGAGAGGTCTGTGCTGTGCAGGGTTGTGGGTGACCCATGCAGGTGCAGTCATGCTGTTGGGGTGAGGGAAGTGGCCTTGGGAGATCAGAGGCACTGACACTTTCTCTTGACATTATAACAATATCGAACTAAGCATTTTCTATTATGACTGCCTGCAGTATTGCCTGAGTTCTTACAGTAAAAGTACAAGATAAAGAATGGTGATACCCAATTTACAGAAATGTTCATCACTTTGAAGTTGTTAGGTTTGCAGATGAAGACAGCTGGCTGATGCTGAAACTTAGCAGAACAAGGAAAGGAGATGTCTTGCTTGCCCTTCTTTAAGTTAGAAAAATACTCGCTCCTACTAAGATTTAATTGTGGGCAGATATGTGTCCTGTCATACAAGTTCTGCTGCAGTTTTGATATCCAAGATCTATATAAAGTCTTATTTTAAAACTGCAGTCATTAAATTGTACACTTAATTTTATGATGTTTCATCTTATTCTTTTCTGCATTTCTTTTACAAAAAGCTTTTGTAGTCTTCTACTTACCGATCAGGAAAATATTGTTACAGTGCAGTGTTTGGAAAGCAGCTGGACATCCATACTGGTGGAATAGATCTTGCATTTCCTCATCACGAAAATGAAATCGCACAGTGCGAGGCCTATCATCAGTGTGAGCAATGGGGGAATTACTTTTTGCATTCTGGTAAGTAAAATATTAATCACCTCAGAGGTCTGTACAAATATAAGGATGGTGGGATTATTTTTAGGTTTGGCATTTGTATGGTGTGAAAACAGATGCTTTACTACAGTGACCAAGTTCCTGTCCTCACTAGGTGAAGAATCATAAATGAGGGTGAATCTTGAAACTGTAGTAGTTACAGTGAAGTATTCCTGAATTTCATCTGAGGCAACCTCCAAATAATAACAGTATATGCATTGCCCATGTACAGTGTTTACTCGTAATTAAAAATGTGGAAAGAAGAATTTTTCCTGTAGAATCTCATTCCCTTTGATTTGCGTTTCCTTAAAATTTGAGGATGCTCTTCATGATAGACTTTTCTTTTTAAAATGTATTTTGGCTGTAACAGTCTGGCAGGAAGAGGATGAAAATTGTTGATCTTTTCTGTATGTGTTCATGTAGTCCTTCTAAAACCAGAAATTCCTGCTGTCAGAACCAGAACTGGCAGTATCTGAGGGCAGGGTGTGGAGGTGGCAGGTGGGCAAGTAGCTGATTGTAACGTTTGGAAATCATTTGGAATAGAAAAAGAAGTCTTGTTCTCCAGTGTCTCTCAGCACCAGTTGCTTGTGGGCTTAAAAAAAAAAGGTTTTCAGAATCAAATAGCCTGTAAGTACCATGAAAGGCTTTTAATCATCATAACAAAAGACTACTGGAAAATAAGAATGAAAGAATGCTAAGATACATGAACTGATGAACAACAAAGCTTACAAAGTTGTGATCCTGCAGGGAAATGTCTGAACTGGGATGTTCTATGTGGTTTGAAATGTGGAGGGAAGCCTTGCAGGCAGATGCTCTGCTGCAGCAAACAGCCACTGGACTTTCCATGTGCTCAGTTCACATTCCTGTGACTCCTTAAATTCTCCTGGGAAGCCTTTTTTTTATCCACCAGCAGCATTATGCCTAGTGATGGGTATGAGAAACAAGGTTCATGCTGAAGACCAAGTCAGTCAGATGCTTTGGTCTGCTCTGGTCAGGCTTGATCAATGAGGTTGCTGGTGGGTAGAGACAAGGAGGTCTGTGATATCTGTGGACTACATAAAGACCAAGTCACTCACCCCTGGGCTCTGTGGAAAACTGGGGACAACTGGGTCTTGTCATTGTTGTCCCTTAACTCTCTCTAGTGCTCTGACCCACTTCAGTGTCTCTCTGCTTTCCTATGGAGTGTGAGTGACTTGGTGTTGCTGTAGCCTGTAGATGTCCCAGACATTGTCTCTTCCTCCAGAAGTGACCTCACTAGCTACGCCTAAACTGTACCAAAGTGTCTTTTTCTTACTTGGTCTTCAGCATATGGTGCTGCCTGGCATGATGTAGAACTGCTCCTTGCTGCCTTTGCAAAGTGGTGCTTCAGTGCAGTTTGCATTGTACAGGACTTTCAACCACATCGTTTTCTGGTGGTACTAATGCTGTTCCCATTGATGGAAATCTTGAAATTGGTTGTTCCTGTTGCAGTCATGGTGGTTCTGGATGGTCTCCAAAGAACTGAGGGCAGGTTCAAATCTGCAGTCTCTCTTCTTGCTGAACATTACTTTGTGCAAGATGTCTTGGTGAACTCTTTGAGCTGCTTCCCTGAGTAAGAGATGCAGAGTTGAACCTGTGCTATGCCCTGGGAATTACTTGGGCTTTCTTTTTTATATGTGTTTGTACTGTGTGGGATGACTATTGAATTTTAGTTTCAGTTAACAGTGTAGAGCCTGTTATAAATCAAGAACAATTGTCCAGAGGCTGGTACTTACTTCAGGGTGATTTTTGCTCCTGAAGTGCTGGGGAATTCTCTGTGTCTCCACTGAGATGCACCACTTACTGCCAGGTAGAGCCTTCTCTTGAAAACCAGTGAATCTGACTTTTCAAGCTTGGAATTCAAACTGTAGGGGAAATTTTCTTTGAAACTAACTAAATTACAGAGGAGTCATTTTTTCTTAAAAGGAAAAATAATAAGAACTTAATTCCAAGGGCAGTTTGTACATTGAAGTTCTCTGGGAGCTGACAGATCACATTCATTAAGTCAAAAAAATTTGCTGGAGGAAGATAGTGTGAATTATTTAGGGCAAATGAATTGGCTTCAGGAGCAATTTATTCTGGTAACAGACTTCAGAATTTTAGCAGCCTCGGAATTGGAGGAGCAATCCCCATTAGAGAATGAAAATCCCTGCACTGGGGATAAATCTTCTTATAAGGACTTTATTTTTAGACTACTTGTACTCTGGGAAGAGTGCCAAGCCAAAGTTATGAAAATCCTTGTATTTTGTGATTCTTTAATGAAATCATTCTAAGTGCTGAAACTCTTGAAGAGGAATATTATTTCAAATTCAGATGTTACCTGTAGCTTATTAGAAAAACACAATCAAACTATTTTAAGCTTGGCTGCCTGAAGTTAAGTTGATATTTAGACATTTTTGCAAAAGAAGAAAATATTAATCGTACCTGGGCTAATCCCCTTCTCCCAGGAGAAGTTTGTCTGTGGGTTTTACTTGAGTTGCAAGAGCCGTAGGTGTCCAGTGCTTCTGACAGCCTGAATGTTCTTATTGAGGGCCCCGAGTTTAACCACGCAGTGGTGAAAATGGCCTCACCTGCTGACAGTCAGGACAAATACAATGGAAACGAGATTTTGGGTTGATTGTAGATTTCTGCTGTAGCTGGTTCCATATTCATAGATCTTTTGCTTCTTTCCTACTCTCCATAGAGTGTGTTGTTCAAACCTAAATTTCCAGATTGTCGGGGTAGGACCAGAGGTAGCCTTCGTGTGGGGAGTCCCTGGTGCTTTGAATTGTTGTCAGAAATAGCTAAGAAGTGAAACCAGAGGCTTTTCACGCTCATTTACCAGGCCTGAGTGTTGCTTTTGTATCTAGACAAGCATAGTGAGAGTTTTATCGACTTGTGGAAGAGAATGGGTTCCAGGCAAGGCTGCAAGAGCAGCGCTGTGTGGAGAGAAGCGCAGTATTCAGACAGGTTCTTGGGCTGCTGAGCAGAAATGCCACCTCTGCCACCACCTGTTAAAGCATAAGCACAGTTCTGTGCTGTCCTTGCAGAGCACTCTGAGGGATTGGTGATGCTGGACTGCCCAATCTGAAAGACTACAGAGCACTGCTGTGGTATTACAGAGTAAGAAGAGTTCATGCTTAAAAGTCTGCCTCTGAGTACGATTAAGTGCTGGATTTTGCAGATCACAACACGCCTGAAAATTGCGTGTTAGTTGTGGGTGATCAGTTACTTACAAGATTACGCTGTTACTAGGAGAATTGAATTAAGGCTTTTAACACCATTTCTGAAGTGGTGCTGGGAGGTCTTTCATTGGCCATGTGTTCAGCATCTCCCTGGTGCTGTGAATAATTGAAGTTTTCCATCAGCGTTGGTGCTGTGGCTGGCATGGATGAGGCCCAGGAACATACAGCCTGAGGTTGCCCATCTCCTGATTTGCTTCTGAGCCATGTGGACTCTCCTAAATGCGATGGAGATGGCTACTGCCTTTTTCCTGGACCACAGCCATGCAAACCAACAGTCCACATGGCTATTAAAAGATCTAGCAATGCTCAGAGATTGTGTTTTAAAATAAGCTAATTCAAATTAGGCATCATAGCTACATCTATCCCTCCCAATTCTTCTCCGTCTCACAAAGTCTGGAGTGTGCAGAAAATTTATTTTACATGTAAGCTGTTTTGAACCAGGACAATTAACTTCTGGATTGAAAAAAAAACCCAACAGTGTAACAGCAGCCAGCAAGTACTGAGTACAGAAAATTGTTTGAGTTTCAAGTATATTGTAATGTGAGATCACTGGAAGGTCTTTAAAGGTCTTAAAATATTTCTAGTAAGTCAAGAGTAACAGATAAGGTATTTTTCTGTGAAGACTGAGAAGTATTTGCTTGCTTATTTTTATGAGTTCATTACGAATTCTGAGCAGGGAGGTGTTTTGTTTCTTCCTTATTAATGTCTCTGCTCACGGTGGTGGTGTTTCTTTTTCTTAAAACCCAAACCAAACCAAAAACAACAAACACACAAACAAAACAAAAATGCACACATTTTATTTTCCTGTGTTTTAAAATTCACCCAGCTGAAGCTGACGGTGGAGAGACATGCGGGACTGTAGGTAAAGCTGTATATGTTACGTGTTGCATTGAAATGGTTGGCACATATCCATCACAGAGTATGCTGCCTCCAGTGTTTCCAGTGCCTCAGTGCAGTCTTTCTCATTCACTCCCCATTCAAAAGCATGCTCATTTATCCTGATTAATTTTTTTTCTGTTGTTCTAGGGCACTTGCATGTTAAAGGAAGTCAAGAAAAAATGTCCAAGTCATTGAAAAACTACGTAACAATTAAGGTAATTTCTTTCTGTGAATTGAAGCAATGTATGTTTGTACTACATGAATATTAATCACAGCCCTCTTCTGAGAAAACACTGGAGTGTGTGCTTACGCTACAGCAAAAGACCCAAAGTGGAGAGTTTCTCTAGCGCTGATGTACCTGTTATTGTGGGTCTGAATGTAGGAAGCCTGCTTGATCTCAGGGTTTGCTTATAATGTTGATTTTGCTGAGCTGAGAACATTTGTAGGAGCAGCGTTTGTGCCCAGTAGCAGACTTTCTGCATCATAGGTTTATGGTTGGACTCAACAGTCTCAAGAGTCTTTTCCAACCAATGATTCTGCTCTATAGCAGTGGGTTCACATCTGCCTACTCTCAACAGTGCATATGCTTCTGGGACTTAGAAAAAAGGAGATGTTTTTCCTTGTTGTGCTTTGGGTGAAATGGGACATAGTGTCAGCATTTTGTCAGGAAGCTATTATGTGTCCTGCAACCACACTGTGCCAGTGGCCCCTCATATTCTCCTTTATTTTTATACGACCACCTTGCTGATGCACAGGGAGTTTTGTCTTTTGGTACCCAGAAGCCACATGAATATGTCTTATTTTGCCGTGTCCCAGAGTTTTTGGTGTTAGCCCAAGCAGGGTTTCTCTGCCAGGCACGTGCTGTACAGCTGTGCCTGGCGCTAGGGCGGCTGCCCTGATGGCTGACAGCTATCGCCAGAAGTGGGTAATTTCCTGCCTTTAGACAAAGCTTGAGAGGCTGTTTCAGCACATATGTTCCCCTTTGCCCTCTCGGAAGACTTAATTAAAATCCCTTTAAAAAGGAGTTCAATATGAGCTGCTTTATTCTTAATTCTCCTGATGGTGTCTGGCTAGAATTAAGCCCTGTCTCCCCCAGGAAAATTACCCGTTGCTCACAGTTTTTTCACAGAAATTTCCCAAGTCTCAGCAGATGTTGTGGACAGGGTGGAGAAATGACCACAAATGCCATTCAGTTAAAAATAATGTGTAGAAACGTTCCCCTCCATGTCTGCCATGGGACTTGTTTGTGTTGAGAAAAAAAAAACTTCAGGGCCATCTCTCTTCCCTTGCGGGTCTTCACTTTTAAATTCTGCCCTTAGACAGACATTAAGCCCTACGTGGAAGTTTTTATGTGTGTTCCAGAAGAGAGAGGCCTGTCCGGGACAAGGCCTGCGGCCTTCCCTTGCTCCCACTGGCCGCCATCTGCACTCCAGGCCTTCACCTGGGCATGGCTGCCCTGCAACCTCTGTGTCAACCTGCCCTGTTTTCCCTACCCTGTGTCCACTTCTCCTATATATTTTTTCTAAATAGCTATTAGTTCTTATCCCCAAAATCAAGTGTGTTGCAATAACTCATGGCTGAGCAAACAGCTTTCAAAGAGCTACGATAGTTTCTCCATGCTTCATTTTTAACTAAAGGCAGAATTATTTTTTCCAGTTCAGATAGTCCTTTCCCAAATCCGAATTTATTTCTGTACTTTACTCATATTCTTCTTGCTTTGTTATTAGCATAAATCTTTTGGGCAGATTCAGTACACTCAGTTATATAGAGTTTATTTAAAACCAACCAAATGACACTTACCAAAACAGCCAGTTATAACTGTCTTTTCTTGATTTAGCCTGCCCTGATTGCCTCAATTATTTCTATTTTCACTTGAGAGGTAGCACATTGCTGACACTTTCCTAACTTCAGTGTTCAGGCTGGTTTAGTCTGGTAGCAGAAGCTAAAGTTTGAAATGTGCATCTTTAAGCAAATGACACTTCTCATATTTTCTTACTTGCATTAACTTCTTAAGATTTCCTGTTTCAGTGGCACTTCACTGTTACGAACTTACCATCACCAATTTGCAAATTAAAAAAAAGGCAGGAATGCAGTGTTCATAATCAGTCTGCGACGGTGTCCAGCATTGCTGAAAGCAGATTTAGAAGTGGTTGAGTGTTTTATCATTGTGCTTCCCAAGCACCTCAATAGTTCTTTATAGTAGTAGTGTAAATTAATTATGCTAGTAGTAACAATTTACTATTTACTGCAGTAAATTATTTATTAAGCTAGATAAATAATAGGGTGAAATTAATGAGTTTTCATAATTAATACAGATAAATTCTAGCAATATTTAAAAAATATATGTTTTTGTTATATTTGTTCAGTCCCTGTTTTCCTTCATGTTCTCATCCTGCAGAAAAGGAACACTTATTTTCTTTTTCAAGAAGTCTTTCTTTTTTCATAAAGTTTGCAAAACTCAGGAGCTGACCTGTATCCTGGTCTTAGACTGATAATTTCAGCTTGTTTGGTTTGTGTGGGTTTTTTTTGTTTGTTTTTTTGTTTGTTTGTTTTTTGTTTTTTTTACAGTGTATGTTTGATCATAATTACAAAGTACTATTCACCATCTTATATTTGACCATTGTGTGTATATTTATATCTTGTATATATGTATGCACATCTATCTTATATGGAATTAGATTTTATTTAGTTTATACTTTAAACCAGTGTTATAGTTTAAAGCTTTTATGCCTTTCTTAAACTACAAAGGCAGGTTATTTGTCATGTTATCTTGTCTGAAATATGCTGTGAAGCCAGTTTGAGCGGGTGGAACACCTCCTGAAGAACTTGTTTGATATAATGCTAAAGCTCTCTTTTCCTGGGTGGAGTCTAGGATTTCCTGAAGAAATTTTCGTCGGATCAATTCAGAATGTTTTGTTTGCGCAGCAGATACAGCTCAGGTAAGGAAAAACAAAACAAAACACCTTATTTTTTTGAGATATTCTTGGCTTTCCTTTCCACCTCCCCAGCTGGCGATGCAGGGGTGTGGTGGTGGAGCAGGGTGTCCCTGCTCTGCCTTGAGGTCCCCTCTGGCTGATGGAAGGGTTGGTGGTGCTCTGTAGGGCTGCTCTTTGGCTCTCCTTCAGAAAATTTTGCATCTTTACCAAGGACAGTGCTTAACCGTTCGTCAGAATACCTGTCTGAGCCACAGTTAATTGCAACTCTCAATTAATTGCACTTCCAATTAATGAATTACGTCCATCTCTGATTGGCATCTGTTGCAGCCTCTTGCATTTCAGTCACAATCAGCTGTTTTTGGAGATGTATCTAGGTAGAGCTTTGCCTTATATTCCCGTAGGGTATAACAAGGGCTTGCTAATAACTTTTTATCTCCCTGCTGCGTTATCATTTGTTGTCCTGTGGAGTTAGTGAGTGTTGAAGCAGTTCTGTGGTGCAGTGCAGCTCGCTCGCACCTGCGCATGATAACCTAATGATCATCTTAGCCTGGCAAACACTGCTGGTGGGGAGAGGTGTGGGAGATATTGTCAGCTTCCCTGTCTATGCTGTGGTGTTTCCAGCAGGCAGGTGCTACTTTGAACTGGAGGAGGTTTTCATATGAATCGTGTTTTTACCAGTTTTACCAACAGCAGACAGTAGTTCCCCAGCCACTGCTGTGTCAGCTGGCTTGTTGTCTGCTATGGCATGGAAAAGGGATGGCGGAGCACAGGGAAATATTGCTGTGTTATTTCAGTGGGCCTATGTCTGCCTCAGATAAAGCACCTCTAGCAGTGTAATTGCGGGAGCTGGCGTGGCTGTGGCTTTGCTACTGCCCATCAACATGCAGTGCGCTACAAGCCTTGATAGACATGCAGTCATTGGGCCAAGAAGTCTCGAGCCACCTGTCTGATCTTCTTGGTGGAGCCTCTCTCTCCCAAGGCAGCTGAAGGCACTGGGAATGCCATGTATTCCTGAAGTATTTTGAAGCAAGGGAATAGTAGACTGCTGGTTACTAACTGCCGACCTCCACCATGGTTGGAAGGGAAGAGCGGATCCAGGTGGGAGGTTTGCTGCAGAGCAAGCCCCTGTTTGGAGCAAGAGAGGGGGCAGGTGGTGGGAAGCGCTGCCACTGCAGGGCAGTGAGACGCTGGGCTGTTTTGGGGTGATGCTGCAGGTCAGTGGCATGCTGGGCTGTTTCCTCTGGGTCTCTGTCAGGAGGTGAAATACGTTGTGCGCATATAATTGGCACCCCGGCTGCAGCTGGTGGCGCTGGGGAGTCCTGAACAAACATGTATTTAAAACAAAAGAATTAAAAAAGCTAACACCTACAACAGTAGCCTATATATGTTTGTTCTGTAAACGAAAGTGGAATGGCTGGCAATTTCTAAGCTTGCCTTGGGGCAAGGAATGGCCCTGGAGCCCTGCAGCGGAAGGCTGCCTGCAAGCCTTCTCCTCTGCATGTCAGCCGACTGCATTTGAACACCTGCAAGACAGACATGACCCTCTTTTTTTTGCCTGACTTCTAGGTTAAACACCCTCCTGTGATAAAAACAGAGGGCTACCTATGCAAATGTAGGTGGCTTTGATGAAAGGTTGGAGTGGTGTTATGCCAGAGTATAGTAGTGCCAGTAAACCAGTCAGCAGATAAGGGTTGCTGGAAGGTCTGCTACGCTTGCCACCTCCACCCTGTGTGGTAGGGCACAGTTATCTGCTGTCAGGTGAAGAACCAGAGTCCCTCCCTGCTGAGCCAGGTATTTACTATGCAACCTGTCAGTTTGGGTCCCTGCTGTCAATTCACTTTGGTCTAAAGGTAAGTTTACTGCACTCCTCCTCATCTTGCTGTCTGCTTCGTAAGTATCTTTATTAGAAGTGAAATCCCAAGCACATTCTGTTTGGTCCTAAAAAGGTTTTTGTAGCCTAAACCAGTTGGCCATGATTCCTTCCATCCCTACCTGTGCAGAAGAGCCTTTTTATTCTTGCTGAAATCCAGGTTTGGGAGGTCAGGTGATGTTACTGTGCCCCTTGTATCGAGGCCATAGAAGGTGTAGGCATGTGGATGAGGGCAGCTCCTGACAGCTGGGATTGACCTGTGCTTGGTGCTGTGGTTTACACAGATCTTGGGCTTGGAATGGGCCTTTTTTTGTGGTCTGGGGCTGCCCCCTGCATGTGTGTGTGCTGACGAGCACCTGGGGACAAACATGACTCCAAACTGCAGCAGCCACGGAGGGATAAGGGCTGGAGGGGTGTGTGTAGGATGTGCATGTGTTTTGTGTGAGCAGGGGCCCCCATCCCATGGCAGTCACTATCACAGGGAGGGTAAAGCTGGGTGCCTTGCCTGTGGGGAAGAGGAGAAAACACAGAAGGAAGAGGCTTTGATGCAGGACATCACCCTTCCCCAGTGTGTTTCTGCAGGGGATCCTCTACTCCATCTCCATCACCCTCTCTGCCTGCTCATGCTGGGGGGACAGAGCTGCCTGGAGTTAAGCTGAGCTCTAGCAGCATTGGTGGTTATCTAGACCTGCTGCACTGGCTGGTGCCTCTGGCTGTCCCCTTCATGGCCTGAATCACCACCCTTTGTCCTACCTGGAGCTGTTGGGAAAAGGTGTTTCCTAGGTGGCAAAGGCAGCAGCGTGGTGTCCCACCACCAACGTGCCTCCCAGGCCACTTCTGGGTGCAGCTTTAAAGAAGTGGTGCTGTCTCCGAAACCTGGTGGGACCCTGTTGGGAGGCACTGCATCTCCTCTTGCATCTCCTCAGCAGCGGCTTTGCTTTTGCAGTTATGTGGAGGAGCTGTGAGCCTGCTGCAGGCAGTGGGCTTCTGTCCCCAAAATGCTTTTCTGGTCACCAGAACCGCTGGTGACCGATTTTTTGAACTTGAGTGAGCTGTCACATTTTGGACCCTTTGGTCTTTAATTACTTCCTGGTGCTAATAAACAAATGTTTTTGTAATTTGATGATGTAGTGATGATGCCATCGGTGGCAAAGGAGGGAAGGAGTAGGGAGTATGGTGAAGACTTACAGAGCCAGGCTTGCCTGTGCTGTGCTGTGGGTTTGCAGTGCCTGCAGGCAGTGGTTTAGGAGAGGGCCCTGAGGGAAGAAGAACAGCTTTAATCAAAGTGGGCTTCATCAGGATGAACTTTCATCAAGTATTCCTTGTGGAGTTCCTGTAACCAGGGTAATCAGTTGAGTATTCGTAGTGGATATAAATGATCTCTTTCAATATATCACTGTTTTCTGTACATTGGTCTTTTTAAAAGCTGAGTAAAGCTTAATTTTAAAATCAGTGTTAATGAGGCAGCAATGCAGATTTTTTATTACACAAAATTGGAGAATCTGACAATACAGGCCCATACTTATGCCTTAGTTATACAAGGGTAAATCCTGTGGAAAGTATGTTTAAACAGTTAGACTTCTTTGGGATTTGAACTAATGAAATCAAGATTGGGTCTCACATCTGCCTGCTTCTGCCCTCTTAGGTCTGTCCCCTTGCTCAGGCTCTCTGCTCTAAAGGGTCTCTGTGCAGCATTAGGTAATTGCTCAAGGCAGTCATCTGTGTGCAGGACCAGAGGTGAGATTGCTGTGGAAGTTACAGAGGATGCTCGGCGCTGATGAGATTAGGAATATGCTGCAAACTGTAGTTTGGGTGTACTTCAGCGCAGAAGTCAGGGATAAAATGGTGAAGCAATATTGCACTGGCTACATATGGCTCTTTCATAAAAGTAATCAACTGGTGTCTCTTATGAGGAGAGACTGAGAGAGCTGAGTCTGTTCAGCCAGGAGAACAGAAGGCTGAGAGGGGATCTCATCAATGTTTATAAATATCTCAAGGGTGGATGTCAAGAGGATGGGACCAGACTCTTTTCAGTGGTGCCCAACAATAGGATGAGGGGCAACGGGCACAGACTGAAGCACAGGAGGTTCCATCTGAATATGATGAGAAACTTCTTTACTTTGAGGGTGCCGGAGCACTGGAACAGGCTGCCCAGAGAGGTTGTGGAGTCTCCTTCTCTGGAGACATTCAAAACCCTCCCGGACACATTCCTGTGTGATCTGCTCTGGGTGAACCTGCTTTAGCAGGTGGGTTGGACTGGATGATCTCCAGAGGTCCCTTCCAACCCCAACCATTCTGTGATTCTGTCATTCTGTGATTTAGACTTAGGCCTGTCCTTGGTGGACAACTTCCACCAAAGGCAGGTGAGCTCTCTTGTGTGGGGTGTGAAAGTTCTTATATAGAAAATTGCGTGTTGCTTTACAAATAGAAGAATTGCCTCTTGCTGATGGCAGCTCACAGTAAAAGTGCCGGGGGGGCAGTCCAGCACCTGCGCCTGTGAGGGGGTGAGCAAGGCGAGAATTATCTCATTAAAGAATCACAAAACACAAGCCTGCCAAAGCTGGAGTCCCACTGAGTGCAGTGATGTCCCTGTGCATGGATGTTGTGCTGGTGGTGAGGCTAACGTCTTTTTCCAGTTGGTGAAAGAGAAGCACTGTAGTGTTAGGGTATAGCAAATCACATCATAAAGCAGAAGCTCTCCTTAGGGTGTGATGAATCATTTACCTTAAGGTTTTATCCTTCTTCCTACTGAATATAAAGAGGCTTAGATGTAAGTGTAAGTTGGATGTGATTAATCCCATCCCAAATACACCCTTATGAGTTTGAACAATTTGTGTTTTCTTTAATAGTTGCCTTCAAAGATTGGTAAAACCAGTTTAGCTGTAATATTGTGAGGGAATCGTATATCTAGTGCAGAATCGAGACTGCAAAATCTTAAAGCAGTCTAGATTTTAGATGCTGGTGAAGCAACCCTTTAATTAAAAGTGCCTGTATTCCTCACAGAGTCAGTGGTAAGAGTTAGATCTCTTTGGAGGTCTGCAAAGACAGGTTGTGTCTACCTAAATTAGAATAGGAGCAAAATTAGGGGTGAAATCAAAGGTATGTCTTGCCAACTTAAATCTGAGGGCTGCTTAGAAATATATCCAGTCCAAACGCTTTGGAGTAATAACTTCACCAAGAGATTCAATAATGAAAAAAAGGAATTAAAATAAAGTAGCTATTGCTTCAGTCAGCTTCCAGACACCTTTTTTTGAATCAGTCTGATGCCTTCCTCGTAGGTTATTCTTTCTTATGTAATGATTGTCTTTTATATTGATTTAATTTATCTAGTATGCATGAACAGAGGTTTTTAATTAAATATGTAATTAATTGTAAGAAGAGTTTGCTGTGCCAAATGACAAACTTTTCCTGGAATTACTTCATCTCAGAATATTGTTCCTATGTATGACACACAACATCCTTTCTAGCATAATTAATCAAATAATATTTTTTTTTTCTCTGTAGCGGTAGAATTTAGTGACGAGAGCATGGATGATGCAAAGAACATTCTTCACACAATCTCCTCATTTATTAAAGATGCAGATGCTTATATAAAAGGACAGCTGGTATGTGCCCCTGTAAAAGAAGACATACTGTGGGAAAGGTAAGTGCAAGTCCTGTATCTGTGATTATGTGAGCAATAATTTGCTGGCAGGCTCAGAGGGCTGACCACTGTGGTGTGCTGAGTTCTGTTTAAGAAGCAGGATAAGGACTGAGAAGCATTCTGCCCTGCCAGCCCCCACCAAGGCAGGCTTTTTTGTGTAGCCAACTGCTTTTCCTCATTGTCTGCTACACATAGTTCGCTGTATTTTTGAAATCCGAGTTATTTATCTAGCACGCCTCTCCCAACACTTGCATCTTTGCCCCTCTTGAGTGATGTAGAAGGGAAAGCTGTGTCTGAACTTGTGAGGCTATTTGGTTCGTAAGTAGAACGGTGCCTTAGTGACTAACGGAGAAAGAGGATGACTGGAAAGTGATATGTCTTGGCCACTGAGCTTGTAGTCAAGCTGGCTGGCACTGTGGTGTGCAGCAGAGAAGGGGTTACTAAGAATCTGGCCAGATATCCCAGGGAAAGAAGAAATTATGATTCCTGCGACCCTGACAATGACAAGGAGAACCTTGTTTGGAGCCCATTAGGAAAACCAGGTCATGGAACTGTTTTTGCTGGAAGTGACCTTTAAGATCAAGTCCAACTGTTACCTAGTGCTGCCAAATCCACCTCTAAACCATGTCCCTAAGGACCTCATCTATGCGTCTTTTAAAAGACACCTCCAGGGATGGTGACCCAACCACTTCCCTGGGCATTCTGTTCCAATGCCTGACAATGCTTTCTATGAATAAATTTTTCCTGATATCCAATCCGAACCTCCTCCGGTACAACCTGAGGCCATTTCCTCTCATCCCATTGTTTGTTACTTGGGAGAAGAAACCAACCCCCTCCATGCTACAACCTCCTTTCAGGTGGTTGCAGAGAGCGATAAGGTCTCCCCTCAGCCTCCTTTTCTCCAGGCTAAACAGCCCCAGTTCCCTCAGCTGCTCTTTGCAGGACTTGTTCTCTACAGGAGGGAGAGATGTGCTCTGTGTTGGGTGCAAAGCTGAGAAGACAAGTGCAATGCTCTGGAGTCAGGACAGGAGGGGTGCAAGGGGCACTGGAACCTGTTACAGGGAAGGGGAGTTGAATTAACTAGTTGTGGTATTTGGCAGAAGGGAGTCCTGCAGCAGGAGGCTGCTGGGGACCTGTTGGTGAGAGGTACAGCTGAGAGACCTGAGGCACGTGGGGAAGTTGAAATGGATTGTCAGCGGGGAGTGTGTGGGAGGGCAAGGCTTGTGTATCGCTAGATATAAAAGCAACTGATGAAAGAGAGCTCTTAATTAGGAAAGCAGTGCATGTTCAGTGGAGACAGGGAACCTTGCAGGGAAGGGCATTGGGAGTAATGGGTTAGGGCAGCAATCATGCAATATCTGAGGGGAGGCAGGCAAAACGGCGACCAACGACAGAACCCAAGGGTATGGCAGAAGATGTGCCAGGGGAGGTTTAGGTTGGACATTAGGAAAAGGTTCTTCACCCAGAGGGTGGTGCAGCACTGGAACAGGCTCCCCAGGGAGGTGTCACGGCCCCAAGCCTGACAGTGTTCAAGAAGAGACTGGACAAGCCCTCAGACACATGGTGTGAACTGTGGGGTTGTCGTATGCAGGGACAGGAGTTGGACTTGATGATCTTTGTGGGTCCCTTCAGATTCAGGACATTCTGTGATTCAAAATCACTCAAATAGGCACAAGATTCAGGAGAGCCCCAGAGATGCTAGGATAGCCTGAAGTTCACCAGGTAACCCTACTCCCTGAGCTTTATCGTGAAACGGCACTCTTGGGTCAGTGCTATTGAGGTCCTGTTTGCCTGTTCGTGTGCAGTATCATGCCAGCAGCAGCTGTTTGCAGCTTGCTGTTTATTCTCCTGCCATCCTCATTCTCCTGCTCACAGGGGCTGCAGCGGGTGGCACTGGTTCTGTGGCAATGGGTGCTGGTTGCCCGCTGTTTTTTGGTGCTGTTACACAAACAGCCCCACCAGACCTTTCCATCTGGGCCAAGTTAAGTCCTGGGGCTGGGATGGGGCTGGCCTGGGAAATGAGGAAGCAGCACCCACTTTTGAACTGGATCCTGCCAACATGACTCCTGACCAGTCCCAGTCGGCTCTCTTGCCAGACACTGGAGTGATGAGTGGGACGTGGCTTTGGAAGAGAAATGTGCCATTAGCATGAAGAATGGGCTGCTGGAAAACAGTTAACTTAGAAAAATCATTAATGTGCCTAATATCAACCTAATTTCCTGTCTGTTTTTAAATGATTAAGGCAAACCTCACTCTGCTAGTGTTGGTTCCTGTGATTAACCATGTATTTATTGAATGGATGTAGCACTTTGGATTCTGACACGCGTCAAGTTTTTCCCTTCACAGCTGAAGGATGTCTTCTCCCTGATCGACGTAGCATCGCCCATCACAGGACAGCTAGGAAGGAAACGACAGTGTCCTTTTGATGACTCCCTCTGGCTGAATAGCTGATGAATTCAGTGTACTGCTGGCATCTTGTTTATCTTATCTTAAAAGCTACCTTTTCTTCTTGAAGGCTAGCCAACACAAAAGTAACCGTGAAGGCTGCGTTTGCAGATGACTTTGACACCTCCAGGGCTGTTGCAGCAATTATGGACCTCATTCACCATGGCAACAGACAGCTTAAGGCTGTTACTAAGGTAACCCATTAGGATACAGAGATCAGAAAATGACAGCTGTCCACTGTCCTACTGCTTAATGCAGACAGATTAGTTTATTGTTCACATAAGAAACCGGCAGAAACAAAGCTCTGTAAATTGTTGACCTTAATGGTGCCCATTTGTCCTGACCGTACCAGAGGAACTGTGTACAGCTATTGTTTTGTGCTTCGTTGTGTCCAAAGGATGTTTCTTTCCTGCTGCCCTGTATTATTTATACCTGAGGTTTTTGAAAGGCCTGAAGCTGCTGTGGCACGCTGCTAATTTTAGTGCTGGTTTTACGTTCTTACCCAGCTTCTTTGCTTAATACTCATGCTCAGAAATCAGCCTAAATTGGGAAGTGGGGGTGGTGGTTGCTGCGGGGCTTTGGCAGGCAGTCCCAGGTGCACGGGGTAGTCACGGTGGCGAGTTCAGTTTTGGGGACCGAGTGGCTTCTGCTGTGGGCAATTTATAACTCAGCATGCCTGCCTGAGTCTGTCTTCAGATGGCTTTTGGCAAATTGAGACCCCGTTAAGGTCTCTTGATGCTGATACAAAGGAGGTGTCTGGTAAGGACAAGACCTGAGCAGTGAACACCGTCTGAAGCACTTCTGGGTCTCCTCTTGCCAACAGCTCCTGTTCTTCCTCAAGACAAGCTGTTCAAGCCTTGTTGCTGTGCTCCTTGACTGCTGGTGTTGCCACATCCGCCATGTTTGTGTTGTAAAAGAAACGTTGAGTACATAGTAATAACATGGTGTGAACTGTGGGGTTGTCCTGTGCAGTGACAGGAGTTGGACTCGCTGATCCTTGTGGGTCCCTTCTAACTCAGGACATTCTAGGATTCTGTGAACTGATTTTAAGAAAGAATTAGCCTGTTGGTTTAGAAATCCTGCCGCTTCTTGGCCCTGTTTTGGCACTGGCTTTAAATTATTTCCGTAGCTTTATCTTTACAAAATGCCTCTTTGAACAAATCCCAGACCTGAAGCAGTTTGCAGCAGTGATCTGTGACAGCACTACCGCTTCTAAGCACAAGTAGCCCCATTTTGCCGGTTGCTTCCCCTAAATTCCTTCTGTCAACCATTTTGTTGAGAACTGGGTGGGGTATTTGCAGGGCAGGTGACTCAGGTTTCTGGTTGGGGTGGTGGAGCTTTTCTGGGTGCAGCCCGGCTGCCTGAGCGTTACCCCTTACTGGCTGTGCATGTAGTTTTTGGCCTTAAGAACTGAGTAAATTCACAGAAGCATAACTACTCATCCCTTTCTTTAACCTTCTTGCTATTCTTACCGTAGTTGGCACATTCCTGTTTGTTCCCTCAGCGCTCTGCTTCAGCCCCTTCCAGTTCAGATCTCTTGCAAATTTTAGGTTATGGCTTATCTCAGGCCCTAATGGATATGTCGGATAAAATCCAGTGCCAGCTGCTATTTGGTTGTCCATGTCATCACTCTGGTTTTTTTTTTAGACAAGGTTAGTCCCCTAAATTGCTTCTGAGTCTATCATTTAATCTTGATTTTTTTTTTTTATTTTTCTTTTTTTGTAAATAAACATGGAGGAAAGAAAGAAATACATGTGTTCTTAAAATTGCTATTCTGTCACTGCTCCTGGTGGTTGCTGATGCTACCAGGGCATGACAAAACACCATAAGCTATCTCAAAGCAGTCTTCACGTGGTTTAAATCCATGACACTCAAACCAATTGATTTTATAGGTGCCCTTGGAGCTGGGATTTTGTTCTTTTATTTTGTTTTCATACACACAGCCCTTTCATGCTCAGAAGTGTTGTTTTTAGGTCTAATTTACTGCACGCATGTAGCGCAGGGCAGCTTCTTGCATCTCTTCTCCTCGCTATGCATGCTGGTAATAAGCTCTACCCCTCTCCCATTTACTTAAATCTTTTCCCTTTGTGTTGTGAGGTGCTTTTGTATCTCTGTAAAAGTTTCTGTCTGGGCAGGTGTTACTGATGGAGGTAGATCTGTATAGATTTAGTCATAGTTTTCCCTTGTGGACTGGGCTGCAGAGAGATGCTGAGTCTGTAATATGTATTGACTGGACAATCTCTTTTGAGTGTTTTTTAAACAGGATGCTGGATCTCCTAGAAGCTCTGTTGTGTATGGAAGCATTATTTCCTATATAGAAGGCTTTTTTAATGACCTTGGGATGTCCTTTGGAGAAAAACAGGTATGAAACAACTCTTCTGTGTATACTAGTACATGGTAGCAGTGCCAGCGTTATGTTTTACAGAACACTTTCCAAAAGCATCTGATGTAACAAAATTATTTATGGTTTTAGTAAACCTTTCTGCCCCACTTGCAATTTCTCCTGTGGTGTGTTAGGAGAGCATGTGAGCAGGTAGAACAAAGTGTGGGCTTTTTTCTTCTCGGAGGTGCTCCCATGCGATTTCTGAAGCAATTGTGCTGAGGAGATGGAAGTCTGAGGAATGAAACAAGAAAAAGTTAGCATTGGAGGCCTTTGTGTTGGTTCTCTGATGTGTCTGGCTTTCCCTGCCTCTTCCTCTTCATTCTGATGGTTGCACCCAGGCTGGCTTTCATAGCTGTATGGATATTTTTGATTGTGACCTCCCTGCAGAGAGATGTGGGGCCCATCACTGGAAGTACCTTACGTATCCTCTGGTGCTTGGACAGGTAGGAATAGGGAGGGGGAAAAGAAAGGAGAGAGAAGCTCAAAGCAAAATACCCTGTTGGAGGCTGGCAGGCTGTTCTGTCCTCCCCTTCTGTTCAAATCTGGAGCTGAATACCAAAGAAGTTGAAAACTTTCTTTAGAGGAACTGTTCTGCAAAAATCTGGGAGAGGGAGAAGAGGATAAAATATAAATAACCTTATTCATCCTTTGGAAGTCAGCCAGTATAGTGATAGATTTATGTATTTACTTTACCTCTTTGTGGATTTTTCCACAAAATTTCTTTCAAAACAGTGGTTGAGTGTGGTTTGGCTGTGTATTACTCCTCTTAAGTAAGGTTTTTGGTGGCACACTAAACACTTGTATTTGTTTGTAAGTTGGGTGACAAAGTCATTCGTCCAGATCCTGGGCTGTCTGCATGCAGGTGCCTTCTGCACCTATATTTTTGCTGAAACAATTGTCTGAATGCTTTTCTTTTTTGTATGCTGTGCGAATTTGTCTCGGGCAGCAGGGTCAGCAGAAGACGCTGGTGCGAGGTAAGGCAGGAAGGAAGGAGCACCATGTCAGACTCTTCTCTGCCCCTCTCCTCTTTCAGCTTCTAGTAAATTCATCAAAATCTTTATCAGGAAGGTCTGCGGGCTGCTGCAAGCTGAACGGTGCAGGGATTGTTCTCTGACCTCAAGACCAGCCACAACAGCTCAGCATCCGAACTTTCTTGCTCCTTAGCCAGGTGGCCCCGGGCATGTGGCATCTGAAAAGACGATGGGTGGAAACCATCATGCCTGTTTTAGAGCTGGGGAGCAAAGGTGAGGGCTTTTTCTCTGCCAAGGAGTGCTGTGCTGCAGGTGCAGGCAGGTGGTGATCTGTGGGGTAGGCAAGGGCCAAATTGCCATATAAAACGTCTTGTGAGCTCTTTGGATTGATCAGTGTTGCAGGAGAAGAAATTAGAGATCAGCCCTGAGAGGCTACACAGTGTGTTATGCAGAAATTGGATCGTTTCA